>NC_139143.1:84650257-85850257 GCF_964270905.1 Leucopleurus acutus | reverse complement strand
TGGTGTTAGGGAGTGTTCTAATTTCATACTTTTACATGTAGCTGTCCAGCTTTCCCAGCACCACTTATTGAAGAGGCTGTCCTTTCTCCACTGTATATTCTTGCCTCCTTTATCAAAGATAAGGTGACCATATATGCGTGGGTTTATCTCTGGGCTTTCTATCCTGGTCCATTGATCTATATTTCTGTTTTTGTGCCAGTACCATACTGTGTTGATTACTGTAGCTTTGTAGTATAGTCTGAAGTCAGGGAGCCTGATTCCTCCAGCTCCATTTTTCGTTCTCAAGATTGTTTTGGCTATTCGGGGTCTTTTGTGTTTCCATACAAATTGTGAAGTTTTTTGTTCTAGTTCTGTGAAAAATGCCAGTGGTAGTTTGATAGAGATTACATTGAATCTGTAGATTGCTTTGGATAGTATAGTCATTTTCACAATGTTGATTCTTCCAATCCAAGAACATGGTATATCTCTCCGTCTATTTGTATCATCTTTAATTTCTTTCATCAGTGTCTTATACTTTTCTGCATACAGGTCTTTTGTCTCCTTAGGTAGGTTTATTCCTAGATATTTTATTCTTTCGTTGCAGTGGTAAATGGGAGTGTTTCCTTAATTTCTCTTTCAGATTTTTCATCATTAGTGTATAAGAATGCCAGAGATTTCTGTGCCTTAATTTTGTATCCTACTACTTTACCAAATTCTTTGATTAGCTCTAGTAGTTTTCTGGTAGAGTCTTTAGGATTCTCTATGTATAGTATCGTGTCATCTACAAACAGTGACAGCTTTGCTTCTTCCTTTCCGATTTGGATTCCTTTTATTTCCTTTTCTTCTCTGATTGCTGTAGCTAAATCTTCCAAAACGATGTTGAATAATAGTGGTGAGAGTGGGCAACCTTGTCTTGTTCCTGATCTTAGTGAAAATGGGTTCAGTTTTTCACCATTGAGAATGATGTTGGCTGTGGGTTTGTCATATATGGCCTTTATTATGTTGAGGTAAGTTCCCTCTATGCATACTTTCTGGAGGGTTTTTATCATAAATAGGTGTTGAATTTTGTTGAAAGCTTTTTCTGCATCTATTGAGATGATCATATGGTTTTTCTCCTTCAATTTGTTAATATGGTTAATCGCACTGATTGATTTGTGTATATTGAAGAATCCTTGCATTCCTGGGATAAACCCCACTTGATCATGGTGTATGATCCTTTTACTGTGCTGTTGGATTCTGTTTGCTAGTATTTTTTTGAGGATTTTTGCATCTATGTTCATCAGTGATATTGGCCTGTAGTTTTCTTTCTTTGTGACATCTTTGTCTGGTTTTGGTATCAGGGTGATTGTGGCCTTGTAGAATGAGTTTGGGAGTGTTCCTCCCCCTGCTATATTTTGGAAGAGTTTGAGAAGGATAGGTGTTAGCTCTTCTCTAAATGTGTGATAGAATTCACCTGTGAAGCCATCTGGTCCTGGCTTTCAGTACTTGTGATTGGTCTGTTTATACTTTACATTTCTTCCTGGTTCAGTCTTGGAAGGTTGTGCTTTTCTAAGAATTTGTCCATTTCTTCCAGGTTGTCTATTTTATTGGCATATAGTTGCTTGTAGTAATCTCTCATGATCCTTTGTATTTCTGCAGAGTCAGTTGTTACTTCTCCTTTTTCATTTCTAATTGTATTGATTTGAGTCTTCTCCCTTTTTTTCTTGATGAGTCTGGCTAATGGTTTATCGATTTTATTTATCTTCTCAAAGAAGCACCTTTTAGTTTTATTGATCTTTGCTATTGTTTCCTTCATTTATTTCTGAACTGATCTTTATGATTTCTTTCCTTCTGCCAACTTTGGGGTTTTTTTTCTTCTTTCTCTTATTGCTTTAGGTGTAAGGTTAGGTTGTTTATTTGAGATGTTTCTTGTTTCTTGAGGTAGGATTGTAGTGCTATAAACTTCCCTCTTAGAACTACTTTTGCAGCATCCCATAGGTTTTGGGTCGTCGTGTTTTCATTGTCATTTGTTTCTAGGTATTTTTTTGATTTCCTCTTTTATGTCTTCAGTGATCTCTTGGTTATTTAGTAGTGTATTGTTTAGCCTCCATGTGTTTGTGTTTTTTACAGATTTTTTTTCCTGTACTTGATATCTAGTCTCATAGCATTGTGGTCAGGAACGATACTTGATATGATTACAATTTTCTTAAATTTACCAAGGCTTGATTTGTGACCCAAGATATGATCTATCCTGGAGAATGTTCCATGAGCACTTGAGAAGAAAGTGTATTCTGTTGTTTTTGGATGGAATGTCCTATAAATATCAATTAAGTCCATCATGTTTAATGTATCATTTAAAGCTTGTGTTTCCTTATTTATTTTCATTTTGGATGATCTGTCCATTGGTGAAAGGGGTGTTAATGTCCCCTACTATGATTGTGTTAGCTAGGACAATTTTAAAAGGCCTATCGTGGGAATATTTGAAGTCCCTGAAATGACCTGCAGAAGTTTTTTGAAGAATAAAATTTTGAAGAAACTAGACAGATAATATTCCAATTATAATGAAAATTATAAAGCCACCGATCCAAGGATGCGAATGAACCCTGAGCACAAAGAATATGAAGAAAGCCATACCTAGCACATTACTATTAAACTGCTCAAATCCATAGGAAAAGGAAAAATCACTAAAGCAGCCAAAACAATAAGACATACTACATACAAAAAACAAAAATAAAGGCAGTGGAGCAACATCTTTAAAGAACTGAGAGGGAAAAAAAAAGTCAGCATGGAATTCTATGTGTCTTCCCTCACAAAATATCTTTCAAAAATAAAAGTGAATAATGACATTTATAGACATACAGATGCTGAAAGACTTCATCACCAGGAGATCCACACCACAAGAAATGTTAAAGGAGTCCTCCAGGAAGAAGGAAATTCACACCAGATAGAATTCTGGGTGTACATAAAGGAATGAAGGACAAAAGATATGATATCTGCATGGAAAATATATAAGATCATTTCTTATCAATTAAATATCTTCAAAAACATGGGACAGTTTAAAGAAAAGTAAAAACCTTAGATTTGGGGTTTATAATATATGCAAAGTAAAATGCATAAGGGCAATAGCGTAAAGGCAGGCAGGTGAGAAATGTGAAGAGGAATGACATCACTTGAAGGCAGGCTGTGATAAGGTAGAAATGTATGCTATAAAGCTTAAAGTAGTCGCTGAAATAACAAAAGAGTTATAGCTAATAAGACAAAGTAAGGTGAGAGAATGGAACCATATGTAAAACCATGTAAACTCTCTTACAGAACAGTTGCCCTTCTGGCACTCCACCCATACACATGTGTACAAGAATGATGAGTGCAGTATTGTTTGTAATAATAAAAGCATAGAAACAAATTAATTTCAAAGGTATATGTAAAGGGTTTAATAAATACTAGTACAAACAATGGATAAAACTTCACTGTTAAAAGGAACCCAGAGGGTAACGATGAGCTGACGACTCTACCCTCTTTCCAGGAATCCTGGATTCCAGGTGACCTGTGTCCTTTGGGGGTCTTCTGTGAGGATCAGAAGAGCAGCAGTGATCTTGGCTTAGGTTCTCTTGCTGTGGACAAGACACGTGTGACAAGAAAAGTAACGGAGACCTTCCTCTGAGTTTACGTAGAAATGATGTACGAGGCAGAAATAACTGCAAACCCTTAAATTACATATTGAAAAGGCCACGAAGGCGTCCCTGGGTGGACTCGAACCACCAACCTTTCGGTTAACAGCCGAACGCGCTAACCGGTTGCGCCACAGAGACTCGAGAAAACGTCTCCTTTCATCTATGTAGAACGTAAGCAGTCCCAAGGTAGGCGGAGCCACCCGCCTTTCGCAGGACAGCGGCGACGGCTCCAAAGGCTCGGACAACGGGAGAGGAGGAGTCGACGCAGCGTGCTCCTTCCGGTGGGGGAGCCGTGCGTCGGGCTATCCCGAAGGCCCAAGGGCAGCCGAGCGTCCCCGCCGCGCCTTGCTCCACACCCGCCGCAGACATCGGCGCCCCGGAGGCGCCCCCGGGCCTGAGCTGAGGGGGGCCGGAGGGAAGCTGCGTGCCCGATGGGTTCCGTGACAGCTCCCCGTTTGCTCCGCCTTCACTCGACCATCTCCCCAGCTGGGCAGCGGTTTAGTAGATGTGGTCGGCTTGGCTGCAGCGGGAAGGAGATCAGGTCCAAAGAGCAAATGTGAAAAGGAGCGAAAGAAAGCAGAGGCGTGGATGAGACAGACCTCCCAGGAAGCCTGTGAGGCACAGGCCGGATCTTGAGAGATTAAAATTGGTTTTATTAAGTAACTGAATAGAGAGGGAGAACCGGAGAAGGGCGTGAAAGAGAGAAAAGCACGAACATGTGTGTCTAAGAATTAAACAGCAAAAATAATGTGAAAATATTTATGTCAAAGAAATTACCTGTTGGCCTCTGGTGCATCGTGACTGTACAGTGATTAGTGCTGTGTTGTGGCTGCATCAACCTCGGTTCAAATCAAAGTTACAGCAAGTTCGTGTCTATGACCTGTCTTTCGGTTTGCTTTTAATGCCAGCACCAGCTGCGCCCTTTAGCAGCGTTCAGAGAGCAGTTTACTGCTGGCCGCCGAGCGCGATGCGGTGAGAAGAGCAGTAAATCCCACAGTGCACAAACCCGCGGGCGCCGGTCAAAGAGAAACCTAGGACGGTTCCTTGTCTCACTGTTGAGCAGGACATATCCCCAAAGTTGAAATACCGCCTCTCAAGGATCCTTGTCTGTATCTTCCACTAATAAAATAGTGGAAGCCGTTTTACTGTTAAAGATAATTCAAATACCAGTGAGGGTTGTTACACTAAAGGAGAACGAGTTTTTAATGTGTTTACAGTAAAATGCGAACTAGTTGTTCATTGTCTACACCAGCTTGCCTTTGTTCACCAGTCACTAATTTTGAACTATAGTTCACGTAGAGTTAAAAGCACATATCTTTATGCAAGGCAGAAATAGAGACACAGATGTAGAGGACGAATGTATGGCCACCAAGGGAGAAAAACCTAGAGGGGAGGAATGGATGAACTTGAATATTGGGATTGACATATATACACTAATTTGTATAAAAAAACTAACAAGTTGTGGAATTTTAGCAAACGTAATCATCACCCAGATCAAGTTATAGAAAATTGCCATGATCCCAGAAATATACTCAGTCCCTTTCCAGGCAATTGTTACCTTATCTCATTTAGTTAATTGCTATTGTGAGGTCTATTGCCGAAATTACTATTGCCTGCTATTGAAATTCAAATGAATGAATGCATTTTTTTGTATCTGGCTTTTTACATACAACATTATGTTCATTAATCATAACCATATTATTGTGTATATCACTTCTTAATTTTGGTATTATTGGAGTAATTCTGGTGTTATTGTTTTTAATGAATATTCTTGGTGCGTTGATGAATATTCTATACCAATCTTTTTGTATACTTATGCATTCATGGAAGTACTGCAACTGCTGGGTCGTGGAATAGGTACAAGATTAACTTTATTAGAAACTGACAAACAGTGCCCTAGAATGGTTTCAAACCAGCAACTACGGTTGCAGTTTCTGTGCATTCTTGTCAGCATTTGGTGTACTAATTCTTTTAGATATAGCCATGCTGGAGGGTGTGTAATGATACCTCCTTATAGTACTAATGTGCATTTCCCTAATGAATAAAAATGTCAGGAATATTTTCTTATAACTTCTGGCCGTTAAGATATCTTCCTTTGTGATCCAGGACGACCCTGGCTTAGCCTTTCCAGGAAAAGGAAACAGGGTCAGGTGGTCGGTCGCTGTGGTGCAGGTGGATCCTTCCGAGGCAGCTCTCGGAGACAGAGACCCAGGCTCAGTGTGTTCCCAGTGGCGACACGTGCAGATCCAATGACTGGCACAGCATCAGCGGAGAGTGCCCGGCCTCCCAGGCCTTTGCCATCTCCACACACTCATCAGCTGAGCGAGGATGGAATATATTGTTTACATATTCTCTTTCATTCGAGTCATATTCATTTCCCTGAGTAATTTGACTTTTCAGTTCATCTCACTACCACAAACGGAAAACTGTTATCGGTGCCATAATCAGAAGGTAGGTGTAAAAATGAATACCAAAAGGATGGCGATCCAGGCAACTTCTCCAACTGCTCTTGATTCAAATCCCTGTGGTCAGGGCTTCCCTGGTGGCGCGGTGGTTGAGAGCCCGCCTACCGATGCAAAGGATATGGGTTCGTGCCCCGGTCCAGGAGGATCCCACATGCTGCGGAGCGCCTGGGCCCGTGAGCCGTGGCCGCTGAGCCTGCACGTCCGGAGCCTGTGCTCTGCAACGGGAGAGGCCACAGCAGTGAGAGCCCCGCGTACTGAAAAAAAAAAAAAAATCCCTGTGGTCTCTACCAGACAATGAGCGTGTTTTCCTTTTTCCCTTGGACACACCTATTGGGAAAAATGTTGCTTCCACTGTAGGACAAGAGGATAGCCAGGGAGAGGGAGGAGGAGAGGATGTGGACCAAGTGTGCAGAGGCAGCGGGTAGAGTACGTAGATCAGACGGAGCTGAGGCTGTGGGTCCCTCCTTCTGGAGCCACCGCTGAAAGGTGGTTAGTCTGATGGGCCGGGCTGAGGGTGGGTTTATGAGAGGGTGTGGGGGTGGATGGGAGAGGTTTGGAGGGTCTTCGCTTGAATTCCTTTGGGGAGAGCAGTTTAGAAGAATGGCAAAGGGCGGGTGGAGGGGAGGGTGGTGATCCTGAGCGAACACTGGAGGGGTGGGAGCCTGCACTGGTGCCTGCAGGGTGTGTTCCCCTAGTTACCTGACAAAAGAGTTGTCATGATCTTGAAGGTGCTTTCCCCAGGGTGTAAGGCTTATCCACTGCACTCCTGAAAAGCTGATGGCTGCGATTTCCCCACCTGTGGGAGGGAATTGGTGCTGGTGGGGGGGCAGGGGGTTGAGTTGCCGCTCTCTCCTGATATCCCTTGGTTCATGGCAGACGACGTCTCTTCCGTGATGCCTCACTGTGCTACGCCGACCCAGGGCAAGAGGCGCGCCACACTGTGTTCAACTGCCTCGGAATTCCGGAGAGCAGCCGCATCTTCCTGGCCCTCCTATTTCGTGACTAAAGTGTATGGATGGGTCCTGCTTCTTGCGCCAAGCCTCCTGACTGTCCTGTCTGTGTGTCCGTGTCCCTGTGTGGCACTTTGCTGGGGAGGCCCGCTGGCTGGCAGGCACCAGCAAGAGAGAAGCCGCACCACAGGGGTGGTGAAAAAACATGGGAGACGTTGCCCGGAAGCCTCGCGCTCCACAGTCCCTTTGGGGCAGGTCAGAAGGAGGTACCACTTCCGGGAACATGGAGGCCAGAGGCCTGCCTTCGCAAGGAGGCTCCCGGGACCAACGGCACTTTCCCTTCCAGGCCTAGCCAACTCCATGGCCTCTCATAAGGCTTCCCCTTCTCCCGCCTCCTTCTCTACTCCAGCTGTGTTCTTCGGGAGTGTAAGTCACCCCTCCCAACAAGCAGAAATGTCCCAACATACCTCTAGTGATAGGGAAAGGAGTTGGATCAACGTTTTCTAACAAGAGGAAGAGAGAGCACTTGTGGTGGTAGGAGGCAACACCTTCTTTGTTGGTTCTCTTGGCAGACACAAGGGCCCGGAATTGAAGCTCCTCATTGAGGGATTGGGTGGCATAGCCCAGGAACCTGGCCAGGTAGGCATCTCTCCCACTGCTCCTTAGGGAACAGCAGGAAATCCTGCAGCGTCCACTCTTACCCAGAAGAGATGCCCAGAAAATGCTCCAGTAGAGCCCAGAATCTGTGCACTGAACCACTTTGGAGTGACGCTCCCATTGTCGGTTCTTCCCTCAGTGGACCTTGGACAGTGGAGAAATGATTGAAGAGGATATGCCCTTCAATGGCAGTAAAAATTCTACTTTTCTCTGACTTGCCTCACTGTGCCCCTCCACTCCCCCAGTCTAGCATCTCTAGGATAGAAGGCACTGGTTTTGCTTTCCTGGCCGAGTTTTTGGTCCATGGCTTCTTTACCTTTAATGGATATTTATTCTCATATTCACAAGTTATAGTAGAAAGGCATTCATATGAGCCTTTCCCAATGCTGTAGTTTGAAACCACCCCAATGTTCATCATATGTGAAATGGTTTTACATTAGTGTAATGCTTATCATTAACACCAAAATTAAGGTGTGAGAAACACAAATATATATATATATATAAAACATAATAATGTTGCTTGATAATAGCTAGATAGAAACGTGTATATTCAGAAACATGAACTTGAAGAAAGAGCAAGCCTAATTTGAGACGGAAGACATCAGAATTGTTTAAAGTATCAGAGGATGGGTGGGCATTACCTGGAAGGTGTATCAGAGGGCCATGCTTGAATGACAAAAAATTTCTATGTCGTGATCCTGGTGATGATTACACATGTCAATATTCAAATAGCTGCCCATTAATGATATGTGTATTTTGTTCTGTGAACACACTTTAATAATTTCCTTTTAGGGTAAAAATTGGAGGTCGGATGTCAGAGAATCCAGTGAAGACGATGACTGGATTGGAGTACATTGTAAACTGTTTATTTAAATAAAGTCTGGAGCCCAGATCCCATTTGGAGTTGCAGGGAGATTCTGAAGATTCAGATCACTCCCCAAAGGAGAGCCATTCGTACCACCCTTGATCATGATAGGAGTGACCCTTCCAAATGAAACTAAGATAAAATTCGAGGTTGAATTTTGTACATGAGCCAATCAGAGTTTTATGGAGCCCAAGGCTTTGTGTGCAGTGTCCAATGAAGCTAAGACTTAAGCTTTGCTTTTACCATTTGTCTTAGTGTTCTGTCTGTCCATTTTTTTCTTTTTTTTTCAGTATAGTTTTTAGCGCTTGTTATCATTGGTGGATTGGATTTGGTTTTTGGTTTGGTTGCTCTCTTCTTTCTTTCTTTTGTTTATTACTTTTTAATTTTTTATTTTTAATAATAATTTTTGTTTTTTATTTTAATAACTTTATATATTTTATTTTATTTATTTTCTTTTTTCCTTTCTTTTTTTTCCCCTTTTCTTCTGAGCCATGTGGCTGACAGGGTCTTGGTGCTCCAGCTGGGTGTCAGGCCCAAGCCTCTGAGGTAGGAGAGCTGAGTTCAGGACATTGGTCCACCAGAGTCCTGCCCACATAATATCAAACGGTGAAAGCTCTCCCAGAGATCTCCATCTTAATGCTAAGACCCAGCTCCACTTATGACCAGCAAGCTACAGTGCTGGACACCCTATGCCACACAAGTAGCAGGACAGGAACACAACACCACCCATTAGCAGAGAGGCTGCCTAAAATCATAATAAGTTCACAGACACCCCAAAACACACCACCAGACACAATCCTGCCCACCAGAAATACAAGATCCAGCCTGATCCACCAGAACACAGGCACCAGCCCCCTGCACCAGGAAGCCTACACAACCCACTGAACCATCCTTACCCACTGGGGGCAGACACCAAAAACAATGGGAACTACAAACCCGCAGCCTGTGAAAGGAAAACCCCAAACATGGTAATTTAAGCAAAATGAGAAGAAAATGAAATACACAGCAGATGAAGGAGCAAGGTAAAACCCACCAGACCAAACAAATGAAGGGGAAATACACAGTCTACCTGAAAAAGAATTCAGAGTAATGATAGTAAAGATGATCCAAAATCTTGGAAATAGAATGGAGAAAATATAAGAAACGTTTAACAAGGACCTAGAAGAACTAAAGAGCAAACAAACAATGATGAACAACACAATAAATGAAATTAAAAATTCTCTAGAAGGAATCAATAGCAGAATAACTGAGGCAGAAGAACGGATAAGTGACCTGGAAGGTAAAATAGTGGAAATAACTACTGCAGAGCAGAATAAAGAAAAAAGAATGAAAAGAATTGAGGACAGTCTCAGAGACCTCTGGGACAATATTAAACACACCACCATTCGAACTATAGGGGTCCCAGAAGAAGTAGAGAAAAAGAAAGGGACTGAGAAAATATTTGAAGAGATTATAGTTGAAAACTTCCCTAATATGGGAAAGGAAATAGTCAATCAAGTCAAGGAAGCAGAGAGAGTCCCATACAGGATAAATCCAACGAGAAACACGCCAAGACACATATTAATCAAACTATCAAAAATTAAATACAGGGCTTCCCTGGTGGCGCAGTGGTTGAGAGTCTGCCTGCCGATGCAGGGGACATAGGTTCGTGCCCCAGTCCGCGAAGTGGCTGGGCCTGTGAGCCATGGCCGCTGAGCCTGTGCATCCAGAGCCTGTGCTCTGCAACAGGAGAGGCCACAACAGTGAGAGGCCCACATACTGCAAAAAAAAAAAAAAAAAAAAAAAATTAAATACAAAGAAAAAATATTAAAAGCAGCAAGGGAAAAACAACAAATAGCATACAAGGGAATCCCCATAAGGTTAACAGCTGATCTCTCAGCAGAAACTTGGCAAGCCAGAAGGGAGTGGAAAGACATATTTAAAGTGATGAAAGGGAAAAACCTATAACCAAGATTACTTTACCCAGCAAGGATCTCATTCATATTTGAAGGAGAAATTAAAACCTTTACAGACAAGTAAAAGCTAAGAGAATTCAGCACCACCAAACCAGCTTTACAACAAATGTTAAAGGAACTTCTCCAGGCAGGAAACACAAGAGAAGGAAACGACCTACAAAAACAAACCCAAAACAATTAAGAAAATGGTAATAGGAACATACATATTGATAACCACCTTAAATGTAAATGGATTAAATGTTCCAACCAAAAGAAAACTGGCTGAATGGATACAAAGACAAGACACATATATATGCTGTCTACAAGAGACCTACTTCAGACCTAGGGACACATACAGACTGAAAGTGATTGGATGGAAAAAGATATTCCATGCAAATGGAAATCAAAAGAAAACTGCAGTAGCAATTCTCATATCAGACAAAATACACTTTAAAATAAAGACTATTACAAGAGACAAAGAAGGACACTACATAATGATCAAGGGATCAATCCAAGAAGAAGATATAACAATTGTAAATATTTATGCACCCAGGATAGGAGCACCTCAATATATAAGGCAAATGCTAACAGCCATAAAAGAGGAAATCAACAGTAACACAATAATAGCAGAGGACTTTAACACCCCACTTTCACCAATGGACAGATCATCCAAAATGAAAATAAATAAGGAAACACAAGCTTTAAATGATGCATTAAACAAGATGTATTTAATTGATATTTATAGGACATTCCATCCAAAAACAACAGAATACACTATCTTCTCAAGTGCTCATGGAACATTCCCCAGGATGGACCATATCTTGGGTCACAAATCAAGCCTTGGTAAATTTAAGAAAATTGAACTCTTATCAAGTGTATTTTCTGACTACAATTCTATGAGACTAGGTATCAATTACAGGAAATAATCTGTAAAAATTACAAACACATGGAGGCTAAACAATACACTACTAAATAACCAAAGATAACTGAAGAAAGCAAAGAGGAAATAAAAAATACCTAGAAACAAATGACAATGGAAACACAAAGACCCAAAACCTATGGGATGCAGCAAAAGCAGTTCTAAGAGGAAAATTTATAGCAATAAAATCCTACTTCAAGAAACAAGGAACTTCTCAAATAAACAACCTAAACTTACTCCTAAAGAAATTAGACAAAGAAAACAAACAAACCCCCCCCAAAGTTGGCAGAAGGAAAGAAATCATAAAGATCAGTTCAGAAATAAATGAAAAAGAAATAAAGGAAACAATAGCAAAGATCAATAAAACTAAAAACTGGTTCTTTGAGAAGATAAACAAAATTGATAAACCATTAGCCAGATTCATCAAGAAAAAAAGGGAGAAGACTCAAATCAACAGAATTAGAAATGAAAAAGGAGAAGTAACAACTGACTCTGCAGAAATACAAAGGATCATGAGAGATTACTACAAGCAACTCTATGCCAATAAAATGGACAACCTGGAAGAAATGGACAAATTCTTAGAAAAGCACAACCTTCCAAGAATGAACCGGGAAGAAATAGAAAATATAAACAGACCAATCACAAGCACTGAAATTGAAACTGTGATTAAAAATCTTCTAAAAAACAAAAGCCCAGGACCAGATGGCTTCACAGGCAAATTCTATCAAATATTTAGAGAAGAGCTAACATCTATCCTTCTCAAACTCTTCCAAAATATAGCAGAGGGAGGAATAATCCCAAACCCATTCTATGAGGCCACCATCACCCTGATACCAAAACCAGACAAAGATGTCACAAAGAAAGAAAACTACAGGCCAATATCAGTGATGAACATAGATGCAAAAATCCTCAACAAAATACTAGCAAACAGAATCCAACAACACACCATACACCATGATCAAGTGGGGTTTATCCTAGGAATGCAAGGATTCTTCAATATATGCAAATCAATCAATGCGATAAACCATATTAACAAATTGAAGGAGAAAAACCATCTCAATAGATGTAGAAAAAGGTTTCAACAAAATTCAACACCGATTTATGATAAAAACCCTCCAGAAAGTATGCATAGAGGGAACTTACCTCAACATAATAAAGGCCATATATGACAAACCCACAGCCAACATCGTTCTCAATGGTGAAAAACTGAAACCATTTTCACTAAGATCAGGAACAAGACAAGACTGCCCACTCTCACCACTATTATTCAACATAGTTTTGGAAGTTTTAGCCACAGCAATCAGAGAAGAAAAAGAAATAAAAGGAATCCAAATCAGAAAAGAAGTAAAACTGTCACTGTTTGCAGGTGACATGATACTACACATAGAGAATCCTAAAGATGCCACCAGAAAACTACTAGAGCTAATCAATGAATTTGGTAAAGTAGCAGGATACAAAATTAATGCACAGAAATCTCTTACATTCCTATATACTAATGATGAAAAATATGAAAGAGAAATTAGGGAAATTCTCCCATTTACCATCGCAACAAAAAGAATACAATACCTAGGAATAAACCCACCTAAGGAGACAAAAGACCTGCATGCAGGAAATTATAAGACACTGATGAAAGAAATTAAAGATGATAGAAACAGATGGAGAGGTATACCATGTTCTTGTATTGGAAAAATCAATATTGTGAAAATGATTATATTACCCAAAGCAATCTACAGATTTAGTGCAATCTCTATCAAACTACCAATGGCATCTTTTACAGAACTAGAACAAAAAACTTCACAATTTGTATAGAAACACAAAAGACCCCGAATAGCCAAAGCAATGTTGAGAAAGAAAAACGGAGCTGGAGGAATCAGGCTCCCTGACTTCAGACTATACCCCAAAGCTACAGTAATCAACACAGTATGATACTGGCACAAAAACAGAAATATAGAGCAGTGGAACAGGATAGAAAGCCCAGAGATAACCCACGCATATATGGTCACCTTATCTTTGATAAAGGAGGCAAGAATATATAATGGAAAAAAAGCAGCCTCTTCAATAAGTGGTGCTGGGAAAACTGGACAGCTACATGTAAAAGAATGAAATTAGAACAGTCCCTAACACCATACTCAAAAATAAACTCAAAATGGATTAGAGAGCTAAATGTAAGGCCAGATACTCTTAAACTCTTAGAGGAAAACATAGGCAGAACACTCCATGACATAAATCACAGCAAGATCATTTTTGACCCATCTCCTAGACAAATGGAAAGAAAAACAAAAATAAACAAATGGGAACTAATGAAACAGAAAAAGCTTTTGCACAGCAAAGGAAACCATAAACAAGACGAAAAGACAACCCTCAGCATGGGAGAAAATATTTGCAAATGAAGCAACTGACAAAGGATTAATCTCCAAAATTTACAAGCCGCTCATGCAGCTCAATATCAGATAAACAAGCAACCCAATCCAAAAATGGGCAGAAGACCTAAATAGACATTTCTCCAAAGAAGATATATAGATTGCCAGCAAACACATGAAAGAATGCTCAACATCATTAATCATCAGAGAAATGCAAATCAAAACTACAATGAAGTATCACCTCATACTGGTCAAATTGCCATCATCAAAAAATCTACAAATAATAAATGCTGGAGAGGGTGTGGAGAAAAGAGAACCCTCTTGCACTGTTGGTGGGAATGTAAATTGGTACAGCCACTATGGAGAACAGTATGGAGGTTCCTTAAAAATCTAAAAATAGAACTACCATATGACCCAGCAATCCCACTACTGAGCATATACTCTGAGAAAACCATAATTCAATAAGAGTCATCTACCACAATGTTCATTGCAGCTCTATTTACAATAGCCAGGACATGGAAGCAACCTAAGGGTCCCTCAACAGATGAACGGATGAGGAAGATGTGGCACATATATACAATAGAATATTACTCAGCCATAAAAAGAAACAAAATTGAGTTATTTGTAGTGAGGTGAATAGACCCAGAGACTGTCATACAGAGTGAGGTAAGTCAGAAAGAGAAAAACCAATACCGTATGCTAACACATATATGTGGAATCTAAAAAAAAAAAAGGTTTTGAAGAACCTAGGGGCAGGACAGGAGTAAAGACATAGACGTAGAGAATGGACTTGAGGACACGGGGAGGGGGAAGGGGAAGTTGGGACGAAGGGAGAGAGTGGCATGGACATATATACACTACCAAATGTAAAATAGATAGCTAGAGGGAAGCATCCGCATAGCACAGGGAGATCAGCTCCATGCTTTGTGTCCTCCTAAAGGTGTGGGATAGGGAGGGTGGGAGGGAGACGCAAGAGGGAGGAGATATGGGGTTATATGTGTATGCATAGCTGACTCACTTTGTTACACAGCAGAAACTAACACACCATTGTAAAGCAATTATACTCCAATAAAGATGTTAAAAAATAATAAAATCTGTTTCTTTTTGTGTAAAAAAGCCTCACTGCTGTTTGAAATATTTCAACAACAACAACAAAAATCCCTATATGACTACACCATTTCCGTCGTCGAAGCCACACACGAGTTTCATTTAGAGCTTAAACCTGATCTTTAGGTATTTTCTCTTAAATGGTGAGACGTGGTTTAAGTGCAGAGCGCTTCAGCCTAGTGCACTGTTGGGTTGACCTCCGTTCTCCTGACTTTACTCCGTTTGGTGACTAAAGAGTTGTTCTGGTAACAGATACAACGCAGAAAAAAAGGGGAACACTGCCGTGACTCGGATTCGAACCGAGGTTGCTGCGGCCACAACGCAGAGTACTAACCACTATACGATCACGGCGCGCTACTGAGCCGGCGGCGAGGCTAGTTTTTGCGCTACTACTTTTAATATAAATTGATTCCAATTATTTAGCTGTTCTGTTGTTGAAAACTGCAAGTATTCGTGAGTTTCCCTCTCGTCTTCCCTCCGTTATTCCCTCCGCATTCTGATGCATTTCTCATCTCCACTGCGTCCAGCCGGTGCCTCAGATCAGGTCTCCTGGGAAGTATCTTTGCTTTGTCCTTGCCTCCCTTGCTTCATTCCCTCCTCCTTACATTTCCTCTTTTGACCAACCCTCCCCACCGCCTTCTTCCGGCTCCCGGCCCACCTACCTTGGCTGAGCTGAGGGAGGGCAGCGCCAGTGGCTCAGACTGTCGGGTGAAGGCGGAGCAAAGAACCGAAAGAACCGTTATGAGCCCATGGGGCATTCAGCTTCCCTTGAGTCCCACTGGGCTCAAGCCCGGGGTGTCGCGGCCCCGGACGACTCCGGGGCGCTGGCATCTGCGGCGGGTGTGGAGCAAGGTGCGGCGGGGACGCTTGGCTGCCTTTCTGCCTTCGGAATCGCCCAACGCACGGCTTTCCCACGAGTTTCTCTGGTTTTCCGTGGCTTTGGAATCAATACAACTGTCCTGCGAAAGGCGGGTGGCTCCGCCTAAAGTGGAAGGCGTGCTTGCTCTCTGTGGGATGAGGTGGGGAAGCAGGGAGAGGGAAGGGAAGGTTCAGGTGTCTCTGTGGCGCAATCGGTGAGCGCGTTCGGTTATTAATCGTAAAGGTAGGTGGTTCGAGCCCGGTCAGAGACGCCCCTCCTGGCTTTTTTAGGATGTAATCAAAGGGTTTGCAGTTATTTCTGTCTTGCACATCCTTTCACGTAAACTTGAAGCTAGGCCTCTATTACCCTCCTTTTCACCTATGTCTTGTCCATAACAAGAGAACCTAAGCCGAGATCATCACTGATCCTCAGAAGAGCTCTGAAGGAAACAGGTAGGTCACTTTGTCATCTCATCGTTACCCTCTGGGTTCCTTTTAACAGTGAAGTTTCGTCCCTTGTTTGTACTAGTATTTATTGAGCCCTTTACATATAACTTTGAAATTAATTTGCTTACATGCTTTTATTATTACGAACAATACTGCAGTCATCATTCTTGTACACATGCCTATGGTTAGAGTGCCTGATGCACAATTGTTTTATGAGATATACACGGTTTTTTGTAAACGGTTCTTGTTGGCTTATTAGCTATAACTCTTTATTTTGTTATTTCAGCAACTGCTTTAGGCTTTAGAGCAGACATGTGTAACTTACCGCAGCCTGCCTTCAAGTGATGTCATCACTTTTCTCCCCTGCTTGCCTTTATGCTATCGTTGTCATGCATTTTACTTTGAGTATGTTATAAACCCCACAACCCAAGGTTATTACTTTTCTTTAAACTGTCCCATGTTTTTAAAGAGATTTAAATACTAAGGGGAAAAAGGTTATATATTTTTCACGCAGATACCATTTCTGTTGTCCTTCATCCCTTTGTGCATATGGAGATTTCCCTCTGATGTGAGTTTCTTTCTTCCTGGAGGACTACTTTAACCTTTCTTGTGGTTTGGGTTGCTGGTGATGAAGTCTTTCAACAATTGTGTGTCTGTAAATATCGTTATTCACCTTTATTGTTGAAAGACTTTTTTGAGGATAGGAGCCATAGAATTCTGTGTTGACTTTTTTCTCTCAGCTCTTTAAAGATGTTGCTCCACTGTCTTTCTCACTTGCTGCAGTGCTTCTGATGAGAAATCTGACATTATATTTATTTTCTGTATGTAGCATGTGTTATCCCTCTGGCTGCCTTTGAGATTTTTTTCCCAACTGATTTGAGCAATTTAATTATTATGTGACTAGGTGTGGTCTTCTTCATATTTATAGTGCTTGAGGATCATTTGACTCCTTGGATCAGTGGTTTATAATGTTAATTGTGGCTGGAAAATTTTCTGTCATTGCTTCTAAAAAATGAGTCTGATACAAAGCAAATCTGATACATGGTAGCAGTAGGTCCTGAGGAGGATCAGCAGACCCATGTAAAGCAACTACTCGGATGTTATAGGGAGACCTTCGAGCTTCTTCAGGTAAGTGGAGGTAACCTCCTTCATGTAACCTCCTCAAACAAGGGAGGAAGGGCTGCTTCTCAGGTAACCTGAGGCTTGGGGCAATTTAGGGTTTCAAGAGCCCCACCTTCATCAGAATCTATCCATAAGACCCCATCCCAATGATACCAGTCCTTCTTAATAAATTCCCTGACTTTAACATAAGAGATTCTGTGATGTTGAAAATTCAATTTAGGTTTAGTTTGCAGAGCTCGGGCCTACAGTGATACTACTAGACAAGGTTTGAAGGTTGTTTTGTTTTGTTTTGTTTTAAATATGGTTATAGAATCTTTCAGGTCCCTAACCTAAATCTTGAGCTAGGAACTTAGAACCTTGAGCTCATCATTTTGTTTCCCCAATTCCTCCAGTTTACATGGAAGTAACCAACCCATCACACTCATATCTTCACTAAAATGTTCTCTGGCAGCAACTATTTGACCACTCTAATCCTTACTTTCTGTGAGAATCTAAATACAGGTGTCTGCAGACGATGATTTGGGAAAACGTTTTGCTACTGCATGCCATGAACTGAAAGTGGTCTCTGACATCAGGGTCATTAATAATTTCACATCTAATCGGGTCCAAGATCCAATTCCAGATAATATGGAACCACTCCGTTTATTATCACTCAATTCTAACCAAGGGTGTCACTACAACAATGCTAAACCTAGAACAATGGCACTACACAAAGATGACCAGGAACTTCAGCATCCTGGATTTCTGCTACCACGCCACTTTCTTGTGCCCACGCCCACAAACTCAAACACACATCTTACTCCCTCCTCCCAAATATTAAACCAGGCATTTGTACTACCTAGGTTTTCAACAAAACAAGGCAAGGCTTGAACCACCTTGGAGGCCTCAGTGTTCTGTCCCACTTGCCTCACGATCCTTCTACTTCCTCTCATTAGATTTTCATTTATTCCTGCCCTCCTACAGCATGTCCTTCTTCAAGCCCCTGGCCCTCTCTCTCAGGAACAGGAGGTAAATGGAGAATATGATATTGTTGATATTACTACAGGCTTGTTCCCTGGATAGACATCAACTCAAAGAAGAGCAATTTGTCCATCCCAGGGTATTTTGTAGAAAAAAAGCTTAGAAAACTAACACTTGAATATTTGCTTTCCCTACAAAGAGAAATTTGAAGTGACACTGCTGGCAGCTGTGAAGTTAGCTCTGGGTGTTAAGCTAAAATGGGAGCCTTTGCATTCACCATGGGGCTGAGGAGAAATGGCAGTCAAAACTGGTTGGAAGGAGGCTTCTGAATCCATAAGACACATCACTTCCACCAAAGAGAAGTAATGTTTCCACTTCTCAGTTTGTAGATGGAGTTTACAGAAGCTTTCATTCTGAGGGAGGTAAGGAACAGGTTATGGGAGGGCAGTTGACGGTCAGTCTAGCCTTGAAATCATTTAACTAACAGGTGTTCTCATGAGCCCCAAAATGTGTTCCATGACATGACTTCCTCAGTCATGTCTCCAATGTCTGAAGCCTCTCCAGGCTCCCAAAGCTAGAGAAGTTTGAAAGAGGAGAGAATGAAAGAGACACAAGCCTAGGTTCTTGTAAGCACATTCTAGAGTATGGTACAAAGACTTCAGGGTCACCAGTCCCTTGGGCTACCAACTAAGTGGGTTTGGTGGCATAAACCTACCTGGAATCAAAGCTTCCTTTTGAATCTTTTCAGGTAGATTCCCTACATGGTTGAGTTTTGCTGTCATTTCAGCAGTTATCTCATCCTCTTTGCCCTTATCATTTAAATCTGATAACAAAACGCCCTAATTAGTAGAGTGTTGGTGGACATAATAGAAATATTTTCATCTAAGCTCTGGAAATTAAAGGTAAAGTTTGCCCTCAAAGTAGTTTTCTTATGTTGCCAGCATTTGGTTCTTTGTAACTGTGCATCCCTGGGAGGCAGGCTTGGTGTGCTCCAAACTTGTTTCCAGCTCTTGCTTAGTTCAGTGAGCTTAGATCTATCTCTAGAGTTCCTTTGGAGTCCAAGGATGCAAGATGTCTCTTATATTTCTTGTATTTCAAACATGACCTTTCTGAAAAGAGTACATTGTCTTTAAAAAAAAAAAAAGGTGATTCTACCCAGTTTTTGAGTGAACATTTTTCATGTTGAGGCAAACTCTCCACTGTAGTGTCCCCACTCCTTTCTGAATTCAGTGCTGCCTGCTGTGTCCAAATTTAGGGCATGTGATGTCCAAAATTCAACTGCATTCTACACCAGGAGCAATATCTCCATGAGAGCTCAGCACTCCATAGGCTCTTGCTTTGGGGCTGTATTGCCTTTCCCTGGAAGAAAGGGCCCAGGATTTTCACAACCTGGATTCAGAATCCCACATCTCAGTCGGGACTCCTGATTTGAGAACAGAACACCAACTGAAAGTTTTCACCGCTTGGACCTTGGAGCTCCTGGAAGCTGCAGGAGCTAGGGGACGTGCACAGATCAGAGGCATGAGACAGCTCCTTGCAAGCCAGGAACTGTGGGACTCCTCCCCTCCCCCACCTTTTCCTTTCTCTTCATGACATTGCTCTGCCAGGTCATTCCTTTCAAATTCCAGTGCCTCTTTCTTGCCTTTCTCTCAGAAATAGGACCTCTCTCTGGCTCTTGTCACTTTGCTCTATTTGATCAAATTTCAAGTCTAATACTTTAACAAGGCCTTCATGTTTTAAACAGTTCCCTAGCCAAGGCTGAAGGTCTCAGGGCATTTGGCTGCTTTAAAATGGTGAAAATCTGTTCCAAGTCAGCCCTTGATTACATGTTTGAATTGGACAGAAGACCAGCCATGAAGCCAAGTGTCAATTATTCACATCACTGGGCCACCACCTAGTGCAGGGTGAAGCCAAGGACCAGGAAACACAGACTACCATGTTGACTCTGCTTTCTCTTCTTTCAACTTTAGATTCTTTGTTTTGATGTAGATAATGATGTTTTCTAAGGGAACAATTGCGTTTCTATCTTCTCAATACCTGTGTCATCTAGTTTCCTGTCTTTAATTTACTTTCATATGTGTGTATTTGTTTATTTATGCTGACCTACAGGTCATCAAGTGAGATATTTTACTCAGGATTAAGGAAAGCATAAAAGACAGAGAAGCTTCCTTAAGACAACTAAAGTTTGTTCCCTTGGTTGGTTCTTCTTACAGGAAAGTATCTCAGATGGAAAGCAGGCAGAAACTGCTTTTGTGAAAGACTTTCATGTATCCTTTTTCTCAAGGGTGTCTATGGGAGGACAAGGGAAAAAAATTAAGCGTGTCCTTGGATTCCTCTGGGATCCTGGATATAGAAGCTTGGTTACTACCCTATGTTGGGGAGAGGCACAGTTGAATATGAACCACAAATCAGGATGCCTCAGACTGGAGCCAGGACCATTTAAGACCAAGCACCATTGTTACCTGGGTTATTAAAGCATGGATTCAGTAATTAAATGTTAAATAATCTAAATATATGAAAGTCACTTAACAGTTCCAGGGTGATTTAGAGTAGAACAATGCTGTGTACTGCCAGAAACTTGTCTTACTAATCTCCAGATTCTCAAAAAGACATTTCCAAAATATTTTTTAAAAATTTAATGAGGTTATCTTATTTTTTAAAAAACAGACTAAGCACCACTATTACAAGGCAGCCACCTACCTGACAGCAGTGATACAGACAATTCTGGAAAGCTCTTGAGAATTATCCCCTACTTTTGATAATTTTCCACCTGCTCCCCTCATCCTCCCACCGCAGAAAGATTCTTCACCTTTTTGTTGAGTCAGAACCCTTTACAATGTTGGTAGGAATGTAAAATGGTGAAGCCACTATGGAAAACAGTAGGGAAATTCTGCAAAAAAGTAAGAATAAGACTCTGCCATATGATCCAGCTATTCCACTTCTAGGTATTTATCCAGAAAATACAAAACCAGTCATTGGAATAGATATATACACCCATACATACATCAAAGCATAATTTACAATAGCCAAGATATGGAAACAACCCAAGTGTCCATCAACAGGTGAATGTATAAAGAAGATGTGGCATACATACACAATGGAGTACTATTCAGCCTTAAAAAAAAAAGAAATCTTGCCATTTGCTACAACATGGATGGACTTCAGGGTATTATATTAAGTGAAATAAGTCAGGTAAATAAAGACAAATACCGTGTGATTTTACCCGTATGTGGAATTAAAAAAAATTTAAATGAATGAACAAACCATACGAAAAGAAACACATAGGTACAGAGAACAGAGTAATGGTTACCAGAGGGGAAGGAGGAGGAGAGAGGGGAAGTGAGTAAAGTAAATTGTTATAAACAAACAAACGAAAATCCTAGCAGGAGAGAGAGCCAGGCAAGAAGCAAGGGGGCTGCTGCACTTCCCTGAAGGGTCTCTCCCAAGGTAGGTGGTTCCACTGGGCAGTGGACTCAAGACTCCACAGCCCACCAAAGCAACAAAGCAGAGTCCACAGGGCAGCAGGTCCTGGGGGGAATACCAGCATAGACATGTTCCTCCTACAAGCTCAAGGTGTGCCTGGCCTGCACTATCAGGAAGAGCGGAATAAATTTCCACCTGAAACTTCTTATAGCCCGCAGAGAACAGGGCAAGAGGGACCTCCTCGCCAGGACAAAATCTTACCCTGGCCTTAGAGGACAGATACCACAAAAGCTGGTTTTGAGGGACACGGCAAAGAAGGAAGCAACAGCAGCCCAGTGATCTTGAGTTGAGATGTCTGCAAGTTACTCTCAAATGGTGTAGCAAATTATGTACATGGAGAGAGACTGAGAAAGCAAATGTGGGAAAATGTGCGTTTTGCTGAACAATATATGCTGTTACTATTCTTGCAAATTTTCGTAGGTGTCAAAGTTTTGTGGGGTTTTTTGTTTTGTTTTTTTAAAGGAGTAATTCATACTCAGGTCCCGAGTTCTCTTTAGATGGACCCTGAAAGTGAGACTGTAGGTATCTGAAATGAAGGAAGGCATGGAGGCGAGGGGCTGCCCAGGATGCTCATCACACCTCCCCTCTCCCAGCCTGGGAGAAGCCTTGGACCTGGGGCCCACCTCACTGGCTTAAGGATTCAGTGCAGAGATCTACTGCATCTGCACCTTGGGGCACATAACACTTGTGAGGAGGAAGTGAAGATTATTGGGTGCTGAGATGCCACAAAGAAGAAGGGAGAAAAACCAACACAACAAAACCTAAATCTCCCTGACCGGGAATCGAACCCGGGCCGCGGCGGTGAAAGCGCCGAATCCTAACCACTAGACCACCAGGGAGCTGCTCGCAAAAACACTTGTACGTGACGATACGAAGCCTATAATGAGTGTGTACTATCTCCCGTCCTCCTGTTCTGAGTGCCGCACCTCCCTCCAAGGAACTGTACCCGAAGAACGTTCCCTCCCTGCTTTCTCCAAAAGAGGAGCCCCACGCGAAAGGCCGAGCGCTCTGCGGGACAGTGGACGCGCCCGCGAGGCCCGCCGGGGCCGCAAGTCCAGAGCGAGTTGCCCCGTCTGGGCCGCACCTCAGAACTGCCCTGGAGCCGCGCCTTTGCCAGGCGACCGCGTGTGGAGAGCAGGCCGCCGGGGCAGGGTAGGGGGGGCGCGCGGGATGAGACCCCGGGATCCCCAGCACCATAAAAGACTCCCGGCGGATGCAGGATCGGGGACGGCTGGACGGAAAACGCTTTCAAACAAGGCTGCGCGCCCAGACCTGGATTCCGGGTCTTCCCCTCACAACCTGCGGCGCCTGCCGTTCTCCCGCCTTAGATGACGCCAACTCCAGGTCCTAAGGCTCCGACCAAGAGTTGTCTCTCACGCAGAGTTTTCCTCAGACCCCACATGCAGTTAGTTAGGACTTCGTGTTTGCTTCTCGGTCCAGGTGGACTTTGGCCTACACAGTCCCTCCCTTTTGCGACTCTGGACTTGGGCAAACGACTCTCCTGATAAAGGCGGGGAAATCAGTGTAACGCTCGGCTCCCTCACCCTGAACCTCGGATGGGGGCGTTGGGCGACACTTGCGCTTTTTCCTGGGCTGCGTCCCTCTTCCGGGCCAGTCCTCGAGGCCAGGGCCGGGGCCGGGTGCCCTCAGCGCGCTTCTCTCGCCGGCTCTGGATGTCCGCGCCTTCCCTTGTGGCTGCAGGGAGGCTCCAGGGGCTGACTGATCGGGTTTGCGGGCCCCAGCGGCGCGGGTGTGTGTTTGTGGTCGCTCGGGGGCCCAGTGTCCCTCCGCCCCTGTCGGGGAAAGGACGACCGCCCCCTCGTCCTGTCCACGTGGGACGGCAGCGCGCCGGACGCGACCGAAAGACAGCGAATCCGTTCCTCTGGCTGCGCGTGGGAGGTGAAAACTGGAACCTGGAGGGGAGGGAAAAGGGGGAAAATCTCATGAAATGTCCTGATCTAAAGCTATTTTCAAGTCCGCCTCTTTGGGAACTCAGCCCTCCAGCGCTGGCGAGGATGCTGCAGTCCGGTCGCACCCTCGACGGCACTTGGAGTCGACGCGCAACAAGGCAGAGCCCCGCGGCTTGGGGGTCAGTGCGCACGCTGCCCGCGCCTTCCTCGGGGTCGCAGCACTTGAACCTCACGTGTGAAGGAAACGCGATGACCGCCACAATAAGAAAGAAGGAAAACAAAGACTGGAGAAAATGACACGTGCTTCCCCAAACTTGTAAAGCTTTACTTTTAAAGGAAACCAGACAGGGAGACACAGACACACAGACAGACAACGTTGCATTAAAGTCTTTCAGCAAAAAGAAAGTTGTCGGCCTGCTGGCCGTGTGTGAGGTGAACACGAAACACCCTCCAGACACCGGCTTTCTGGGAAAACCGCCTTTACCTCTTTGCCTTCCTAGGTTAAAATTCGCTCTCCATGACCTGTTTGACCGGAAAATTGTAAAAGGCAAATAAAAGACGTTTCAGACCTTGTAAAAGGTAAAACAAAACTGTTCCTCAAGAAGAATATCAAGTACGCTGAGGGAGGAATGAACAGCCGTGAGATGGGCGTGGACCGCGCCTGCGTCCTCCGCGTCTTTCTGCTGGGCCTGGTCTTCAAACGAAGTCAATACAGGCCGGGAAGCGCAGCTCGGCCTGCGTTGATGCTTGATGTTTTTCCAACAGCCAAATGACCTGAGACGTCAGCCTTTGCTACGGTTCCTGCTAAACGTGAAAGTGTGATTAAAGTACTGGACTTCAACTAGACGACTAGAATAAGCCACAGCGGCAGGAACCTGAGGAAGCCCGTTTGCCGGGAGACGCCGGAGAAGGGCTGCTACGAAAGGGCTTTCGAGGAAGGAGCAGAGGGGAGGGAGGGGAGGGCGGGTCCTATGGTTCCCGGGTGGATTCGAAGCATCGATCATTTCCGAGAGCCCAGAGCACTGACCGCCTGCGCCGTGAAAAGGGCCACCGAGGCGCGGGTCCGCAGCCTTGGAGGGGTGGTGTCCACGCTGCTGGGATGCGAGGTCGCCTGGGGCTCAGGCTCACCTAACCCCCGGCTCCTGGGGCTTCCGGGAGCTGGAGGGTCCGCGGGGGCGATCCCTGCACTCGGTGCATAGCTGTGTGTTGGATGCGGGATTGGGAAGTGAAGCTGTGGGGGCCCCAGGGACCTCGCTTCGGGGGAGGCGAGGAGCCCTAAACGAGGGCCTCTCGGGAGCTGCAGTCTCCTTACCTGAGGGCTCGCCTGTGCACCCAGGGTCCTTTGCTTTCGAAAATATTTGTGGCCAGTCGTGGCAAGAGATACAGTTCTTGAAAGTGTCCTTAAAAACCTAAGAAAGAGCTGTTTCCGTAGTGTAGTGGTTATCACGTTCGCCTAACACGCGAAAGGTCCCTGGTTCGAAACCAGGCGGAAACACGTCGATTCTTTTCTGAAACTAACATTCACGTTTAAACACCAAAAAACGGGGCGAGTGGGATGGATTGAGGTAGCGCGTGCAGCTGTACTTTTATCCCCCCGAAATGCATGGGGATTTCCCTTATTGCCTGAAAGCCTGTTCAGCACTAGCAACCATCCCTCCTTTGTCTGCTCTGTGTCACTTTGAAGACAAGGCCACAGACAGACCAAGAAAGGCACAGGACAAAGCCAAGTTAAGGTTGTCTTTACATTCGGAAATCCCCTCACCTTCTCATGTGGCGCCTAAATCTCCTTTACACGCTGACACGCATTTTGTCTCTGGAAACAAGAAGTTTATCCCTGTGAAGCTCACTTGCTTACCCCACCTCAGCACGCTTGCGGAACACGTTGATTTGCGTGACAGAACAAGAGACCGACCCAACTCCGCACCGGGTGCTCGACCCAAAGACACGTAGACGAATTTCAGGCTCCAGAATTGCCGCTGGTAGGGGCACGTAAAGGAGTCTTTACACGTGCCATTATCAGGAGAGCCCCTGTAGTGAGCTCAGAGATGAGGAAGTAGACGGAATCGCTCATCAGCCTCTGAGAGCCAAGGCAGCACCTGACACATAAGGAAACCGAGGTTCAGAAAGAGAGCATGACCTTGGCTCTGCCGCACACAGCGCTAAAGCTAGAGCAGGATGGAACCCAGCCACTTACCTTGCGGTCTGGCCTCAGAGCCCAAAGCGTCACCCGGAACAGGAGAGGTGAAAAGTGATGAGCAGCGGTGCAAGGGCTGGGAGCCCTGCACAGCTGCCTTCAGCCGCGGGCCGCTGGGAATCGCCTCCTTTTCTGCTCTGCCATTCTCAAAAATCTAACCTTACTCTTATAGTTTTCAACTGGAGAAGCGAAATTTTGGAGGTTTGTTATGTCTGGTTGCCTGGTAGCTACAATTTGGCGTTTCACTGCTGGGGCCCGAATTCGATTCCACGTCAGCAAAGCTCTAAATTGCGCTAAATCTTCCTCTTCCCGAACAGAGGTAGTTTGCCAGAAGGGCGATGCAAGACCCTCCTCAGGGTTCCTATTGCCAGGCACCCTCCATGTGGGGGAGGGGAAATGTGATGAACCACCAGGGCTTCTGCCCTCCACTCCACTCTTTTCTTCCTTTATTTCAGAAACCTAGTGTCTCACTTATGGAGTTTTCATCCAAAGAGAACCTGGGACTTAACTTCGAAAAACTCATTAAGAAAACCAAAACATAAAGCCTTTTAAATATACAAAAATTTGAAATACTAGCGTTGTCTATTCTGTACCTAATCTCACAGTTAACATTTTCCAAGCTTGCTTTCTCACTCTCTCTCCATATACATGATTTGCTACACCATTTGAGAGTAACTTGCAGACATCTCAACTCAAGATCACTGGTTAGGCCACTGTTGCTGCTTTCCTTTGGCATCTCCTTCAAAACCAGCTTCTTCGGGACCTGTCCTCCAAGGACAGGAGAAAGCTTTGTCTTAGTGAGGAGGCCCTTCTCGCCACTTCAGAAACCTGGAATCTGTTCTCTTTAGGCTGTAGAGGAGCTTCAGGTGGTGTTTTATTCGGCTCTCCCCTGCGCTGATGTTCGATGTGTTTCCAACAGCCAAATGACCTGAGACGTCAGTCTTTGCTACGGTTCCTGCTAAACGTGAAAATGTGATTAAAGTACTGGACTTCAACTAGACGACTAGAATAAGCCACAGCGCCAGGAACCTGAGGAAGCCCCTTTGCAGGAAAGGACACCGGAGAAGTGCTGCTGCGAAAGTGCTTGTGAAGAAGGAGCGCGCGGGTCAGGCGCACCAGAGCAGAGGGGAGGGAGGGAGGTGAGTAGGAGGGGAGAGGGAGGAGGGAGGGAGGGAGGCGAGGGCGACTCCTATGGGTCCTGGATGGATTCGAAGCACCGCTCATTTCCAAGAGCCGAGCGCACTGACCGCCGGCTCCGTGAAAAGGGCCACCAAGGCGCGGGTCTACAGCCCTGGAGGGGCGGTGTCCACGCTGCTGTGAGGCTGGGTCGCCTGAGGTCTAGACGCACCTAACCCCCTGCTCCTGAGGCTTCAGGGAGCTGGGGAGTCTGCGGGGGGGGGGGGGGGTCCCTGATCTCTGGCGCTAGGCTGAGGAACTGGAGACCCTGCGTTGGATGTGGGAGCCTGAATCTAGACTGTGGGAGCCCCAGGGACCTTGCTTCGCGGGAGGTGAGGAACCCTAAGCTAACACCTCTCGGGAGCTGCAGTGTACTTGCCTGAGAGATCGCAGGTGCTCCCAGGATCGTTTTTTTTTTGGTGGGCCAATTGTGGCAAGACATATACATTTCTTGGATTTTTTTGTTTGTTTTGTTTTGCGGTATGCGGGCCTCTCACTATTGTGGCCTCTCCGGTTGCGGAGCACAGGCTCCGGACGCGCAGGCTCAGCGGCCACGGCTCACGGGCCCAGCCGCTCTGCGACATGTGGGATCTTCCCGGACCGGGGCACGAACCCTTTTTTTCTGCATCGGCAGGCGGACTCTCAACCACTGCGCCACCAGGGAAGCCCTTGGATATTGTTTTTAAGCACTTGTGCTCGCGTGGTTTCCGTAGTGTAGTGGTTATCACGTTCGCCTAACACGCGAAAGGTCCCCGGTTCGAAACCGAGCGGAAACAAATAAGCGTTCTCTTCCTCCCCCCCTTTTTTTTCCCCCCTGAAACTTACATTCTCGTTTAAAAACCAGAAAGGGGGCGAGTGGGATGGGTTGTGGCAGAATTTGTAGCTGCGTTTTTCTCTCCCCAAACCCAGGAGGAGTTCCGTTACCACCTGAAGCCTACTCAGCACTAGGAGCCAGCCCTCCTTTCTCTCCTCTGAGTCCTTCGGAGACCAGACCACAGACATTCCAAGGAGGGCACAGGAGAAGGCCCACTTCAGGTTATCTTTAAATCTGGAAATCCCCTCACTTTCTCATCTGGTGCCTAAATCTCCTCTACACGCTGATACGTATTATGTCTCTGAAAACCAAGAAATGCATCCCTGTGATGCAACCTTGGCTTTCCCACACCCCAGCACTTGCGAAACAATTTGATTTGCGTGACAGAAGAAAAGAGGACGAATTCAACTCTGCACCCGGGGCTCGAGCCAGACACGAAGATGAAGAATTGCAGGCTCCACGAATTGAGCGGGTCGGGGAGGAAAAGGAGCCGGTAACGTGCCTTTATCAGGAGAGCCCCCAGAGCCACATCAGAGATCAGGAAGTAGACAGATCCACTCATCATCACCCGCTGAGAACCAAGCCTGCCCCTGACTCATAAGGAAAGTGAGGCTCAGAAAGAGAGCATGACTTGGCTCTGCCGCACACAGCGCTAAAGCTAGAGTAGGATGGAACCCAGCCTGTTACCTTGTGGCCTGGCCTCAGAGCCCAAAGCGTCTCCCAGGCGGGGAGTGGTGAAGCGTGATGAGCTGCATTCAGACCTGGGCTCTGGGAATCGCCTTTTTTTCTGCTCTCTGCTTCTCTAAAATCTAACTTTTACTGGGGTAGACAGCCTATCTCCACTTTACTTAGTTATTCTGGGGTTTTATCTTGTTTCTTCATTTGGAACATATTCCTCTGTCACCTCATTTTGCCTAAGGTACTTTTTTAATTTCTATGTGTCTGGTAGGTTGTTTACATTTCCTGGCCTTGGAGAAGTGGCCATTTGTAGGCGACTTCCTGTGGGTACCAGCAGCACACTACCCCTCTCATCACCAGATCTATATGCTCTAGGGGTGCCCTGTATGTGGGCTGCATGGCTCCTTCTGTTGTGCCTGGCTGACCGCAGTGCATGGTCTGGTAGGATTAGTTGGTCCCCATCTCTTTGGTTGTCAGGCCCTGCCTTGTTTGGAATCTGCAGCCGCTACTTGGCACTGCCGGATCAAGAGGCAACTGGCTGTGGAACCCCCGTGGGGGGGGTGGGGGGGGCTAGTGCTGGCTCACTGGTGGGTGAAGCCAGGTGCTAGGGCTACTGCTAGTGCTGGCCCACTGGTGGGCAGAGCTGGGTCCTGGGGTTTGGCTGCAAGGCCCAGGAGTCCCAGAGCTGGTGTCAGACTGCTGGTGGGTGGGGCTGGTTCCCGACACAGCTGACTGTGGGGGTTCCGGGTGTCCCGATACTTGTGTTGGCCTGCTAGTGGGCGGGGCCAGGGTCCAGCCAGTCCCAGGGCTGGTGAAAACATGGGACATTTTAAAGAAAAGTAATAACCTTGGATTGTTATTATTTGGATGGTTATAAACCTTGGGTTTATAACATATGCAAAGTAAAATGCATGGCAACAAAAGTGTAAAGGCAGGCAGGGGAGAAATGTGAACTGGTATGACTTCACTTGAAGGCAGACTGTGGTAAGTTACAGATGTCTGCTCTAAAGCCTAAAGCAATTGCTGAAATAACAAGAGTTATAGCTAGTAAGTCAACAAAGGCAAGAAAATGGAATCATATACAAAACTATGTAGAATCTATGATAGAGCAATTGCTCTTCTGGCTTTCTACCCTATGGACATGTGTACAAGAATGATGACAGCAGCATTACATGTAATAATAAAAGCATAGAACCAAATTAATTTCAAAGTATATGCAAAGGGGTAAATAAATACTATACAGACAATGGAAGAAACTTCATTGATTACAGGAATTCACAGGGTAGTGATGAGTCTACTCTTGAGGATTCCTCAATTCCCAGTGACCTGTTTTCCTCCTGAGCTCCTCTCGGAGGATCGATGATGATCTGGGTTTAGTTAGATCCTCCTGTTGTGCAAAAAATACAGGGTACAGGAACATAGTAGTAGAGGAGCCTACCTCGGCCTTTGAGGGAGAAAGTGTATAGAAAAGGGAGGACCCCGAGTCATAGATGCCAGGAAGATGCCTCCCAGAATAGGCTTGAACAAGCAACCTTTGAGTTAATAGCCTAACGCGCTAACCGGTTGCACCACAGAGATACCTTTAGGTCACTTTCTCTCTCTTCTCCCTCACCTCATCCCCAGCGAGAGCAAGCACGCCTTCCACTCTATGCCGAGGCACCCGCCTTTAACAGTGCAGTCGTACCTGCTCAAAAGAGCCCGGGAAAACCAGAGAAACCCGTGGGAAAGCCGTGCGTCGGGCGATTCCGAAGGCAGAAGAGCAGCCGAGCGTCCCCGCCGCGCCTTGCTCCACACCCGCCGCAAATGCCAGCGCCCCGGAGACGCCCGGGGCCACGAGCCCCCAGGCCTGAGCCAAGTGGGGCCCAAGGGAAGCTGAATGCCGGGTGGGCTCCGTGACGGCTCCCCGTTTGCTCCGCCTTCACCCGACCATCTGCCCCGCAGGTTTAGTAGGTGTGCTTGGTATGGCTGCGTCGGGAAAAAGATCAGGTCAAAAAAGAAACGTGAAAAGGAGCGAAAGCAAGCAGAGGCATGGATGAGACAGCGAGACCTCCCAGGAAGCCTGTGAGGAGGCTCGGGCCAGATCCTGAGAAATAAAAATTGCTTTTATTAAGTAGCAGAATGGGGAGGGAGAATCGGAGAAGAGCATGAAAGAGAGAAAAGCACGAATATCTGTAGGTGTCCAAGAATAAAACAGCAAAAGCAGTGTGGATATATTTACCTTCAAAAAATTACGGGAAGTGCAGTGACTGCCAGCCTGCCTGTGGCGCATCATGACCGTATGGTGGTTAATACTATGTGGTGGCCGCAGTAATCTCGGCTCAAATCCGAGCTATGGTAGGATGGTGTCTGTGACTGGTCTCTCGGTTTGCTTTTTTTTTTTTAAACATCTTTATTGGATTATAATTAATTTACAATGGTGTGTTAGTTTCTGGTCGGTTTGCTTTTAATGCCAGCACCAGCTACGCCCCTTAAGAAGCGGTCAGAGAGCAGAGTATGCCGCCGGCCACACAGCGCGATGCGGTCAAAAGAGGAGTAAATCCCACGGTGCACAAACCTGCGGGTGGCGTTGTCTCACCTCTGAACAGAAAATGTCTCTAAGGGTGAAATACAGCCTCTCAAGGAGGCTTGTCTGTACATTCCGCTAATTAAACAGTGCCGTCATTACCGTTTTTCTGGTAAAGATCATTCAAGTATCAGTGTTGGGTTTTTTTCTAAACGAAAACGAGGTTTTAATGAGTTTACAATAAAATGCAAGCTAGTTGTCATCATCTACACCAGCTTGTCTCCATCCATTATCCACTAATTTTTATGGGAACAGTAAATCATTGAGCTACAGTTCACATAGAGTTAAAAGCACAAATCTTTAAAGCACAGTTTTTTGAATTTTAGCAAATGTAACTATTACCCAGATCAAGTTATAGAATATTGCCATCATCCCAGAAATGTCCGCTGAGCCTCTTTCCAGGCAATTCCTACCTTCTCTCTCTTAGTTGATTACTATTTTGAGGTCTCTTGCCGAAATTACTATTGCCTGCTGTTGAAATTCAAATGAATGAATGTATTTTTTTTGTATCTGGCTTTTTAAATACAACATTATGTTCATTAAACATAACTATATTATCGTGTATATCACTTCTTAATTTTGGCATTGTCGGAGTAATTTTGGTGTTATTTGTTGTTATTTGGTGAATATTCTTGGTGTTTTGATGAATATTCTATACCAATCTTTCTGTATACTTGTGCATTCATAGAAGTACTGCGACTGCTGGATCATGGAGTAGGAACAAGATTAACTTTATTAGAAACTGACAAATAATACTCTAGAATGGTTTCAAACCAGTAACTATGGTTGGAATTTCTCTGCATTCTTGTCAGCGTTTGGTGTAGTAATTCTTTTAAATATAGCCATGCTGGAGGGTGTATAATGATATCTCCGTATAGTATTAATGTGCATTTCCCTAATGAATAAAAATGTCAAGAATATTTTCTTGTAACTTTTGGTCATTAAGATATCTTCCTTTGTGATCCAGGACGACCTTGGCTTAGCCTTTCCAGGAAAAGGAAACAGCGTCGGGTGGTCAGTCGCTGTGCAGGTAGATCCTCCCGAGGCGTCTCTCCGAGACAGAGACCCAGACTTGGGGTGTTTGGAGCGGCGACATGTGCAGATCAATGACTGGCACGGCATCAGCGTCCCCTTCCGGCCTCCCAGACCTTTGCCGTCTCCACGCACTCCTCAGTTAAGCAAGGGCCGAGAACTGTTGAGACAGCGCAATGGCTGCGGGTTTGGTCTGTTTGGAGCCGCTGCTGAAAGGTGGTCGGTGTTGTGAGCTGTGCAGTGAGTTCTCCTGTATGTGTGTGTGTGTGTGTGTGTGTGTGTGTGTGTGTGTTGGGGGGAGATTGGGGAGGAGATGTGGGAGGGGAGGTCTTCGCTTGAATTCCTTTGAGGAAAACGGTTTAGAAAAACAGCGTGGGGCGGGTGGAAGGGAGGGTGGCGACCCTGAGTGAACCTTGGAGGGGTGGGAGGCTGCACTGTGCCTGCGGGGTATGTGCCCCTAGTTACCTGGCAGGAAAGATGCCATGATCACGATGGTGGCTTTCCCAGTGCGACGCTTGTCCATTGCACTCAGGTAGTGCTGACTTTAGAGATTTCCCCAATGTGGGAAACTTGACCTCGGAATTTGCGCTAGTAGGGGTATGTATTTGTGCTCTCCGCTATCTCTCTGTGTATGGCAGGGGAGTTCTCTTCCGTGGTGCCTCACTGCACTCTACTGGCTCAGGCCCAGGGCGAGAGGCTCCCCACACACAGGGATCCAACCCACACCTTCCTGGCTTTCCTATTCCGGGACCAAAGTGTATGGATGGGCCCTGCTACTTGCTTCAGGCCTCCAGTCTGCAGGCTTGCCGGCAGGCATCTGCAAGAGAAAGGCCACATGGTGGGGGTGGTGGGGAAGTGTGGGAGAAGTCACCCAAAGGCCTCGAGCTCCACAGTCCCTTTGGGGCCAGATCGGGACCCCTTCCAGGAACATGGAGGCCAGAGGCCTGCCTTCGCAAGGAGGCTCCGGGGGCCAGAGCGCTGTATCCCTGCCCCGGGTTAGCCAACTCTTTTGGTCTCTCACCCGGCTTTCCCTTCTCCTTCCTCCCGTTCCACCCCAGCTGCGTTCTTGGGGACAGTAAGCTGTACCCTATCACCCCCTAACCCACGCGTAATGACCCAGTCCCTTCTCCAGTGCTTATGAAGAGAGCTGAATCAACGTTTTCTAACAACGGGAGGAGAGAGAACCTGCGGCGACAGGAGGCAACCCGTTCTTATGCTGGTTCTTTTGGCACAGCCCATTGAGGGGCCCGGCTCAGGAGCCTGGAATCGTCCCTCCTACTTGAGGGACCTGGGTCGCACGCGGCCCACGGAACCGGCCAAGTTGGCGTCTCTCCCACTTCCTCTCAGGTAACAGCAGGAAATCCTGCTGGGTCCACTCTTACCCAGAAGAGACACCCGGGAAATGATCCAGCAGAAGCCCGGACCCTGCTCGATGGACCACTTCGGAGCGACACTTCTGTCGGCCGGTTCTTGAGAGGAGAAATCATTTAGGACGAGGTGTTCTTCAGTGTCTTGTCTCAGACAAGAGTGAAGGAGGGTGATTCTTCCAAGAAGCTGGCAGTCCTGATACCTGTGGTCGCAGAGAGGCTTGTGGAGCAAGAGCGCCCTCTCTCGACCAGGGTTATCCAGCTGTTTCGGCCTCCGCCTCTTCCTCCTCTTCTCCTTCCCCTGTCGTTTTCTATCTTGGTGTTCCTTGAGTACTTATCTTCCTTTTGTGCCTCGGAACCTCTCACCCTCTACCATGGATTATACATTTTCCTGGGTTGTTCTGAGCTTCAAATAAGGAAATGTATGTAAGAGTGCCACAAATGCTCAAAAATTTTGATCTCATTATTTTATCAGTAACATCATCTGAATCATCAGGATTGTCTAACTCCCTTTTTAACAATTGCATTTTAATTGTCTGAATATATTAATGCACATTTAAACCATATAATTTTTGAATAATAAATTGCTTCTGATATTTTAGGATCAAAAATAATGCTGTAGGGCTTCCCTGTGTCGCAGTGGTTAAGAATCCTCTTGCCAATTCAGGGGACACGGGTTCGAGCCCTGGTCCCTGAAGATCCCACATGCCGCGGAGCAACTAAGCCCGTATGCCACAACTACTTAGCCTGCGCTCTAACGCCTGTGAGCCACAACTGCTGAAGCCCGCGCACCTAGAGCCCGCACTCAGCAACGAAGACCCAACGCAGCCAAAAATAAACAAAATAAATAAATTCATATAAAAAATAATGCTGTAGAAAGTTCTTACTTGTAAATCCTTGGCAATTCTGTAGGATAGACACTGTCCTTTTTTCCACCCTGTAGCCAACCTGTCAGTGTTAAATACCTTTAACAAAAATTTTACAACAATCAAATGCTTGGGGCCAATTGCCTTCACTTGTTACCGTCTCAGTTCAAGGACTCTAGCTAATTGGCACAATACCCTGGATTAGCTAAAATGGAGAATTTTTTCTCACTCTCTTCTGTTTTGTCTCCTTTCTTCAGTTCTTAGGTAACAGCATCCTAATAAAATGGTTGGCAACAACAACACAAGTATATCACTGTATCTTGGGGAAAGTTAGTGCTTTCCTTGTTCATATGCTTGTCTACCCAATTTGTGCTTGGAGCCAAGGAAGAAGAGATCTGCCATGGGCCTCACTCTTGCACTCTTCTAGCTGTGCCTTCTTCCATTAGGCAAGGATCATGTGGACCCAAGAGGACATTCCCACATGGTGCCCATGTCCTCCCTCCCCCATAGGGCTGTCAAATGTGTAACGAATCCCAGAGTCCCTTGCCCAAGTGTCTTTTAGCTCATGTATAGAGACTGTGGATCTTTCTTCCTTGCATTGTCAAACTGAGGGCAAAAGGTACTTTTGTTTGTTTGTACTCAAACCTAGGGATTGTGGGCAATGTGACATCAAGAGACCACATTTTAGGGAGAGCTAGTGGATGTAGCATGGATGTGTTGGAGGTGCAGAACACAATCTGGTTCCAGCAGGCCAGTAGGCAAGTGGTGATGGGTGTTCTCACCATGCTTCCTTTTTCTGGTGTGTCACTCCAAAAAGTATAGGAATTCTAAAATCCTATACATTCAGGTGATTATAAACATATAGTTTTCAAAGTAAGAGAATACAATCTATTTCAGTTTCAACTGAGAGATTTTTTTTTTAAAGCTTGATCAGTAGCTTTAAAAAAGATAGATCCATGGTAGATGCCAAGCTTGTCACTAACATTTGCAGGTGCCAGTGCAAAAAATAAAAGCAGAAGCATCAAAGCTGCTTACACTCTGAGGTTGGAGTGCCAAGATAGCTTCTTTCATATTCTGTTCCAGGGGGCCTTGAGTACAGGAAACATGGAAGTCAAGTTTTAGTCCCAGACTAACTTGAGAAGTCATATAGGAGGTCCTCACTACATTAAGCTGGGACCCCAAAGTCTTAAGCCCTCAGGGGTAAGGGTCATCCGATCTAGTCCTGTCCCTTCAAATCCCAGAGCTCTTTGGACAAGGCAGCCTTGGTGCCACAAACAGTATAAAGTACGCAACGGGAGAGGCCACAACAGTGAGAGGCCCGTGTACCGCAAAAAAAAAAAAAAAAAGAAAAAAGAAAAAGAAAGTTTTAAAAGTTCATGAGAAATCGTGGCCACAGACTTGACCTCTAGCAGATTTAGCCTTGAGTACCCACAGCCTGGGTAGTCTGAGAAACCATAAGAGAGCAACTTGATGTGTTGTTTCCCAGCTGGTAACAAACCACAAGAGCCTATTAGAGGAGAACATATTCAGAGGGAAATATATTCATTCTAGGGCTGTAGAGATGTCTACAAATAACATTTCAAGAGAATCAACTAGTATTTAGAATTCAATTATAAAATATAAGAACAAAATCTCATGTATTTGGAATTTTAGAAACACTTCTACCAATCCTTGTATCAAAGCAGATGTGAAAATTAGAAAATATTCTGTATCAAACAAAACTGAAAATACTACGTATATGCAGAAGGTGCAGCTAAGCCAGTCTTTAGAGGACAATACACAGATTTAAATGTAAATTATGAAATTTAAGGCTGATTTCTGAAGAGCTAAATCTCCATCTCATAAAGTTACAAAAAGAATCATGACAACAACAAAGGCAGATAGGAGCAGAAATTATATATAAAACCAGGAATTTTCAAATTAGAAATAAATATACAGAAGAAAAAGTATAAATGGTTGGCTCTGAAAAGACTACTAAAACTGGTAATACTGTTAAGAGAGAAGAAGGAAGTCATTGCTGCTGAACCTGTAGACATACGGGAACAATAAATGAATCTCATAAACACATATATGCTAACAAATTAAAAATTTGAGAGGAACTGAACATATTCCAATAATGATTCTGGGGGAAAATGAGCTAGTCCTACAAGCATTAAATTTTTTAAAATCAGAATTTAAAAATCTTCCTGCAAAGAGAGCTCCAGAACCAAAAAAGTTCATTAGAAGAAATGATTCCCGAGCAAATAAATTCCAAAAGTATTAAAAGATGGCATATTTTCTCCAACTTATTTTATGAGTTTATATTGGAACCAAAAAACGGCAATGTAAAAAACAGAAGTTATAGGTCTGTCTTATTGCTGAATATAACTGTAATTAAAAAAATAATCAAGCAATGTATTAAAAAATATATATTGTGACAAAATTGATCTTATCCCGGAAAACAGTTGATTCTTGTTAGAAAATAAATTAATCTAATTTACCACATTAAAATGTAAGGGAGAAAAATAATAATCACTAAAATACAGAACAGGTGTTTGAAAAATTTCACCATCGATTTACCATTTTTTAAAACTTAAGCATAATAGTATAGAAGAGAACAGACCTAATCTGCTAACGGGTAGTTTCAAAAACAAAAACAAAAGAAACACACAAAAAACCTTCAGCGAACATTATAGCTGATGATAAAATACTGGCTTTCCCCCCTCCCCCAACCCTTACCAATCAGGAACCATCAGGAATCAGACAAATAGGCCTCACTCTGACCACATCTTTTCACCACTGCGATGGAGATCTTAGCCAGTGAGGAAAGGCAAGAAAAAAAAAAGAAACAGTATAAGATGTGAAGATGACCAAAAATCAAATAACCCAATCAAAATATGGGCGGAAGACCTAAATAGACATTACTCCAAAGAAGACATACAGATGGCCAAGAGGCACATGAAAAGATGCTCAACATCGCTAATTATTAGAGAAATGCAAATCAAAACTACAATGAGATATCACCTCACACCAGGCAGAATGACCATTATCAAAAAATCTACAAACAATAAATGCTGGAGAGGGTGTGGAGAAAAGGGAACCCTCTTGCACTGTTGGTGGGAATGTAAACTGATACAGCCACTATGGAGAACACTATGGAGGTTCCTTAAAAAACTAAAATTAGAGCTACCATATCATCTAGCAATCCCATCCTGGGCATATATCTGGAGAAAAACATGGTTCAAAAGGATACATGCACCCCAGTGTTCATTGCAGCATTATTTACAATTGCCAAAATATGGAAGCAACCTGTGTCCATCAACAGATGAATGGATAAAGATGTGGTACATATGTACAATTGAATATTACTCAGCTATTAAAAAGAATGAAATAATGCCATTTGCAGCAACATGGATGGACCTGGAGATCATCATACTAAATGAAGTAAGTCAGACAGGAAGACAAATATCATATGATATAGCTTATATGCAGAATCTTTAAAAAAAAGATACAAATGAACTTATTTACAAAACAGAAACAGACTCATAGACTTAGAGAATGAAATTACGGTTACCAGGGGGGAAGGGTGTGTGTGGGGGAGGGATAGACTGGGAGTTTGGGATCGACATGTATACACTTGAAAAAAAAAGTAAAGATGAAAAATGAATACTATAATTATTTACATATATGAAAGATAAATTACTAGAATTATTAAGAGAACTGAGTTTATCTGGTATATATAAAATTTAAAAATCAGAGGAACTGAGCTAAATTAAGGGTTTAAGAAGAAAAGGTATTAAAAACGTTATAAATATTCAAAAATTGTAGCATGCAGTTCAATCACATGCACTGGGGAGGGGACGAGGGGGCAGGGAATGAAATATGACACCTACCTCTACTGTAACCAAAATCATTTCAGTGTGGATTAAGTACCTAAAATGAAATGAAACTTAAAATGATTTTAATTGGTATTATGTAGCAAGGTACTTCTACGATCTCAAAGGTAAGCAAGGATTTTAAAAATAAGACAAAAAGACTAATTCTTAATGAAGAGACTGATCAATTTGAATACATCAAGCATCTCTGTTCATCAAAACACAGAATAAAGAGTAAAAAGACAGGTCACAACTTGGGCGAATGTATCTGCAGTCAGCATAATCAACTGGTACTGAAGATATTTAATGAATTCTTACAAAACAAGAAGAAACAGACAGACAGACCTATAGGGAAATCAAAAAGATCTTTGGGGGGGAACCACTTATATGAGAAAATCCAAGTAGCTAACAAACATGTATTGGTGCTCAAATTCATTACCAATAAGGGACATTAAAAGGGAAACCCACATGAGATAACATTCAGATTGGTGAAGAAGAAGAAGGAGAAGAAGAAAATAGGAGTGGGGATGAGGTAGAAGGTTATTACCTGTTAAAGTGTGGGAGGAATTGAGGAATTGCCATCGTTTTATACTAAAAATGTGGAAAGACAATCTCAGAATATGGAAACTCTTGAAAATGAATAAATCATGTTTTTCTTTAAAACAGAAAGGGTGGGTAACTCCCAAAATGTCACTGATCTTTGATTCCCCTACTGTTAGGTAGGGGAATCCTCCACAGATTTTGGGGAAAATTAATCACTCCTAGTCTCTCTTAAGGCAGCCACACCCCTAGTACCCTCAAGTCGGAATCCTTTAGAAGGAACCTCCAAGAGCTATAAAATAAAACCGGATAAACATATCCCAGATTCTGTTGCTCATTTTCCCTTAAAAATATATATATATATATAAATTTTCAGGCTAACACCTGTTGACACACATTGCCAGGTACACGGGATCCTTCCTGCAACACCGACGGGCCCCTGGGACACGCAGAGACCGAGGCGGCTGACGACGTTAAATTTAGCACAGTGTCCGATGCACAGACTCGAGAGGCCTCTCCTCACCTCTGTGCAAGGCCCCCTTTTCGAATACCCCCTCCTGTCCACGCGGATTCCTCCCCACACGCCTTCCTCTTCCTAGGGCTGCTAGCGCCTCCCTGGACACTGAGGTGTCTGCTGGGCCCCGCAGATGCTCTTCTTTTGGGACCTTCCTCTCTTGATTCTCGCTCTCCGGTGAGACGTGGCCCAGCCGTCAGCCCAAGGTCCAGAGAGCGAATCAGTGACCTGATGGCTCTTTGGGTTCCTAGGATCTTCCAGGAGAAAAACTGAAAGTAAGGTGGCTGCTGCGCTGCGAGCCAAAGGCTACTCTGTATGCCCAAACACCTGAGGGCCACAAGGCTCTGCGAAGCCCCAGTTTAGCTCGACTCCTTAGAGTCTACTGCTCAGAACTGCCTTGAGGATTTTAGTTCTCATTTTCCTACTCCTGGTGGCCAGAACCACGGAATTTTCGGACGTGACTGTGCACCACGCAAACAAGGAGGAAGCATGAAAAGTCGGGGAGGAAAAAAAGAGAAAAGCACTGTGCATTGGCCGGGAATCGAGGCTGGCTCTCCCGCGTGGGAAGCGAATGTTCTACCACTGAACCACCAATGCTTCTCCCTGTCCACGTCTCTGACAGCTCTCCAGAAAGCATCTCCAGAGCGACCGAAGAACCGGGGGCGGCGAGACAAAAAAGTTCCAAAATAGGCTTACCCCTTCGTCTTTGGAAGACAGAGCTCACAGACTGACAGGCACCCGAAGCAAAGGCTTGCGAAAGAGACTCGCAATCAGGCAACAGCATGGAGTGGGGACAGTCAAAGGAAAATATCAAAATATTAGTTTTGTCAGCTCACATCACAGCTCTGATCATTTCACCCATTGATACTTTTCTAAAAATAAGTCCGCTCCTTATGTAAGCAAAGCACCAAAGCCTATGCGTCATGTGCATCTCAGAGTCACAAATGCTAAAACTAAGCACAACACCGAGTCCAATTCAGGAGATTAGATTCTCCCATATAATCAAGCATTGATTGCAAACTTAATGTTAATTACTCTTTTAATGATTATGGTATGTCACATATCCATCCAAATACTTTGAACACCTTAAAACGTAGACACATATTATTGTTATAGTGGTTACAAGACTGACTCATTATTCTTGTACAAAAAAACAGTTACAAAGAACTAACTCCGTTAACCAATGTGTTTCTTCATTATCTCTATTTTGATTCTGGCTTTTTTCTAATTCCAGTCTAATTCTGCTTCTGTTTCTTATTTCTTCCCTGGATTAGAATTTAGACCGAACAATTCTACTCCTGGGTATATATCTGAAAGAAACAAAAACACTAATCTGAAAAGATACATGCAACCCCATGTTCATAGTAGCATTATTTACAATTGCCAAGGTATGGAAGCAGCCTAATTGTTCATCAACAGATGATAAAGTAGATATATATAATACTACTCAACAAACTAGTGAATATAACAAAAAGAAGCAGAAGAAATATTAATATATTGGCCTTCTGATGAAATTGAAATACAGAGAGATTTCTTTCCCAATTTTTCCTGGGGGAAATTACACTGAAGAAAGGAACCTGGCGGGGGGGCTCCCCCACATGTTGGGACTTAGGAACCATTATGACTTTCTGAAAGATAGGAGCTGCAGACGTGCAGTCATGCTTCTCTTGCTGAGAAGCCAAGCTAGGTGGAGGCTGAGTCAGAAACTTGAACTCAACAAGGAAAATGACCATCCCCCTGCCCTTGAAGAGCTTTGGCTCTATCTGCCCTCTGCCCAACACCAAAGACACACACCAGCTCTGGCCATCATGCTTTCATTTACCAACTACATCAACCAGATCTACATGTATTCCCACACCTCTTTCTAAACTACAAACCTGCACTTTCCACTCACAACTCCTAAATCACGAGTCGATGTCTCCTATGTGTCTCAGAGTCACAAATTCTAAAACCCAACACAGCAGTGAGTTCCCTGTCAGCATCACACACCACCCTCTACCTCAACACTCTATGATCAGACCCAGGCACAGTGTCTCCCAAAGAGTAGTGTGCACTGTCTCTCAAGCGTTTCAATCAATCACCAAGACAATACCCAAATCTGTTCCTTCCCTTACCTAGTGTGTTTATCCTCACCACCAACCACCCTGTTGTCCAAACCAGACCTTGCTACCCTCTTTGCATATACTCTCTTATCCTCCTGGCACAGAAGTTTATGTCCAGTATAATCAAGAGATCGTGCTTAACTTTATTGGGTGCACCACTGGCTTACTGCCACTCTATGCCTACACTCTTCCACCCATTAATACATTAATACATTCCATCCGTTAATACAACCAGATAAAAAGCCAGCCTCTCTACAGCCAGTCTAGTCTACACTAATCCATTTGCCACACTGTATCCTGAGCGACACTTCCGCAGCCTAAATCTGGACATGCCTGTTGCCTAAAGCCACCTAGCATCCCCATATTCCTTCACTAAAATGTCTTATTACCTCTATGACATGTACTCTGCTTCCCCCCCTCCTCATCATCAGAATATCTCTTGCCAATTCTCAAATCCAACAACAGTGAAGTACTTGACCTGTCAGGAACTCTCTCACTCTCAGGGACTTGCTTCTCTCTACAGGGGATGGCCTTTCACAACTCCCTCTTTGTTCTTCAAATTCATTCTCATCCTTCAGGTCTCAGTTCAGAAGCCTTTTTTCCTCTGGAAAGACTTTCCTGACTGTCAGAATTGAATATGTGATGTGTCAACTTTTATTTTGGCATTAATTGTTCTAACAAAATCACACTTTGCTTGACTCTGTCTTCTGAAGACATATTTTCATATGAAAAAGATTCATATTTCCCAGAAAACTAAGGTTGTATACGTAAATAAAATATTCTCAAGAGGTAGAACAGTGCCTAGCATAGTTTATAGTCTAGGGTTGTTAAATAATGAAAGAGAGAGAGAGGAGCAAATAAGGAAAGTTTCTCTCTCTCTCTCTCTCTCTCTCTCTCTCTCTCTCTCTCACACACACACACACACACACACACACACACACACACACTCACAGATAGACAAAAGAGAAAAGAAATTTAGCTAGATAGGCAGAATGATTAGTCTGCAAAGTAGCAAAACTCCAGCAGAGCAATTGAAAAGGGTAGAGAATACAATGATCAAGAATAAAGTTTTGCTTGAATGTAAGGTAGTAAAAAGACCTTGAGTGGATCTTCAGAGTTGAAAATAAGTCAAGAGCTGGAAAGGAGAGGGGGAGGATATGGTGTGATGTGGTGAAGGGAATAAACCTTGGAGTGAAAATTTCACTTATACTCTTGTGTAGGTCTTGTAAGACATAAGAGTTTGAAAGCTGCCCATTTTGATCCTTAGGCTTTTCTAGGGACTTAAAAGAGATGCCAAGAGAGGAGAGAGGCTCTGGGGCCCTGGAGTCATTGTGCATGGGTTAGTGCTTGGCCTGTGCCAAGCTAATTGTAAACAAAAGAATAAAAAAGGAATAATTTGGATATCAGAATATCAGACAAGGCAAAGGGCAAAAGAGCTTTACATTAGATAGAAGAGTAACATTCTAGCATCTACCCAGAATCGAATGTAATCGTTTTTCTCTGGCATGCCCTCTTCAAGTGGCCAAAGAGGGTGGGGCTAAAGGGAAGAAATCTTGGAGGGAAATTTTCACTTATTCACCCTTTTGTAGGTCTCTCTCAAACACAAGAGCTTAAATTCAGGACCATTTGATCCTTGGCCTCTTTCAGCGACTCAGAAGAGCAGCTTATCTGGTTAATTTTATTTATTCTGAAGAGAATAGATTAAATTCACTTAACTGTCCACTCTATTAAATTTTGTTATAATTTATGTTACTGTAGTTGAATCAGGGCAGGAGGAAATTAAATTGCTTTAAAAAAAAAAAAGCCTTAGGAGGAGAGAGGTTTAATAGTCACTCAGATCTGGAGTAACTCAGGCACATCCCCAAACCTCCAGCCTCCCAGACCGTCCCTGAGTCCTGAACGCCTGTTTAGGGGAAGAACTTGTGCTTGTCTCAAGATTGGGGGGAAAGGGTTTGGGAGGCACCAAGCAATGGGAGGGCAAAGAGAATGCATCCTCAGTGAAGAAATGAAGTCCAGTATTTTGATTTGAATGCTGCAACTTGGTGGTGTTTCCTGACCTAAGCCTCCTACACAAAGCTTTGCTCTGGGTATGTTTTTTGTGGGGGGGGGGCGGGGGGAGCGTGTTGTTCTGCCTAATAAAGAGGACTGTATAAACTTATTTTTAGAACTGGCTTTTCAAAGTCCTTCCCGAGACCCTGCCTGGTGACGCCTAGTCTAGCAGTACAGACCAAGGTATTGGTAATTCAGTGGTAGAATTCTCGCCTCCCACTTGGGAGACCTCGATTCCCAACCAAAGCATAGCTTTAGCTGCGGGGCTCTTCCCAGTATAAGGAGCTGAGCTCAACAGGAGTACTTTTGCAGCCCTCTGAAGCCACGAAGTGATCGCGCATGCGCTAGTGCTACAGGGCGGAAGCCACCTGGCGAGAGCCTGTCTTTGAAGCCCCAAGTGTGTCTGTCTGCTGGATCTCTGCGGTTTGGAACAGTTGAAACTGAAACCCTTGTTACTACTTATCCTTTCTCCTATCCTATCCTTGGACTACATCGCACTGTGGAGTGGGGATCAAGAAATGAAGGTCACTGAAGGACTGTAGCTGTGACGGGAGAGTCGTCAGGGGCCCAGGGAGGCGGACGCTTGTGGGGAGGAATTCGCGTGGAGATGAAGGAAGTTGGAGAGCGGGACCTCTGACCCTCCTGGGGAGGTAGGCCCTAGTTTGCTGGTCTTGGTAAAATTAAGAACAAGGATGAGCCCGCAGTGGAGCGGCGCACCCATGAGAAAATCATTTTTATCTTGCCTTTTGGTTTTACCCTTCAGCACTCCAATCTTCTGGTCAGTAGATCTTTGTTTTTGCATTACGAATACTCGTTAGAACTCTTTGAGGATTACAAAAACATTGAGCACATAGCAGAGTTGTCATATTCACTCCTTTGCACACAGTTTCCTCTATTATTTACATCTTGCCTTTATGTGATACACTTCTTACAATTAATAAACCAATATTGATACATTATTATTAACTAAAGTTCATGGTTTGCGTTAAGGTTAACTCTCTTTTACTATCTCTATAGTTTTGCCTTCAATGTCATATAATTAGAATCATACAGTATGCAGTCTTTTCAGACTGGCTTTTCACTTAGTAATATGTGTTTAAGGTTCTTTTGATTATAGTCCATTTCTTTTTATTGCTTAGTATTATTCCATATTCAATATGTTCACCTACTGAAGGGCATCTTGCCTCCAGTTTGGGGCAATTATTAATAAAGCTGCTTTAAACTTTCGTGTGCAGATTTATGTGTGGACATATGTTTTCAACAGATCTCTGTAAATACCTAGGAGGAGCACGATTATTAGATCATATTGTAAGGCTATGTGTAGATTTTGTAAGAAACTACCAAACTCCCTAAATGGCTGTATCATTTTTCATTCCCACAAGCAATGAGTGATGATTTCTGTTGTTCCACAATCTGCTGTAGCATTTGGTGTTGTTCGTTTTTTGGATTTAACCATTCTAATGGGTGTGTAGTGGTATCCCATTGTTGTTTTCATTTGCAATTCCCTAATGACATAGGATGTTAAGCATTTTTTCATATGCTTCGTTGCCATCTGTATACCTTCTTTGGTGGGATGTCTGTTTAGATCTTTTGCCACTTTTTAAACTGGACTAAAACTTTTTTTCTTATCATTGAGGTTTAAGAGCTCTCTGTGTATTTTAGATACAAGTCCTTTATCAGATACTTGTTTTGCAAATATTTTCTCTCAGTCTGTGGCTTGTCTTTTTGTTCCCTTAACTGTGTCTTTTGCAGAGCAAAGATTTTCATTTTAATGAAGTCCAATTTATCCATTTTTTCTTTCATCAATGGCACTTTTGGTTTCATACCCAAGAAACTTAGTGTCAAGCCCAAGGTCACATAGATTTTCTCCTATGCTATCGTCTGGAAGTTTTATAGTTTAACACGTTCCTTTTAGGTCTATGAACTATTTTGAGTTATATTTTGCGAAAAATGTAAAGTCTGTGTCTAGATTTGTCTGAGATTCTCTTGCAGCTTGGCTTCTGCATAGAAATTATGTATGCCATTAGATGCACTCAAGAGAAATTGTAGAAGTGAGAAGAAGCAATTTTCTGCAGCTCTTGCTGGTGGCATGTAAGGTTATGGAACCATGAGTGTTTAGACACACCTGTGACTGGCAGCCATATTCTAGTGTCTAGTCACCTTTTTAGTGCTCTTCAGTGGCAGTAAATATTCCACTTCTCTATGACCTGCCTCACTGCTCCCCTTCACTCCCCCATACTGAAACCTCTAGGATAGAAGGCCATTGGTCTTGCTCTCCTTGCCAATTTCCTGTCCATTGCTCTCTTTCCTTCAGTGGACATTTATTCTCATATCCACAAATAACTAGTAGAATGGCATTCATATGAGCCTTTCCCCAAAGCTGTAGTTTGAAATTACCCAAATGTCCATCATTTGTGACATGGTTTTACATTAGTGTAATGCTTATCATTAACACCAAAATGAAGGTGTGAGAAACTCAGTAACATACGTATATATCAAAAACATAATGTTGCTTGTTAATAGCTAGATAGAAAAATTACATATTCATTCACATGAACTTGAAGACAGGACAAGCCTACTCTGAAGGGGTAGACATCAGAGTAATTTAAAGTAGCAGGAGATGTACAGGCATTACCTGGAGGGTATCAAGGGGCCATGCTTGAATGATAAAAATCTTCTGTCGATCCTGGTGATGATCACACATTTCAATAGTTAAATAGCTGCCCATTAATGATGTGTGCATTTTGTTCTATAAACACACGTTAATAATTTCCTTTTAGGATTGGTGGGCGGACGTCAGAAAATCCAGTGTAGACCACGATCGGTTTGCAGTATACTGTAAACTCTTTAAAATCTGTTTTATTTTGTGTAAAAAAACATGACTGATGTTTGAAACATTTGCACCAAAAACCAAAACCAAACAAAATCCCCGTGTGACTAGACCATTTCCTTCGTGGAAGTTACACATAAGACTCATTTAGAGCTTGAACCTGATCTTTAGATATTTTCTCTTAAATGGTGAGACCCGGAGCACATCCAGAGCTCTATAGCCTAGTGCACTGATGGGCTGACCTCCGTTCTCCTTATCTTACTCCGTTTGGACAAGCCAGCGACAAGCTAAGAGTTGCTTTGGTAGATAAAACGCAAAAGATGGGGAAAACACTGCTATTACTCGGACTCGAGCCGAGGTTGCTGCGGCCGCAACGCAGAGTACTAAACACTATACGACCACAGCGCGCCACCGTGCTGGCAGTCAACTGCACTCTTGCTCTTCTCATTTTGACATAAATCCGTTCCAGTTACTGCTCTGCTTTGTTGTTGGATAACTGCAGGCACTCCTGATTTCCCTTCACATCTTCCCTCCGTTATCCCCTCCCAATTCTGACGCATTTCTCATCTCCCCTGTGTCCAGCCCTTGTCTCTGCACAGCCCTCCAGGAAGTTATCTTTGCTTTGCCCTTGCCTCCCCTGCTTCATTCCCGCCTCTTTATATTTCCCTTTTGAGCAACCCTCCCCAACCCCTCTTTCCCGCTCCCGCGGCCAAGCCCAGATGGTCGGGTGAAGACGGAGCAAATGGGGAGCCATCACGAAGCCCACGGGGCGTTCAGCTTCCCTTGGGCCCCACTCGGCTCAGGCCGGCAGGGTCGCGACCCCTGGCGTCTCCGGGGCGCTGGCGACTGCGGCGGGTGTGGAGCAAGGCGCGGCGGAGACGTTCTGCTCCCTTCTGCCTTCGGAATCGCCCGACGCACGGCTTTCCCACGGAACGAACGCGCTGCGTCGACTCCACGTCTCCGGTTGTCCGAAGCTTGGAGCCAGCTCCTCAGTCCTGCGAAAGGCGGACTTGCTCTCTATGGAGATGAGGTGGGGGAGGGGAGAGGAAGGGCGACTTGCGGGTGTCTCTGTGGCGCAATCGGTAAGCGCGTTCGGCTGTTAACCGAAAGGTTGGTGGTTCGAGCCCACCCAGGGACGGGCCTTATCGTTTTAGAGTGTAAAGGGTTTGCGGTTGTTTCTATCCTGTACAGTGCTCTAAAAGTGCAGAAGCCCTCCATTACCCTTTTGTCCCCCAAGTCTTATGCACAACAGGAGGACGTAAGCCGAAATCATCACTGATCCCCACAGAAGAGCTCTGGAGGAAAACAGGTCACTTGGAATCCAGGATTCCTCATCTCATCGTTATCTTCTGGGTTCCTTTTAGCAATGAAGTTTCTTCCATTGTTTGTTTGTACTAGTATTTATTGAACCCTTTCCATATAACTTTGAAATTAATTTGGTCCTATGCTTTTTTTTTTTAACAAATAAAAAATCATTCGTGTGCACATGTCTATAGGGTAGAGTTCTGGAAGAGCAACTGCTCTATCATAGTATTTACATGGTTTTGTATATGGTTCCATTCTCTCACCTTCGTTGGCTTATTAGCTATAACTCTTTCTTTTGCTATTTTAGCGACTGCTTTAGGCTTTACAGCGTACATCGGTAACTTACCACAGCCTGCCTGCCAGCGATGCCACACCTCTTCACATTTCTCCCCTGCCGGCCTTTATGCTATTGTCATACATTTTACTTTGCATATGTTATAAACCCCACAATCCATCGTTGTTACTTTTCGTTAAACTGTCCCATGTTTTTAATAAGATTTAAATAGTAATAATAATACCAATAATAAAAATAAACGTTGTATATTTTCCCTGCAGATGCCATTTTTGTTGTCCATCAATTTGTGTACATCCAGATTTCCATCCGGCGTGAGTTTCCTTTTTCCTGGAGGACTTCTTTAACATTTCTTGTAGTGTGGGTCTGCTGGTGATGAAGTCTTTCAATGTTTGTATGTCTGTAAATTTTTCACCCTTATTTTTCAAAGACTCTTTGGGGGGAAGAAGCATAGAATTCTACATAAACTTTTTTTTTCCCCTCAGTCCTTTAAAGATGTTGCTTCACTATCTTCTTATATCCACTGCTTCTGATGAGAAATATGCTATAATCTTTATTTTTTTCTGTATGCAGCATGTCTTATTCTCCTGCCTTCTTTTGAGATTCCTTCTTTTTCAATGGATTTGAGCAGTTTAATTATAACGTGTTAGGTGTGGTTTTCTTCACGTTCCTTGTGTTAGGGTTCATTAGGTTCCTTGGATCAGTGGGTTTATAATTTTAATTACGATTGGAATGTTTTCTGTCATTGTTTCTTCAAAAATCTTTTCTTCCGGGCTTGCCTGGTGGCGCAGAGGTTGAGAGTCCGCCTGCCGATTCAGGGGACACGGGTTCGTGCCTCGGTTCGGGAGAATCCCACGTGCCGCGGAACGGCTGGGCCTGTGAGCCATGGCCACTGGACCTGCGCGTCTGGAGCCTGTGCTCCGCAACGGGAGAGGCCACATTAGTAAGAGGCCCGCGTACCGGAAAAAAAAAATTTTTTTTTTTCTTCCATAAAATTCCCCCCCCCCCCGCAGTGTTTTCAGGGACTCCAATTATATTAGGTCTTTTAAAGTTGCCCTAAAAAATAAATAAATAAATAAATAAAGTTGCCCTAGCCTTCACTTATGCATGCTCATTAAAAAATTTTTTTTGACTGTGAATTTCATTTTGGATATTTTAAAATTGTGGCTTTGTGTTCCACAGTCTTTTTTTTTTTTCTGCAATGTCTCATCTGCTGTTAATTCTAACTGGTGAATATATTATCCCAGACATTATATTTTTCATCTCTGAAGTTTGATTCTCAACTTTTGTCTATGTTCTACATCTCTACTTAACTGTTTGGACATATGTAACACAGTTATAATAACTATTTTAATATCCTCTCTACTAATTTTAAATTATATCAATTCTGGTTCAGTTTTGATTGACTGATTATTTCCTCCCTATGGGGCATGTTTTCCTGCCTCTTTGCAGGGCTGGTATTCTTTGATTGGATGCCAGACCTTGTCAGAGTTTCCCTTTTGGGAAACTGGCTATTTTGGCATTCCTATGAAACTTGAGATTCATTCTGGGGAGTAGTTAAGTGACTTGTAATCAGTTTAATGTCTTTAGATCTTACTTTTATGATTTCTAGGTAGATCAGTCTAGGACTGAGTGTTCTCACTAGTGAGGCAAACTTCCTGAGGGCTCTTGCCAATGGCCGATGAATGATGAGTAGTCCAGTATGGCTGGTGGGACTGAGTAAGATTTTCTGCCCTGTGTGAGTACCAGGCACAGTTCCATGATCTTTTCAGAATTTTCTTTCCTTGGCTTCATGCAGTTCCTCTGCAAGTAGACCCTGATCAGAACTCTGCTGACTACCTGAGGAAGATCTTTTTCATATGTCTGGATTGTCTCTTCCATCACTCTCAACACTGGATCTTTGTCCTATGGACTCCAGCTACCTTGTTCTCCACAGACCCTCAGCTTTATCTCCTCTATCGAGGACCTAGCCTCAGATCCTACTCTTCATGCCCAGCTTTGAATCTCTCTGGAAGCAGTAAGCTGGGCCAATGGTAGGGCTCACCTTGTTTGTTTGTCTCCTTTGTTGCCGGATTTCCAGTGTCTGCCTTTCATGTATTTTTCTCTTTTGCTTTTCTTGGGGGCAGGGGAGAAGGGGAGGGTGAGATTTCAAGCAAAAGGGTAAATATACAATAATTTCTGTCACTCCACATTTGCCAGAAGCTGAAGGCATCTTTTTATATGTTCCTAGTTTGGCTTCAATAGGAGTTGTGCTTATTTATATTCCAATGTATTATTCCAGCTTGATGAAAGACCCTTTTTCCTGCCAGTACAACAAGCTTTGTACATCTATCTGATATTCTAAGAAGGGGAGTGGTGCCCTCTGGGCTCAACTAAGCAAGAAATACAACAGAAAGACAATGTGGACATTACCCAGAGACACCTACTGCATATGTTCAGCAACTAAACCTCCAAGATGTTTAGAAAGTCTTCCAACAATTGTAATTGTTTTCAGCGGTGACCTACATAATCGGGTCCAGAGAAGACTGATTAGAATGACCTGAGATTGCTTCCTGCCAAGTAGCTTATTAATTGGAGGTGGGAAAACCATTGGTCTCAGACATTTGTTCTTCTTCCCTTATCCTATGTGAATTGCACTTTTGCCTTTGTCGAATGCACGCAATCTAATGACTGAGTGCATCCTATACCAGGGTGAACTAGCATACTGATAACTGTCACTATGTAATTCCTTGACAGTGTTTGGCTATTTTTGAAAAAACAAATTACCCCATTTGAGACAAATCATTAGAACCAACAGAATCCTCCTGCTGACAATGCATCAGGTGCAGACCTGGACACAAAGAGTTATTGGCTCACCTTCCCTTGGTTCTTCTGTTGAACCTCATGAGCATAATTGAGCTCTTTGGCTTTTACACACTAAATATGGTTCTTGGACAATCACTCTCTCTCTCTCAATCACACACACACACTCTCTCTCTCTCTCTGTTTGTCTTTGTCTGTCTGTCTCTCTCTGTCCCTCATACTCTAGACTGCCCCCAATCTTACCCACTTTTCTCTCCTCCTCTTCTGCTTTCCAGGATCTCTCATTAGAATGCCTTCAATCACTGAGCACATATTAGGGGCTTGCTAAATGCCAGGCCCTACTCTGGGAGAGATACTGCATAGTGAGCAAACCCAAGGTCCCTGCCCTGCTGAGCCCACATCTGGAGGCATCCAAAAAAAAAAAAAAAGTGTGGCAGGAGCACAACAGCTTGGCACTGTGTCCTTTCCAGGTGTGTCCTCCCACCCCTCTCCCGGGGCACTAGCAGTGAAAAAGAAGACAAGGAAAGCCTAACAAAGAAGGGGAAAAGGGTGACTCATGATCTAGAAGGCAGGTAACAAAGAACAACCCCTTACACAAATTTTTAAAAAATAAAAACACTTAAGGAAAACAGCAAGTCTCCAGTGACAGCTCCTTAATTCCTGGAGCAGACATTGCATGTGTTTTACACTTCTTAAAAATGACAGTGTTGGCCATGCTCACAAACATCCCTTAAAGTACTGACATTTCCTCTTAACCTGTTACCATATGGCCACTTTATATTCTATAAAAATATGAGGCAAATGACTGAAAAATGGTAGGTGGAATAATTAACACAGTTACTTCTAGAATTATAAGACTTAATCTCCATTTAAAAGATATCATATGGTATATTTAATTTACTGCAACACATAATTTTAAATCTTATAAACTTAAATATTTATGGAATTTAAGTTTGCTTATTGGACCAGTAAAAATAATATAGCAAAATTAGGCAGTTCAGTGTCATTAGGATTTTGAAGAGAAAATAAATCTGAGACTTCTACAAAAATAGAACTGGAGTTCTTTGCTACCAATATTTTCTTCATTATTAGAAGAAAATAGCTCTTAGAAATTATTAAACCGGTGAGATGCATAAAAGGAGTCATCTTTATAAGTATGACATGACAAAAACATTGTCTATGCCATTGTATGTCAATTATTAGAATTCTTTAAAGTCTTTAAAAGTGTTTTGTTTTTGTTCTGTTTTCTTTTTTGTTTTTGCTTTTGTTTTTTTACCTAGCACTGAAGACCACAAATTTATCCAGAGCTAAACTTCCCCCAACCCCCTACCCCGAGTTACCTGTCACCAAGAAAGAATGTTCAAGAACAAAACCCAACCCATGGATGCCATCCCCTGGGATCCTGGAACTAGAAGCTCAGTGACTACCCCACTTTGGAGAGAGGCACAATGGAATATGTACTGCAAACCAGGATGCCTCTGTCTGCTTGGACTCAGACTGGACCCTGGCCCAGGTCAAGGCCAAGACAAGACTAAGTTCCATTATCACAGGGCAGCCACCCCCCTGACAGCACCCATGCAGACAATTCTGGGAAGCTCTTGAGAACTTTCCCTCTCCCTTTAATGTATTTACCACCTGCTCCACTCATCCTCCCACCACAGGAAAGATCCTTCACCTTTCTATCCAGTCAGAACCCTTTATGCTCCCTGAAGGGCACAGAAGCCAGGTAAGCGCCAAGGGGGCAGCTGCACCTCCCTGACGGTTACTCCCAAGGTAGGTGGTTCTAGCACTCAGATTGACCCAAGACCTCACTGGCCAACAAGGGAACCAGGAGGAGTTTGGAGGGCAGACGGTCTGGGGGGACTCCTAAAAGCACAGGGCATGCCTGGCCTGCACTTGGGGGAGAGCCGAATAAAACACCACCTGAAGCTCCTCTACAGCCTAAAGAGAACAGATTCCAGGTTTCTGAAGTGGCAAGAGGGGCCTCCTCACGAAGACAAAGCTTCCTCCTGTCCTTGGAGGACAGGTCCCGAAGAAGCTGGTTTTGAAGGAGATGCCAAAGGAAAGCAGCAACAGTGGCCTAACCAGTGATCTTGAGTTGAGATGTCTGTAAGTTACTCTCAAATGGTGTAGCAAATCATGTATATGGAGAGAGAGTGAGAAAGCAAGCTTGGAAAATGTTAACTGTGAGATTAGGCACAGAATAGACAACGCTAGTATTTCAAATTTTTGTATATTTAAAAGGCTTTATGTTTTGGTTTTCTTAATGAGTTTTTCGAAGTTAAGTCCCAGGTTCTCTTTGGATGAAAACTCCATAAGTGAGACACTAGGTTTCTCAAATAAAGGAAGAAAAGAAGGGTGCCTGGCAATAGGAACCCTGAGGAGGGTCTTGCATCGCCCTTCTGGCAAACTACCTCTGTTCGGGAAGAGAAGATTTAGCGCAATTTAGAGCTTTCCTGACCTGGAATCAAATCCGGGCCCCAGCAGTGAAACGCCAAATTGTAGCTACCAGGCAACCAGACATAACAAACCTCCATAATTTGGCTTCTCCAGTTGAAAACTGTAAGAGTAAGGTTAGATTTTTGAGAATGGCAGAGCAGAAAAGGAGGAGATTCCCAGCGGCCCGCGGCTGAAGGCAGCTGTGAAAGGCTCCCAGCCCTTGCGCCGCTGCTCATCACCTTTCACCTCTCCTGTTCTGGGTGACGCTTTGGGCTCTGAGGCCAGGCCGCAAGGTAACTGGCTGGGTTCCATCCTGGTCTAGCTTTAGCGCTGTGTGCGGCAGAGCCAAGGTCATGCTCTCTTTCTGAACCTCGGTTTCCTTATGTGTCAGGTGCTGACTTGGCTCTCAGCGGCTGATGAGCGATTCCGTCTACTTCCTCATCTCTGAGCTCACTACAGGGGCTCTCCTGATAATGGCATGTGTAAGGACTCCTTTACGTGCCCCTACCAGCGGCAATTCTGGAGCCTGAAATTCGTCTACGTGTCTTTGGGTCGAGCACCCGGTGCGGAGTTGGGTCGGTCTCTTGTTCTGTCACGCAAATCAACGTGTTCCGCAAGCGTGCTGAGGTGGGGTAAGCAAGTGAGCGTCACAGGGATAAACTTCTTGTTTCCAGAGACAAAATGCGTGTCAGCGTGTAGAGGAGATTTAGGCGCCACATGAGGAGGTGAGGGGATTTCCGAATGTAAAGATAACCTTAACTTGGCTTTGTCCTGGGCCCTTCTTGGTCTGTCTGTGGTCTTGTCTTCAAAGTGACACAGAGCAGACAAAGGAGGGATGGTTGCTAGTGCTGAACAGGCTTTCAGGCAATAAGGGAACTCCTCCTGTATTTCGGGGGGATAAAAATACAGCTGCACGTGCTACCTCAATCCATCCCACTCGCCCCGTTTTTTGGTGTTTAAACGTGAATGTTAGTTTCAGAAAAGAATCGACGTGTTTCCGCCTGGTTTCGAACCAGGGACCTTTCGCGTGTTAGGCGAACGTGATAACCACTACACTACGGAAACAGCTCTTCCCCCGGCCCCTAATGACACATCCAAGAATTGTATCTCTTGCCACGACTGGCCACAAATATTTTCGAAAGCAAAAGACCCTGGGAGCACAGGCGCGCCCTCAGGTAAGGAGACTGCAGCTCCCGAGAGGCCCTCGTTTAGGGTTCCTCGCCTCCCCCGAAGCGAGGTCCCTGGGGCCCCCACAGCTTCACTTCCCGATCCCGCATCCAACACACAGCTATGCACCGAGTGCAGGGGTCGCCCCCGCGGACTCTCCAGCTCCCGGAAGCCCCAGGAGCCGGGGGTTAGGTGAGCCTGAGCCCCAGGCGACCTCGCATCCCAGCAGCGTGGACACCACCCCTCCAAGGCTGCGGACCCGCGCCTCGGTGGCCCTTTTCACGGCGCAGGCGGTCAGTGCTCTGGGCTCTCGGAAATGATCGATGCTTCGATTCCACCTGGGAACCATAGGACCCTACCTTCCCTTCCCCCTCGCTGCCTCCCCTCCCTCCCTCCCTCCCCTCCCCTCCTTCCCCTCCCTTCCTCCCCTCCCTCCTCTTCCTCTCCTCCCTCCCCTCTGCTCTGTCGCGCCTGACCCGCGCGCTCCTTCCTCGAAAGCCCTGTCGCAGCAGCGCTTCTCCGGTGTCCTTCCCTGCAAAGGGGCTTGCTCAGGTGCCCCTGTGGCTTATTCTAGTCGTGTAGTTGAAGTCCAGTACTTTAATCACACTTTCACGTTTAGCAGGAACCGTAGCAAAGGCTGACGTCTCAGGTCATTTGGCTGTTGGAAAAACATCGAACATCAACCCAGGCTTGTATTGACTTCGTTTGAAGACCAGGCCCAGCCGCGGAGGACGCAGGCGCGGTCCACGCCGATCTCACAGTTGTTCATTCCTCCCTCATCGTACTTGACATTCTTCTTGAGGAACAGTTTTGTTTTACCTTTTACAAGGTCTGAAACGTCTTTTATTTGCCTTTTATAATTTTCCAGTTCAACAGGTCATGGAGAGCGAATTTTAACCTAGGAAGACAAAGAGGTAAAGGCGGTTTTCCCAGAAAGCCGGTGTCTGGAGGGGGTTTCATGTTCACCTCACAGCACACGGCCAGCAGGCAGACGACTTTCTTTTTGCTGAAAGACTTTAATGTAATGTTGGCTGTCTGTGTGTCTGTGTCTCCCTGTCTGGTTTCCTTTAAAAGTAAAGCTTTACAAGTTTGGGGAAGCTTGTGCCATTTTCTCCAGCAGTTGCTTTTCTTCTTTCTTATTGTGGCGGTCACCGCGTTTTCTTCACACGTGAGGTTCAAGTGCTGCGACCCCGAGGAAGGCGCGGGCAGCGTGCGCACTGACCCCCAAGCCGCGGGGCTCTGCCTTGTTGCGCGTCGACTCCAAGTGCCGTCGAGGGTGCGACCGGACTGCAGCATCCTCGCCAGCGCTGGAGGGCTGAGTCCCCAAAGAGGCGGACTTGAAAATAGCTTTAGATCAGGACATTTCGTGAGATTTTCCCCCTTTTCCCTCCCCTCCAGGTTCCAGTTTTCACCTCCCACGCGCAGCCAGAGGAACGGATTCGCTGTCTTTCGGTCGCGTCCGGCGCGCTGCCGTCCCACGTGGACAGGACGAGGGGGCGGTCGTCCTTTCCCCGACAGGGGAGGAGGGACAGCGGGTCCCCGAGGGACCACAAACACACACCCGCACCGCTGGGGCCCGCAAACCCGATCAGGCGGCCCCTGGAGCCTCCCTGCAGCCGCAAGGGAAGGCGCGGGGCTCCAGAGCTGAGGGCACCCGGCCCCGGCCCTGGCCTCGAGGACGGGCCCGGAAGAGGGACGCAGCCCAGGAAAAAGCGCAAGGGTCGCCCAACGCCCCCATCCGAGGTTCAGGGTGAGGGAGCCGAGCGTTACACTGATTTCCCCGCCTTTATCAGGAGAATCGTTTGCCCAAGTCCAGAGTCTCGGAAAGGAGGGACTGTGTGGGCCAAAGTCCACCTGGACCGAGAAGCAAACACGAAGTCCTAACTAACTGCATGTGGGGTCTGAGGAAAACGCTGCGTGAGAGACAACTCTTGGTCGGAGCCTTAGGACCTGGAGTTGGCGTCATCTAAGGCGGGAGAACGGCAGGCGCCGCAGGTTGTGAGGGGAAGACCCGGAATCCAGGTCTGGGCGCGCAGCCTTGTTTGAAAGCGTTTTCCGTCCAGCCGTCCCCGATCCTGCATCCGCCGGGAGTCTTTTATGGTGCTGGGGATCCCGGGGTCTCATCCCGCGCGCCCCCCCTACCCTGCCCCGGCGGCCTGCTCTCCACACGCGGTCGCCTGGCAAAGGCGCGGCTCCAGGGCAGTTCTGAGGTGCGGCCCAGACGGGGCAACTCGCTCTGGACTTGCGGCCCCGGCGGGCCTCGCGGGCGCGTCCACTGTCCCGCAGAGCGCTCGGCCTTTCGCATGGGGCTCCTCTTTTGGAGAAAGCAGGGAGGGAACGTTCTTCGGGTACAGTTCCTTGGAGGGAGGTGCGGCACTCAGAACAGGAGGGCGGGAGACAGCAGACACTCATTATAGGCTTCCTACCATCACTTAACAAAGGGCTTGCGTACAACTGCTTGGTGGTCTCTTGGCTAGAATTCGGCGCTTTCACCGCTGCTATCCTGGTTCGATCCCAGTGAGGGAAGTTTTTTTTTGTGTGTGTGGCATCTCAGCACTCAGTAATCTTCACTTACTCCTCACAAGTGTTATGTGCCCCAAGGTGCAGATGCAGTAGATCTCTGCATTGAATCCTTAAGTCAGTGAGGTCTGGACCCAGGGTCCAAGGCATCTCCCAGGCTGGGAGAAGGGAGATGTGATGAACAGCCTTGGCAGTCCCTCGCAGGATTCCTATCATCGCTTACAAACGCAGAGTGCACAGCTCCCTGGTGGTCTAGTGTCTAGGATTCAGCACTTTCATCGCCGCGGCCCGGGTTTGATTCCCGGTCAGAGAAGCTCGTTTTTTGAAGTGTCACACGCAGCCGCCTTTACTTCTTCTGCAGAAGTGTGCTGTACCCCAATGTCCAGATGCATTAAAGTCTCTGCACAGAATTCTGAGGTCATTGAGGTCGGTCCCCAGGGTCCAAGGCAGCTTCCACGCGGGGAGAGGGTGATGTGATGAGCAGCCTGGGTACTCCCTCGCCTCCACTCCTCCCATCATCTCAGATACCTACAGCCTCACTTTCAGTGTCCATCTAAAGAGAACTTGGGACTTGAGTACCAATTACTCCTTAAAAAAACAAACAAACAAAAAAACCTACTTTGAAACCTCCGAAAATTTGCAAGAATAGTAACAGCATATGTTCTTCACCTAAATGCACCATTTAACATTTCCTCACATTTGCTTTCTGACTCTCTCTCCATGTACATGACTTGCTACACCATTTGAGAGTAACTTGCAGACATCTCAACTCAAGATCACTGTTGGAGCCACTGTCGCTCCCTTCCTTCGTCTCCCTCAAAACCAGCTTCTGTGGTACCTGTCCTCCAAGGCCAAGGGGAGATTTTGTCCTGGCAAGGAGGCCCCTCTTGACCTGTTCTCTGCAGGCCATAAGAAGCTTCAGGTGGAAATTTATTTGGCTCTCCCTGACAGTGCAGGCCAGAATGGCGTTGAGCTTTTAGGAACACAACTAGGCTGTAATCCACCCCAGAACCCGCTGCCCTGCAGACTCTGCTTGGTTGCCTTGGCGGGCAGTGGGGTCTTGGGTCAGCCTGAGTGCTAGAACTGCCTACCTTGGGAGGGACCCTTCAGGGAAGTGCAGCTGCCCCTTGGCTGTTGCCTGGCTCTCTGTGCCCTGTCAGGGTATCATTTTACTCATCTTTTTGTTTATAATATTTTTTATGCATACAGTATTATATTTCAACTTCTGTATACACTACAGTGTGCTCACCATCAAAGATTGACTTTCCATCTCTTGCCATACAGTTGACTCCCTTTACTCACTTCTCCCTCCCCCCTCCAATCTTCCCCTCTGGTAAGCATTGCCCTGTTTTTGTACCTATGTGTTTGTTTCGGTATGGTTCCGCTTGTTCATTTATTTTAAAATTAAAATAAAATTCCACATGTGGTGAAATCATAGGGTATTTGTCTTTCTTCGAATGACTTATTTCACTTAGCATAATACCCTCAAGTCTATACATGTTGTAGCAAATGGCAAGATTTCATCTTTTTTTTTTTTAAGGCTGAGAAATTGCATGGCTGCCAAACCTCTAAGCATTCCCGTGATTTGTCAGTATGAAATACCTTCATTTCTTTCGGATTTAATGGTTTGTTCTGCTCTCTGAATGTCCTGTGCTCATGGGTATGTGCCAGGTGACTATAAGCTAATAGAGGTGAACAACACAGCACCTTCTATGTTTATGGGCTTCAATAAACTACTAATTATAACAGTGCACAGACTCCCCTGTGGCTGTGAGGCAGGGTGAGGAAAGGGGAGCAATAGCAAGACAGTCATGTCTGGAACAGAGTTCAAAATGCCCACAGCACATAACCATAGAAGGGGCTGGCAGCATGACAACTATGTTATTCCAGATTCTCCAAAAAGCAAATGCTGAGCAGGATTAAATATACAAGGACTATATTAGGGAAAATACCTATGTGAAAGGAAATAGGAAGGTACTTAGGAAGGATGGGAGACACCTTAGAACATGAAGCAAATCTGACTCTGAATAAGGAAGACAGGGAGAGAAAGTGTCCAAGACTGCCTGCCATGAAGTCTAAATTCATCAAAGTTATTGTGGAGTCACTGAGCCAAAGTCAGCCAACAGAGAGTCCTATGTCTCCCAGGAATGGGTCTGCCTTTGCATCCTCACTGCACTCAGCTACTGGCAGGGAGCAGCCCATGGGAGATGTGGCCTCAGAGATAGATTTTAAAGCATAGCTGGGTCCTTCAGTCAATTAAGATCTATGTATTACGAAGGTCTATAAGGCAAATTATCATGGCCATCATAGCAGCCAAACCCAGAATAGATGTAAGACTACACAAAAGTACTAGTGATTGGCAAGTATGGGGAACAGAAATAAGTACAGTGGTCACCTCTCCTTCCAGTTCTGTGAAAGCTACTGTCACTCACCTTTTGTTCTACCTTCAGTTTGAGCTATAAGTGGCAATAAGGAATAAGTGGACCCAAGAGCCACAGATGTGATTACTTCTGTGCCCTGGGCTGATCTCATGAGACAAGTCATCTTGTTGACAGCATCTTGATTAAAACTATTCTTTTTCTAGTAAGTACGGCATTGTTTCTTGCTCAAGCCTGCATGGAATGTAAGCATGTACAACAGCGACTGAGACAGCTGGCTGGCTCACATTGTGGAAGGCAAGGAGAGCAGGAAGAATGGATACAGGGAAGACATAACTAAACACTACTATATATATATATATATATATATATTTTTTTTTTTTTGGCTGTGTTGGGTCTTCGTTGCTGTGCACGGGCTTTCCCTAGTTGAGGTGAGCAGGGGCTACTCTTCGTTGCGGTGTGCAGGTTTCTCATTGTGGCTTCTCTTGCTGCAGAGCACGGGCTCTAGGTGCGCAGGCTTCAGTAGCTGTGGCACGCAGGCTCAGTAGTTGTGGCGCACGGGCTTAGTTGCTCCGCGACAAGTGGGATCTTCCCTGGCCAGGGCCACTGTGCCACCAGGGAAGCCCACTATATTTTTTTAAAAAAGAAACTTGGGAATTCCCTGGTGGTCCAGTGGTTAGGACTCTGTGCTTTCACTGCTGAAGGCCTGGGTTCAACCCCTGGTTGGGGAACAAAGATCCCACAAGCTGCGTGGTGCAGGTCCCCCCCATCCCCACCCCTACCTCCCCCAAAAACTAAATATGTAAGGAGATTGGGTTGCTGAGGGCAGTATCCACATTTCTTTTGAAGACAGGGGAGATTAGATTGAGAAAGAATACTGAAAGAATAAGAGAAGGACTAAGAGTGCCCTCCTGAGAAAGCAAAGAAGATTGAGCCCAGAGGGATGTGATAATGCAAAAAAATGGACGCACACCACATGGAATAATCATGCATGTGAAAGCACTTTGTACATTTCAAGGTACCCCAAAACAGAAGAGATAGATCTTAAATATAATGAATATGCATTGCCATTAATTCAGTGATTCTTATGTTGCGTGGCATTATCTCACTATCTCACTCACTTAATGCTTCCAGCAACCACATGAGGTAGATTTTTTATTATGGTGTTAGAAATGAGGAATTTGGGACTGGCTTAAATACCTGAGAGCCTACATTGTTTGTCTAAAGCAAAAACCAAAAAAGTAGTGGCAAACCAGAACCTCCTGCAAATAGTGGGGACAAGCAGCTGTAATTAATACAGTAAAGGCTCATGACACTTTATTTGAATCTTTTGGGCCAGATGTTTCTAAGATGTCGGAATTTGTTATTCTCTTAGGAAAATAATATAAAGCACAGCCTTTATATTACACAACACCTCCAGTGAGTACTGGGATTGTATCCCACAATCAAATACATATACTGGATTCTAAAAATATAGGCATCACTTGTCTTGCCCTAGTCACTTCCAGCTCATGAAATGAGGGCCACTTCATTTGGTGTCTTTATCTGGAAGGACATTCATCCTGGAAAAACAAGTCCTCCTGTTGCTTCTCCTTCCAGTTCTATGAAAGCTACTATCACTCCACGTTCTTTTGCTCTACCTTCCATTTGAGCCCTTGAAGCTGGGACTGAGAGGATAGCAGAGCCTCCTCAGGAATTCCATCTCCTTGGAGTGTTCTGGTGAGCCCAGGTTGGAAAGGGGTAAAGGAGGGGGAATTTGGGTTCTCATCACTGCAAAGCAGTCAGCTGGAAGGTGAGCCCAGTCACACCCACACTGATATTGAGATCTAAAGCAAAGGTGGAAGGAAGCATCACTATTGGTATCTGAGGTGAGCTAGGGCCATATAATGGCCCCTGGGGTGACTTGCACTTATCTGGGTTCAGAGAAATAAGAGTGGCACCTAAATTCAGGGAAACTGAGTTTAGTACCGAGGCATCAGGAGATGTGCTGGGTTTACTTGTGGGAGGGTTGAAGAGAGCTATTGAGATGGTGTGAGTGCCTTTGCGATAACCTACTGAGAAAGGTAGCATCCAGTAAAGACAAGCACATAAAAACTATGCAATAGAACTATTTAAAAGACCAAGCCGTGAATATCGATTAAAGAATCATAGAACCTTACAGTTGGATTGTGCCTTAGGCATCTATCTCAGCAAGTTCTCCTTTCAAGGATTCACTCTCAGACATTCTCCGTGAGGAAACATGTACTCTGGTCTTGAATACTTCCAAGGACAGAGAGCTCTCTCCACTATGAGGCACGCTACTTCTGTTATTGGACAGTTCTAGTTGGTAGAAATGGCTCTCATCATCAAGTCCACCTTGGCCTTCACGTCACTTTCGCCCACTGGTGTTCATTCTGCCCTCTAACTCCATAGTCTAATTTCATTTCCACATGGCAGCTGTTCCAATATTTGATGAGCCTGTATTCAGAATCTTTTCTTCTCATGTACCTTTTTTCATGAAATACTCTGTCATCCTCTGAAAACTAGCAAAACTATGTCTCTTAGTTGGCAACTAGAAGTTCTCTTAAAACCGAGTTATGCCATGACCAATATAGAGCACATGGGCCTAAATTTTATCCTTGACTCAGCTCTCTGGGCATTCTTCTGACCTGCTACGTTATCAATATGGCTTAACTTGCTCTTGGTGAACCCATTCTGCTAATCAGTGCCCATCTTTTCTATGTGCTTACATGTCATCTAATTAATACCAATCCATTCTTAGTTTGAAAAAGATCAAAATAAAATTTACTCTTCTATATATATTGAAATATATTATTTCTATCTTTCTGAATATTGGACAACTGCTATTTTCCAGGCTTGAGGCAACTCTGATCTTCATGACTTTGAGAAGCAGCTTCTGTCATTCTGTTGAAGGGAGTGCACCCGGGTCTGGTAAATGGTCTTCATTATAAACGTTCAGATTTTATGCTACTATATTTTCACGTGATAGTTTTTCTGTTCTTTCCAAGCATGTAATGGGGGTCAAGGAGTCCCACGGCCCCACTCTTAATAGCTCCAACATTTTCCCAGCATCGGCCTTTCTGGTCTAGTTCTCTGAAATAGAGAAAATGTATTTTTTCCTTTAACCTTTGCTATGAATTTCAGGCCATTCTGGGTTTTATTCTTTCCTGCCCAAATTTTACTTTTTATAGACACTCAATAAATACGTGTAAACAAGTTTTAAATAATAATTTATTAAATTGATCCATTCATTTAAAGGTAATATCTGATGCCTCCAAGTTTACATCCACGAATGCTGTTGGATAGGGCTGGAAAATCTGGAGAACATATCTCTAGACCCTCCTGCTGTCATGTCACAAGATGTCCTTACCAGAGGCAGAATAGTGACTCTCAGTGTATGAACGAGGGGTTGCAAGGGAGATATCTGGAGCTGGCTGTGCAGTTCCTAGGGAGGGAAAGACAGAGCTGCAATGAAGTCTGGAGGGACTTAGGGTACTCTCTTCACTGACTGCTCCAGACAGAAACTGACATTCTTTCCCCTCCTCATTTACACTCAGCTGGAAATGGGAAAGGGAGAGAAAGAGACACCAAGCTGGTATTCAGTTCACAGCCAGTGACCCTCTGGTTATCTGCAAAGATGGGAGAAGGGATTTATATATGAAATGTGAACTTCTCAGTGCTATTGACAACTACAGCTTGTGAGTCTAGGGACTTGTAGGTGGGATCTCATAAGAAGCAGCCTTATCTAGATTGGGCTGTGTGGGTCTGGGCAATTTTTGTACTCTCTACCCTCTTCTCTTTGATTCTGCAGCAGAGTATTGCTGTGGAAAGGAGGAATATGGAAGTGACCTGAAAACTCCAGCTGGCTTCCCTGAAGGCCCTTTTCTTGTTGTAGAGCTGAGGCATGGACCCTGGGTTCTAACCATGGAAGCCAAAGGTGGATACTGTCTCAGGGAATAACAAAAACCCAGTCAAGTCACACATTTGGGTAACAGATTCTTTCAAAGATATAGTTCCTTGCATTCACCAAAGTTTCAGCCCTAGCCAAACAGAAAACCTGGGCGCCTCATGCACTGGGACAATAGTATGATGTGGCTGAGTCCATGACGGGCCACACACTCATGTCAATGGCTGCAGTTGTAGAACAGGGTCTTTCCCCCTAATTGGCTGCTGCTGTGATGTTGTAGGGGTTCTGGTCACCTTTTTTCTGATCCTGACAAGGGAGAAGGAATGTGGAAGTACTGGTCTTCCAGCGAGAACATCTGGGTGGAAAGTGTGGAAATACGGGCCACCTGCATGGGGCGGGGGAGTGGCAGGTGCTATCCAGGGCATATGGTAGTAACATGAAGGTGGGATGTGGTCCTCCCTCTGCTGAAGTGGGCACCATGGAAGCCTTGGCTCTATCATTTGACAGTCAGGCCACAAGCCCAGGGGCAGCACCAGGTAGTATAGGGAGTCACAAGAATGGGCATCACATCAGACAGCCCTGAGGATGAAAACTAGCCCTGCCTGGGGCAGGCCACTTGGGGTCAGTATTTGTAAAGTAGGGACAATAGTGCCTGTCCTGCTTCCCTCTCTGGGCTGACTGTGAGGAAGAGTGGAGTACTGCACACCAATGTGTTTTATAACTGCAAACCTATATGCCCTCCTGAGACTCTTAGATGTGGACAGAACCGGGAGGCTTTGGTGCCTTTCTTACTTTTTCCTTGGTGAGCTTTGCTGAGCACATATTCCAGCCTCTCCCGCAGGCGGTCATTGATGAATATGGATTCCTCCAGGCGCTGGCGCAGGTTCTGGATCTCAACAAGATTCTTTTCCAGCAGGTCGGCCCCTGTTGCGTACCACCAAGACATGGGAGAGGTAGGAAATGGGGAAGGCTGTCACTCACGGGCAGGCGGGGGGTTCTGCCCAGGGTCCCCCTGCAAGATCCCTGCCCATATCTATACTTCCGTCAACTTCCTCCTCACACCTGGGCACCCAGGAAACACCAGGCAACTTCGTTTAAAGAGCTCCTGGGCTCTCAATCACATCCACTCACTGACAGAAAGACTAAGGTAAGTGGAGAGGAAATTAGATCAGGCTGTGAATAATGAGTGACACTGAGTGTTTTCCTTTGGTGAGAAGTGACAAGGAAGAGCCTGGGGAGGTATCAGGACCTGAAGGAGGAGTGAGAGAAAGGAACCCCTTCAAGGAGAGAAAAAGATGCACAAAGGAAAGGGTAGAAAGACCAAAATTAGCTTCATCCACCAGGACATCTTGCTTAGGGCCAGCTTTTTCTCTGAGAATTTCAAATGTTGTATTGTTACACTGTCTGCATCCCAGAAACTGAGCTGCTTCAAGGCATTCCTCTACACAGCTGAACCCCGAGCCACTGGGTGCCAGATGCCTGGCTCCAAACCCAATGGCAAAGTTTGAGAGGCAGGACTGGCTTATAGTTGTATACAAAGTGTGTGTGTGTGTGTGTGTGTGTGTGTGTGTGTGTGTGTGTGTATGTGTGTGTGTATAGAAATAGTCTCCCATCCTGCAATAGCTCTTGACCTAAGGAAGACCGACCTTCCCCATGGAAGGGAACACACAAATGTGAGGCAACTCAACCTCCCTACAGAGTGCCTCAGAGTGCCTTCCTTTATTGTCCTGCCCAGAGTAAGTCCCTAGGTAGGGGAAATGGGAGAGGCACGTAGAAAGGACCAACACTGAGCTGGGACTTCATTCTCTGGCTGACCCACGGGATGTTGCCTTTCATCTTCTCACCCATTTTCTGTGAGCCAGGGTCTAACAGAGGAACAAAAAACCATCTGGCCAGGAAAGGAATGTATCATTCCTGTCAATGGGCTCTATTTCACCAACTGCTCCTTTGTATTTTACCAGAGGGCTTGGAGTTGGGCTGGTATAAAGAGGAGAAGGAGGATAGGTTCCCAGATGCATTCATCTTCTGAGGCCTCATCTCGTCCCATGGGCCACTGCTGCCGTGAAGCCCAGGGTCTGGTGTCCCACTCAGTTGTGTGGTGCCACTCAAAGGATAGAAAGGCTGAGCAGACATGGCTTCTGAATGGTTGCTGGGCAATGAACCTGAATCAGCAGGAGTGGCTGGGCTCTCATCTGTCCAGAAAGGAATATGAGTGAGAAACAAACAGAGAAGTCAGAAATGAAGTGTTTTAAAAATAATTATACTGGGTTGAATAGTATCCTCCAAAAATTCATGTCTACCTGGAACCTCAGACTGTGACCTTTATGGATATAATTACTTAAGATGAGATGATACTGGATTAGGGTGGACCCTGAATCCAACATGACTGATACACAGGGGAGAAGACCACATGACAGTGGAGGCAGAAATGGGAGTGACGCATCTTCAAGGCAAAGGATGCTTCCCGTAACCACCAGAAGTCAGGGAGAGGCAAGGAAAAGGGAGCATGGCCTGTTGATGCCTTGATTTCAGACTCCTAGCTTCCAGAACTGTGAGAGAACAGATTGCTGTTGTTTTTATTTTTGTTTTGTTTTGTTTGTTTGTTTTTGCAGTACGCGGGCCTCTCCCGTTGCGGAGCACAGGCTCCAGACGCGCAGGCTCAGCAGCCACGGCTCACGGGCCCAGCTGCTCCGTGGCACGTGGGATCCTCCCGGACCAGGGCACGAACCCGTGTCCCCTGCATCCGCAGGCGGACTCTCAACCACTGCGCCACCAGGGAAGCCCCTGCTGTTGTTTTTATCATCCAGTTTGTGATATTTTGTTACAGCAGCCTTAGAAAACGAATGCAGTAACTCGTGGAATGAAGACTAAGGTGGATATCAGTGACCCCCAGCCTAGTGCTGAGTATCAGCTAAAAACTCATTTCTCAAGGACCACAAATTTCACCCCAAGGTTACTGGCATTCCTGGCCTATGATATCAAGAAGTAGTTGTTAGATGTAGTGTCTGAGGGTCACAGTGCACATGCAGGAAAAGTACAGGGGCCCCTCTCCTAGCTCCCTCTATGATTCCCAAAATGCTGGAATGTTCCCAGGAAGGTACTTCAGAAATGTCTCCTCCAACAGCAGGACTCATTGCCAATCGTGTAAGTCATGAGACTAAGGAGATGAAGCAATTTGCTGGTCTGTGAACAGGTGATCCACTCACCCAACAGTCTATGCTCTTGCCAGCAGAAGAGCAGCTAGTCCTTCCTGGGGCTGTTCTGTACTGGGGCTGTTGGAAGAGGATGAGGAAGGGAAAATTGTCTCTACTTCCGGCGGATGCGCAGAAAACCTAGACAGGGGTGGCTCCCACTCCTCCTGCCTCAGCCTACTCTGGACGCCTTCTGAGGCTGAAGGAGTGTCTGAGGAAAGCAAGTGGTGAGTTGCATCCCACCCAGAATGGCTCATGAGACTGTAAAAATAATTCTTAAATATAGCTGATTGTCTGGCTCCCGTCCAAAGAATGACCTGGGTATTTCTGCATGGGGGATTGTAGAACCAAACAATATATGGTATCTTACAGCTCAATGATCCTACGAGAACATCATCATGTCCTTTGCTGGCTCCCTTTAGAAAAAAACCTGGCTAGGTGGCAGGGCCATAATTCAGAGAAAAGTTCAAGAGTCGCCCCTTTCAAGGATTATTATCAAGGTCCACAGAGTAGTCGGGTTTCTCCTCTAAGCAGGGAGGAGTGAAGTCCTATTTCCCTCAACCAAGCCAAGTTCCTCTAGGGAACTGCCTACTTAAGTCAGTATCCTTCCCCAGTTTACATAATACCAGATGTAATTAACATCACAGTGAAATAAAGAGTAAAGCCTTCAGTTCAGAGCCTCACTTAAAGTAGGAACTCAATCAAAATGTGATTCCCAACCCCTTTCAAAGCCCCTTTATCCCCTCCCCAGAAAATCAACTTACTCTCAGCTAAGAGCGTAGGAGGGTTCAAGTCTGTCAGTTAACAGTGATCAGCGTTTTCTTGTCCCATTCTCCCCTGGCCACACAACACAGGGAGTGTGCCCTGCACGGCATGTGGAAAGCAGCAGAGAAGAGCCTCCTGTGAGAGGAATTCAGCCTCACGGTGAAGCTGCCGCATCTGCCACACACCATTTGTTAACTACCCTAGACATTTTGACCCCAAAAGCAAAGAAGGAGTAGTGATAAGCCATTGCCCCTCTGAGAAAATAATGACTTCAGATGGGAAAAAGAAGGGCTTCAGTCTCCCTCAGAAAAGATAGGAATAACAGAAAATAAGGCCAATACTTTGAGAGTGCCACTCCAGCAGCCACATTTTAAATGTGGCCATTCTTACAAGTAGTGGCAGGAACTGCAGGTAAGGAGAAGGTGTATTTGCCTTTCTCCTGCTGTCCCTCAGGGCAGCGCGGAGGTGGAACCAAGTGCCTGTGGGCAACTGAGTCCAAGGATGCACTCAAAACTCCCATAGGCCCTTGGATGATGTCACACATACATCAAGGGCACCCCATTCATTTATAAATTCATGGGTGGAAGTGCAATGTGTCTAGGGTCTTGTCTCCTTTGCAGAGGCTAGGGCTTTGTGTGGGGCATAGGGGCAGAAAGAGTGGAATGGGGAAAACCCTCGCCCCAGAAGCCTAGAGAAAGAGGTGTGCAACGGAGTGACTCCCTCCCTGCTTGGTCCCTGAATGCTGAGGCTGCCGTTCAGTGGACAGTCTAAGCTTTAGGGTCAGGCAGGCTCACAGTGAACGTTACCCCAAGCTGGGCTGTCTTCAGTAGGTTCCCTTACTTCACCAAGCCTCAGTGTCCTTAGCTGTGCTGTAAAATCAGAACACCAGCACCAACTGAAGAGGACTGCTGTCCTGATTAAATGAAGCAACATATGTGTAGTGGTCAATAATCCAAGCATAACAGGTGCTCAATAAAGGTGTACTTCCTGTCTTCCCTTGGCTGCTATACCCGTGAGGAAACATTATGCTGCTTTGCTTCTCAGGGTAAAATGAGAAACAGGAACAGTACCAGGTCAAAACCCATTATGGCTTATTCATGCCTAAAACAGTCAGTTCAGGTAAAAACAAGAAAACAACAAAAAAAGCAAAAAAACCCCAGATATAGCCAGGGACTAAGGATGGTTTCCTGGTCCCTGGTTGTTCACACCAAAATCTGACTCATACAGTTGCCTAAAAATTCAAATGCTTTTCTCAGCAGGGAAAATAAAGAGAAGGCTTAGCAGGAGAAAACGAAGGTTTGATTTTGAACTTACTCTCCTCCTCCTATCCCTAGCAAGGCTGCCTAAGAGCCCTCCTTGGGGAATTCTGGAGAGGGGCAGGCTGGTGATGGATTCAGCCAGTCCCAGTTACTGATGGTTTAGAGGATATTACAGCTGAATTATTAGAATGATGAGTGGGATCTGTAAATCCACAAATGATAAAGAATATTTAGTGGTGAATAGAAAATAGGAACTGTGGCTGTTTCCCCAAAAGAGTCCAAGATCAGAGGCCCAATGTTAATGATATTTGCATCCATAGTCTGAAACATGACGTGACTGTGTTGCAGTGATGAGGAGCATCTGTCCCCTCCCGTTCCCAATTCATGACCCCTCCCCTCAAGTCCAATACCATGTATGTGCCTGATGGGGTCTGGTGGCTGACGACGTCAGGGACTGGGAATGGAGAAAAGCTATCTGACACCCTTGGGGCCTGTGCTCGGCACTGAGTCCCAGGCCTGTGCTCAACCAGGTGCATCACAGTGGATCTGCAGGGTCTGGCTGCCAAGATGCCTCCCCTTGGCCTAGACAAATAAGCGAGCACCCAGAAACTGGAGGCTCTCTGCATACTTACTGGCCACATCCACTGCAGGGCGCACTTCCTGCTCATCAAACAGTGGAGAGGTGCTGCTAGGGGAGCGATGGGCAGAGGACTCGGCATGGCTGCTGGAGTGGGTCTGGGGCCTAGTCTGGGGCCGGGCATCCTGCTTGGTCTCTAGGACTTCTGTCATTTTATCCTTCTTCTGCAACTCCCTTAAGATACTAGGGGGTAAGAAAGACAGAAGGAAAAGTGAAAGTCACCCGAACACCACAGCTGTATTGACCTGGGGGCTCACAGGGGAGGCCCCAGGAGTCAAGGAGACTGTTCCTTTAGGGAAGAAGCCAAACAATCCATTTCCATTTGGGGGTGGAGAGTTGGGAGGCAGGAGAGAACAACAGTGTCCAGTGCCTTGGCCACAAACACCCTGAGAAAGACAGAAGACCCGTCAGGCTCTTCAACACTTAACGGTTCCTTCACAAGACACCCACAGGCCCGTAAGATTTCAACATACTCTGTGACATAATCCACTGAATAGTATTTAAAACTGCTTCCTGAGGCAATGTTGCCTTCTGGGTGTCTTGTAGTTTCTAGACCTCCTTCCCTAAGTATAGTTATACACAGTATAAATCTATCTATGTCATATTTATAGTATAAATCTTTTTTCTTTCAAAGAAAATTTGTAGCCATTTAACACCTGCCAGCACTCGCTGGGTCACACTTGAATATATCAGGTATAATCTCACTCCAGTTTTTAAAGATCTAGGGGAAATCAGAGGTGATTCCTGGGAGTACAGGAGACTCCTAAGACTGGAGAGTTAGGCTAGAGCAGCTCTATATTACTAAATTAGTGAATTAATACGAGACTGGGAACCAAAAGAAAAATAAATTAAAAAAATAGGAAATGGGGCTTCCCTGGTGGCACAGTGGTTGAGAGTCTGCCTGCCGATGCAGGGGACGCAGGTTCGTGCCCCGGTCTGGGAAGATCCCATATGCCGCGGAGCGGCTGGGCCCGTGAGCCATGGCCGCTGAGCCTGTGCTTCCGGAGCCTGTGCTCCGCAAGGGGAGAGGCCGCAATGGTGAGAGTCCCGCGTACTGGGAAAAAAAAAAAAAAAAAATAGGAAATGAGACCACGTTGTCGCTCAGGATACATAATGGTGTAATGGTATAATCAGCTGTTTGGTTTTTACGGAGGGTGAGTGCTCCTGCTCCTTTGATCTTCTGGCCTTCGCTCTGGATCCTCTACCAGATTATATCTTTCATAGCCCCTGAAAATTTGGACTTACCTGAGGTCCCGCAGCACCTGTTCTCTTTGATTCTTCTTACTTATACAGTCATCTGAAAAGCAAATTTAAAAAAGGATCAGTCATAATTTAAACAGCTCTCATTTACCAAATACAAACACACACTGGGTTCTCTCTCTGGGATCAGAGACACATAGCTACTCGACTCTCAAGTCCAGGATACTCTGAATTTTCTCAGGAGACACTGGGTGGAGTCTTTAGAGAACTTGTCTGGCAGACTTCCCTGAACCCACCGTGAAGATCATCATCTCTACTCGCTCTGCCCTGAGTCAGAGTAAAAAGCTGAAAATGTCTCTTTTCCCACAGATCATGGGATACTTGTCCAGCTGGCCTCTGGACCACTCCAGCCAGAGTCTCCAAGTCCTGCCACAAGGCTGGTTCCCAGTCCCGTGTCTGTGTGTCCCATCACAGCTTTCATGCAGAACCTACTCCTGCCTCTGTAGAGGTGACAGAAATCCCTGTCCCACCTCTGCATCTGCCACCAGGAGCCTGCACAGTGGCCTCAAGCCTGCTCTTACTATGTGCCCTCAGGTCTCCAGGCAATATTCTATGTAAAAGGCTCCTGAAATAAATATTCCACTAAAGGTACTAATACACAGAGCGCCTAAATCATTCCCAAATCAGCATGATTCTTTTATCATTCTTTTTTTTTTTTTTGTGGTATGCGGGCCTCTCACTGTTGTGGCCTCTCCCGTTGCGGAGCACAGGCTCCGGATGCGCAGGCTCAGCGGCCATGGCTCACGGGCCCAGCCGCTCCGCAGCGTGTGGGATCTCCCGGACCGGGGCACGAACCTGCGTCCCCTGTATCGGCAGGCGGACTCTCAACCACTGCGCCACCAGGGAAGCCCTTTTATCATTCTTTTGAAGTACTCTGATTAATATTGTTTATTTGTCCTAAGAACAATCATGCAAACTTTAGGGGCTGGTATTATTTGACCTAACTTTTTAGGTGAGGAAACAGATATCAAAAGGAATATGAGTATGTCCAGAACTAGTAATGATCACATACAGGCTAGAGCAAGAGTCTTTAGATTCCTAGTTTAGGGCTCTTTTCATGACAACCAGCTGCCCCTACTACACCTCTCTTTCAATTAGTTTCAGATAAATGCTGTCCCCCCACTGACACCTCCTGCCATAGCAGCCACATTCCATGAGAGATGGAGGAGCAAGTAATCATCATGGCATCCTCAACCCCGTGTGCCGCTCTGTCGCTCCTAACCAGCCAGTCCTGACTCTGGCCCCAAGATGGTGATTACAAAGCAGGACCCCAGATTGAAAAGTCACTCGTGGATGAGTGTGGGCCTGTGTGAGCGTAGGTCCTTGGGAGGGACTAAAGGCCCTCCTGAGGCCTGGGGCCAGATTACCTGTGTTGAACTTGCTGGCAAGGCTCTCTGCCAGCTGGCTGCCCTTGGCCAGCTGCTCACGGAAATGCTGCTCCATGTAGCAGTCAATCTTATTACTGCTGAGGAGCTCTTCAAAGGTCTTCACTGTGTTCTTGACATGCTGGATGAGAAGGGAAGAGACAGCCCTCCCAATCCTCATCTTTTCCCGCAGGTGGGTCAACTCTCGAGCCTGATCCTGGATCAAGGAATATTTCCTAAGGCGGGAAAGAAACAGTTAAGGGTGGAAGGGGGTGACTGGTAGATTATGGCGCTTCAGCAGAAGGCGCTTTGAGAATTTCACCGAAAGAGCCTCCACGCTGAACTCTAGCACGTGTTTAGTGACCGGAATGTGGTAAAGAGAATGATGTGTAAAGAGAATGATGTGTTTCTCTGTGTAAAAGACCCCTGCTAAGATCATCTTTCCCCTTGCCCTATACTTCTGAAAATGGCTTTCTTCTCTAATTCTACTGTAAAATCTGCTCCCAGTCCCTCTCTTCAGCTTATAATCCATTTCAATACAGTAAACAAAGCTAGGTGTTAATTGAAAAGTTGAAAGGAAAATCATTATGTGAGAGAAGAGACCACTTGTCTAGGCAGCGGGATTCTTCTTTCACCAGAAAGGACCTATCTGTGCCTTTTCCATAGACAGCCAAGGCTTGACTGGCAAGACATCCTCAAGCCCTTAATTTAATCACTATATACTATTGCTTCTGTATTCTCCAGTGTAACTGCTACAGTTTTGCCCATAGGGTTCAAAAGAATGATCTGAAAAATATGATCTCCAAAAAATGTTCTGAATTAATTTAGAATCCTATGATATCTTGGCCAATATAACTACTAGTTGTTATATAGAAGAGTAGAAGAGAAGGTTTTAGTCTATCTTGTTCCTGAGGGAGGCAAAGAGGTTAGGTGTATGAGCAGGAATCAGCAAGCCCAATGCACACTGTCCTCCCACCGCAAACTTGAGAAGTCACTTTACTACTTTGTGCCTCAGTTTCTTTATCTGCAAAGTGAGAGTCATTTAGCTTCTTTGCCTTTTTAGAAATACGGTCAGGATTGAAATTTATTTTAAATGTTGGGATGAGTAGAGCAAAGCCTATAAAGCATTTAACTTATCAAAATGAAGACAGATTATCATTCATTACTTTGGTAATGGTGAACTTATAAGACCAACTTGACATCCTCTGTGTTTCTACAGATGTGCCAGAGCAGAACCAACGGCTTCTGATTTCACCATTTTCTCTTGGAGACCTAGGCAGTGTTGTCTGTATTGTGCCAGCAGGAAGCACAGGTGTTTGTTTTCTGAGAAGCGAAAATCTGCCTGAGGCCCAGAGTCGCTGGTCTGGAGACCTAGGCAGTGTTGTCTGTATTGTGCCAGCAGGAAGCACAGGTGTTTGTTTTCTGAGAAGCAAAAATCTGCCTGAGGCCCAGAGTCGCTGGTCTGGAACTGGCAATCCAGGTGTTGGAAGGAGCCTGAATGGGGATCAGGGCAGGTCAAGTAGCATAAAACCCCCTTTGAACCTTTTAACCCACCCTACACTTTATTCACATTTCTGTCCAACAATTCTCATGTCATTAAGCAGCTATACTGGTTACTAGGCTAAGAATTCTTTCAGTGCTGGGAGTTTTTTATTCATCTTATGCACACAGGCAAACACAGAGGGGGCTCTCAGTAAACAGTTCTTCAATAATGGAAAAGAGAAGTGCTTGCAAACCTCCACTCATCTCTCCCTGTGTTCCTGTCCTAAGTGTCCTCTCAGGGAGCCTATGGATTCTCCATTGATGCAGAAAACACTTTCCTTAAGAAGGACCCTGCACTCCTTGTGTGGAGGTCTGTGAAATGGGATTGTCTTCAGAAATTCATCTCAATGGGTGACAGCTTCTTAGGAAGAGATGGCCTTGTCCTACACTCTTTTCATCTGGGCTTCCAAAACACCCAGAGGTTAGAACAGTTAGAGTGTTCTGTTGAAGCTATCTATTCGTATACTTTCCTTCCCCACCGGTTTGAGTTTCTCCATGGAAGAGACCAGATCTTATTTATTTATTTATTTTTGGGCGGTACGCGGGCCTCTCGCTGCTGTGGTCTCTTCCGTTCCGGAGCACAGGCTCTGGACGCGCAGGCTCTAGACGCACAGGCTCACCGGCCATGGCTCACGGGCCTGGCCTCTCCGCGGCATGTGGGATCCTCCTGGACCAGGGCACGAACCCTCGTCCCCTGCATCGGCAGGCGACTCTCAACCACTGCGCCACCAGGGAAGCCCGAGACCAGATCTTATTGATTCCAGGTGCCTAACATGGTATCTAGCAAATGATACATTCAGTAAACATTTATGAGCTATTACGTATAAAAGCCTTTCTCCAATGTAATATAAGTACAGAAAAATACTATTATTACTGCTGCTTCAGATGCATTAAGGATTTGAGCACACTGCAAAATCTCAGAAATTCTACTTCAATATGCAGATGACTTACTTCTGTGTTCCTCATCCAGAGAGAACTCAGGAGTTAATTCAAAATATTTGTTACCACTGGCTTATAAAGGCCATAAGGCCTCGTGAGATACACTTCAGTTTTCACAAGGAAAGGTACATTACCTAGGTCATGATTTATCTCTAAAAGGACACTTTCCGTCTCCAGAAAGAATAAGTACCACCCCAAGTAACCCAATCTATGACTAAGAACTTAGAGGTTTCCTCAGACCTGCAGGATACTGACAAGCCAGGGTCCCTAACTTTTCCTTGTTAGCTACTCCACTCTATGTAGGAATTGACTACAAATAACACTCAAGAGCCTCTTCCTTGGGAAACAAAATATGAGAAAGGCTTTACTGAAACTAACGGGCTTTACAAAATCCTCCTGCATTGGGACCCGCCCCCCGGCCCCCAACCCGCCAACTACCCTAAACCTTTCATGCTATTTGTTTAGGAATGTAATAATCAGGCTTTGGAAGTTCTTATGCAAAAATCTGGAGGAAAAAAATAGACCCATAGCCTACAATTAGGTCCAGTGGCCCGGGCATACCCAAATTGTTTAAAGGAAGTAGCTGCAGCCTTTAAATTCCTTTGTGGGATCCTCCTGGAAACTTGTTCAGGGAAGTGAATTAAATTTACAGGTTCCTCATGTTGTAGACAGTTTGCTAAACATTGAGCGTGCACACCATTTCTTAGCTAGTAGATTAACATGAGACTCTACTTCTGCCTCCTAATCTGAGCCTTCTTTGCTGCCGCTCTTTAAACCCTGTTACCTTCCTACGCTTATCTGACAGAGAGAGACTCAATCTGACAGAGTGCTGAATTTGGCTCCCCAAATCTAACTCCTAGATGAGTTTTACAGAAAACCCTATTAGCCAACCCAGATTTAGTACTCTGTGTTGGTGGCTCCTATGCCACAAATTCTGAAGGGGAACGTCAAGCTGCATATACTGTAACTACTCAACACGAACTGTTAGAAAGAGGAGTCCCTTCCTCAGTTTAATTCAGCTCAACCTACAGAACTATCTACCCTCACTTGAGCCTGTGAATTGGCAAAAGAAAAAACTGCAAATATCTACATTGATAGCAGGTATGTCTTCAGAGTGGTCCGTGGCTTTGGTATGCTCTGGGAACAGAGAAGATTTTTAAGTCCAGTGATACACCTATAAAAATGGACCTCAGGTTGCTGACCTCCTCTCTGCACTGTTATTGCCCTCACAAGTTGCTGTCATAAAAACTGAGGCTCATACCCACTGATCAGACCCTGAATACCAGGGAAATGTGATGGCTGACTTTCATGCTAAGGCTACTACTCAAGAAATTACTAAGGTACCAAAACTTTGTAATTTAAATGAACTCCATAAAATGGCACATAGCCATTTTTCCTGAATTTCCACAACCTACCATCCACGGTAGAGCCAAATCAGATTGCTTAAGACAATTTGGGTAATAGGCAAAAAATTGTATGTGATGCTGAAAGATACAAAAGTGTCATGAAGAAGGACGAATATTTAACATAAAAGAGAGGATTTGCAGAGGGCCCAAATGGCTGTCTGGTGCTTCCTGAATCTCTCAAACTACCACTCTTGCAAGCACTTTACGAGACTACCCACAATGGAATTGACAAAATGACTCAAATTATGAAAAAATATTAGTGATATGGTTGTTCTAAATTAGCAAGACACATTTATAATCAATGTTTAAACTGTCAATCATATAACATGGGTAAAACCATTAATGTAACTCCAAGGGCTGCTCCCCCACTGTCTGGACTATTTGAATATTTACAATTAAACTTTTTCAATTGTCTCCTTTAGGGGCTATCAATATGTACTTGTAATGGTGTGTCTAGAGGAATAGAAGCTTTCCCATGTTGGAAAGCTGATGCCAACATTGTAGTCAAGAAATTATTAGAAAATGATTTTCCATTGTGGGGAATCCCAAATGAAATTTCAAATATTAGAGGGACTCACTTCACTAGACAGGTTTTAAAACAACTAACCAAGGTTATTCAAACATTATGGCATTATCATTGTCCTTATCAGCCTCAGTCTTTATGGAAGTTGAATGTACCAATGGCATTCTAAAATTTAAATTGGCAACACTGACTGAAAACACAGGAATACTTGGCCTAAAGTGTTACCCTCAGCCCTCATGACAATGAGGTCAACACCTTTTGGGAAACATAAATTAACACCCTTGTGAAATCACCACTGGACAACCCATGCCTTTGATAAGAGAACCCCATGCACATCCTACCCTTGTAAATTCTAATATGACCCAATACTGTAGGGCACTAATACAATATTCAAAAGCTTACAGTCAACAGGTCAAGGAGACTTTCAGAGATCCTTGGTCTCATGAGGACTTTGTATCCCTTACACTGGAACCTGGAGACTAGGTATTCCGGAAGAGATATCAATGAAAAACTCCACTTGAACCTTGATGGAAAGGGGCCTACCAGGTTTTTTAAAATTTCTCACACAGCAGTTAAATTACAGGATATTGAAACTTGGATCCATGTCTCTCAACTGAAGAGACGCCTCCCCGCACCACCACCAGACTCTTGAACTTGTCAACCTTAAGCTGACTTAAAATGAAAGATTTCCAGGAAAAAAAAAAATCTTCCCTCAAAGCAGATGACAACATCAGGTAGACAGCTTACACCCAAGATCACAGAACATGATTCTGCTGGATTCCCCATTCTCTTCCAGGACTTATTTTTATAACAATTATTGTGATATTGCTATTTTACAAACACAAAACATTCAAACTCATTTTCCTTTTTCTGTTAGGGATTTTCTCTACCCACTAAGGTCCGCCATTCAATGCATACCCTCCTTTACTAATCAAAATGATTGTTATGTTATTATTATTTAAGTGTAGCCACTAAAATGCTCAGGGAGACTCTCAGTTAATATTAGAACCAGGTTTTACACATACTTGGATGACAGGAAAAATGGCCTTACAGAAAGATTTAGTATCCATCCTTTGGCCATTCAGCTAATACTGATGGCCAATTAATCTGCCATTGAGAGGAAGCTTCAGAAGCCAAAGGATGGCCTGTAATCACTGTAAACTTCATTGCTGGCAATCTGTCCCTATGCATAGAAAACCTTAATGGTACTGGACTTGATTTAGGACATGTTCTGGACTCACTCTTTAATCGCACCCTTTGGTTTGACTCAGATGATGGAGACTGAACTCCTATATATAATGACACAGATTTTAAAACAGATAATGACAATGAAATCTTTGATTATAGTATTAAGAAAATTACTGAAGCTAAACTCAACCTAATCTGCAAAACAAGAAAAAATTACATTGGGCTGCATCTCGTAAGTGCCTTTGAAAATCATAAACAAAACTTAAGCTGTTCCCCCAAACTGGCATGAGGTGGCCAGTTTTAAGCAAACCTCTATCATTAGGAAAACTCTAATGCTATAACAAACCATTGTAAATAATACACAGCCTCTGCATTCTTACTATATAAGCTATCTTATAACAATATACTTCCGAGCCTCATTCTAACTGTCCGTTTAAGAGTTCCCAGTTCATGAACTGTTTTTATGTGCACAATAAACTCTTACTAATTACTATTTTTAGTGATCCAATAGTTTCAATGTTGTCATTTCTGGATTTTTTACACTCAGTTCCCTCTAACTTTCTCATTCACACCAACTTTGCCTACCCGTTCCCATCCCAGCGCCATCATCTCCATCCTTCTTCTTGTTATTCTCTTTTTCCAACTAAGAAGATGCTTCTTCTCCTATCTGCTCTTTCAGCTCTATCTCAGGATATAATATTAGCATAGTGTTCCTTGTAAGAAACACACACACAACACACAGATATACATCAGGGGCCAAGGCCCAGTCTTGGCTGCATTTACTAAGATAACAGACCCTTTAACATCAAGAGGTATAAAATACTAGTTCAGGAAGGGACTTCATCTTATTTTACAGATGAAGACATTCACAAAGAATAAGAGAGATATTTGACATATGTCAAAAATATCTCAATAAAGCTGAGGGGGGATATATCTGAACCCCCATAATTGGTTGGTGGAAGAGCCATCATTAAAAATTTTGGCTTCAAACTCCCAACCTAGTATCTTTATCAGTACCATGCATCCTCTTCTGACTTTCAGGGGTCACTGAGATATAATTAAAGCTAATTCTACTTTTAAAACAAGGCTCTTAAAAAAAACAAGGCTCTTTTCTGAAACACATTTATTATGCTGGATTCTATAGGTCTATTATTTACTCTCAGCCAGTTTCCAAATAATAAACAGCACTTATCACAATAACAATTAAAATGTATCTAGGTAATTTTCTTGCATAAAAGCTGTTTTTTTGAAAACATCAATAAAATCAATAAGCGTCTGGCCAGGCTAACTAAGAGAGAAGACACAAATTACTAGTAACAGAAATGAAAGAGAGGACATCATTATAGATCCCATGGACATTAAAAGGATAATAAAGGAATACTATGAATAACTCTAATCCCACAAATTTGATAACCTAGATGAAATGGGCCAATTTCTTGAAAAACACAATCTGCCAAAACTCATACGAGAAGAAATAGACAATCTGAATAGAACTATAGCTATTGAAGACATTGATTCAATAGTTAATAACCTTCCAAAACAGAAAGCACCAGGTCCAGATGGGTTCACTAGTGAATTCTACCAAATATTTAGGGAAAAAATTATACCAATTCTCCATAGTCTCTTCCAGAAGATAGAAGCAGAGGAGATACTTTCTAACTCATTCTATGAAGCTAACATTACCCTAATATCAAAACCAGACAAAGGCATTATAAGAAAAAAACTACAAACCAATATCTTTCATGAACATATGTGCAAAAATTCTCAGCAAAATATTAGCAAATTGAAGTCAACAATGTATGAAAAGAATTATACAACACACCAAGTGAGATTTATTCCAGGCATGCAAAGCTGGCTCCAACATTTGAAAACCACCTGATGTAATTCATCACATCAATAGGTTAATGAAGAAAAATCACATTATCTCATCAATAGATGCAAAAAATAGCATCTGACAAAATCCAACACCTATTCATCATTAAAAAAAAAAACTCCCAGCAAAATAGGAATAAAAAGAAACTTTCTCAACTTGATAAAGAATATCTACAAAAAACATAACTAACATTACACTTAGTAGTAAGAAACCAGAAGCTTTTCCACTCAGATCAGAAACAAGGTAAGGTTATCCCCTCTCACCACTCCTTTACAACATCATATTGGAATTCCTAGCTAATGCAATAAGATAGGGAAAAGAAATAAAAGGTTTACAGAATGGAAATGAAGAAATACAACTGTCTTTGTTTGCAATGACATTATTGTCTACGTAGAAAATCTGAAAGGATCAACCAAAAAACTCTTGGAACTAATAAGTGATTACAGTAAGGTTGCAGAATACAAGGTTAATATACAAAAGTCAGCTTCTTTCCTATATACCAGCAACGTACAAGTGGAATTTGAAATTGAAACAATACCATTTGCATTAGCACCCCCCAAAATGACATATTTAGGTATAAGTCTAACAAAATGTGTACAAGACCCATGTGAGGAAAACTACAAAACTCTGAGGAAGGAAATCAAAGAAGAACTAAATAACTGAAGAGATATTTCATATTCATGGATACGAAAATGCAATATTGTCAAGATGTCAGTTCTTCCCAACTTCATTTAAAGACCCAAGGCAATCACAGTCAAAATCTCAAGCAAGTTATTTTGTAGATATTGGCAAACTGATTCTAAGGTTTACATGGAGAGGTGAAAGAACCAGAAGAGTCAACATAATATTGAAGGAGAAAAACAAAGTCAGAGGACAGACACTACCAATGTTAAGACTTACTATATACCTATAGTAATCAAGAAAGTGTGGTAGTGGTGAAAGAATAGACAAATCAACAGAACAAAATGGAGAGCCCAGAAACAGACCCACAAAAATATAGTTGACTGATCTATGACAAAGGAGTAAAGGCAATATAATTGAGAAAAGATAGTCTTTTCAACAAAATCGGACATCCACATGGAAAGAAAATGAACCTAGATACAGACCTTATACACTTCACAAAAATTAACTCAAAATAGATCATAGACCTAAATGTAAAACACAAAATTATGAAACTCCTAGAAGATAATGCAACAGAAAATCTAGATGATCTTGAGTTTGGTAATGACTGCTTTTTTTTTTTTTTTACTTTTTATTTATTTATTTTAACATCTTTATTGGGGTATAATGGCTTTACAATGGTGTGTTGGTTTCTGTTGCTGGTATTGACTCTTTAGATATAATACCAAGTTTTAACATTTAAAATTTCTGCTTTGCAAAAGACATGGTCAAGAGAGTAAGAAGACAAATCACAGACATGGAGAAAATATTTGAAAAAGACATATATGATAAAGGACTGTTACCCAAAATACACAAAGAACTCTCAAAACTCAACAATAAGAAAACATACAATTCAATTAAATAATGGGCAAAAGACCTGAACAGACACCAAAGAAGATATACAGAGGTCACATAAGCATATAAAAATGCTCAATATCAATGTCACCATGGAACTGCCAATTAAAACAACAATAAGATACTACTATACATCGTTAGAATGGCGGCCATCTAGAACACTCACAACACTAAATGCTGGTGAGGATGTGGAGCAATAGATACTCTCATTCATTGCTGGTGGGAATGCAAAATGCTATAGCTACTTTTGAAGACAGTTTCTTACAAAATTAAACATATTCCTACCATATGATCCAGCAATCACACTCCTCACTATTTACCCAAATGAGTTGAAAACTTATGTCCACATAAAAATCTGCACACAGTGTTTATAGCAGCTTTATTCATAATTGCCAAAACTTGGAAGCAACCAAGATGTTCTTCAGTAGACGAACAGATAAACTGTGGTACATCCAGAAAATGAAATATTTTTCAGTTCTTAAAAGAAATGAACAATCAAGCTATTAAAAGATATGGAGGAATCTTAAATGCATATCACTAAGTAAAAGAAGACAGTTTGAGAAAGCTAGATAGTGTATGACTGCAACTATATGACATTCTAGAAAAGGCAAAACTATGGTGACAGTAAAAAGGTCAGTGGTTGCCAGGGATTAAAAGGGAGGGAAGGTGGAGCAGAGTATTTTTAGGGCAGTGAATAGTCATTCTATATGATACTGTAATGGTAGATGCATGTCATCATACTTTTGTCAAAACCTATATAATGTACAATACCAAGAATGAACCCTAATGTAAACTACTGACTTTGGGTGATAATGATGTTCATCAATTGCAACAAATATCAACAAATATACGACACTGGTGCAGGATGTTGACATTGGGGGAAGAGGCTATGCATGTGCGGGGCAAGGGATAGGTATATGGGAACTCTTTGTACTGTCCATGAATTTTGCTCTGAACTTAAAACTGCTCTAAAAATAAAGTCTATTTTTTAAAAAGAATGATCACAAGAATATAAATTTTTTCAATGCGTTTGACAAAGTGAGTGTAGGCTTTGTGAATTGAGGGCCCAGGATTCTGATATTATTGCTGCTGAAGGCTACAGTGCAACTGTGATCAAGCAACCATATCTTTGGGCCTGAGTGTTCTCAGTTCTAAAATAACTCTCAGGTTATTTTAGCTCTAACATTATTCTCTGGGTCAGTGAAATTTAAGTGGTACATATTGACAGTGACCCAATGGAGTATGAAGCAAAATCTAACCACCTCCAAAGCTGCACTTCAACCACTAAGCAAGTTAGTGATGATTTAGTATTTCAGTAACTGGTGCTCACAGGTAACTGTATAATAGATTATCCCCATATTAATTGAATGCTTTCCAAAAGTTATAGGCAAACAGCCATTAAAGACAGACTGACAAATCTAGCCAACAGGCCATTATTTGGCAATTTTGTAAGCTTATTTGTAAAATTGAGCTGATCACACTGTAGTGTATACAGAAGTAGAAATATAAGATTGTACACATGAAATTTATATAATGTTATAAACCGATGTTACCTCAATAAAAAATAAATTTAAAATGTTGAGTTTATCCAAATTGCCATTCTAGAAACCAGGGTCATGAGCTTCCAAGAGAACGGGGTGGAGATGGAGGAGCCTCTGTATAAGTCTACCTTCTCAGGCACTGATGTGGGTCAGCTTTCACCATCAAAACATCTCAGGTAACAGGAGATTCGTATGTGCTCCCATCAATGAAGAAAAGAGACACTACTCAAGTGACTGGAAGAGTTCCATGAAATCTCAAGTACCCATGATATCATATATTTGGTGAATACATGCATTGTTAGTTAGAATAAAACCAAATTACTCTGAATAATATAAAATAATTAATAATAAGAACACAGGGACTTCCCTGGTGGTCCAGTGCTTAAGACTTTGCTTTGTAATGCAGGGGGTACAGGTCTGATCCCTGGTCAGGGAGCTAAGATCCCACATGCCTCATGGCCAAAAAATCAAAACAAAAAACAGAAGCAATATTGTAACAAATTCAATAAAGACTTTTTAAAAAGATGGTCCACATCAAAAAATCTTAAAAAAAATCAAACACAACTTGGTTCCACGTTGTGGACCTTTTTTAAAAAATAAAATAAAATAAAAATACTATAGACTTTTCTTTAAAGAATTTCCAGCAAGGTCTTAAGAGAAAGCACTACAGTTAAGGTACAAAGCCTGAATACAGACCCTGAAAGGTGCTACGATAGCAATGACTTAATTCTGACAGAAGAAGTCTCTGAACAAAGAGTCTCTTACCCACTGTGGGACACAGAGGAGAATCCTGCTTTCTCAGGCTGAGTCTTCTGCTCATTCACTCCCCTCTCAGCAGGTCCCTTCTTCTCTAAGGGTTGATGCGTCACAGTCTTCAGTTGGAGCATTGTCTCACAAAGAACACTCTTACTGCCTCCTTTAAAAGGAAAGATAGAAAAGAAATGCATCTGGGTCTCCACAATGGCTAGACATTCCTCCAAAGCTACCTAGAGGAATCAAAACAAAATAATGGTTTAAAGAGGCTGGATTACTATGAAGGGTCCCCTAGGAGCATAAAAATCACAAGAGCAGAACCTACAAGAAAGTAAACAATGAAGCCTACAATGTGCCCCCTTGAACAGTTCTTTATCAGCCATGAAGACCCTGGTGATCCACTGGGTTGAAGGAAAGATGCAGCAAGTAGGGGGAGACGCTGCTTGCTATGAAGAGGAAGAGGACGGTCCAGAGAAGTTTTAGAACTAAAAACAAGCAAACAATGAAGTAAACAAATGAAAATAAATGGGCTTTAAACTGGGCTAAAGGATGAGTATTTTTGATTCTTACAGTTGAGATAAAGTTCCCTGGGAGTGTCCCTTCAGAAATCAGAAAGCCTTTTTATCATCTCTAAGTTTTGACAGTCATGGAGGCAGAAACAAAATTTGAGATGTCAGAATTCAAATCTCAGTAACTGGGACTCAACAATAGCACCATGGGAAGGACTCAGAGTGTCTGGTCTCAAGTTGTAATCCTAGAATTGGAATGTGGAGGTAGCTACAGAACCTGAGGAAGCCCTGCTTTCTGATGGCCCGCCATACTCAACACAAGGCTACCTGTTTCTCCCTGGATGTCCCTATCAATAAAGACCACCTCTCTTACCAGCCAGTTTTAGTATCTGTGTATTCTTTTGCTCATACTACTAACCAATCAATTCTAAAGAAAAATCTAAGCATATTTTCCTTGTTCAATCTTGCTGTTGCATAGAAAACATCAAACAAATAATATTTTCTCAACACCTTTTATTTTCTTGAAGATAGTTTCAATAAAAACAATTGTGGCTTTTCCTAAATGAATTTTTTTTTTTTTTTTTTTTTGGTATGCGGGCCTCTCACTATCGTGGCCTTTCCCGTTGCTGAACACAGGCTCCAGACGCGCAGGCTCAGCGGCCATGGCTCACGGGCCCAGGCGCTCCGCGGCATGTGGCATCGTCCCAGACGGGGGCACGAACCCGTGACCCCTGCATCGGAAGGCAGACTCTCAACCACTGTGCCACCAGGAAAGCCCCCTAAATGAATTTTTTAAGGCTTCTAGTGATTCTCACCATTTCTATTTGGGAACTCTCCAGATTTTGCTCCTTATATCCTTATATTCTTTTTTTTTTTTTTTTTTTGCGGTACGCGGGCCTCTCACTGTTGTGGCCTCCCCCGTTGCGGAGCACAGGCTCCAGAGGCACAGGCTCAGCGACCACTGCCCACTGGCCCAGCCGCTCCGCGGCATGTGGGATCTTCCCGGACCGGGGCACGAACCCGTGTTGCCTGCATTGTCAGGGGGACTCCCAACCACTGCGCCACCAGGGAAGCCCCTTATATTCTTTTAAGAGCAGAGTGATCAAAAACTGGAGTATATGTTCGAAGTATGACTAATAAATTTAGCATAATGATTTTTCATTAATCATAATCTTTTCATTCCATAAGAATTAATATATCCCAATGCAATGTTGGATTTCTTTCCCTTGAAGTAGGGAAACATGTAGGGGTTTCATTTAACAAGAAGTCAATTTTAACTTTCTGAACTCCCACCCTCACCCAACTTTGCTACTTAACAGATGATTGTTTTTGCATCTACAATTTACTTTCCACTTTGTCAAAGCCCTTAAAATATTTTATCTCCTTTAATATGATTAATGGATACTTAATGTTGGTGCCGATTTAAAAAATCTAACAGATTTATTTATTCTTTCACTTGGGTCTTGATAGAGTTGCCTGGGCTGCCAAAAAGCCATTGGAAATGGCCCTTGACAGAGCCCAGTAAGACCTAGGCCATGGAATGGAGGGAATGGATGGCAAATGCAAGCAATAGTTTTTAGTGACAGCAGCTGAGACTATAAAGAGAGTCACAGGCACAACAGGAGTGAGAGGGATTACCTTGTTTCTTAATGCAATTGAGTTGAGTGCTCCACGCACTCAACTGAATTGCATTCAGTCTCAGTGGGTGGTGGGTCAGTGGGTGGGCATGTGGAAAGGGTCAGGGCCAAAAGGGAAACTTCAGGAGGAGGAAAAGAAGAAGGGGAGGCATGGTCAAGGACAACAAGACCTCCCAGGAGGCTTGTGCAGAGACCCAGGCCAGATCCTGAGAGAAGAGAACTGTTTTTATTCTGTATCAGAATGGGGAGGGAGAAATGGAGAGAGAGGACCTGAAAGAGAGAAATGTGCGAGAACCTGTAGTTGTTTAAGAACAAAGTTCGAAAACATTGTGGATGTTTTCACAACAAAAATATTAAAGGACGGGAGTGGTCAAGATGCTCAAGGAACTCGGGAGAAGAACTGATGAACACAGTGAGAAGTTTAACAAAGAGTTAGAAAATATAAAGAAGAACCAAATAGAGCTGAAGGATAACTGAAATAAAAATACACTAGAAGGAATCAACAGCAGATTAGATGATACAGGGGAATAGAATAGCAAACTGAAAGACAGAGCAGTGGAAAACACTCAAGCTGAAGAGAAAAAGGAAAAACAAATTTTAAAAAATGAGGACAGTTTAAGAGACTTCTAAGCCAATATCAAGCATACTAACATTCGCATTATACGGGTCCCAGAAAGAGAAGACAGAGAGAAAGGGACAGAGAACATACTTGAAGACATAATAGCTGAAGACTTCCCTAACCTGGAAGAGGAAACAGACATTCAGGTCCAGGAAGAACAGAGTCCCAAACAGGATCAACCCAAAGAGGATCACACTAAGACACGTTATTAAAATGGCAAAAATTAAAGATAAAGAGAGAATATTAAAAACAGCAAGGGAAAAACAAGTTACATATAAGGGAACTCTCATAAGGCTATCGGCTGACTTTTCAGCAGAAACTCTGCATGCCAGAAGGGAGTGGCATGATATATTTAAAGTGATGAATGGGAAAAACGTAAATACCCTACCCCACGAGGCTCTCATTCAGATTTGACGGAGAGAGCAAAAGTTTTACAGACAAGCAAAAGTTAAAAGAGTTCAGCACTATGAAACCAGTTTTACCAGAAATGTTAACGGAACTTCTTTAAGCAGAAAAGAAAAGGCCACAACTAGAAATATAAAAATTATGAAAGGAAAAATCTCATTGGTAAAGGCAAATATACAATAAAGGTAGTAGATCAACTACTTATAAAGCCTAGTAGGAAGGTTAAAAGACAAATGTAGTAAAATCATCTATAGCCACAATAAGTAGTTAATGGAAACACAGAAAGATGTAAAATATGATGTCAAAAACAGTAATCATAGGAGGAGGGGAGTAAAAATGCAGGGTTGTTAAAATGCGTCTGAACTTAAGAGATCAGCAACTTAAAATAATCATACATAGATACAGATATAAAGATTACTATATATAAACCTCTGGTAATCACAAACCAAAAATCTATAATAGATACACACACACAGTTATTATTATTATTATTATTTTTTGCGGTACACGGGCCTCTCACTGTTGTGGCCTCTCCCGTTGCGGAGCACAGGCTCCGGACGCGCAGGCTCAGCGGCCATGGCTCACAGGCCCAGCCGCTCCGCGGCACGTGGGATCTTCCTGGATCAGAGTACAAACCCGCGTCCCCTGCCTCGACTACTGCACCACCAGAGAAGCCCCACACTGTTATTTTTAAATGGGTATTTGATACATGTAAAAGAAATAAATTCAGTTAGAATCTATTTTAGCACTGTAAACTGAATTGGTTTAAAAGCAACATCACCGAAAGCTCAATGAGTATCCACAGTGTCCAGGTTTTGGTCTTTAATACCATTACCCACAAAATGAAGCAGACTTCTTAAAGAAATGACTACTTCCAGGAATGGTGCAGGGGAATTACAAGGTGAGCATGGGAAAGCTTGGACCAGAAAGCAATGTTCATTAACAAACTATTAGGATCTTTTCAAAAACACATAGCCAGCTTTAAGGAATTCCCAGTGGCATAAGTTGTGATAATTTGAGCATGAAAAGGAATTGTGATTTTTGTGCAGGGGTCAGTAAACTATGGCCTACTGGCCAAATCTGGCTCACAGCCTGTTTTTGTAAATTTTTTTTTGGAACAGAGCCAGGCCTATTCACATATGTATTATGTATGGCTGCTTTTGTGTTACAATGGCAGAGTTGAGCAGTTGTAACAGAGACCATATGGCCTGCAAAGCCTAAAATATTTACTATCTGGTACTTTTCAGAAAAGAGTTTGCTGACCGCAGTCTAGTGGATTAAAAAACAGAATATTGGAGTCCATAAATGATAATCAAAGAGATGAAGTCATTTGCATGTTGAAGTACTTAGGTTCAATGATCATGATGTCTGTAAATTCCTCAAAATGTTTCAACAAGAACATATAATTAAGTAGATGTAAACTATCTGATTTCTATCTTCATAGATTAGTGTTGACTGTTTTGAAATTCACATAAATAAATATACTTTTTGTGTGTGTCTGGCTTTTTTTATTCATGCGACATAATGTTTTTGATGCATCTGTGTTTTTGAGTGTATTATTTTGGTGTTATTCATGAAGGTTATTCCTGTGTGTGTCCATATCACTGTTGATGGATAATAGAGCTATTTCTAGTTTTGGCTATTGTGAACAAAGCTGCTATGAACATGCTTGTATAATTCCTTTCTGTAGACATGTGCATTCATTTTTCTTCAATACATACTTTGTAGTAGAATTGCTCAGCCACAGGGTAGGTGTACGTTATTAGAAACTGCCAAAACAGTTTTCCAGAATGACTGTGCGATTCTACCTTCTCAACAGCAGCAAGATATAAGTTATTCCACATTCTTGTCAGCATTTGCCATTCTCTGTCTTTGAAGTTTTACTTATTCTTATGGGTGCATAAAGGTATCTCATGGTAGTTTTAATTTGTGTTTCCCTAATAAGTAATGATACTGCACATCTCTTAGGTCTCTTGCCCATTTAGAAATTCTCTTTTGTGAAGAAAGTCTATTCCAGTATTTTGCTCATTTTTATATGGCTTAGCTTTTGTTATTATTTCTATGAGTTCTCTATACATTCAATACTAGAGTCATTTTCAGTTAAGAATATTGCAAATATCTTCTCCTAGTCTGTGGCTTGCCTTTTTACTTTATGGTGATTTTGGATGAGCAAAAGTTTTTAATTTTGATGAAATCTAGTTTCTTTATTTTTTCTTTTATTGCTAAGGCATCTTACTCTAAGACATCTCTCCTATCCCCAGATTGTGAATATATTTTCCTACATTTTCTTCTAGAAGCATTAATGTTTTAACTTTCAGCTTTTACATATATGATTCATCTCCCGACCTCAGCACAATACTTAATCACTATAGAATCCATAGCTTGCTTGCAGACCACCAACCCAGACTCCCCCAAATTTTTACAACCTTTGATGTAAACACATTCACAATAGTTTCCTGCTCTGCTCTTTGATAACTACAGATCCTTGTACTTCCATCTCTCACTCTTTCTTTGGCCCTCTCTTTCCTTCTCTCTCCCCTTCTTATCCCTACAGCTGAGAAAACCAGAAAAACCTAAAACTGAGAAGAAAGACCTGGTCAATCTGTGCTCAGGAGCACAGGTTCTGGTTTGTAAAACTGATTCAGCCCTTGTGTGGCCTTGGACAAGTAACTTAAACTTTATGTGCTTCAATTCTTTCTTCTGTAAAATGGGCCTAATAGGAGTAGTCTACTTCATTCTGCCATTGTTAGCTGTGCCTAAATTTAGTAGCTACTCGATCAATAATGTTATACTTAGTAGAATCATCGTTTTCATTGTCATTATCCTCTGCATTATTTTTATTTATTTATTTACTTATTATTATTATTATTTTGCGGTATGCGGGCCTCTCACTGTTGTGGCCTCTCCCGTTGCGGAGCACAGGTTCCGGATGCGCAGGCTCAGCGGCCATGGCTCACGGGCCCAGCTGCTCCACGGCATGTGGGATCTCCCCGGACCGGGGCACGAACCCGTGTCCCCTAGCATCGGCAGGCGGACTCTCAACCACTGCACCACCAGGGAAGCCCTCTCTGCATTATTTTTGAAAAACACTATGCTGATATTTTGCACCTTAGTTTTACGTCTTCGAGAAGTTATTGTAAATGGAATAATGGAATATGAATCTGTTGTGTTCTGCATAATGGCTCTCAGTTTTATTCATATTGTTGAGTATATCAAAAGTTTATTACTTTTTATTGCGGAGTAGTATTCCATTGCATGGATATACCACAATTTGTTTACCAGTGTCCTGATAATGGACATTTGGGTTGCTTCAAGTTTTGGCTATTGTGAATAAAAATGCTATGAACATTCTCACCACAATTTTTTTTGTATGGACATGTGTTTTTATTTCTCTTAGAAGAATATCTAGGTGAAGTGTTTCTGGGAACAAAAGGATATTTATGTAAATTTATGTTTAAATGTATAAGAAATTGTCAAACCAAAGTGGTTATAACATTTTACAGTCCCACTAAAAATGTATGAGAATTCCGGTTTTTCCACATCTTCACCAAGATTTGATGTTTTCAGACATTATAATTTTAGCCATGCTACTGAGTGGAGTGGTATCTCAAGGTAGTTTTAATATCTATTTCCCTGACAGCTAATGATATTGAACACTTTTTATGTGCTTACTGGCCATTAATATATGTTCCTCTTTGAAGTGTGTTTAAGCTTTTGCCTGTTTTAAAAAATGGGTGTTTCCGTTTTTAATCTGAACTGTAGTAGTTCATTATATATTCTGGAGACATAGTCTTTGTCAGATATCTTTTGTAACTATTTTCTTCCAATCTGTGACTTGACTTTTCACTTACCTAATGGTATATTTTCATGAGAAGACTTTTTAATGCTGTTAAAGCCTAATGTATCATTGCATTTTTTACTTCTTTCTGTGTCATATTTAGAAAATCTTTGCTTACTACCAGGTCACAAGACTATTCTCATGTATTTTCTTATAAAATGCTATAGCTTTAGTTTGTATGGTTTGATCTATGATCCAACTCAGATTAGCTTTTGTGTATATTGTGAGGTAGGGATTGTAGGTTTTTTCACTACATAGATATCCAGTTGTTCCAGCACTATTTATTGAAATGATATTCCTTTCCCCATTGAATAGCTCTACTGTCTTTTTAAAAAAATAATTTGACCATATAAGGTGGGTCTGTTTCAGGTGTCTCGATTCAGTTCCATTTATCTACACATGTATCCTTTTGCCACTCTCATACTATCTTGTTTGTAGTAATAAACAGCTTGATAGTAAATCTTAAAGTCTTCCAGGTTTGACTTTTTCACACAGCTCAATAAATTTTGAAATGTGTATATACTAAAGTAGCCACCATGCACAGCAAGATATGCTGTCACTTAATCCCTCTCATTTAATTGCAGGATACGTGCCTTCACATATTATGGCTGACCTGTTAGCCAAAGATCCTCTATTGCAGCCTCCAGAGAAAAATCTCCAGTTACCTTCAGAGCTGATTGAGAGACAAAATATCTGCAACATTCAACAATGAATCTAGATTTTTTTGAAAAAAAAACTTCATTTTCCTTACACCCATGAATACAATTGTTTGATTTGCAATTTTCTATTCTTCGTAGGGACAGTCCCCTGGAAGGTCTACCCTAATTTACTAGGCTGATGGTTGAGTGTGGGGTTGCAAATTAAAGGCTGAAGTAGAATTTACTTTTATTGTATAGAAAAGATGATGGGGAGATGCTGAGGAAAGGCTTAGGGAAGAGTAAGTTGGAACTAGAAAGTTGATATTAGGATCTTGCAGTGATTGTCAGATTTCGTAGAAAAAGGAGTTAGATGCTACCTATCCAAAGGCGGAAAAAATGTTGGTGGAAAAAAACAATATTTAAAGGCATTTTATTAGGGCTTGTCATTTATATATCATCTTTCCTTTTCGTTTTTGTAAAATTGGCATAAAGCTGGCCTCATGTGTTTGTTATATGACTTCTGGAATGTGGATTTCCATTGAAAACTATTAAAATTAAAATATTCATTGTGAACGTCCTAGATTACTGGTCCCAACCTAAGGGACAAACCTACCTGGCTGAAGTGCCGTTCCTGGGTCTGTGTCATTAACAGTAGTTGCTTTCCCTAGTGTATTGGCTTTCGTATTTCCCCCACACCTGAAAGTCGTAGTTCATACCAGCCATAAACCGTTTCCTTTGCTAAAAGATTTTAAAGTACTCTTACCCCAAGTAAGTGCATTTAAAAAATTGACCTATCTGTTGCATCCTTGGAATCCATCAAAAGCCAAGGGAGAGACGTTCAAGTGCTACAAGTTCCAGTGCTGCCCATCTGGGGAGGCAAAGGGGCTGCTTACTCGCTGGCCGCCTGGCCACGGTTGTCTGCTTTGGCTCCAACTGCTCACGGGAACTCGACTCACCTTCACCACGCCGGGAGGACCGGGTCGCTGCGGACGCCGACTTCATCCTCAGGATGCGTTCAGATGAGGAATTCGCATGGGATTTCTTCTTTTCCCTTAATCTGTTTTCACCTCGCCCTCTGTCTCTTCAAGACCGTTTTTGGATCCTGACTGGACAGGACTTAAAGGAGAGGCTTCCCGTCTCCTACAGGTCTCTTCCTGCCCGGACGTTACTGCCCGCGAGGGAGAACGAGAGGAGCTGGGAGGGCAGCGGGTGCCCGAGAACCACAAAGTCGCCGCGTGCGCCCGCGCGCACCGCGCCCCTGCGTCTCGCGGGCCGCTGGCAAATTGAATCAACACCGCCGGAAGCTTCTCCGCCGGCGCCACGCGAGGTGTGGGGCTCTCGACCCGGCGAGAGGGGCCCAGCTGAGGCGGCCCCGCCCTGCTCCCGGCCCCCGAGGACAGGCCCGGAAGAGGCCGATTTGGACCGGCGGAGCCAAGAAAAGTCTCAACCGCGACCCGGCCCCACGCTCCCGAGGTTTAAGGTCTCAAACCCTGAAGTCTTAGCGGACCGAGCGTCGCGAGTTGAATCGATTTCCACGCCTTTATCAGGAGAGTCGAGGGCCAAAATCAGACCAAGAAGAAGACTGTGTGGATCAAAGTGCGCAATTAATCAGAAAGGAAAAACTATTTCTTAAATGATTAGGTTGTGGATTGTGAAAGACCGGCATCAAGTTTTTTGGCGTGAGCACACGAAGGATGGAGTTGCCCTCAAGTAAGGTAAGAAAACTGCAGGTGCAGCAGGTTGTATGGGAAAGATTCAGAATCCAGTTCAGGGCCTTGGAGCCTGATTTGAAAGCGTTTTCCATCCTAGCCGTCTCCGTTGCTACATCCGCCTGAGTACATTTGGACGATGGAGATGCCGGGTCACGGTGCGCGGCCCCTTCTCTCCCCGCGCACATTCCCTCCCGCCTCCAGTGGGCCCCTAGCACGCTCCCCGGTCACCGGTGACCTTCTCTCCACACGCAGCCACCTCACAAAGACGCGTCACCAGGCCAGTTCTGAGGTGCTGCCAGGATGAGGCAACTCGCTCGGGACTTGCAGACACGGCTGGCCTCGCGCGCGCTCGGAGCGTCACCTGCGGGCTCCTTTTTTGGACGAAGCAGGGAGGGAACGACCTTAGGAAAGGATTTCTGGAACGACGGGTGACCCTTCCGGAAGGCTCAAGGCCTTCCAGAGCAAAGGGAAAAGGTCACTGTAGTCAGAAGCAAGGAGAAGAGGTGTGGATTTGTGGTTCTTCGGTGGTCTAGTGGTGAGGATGCAGGGCTTTTACCGCTGCGACCTGGGTTCGATTCCCGGTCAGGGAAGGACGCTTTGCTTCTTACTAGGTTTGGCATTTTCTAACCGCTATCGTTCGTTTTTTCCACGACTGGAGGAGACATGGGGTTAACTGTTTACCAAGAATACATTCCAGAAAGTGGAACAAGTAGGTGAAATGTAGTATGAATTTAAAACTCTCATATGCGGCCACCACCAAATTATAAATCCAATTACATGCCCCAAATTGTACGAGGCAATTTTCTCCCCACATTTAAAACCAACACTAGAAATTATCAATCTTTTAGATATGATTTTGAACTTTATTTACCATCAATCTCTTCACAATTTCCCCATAGTCTTTTAAGTCCGCAGGAGACAAACTAAAAGAACTGCCTAGTATTTCTGCAAACTTGAATTTAAGATTCTTTCTCTGTTCTCTTCTGTTTTGGTGTTCACCCTTCCAGGTAAGATAAGTCGCAATAAAAAATGTAAGTCTGGGCGTCCCTGGTGGCGCAGTGGTTGCGAGTCCGCCTGCCGGTGCAGGGGACTCGGGTTCGTGCCCCGGCCCGGGAAGGGAAGATCCCATATGCCGCAGAGCGGCGTGAGCCATGGCCGCTGAGCCTGCGCGTCCGGAGCCTGTGCTCCGCAACGGGAGAGGCCACAACAATGAGAGGCTCGCGTACCGCAAAAAAAAAAAAAATGTAAGCCTGGATTTTTTGCTTGCAGCGGTCTCACTGGTTCTAAATTTTGTGGATATGGAGTTGTAGCTTGGATAGGTTCACGGGTATACTTTACCTTTAGGAACTTCACAAACGTGGTACATCGGAGGATCCCTAGATCCATTTTTGGAAGTGTTGGCAGAAATAACCACCAGAAATAAAAGTAACAGCTCCTGAAGACCAAAGACTGGTTGGAACCACAGCAGACTTTTGTTGTTGTTGTTGAAGTGTAGTTGATTTACAATGTGGTGTTAGTTTCTGGTGTACAGCAAAGTGGTTCAGTTATACATATATATACATACTCTTTTTCATGTTCTTTTCCATTATGGTTTAGTATCGGATATTGAATATAGTTCCCTGTGCTATACAGTAGGACCTTATTGTTTATCTGTTTTATATATAGTGGTTTATATCCACAGCAGACTTTTTAAAACCAGAGAGGAGTTGCTTTCATAATTTAATTTTCATTTTGATGGCCACTTTATCTATTTTGATGAGGACATTAGTGGAGGGAAATTTCTTTATTGGGTCATTAATTTTTCTATATTGTTATTTATCTAAAGGAAACTTAATAAAAAATTGTACTATAATGGTGATAATAACAATAAAATTTAATAATAAGATTTCACATCTTACATTATTCACATTGATGTAGCTGGCTTATGCTGTCATGTATTGCCCACTGTATAACATTACCTGATGAGTATATTCAAATATGTAGTAATACGTACTATTTTGTATATATTTTACATATGGATAGATAGATAGATAATGCAATTATTTATAATTCAAGAAGGGAAATATAATGGGAAGGTGTTGGTAACCTCTTAGGTAGTGTAGTCCTGAAATTAACTGATTTTATGCCATGTTCTCACATACTTTAGAAGGCTATGCTATAATATTAAAATGACATTCCTTGGCCAGTTTTGTTGCCCATTTCCTGACCCAGCATTAAACACAGGAAGAGTGACAATGGGAAGAAAATGGCCTTTTGATGGACTTACCTAATATCTCTCTCTTATTATTACTTAGAATAACATCAGAAAGTCAAGGGAAATATTTATGTAGAAAAGGGACATTCTCTGCTCTTCCTCTTCCCCAACCCTTAATACCCAATGGGGGAGTAAACACTTCTCATTCTTCACAATCCAGGACAGATATTGAGCTTCCCTTTCTAATTGTTGAGGTCAGAGTATATTAAAACATCATACCAAAGGGTGTGGTTATTACTGCCGCTTTCTACCTGAGCAGCAAAAATTCTAACCCAACTGGTGTCAGGGGGAGGTTCCAACCATGCATCCTCATTCCATCTGCCTTCTTTCTGGCCCTCTCCTCTCATAGGACTTGCACCGTCAGATTAATTTGGGGAAGTTTGGTAAAGGTTGTTTTGTGCTTAGACAGAAGGAAAAACCTCTCAGACCTCGAACTGAGCCTTATGTTCTGGTCTAGTTTACTGGAATTCCTTCTACTATGGCACAAGCCCTACCAATGGAAGTTTGTTATTGGTAATAACCAATACACTTTGCTACTTTTCTTTGTGTACATATCTCCCTCAGGGACCCCCACACCAACCAGCAAATCTAAGTTATTGGCAGGTTGAGATTTGGGAATTCTTTGGTCCTCTGGCCAAACACCACCAATTAAGTGCTCTAATTCCACCATTTGTTAAAATTACACCCACCATATTTTAAACACTTTATTTTAGAAAGTCCAGTTTGTAGGCAATGGAGATTATTACTTTAATGTTATTTCTGTATTTTTAAAATTTTAACTGTAATGGAGATTTCTCATCAAAAAGCATGGAAGCCAGAAGACCGTGGAACAACAGTTTTTACTATAAAACAAACAGGTCAAACTTTGGCAGGAGTTATAAGTCTAGCATGCAGTGGTGGCTTCCATATCAGAAATACAGAGTTCTTTACTTTGTGAGAGAAAGCAGTTTTCGTTGTTTTTGTTTTGTTTTGTTTTTCTCTTTTGGCTGCCAGAGGGATTGAGAATGGCCAGGGGAATTGATCCACCTAGTTCCAAGTAACTTGACTTGACAAGCAAGCTACTTGCTTGTTATTGGGGTTTATCCCTCACTCCTGCTAGTAGCAGTCTGATAACACTGCAGTCAGAGCTGTTGATATTAAAATTTTTGACTTGTCAACCAAGAGGATATTATTTACACGGTGAACCTTTGGACATTAGAGGGTACAGGCACTCATGCTAAACTTTGACCCATCAACTGGCGGCAAACCCCAGGAGAGTTTATCCCATTAGCACTTTTTTTTTACACATGACAGTACCCTGAACAGAAGAATCTCCTCTAACACTTTAAGAGCATTCAAAGTATAAGCATGTAACTCATTAATTCCAATTACAAATTTTCACAGCTATGTGTTGAATTGACTCAGAGGCCTCACTCATAACTTTAACTTGGTTTTTCTCTTTGATGCAAGTTGTACCCAAACTCTTTCAGTTGAATTCATGCTCTCTTTTGCTGGAACACAGACCAAGGAGTTTAACACTTGCACTTGATGGGTTACAGCAGCAGCCAAGAGACCATTTTACCCCCTTGACAGAAAGTTCAGGAAGTGCAAGGAGGTGTGACCAGTCTGTGAGGTCAGTTGGAACAGTGGGAGGCTTCTTATTATCTGAGGTCAGGAGGAGGAGAAGAGAGGGTTTGGAGAGCATGAGGGTGGCAGCCCCACAGCAGTAAGCACAGCTCTGCATTTTGGTTTTAAGAGGCTGTCTACTCAGTCTCAACAAATTTTTAGAACAACTAAAACATTGTTTAGGTGACTGTTTTCGATCCTTCCTTGTCATTGCCCAGCCTCTAAATGTTCATTAACTCGTGGGATAGTTGGAGGATCCTTATTCCCTCCCCGCTCCTGCTCATAACCACCACTTGGGGGAGAACTTCCCAGGGAGCCTTCTCATATCTCCTAACTTGGCTTACACAGACCCTTCTGTCTTTTCTTCAAGAAGGTACTGTGACCTCACTGGCCCTACACTGGGCACCAAATTAGTCAGGCAGTCTAGCAGTCCCTAGACAATGGTATAGTGGCAGCTGCTAGTCACACTTCTGTAGAATTGGTCAGTAAGGAGACAAACAATCTCAAATGAACTGAAGTAGTTCATTATTTACACACACAGCATAAGTAAATGTAGCATGTTGTCAGCTCCCCACATCCATAATTCCACAAAATCACACCACACTAGAGGGATCAGATGACAAGACACAAGTGATTGCTTGCTCTGTTACGAAGGAGCCAGTTTCCATGTTACGGCTGAGCAGTTTTATAGCTTATAGTTGAGCCCTAGGAGGGTGGGGGCAAGGTTGGAAATTTCTATGTCTCACAAAAGCAAGGAGGCAGGTGAGAAACTATCTGCTGGTAGCCTGTCCCAAGGTAGGGAAGCTCCTATAAGAGATCAGTGAGAAAGAGCCTTATGATAGCTCCTCACAAGACTGCCTATCTTTCCATGTTCCGAGGCATTCAGCCAGGACTTGGGTCAGACTCCAATTGAGCCTTGCCTATGTGGCCTATGTGGAGAAGTATAAGGTCACCGGAGTACCATACCAGAGCTATTCCCCTGCGCCATGAACCTTGAAAACGAGGTTGAGTGGACATGATTATCTTTGATTTGCACGTTCTTTACATAAGTTCCTTGAAAATGCTGCTCCACTCTTGCCTTGCTTTGTATGTTGGTCCTCATCTAATTCTGTTGCTTTTGTAACTTATTTCACAGTTTTGCCTGGCAAGCCTAACGGTGTTTTCTTTATTTTTATTTGTTTGTTTTCTTTATCTTTAAAGTCTAAGAGTTTTACTATGATATTGTCTCGGAGTTGATCATCCTGGTTCAATTTTCCCCGATACCTGAGGAGTCCTTTCATTTTGCCTCAACATATAAGTAATCTAATCATTTCTTTTTTATAAATCAAGTCCCCTAGTTTGTTCTCTCTAAAGCCTGATTCTTGTATTTAACACATTACAATTTTTATTCAACAAATACAGAGATTCCCAAACAAGTTCCCAAACAAATAGTAAAACAACCCTGATGATTTCAACACAGTATGCCAGTTTAAGGCTTAAAAAAAAAAAAATCACCATCAGTTTATAAACAAAATGTAGAAAGACATAATGTCAGATAAGGAAACCTTTGAATATGAATAAATTTATTATTAAAAAGAGAAATGTAGCTGGCTTGAAAATAGGTTAAAAAAACTTAAATTCTAAGCCATTCTTAGGTGAAAAAATTGTGGAACAAGATTAATCACCAAGTTGTCTTTCTAACACATTAACACCCATTACTTTTATTTATTTAATTTTTTAACATCTTTATTGGAGTATAATTGCTTTACAATGGTGTGTTAGTTTCTGCTTTACAACAAAATGAATCAGTTATATATATGTGTTAGTTTCTGCTTTACAACAAAATGAGTCGGTTATATATATACATATGTTCCCATATCTCTTCCCTCTTCGGTCTCCCTCCCTCCCATCCTCCCTATCCCACCCCTCCAGGCGGCCACAAAGCACCGAGCTGATCTCCCTGTTCTAAGCGGCTGCTTCCCACAACACCCATTACTTTTTTTTTTTTTTTTTTTTTTTTTTTTTTGCGGTACGCGGGCTTCTCACTGTTGTGGCCTCTCCCGTTCTGGAGCACAGGCTCCAGACGCACAGGCTCAGCAGCCATGGCTCATGGGCCCAGCCGCTCCGCGGCATGTGGGATCCTCCTGGACCAGGACACAAACCCGTGTCCCTTGCATCATCAGGCGGACCCTCAACCACTGCACCACCAGGGAAGCCCCACCCATTACTTTTAAATGGCATTCTTTCCCAGGAGCTTCCTAATGTGTCAAGAGCTATAAAACAAAACCCTATAAACAGTTGCCAGATTCTCAGTTCATTTTCCCTTTAAAAAAATATAATTTTCAGGCTAACACCTGTTGACACACATAATCAGGTACACAGGATCCTTCCCTGTGTTGGGGACAAAAATTCTACCACTGAACCACCAATGCTTCCCTTTGTTACACCACAGGCAGAGTAATTAGAGTGTCCAGAAAGACCCAGCAGTAGTTCCAAAAGAAGCTTTTTATGGTGCTAATAGCTAACAAGGACACCAGAACAAAAGGTTTTTAATAGGAGACTTATCGTAGACAAAACTATAAATAACAAAATATCTGATTTATCTGATCAGACTCTTAACTCTGAAAAAGATTCTGTGTAACTGCACAACAGATTCTGATAGAAGAACATCAGAAATTCATCCAGGTTCTTTGTTTCTGTTCCTAAATCTTCACTTGTCAACCTCTAACTGTTGCCTGAGAAGGTAAGCTAACTTGTAGGTTAGGTAAGGTACAGTTCTAATCCAGGAAAGAAACAGGAATCAGAATCAGAATTACAATTAGAAGAAAGAGGGGGAAAGGGGACAGAATCAAGATAGAGATAGTGAAGAGATCAATTTTGGTTCTTGGAGTTGGTCCTTTGAGGTTTTTTTTTTCTTGAAAGAGTAATGATCAGTCTTACGATAATTATAATAATACTATGTGTCTGCTTTTTAAGGTGCATAAAACATTTGAACGGGTATATAGTATGAAAAGATTAATATTGTTTGCAATCAGTATTTAATTTTTTGGGAGGATTCAATTTCCTAAATTAATAGGCTTTGATTTATTAGCTGTATGAGGCATAGACTATTTTAAAGAAATATTGATTGTTAAAATATTAGCATGGTGATCTTTTGGTGAAGTTCAAATAGTATAGAGGTCTCTTTCCTCAGTCTTCCCTGGGGAAATTAAACTGACGAAAGGAGCCTGGGGAGCTCCCCCATATTTTGGGACTTAGGACTTTTTGAAAGACAGGAGCTATAACCTGCAATCATGCTTCTCCTGCTGAGAAGCCAGGCTAGTTCCAGGCTGAGTCATAAACTTGTTTTCAACAAGGAAAACAACCATCACCTTGACCTTGAAGAGCTTTGGCTCTGTCTGCCCTCTGCTCAGCACACCAGACACACACAAGCTCTGGCCAGCATGCTTTCAGTTACCACCTACGTCAACCAGATCTACATGTATTCCCACATCCCTTTCTAAACTACAAACCTATACTTCCAACTCACAACTCCTAATTCACTGGTCAATGCCTCACATGCATCTTAGAGTCACAAATGCTAAAACTCAACATACCAGTGAGTTCCCTGTCAGCATCACACATCACCCTCTGCCTCAACACTCTGTGATCAGACCCAGGTACTGCGTCCCCAGAGGAGTAGTATACTGTCCCGTGTTTCAATCCGTCAGTAAAACCATACCCAGACGTCTTCCCATCCCTACCTAGTACATTTATCCTCACCACCATCAAGCCTTTTGCCCATACCAGATCTTACTATCCTTTTTGGATAGACTCTCTCATCCTCCCAGCACAGAAGTTTATTTCCAGTATAATTAATAAATAGTGCTTAAGTTTATAGGATTCTCTACAGATTCACCTCCACTTCATTACTATACCCTTCCTCTATCACCTCTTACCTCCATTAATCTAAGCAGATCAAAAACTGGCCTCCCTACAGCGAGTCTAGTCTACTCCAGGCCCTTTGCCACACTGCATTCTGATTGACTATTCCGTGGTATAAATCTGGACATACCTGTACCTAAATCCACATCAACCAAGACAGTAGCCAAGCAACAGTAGTCCTCCCTCCCTTGGTCATTAGAGCCCTGGAGACTGTGGGAGGTGCTAGGAAAATAATTGCAATAGATCAGCGTCTGGAGTTAGTGGTTTCTGGACTTATGTTGGCTTTAAAACATTTACATATTGGAGAAGCACAAGTCTCTGACAGGGCTTGGAAATTAGGAAGCAAGGATAAAAATGAGTCACTGTGCTGGTACACCTGTCCTTTTGACTTTTCAGTTTCACCAAGTCAGTTTCCTAGCAGCTGGAGTAAAGGCCACCAAAAGGCCCCTGTAGGAAGTTCTCTGGAGGAAACATTCTGAAACTTGGTCTTATGGGAATTCTTAGTAGTAATGATCAGAGGTGTCCTAGAAGCACAGAGGTCTTCACACAGGGACAATTTTGGGTTCCTCAGGGGAGAATTTTCATCCTTTAGAGGGAGCTGGGTCCTACCTGCAGTTCTCTTCCATCCCAGACCAAGCTCCAGAAACAGTGGGCTGCTTAATGTGCTGGAATCTGTGCAGTCATTGAGTCCAGGGTGTGGACAGGTGGCTCCATTTCTTTGAAGAATCCTGGTAGATGAAGTCATATGACCTGCTGGTGGTTGTGGGAGAATCAATCTCATGAATTATTGGATGTGTTATGATCTGTGAAGAACACCTTAAACTAAGAATACTGGTGCTTCAATAGCAAGCATTTTATCTCTCACCTGAGTGACCCAAGTTTGAGTGCAGGCCAAAACGTACAACTGTTTTTCTTCTTTCTGCACCATAGTGGCTTCATTACTACCTCTATTAAGTCTTTATTGCAAAGGCAAGTCTCATCAAAGATCCAACAGGCAGGGGCAACACAGTCAGCTGAGGTAAGGGAGGGAAAGAATAAAATGGACAGTGTTTTGGGAACAAAAATTATTAAAGACCGTTTCTAAACAGTAACGTGACAGCCTTGGAACTGGGATAGGGCTATGATCATGGAAAGATTAGTGCCTGGCATGAGTTACACAACTGTTCCTCTGGGGTGCATCTTCCAAGGCAGGAAGTAAGTTTCGGTGTGTTGCTGGGACATGTAACATTTGGAGCTAAAATCCTTGCTACACTCATGTGTATAACCTCTGACACCATGACATCACCTACTAACAAATGAGTGTCCTAGAATATGAGGAATAACTTTACTGTGTTTCTATCTTTGGAAGTTAGCTTTGGAAAAAGATCAGAAGATTTCCCTCCCTTGTCATGCCTATATTATTCTGATTTTCTCTTGTCATGATGCATGTAAATGTACCCCAAGAGATTTGAGGAACATAGAGGAAGTCTCACCCTCTCCTTTAGGTTGCCATTCCATAAACTTTTCTTGAACCTTCTGTATGTTACACTGGACCAGAAAGATGAGGAATTTGGCCAATAAAGACACTTCTCTCAACAGGTTACTGTACAGGTCACCACAATATCACAAATGGTCAAAATCATACATTAAGTTAACTTTTGGAACCTAGTATCTGAGAAGTCAATTGTTCATTTTGAATTCTAATTATTTACCTCTTCTAACAGCCTATCAGACAATTACAGTCAACAGAGGAATATTCAGAACTTCTGATTTAGGTGGGCATGGCAGATACAGAACAAAAGCTGTTTAGAATGAGAGAGAAACTGAAGGGTAGCTCTAGAAAGTGCTAAAGGCAGTCAAAAGCCAATCAGCTTTAACTGCCAACCATTCAGTTAACAGCATAACTCCCTAACTGACTGACCACATGGCCACTCCTCACAGATGAGACTACATCAAGTGGTAATGTGGACCGTTCACCTGCTGAAACCGAGAACATGTCCACCTTATCTCTACTCTGTCCAAATCTGCCAGCTCCAGAAGGCTGAGAGTGCAAGAGAGTGTAAGACCTCTGCTTCTTTGGTACATGCATAGGAAACACAGGAATTTAGGGGTTAGCCAAACAATAAGGATGGGGAAATTGTCCTCAACAGTTTTGGTGTTCTGAAGAGACAAAATTAGGAGGGAGGAAGGGATAATGTTTGAAGTTCGGTGGGGTGGTGGAAGACTATTCTGGTCCAAATACCTCCTGCTATTGGCCCAGTGATAAGTGAAGCAGTTGGCCTCAGAGAAGCCACATAAATGAGCATTTGATTTACTATGGGAGGCAGAGACGAAAGAGCAGCAGGAAGCTGGACAAGAGCAGGCAAGGAGTTTGGCACTGGCACTGCCATCCATCCATCTGCATGCCAGAGACAGTGTCATCCTGGGTTTTTCCCTACAGTCTCCCCTGACCCTGGACAGTTAATAACCTAAGATTTGCCTAGGGAAGAAATTCTGAGGGCCTGCTGTGGCATGGGAATCATCCTAAATTATAAGATGACTGTAATTACGTACACAAATTTTAAAGATAAGGTATCTTTAAAGATTTATTAGTTTATTATGCCTTTATAGTTGGAGGGTGAAGAAGAAAATATCAAAGTTCTTTGTCTAACAAAATGACTCATGGAGATTAATTTATATATCATTACCCATAATAACCAGTTAGCATAAAAGGCAATTAGAAATGGATGGTTGTATTCCACAAGAGACATATTCTGAAGTCATGTTTTTTGCCTTAAAGTCTATTAATGTAGCTACTTTTTGGTTAATATTTTCAATAAAGCTTGTTTTTTCTCCTTTTGTTTTCAACCTTTCTGTCACTTTATAGTTTCGGTGTATCTCTCGAATACAGCATATAGTTAATTTTTAAATCCAGCCTAGCAATATTTATTTTTTACTGTATAACTTGATCTCCTTATATTTATGTAATTGTTAATATAATTAATTTAAAATCTATCAGCTTTATCTTTTTCTATTTGTCCTCTTTGTTCTGTGTTTCTGTTTCTCTCTTGGGTTTTTTTTTAATTGGTTATCTTTTAAACTATTACAATATTATGTTTTTTATTGTTTTATATATACTTTGCTTCAATTTTTTCTTTCTAAATTTTTAATTGTATTTCACTTCGTTTCTATCCTTTTTGTGATTAGTTTAAAAATTACAATCTTAATCCTTAGTTTATCAAGCATAGTAATAATTATGACCCTTACTGTCATACTGAACAGTATAAAGACCTTGGGATACTTTCATTCCATTTAGTCTCACTCTACGTATATGCTGTTATCATTTGTTATAGTTCTAAGCATTTTTTTTTTTTTTTTTTTTTTCTATGCGCGGGCCTCTCACTGTTGTGGCCTCTCCCGCTGCGGGGCACAGGCTCCGGACGCACAGGCTCCGGACGCACAGACTCAGCGGCCATGGCTCACGGGCCCAGCCGCTCCGCGGCATGTGGGATCTTCCCGGACCGGGGCACGAACCCGTGTCCCCTGCATCGGCAGGCGGACTCTCAACCACTGCGCCACCAGGGAAGCCCAGTTCTAAGCATTTTTAAACCCCATAAGACTTTTTATGTATTTTTATATGGCCAGTGTTAATTTAGATTTATCTATGTATTTACTGTTATCTTTCTCTTTTTTTGTGTCTGTCTTTCCATGTGGAATCATTTTCCTTCTGCTTGAGAAGCATCGTTTAGAGATTTCTTCTGTATGGGTCCCTGGTGAAGAACTGTTTCAGCTTTTTTTCTCTGAAACAGTCTTTATTTTTCTTTAATTACTGAAGACTATTTTTATTAAGTATAGGAGTCTAGAAGCAGTTACTATCAGAACATTGAAGATATTTGCATTTGATTTTTGCTTTTCAAAAGTCAGTCAGTAGTCTAATTGCTGCTGATTTTAATGTAACCTCTCTTTTTTCTCTGGGTGTTTGTATAATTTTTGTCTTTGTTTTTGATTTTCTGCAATTTTAGTGTGATCGCTCTAGTATTGATGTCCCTTTATTTACCTTGTATGGAATTGGTTGGCCTTCTAGAATCTGTTGTTTTGTGTGTTCCATGTTGTCTCAAACATTACTTCTTCTAATATTTACCCTGTTTTCTCTCTCTTCTACTTCTGAGACTAACTAAAATATAAGGTAGACCTTCTCACTCTATTTGCTATTTTTTTCACTTATGTTTAATGTTACTTTTTTCCTTCTTGTTCTACATTTTTAATTTTTTCTTCTTCCCGATCTACCACTTTACTAATTCTCTTTTCAGCTATGATTGCTCTCCTGTTAAATTCTTCCACTAAGTTTTAAATTTTAGTTATTTTGTTTCAGAATTTCTTTTTTTTCTACCAAGTGAAGAAAACATTTCCAGGAAGAGGGAAGGATCAACTGTTGTTGATAGATTAGATAAATGTTGATAGATACATAAATGAAGGTAAGAATTGACCACTGGATTTAGCAAAATTAGTCATTGATGACCTTGACAAGAGCAGTTGCAGGGGAGTGATGGGGATAAAAGCATGATTTTAGTAAGTTCTAGATCAGAGACTGAATATGCAAATGGACAATAGCCAGATAACAAATAAAAGTAGAACTCTGACTCACAATTTGTAGTAACCAGCCTAGAAAACCGACCCATTATCTACACTAACCAGCCCAGGAAGTCAACGTACTATCTATAAGTCAGAGTTGTAGAAAGTCAACCATTTTCTCAGCAAACAATCCAGGAAGCCAAACAAAAACCCTTGTAATAATCAGTCCCAAATGGCCAGGACTTGATTAATAACTTTAATTTTTGTCCCTGCTTCTAACTTAGGACCAACCAGAGAAGGCCAAAAATGCACCTTTAACCAGTCATATAGGACATCCTGCTTCTACAGCTGGATGCTGGAAGCTGTTAGCCTGCCTACGGCTTCCCCATGCCAGCAGCCTCCAATCACAGCATACCTGAAGCCTTCCTTTTTTTCCATAAAGCTTTCCCAGTCTTCTGCTTGCCTTTGAGTTTCTACTAAACCTAAAGGATGGTGGCTGACACCTTTGCTATAGCAAGTTCTGAATAAATAGCTTTAGCTTATTCTCATTTGGATGGGTTTATCATTTTAGAATTTCTGTTTGACTCTTCTCTAAGTCCGTTTTGTCACTTTTTATAATTTCCATTTTGTGGTTAAAATGTTAAACTAATAAAAAAACAAAATGTTTCCCCTTCTGCATGACAATTTGACCTTTAATTAACCTTCTAGGTCTGTTTTCCTGGAATCTTGGGGTGAAATATCAACTATATTACTAAAATACATTGCATGATAAAAAAAAGACTCCTGATTGACACCTGGACTTGGAAAAATAAGCATCTGGCGAGAAGGTATACTTTGAGCTTCCTTGAATGCAGTGACTCTTGTAACTTGCATAAACCTTGCATGGACACTGGAAACTACGTTATTGTTACCTGAAAACTGGGTTCACCTCTTGGTGAGTGCTGAGTCAAAAGACAACCGAGCTAAAGACTGAGAGAAGGAACAGTTTGTTGCTTGCAGCAAGTAAGGAGAATACCAAGGATCCTTCCCAAAGCAGTGTCTTCCCTCCCAAGACAGCAAAATTGGGGAAGTTTTAAGCTAAGGGTACATGCATATTCATAAAGGGGGTTGGGCATCCAACAGGATCCAAGCTTTAGTTTATTGAAGTCAGGAGGGTCAGAGAAGGCCAACCTCATCATCCCTTAGGTTCCTGTTGAACTGGTGGTTGAGCTTGGGGGGTGGGGGTGGTGGTAGGGGGTGTTAAATTCTGCAAATCTGCTCAAGAAAGTGCTTCAGGGTAGTCTTTACCATAGAAACAGAACTGGGAGTCTTTACAAATGATTTATTATCTTTGCTATTGTTACTTCTCTTGCTTGATAACAGTTTGTTCTTTTGTTCCCTTAAGATCATTATTACTGAGACCTGTTCAAGGGCAAGCAGTGTGGCCAGGCTTAGATCACAAAATGGCTTAGGCCAAAAATGGCTTCTATTATGTCAAGAAAGCCATGCCTGGTTTTCTTTCTCCAGGGACCCCCCCCTCCCCCACCCTATCTGCTTACACTGTGAAGTTTTTGCAAGAGATATTGGTTTCTGGGACCTGGAGTTTCAAAGCCAGGGTGGCTCCACTATATCTTTTTCCCTTACACCTCACTCTTCATCTGTCCTGGAATGGAACATGAGGGGCAGAGAACCAAGATAGTGTCTCCTGGGTGGCAGTGCAGACTGCTGCAAGGACTACTTCCACAGAAGAATAATGCCTGAGATTGCCCTGCCAGGAAGCTGTAGTTCTTATCTTTTATCTTTCTGAGTAGACTGGTGCCATGTGTGGCCTATGAAAGTCTTGTGATTCTGAATGTTTAGTTGAAGCTAAGAAAACTCCCCAATAGGCAAAATTCTTCCAAATTTTCAATTAAAACAAAATTTTCTATTGAGGTATAAGAGATATACAACATTATATTAGTTTCAGGTGTACAACATAATGACTCAATATTTTTATATGTTGCAAAATGATCACCACAATGTCTAATTAACATTGATCACAGAATTTTTTTTCTTATTATGAGAAATTTTAAGATTTACTCTCTTAGCAACTTTCAAATATGCAATACAGTACAATTAAGTATAGTTGCCATGCTATATGTTACATCCCCATGACTTATTTTATAATTGGAAGTCTGTGCCTTTTGACTCCCTTCACCCATTTTGCCCACCCCCCACTCGCTACCTCTGGCAACCACCAATCTGTTCTCTGTAACTATAAGTTCCGGGTTTTTTTCTATTAAGATTCTACATAGAAGTGAGATCACATGGTATGTGTCTTCCTCTGTCTGACTTATTTCACTTAGCATAATGTCCTCAAGGTCTATCCATGTTGTTGCAAATGGCAAGATTTCATTCTTTTTTATGGCTGAGTAATATTCCTCTGTGTGTGTGTGTGTGTGTGTGTGTGTGTGTGTGTGTGTGTTTGTGTGTGTGTGTGCGCGTGCACTGAATTTTCTTTATCCATTAATTTGTTGATGGACACTTATGTTGTTTCCATATCTTGGCTATTGTAAATAATGCTGCAGTGAACATGGGGGGTGCAGGTATCTTTCTGAGTTATAGTATTTTCATATTTTTCACTTGTTTCATGAACAATGTAGACATCATTGTTTACAGTCTTTATGATAACTCCAATATCTCTATTATTTCAAGGGTCAGTTTCTGTTGCCTGATGTGTCTGCTGGTTCTCATGCGTAGATCTAGTTTCTTTGTTTTCATTATCTTTGAATATGTGCTACATGTTGTATCTGAAAAAACAGTTTTGTAATACTTTGAGACTTACAATGAAGGCTTTCCTGCCAGGCACCTGGGAACACTCCCAGCCTAGAACAAGCTTAAACCAAGTAAAATGTGTGAAAGATGCTCTAAAGTTAATTGTATTACAGAGGGGATGTTTCATTTCTAGTTCACCTTCATCCTAAGATTATAGCCATTTGCGGTCCTAGCTTTTGATAGGAATGCATTTCTGGTAGACACCCCAACTTATGCAGAGCCTGATCTTTTATTTCTGCTCTATTAGCCACAGGAGGCTGTCACACCAAATTTGCAGGATCAGGAAGTGCCCTTAGCAAAAAGTGTGGCTTCTATTCTTGTTTATGTCTCTGGCTTCCAGTTTTTCCTTACTTTAGACCTGGTGATTCTTTATCGTCTAATCATCACCTTGATGCGTTTAAGAATACATTTTCTGTATTTTATCCAACACTTATTTGTTTTCAGAAGGAAGGTTAATTTAAATATTCTAGCCACTATTACCAGAAATGTATCATCAACTTTTAAAATATACTAAATGCCTCAAAAAATAAGGTCATGTTTTACTGCTATGGCTCTTAAATCTAAGTTGCTAACACCACAAGACGGAGTACAAATCACAGTTCAACCGTTGTAAAAACTGTCAGACCACTACAAATACAGATTTTATTACAGAAAATTACTACAGAATTTTCTTTCCCCTCTTTTTCTTAACTCATTCCAGCTATCAGTCTATTCTGGGCCATGCAATCGAAGGCTTCAGTCTCAAAATCTAACTTTTTTTCCCTATGGATCCCCCAGATGCCAATCCTATACATGTTCAGCCTTTACTTTGGATAAGAAAATCAAGTCACATCATTTAAAATTAAACTGTTTATTTTTATTAGGTAATTAAGAGTGTAGTAGACAGATGCACATGTATATGTTGGCTAGAAATTGAGATAAGTTTTCACAAGTGAGAATCAAGAATGCCACCATAGAACCATCGGCCTCAACTTCACTTGTCTGAATAAGATGGCATAGCCTAGTTTCACCACAACTGAGAGCACACTATGTGGCATTTTCCAGTGTCCTTGAAGTTTTTAGTTACCTACCAGAGGACAGGTCGTGTAGAAATAACAAATGGTGCCAGGTTCCAAGTGCCTTCAAGTGACAGAAATAAAGATTTAAATAAACAGAAGCTGAGTCGGCCAAGGAAAGTGGCTCTGCTGTCAAAGGACTCTAGAGTACAAAAGTAGAGGGTTTACTTAGGATTTCAAGGAAGCGATAGAGAAATCTTCACCAGTTTTTATCCTTGAGATCCTTTTGGTGGTTGTGACCCTACAGTGGGATAATCCTAGGATCGTTTCTAACCCTAAGGATATCTTAGGACCCAAGAAACCTAATTTCTGGCAATTCTGACTATCATAAAGCCTATTCAATAAGTCATTATCTAATGTTGTATCTGGAAATTGTTACTACTATTGTTTCTTATTTGAATGGTCATCTCATTTCCTGCTTCAAAATGATTATCTAGAAATAATGGCTTAGAACCACATTCTCAATTTTTAGGTGAAAAGTAGTCTCTGGAGACATCAGACACAATAAAATACTCCCTTAAATGACAGTAAAGTATATGGACTGGGAATCAGGAAAGCAAGAGTGTTCTCTTAGGAGATAGAGAAATTGATAGAGCAATTGAAATTATGCCATCCACCCCTTATGTGCTATGTAGGAGGGAAATTCTTGCCTTACCTAACCAGTAGATGGAGCTACCAAGATGAAAAATAAATTTTCATCTGGTTTAGTTCTTTTCTGACCCATATGCTCTTGAAAATTTGAAAACATTTCACTCTTTTTTCTTTTTGTGTTTCAACGTAGATAGTTTCTTTTGATTTATCTTTAAGTTCATTTTTTTTTAGAAGATGTTGGGGTAGGAGTTTATTAATTAATTAATTTATTTTTGCTGTGTTGGGTCTTCGTTTCTGTGCGAGGGCTTTCTCTAGTTGTGGCAAGCGGGGGCCACTCTTCATCGCGGTGTGCTGGCCTCTCACTATCACGGCCTCTCTTTTTGCGGAGCACAGGCTCCAGACGCGCAGGCTCAGTAGTTGTGGCTCACGGGCCTAGTTGCTCTGCGGCATGTGGGATCCTCCCAGACCAGGGCTCGAACCCATGTCCCCTGCATTAGCAGGCAGATTCTCAACCACTGCACCACCAGGGAAGCCCTTTAAGTTAATTTTTAAGTCAAAATCTTTCAAATATTGGCAATTTCATATGGCTCAATATAATAGATTAACCCAATGGGCAAAATTCAGATTTGCTTATACACAGCTTAATAATATTTTTTTAAAAAAAGACTTTGCCAATTTACTTACATTGACAGTGTGTAAAAGTATCCATTTTCTTTCATTCTTTCCAACCTGATATTATCAATAGTTTTTACAAACCTGAAGAGGAGGTTGTGGGAACTCGGGGGGCAGTCTTGTGGGACTGAGCCCTTACCAGGTGGGGTCTGTGCTTTGAGTAATTAGTATCAGAATTGCTTAATGTGGGGGGAAAACTCATACATTTGGTGTCAGGAGGGTTGTGAGCGGAGGAAATAATTTTTTTCTTTTAATATGTGTGAAGGAAAAAGCACCCTTAAACTCACTTATCTTGGGGAAGGGGGGGGTGCCACAAATCTGACACTGGAAATGGCCTTTCCCCATGTGAGTCTTCTGAACTGAACCAACTGCCATCTATCTGAGCTAGGATAACAATATTCCTAACCAAAACAGGGAGAATAGTGATATGATCCCAGGAAGTCCTTGTACTCCTAGACGTCTAATCTTATCTATTTCATTTGGTCTTATAGTTCATAGTTCTTGAAACTGTAGAGACAGAACTGAAGACTGGGCCATGTTTGGGGCAGTGATGTCTCTAAGATCAAAAGAACCAAGACTTGGATCTAGAAGTGAGTAGTGGAAAGGGAAAGTATATGGTTGTAACTTAAGAACCATCTCAATCCTCCCTGAGTTAGTAGTTGTCATCCTCTTACTTATGCTGCTCCTAAGAGATTCCATTCAGGCCTTTGTGGCTCAGCAGTGGGCACAAACATAGCTCTTCTCCTTCCAGAATAGCGTTCAACAGAAAACCTTGACATAAACCATGCATTGTATCTATATTATGCCATCTTCGTGGAGTCAGGTGAGAAGGCCAGAGGATCCAATCTGAAATGCTGTGACTTAAACAGGGTCTTTATTGAGTTCTAATGTAATATCTTAAATTATAGTTGTAAAAGGAAAAGTCTCCCTATGTCCCTTTTGACTACAATAAGGCTGTGCTTACCCTCTGAAAAGTCAGAAGAAGATTAATACAACATTTACTCTTATCAAACCAAATGAGTCTGCTCACCCGCACGCAGTAAAGCCAATCTACTGACACTGGGTTGTGGTGAAGGAAGGTGCACCATTTATTGTAAGGCACCAGACAAAGAGTCTGGGACAGCTAATGCTCAAAAATCCTTAACTCCCCCATGGGTTTCAGGGAGACATTTTTAAAGGCAACGGGAGGGAGGGGAGTCGCAGGGTATGTGATCAGCTCTTGCACAATTCTCTGATTGGTTGATGGTGAGGTAACAGGGTGGTGTCACAGGGGTTAACATTATCAATCCTCAGGCTCCGGTAGCTCTGGGGGCTACAGTGCTCATGGTCATCAAGTAGTTAACTTCTTCCATTTGGTGGGGGTTTTAGCATCTGTAAAACAACTCAGGAAATGTGCGTCAGATACTGTTATCTATGTACTTCAGAGAAAAACTAAAGATTCTGTGACTGCCATATGGCCAATTTACTGTTTAAATTCTTATCAGTTCTCCTGGCCCAACTGCTATTTTTGCCACTACATGTTCACATCCTCTCAATCATTAACTCTTGAGCCAGGCTTTTGTGACTCAGGAGCGGCCTGGGAGACTACAGCTTTTCTACAAAAAGGAGGCAGGCAGAAGACAAGGTGGTGAGGGGTGTGTCCCAGGAAAGTTCTATAGGGTCCTGCTCTGTTACGTGCTAAGGAATCTGGAGTTCATTTCTGAAGGTGACAAGGAGCCACTGAAGAATGTTAAAGGGGGAGTGAGTGGCTCTCCCACTTACCAGCTGCGTGGCTCTGGAAAAGCCATCTCACCACTGTGAACCTGAGTCTCCTAATGGGTAAAATAGGGATAGATGCCTATCGTCTGGTGTGATGGCAAAGAATGAACTGGCTCATGACCATGAGGCATCCAGCTCAGCCCTAGTATGCAGCAGCTTCTGGGCAGCAGATTAGATTCTGTGTGATCCCTCCCTGCAGAGAAGAAGCTTTAAGGAGGCCAAGCAGGGCTGTTCTGTGGCCCAAGGTCCCTGGTGTGGGATTTGTGGGTGAACACCTTTGAGCAGACTTCCTGCTAGGGCACTGGGAGGACTCCATCGAGGCTGTGCTTGCTGTGCTAACTTACCTCTTGGAGCAGCAGAAGCTGAAACCTTTTTTTTTTTTTTTAACACGAGAACTCTTAGCTTGGGGTTGGAAACCATCTGCTTTCTTCTATTGGTGAGCTGCAAATTCTAATGATTATAATCTATCAAATATTTACAGAGCACCTATTAATACCTGGAATTTTCTGGCTACTGGAGATATGTCAGGGACCAAGACAGACAAATTTCTGCCCTCATAGGCCTTTCATTCTAGCGGGAAAGGCAAATAAAATACAAGTAAAATGAAACTAACATAAAATTTTTGGTAAGTTGTAATGAGTGCCTTGATGGGAAAAACAAGGATCTGAGTGAGAGAAGAATCAAAGTAGAAAGTCAGGGAAGACTACACTGAAGAGGGGACATTGGAACTCAGACCTCGAGGAAGAAGAGGAACTAGGGTTGCAAATAAGGGAGGGACCAGGAGGAAGCTTTCTGGGTGGAGGGAAAAGCACATGCAGAGGCTGGGAGGTGGGGAGGGGCTTGGTCTGGGATGGGAATTGAAAACCACCAGTGTGCCTGTGTCAAGGGGAGCAGGGTGGAGGGGGACTGGACATTCGGAGAGACAGTTTGGCTACATATCACAGGGGTTAAGAACGCAGGCTTGGGGAGTGAGTCATATTTTCTCTGCCGCTCATTAGCTATGTGATCTTGGACATGTCACCAACCTTTCCAAACCTCAGTTCTCTCATCTGGAAAATGGACTCAAAAGGAATACCTGCCTCCTAGGAATATTGTGGCTATAAATGAGTAAATACTTAGCAGAGTGCCTGGCACATAGTAAGTGCCCCACTCCTGTTAACTATAATTATTATTAATAAGTGGAGGGTGGGTTGGAGCCAGACAGACTTGTGTTGAAAACTGGCTCTGCTGCATGATTGCTTTGTGCCATAGAAAGTAAGCCTCCATGCCTTCTGTCTCCTCATCCATAAAATGGACTTCATATTCCTGGGGGGGGGTAGGTTATTATGGGGATTATATGAAGTGATTTATGTGCAGCCGTCCTGAAGGTCTTACATGTTTTTAACACAATGCTCTTTTCAGAATAGCTGAGAACAGTTATTGAACATTTAACATCCCATTATGTATTTTTAAGAATGTTTTTGTTTTTGAATATATGGTCAAATCCAAAATGTAAAAAAAACATATACAGTTAAAAATCTCCCTCCATCTTGGACTCCTAGCCCTCTGTCTTAGTCTGTTTGGGCTGCTATAAAATAATACCATAGGCTGGGTCACTTGGACACAACAGAAATTTATTTCTCACAGATCTGGAGGCTGGAAAGTCCAAGATCAAGGTGCCTACAGATTTGGTGTCTGGTAAGAGCTCAATTCCTGATCTATAGATGACTATCTTCTTTTTGTGTCCTCACATGCAGAGGGTGAGGGTGCTGTCTGGGGTCTTCTATAAGGGCACTAATACCACTCATGAGAGCTCCACCTTCATGACTCAACACTCACCAATGGCCCCACCTCCTAATACCATCACTTTGGGAACTAGATTCCAACTTATGAATTTGGGAGGAAACACAAATATTCAGTCTATAGCACCTTCTAATGTCCTTTCCAAAAGATAATTACTATTGGTTGTTTTCTGTCATCTCAGAGACTTTTATGCTTTTATAGGCAAATAAAGGGAGACATCCTTCCCTCTCTCTCCCTTTGTACACAAATGTTAGCATAATATACACACCATTGCACCTTGCCTTTTTCAAATAACTTATCAGGAGTAGTATTTGCTCCAGAGCTCCTCAGCAGGTCGATCAAGGCTGTCAGGCCTTCATTGCAGTCTGATTTCTTCCTCTGCCCAATCCTATGTCCTCATTCTTCCTTTCACAAGGGTTCATCCCTAATAATCACCTTGTACCCTAAACTCTATCTCAGCCTCTGCTTCCAGAAAGTCCATCCTGAGCATTTTGTATGCCACTGCAACAATTTATAAAGTCTTTGGAGCCTTATAAGACTGTTCAAATAACACTTCTAGGGACACATTTATTTTAACAGAGAACAAAACAAGTTGTTAACATTAGAAAATATGCACCACAGCTCCACTGTGCACAGGAGAATAAGCTTGATATTCCTGTGAATGTTTTTGGTTTAAAACCTTATCAAATCAGATTTTTTGAGCTGGTTTATGATGCAAAATGTTCTCTCTCCCTCTGTCTGTAAGGGAGAGGGAACATCTTCATTTGTTTCTAATTGTACTTTTATGAATTATGAAGGCTTGCATTTTAAGGTTAGGGTTTGCAATTTCACTAGTTAACACTAGAAGCAAAATGCAAGCCTGCTAATTTTATTTGTAGAATCAAGAAATGGGTCAATAAGATTTTATTCAACACTGGTGAAACAAGCACCATACAGCATTTTATTCTACAGTCACCACCACTCCCTATTGTCACACATATGGATTGCTTTACTCACCAGCATAGGTGTCCCCCAAGAGTGTATGAACCCACAGGGATATATAAAGATGTTCTAACAGGTACATTGGCAATGATAGTTTAAGGGAATCAACCCCCAAACATCAACTTCCATAAGCACTCTTTCATTACATTGTGCAGCCTAAGAACATGCCTGTTGTAAATGCTTGAAGCTGGTTCACCTTTTCCACCTCCTCTTTCCCACTCACCCTTCTCCCAGTTTACAAAAGAAAGGCATATCTCTCACCCATCCCAAATCATGATACACTACCCTGGGGATAAAAAAATCTCTGAGTGTACCAAAGAGACAAAGGAACTATAAACCAGAGGTAAGTTTTTGTGTCTTTCTCTATTTTATACTTATGGGTGTTAGGGGCAAAGTCAGGTATTAGAAATGGATATGTTAGCCCATGTTGAGATGTTCTGAGTCCTAGTATATTGTAGAGAGGTAGGGCAAATTTCATGACAATTTTTATTTAAAGACCTTGCCTCTTGCTCTGTTATTTAAAAAAAAAAAAAGATGCTTGGCTCTGAGGTGAAAGTCTTCTGAGAGCAAGGCAAAGAAATTGTAAGTAAGAAATACTGATAACAACCGCACCTTATCTAGGATAACAAACATGCACAGCTCTATACCTGGTCTATTCATCTATGAATTAGGCTGTATAAGAATAGGCTAGGGTATGTTAAGGCTCAAACAACTCCAAAATCTCAGCACCTTACACCAACAAAGTTTTGTTGTTTATATTACACTAGGGTCAACTGAGAGGGAGGAAGAAGGCCAGTTGTTGTGTCAGAGTGAAAAAGAGTTCTGGAGCATCTCAAACCAGAAATTAAATGCTCCAGCCCAGAAGAGACACACAACACTCCCACTTCCAGCTCACTGGTCAGAAGTGGTTACATAGCTCCACCCAAACACAAAGAGGATGTAAAATCCTAAAGTAAGCTAAGGCAAGAAGCTGGAAATATTGTGAGAACAGCATAAATGCCATCACAAAGAGTGATATGCAAAAAGCATGCTGGGAAATATCAACTAACTTCAAAGAGCAGTCTTCCTGCATTATCACATCCTCAGTAAAGAGGTTGATCTCATTCATCCATGACTCAGTCTGTTTCTCAGCTGAACAGTCTGCATGATTTCAAAAAAACCTGAAAAGCCCTTTTACTTCTAACAGATCAACATTATATCTTCAAGTAAAAGGAATGTATTGAAGGTAAGTTGGTGTTTTCCATTTTCTGTAACAATTTAGAAGGGATTGTTTCATTAACTTTTGCCAAAAAAAAAAAGGGGGTACTAGATAGCGTAAATCCATATTTATATTTTTACTTGGTTGCAAATCTGCTTGTTATCTCTCATCAGTCATTTGTCTTCCTAACTGGGACGTGTTAGTAGATTCTATTGTAAATCAGCTACTTACCAACGGTCATTAATACACTTTTTTAGCTCCACACTTACTGGCTAGAACCGGGCTCCCGGATGGACAGACCACGGCGGTAGCTCTCGGATCCGTCGCGGTGGCGGCGTTGTGCGTATCCCACGGAAGGCCACTGGCGCCACCCTGTGGTCTCCTGTGCACATTGCGACCTTAGCTCTCCACAGAAGCTGCAACCGCCAGTGCGCGCGGGCCCAGCGGCGCGGAGGCTGGCCGGGTGCACGCTTTCTGCAACCTCCCCCCAAAGCCCCGTGAGAAATACTTGCTTCCTCAGAGCCGGCAGGGGCAAGAAATTAGCTCTGGTCAGGTCGGCGGCAGAGGCGGCGGGCGGGTAGAGGAGAGAAAGGGGTTGTGAGTGTCAGATTTGCCCCGGTACCCCAAAAAGCACCCAACTCGGGGTCTGCTCCTTCATATCCGACGTAACTGTTTGCTTGGGGCCGGCAGGTGTGAGAACCCGACTCCCGAATGAGCTGGGTGGGCACCTGCAGCGGAACCGCGCAGCTGAAAAACCCATTCGTAGGTCAGGGGGGATGGAGGGAGGGCTCGATCCTGCTCACGGACCTGGCGGCGGCGCCACCCCACGGGCGCCTGTTGCGGCTGCCGCCTAGCGCAGGTGCTGCCGGGAGGCGCGGGGCGCGCGGGAGTTTGCGGCTGGCGGTGGCCTCCGCGGAGGCCTGGTTGAGGGGGCCACCGGAAGGGGAGGGTCGCTGGCTGTCTGGGCGAGACCTCAAGAATAAAGGCGGCTGGAGGCGGTGGTAGCAGCAGGGAGGGAGCAGGTGGAGAGTACGAGACGGCTGTCCAGTCAAGCCCTGATGAATTCCTTGCTGGTTCCACCACCATCAAGAGCCAGGAAGGGACCCCGGGCCGGCAGAACCTGCAGGCCTGTGGGCAGGGAGCCCCCAGGCCCTTCACGGGCTGCTCTGAAATGCATTTGGGAACCATGGAGCTTCTCCCTCAAGGGTCCAAGCCCTGTCCTATCCCGGAAGACAAGTTTCAAGGACTGAGAACAAGGGCCCAGAGGGGATTGATGCAGCTGTCTGGGAGAGAGGAGGAAGGTGGGGTTTTCCTTCCTTCGCCCTCAGACTCAGCAGGGACAACACCCAGGGCCTGTTGGACCTATCGAGGCTTCATTTTAGAAGTTTAGAGCTTCATCTGAGAAGCTCCTGGGCCCATCCTGTAATCCCCAGGTCTGTTCCAGACCTAAGCACAACTCTCCAGAGTAGACAGTTACGGAGCTGAACAGGCAACTGGGTGTGAGGAGAGTGGTCGCTTCTCACCTTCCAGGCTCTGTAGGATGAGCCCTAAACTCATTTGGGGACCACAGGAGCTTCTACAAGAGTCCAGACCCATTTCAGAACACTCAGAAGGTTCCTAGCCTGAGAAGGAATCACCAAAGTGAATCGCCTGGTTTTGGGTAAAACAGGAAGAGTTGGTTCCATTCTGGGTCTTTCCTGGCTCCCAAACTCAGCCGGGAGCAAAACCAGTGCCTACTGGATTTAGAAATTTTCCCCCAAGAAGCCAAAGATAGCCAGACCTATCCTGTAATTCCAAGTCTAAGAATTAGACACTGGAGGCATAGCTGGCTGGAAGGTGTCTGGCAGTCCTCACTGCCACCAGAGTTAGTTGGAGACAGACCCTCAGGGGTAGTAAGGGGACAACAGTGGAAGCAAGAAAAAGTTAGGAATTCAGGGGAGAGATAACGGTAGCTTGGACTAACGTGGTAGCAGTAGAGGTGTTAAGTGGTGGTATTTGGAATGTACTTTGTAGGAAGTGTAAAAAAAAAAAAGCTTGCTGATTGATTACATGTAGGGAATATGGGGAAGAGAGGAATCAGGTACAAATCCTAGATTTTGGGCCTGAGCAATAAACTGACTCCATAGATTGAGCTGGGAAACAGCAGGAGCAAATTGGTGGAGCAGGGGAGACAGGAGTAGCAAGAAGCAAAAGTTTTGTATTGAACATCTTAAGATTCCTATTTGACATTTAAGTGTAACTGTTGGGAAAGCAATGCATACATGTGTGGAGCTCAAGGAAGGATCCTGAACTAGAGATAAACTTTTGAGAATCATCATATATATGTGGTATTCAGAGCCATGGGACTAGAGAGACAATCTAAGTGGAAAGTACAAATAAAAAACAGAAAAAGGTCTCACAGCGATAATAGTATAAAAAATGAAAGACCCTAAGAGAGCTGTATATTAAGGTTAGCAATGGAAAGCAGGATGTCAAAAAGAAAATGCTAGTAAGTTGAAAATCTGGAGCCCCATAAGGTCTTTTAGGTATAGACTTCTTTGTTAATGCACACTGTCAGTAAAATTGGAGCCGATAAAATTGTTTGCTGCCCTTTATTCCTCATATCTTTGTTTGTTTCTAAATATGGGGTCAAAACCCCAAAGGCGTAAGAAGTTCATCTTCCCGCCTTCCCCTTTCAGCTTCTTGTCACACTAAGCACGTATTATTCCTTAACCCTTTGGCTTAGGATACGAAAGAATAAATTGTGGAGAAGGAGCATGTGTGGAAGGGAAAGATGCCAAAACACGGTATGTGAGTTAAATGGAGATAGAAAATCTCTAAGAAAGGCTAGAAATAATTGGTTTACACATCCTGGAGAAATAAATTCCCCAAATATGGTGTATTCTGAAAAGATAATTTAATTTTGAGGAAGCAATGGCATGATCTCCAGTGAAACAGCAATCATCTGGAGTCTGGCTGTAACTTTGAGGACAACTTCTGCACAGGCAGGAAAAAAGCCTTGAAGAAAAGAAATAGGTATGTACAATGGGATTGTAAGTATCATATTTATTTTAGAAGATAATATTTTCTAACTTTAAAGAAATAATTTCTTGAAATTTCACAGGCTTTGGGCACAATAAACTAGAATTCAAATCTTAACCTTACACTTAATAACTCCTTGTGTTGCAGTTTCTTATCCCAATTACCTCTCTTTCTACTTTGAAATCTATATTCTGGCTCATAATATCTAACTTTTATGGATTATTTTTATGTACCAAATACTCTTTCATTTGCCTTGCAGGGGTTATTTCGCTTAATCTTAATATTTGTTGCTCTCATTGCCCCATAATATTAGTAGGTGGCTTTTAATATTTTTCCATTATCATGATCAATTTATATAATAAGTATTTGTCTCTTCCCCCAGTGTCTGGTAAAACTGTCTGGGCCTGGTGCTGTTTTTAAGGGTAGATCTTTGCCTATCTTTTCAGTTCCTCCTATAGCTAATTTTTTATTCAGGTATTCTCCTCTTCTTAAGGCAACTTTGATCATTTGTATTGAAAAATGAGTTGTCTACATTTGTAAATATCTGTATCAAAATATACATACCATTTTAATACTTCAATATCTAATTTTGCTGATGTTATTTGTGTACTTTTTCTTTCAATATTAAATTTACCAAAGGATTAACTTTTAAATTTTCTTTCAAAGAACCAGATTTTGGCTTTATTGATTAATTCTGTTTTGGGGAGAGTGGGGAAGTATGATCTATTCCAATGATTTCTATCCTAATTTATTCCTTCTACTTTCCTCAGGTTTTATTGTTCCTTTATTAGCTTTTAAATATAAAGCTTAATTCATTATTTTTAATAGTTCCTATTTTCTCATAAATGCATTTAAAGCTATGAAGAGGTCCTCTGACTTCTTCATATAGGTTTTAATATATAGTGCTCACTTTGTTTATTTCTAAATACTATATAATTTTTATTTTGATATCTTCTTTAGCCATGTGCTTTTCCCTAACAGTATAGATCAAGGAGAGTATTTTTAGTTATTTCATTGCATTATGATTAGTAAATATATCTTGTATGGTTTCAGCTTATTCAACACTTGTTGAGTTTTCATTTGTCATCTCACACATGGTCAGTTTTGAATCAGTATTGCATGTGAATTTCAGTATAATGTACTTTTTCCATTTTGGATACAAGATGGTGTAGGTATAATCTTATACTTATGATTACGTTTGTTAACTATGTTCTTCAAAGCCTCTATATTGTCAAACAAGTTTTAGTCGACTTGGTCTTTTAATTCTTGAGAAAGATGTGTCTGTGTTAACATAATCACCACAATGATTGTTGACTTATTACAAATCTTTGTTGTATGCACATGCGTATGAGTCTATGCATGTGTGTGTACCTGTGTTAGGTGCAAACAATTTTTTTTACATTGTATAATTTAAAAGCTTTATTTCCCCTCCCACAATTAGCAAATGGGTTTTATATTAGTTCAACTGGAATTTTTCTTCCTACAATCGCCTTTCAAGTGCAAACAATTCTTGATCACTGCTTAATGGATTTCTGCTTTTCTGAATATGAAATATCCCTCTTCTAGTGCTTTATAGTCAGCTTTTATACATATACATTTTGTATATACATATATATTTAAACTTACACTTTTCTAACAACTTCTAGAATAATATCTATATCCTCCTCCTAAATATAACATAAATATTAGTTAGCTTATTTTATTTCTCTTCATTCTCTCCATGTCAATATCATCTGGAATTTGAAGTCCAGATTTTCTTTTCAATTTTTTAGGATCTACACCAAAAGACGTATATACTTGAAGTCACTAACAGTTTTGAGCTCTTGTTTCTTCAAAATAGTAGACAAAATGTGGAGCAGAAATCATACATGTAAAAAACTCTGTAATCACAGTTACCTAAACAAAAATCTTAAAATCCAAACTTGAATCAGTAATCAAAACAGAGGGAGATTTCAATACAGACATGATGGATACAATAAATTAATGCTTCTTGTATGAACCAGGATATCACGAACAATGTCACCTGTATCTCTAACCTCACAGTACTTTGTATCTATCATCTATAGGACATTTCTTTTTAAATTTGTATTACAGGTAACTTGGTATATGTATTATATTTCTTTGTTATTTGAACCTTTTCTGCTTCATTTATTTCATCTCTCTCCTATCACCTGATTTCTAATTTCTCAATAAATTTATTTAATTATGAAATTAGGTGGATGAATAAATACCAAGTATTCTAAGCCTTAAAGAAATTTTTCTAGAATCTAAACTTATTTAGACTTAGCAATATATTTTACTGGGCACATGGCCCCCTTCTGGTATCGCACATCTTCCCCTTAGAATCTTTTCTGATTCTTGCAGGAATACAACTCCAGAAATTCTTTCAGGGAGGGCCTGAAAAGTCACCCACACTTAGATGATAGTTTGGCTGGATATAGAAATTTAGTTTCAAAATTGTTTTCCCTAGATTTAAAAAAATACCGATTGTCTTCATTTATATCCAGTGTTGTCCAAATGAAAAGTCTGACATAATTTGATTTCTATTTCTTTGTAAGAATTTTCTCTGGGTGTTTCTAGAATCGTCTCCTTAACTCTCGTGTTTTGAAATTTTATTGCCATGTCTCTAGGTAAAGATACTTTTAATTCATATCTATATGCTCTTCATTTAATGGGACTTTTCAGTCTGAAGATATATATTCTGTGAAAGTCTCCTTTTCTTTACTTCCTCAGGACCACCATGTATGACACTTGGGTTGTGCACTGCACAACTGCAGGGGATACCATTCACTAAGATTTTAATTTAAATGGTGCTACTGAAGCTGTGCAGTGTACAATCAGCAAACCTTATTTGGTAGACCTGTATTTTATTTTTTACATTATTTCAGTTCTCTCCATCTAAACTCCTATTGGGTGAATTTTGGAACATCTGAATCTATCATCCATGTCATTTAACTTTTTTTCATATTTTCTATCTTTATATCTTTTTATATGGCATTGTGGGGGAATTTCCAGGCTTCATCTTTCAGCTCCCCTATTTTCTCCCAGCTATATTGATTCTATTCTGGACTCAGTCCTACTGTTGAATTTTTGTGTCAATAACCAAATTTTAAATTTCCAAGATGTTTACTGTTTTTGCACTCTTCACTCTTAACCCATTTGCCGTCTTTTTTGTCAGTTTTCTATCATTTAAGGAATTTGGGGTGCAAAATGGGAAGAATGCAACATATGTTTGGGACACTATCTTGAATTAGTAGATATTTCACTGTACATTAGAGATGAAAAACTTCCATAGCACTCAACAGGAGTTCCCTACTATCAACGGCAACGAACAGTTATTGAAATGTTGTGTCAAGCATCAGTCTAAGAATTTTTATATGTATTTACTCATTCACCTTTCAAAAAAACATTATAAAGTAAGCATTATATTATTCTCAATTTAAAGATGAGGGAATTCCCTGGCGGTCCAGTGGTTAGGACTCAGTGCTTTCACTGCCAGGGCACAGGTTCAATCCCTGGCGGGGGAACTAAGATCCCACAAGCCATGCTGCACAGCATCACCCCACCAAAAAAAAAAAAAAAAAAGATGAGGAAAAAGCATAGAAGGTCCAAAAACTTGCCCTAGTCACACTACTGATAAAGAGCAGGGCTGGGTTACAAACCAGGTGATCTGTTTTATGAGCCTGTGCTCTTTACTAATACAGTGGCATACTCAGAAGATTTTAAGAACACACCATCCTTCTACACTGTCAGATTATGTATTTACTTTGACACCTCTGTGCTGTTGTGGGGCCCTGCTACATGGTTATCCACCAACTCAATCTAGAAGACTCAGTCATGCTTGTAATTCATGTACATATATATTACTGTTTTCTCCTGTCAGGAAGAATAGTCAGAGTTGTTTTGTTTTACTCTTATAATCGTTGGGACTTTGCTATTTCCCATTATAAATGATTTGCATATGCTAATCCAGAAAGATTTATCTATATGCCCCTTCCTGCCTAAACACATCCCACAATCATAAATACAATGAAATTCCCTTAGACAAATGAAAAGATTCCTTCCTTTTTTTACCCCTAGGCTAAGAATTGAAATTCCAGTTCTACCTTGGTTAACTTTCCTGCTAATCCTAAAATTGTGTTCTCTATGCATACTTGCTGTTTCTGAAAAAAAATTCACTTAAGAATAATTTCTGGGGACTTCCCTGGTGGTCCAGTGGGTAAGACTCCACGCTCCCAATGCAGGCGGCCCGGGTTCGATCCCTGGTTGGGGAACTAGATCCCGCATGCATGCCACAACTAAGAAGTCCACATACTGCAACTAAGAAGCCTGCATGAGGCAACTGAAAAAAAACAAGATCCCCTATGCCGCAACTAAGACCTGGCACAGCCAAAATAAATAAATAAATAAAATTTAAAAATAATAATAAATTCTGTTGCCCAGTTCCTTGATATTAATGTGAAAAAATTGTGAAAATCAAAATTCAAATACTTAAAAAGACATCACAGGAAAAGTTCCCTACAAAGAAGCTCATATAAGCAAAATCATTCTTATTCGATTTTCATATTGCAGTAGGGAGGAGAAGGAAGAAGCCTACGAAAACAAGGATATGCTCCCTCGCTAGAAGTAATCTTATGGTTGATGCATATACAAATTAATCAGTATGCCTTTCTCCTGCTTATTCTACATGTTATAATAGGGGTCTTGAGTAAGTAGACATGCCAAACTGTAGGAAATGTACATCTCCAGAGAGAAATTCAAGTAGTTTAAGGCCCATCCCTAGGATTGGGAATTTTATTAAGAATACTGAACAGCCTTTGTCCAGGGTTATATCTGTGGTGTGTCTGAACTCTGTTTCACATTCCCTCTTGGCCTAAGGCGTTTTCCTTCAATGCATTTCAAAATGATAATCCCACTAACTGGAAACTAAGACCTACACAAAGCTCAAACATCATTGCCAACAACAACAAAAAATAAAGCCGATATCTTTTGGTATTTTCTGTTCCCCTGAATGTTAAAAACACTGATATCAAAAGAGTGATATGGATTTTCCCCTACCTTCTGATAATTTAAAATTATTGCCTTTGATCATGTAAAACAACAGAGATAAATTGTTCCTTATTTCATTTCACAAATCTGCATCCTCCATTTTTTGCCACAAGAATTCCTTCTTCTGGGTGCCTTGTGCTGCCTCAGTCCCAAGATCAACTGAGATCTTGATCTGTCAATCTCTCTCTCTCTCAAAATAGCCAGTCCCAAGCCATTACCTCTTTACCATCCTTGGGACAATACATCAGCATCCAGGTTTGGATCCTTCAAGGCAAAATGCTAAAGAGCTGCTCAAGCTCTATGAGTTCTCTTATTTTGCTCTCTGTTTCTGGTTTTGGCCATCTAAAGAAAAGTTCCTTGGATTGGTTGATAGTGATACTCTCTAGATTCTTATGCTTCTTTTTAGCAGAACCATCTGAAATATCTCATCTATTGTGTAATGAGTTCTTGGTCAAAGAAAAGAAATATTGAGGTCTTGGGACTGCCATCTTACTTGTTTACCACTCCTTGGACTGTAGTTTGAATAAGAAAGTCTTATATTCTTGGGGAAACTTTCATCCCTGAATAGTGACAGGAACAGGAGCTTCATCTTGAAAATACTGAGAGGAAAAACATGAAGTACATTAACAAGCAGAAATGAAGAAATCAGAAGTCATCAACCTGACTCCACCGAGCCCATTTTTGAATTTCTAATTAAACATTTCCCAAATATCTCCACATTCTCCTTTTGGTTATAAGGTGTGTCCTTCTCTGTGCTACCTGATAGTATGCCTACATCATTTCTATTCATTTGGCTTGCTCTTGTGTTAAATCCTCAAAATTCAGAGCTTTCAACTCAGAAATCAGAAAGAAGTATTGAGATGAAAGTATTTCAATTTTTTCTGAAAGCATTGATGGGAGGTATTGCAAACATCATCTGATATATATTTTTAAAGGTATTTGCCAAAGATTATATTGGTCTTTACAGAGCACTAGTAACAGACACTAGAAATAAGGTCTTTTATTATTTAATTCATTTTTTTCCCTTTTGGGACACATAGCAGATACTTAAAGATTCTACAGTGTCAGAGGCCCAACAAGTAAATTGTGGCATTGCCTTCTTGGATGTTTGTTTTTTTTTTTTTTTTACGGTACACGGGCCTCTCACTGTTGTGGCCTCTCCCGTTGCAGAGCACAGGCTCCGGACGCGCAGACTCAGCGGCCATGGCTCACGGGCCCAGCCGCTCCGCGGCATGTGGGATCTTCCTGGACCGGGGCACGAACCTGTGTTCCCTGCCTCGGCAGGCAGACTCTCAACCACTGCGCCACCAGGGAAGCCGTCTTGGATGTTTTTAAGACAAAGAAGGTCTTACTGCTCTACTGCAAGATGCTTAGGGAGTTGACTCTCAAATCACTAGAAATCTCTTAAAGCACAACTTGTTGGGAAGGAAATGTGCTCTGGAGGTACAAGGGTGCTCATGCAAGTGCCTTCCCAGCCACAATAATGGGAGAAACACTGATCGAATATTTGCCATGTTCCAGCTGCTGTACTAAGTGCATTAAGTACATTATCTCATTTAATCTTCACAAGTCTTGAGGGTAGGTTCCATTATTTTTCTCATTTTACAGATGAGGAAATTGAGGTTCAGAAGAGTAAAGAAACTTTCCCAAGGTCATATAGCTCTTAGGTGGGTTAGCTGGGACTCAAAGCTAATGCCCATCACTACTACAGTACACTGCCTTTCAGCCAGTATCTTTTGACTTTTATAATTGGTTTGCTATAAGGGGTCCATGGCCAGAGACCAGGGGCTGGACTGTGACATGATAAATGTATGTTTGATCTCTTCCCCCAGTTTCTAACACAGAGCTCCTAAAACTCTTGTAATTCCCTGAGTGATAGGGGTGCTAAGGACATCATTTGTTCTAATATTTGGTCTTTGACCCCAATTCCTGACATAGAGCTCCTAAATCCCTTGGAATTTCCAGGGTAATAGGAGCATATTTTGTTCTAATGAGATGACTCTTGGTGGACTCCTGGGGAGCTTCAGGACAGGGGCTGGTCACCAGAAAGGCCAGGCTATGATTAGAAGATTGAAGCTGTTAGCCCACACCCCCCATCCCCCAGGGAAGAGAGAGGGACTGGAAGTTGAGTTAATAACCCATCATGCCTACTTGATGAAGCCTCCATAAAAACCCCTAAACTATGAGATTCAGAAAGCTTCTGGGTCAGTGAACATATCCACATGCCAGGAAGCCACATGGACACCCCAATTACACGGGGACAGAAGCTCCTGCACTCAGGACACTTGCCCTATGTACATCTTCATCTGGCTGGTCATCTGTATCCTTTACTATATCCTTTATAATAAACTAGTAAATGTAAGTGTTTCCCTGAGTTCTGTAAGCTGTTATAGCAAATTATTGAGTCTGAGGAGGGGGTTGTGGGAACTCCTGATTTGTAGCCAAGACTGACAGAGGTGTGTGTAACCTAGGGACCCACTACTTGTGATTGGCGTCTGAAGTTGGTACAGGGGGTGGAGGGGCAATTTTTTTGGACTGAGCCCTTAACCTGTGGGGTCTGCACTAACTTCACGTAGTTAATGTCAGGATTGCTTGGTGTGGAAAACCCACATACTTGGTGGCCAGAAGTACTGAGAATAGTAGAGGAAACAAAAGTTTTCCTTTACTCTCTTACTGCTTCTGAGTTAGTGTAGGTAAGTATCCTTAAATACCCAACAACTTACACTATGAAGCTTCTAAACTGATTTGTGGACCATGGTGTCTGCAACTTCACCTAGACCTTCACTCCGTATTGTGCTGTTCCCCATTCAGAGGGCAAAAGATTTTTAAAATCATTTTTTGTTAAAGCCAACTCTTAGAGTTCTGCATCTCATAAATCCAATCCCACTGCCCTCCCTCTCAACCACTCCTTCCCTCATCAATCTATTCATCCCATCAGTATTTACTGAGTGCCCAGTCTATTCCAGGTACAGGTCGAGATGATGGGCAAAGTGCAGTGAACAAAACAAAGTACCTACCTTCATAGGACTTACTCTGAGAAGGTAGGAGGAGAGTCAGACAACGTATTGGTTGGAGAACAGTCTAAATTATTGTGCCAAATATTAAAAAAAAAAAGTGGCTTAAACAAAATACAAGTTTATTCATCTCTCACGTCCAGGGTTAGTAGAACAGTTCTGCTATTCTCATCACATGGCTTCTGTTTCTGGGCCCAGAGTGGCTGCCATAGTTCCTGCCATTGTATCTGTAACCCAGCCAGAGGAGAGGGTAAAAAGGCAAGGGCAGTACACATCTATTCCTTTTTAGGACACAAACTAGAAATAATATGTATCACTTCCATTCATATCTCATTGGCTCAGAACTTTGTCTTATGAACAAACCCAGATGCAAGAAAAGCTGGTAAATTAGCCTTTAACTGAGAAGCCATGCACCCATAAAGCAGGGGGTTAAAGTAAGGAAAGAAGAACAGCTTTTATGAGTAGCAGTCTCTGATTCAGTAATAAATAAGTAAATAAATACATTAGTATTCAGATGATACACGGAAGAAAATTTAGCAAGGTATGAGGACAAGGAGTACCAAGAAATGGGGGGAGAGAGGGAGGTGGGCTTGCTATCTTACATAAGTCAAGGAAGAACTGAAGAGTAATGGAAGTTTTGAGCAGAAGCCTAAGAAATGAGGAAGCCAGTCATATAAATATCTGGGGGAAAAGCTTTTCCAGAAGAAATGGCAAGCACAAAGACCCTGAGATAGGAGGGCCTTGGTGTATTCGAGATAGAGCAGGGAGACAAGTGTGATGAAACGGAATGAACAAAAGGGAGAGTGGTAAGAGAGGAGGTGGATGTGGGCCATTGTATCAGTGTGGACCTTCTCTCTGAAGCCATATGGGGATTTTCAGTTGGGCAGGATGGTGTGGGAGTGACATGATCTGACTTAGAGGTTTCAGAAAGTTTACTCTAGCTGGTTTGTGGAAAATAGAGTGAGGGTAGAGGCGGAAGCAAAGAGACCAGTCAGAAAGTCATTGCAAATACCTGGGAGGTGTGATGGTGGCTTGGAGTGGGAAGACAGCAGTGGAAGTGTCGAGTATGGTTGGATATGGGACATGTTAAGCCCACAATATTTTCTGATAAATTTTACTTGGGATGACTGAGAAAAGGCTTATTCCCATGCTTTACTATAGTCATACCCCCTGCAAAAGAAAATGAATCTCACAGGGAACAAGAAAATAAAATTTCTCTCAAGCTAGGATCATGGTGAACAAAGAAAGCTTCAGCAGGTTTGAGATGCTGGGAGCCAAGTACAATGTGACTTAAATTGCTTTGCGGGCAAGAGGGTGGGACAGCCAGAGCTTTCCAATATAATGAAAAACCCTAAAAAATAGTCTATGTGAAAATTTTAAGTTTAAAGAGACAAAGTGAAAAGAAAATGTTACAACCTGGATGAGGAGTACAGAAATAATGACACCTAGTCACAGAATTTAAAGGGAACGATGAAGAATTCCATTTTACAAAAATCAGATGATTAAAAAGTTGAAAGATGTTACAGTGAAAATTGGGTAAAACTAAAACTTAAAAAAAACTTCCCAGAGGATACTTGATATATTGGTCGCAAATAAAATTCCAGGTGCACTTCATGGACTTGGGAAGGAGAGCACCTGTATATCCCCATCACCTAGCACAGGGTCTGGCACATGTAAATTCTCACTTATAGAGTGATTTTTCCTACCATAAAATGTGTTGTATAATGATTTCTTTTCTTTCAACTAGAAATTTTAGATTCTCAGTTGAGTCATCTTTCCCTGGTCTCTTGTCTGATAGTCTCTAGGGAAAGATGACTCACTGAGAATCTTAATTTCCCAGTGAAAGAAAGAAATCACATACAACCCACTTTATGCAACTTTTAATTAGATGTAAATTCGAACTCCTACATTACAAATGAATAAAATTCACTTTAAGCATTTTAAAAATTCATTTTAAATTCCCCCAAGTTTAACCAGGAATGGCTTAATTTCAAAACTCGACTGTCAAGTGAATTGGAAGCTAAGACTTTTCCCTTTGCCTCAAGGATATTTTATTTAGTAGAATATCCAGCCTTTTTCGGGATTGGTCTTGAGTTATGCAAGTTTTGAACTGAGAGGGCCTTAGAAATTCATCCCACATGTTAACTGCCCTTTTGTACACCATGCCCCCAAAATCTATTCTAAAAATATACACTTGAGAACACTAAAAAACACCTCACCAGTCCCCCACCTCCAACGGGACCTTATCAGGGAACTTCAGGAGAGGCACCTGGAAGTATGTTTAGCAAGCTTGGAGGTGGGCCTTATAACCAGGAGTTACAGAACCAAGACAAGGTCCTTGCCCTGGAGAAGATAATTTTCCTGTGGAGGAGTGTAAACAAGCAGTTTAAGTTAAGTGCTGCTCAGTTTTCACCAAAAGCAGGGTAGGAGTGGGGAAAGGTTTGACCTAAATGAGGATTAAACCCAGAAGGGAAAATATCCTGAAGGAAGGGAAGTCTTTGGGCACTGGGTCTCTCAACCTTGGCGCAAGGGTCAACATCATTCACCAAATAATTCTTGGTAATGGGGGCTCTCCTAGGCATTATAGGATGTTTAGCAGCATCCCTGGCATCTACCCACTAGATGCCAGTAGGGCCCCTCTCCCCAAGTGATGACAATCAAAAATGTCTCCAGATACTACCAATATCCCATGGGGAGTGTGATGGAGGGGGTGGGGTGGGAAATCTATCTGGTTGAGGGTCACAGGGCTAGGTAGGCCAACGTACTAAAGCACCTGGCGATGTTGAAAGTTTGTGACAGACACCTAGAGATTTATGTTTAAAACAGATTAAAACATTAAGAAACAGCGGCAACTGGGGAAACTATAGGGCTATCTGTACGCTAGAATAAAATAAAACCCAGCTCGCTTACTAGTTTAATAGTTGAGTAAGAGACAGCCCTTACCCCGCTCCTCCGTACCTAAGCTCCCATTGAGGACTCAAACTAGGTAGGAACCACCTTAAGGACCAATCACTTGTTACCAGCGACATGACACATACCACTAGGTGGCACCACTGGACCATGGGAGGTCCTAGATTTTAACAGGGCAACCATTAAATCACTGTCCCTATCTAGCCCCATGTCCAAAAGCACTCGTGATCATGGGCCCACCCTACCCAACCAACAACTAAACCCACCTTTTATCAAGTGTTTACAGCTACTTTCCCCGATAATTTAAGTGGCTCTGAAAAGAGCCTTTGGGGTAAAATAGATGTTCTAGTTCGTCTCTTGCACGCTTACTTCGAACTGGTGTACTTGGTGACCGCCTTGGTGCCTTCCGACACGGCGTGCTTGGCTAGCTCGCCGGGCAGCAGCAGGCGCACAGCCGTCTGGATCTCCCGGGACGTGATAGTCGAGCGCTTGTTGTAATGCGCCAGGCGCGACGCTTCGCCCGCGATGCGCTCGAAGATGTCGTTCACGAAGGAGTTCATAATGCCCATGGCCTTCGAAGAAATGCCGGTGTCTGGATGAACCTGCTTCAGCACTTTATACACATAAACAGAATAGCTCTCCTTCCGGCTGCGCTTGCGCTTCTTACCGTCTTTCTTCTGCACTTTCGTGACAGCCTTTTTCGAACCTTTCTTAGGAGCAGGAGCAGATTTTGCTGGATCCGGCATCTTCACACAGGAGAATCCCCACACGCCAGTAGAAGTGATCCCGACTACACCGAAACAGCCTGGTTACGCGCTACTTATAGAGGCTGTATGCAAATGAAGACTAGCACAGTATTACGTTTTTATTGGTTAATATCCAACAGTGTCGTCATAGAGGGGCGGAGTCCATGTAAATGAGGTTCTGCTTGCGCTCCCTCAGTGGCCCTTAGAACAAATGTCTTGTTAACCAATCAAAATGTTCCATTTCACACTAACCACTAAATTATGTAAAAAGTAGTTTCACCTGTTTGTGGTCTTTTGATGTTAATTGGTTTTCACTTTTACTTGGAGATCTGAAGTGCCAGCTAAAGACAAGTTAACTTTCTCATTTTTGCATCATTTTACTCCTCTGTACTACTTTGTGGAAGTTTGTTTGATTACGGTTTTTGCAACAATACCTCAGCCCACATTTTCTTTTTTTTTTTTCGCGGTTTGCGCCTCCTGTCTTATGCAACGAGGAAGATGGGTTCTTACACATCTCGGGACTCTTGCCCCCATTCTTAGTTGAAATCCCGAGTAATTACTTGGGGACCGAGGATTTTATCTAACATCCGGCCTAGTTCTAGTAACTGTACAATCGGGCTGAAAACCCAGATTGCCATCCCAATAGTTATCACATAATGACGGCCTTCTAGAGTGTCACTTAATTTCAGTATTCAGATTTGTGCTAACGTTTTGTACTAGCACTTTGGAACGCGTTACAAACGACTGGTAGAACATATTCTATCCTCTTGCAAAGTTTAGCAAGGTTGGCGTTCTGTACTAAGAAATCAAGCCAGCAAATAAAAGCAGTACTTGACCGACACGACCCAGACCTTGCCTCTGGTGGTCCCTCTAGCGTCTGTCTGCCTTAATTCCATAACCTCACCACCCAACACGTGCGAGACGCCCCGACCCACTTTACCCTTAACACTTGTGCATTAGGAACTCACCAAGCTTAAAGGTAGTGAGTTCCTGTTGCTCTTTATGAAGACGTGGGCGCTCTTTATGAAAACAGCTACTCTTTATGAAAACGTGGGTGGCTCTGAAAAGAGCCTTTAAATCGTCTAGTTTAAAACGTGTGCCTTAAGCCCGCTCCCCGCGGATGCGGCGGGCCAGCTGGATGTCTTTGGGCATGATGGTCACGCGCTTGGCGTGGATGGCGCACAAGTTCGTGTCTTCAAACAGTCCCACCAGATAGGCCTCACTCGCCTCCTGCAGCGCCATCACGGCCGAGCTCTGGAAGCGCAGGTCGGTCTTGAAGTCCTGCGCGATCTCGCGCACCAGCCGCTGGAAGGGCAGCTTGCGGATCAGTAGCTCGGTCGACTTCTGGTAGCGCCGGATCTCCCGCAGGGCCACGGTGCCCGGGCGGTAGCGGTGTGGCTTCTTGACGCCTCCAGTGGCCGGCGCGCTCTTGCGGGCCGCCTTAGTGGCCAGCTGCTTCCGCGGGGCCTTGCCACCGGTCGACTTCCGGGCAGTCTGCTTCGTACGCGCCATGATAGCTCACTGGTTTTACTCGCCAGCCCGTAGGCAGTCTTATTTATAGACATAGCCTCGTCTTGATTGGGCCAGAAAAATTAGGAATTTCCGAAAGTGTAATCTCATTGGCTAGAAATCAATCCTATTTATTGGGCAGAAGATTGTTATGCTAATCTTTTATAATCTCCCCTTTCCAGTACTTTTCTATAATCTTATCGATCACAGATTTTTCTTTTCAGACCTTTTCTTTAAACTGCTGTAACGTTTGTAAGAGCAATTTATAAAGTGTTTTTACACGCTTGGGATTTATATATTAGCAGGTTCTTTCGAAATGCAAGCATGCCCTAGGTTTCAGCCTGCATTTCCACTTACTAGTTACTGTAACTCCTCTCCCATAGCTAACATTTATTTAGCTTCTGACACCGAGCTAAGCAAGTCAGAGTTACATTATGACTGAGGTTCAACAAAATATGTGGTTGAAGGAACCAAAAACTAAACTTAACGTTTACCTGATTCGGATCTCCGCCAAATCTGTGTGCTGACTGGTACCAATTTACAGAGTAGAGCCTTCAGCCTTTTCCCCTTGGAATGCGGTTTCCTCCTCCTCAATCCATCAATGGCTAATTTGGTCCTATAGATGGAACGCTTTAAGTAACGGACGATAAGACCAGAAATATTAATTTCTCCTTTACAATGGTGAAGAGTTTTAAATAAAGTTGCTTATCAGTCAGATTTAAATTTAAAGTGTCAAAGCAAATAAATTTTTCGTTGATTACTGAGTTGCTAGTATATTTTCTTCAATAAAGTGTTTTCTAACGCTTAAAGTTTCATATCTTTTCTATTCTCGGTAAGGAAATTGAAGATCCTTTGCCTTTTATTTCATATGCTTTGAAGAATTTCTCGGAAAATTACATGTAATAAAACAGCAGTTATGTAAGGTTACCAATGCTTTAAATTGTAATAACTGACATAAAAACTTTTACTCGTATGCTTATTTGATTAAAAAAAATTATTGCATCCAAATCTTATAAAAACTCAAGCCTGAGAACAAAAGCAGCCCCAAGAGGCTCAAAACTTACCTCTATGGTGTCAGTATGAATGACCATCTTCCTGAAGTCAAAATAAAATAAAAGTGATTTTGAAAGGATTTCCTGAACGTTAAACACAAGGTAGAAACTTATCTTTATAACAATCTGTGATGTATGGCTGCCTTAGAAGTCACCTTTAATAAGAGAATTCTGATTCATATTAGAAGTCTCCTTAGGCAGCAGCAATCTCCTGCTCTAGGGAGAAGAGCTAAACTGTCAGCGCAAAAGTGTAGCTGATGTGAACAACTGTTACCCCCTCCTGTGGTGGTTTTGTAATAATGTCTTACATATACAGAGCACTACTCAGTATTGTAAAACTCTCTACATACACTATCTCATTTAATCCCAACTCTGTGAAATAGATGTTATTTTCTTCCTTTTACAGATAAATAAACTGAGTCTCAGAGAAGTTATGGCTCATCCTGGATAAGCAACAAGGCCTGCGTAATATTCTAAAGCAAAAGAATGAAATTATAATGGATTTCCAGTTTCATCAGGCTTGGGGTATATTTTAAAGCACTGAAGAATCTTCACAACATACGATCGAATTACTCAACTGAACTATTCCCATCAGAAGAGGAAACTACCCCAGGGCAGGTGTCGATGACAGCCCAAAGCTGCGCAACCAAATGACACATTTCTTTGAAATGTTCTTTTTTTTTTTTTTCCTTTAATGTATGCACTCTTGGCCAAGCTGTATGGATGTGTTCATTTAAACAAGAAAAAGATTCTCAAGCTATTTATATAGAATCTAACAGTAATGGGACTTATATTACCTTTATAATGTAGAGAATAAGAAAATTCTAAGAGTCTTCCTCTGGCTTAATAAAGAAATTGAATAAGAATTTCTACTCAAGAACAGTGATGCCAATTTAAATATTAACTCCGGGGCAACAAGTCAAATGAGATAATCAGAATAGTATATCATTATGGGTCATAGGTAACATTTCTCTGAATATAACAATCTGATATATGGTTGCCTCAGAAGTCATCTTTAATAACAGAATTCTGATTTATATTAGTTCAACTTCACCTATTCTCCACATTGGACAATAGAGTGATACTCCTGTGAGCATTCTCAATATACCACTTTATCAGAAGCAAGTTTATAATAAAGAAGAACCTCTGCTTTGCTGCAGCTGTGAGGAAGAGGGACTATTTTTCTCCTTTAATATTTCTGAAGTTTCTTTCATCAGAAATAATAAGAATCTGCAGTTTTGAGACAGCACTGAAATTTCACTATTTAGTACTGACGAGGGGAAGAAAACAGGGATGAGAAGCTTAAATTTTACCATAGGGAATAAACAGGCAGGAGAAAATGTTAGTAAGTGAATTATTAGGCATATAATGTTTTGTATGCGCATGTGTTTCTTTTTAATACAAAAGTAATGAACTAAATTAAAATATGTTTCAGGAAGGCAGTTTGTGTTTAGTTTTTGACTTCAAGCACTGCCAGGGCTTCAATTATCCCATTTTGAGACTGAATCTTTGGTTTGTGGGTTAGTCAGGCCATGTGCCTGCTTCCCTTTCATTTTGAGTAGCTTGCAGCCCTAGACCAAATTGAGAAGCCATGATTTTGAGATTTTTTTCTTACCCCATTCTGAACTAAACTCATTCCCCCAACATCCTACTCATTGATAAACACTTCCTCTTTTCTACCAGTCCTTAACACTACTGCCTGTACTGTACAGTGAGGGGTTGTGTAGGGGAGGAAAATTTTTCCTTGACCCCCTTAGGGTCCCTGGCTGGGTCTGAAAATTAACAAAGATAGATTAACAGGAAAGAGGGGTCAGGTAGGCCTCTTAGGGAGAGTAAATGATTTTTAGGAAAGATGAACGGACCCGTAGAATAGATGGGAGGTATGATAGTTTGTGACAAAGTTTGAGTTTGGTGTTGACTTCTAGTCTCCTCTCCTGTGACAAGAGTTAATCTTCCCTGGTTGATGAAACCACGTGGGGCCGGGATTTCTGTCAATTGGGTTCCTTTCCAAGGATCTGACTTTAGGCAGAAAAGGGGAGTTCAAAGAAAGTCTGTCCTTGCATTTGCTGTTTTTCAAAGTATTACGGCTCAAAATAATCAATACACCAAAGCAGCATATTTTGAGGTAGCATGTCCTGGATTCCTACAGTCATGTTTTGGGGTGGCATATGCTACTACCCTTCAACATCTATTGTGAATTCCAGGGTGTTGATTTAGGCATGTGATGCAAGTTGGCACCATCCAAAGAGCGGAGAGAGAACCCCATTCTTATGGGGTGGGGGGAGGAGAATATATTCCCTCAGCCCCCACGAGAGTCATACCTTGGAGATTTTAAGTTTAAACATTTTGATTTTGGGAAACTTTGAGTTTAAAATGACTAAAGAACCCCCAGGAGAATCTACATGTCTGGAGCCTAGAAGTTTGGATAAAGATATAGATTTAAGATTCATTAGCATATAGAAGGTTGAGCTAAAGGAGAGCTGAAAGAAGGAACATAAGTTGTTTTTTGTTGTCGTTGTTACTTTTTTTAAATATCAAAAAAATAATAATGTCTCAGAAAAAACATAATTATTTCTGACGCAGAAACCATATCTCCTCCTGTATTCTACAGAAGGCCCTGGTAATGAACGTGTTATCAGTAGAATCCCGATTTCGTAAGGAAGTTTCTGGTAATGACTCTCAATATGGAGCAGATGTCCTCTTGTGAAACCCAATCCAGCAAACTTTGCTAGCTCCATGTAGGGCCTCAATTTGGGCACTGAATTCTGGCTGAAAACAAGGGTCGGATTTAGAGGATCTGTAGAAACGGAGGTACAGAGGCTTTTCAGTCTTCTTTCTATATATATTGCTTCTTTCAGCAGAGCTTTGCATGACAGTGAGTTGGATTCACTGACCTCCATGTTAGAAGTCTTGCAGTATACAGACCAATTTTCCTAGGATCTGATTTCTCCTAGATGAGGTGAAATTCCATGCCTCATATCAACAAAACAGAGACGAGACTCGGGAATTACGGCGCTCTCCCTGCTTCCGCCTCCACGCACATCCAAGGTGCCGCTGCTCTTGAGATCGCCTACTGGGTCTGTCAGTCTAATTGTGGCAACCGCCTTTGCTGCAGTTTTATGTAACCGTGGTTCCGAAGCCTGGGATCCTTCTGTCGGTGTTGTACACGGCGCTGGTGCTCTGTTCTCCTTTCCGTTTCTGGATTCCATTTGCTCTTCCTCTGGTCATCTCCACTATTCCTTTCTTCCTAGCCTAAATTTAATGCCTTCTGGGGGCACACAGGGAGAGAGATAGAGGCGAAAACAGCGACGGGATCCGGAAGCTGGGATCCGAATTCTCCCGGGGACTCTGGCAAATAGATCTTTTAAAAGATTGGAGTCCGAGAGGGGAGGGACAATATAAGAGTTAGGGGATTAAGAGATACAAACTACTATATATAAAATAAATAAGCTAGAAGAATATCTCGTACCGCACAGAGAATGTAACTGGTATTTTATAATACCTAAACGGAGTCTAATTTATAAAAATATTGAATCGCTGTCGATACACTTGAAACTGATATAAAATTGTAAATCAACTATACTTCAAAAATAAATAAGTTAAATAAATAAATAAAAATAAACGGTGAGAGTCCGTTGAAGGGAACTGTGGAGGGTTAAGGAGGGATAGGGAAACAGCAGAAAAGAAATGACGAAATGTCGAGGGGGTTGGGCCCATTTAGACAACTTCCCGCCCGCGCGCTTTCGGTTTTCAATCTGGTCCGCTACTCTTGTATATCAGGGGAAGAAGCCGACCTTGCTTGTCTCAAAGGTGTTTTCAGATTTCATTCACTATGTCTGGAAGAGGGAAGGGCGGCAAAGGCTTGGGCAAGGGTGGCGCTAAGCGCCACCGCAAGGTTTTGAGAGATAACATCCAAGGCATCACCAAGCCCGCCATCCGGCGTCTTGCTCGGCGCGGGGGAGTCAAGCGCATCTCCGGCCTCATTTACGAAGAGACCCGAGGTGTGTTGAAGGTGTTCCTGGAGAATGTCATTCGGGACGCGGTCACCTACACCGAGCACGCCAAGCGCAAGACGGTCACTGCCATGGACGTGGTGTACGCTCTCAAACGGCAGGGACGCACCCTGTATGGCTTCGGAGGCTAAGCTGCAGCTTCTGTGCTACGTGACAATCTCAAAGGCCCTTTTTAGGGCCAACCACCCAGTCATCAGAAGAGCTAGACACCTGCCTGAAGTATAGGTAACTTTGAATTTGGGGGCTGGTTAGTGGGATCAGGAGTCTAGGAGGTACCGATGCCCAAAAGTGCTAACAGCCCTGAAAACCCGAGTCACTTACCAAAAGCTGCCTTTCACTTGCCTGTGTCAATTTTTGCTAGCCTGAGAGGCTATACGTGCTCCAGATTTAAAGCATTTTTCAGTTTGCTTTTGGGTGTGTATCATTTGTAATCGTTGGACCAGACTGTGGAAAGTGGTGTGTGTAGGTTTCACTTACCAGGTCTACAGTGAGGAAGTGGGGTGGGTGGCTTAATGCTGTGTGCACATTGGGTTATTGTGTCATTACAGTCTGCTTAATTGGAAAGGTGCAAAAGCACTAGCAAAACCAAATCCAGCCACCAACCATTCAAAACTGAAACAAATATAGGTTGTTAGACCAGAGATGAGCTCATTAATACAATACTTAAGTACATCTGGAAATTATCTGGCTAGTGTATGGAAAGTATTTTTGGTTTCCTGTGTTTTTGGTGTTAAAGGCCCCTCACAATTATCTGCCGAGAGTAGTGCCTGTGCGTGCACGCGTACGCTACATTTAAGGGAGAATTTAGTTTATGAGGTTTGTCTTTCAGTGATAACATTACAAAGAGACAAATGCAGAAGCAACTAAGTATGAACCTTATATAAAATCTGAGCAAACTATATAACCTTAATGTGAAAGCAAGTCTTCAAGAAACAGTTCGGGTATGTGACTTTTCCATTAGGGCCTGTTGTAGCCTAGAGTAAGAGGCCGGCAGAAACATACCCACCATCAATACAGAAAGCACAATTTAATTTTTGACAAGGCAAAAGTAAATTCTCCTTTATATATATATGTGAAGCCATTCTCTATACTATCACTTCTAAATCGCCTTGATTTGAATTGAAATGTAGGTCCACGCCTCTGGTCCTTAAACCTAATTATAGTTTTGCAGCTATTACATTTGCAAGTAAAAGATTTTTTTTAGTGTTCTATCTAGGCTTATGATTTTACAGCTAAATTTGTCTTGTATGTAGCCAAGAAAAAATTCTACAGAAGAAATTCTGTCAGCTCCCAAAAGATAAGCCAGCTATTGCATTATTGGTCTCCACACTCGGCAGCTCTCATTAGCATCAAACACTTGGTGAGCTAGGTTTAAAACATGGTGCTTAGCAATGGAGATGCCAGAAAGTCAAAGCATGTAAGACTTGCCTGTAATAGCTTATTATCAGAATAGGGGATAAAAATAATACATAAATACATACATATACATGCATACATACTAACATACACAGCCCAAAAGTACATGGTGGCACATATTCGGTATGATGAGAAATGTAGCCGATGATTACTATAGGAGTCTTAACACTACAGAAGTCACTGGCTGATGGGAAATGAGGAAGCTTGGCTGTGGAGGTGGGGCTTGTGTCAGACTGTTAAGAAGGAACTGACAGACTTCCCTGGTGGTCCAATGGTTAAGACTCGGCGCTCCAATGCAGGGGGTCTGGGTTCAATCCCTGGTCAGGGAACTAGATCCCACATGCTGCAACTAAGACCCGGCACAGCCAAATAAATAAATATTTTAAAAAAAGAAGGAACTAAATGCCTGGTATCCTATTAAGAGATACAGTAAAGGGGAGGGGGAGGAACAGGGGGTGAGAGGCAAGAATAACATTTGTGAAGATGTCCAAGTGAGAAATAAATAAGAGGATTCAATGGTCAAGATGTTTCGTCGTCCCTTTAGATTAAAATCTCAACTGCAACTGATGGCATTTGTATTTCAAATATCACTATGATTTGTTTTTTTAACTTTAAAGGCAATGCAGATTGAATATATCTGATCCTCACTGAGATACTCTGGAAAAGGAGATATCAAAAGTTTGAAAAGAAACCAAAGAATAAAGGACGGTGGTGGGGGAACATGTCCATTATCTAAACTAGTGGTTCTCAAAGTGTGGTCTCTAGTCTAGGAACATCAGATCACCTGGGACTTGTTAGAAAGGCAAAATCTTGGACTCACTCCAGACCTATTGCATGAGAAACTCTGGGAGATGAGACCTAGCAATTTGTATTTTAAGAAACCTTTCAGTTGATTCTGAAACACATTAAAGTTTGAGAATGACTGATCTAGGTAACAGTTTTTCTTTAAATCAAACAAAAATATTTAGAATCTGAGTATATATTACCCTAATTTTTTACCATAATGTTAAATTTTGCTTTCTTTGATGGAAAAGAAAAACATTAGGTGAATGATCCTAATAAAATTTTGTAGGACAAAATATTACGGGAGGAAAAAGTTAAAATAGCTTATTTCCTAAAAGCATTTGGGGCAAAAAAGAAGTATGAATAAAAAATGTAGTTAGCTTGGGCTTCCCTGGTGGTGTAGTGGTTGAGAGTCCGCCTGCCGATGCAGGGGACACGGCTTCGTGCCCCCGTCTGGGAAGATCCCACATGCTGAGGAGCGGCTGGGCCCGTGAGCCATGGCCACTGAGCCTGCGCGACTGGAGCCTGTGCTCCGCAACGGGAGAGGCCACAACAGTGAGAGGCCCGCGTACCGCAAAAAAAAAAAAAAAAAAAAATGTAGTTAGCTTGTTTTACTAAATATTATTGGTTTGTGGGGTTTTTTTGAATATTATTTTATTTATTCTTTTATACAGCAGGTTCTTATTAGTTATCCATTTTATACATATTAGTGTATACATGTCAATCCCAATCTCCCAGTTCATCACACCACCACCCCACCCCTGCCGCTTTCCCCCCTTGCTGTCCATACGTTTGCTCTCTACTGGTTTGTGTTTTTGACAGTATTGAATTTTGTAATCAGTGGATATGTTTCTTTTATTTATTCCTAAATTTCTCCAAGATCTTGTCCTTTAACCATTAATTATACATCTTCTTTACAGTGATTTTAAGAGTGATCCCTGTTCCCACCTCGTCTACTCCACTACATACTATTATAATAGGACATGACCGAATCCTCTGTTAGCCATATCCAGCCTGTGAATATTGCCAAATTACAGTATATGCATTATGCATATTTTTGTGTTAATAAATGGCTTTTTTGTTGTTGTTCTTAACTATCTGTAACAGTGAGGAATTAATGCTCTGATTTGCTTTTTTGTTTTGCTTGTTTGTTTTTTAATTTTATCTTATTTGGCCGTGCTGCGGGGCATGTGGGATCTCAATTCCCCTACCAGGGATTGAACCCGTGTCCCCTGCATTGGGAACACAGAGTCTTAACCACTGGACCGCCAGGGAAGTCCCAATGCTCTGATTTGCTAATAAAATAATTTCCTTCCCATTTCTACCCTTGAGTGTCTCAAATACTCTCTGTAAGCCAGCCCTGGCTGCCAAGTCTTTCCTTTCCTGGGTGAATTCAAGACTTCCACTAGGATATATGTATACAAATGATTCTTGCCCGGTCTGCATGTCTACTTCCATTACCATGGTCATAGAGGCACTTAAGTGTCCCACTGGCTAATCAGACTTCACAATGGACCAGTGTGAAGTCTTACCTTTCCTTTCCAGGCTCCCTGTTTCTCTGAATAGCAGCATTATGCTCTAGAAGACTGGATGCTCCTGTCATCTTTCACAACATTCTTATTTGCTTCCTTTGAAACCTTTTACTCTGAGCTTTATATTCTATCTATTGATCAACATGTTATTTCTCTACTTGAGCCAAAAGGATAGAATTATCCTTAATGCAGAATATTACTAGTATATATAAATATGCATGGATGTATAGAGAATTATCAGGAAGAATGTTCACAAAAATTGGAGTGATTTATGGATGTTGGTTTTTGTTATATTCGTTGAACATTTTGAATTGTTTGGTTGTCTTAAAATAAGAATGTACAATTCCCCCCACCCCAGACAATCAGAAGATATAGATAGATAGATAGATAGATAGATAGATAGATGATACATAGATAGATAGGAAGATAGTCTGGGCTATATAAACCATGGCAAATCTTAATTTTGCCAAAGTTCAATTTTCTCATACGAGTGGCCACCAGCCCTTCATTTCCTTTCTACCACCTCACAATGCAATAAGACTGAATGCAATAACTTCCCAACCATTAAACACAAAATCCAAGTAGCAAAGGAAGAGAAGAGGGGGGAAAAATCAATCAAAGAAACACAAATCCAAAATCAAAACCTGACTGAGGAAAATTCAATCGTGAGTTCACAAAGTTTAGCCCTGAGCAGGGATTCTGATTGGTCGGAGAGGGCCCACGGCCTTAAAAAAGAAACTTTGCAAGATCAGGAAACACTTAACATTTTGCTCATCCTGTCTAAGAGGGACCTTGAGATTCAGAACTAAATAACAAACTGACCAAATTTAGTTGCTAATGTCCAGAGTCAGTTGTACCAAAACTTTTAGATTGGAAGCTTACAGTTTAGTGATACCTATCAAAAAAAACCCTTCAGATATACTGAAAATGTACCCCAATTATATGCACAAGGATAATAAGTTGTAACAGTGTTTTTAGTGGTAAAAATCTGGAAAATACTTACATATTAATTAATATGAGTCTGAGTAAATAAATTAAGAAATATCCATTATGTGAAAGCTGTGCATCCTCTAAAAAGAATAAAGCAGATTGATTCAGAGGCACTTTTATATCTGTAAGGGTTGAGATAGAAGGACTTCATATATATATATCTCAAGGTCATGCCCCTTGTTTTTTCACTTTTATATTAAAAAATATATATATATACTTTTTTCTCTTATATATTTCATTTATAGATAAAATATATTTTTAAGGAAAAAGAAAACAAAGGGCAGGATAGTGTGTCTTCTGTGTAAATTGTCTTAAAAGAATATTGGTAAATAAATAGAACTGTATTGGTAAATAAATAGAACATTTTTCTGGAAGTACATATTAGAAATCTGTAACAGTTATTACCATTATGAAGAGGAAATAAAGTAGGAGACTGGGAAGAGGAGGATTTTACTTTTCATTTTATTCCTTTCTATACTGTTGGATTCTCTCTCAAGTAAAGTATCACTTTTTGTGTGTGTGTGTGTATCAACAGAAGCAATCTAGAGAGTAGGATTATGAGCCACTTTGTCTTTCCTTTGTAAGTCTTTATTATAAAAAACACTCAATGTTTTCAAAATATAGGAAGGGGGATAAACCGTCTCAAAATGGCTAGCATAGTGCCTGGCACATGGCAGACAATAAATATTAGTTAAATCTTAAAAAATAGAGTTTTATGAATTGAAAAGGAAAAGAATTTGCTAAAAAGAATTCAATTTTATAAATTGAAAAGGAAAAGAATTCACTACACATATGTCTATTTTTCAGCAGGCAATCCTCTGGGTGATTTTCCATACCAGTCTTTTTTTTTTTTTTTAGTTAATGATGCCTGATGATAGGTCTGCTTCTCAGCTGGGCTCACCACACCCTAAAGAGATGAATCTTGGAGAACCTTGAAATCAGGCAGAGGAGATTAGACACGGTAGAATAGAGCCTGGAGATCTCTGTTGATTCTTGAGCAAGTTGAGAGTGATATTTTGGGAAGGTTAGTCTGGCTGAGGTGTGCAAGGTGGACTGAAGGGGACAGAGAATTAGAAATTGAAATGAGTTAGGAGGCTGTTGCAAGCCTTATAGGGCCCTGGACAAGAATAGTGGCAGCAAGATTGAAGGAGAAAAATAGATGGAGATGGAAGGAGGCACAGTAACCTCTGGTTTCTCTAACCATGAAGTGGCCATTGGCGTTGAATTTAGGTACCACTCTTTGATTTGAATTAATTTTTATTTTTTTTAATTTAGTTACTTTTAATTAATTAATTTATGTCTGCGTTGGGTCTTCCTTGCTGCGCGTGGGCTTCCTCTGGTTGCGGCAAGCGGGGCTACTCTTCGTTGCAGTGGGCGTGCTTCTCATTGCGGTGGCTTCTCTCTTTGTGGAGCATGGGCTCTGGGCATGGTATTCAGTAGTTGTGGCGCGAGGGTTCAGTGGATGTGGCTCACGGGCTCTAGAGCGCAGGCTCAGTAGCTGTGGCGCACGGGCTTAGTTGCTCTGCTGCATGTGGGATCTTCCCGGACCAGGGCTCGAACCCATGTCCCCTGCATTGGCAGGTGGATTCTTAAACCACTGTGCCACCAGGGAAGTCCCTGAATTAACTTTTAAACAAGAGAATAATGAGTAATAATTCCCATTTATTGAATATCTACTATGTACCATTTATATCGTTTGCATAGTTTACAAATCTTCAGAACAACCCCAAAAGGTAGTTATCCCCATTTTCAAAGCAAGAAACTGACGTTCATGCAGTTTAAATAACTTGGCATTCTCTGATACATTACGATGCTCCTGAATCTTACTAAAATATTTGCCTAAAATTTGAAAACCCCAAATAATCTGAGGATCTTTAATACATTTGCTACATTTATTTAATAGAACCATATAATGTTGATTCTGGAAAAGACCCAAGAAATCATCTGATCCAATGTCCTCATGATATTTTTCCTCTGCTTTTAGGACAAAACTCTACTCTATCTTCCCTTCCCCACCAGATCCCTAAGTGGTGTAGATTCCTGAGAGGCCCCTTCTTTGATCTCCCTATAAGCTCTTCCCAGGCACTCCCACTGGTTCCTCTAGCTCCTCTGGGCACATAGGAAAATCCAGCCGGCCTCTAGCTCCGCCTCCCGATCCACAATCCCAGCTGCCGGAAGGGCATGGCCACTTGCTTCTGCCTGGTGCCAGCTCTGACCCAGTGTGGCCTGAACGCTTCAGCAGCTACCCATCCCAGCCTGCCTACTCCTGTGATGGTGGCCTCATCCTCCCAGTCGCTCAGGCAGGAAGGTCTCAAGACACCTTTGATTACTTTTTGCCACAACCACCTCCTTCTATCCCCATCCAGGTTCAGGCGATCTTCTACCTGCAATAACATCAAAACTTTCCCTCCAGTCCTTGCTGTGGCTGCTTGCCTTGTTCTCCTCACGCTCAGCACCTCTCATCTGCTACACCCCTGAGGCCTGGGATTTGGCCGCTGCTCACTTCTGGCTCCTTTTGCACCCCCACTACGGATTAACCCTCTGTGTACACAGCCCTGATTATGTTACCCACCTGCTTAAGGCATTGCCCCGTTTGGGCGTTCCCCACTTTTCTCACTCTCTTGTCCCCATTTCCCTATCTTTTCCCCATCACCCCCCACAGAAAACCATTCTACTATGTTTAAAGTATCTTTTAATTTCTATGTGTGATTGCAAAATCTACTAATTTTTAAAATTTTCATAAATAATATTCTATTAGATCTCATTTCCTTATTTCTCTCAGAACTATGTTTTTAAGATCTGTCCTTATTGTTGTGTCCATATAATCCACTGTCTCTTACTGCTGCAGAGCGCCCCATGGAGTGTGTCTACCACATTTTCTCTATCAACTCTTGCAGTGATGAATGCCCACATTGTTTCTGATGTTCCATCATTCTTGTCATGGTCTCTGATAGACCTATGTGAGAATTTCTTTTGGATGAATACGTACAAACAGAGCTGCTGGTTCCCATGATGTGTAACCTTAATTGGCCTAAGAAGTACCAGGCTGCTCTCCAGAATGGCTGCCCCAGGTCACACCCCACCAGCTGAGCACCAACCACCTAAGCCCTCCATCCTGGCCAACCCTTAGCATTATTCAACTTTCCATGACTGGCCAGAGTATCGAGTATAAGGTGATTATCTCATTATTGCTTTAATTTGCCTTTCTCTGATTACTAGTATTTATGAGCATCTCTACATATGTATGTTAATTTTGTTGTTTCCTCTTCTATAATCCCTCCCCCTACACTGTTTACAGAGTAAAATTTACCCCCTCCCCAGCTTGGCATTCAAGACCCCCAATAAGCCGGCCTCAAAATCCCACCCCTGAAAAGTCATTTCCCATTTCTGGCCTTGGACCCTGTGGACCAGCCACCACTCACAATTCTCCTTGTCTTTCTCTTGAACCCCACCTCAAGTTGTCCTACAAGAAGAGCTCTGTGGATCCCTCGGTTAAAACTGACCTTTCCCTCTGACCTTCCAGATAATTCATCTGCACCTTTCTCCACTGCCTACCATGGCTCGCCTTCATTATAGTGCATATCTTCTCACAGAGTCTAAGGACCTGGTTCCCATTTCTGCAAACTCATATGCATGCCTCCAGCTATGAACAGTTGCCAGGCTTCTTGTTTATTTATTTATTTATTTATTTAGGCTGCACCGAGTCTTAGTTGTGGCATTCAGGACCTTTTTAGTTGCAGCATGGGGACTCTTAGTTGCAGCATGCATGTGGGATCTATTTCCCCAACCAGGAATCTAACCCAGACCCCTTGCATTGGGAGCGCGGAGTTTTACCCACTGGGCCACCAGGGAAGTCCCAGCCAGGCTTCTTGTTGAACAAAACAGTAAGAATTTTTAAATTTGAGTGATGATTTTACTTTATTCTTTGTAATTTTCTCTATTGCAGTGGTTTTCAGTTGCAGGTTGTAACCCATGAGTAGGTGATAAAATCAATTTAGAGAATGGGAACCAGTATCTTTTATTAATGAAACAGAATAGGGTTGAAAATATCAAGGTGCATCCCAAACCAAAAAAATATCCTTTTGTATAACTTGTTTCAATTTTTTAGATATGTGTGAATGTGCAGCAGGTAGTAATATAAAATTATATCTTTCTATAGTTTGGAGTCAGCAGAAATCAGAGCTACTATACATATATAGTGATAGTGTATCTCTACATGTAATTATTGTGTGTGTGTTTTTCTTCTGACACAATGAATCTAATACAAAAAGAAAACACAAGACCCAGGCTCAAGTTCCACATCTGCTGTCTTCCAGCTGTATGACCCACGTTCCCAGGTGTCTCTCCCTCAGCAGCTTTAGTTTCTTCAGCTATTCAACAGAAATTTTAAACGCTCTTCTTCCCATCCTGGGATACTGTGAAATTGAATGAGAGTGAAAGATGAGCCATAAGCCATCTAGGGATCTGGGTATTCTTACTTCCTGGGGCGCACAGTCTAGAAGCTGGCTGTGTGTTGAAAATTATTCACCAATTTGTATGTGTGTGTGCCTGTCATTCTTTTTTCTATGACATGATTATAACTGTGACTTACATCAATTCACATTAATGTCACTAATATTTACATCACTGATATTAATGATGCTACTAATATTGATTTATGACCATATGTAAGGTTCTGTTCCAAGCACTTTTTATGGGCTGTATTATCTCTTTTCATCCTCACAGCAATCCTGAAGTGGGTGCAATTGGATCCTGCTTTACATATGAGGAAATGGAGATCGCAGTCTTTTCTCTTTGCAGCCTTTTCCTGGTTAAGGGTCAGGAGCCCTGGCCCTATGCTGGAAGGGGTCTCAGGTATCAGCCCCAGTTCATTGCAGTGAGGACCCTAGACTTCTGTTTCCCAACCCCTTTCTCTCCTCTACTATCCTTCCTCCCCTTCTTTCTGCTCTTTATACATACTTCACTCTCTGCTCCTGACCACACCCCAATCCCATACCATATCCCCAAAAATCCTGTCAGTAGGGCTGAATCTGATGTCTTTGTGGGTATAGAAACAGACACTCCTCCCCAGATGCTCTGCATTCAGGAACAGACTGGGGGCACTGGCGGGAATGTAGCTCAGTGAACTCTTCTCTCAGTTCCTGTTACCAGGAGCAGGCTGTCTGGGACTGTGGCCATTCATGGGCAAGGGATACCTGGGCTTTCCAGGCACCCTGCCCACAGACAGTTTCCTGCTCCCATGTTCTGGGACCCCCCCCCAAGGACTTTGGAATTTCTTCCCAGATATCCAGTCCAGGCCAGCTCTTGATCTGTAACTTCAAGTACTCCAAGAACTGGGAGCATCTTCTGCTCAGCTCCCTCATATAAGACAAAGAGTTGAAGACCAGGAGAACTGGTCCCTCATCAAGCATTTCTTGACCACCTATGGTGTTCCAGGCACTGCTTGGGTGCTGGTGCCACAGAGATGAACAAGGACCAGTCCTCACCCTGAGGAATGATGCCAGCCTAATGCCAAGAGTAGGGAATAGGAAGGGGTGTTAGGATAGGATGAGGGAGAAGCAAGGAGGAGGGCCTAAAGAGATAAAAGCAAAGAGGAGAAAGGGAAGAAAGGATGAGCAGGGATTCTCAGGGTTACCTAAAAAGGGGAGGACATTCTGGAGAGAAGAAATGGAGTGTGTGAAGACATTGTATACTTGGGGATTGCAGTTGTTCTGAGGGGCTAGAACCTTCTGTTCAGTTGGCAGCGCACCTGAAACCTGGGGAGGCTCTGGGAAATACCAGGAACTAGATGTGTATTAAAATAATTTTTATTGGGATTTTTAAATTTAATAACTATTAATAGAGTAACTAAAAGTAATTGAATACTTATTCTGGACCAGACACTGTGCTAGCTACTTTATAGGAACTGTCACTTTTAATATTTCCAACAACATTATTAGCAAGATACTGTTGTCCCCATTTTACAAATGGGAAAATGAGGCCTACAGAGATTTTACTTGCTGAAGTCAGATACCTGTTATATGGGCGAGACCAGGATTCAAACTCAGGCTTGTCTAACTCCAGAGTCCCTACCAGTTATTAACCTGTACTGTTCTGACTGCCATGCAAAGGAAGGTGAACTTTATTCTGAAGGGAATAGAGAGGGAGGCAGAAAATTTTTAAGAATGAAAGTGACAGGCTCAAAAAAAATGCATTTTAAAAAAAGACAGCTCTCACACAGAATGGATGCTTCGTAGCAAAGCAGAGTCAAGTCTGAATATTTAATCCTCTAGAACAGAGCTGGTGAGGGTGTCAGTTAAGACAGGGACCATAGATGGATGGAGAGAGGGTAATAGACTTGAAAGTCAGGTAGAGGATTTGATAATACTTGCTGACCCATGAAATTTGGACAAATGAGGAAAAAAAGGAACTGCTGACCTGAACAGATGGGGGAGAGGCAGTGAAGGTGCCTTTCAGTTAAGATGGGGAATATAGGAGGGAAAAAATAGCTTTGGGAAGCAAGATGATGCAGTTTTGGAAAGAAGCTGAGTTTGAAGTGCCTATTATCCATCCAGAAGGACCTGGCCATCAGGCAGTTAGAAATATTGGTGTAGCGCTCAGGACAGGGGTCTCAGAAGATACCAATTTGGGAGCACTTGACAGAGAGCAGAGATATGGAAAGTAGGGAAGCCGTGATCTCACTTTAGTTTCAAGGAGAAAAGAAAAAAAAAAAAACAGCCAAGGTCAGCATGGGTGAAACAACCAGAAATATTGATGCGACCTGGAAGAGAAAGAGAACATGAGAAGGCTGAGATGAGGACCTGGAGAAGGAGAAGGATGATCAGGAGAGGGTGTGAACCCGAAGGCCAAGTCCTCTTCCAAGGAAGCAAAGGTAGAATCAACAGGGCATGTAGTTTCTCTCTGCACACACCCATGCACCTGTACCCCACTACCCTCACTAAGGCAGAATTAAACCTGAACAAATACTGTTTTTCTATTCCTAAAAATCCCAGGTTTGGGGCAGACTTTCCTTGAAACAAATCTAACCACATAGAACCTAATCACTAAAGGAAAAGCATTTATTTACCTTGCCCTTAATTTTCCTTTAACTCTCAATCTGAGAGTAGAGAATGATTTAAGTACAGAAATGATTAAATGATAAAACTTACATTTTAAATTGTTCTCTTGCATTGATGAACTTCTTTTATGCTGGTCTCCCAAACAAATAGATTTGAAAGATTGCTGTGAGGGTAGGCCTCTACAGTGACAGGAACACAAAATTTTATGCTATTCCTGACTGGATATAAAAAATGCCAGGGCTGATGGCGCAGTGGTTGAGAGTCCGCCTGCCGATGCAGGGGACACGGCTTCGTGCCCCGGTCTGGGAAAATCCCACATGCCACGGAGCGGCTGGACCCGTGAGCCATGGCCACTGAGGCTGCGCGTCCGGAGCCTGTGCTCTGCAACGGGAGAGGCCACAACAGTGAGAGGCCCGCGTACCGCAAAAAAAAAGAAATGCCACTAAACTTCCCTTGAGATTCATACAGAAAGACTTCCTGGATGTTAAGGGTGCCCAGACTGGTAAAATAAAGCAATGTGATCTCAGAGGCAGGCAGAGGATGTGGAGCACTGACACTTGACACGAAATTGCAGTTTTCCGGGGTCTGCTCAGCTGCTCCTGAACCTGAGATGCTAGACAATTCACTCACCAGAGAACCTCAAGCTGTACCTCAGAGAGCCCTATGTCTGTATGTCCCTGAAAGTTTTACCATGAGGATGCATGAGATGACGGGTGCAAAGCTGGTGCCCCACACACCCCTTGAATTCACTACTTCTTAACTCAGAGTACAGACCCAGGCCCTGGATCCACCCTGCATTGGGGGCCTAAGCAGGTAATAAGGGTCTAGGCAGAGACCCAGAGGCATGCTCTGGAAATTGCTGTGACCCTGGAGCAGAAACACACTGCAACCTGTAGCAGGAGGGGCCGCAGTCCCTACACTGCTCCCCCCTTTTCTGACACATCTCAAAAGACATAACTAAAGTTTAAAAAACAAACAAACAAAAAGTAAATATCCTTCCTTTTCCCTCTCCCTTCTGTGAATTCTCACTGATCTCTATAATGAATGCTTTTAACCTGGCACTGTGCTGAGACAAAGCAGAAAACATAAGTCTTGGCCTTTTCCAAGTTCAGATAAGTGACTGAGAAGGTTAAGAGGTGTCACCTAAGACCTGTACAGCCTTTGTATCTGAGCTCTGTGGAGATGGGCTCTACAAGACCTTGCCCCACGCCACTGCCCACTAGAGGCCTTGCACTTCCACCTCCCAAATGGTACAAGAATCATCTCTAAGGCCTCCATTCTCACTATTTCCTAATGAGAGTAACTTCCTCTCCCCAAAGGAGGACCATGTTCTGCCTGTTTGATCTCTTCCCCAAACTTGAACTCAGAGCCCCACTTCTGTTCTTTCGCTGAGTAATCCAAAACCTGGGGACCGACTTCCCACATGTCTGAATAAAACATGTAGAGACACTACCAAGTCTGGGAAGAGAATCCAAACACAGGTTGAAGCTTTTAGAGATTACTTCGCGAAGTAGAGTGAGTCTCACCGTGAACTCGGCAGAAAAGGAGCAATATGTTTAACGCCCAGCTCACGAAAGTGGGCTTAGGACCTGTACAAACACCCTCCCACCCAACCCCCGGGTTTTGATTAGAAGCAGAGGGTGGGAGTGAGGCCCGAAATTACCGACACTTGAACCCCAGAAATACCACACTTTCCCCGGCAGAAACGAGGCGGGACCGACCGAGATGGCGATTTCCCGCCGGAGGCGGAGAGCCACGCGGGGCGGGGCCCTTTCCGGCGGGGGTGAGGAGGTCAGACCTGCGCGCGGCTCTCAGCTGCCTGAAGGCCAGCCCCCGCGCGCTCAAGCCCGCGAATCCTGAGCGTCCCCTAGTGACTCCGCCTGGCCTAACAGCCCGCACCCCGCACCCCCCACCCCCCCCCCCACTCCCCCACCCGGGACAGATTACATTTCTGGGCCAAGGTCGAGTACGAAGACGCCCTAGAAGAGCCCGACCCTACGGGAGGACCCATGGCTGCCTCCAAGAAGCGAAACTGGGCGCCCTGGCCGCGCCCAAGAACCCAGCGGCAAGCTCGCCAGGCCAGAGAATCCGACTGACCAGACTCAAAGATCTTGACACCCCGGAAGGCGGCCAGCAAGCAGGGGACTAGGCCAGATACCTGGCCTTTCTTTAGCCTATCTGTTGGAGCCCAACGCTCTGCCCGCTCTAACAGCCTCTCCTCCCAGGGTATGCGAGGGTCCGCCGGGAGAGCACGGCCAAGTGGCACAGCTTCTTCCAAGTGCAGTTGTGGGTGGCTCTGAAAAGAGCCTTTGGATATGATGGAACCTCGAGCCGAGCGCACACTTCTTAAGCCCGCTCCCCGCGGATGCGGCGGGCCAGCTGGATGTCTTTGGGCATGATAGTCACGCGCTTGGCGTGGATAGCGCACAGGTTCGTGTCTTCAAACAGCCCCACCAAGTAGGCCTCGCTCGCCTCCTGCAGCGCCATCACGGCCGAGCTCTGGAAGCGCAGGTCGGTCTTGAAGTCCTGCGCGATCTCGCGCACCAGCCGCTGGAAGGGCAGCTTGCGGATCAGCAGCTCGGTCGACTTCTGGTAGCGCCGGATCTCCCGCAAGGCCACGGTGCCCGGCCGGTAGCGGTGCGGCTTCTTGACGCCGCCGGTGGCCGGCGCGCTCTTGCGGGCCGCCTTGGTGGCCAGCTGCTTCCGCGGGGCCTTGCCACCGGTCGACTTACGGGCAGTCTGCTTTGTACGGGCCATAGCGAACCGAGACACGAGCTCACCGGCGCAGCGACGCGCAAGGAGAGGAACCGGGATCCAGCCCGCCGCAGCGGTCTTTATAGGCACAGTCTTTTCCCGATTGGGCGGATCAATAATTGAAAGTCCCGCGCTGGCTGACCATTGGCTGTGACGTCATCGGCCCTAGCGCCACTGATTGGCTTGGGCAAAATACCCCCTACCCCCGCCCACCCGCCTCCCTTTCTACTTTCCAGTTTGCCAACAGTTTTCCCTGGCTTGTTTTTCCTTTCTTTCAGGGTGAGAGTTAGTTTTGAGCGCAACTGTGTCAGAATGTTCCTCCTCAGCCCTTCGCTCCCTTGGAACGCGCTACCCGCGAAACCCTCTTTCTACGCTTTCTAGCTCCCGAATTGAACCTCAACCTTCTGTTTGGCCCCGCCGCCCCGCCGCCCCCGGAACGCCTTGTTGCCTTCTCAGAGCCCCCTAGCTTAGTTGGCATGACGGATCGTTGGGGGGTTTTTTGTTTTGTTTTGTTTCCGCCTTTCGGTGCTTTTCGGATCGGAAAGTTATGTGCGGCCCCCTCCGGGCGCAAGATTCCGCCTCCGAAACCCTAAGTAGGGACCTGTATCTCCGCCGCGAAGGCGCCTTTTTTTTCCCCCTTTGACACAGTCGACTCACTTAAGCCAAACCCCAGGTCCGCCACACTCCCGAAAGCTGTCCGCTCCCCTAACCGACTGGGGTGAACGGGGCGTGTACGTGTGTGTGAGAGAGGTAACGTCCCCTTGGTACTAGACCTCAAGTGTTCAGCAGAGGCCTGGGGAACAACTATACTATAGAGCTGCTCACTAGGCATCCGACTCCGAGTTAAGGCACCGCGGGTCGCCTGACGGAGCACTTAGAACTGAGTCGACCCTGGCGCCCAAGAGGCTTGCCACCTTCACCCGAGTTAACTAACCTCCCGGATTTACAACCCGTCGCCACCCACCGACCCACCGACCCACCGACCCACCGACCCACCGAAGCATAACACCGGCAGGGTACTCAAAGATTCCAGAGGATGGGCGAATGGCACTCCCTCCCCCTCTGTACCTCTGGGCCGCACGTCTACTACTGAGAAAGCTGAAATTGAGCAAACTAGGTGTTGGAACAACTCTTATTTGAAAACGTGGGTGGCTCTGAAAAGAGCCTTTGATTTCACAGGTGCCCTTTCAGGTAAGGGGCTTGGGAGAGCTTCCGGAGACCGGCCTCACTTGCCCTTCGCCTTGTGGTGGCTCTCCGTCTTCTTGGGGAGCAACACGGCCTGAATGTTCGGCAAAACGCCGCCCTGGGCGATGGTGACTTTGCCCAACAGCTTGTTCAGCTCCTCGTCATTACGAATGGCCAACTGTAGGTGACGAGGAATGATGCGCGTCTTCTTGTTGTCTCGGGCCGCGTTGCCCGCCAGCTCCAGGATTTCGGCGGTCAGGTACTCGAGGACTGCCGCCATGTACACCGGCGCGCCGGCTCCCACCCGCTCGGCGTAGTTGCCTTTGCGCAGCAGGCGGTGCACTCGCCCCACCGGGAACTGCAGACCTGCGCGGGACGACCGCGACTTGGCCTTGGCGCGAGTCTTGCCTCCTTGTTTGCCACGACCAGACATGACAGCCACTAGCACTACAAAATACCCCCGCTTGACGGCTAACAAATTCACTCTCAACAGCGCCGCTTCACCCTTTTATAGGCAGAACGGCGCTTGTCTACGGAGCAATTTGATTGGCTAAAACACATCTTTGTACTGCTGACCAATAGGATAGCTCAACCAGAATCCGCTCATTTACATAACCTCGTCCCCCTCGCAAGAGAGCCGCTGAAAACTCGCGAATCGCAACGCGGCGTAATCCGAACCTTAATTTGCGTACAGCCTCTATAAGTACCGAGTCGCTTCCGGTAACCTCGGTGCCGCTGCTGTGTTTGCGTTCGTGGTAGTCTCTGCAGCTCGTGCTTGCCGTTATGCCTGAGCCGGCAAGATCCGCCCCGGCGTCCAAGAAGGGCTCGAAGAAAGCTGTCACCAAAGCCCAGAAGAAGGACGGCAGGAAGCGCAAGCGCAGCCGCAAGGAGAGCTATTCCATCTATGTGTACAAGGTACTGAAGCAAGTGCACCCGGACACCGGCATCTCGTCCAAGGCCATGGGCATCATGAACTCGTTCGTCAACGACATTTTCGAGCGCATCGCGGGCGAAGCGTCGCGCCTGGCGCATTACAACAAGCGCTCGACCATCACCTCCCGGGAGATTCAGACGGCCGTGCGCCTGCTGCTGCCCGGCGAGCTGGCCAAGCACGCCGTGTCCGAGGGCACCAAGGCGGTCACCAAGTACACCAGCTCCAAGTGAGTTCTTGCCGGGATGCGGCACGCGCACGAGTCGCCGGGCCGCTTGACTTTCCAAAGGCTCTTTTCAGAGCCACCCACCTTCTCAGTGGAAGAAGCTGTTATCCAATTTATTTTCATTTTCTGTTATGGTTCTTTTTTGTGCCACTTACTCCTTTCGTAGTGTAAATTTGCCATTTTCCTTAGGATGAAGGGAAAAACCCAAGATAGGACCAGATTTTGTCTATCGATCAAGAACTAGCTAGAGTAATTGTTCATTCTCATGCAAGTAACTTGCCTTTTCCAGTAAAACGGTTAGCGATGGGTGATGATCAGTGTAAATCTACTCAGGAGGATGGGGTAAAAAGTTAAACAGTGGTTGCTCTGCAGCAATTAGATTGTAAATTCATTTTTCTTGAGCTCTGAAAACCAAATGTAACACCGTTTAAAAAAAAAAAACGCAATACTTTGAGACCACGCCCCAGCACGTATAGAAAATCTATACGTCGACTAAAAAAAATCTGCGTTAAGAATCAAATTTTATTCGGTGACTTGCTGAGGACTAAGCCCGAGACAGCCTTTCAGATAGCTCTGAGGGACTATTCCAAGGCGGTATGGGAGGAACCAGAATATATACCAGTTTTGCAAAAACAAACCAGGTAGTTGAACGTCAAAAGAATTCTAATTAATGAAAATTATAAAAAAGATCTCAAGTTAATGAATTTAGCACTTCTCTATGGGAAGGTGAAAGAGTGGGCTGATTGAAATCATTCATTCGCTATGCACCTTAACTGTCTTGGTCCAGTATCCTGTTTTTCTCCATCCCGAATCCCCTCAGGGTGCACAGTTGGGGTAGCTGCAGCGGCTGATGGCTTGATGGCCACAACATCCTTTGATTACTGATATGGCAGGTGACATTTTTCATCCACATTTCATCTAGACAATTTTTAGTCTAGACACACGTCGTGTCTCACTTTGCTATTCCTTTCGGTTAATATTTGAACAGAGGCCTGAATGAAGAAAGTGAGCCATAGGATATCTTGGAGAAGAGTATTCTAAGAACAAAAACAGCAAGTGCAAAGGCCCTGAGGCAGGCACAAGTTTGAGGAGTTCAAGGAATAAGCAAGACCACTGTGGTTAAAGCACAGTGAGCAAAGGAAAGATCTGCAGGGAGATGTGATCAGAAAGGTAGTTGAGAGTCATTATGTATGCCATTGAAGGGCCTCTAGGCCATTGCAAAGATTTTGTCTTTAATTCTAAGTAGGTTAGAGTGCCTTTGGAGAGTTTGATAAGAGTACTGACATTATTCGACTTACGCTAAAGCTCACCCAGGATGCTATGTTGAAAAATAGACTATAGATGAGCAAGAGTAGAGGCAGGGAGAATATCACAAGGGCTACAGTAATAGCTCAGGAGAGAGATGGGTGGTAGCCGTGGAGATGATGAAAAGTAGTCAAGATATATTTTAAATGAAACTGATGAATTGTAAATAGGTTATGACAGAAAGAGAGGAATCAAGGATTAACTGCAGGTTCTTGGACTGAGCACTTGGAAAGAGCTGCAATTTACTGATACGAGAGGCAAGTAGGTTTGGAGGAGGAAAGCCTAGAGTAATGTCTTGGACAAAATTTTGAGACTACTGGTAGCTATCCAGGTGGAAATATCAAATAGGAAATACCAAATTCCCAAGTTGGGAATATGAAATATGAGAACTGGAGTTCAAGGAAGAGAAAGGACAAAGGGGTAGATTCTAAAACCCCGATTCTTGCTCGTTTATAGGTGATCTATCGTTTTTTCTCTGGACGCTTTTAGAATCGCTATAACATGTCTAGATATGGTTTTTTCCATATCTAGCTTTGGTCTCAGTGTTTCACTAAAATCCCCTATCCAACTTCAGTTTCAACCTCCAACCTTAGAAGGCAGAATAATGAAATGTCTAAATCAATGTTAATTGGGCATCCCTTGGCTATTGCAACCACATAAATCACTGTTATCTCTAATAAGTGTAGCAAAATATGAACAAAGGATATCATTAAGAGTTCTAGTTAATATATAGATGATCACTCTCATACATAAGACTTTTAAATATAATGTAGTAAAAAAATCTTATATGTTCATATGTTGAAATTCTATCAGTTAACATTATACTGTAAAAATAAAATGGAATAATTAACGTCTATGAAAGTTTTCTGTACTAGTTTTTTAAATCTGATTACAAGTTTTTAAAATTTTCTCAATTTTTTGTTTTGTAAAATTTAAACCTTTAGAAAAGTTGAAAGAAACTGCAATGACCAGCATTATCTTCATCTAGTTTTACCAATTGTTACTATTTGCTGCATTTGCATTTTCTGAACCATTTGAAAATCAGTTGTAAACATAGTGACATTTTTCCTTACTTAACATTTTTTTTAATTTTTATATAATTTTTTTTTTTTTTTTTTTTTTTTTTGCGGTACGCGGGCCTCACTGTTGTGGCCTCTCCCGTTGCGGAGCACAGGCTCCGGCCGCGCAGGCTCAGCGGCCATGGCTCACGGGCCTAGCCGCTCCGCGGCATGTGGGATCTTCCCGGACCGGGGCACGAACCCGTGTCCCCTGCATTGGCAGGCGGACTCTCAACCACTATGCCACCAGGGAAGCCCTATATAATTTTTGAAGGTTACTTTCCATTTACAGTTATTACAAAATGTTGGCTATATTCGCCGTGTTGTACAATACATCCTTGAGCCTATCTTACACCCAGTAGTTTGTACTTCCCACTCCCCCACCCCTAAATTGCTCCTCTCCACTGGTAACCACTAGTTTGTTCTCTGTATCTGTGAGTCTGCTTCTTTTATGTTATATTTACTAGTTTGTTGTAATTTTTAGATTCCACATATAAATATTATACAGTATCTTTCTCTGATCTATTTCACTTAGCATAATGCCCTCCAAGTCCATCCATGTTCCTGCAAATGGCAAAATTTCATTCTTTTCCCTAAATACTTTATTTACATGTCTCTCTTAAAAATAAGGACATTCTCCTATATAACTACGTACCATTATTACACGCCAAAAATTTAATATTGATTCAGTAATATTAACCAATATGCAATCTATATTCAAATTTCTCCAATTGTCAAAAAAATATCCTTTAAAGCAGCGGTCCCCAACCTTTTTGGCACCAGGGACCGGTTTTGTGGAAGACAATTTTACACAGACGTGCGTGGGGGGCGGTTTCAGGCAGTAACGCGAGCAATGGGGAGCAGCAGTTGAAGCTTCCCTCGCTCGCCCGCCGCTCACCTCGTGCTGTGCGGCCCGGTTCCCAACAAGCCGTGGACCCCCACTGGTCCGCTGCCCGGGAGTTGGGGACCCCTGCTATAAAGGTGTGGCATTAATTTCCTACGGCTGTTGTAACAAATAACTATAAACTGGTGGCTTAAAACAAATTTATTCTCTTAAAGTTCTGGAGATCAGAAGCACAAAAATCAGTTTCACCAGGCAGGTCTCAAAACTGCTCTCTCCAAAGGTTCTAGGGGAGAATCCTTTTCCATGCATTTTCCAGGTTCTAGAGGAGCATTTCTTGGCTCATGGTTCCTGCCTCCATTCTCAAAGCCAGCATCCTACCATCTTCAAATTCTCTGCTTCCATCACCTTTTTCCTCCCTTGGCTTTTTTTTTGCCTCTCATGAGGACACTGTTGATTACATTTGGGTACACCCAAATAATCCAGCATAATCTCCCTATCTCAAAATCACACCAGGAAAGTCCCCTTTGACCTTTAAGGTAATGTTCACAGATTCTAGGGTTTAGATGTGGACATATTTAGGAGCCCTATTCAGCCTACCCCAGCTGTTGACTACTGTTATAAGTTGAATTGTGTCCCCTCAAAAGATATGTTGAAGTCTAACTCCCCAGTGCCTTAGAATGTGGCCTTATTTGAAAATAGGGTCTTTGTAGATGTAATCAAGTTAAAATAAAGTCATTAGGGTGGGCTCTAATCCAGTATGACAGGTGTCCTTATAATAAAATATAGAAATGCACAGGAAGAAAACTGAGACAAATGTCAGGGTTTGTCGTAAACCAAATAATACCTGGGGCTACCAGAAGCTGAAAGACAAGGAAGGATCCTGGCCAAGAGCCTTCAGAGGGACAGGGGCCTGCCAACACATTGACTTTAGACTTCTAGCCTCCAGAAATGATGACAGAATAAATTTCCGTTGTTTTAAGCCACTCAGTTTGTGGGAATTTGTTATGGCAGCCCTAAGAAACTAATGCAAACTAAAATTTTTAATAATAGAATTATTTAATTTTTAAATAAAATTTCAGATTTTTAAAAATCCTAGACTGTCGTTCATTTTAATGGCAATATTAATCTTTGGCCCTGGTCAAATATTGATTTTAAAACGTGGACATTTAGTCCAAATGTGTAGTTGGAGCACCTCTATTTTTCCTTATCTACTCTATTTGGCCTCTTTGAGATCTTCCAAGATAAAAGGTCTATCATCTTTCCTTTTATTCTGGGAAATTATTATTTCTCAAATATTTCAAGATCCAAGTAGGGCTCTGAGGCTGGCTGAACTCCATGAGTGGCTCAGCTTTCCAATTCTTCCTCTCAGCAGTTGCCCTCCAGTGGCCTACAATCATTCTTGCCTTCACACCCACATAACACTACATTCTGCTGCAGCCTCTTGAAAGCAAAGAAGATTCTTCACCAAAAGATAAGAGCAATCTACATTCCCAGTAGTTCAATTTCTGAAATGTTTGTGCTGATTAGATTGGTCTAGATTCCTGAGCTAATCAGTGTGGGAAGTGGTTAGGACTACATTTAAACCAATCATGCCAATGCTAAGAACTGTAGATAAGATCTGTTTTCTGGGAAACACATGTGGCAATGGTTCTCAAACTTGACTGCTCATTAGAGTCACCTGGGGAACTTATTTTAAAATTCCAAGTGATGACTGTGTCCCAAATCACTTAAATCAGAATTTCTGGGGATGGCACCCAGACATCAGTATTTCTAAAAGTTCTCCAGGTACCTATGGGCAGTCAAGTTTGAGCTCCACCTACATAAGGGATTAGGTGAGCTCCTTAATGAAAATCAGCATAAAATTAGAAAAACAGAATAAGAAAAATGCTACATAGTCAATAACATACATTATAGGGCTATCAAGTACTAAGTTATACTACATAAACACATACGAAATCAAATCTCAAAGAATACGTTAAGGAAACATATAAGGAGAAATAAAGTCTAGAAGAATAAGGTGATAGTGTTGTGTTTACAGTGTGGACAAAGAATGTCTCCTGCCATTTCAGTAAGCAAAAGATGTTGTGGCCAAAAAGCCCTCAGCCACTGCAGCCGCCCCTGACGGTGCACCCTGAGGAGATTCAGGATGGAGAAAAACAAGATAATGGCCCTACATAGTTAAGGTGCATATCAAAGAAATGGTTTCAATAAGCCCAAACTCTTGTATCTTCCCATATCTAGGAAAGCACTAAAATCATTAACTTGAGATGCCTGTTTTTGTGATTACCAGTAATCTTTTGATGTTCGACTACATGTTTGGTTATTTTTTTCATCAAAAACTCCTATATATCCTGGCTCCTCCCTTACCTCTTTGGAACAGTCCCTTGGATCTGAGAGGCTGTATCCCAGGCTTAAGTCCTCAGCTAAGTCCACCGAATAAAACATACTTCTCAATTTTTAGGTTGTGCACTTTTTTAAAAAGCAGGTTCATGTTATCTTCGCTGAGCCCTAGATGCATCTCTCACACTGCCAACTCCATTTATCGAGTTGAATGTTGAATGTCAACTCCATATATTGAAGGTTCTCAATCTTAAATCAGAATTCTGGATCTCCCTTCAATGCCCCAACCTATCCCTCCTCCCAGTATTCAATCCTAATCAACAGCACCACTGTTTACGCAGTTGCTCAGGCTAAAAACCTAGGGGTTTTGCTCCTATCCACAGTACTACCTCCAAAATATAATCCTAATCGCAACATTTCTCACCATCTCCATTATTATTACTGTTCTCCAATCCGGCATGTCTAGACTACCCAGTGGTTCTCACACTTTAGCATGCATCAGAATCACCCAGAGGGCTCGTTAACACAAATTATTAGGGTCTGAAGATTCCACCTTTAATAAATTCTCAGGTAATTCTAATACTGCTGGTCTGGAAAAGAGACTTTAATTGAGTCACTGCTCTAGCCTGCAACACTGTAATAGCCCTCCTAATTGGTTCCCTTGCTTCTACTATGGACAGCCTAGGATCTTTGATTCACCGTAGCAACCAGAGGGATCTACTTTAAGGTTAATGAGGTCCTGTTATTCATGTCCCTACAGAAAGCAATCCAAGGGTTCCCAAAGCACTGACACTAACCTCTGAAGCCAGTCTCCTCTGCATTCCCAGCTATATTGGGGCTTTTTGCTCCTCGAACATTTCAAATATTTTCCTGCTTTGGAAATTATGCATATCTTATTTCCATTGTATGGACATGTCTTTTAAATTGGGCAAGCTTTTCTAAGAGGTAATTCTCTGGGGAGAACACTATCACCGAGTATTAGGCAAGTTTTATGTGATTTGATCTAAGATGAGGCAGACAGAACCTACCAGAAGAATGGTTAATTCCTAGGTATCAAGACCAAGCTCCGATTTCCCTATTGGGGAATCTACACATAAACTGGGTACTCAGGTGCTTGTGAATGCAAGATACACAAATGCAAGGAAGTTGTTACTACCAATTGAAAGTTGAGTTATTCCTTTTTTATAAACACCGAGCACACAGTACAAAAAATTAATTACAACCACTGTTTTACCACTTGGGATGGGAACACCAGATGGTCGCACCTTTGATATTCCAACTTCACCTTGCATACCTAAGTTCATAAAAAACATCATTGAAACAGCCAGTTTCAAAAGTTCTGACAAAACGCAGCACATCTATCTATACCCCATCAGCTTCTCCCAAACTAGGTAGGAATACTCCGTCACTTATCTAGAAGAAATGGCTGTGTTCGTACTTAACGACTGTGAATGCTATTAACGTTCACTAAGTGAGGAAACCAAAAAGCAAAGTAGAACTACAAAAAACCCGTGTAAAACAACATGACAGCTTCTTCCACTGAGAAGATGGGTGGCTCTGAAAAGAGCCTTTGGAAAGTCAAGCGGCCCGGCGACTCGTGCGCGTGCCGCATCCCAGCAAGAACTCACTTGGAGCTGGTGTACTTGGTGACCGCCTTGGTGCCCTCGGACACGGCGTGCTTGGCCAGCTCGCCGGGCAGCAGCAGGCGCACGGCCGTCTGAATCTCCCGGGAGGTGATGGTCGAGCGCTTGTTGTAATGCGCCAGGCGCGACGCTTCGCCCGCGATGCGCTCGAAGATGTCGTTGACGAACGAGTTCATGATGCCCATGGCCTTGGACGAGATGCCGGTGTCTGGGTGCACTTGCTTCAGTACCTTGTACACATAGATGGAATAGCTCTCCTTGCGACTGCGCTTGCGCTTCCTGCCGTCCTTCTTCTGGGCTTTGGTGACAGCTTTCTTCGAGCCCTTCTTGGACGCCGGGGCGGATCTTGCCGGCTCAGGCATAACGGCAAGCACGAGCTGCAGAGACCACCACGAACGCAAACACAGCAGCGGCACCGAGGTTACCGGAAGCGACTCGGTACTTATAGAGGCTGTACGCAAATTAAGGTTCGGATTACGCCGCGTTGCGATTCGCGAGTTTTCAGCGGCTCTCTTGCGAGGGGGACGAGGTTATGTAAATGAGCGGATTCTGGTTGAGCTATCCTATTGGTCAGCAGTACAAAGATGTGTTTTAGCCAATCAAATTGCTCCGTAGACAAGCGCCGTTCTGCCTATAAAAGGGTGAAGCGGCGCTGTTGAGTGAATTTGTTAGCCGTCAAGCGAGGGTGTTTTGTAGTGCTAGTGGCTGTCATGTCTGGTCGTGGCAAACAAGGAGGCAAGACTCGCGCCAAGGCCAAGTCGCGGTCGTCCCGCGCAGGTCTGCAGTTCCCGGTGGGGCGAGTGCACCGCCTGCTGCGCAAAGGCAACTACGCCGAGCGGGTGGGAGCCGGCGCGCCGGTGTACATGGCGGCAGTCCTCGAGTACCTGACCGCCGAAATCCTGGAGCTGGCGGGCAACGCGGCCCGAGACAACAAGAAGACGCGCATCATTCCTCGTCACCTGCAGTTGGCCATTCGTAATGACGAGGAGCTGAACAAGCTGTTGGGCAAAGTCACCATCGCCCAGGGCGGCGTTTTGCCGAACATTCAGGCCGTGTTGCTCCCCAAGAAGACGGAGAGCCACCACAAGGCGAAGGGCAAGTGAGGCCGGTCTCCGGAAGCTCTCCCAAGCCCCTTACCTGAAAGGGCACCTGTGAAATCAAAGGCTCTTTTCAGAGCCACCCACGTTTTCAAGTAAGAGTTGTTCCAACACCTAGTTTGCTCAATTTCAGCTTTCTCAGTAGTAGACGTGCGGCCCAGAGGTACAGAGGGGGAGGGGGTGCCATTCGCCCATCCTCTGGAATCTTTGAGTACCCTGCCGGTGTTATGCTTCGGTCGGTCGGTCGGTGGGTGGCGACGGGTTGTAAATCCGGGAGGTTAGTTAACTCGGGTGAAGGTGGCAAGCCTCTTGGGCGCCAGGGTCGACTCAGTTCTAAGTGCTCCGTCAGGCGACCCGCGGTGCCTTAACTCGGAGTCGGATGCCTAGTGAGCAGCTCTATAGTATAGTTGTTCCCCAGGCCTCTGCTGAACACTTGAGGCCTAGTACCAAGGGGACGTTACCTCTCTCACACACACGTACACGCCCCGTTCACCCCAGTCGGTTAGGGGAGCGGACAGCTTTCGGGAGTGTGGCGGACCTGGGGTTTGGCTTAAGTGAGTCGACTGTGTCAAAGGGGGGGGAAAAAGGCGCCTTCGCGGCGGAGATACAGGTCCCTACTTAGGGTTTCGGAGGCGGAATCTTGCGCCCGGAGGGGGCCGCACATAACTTTCCGATCCGAAAAGCACCGAAAGGCGGAAACAAAACAAAACAAAAAACCCCCCAACGATCCGTCATGCCAACTAAGCTAGGGGGCTCTGAGAAGGCAACAAGGCGTTCCGGGGGCGGCGGGGCGGCGGGGCCAAACAGAAGGTTGAGGTTCAATTCGGGAGCTAGAAAGCGTAGAAAGAGGGTTTCGCGGGTAGCGCGTTCCAAGGGAGCGAAGGGCTGAGGAGGAACATTCTGACACAGTTGCGCTCAAAACTAACTCTCACCCTGAAAGAAAGGAAAAACAAGCCAGGGAAAACTGTTGGCAAACTGGAAAGTAGAAAGGGAGGCGGGTGGGCGGGGGTAGGGGGTATTTTGCCCAAGCCAATCAGTGGCGCTAGGGCCGATGACGTCACAGCCAATGGTCAGCCAGCGCGGGACTTTCAATTATTGATCCGCCCAATCGGGAAAAGACTGTGCCTATAAAGACCGCTGCGGCGGGCTGGATCCCGGTTCCTCTCCTTGCGCGTCGCTGCGCCGGTGAGCTCGTGTCTCGGTTCGCTATGGCCCGTACAAAGCAGACTGCCCGTAAGTCGACCGGTGGCAAGGCCCCGCGGAAGCAGCTGGCCACCAAGGCGGCCCGCAAGAGCGCGCCGGCCACCGGCGGCGTCAAGAAGCCGCACCGCTACCGGCCGGGCACCGTGGCCCTGCGGGAGATCCGGCGCTACCAGAAGTCGACCGAGCTGCTGATCCGCAAGCTGCCCTTCCAGCGGCTGGTGCGCGAGATCGCGCAGGACTTCAAGACCGACCTGCGCTTCCAGAGCTCGGCCGTGATGGCGCTGCAGGAGGCGAGCGAGGCCTACTTGGTGGGGCTGTTTGAAGACACGAACCTGTGCGCTATCCACGCCAAGCGCGTGACTATCATGCCCAAAGACATCCAGCTGGCCCGCCGCATCCGCGGGGAGCGGGCTTAAGAAGTGTGCGCTCGGCTCGAGGTTCCATCATATCCAAAGGCTCTTTTCAGAGCCACCCACAACTGCACTTGGAAGAAGCTGTGCCACTTGGCCGTGCTCTCCCGGCGGACCCTCGCATACCCCGGGAGGAGAGGCTGTTAGAGCGGGCAGAGGGTTGGGCTCCAACAGATAGGCTAAAGAAAGGCCAGGTATCTGGCCTAGTCCCCTGCTTGCTGGCCGCCTTCCGGGGTGTCAAGATCTTTTGAGTTTGGTCAGTCGGATTCTCTGGCCTGGCGAGCTTGCCGCTGCGTTCTTGGGCGCGGCCAGGGCGCCCAGTTTCGCTTCTTGGAGGCAGCCACGGGTCCTCCCGTAGGGTCGGGCTCTTCTAGGGCGTCTTCGTACTCGACCTTGGCCCAGAACTGTAATCTGTCCCGAGTGGGGGGGTGGGGGGGTGCGGGGTGCGGGGTGCGGGCTGTTAGGCCAGGCGGAGTCACTAGGGGACGCTCAGGATTCGTGGGCTTGAGCGCGCGGGGGCTGGCCTTCAGGCAGCTGTGAGCCGCGCGCAGGTCTGACCTCCTCACCCCCGTCGGAAAGGGCCCCGCCCCGCGTGGCTCTCCGCCTCCGGCGGGAAATCGCCATCTCGGTCGGTCCCGCCCCGTTTCTGCCGGGGAAAGTGAGGGATTGTTGCAACCTGCCTGTGTGTTGGTTGTCGGTAATGCCCGGGCATCACTCCTCAGCGAAGAATTTAGCGGAGACCATTCATCCCCTTACTCCACCCTCTCTCAAAACTCCCGCGCGGGCCTCAAAGATTTCTCCTGTTATTTTAAGCCCTTGACATTCTCACTTTCCTCAGCCTTGCTCCTTTTCTTTCAAATGCCAACCCCACTCAGACAAGTACCGGTAGCTGTGTGCAGGAATAGACCAGAGGACGAAATAGGATCTGGTGTCTGCGGCTTGGCATTCAGTTCAGGCAGTCGGGTGGGTTTGACCGGCCTGAGCCCAAAGGAGTAGCTGTGGGGAATGGGACAGACGGCCGGGAGCTCAAGGGCCGCCATAACCTAGGCCACTCCCCGGGGACTCGGTCTTGTCGGTATTGTTCTCGGCTCCACAGCAGGAGACTGCTTCTTCCTGGAAGACATCCCGAGAGGCATAGGCGTGAGCTCTGTGTAGTTATATGAGAAGTTATCCAGGTCAAGGCGCTCAGAGTTCAAGCTGTGGGAGGCAGTGAACCAATAGAAGGCAGAACAGACCCTGCTCCTCTCCCTTGCACCCATTTGCTGGTCCCAGGATCTGTAAGGGCAGAGATTTTACGTGGTCTCAGAGGGGCAATTCCTGCACCAGATGAGAGCAGAAGTCCAAGGTCTCTTACTGTCTTTTAGGAATGAACCTGTTCAACTGAGGGAGTGGGACAGTATCTTGTAGAGCCCACACTACACAAGACTCAGCTAGGAGCTACTTATGTGGGTCTCAGATGATATCTCTTTTTAACCTTGATCATCGCTTGTTTGCATCTGGAAGAGGCCAGAGTTTGTGTTTTTGTTGTCTCAGCACAGTTGATAGATAAAAGCATTACCAGAGATGGGTGAGAATTCACTGAGGGGAATAGAAACTGAAGTAGACATACTTTTGTAAACTTTTTTGCCCTTTGCAAGGAGTGTGGGGAAAAAAAGAGCAATGTGGACTGCAGCTTCTCCTGACAGTGGGTCCCCAGTTTGCAGCCCTAGGCTCACAGAGATTTTCAGAATAGGCCCTGTTATGGGCTGAATTGTGCCCCCCAACAATTCATATGTTGAAGCCCTAATTCCTTGTACCTCAGAATGTAACTGTATTTGGGCATAGGACCTCTAAATAGGCAATTAAGTTTAAAATGGGGTCATTAAGATGGACCCTAAATGAATCGTGTCCTTATAAGAAGAGGCAATCAGGACACAGACAACACAGAAGGATATCCATGTGAGGACACAATGAGAAGGCAGCCATCTGCAAGCCAAAGAGACAGGTCTCAGAAGAAATCCAACCTGCCGACATCTTGATCTTGGACTTCTAACCTCTTGAACTGTGAGAAAATAAAATTAGTTGTTTAAGCCTCCCAGTCTGTGGTATTTTGTTATGGCTGCCCTGGAAAACTAATACAGACCCAGGGTTTCATTCCCTGCTCAGACCAACACTGCAAGATGGGATCCTCAGGATCTGTACTCTGTGAGATATAAGCAGAAGCAGCAGTGACTCAGGGCTGTGCAGGGATGGCACATTTACACCCAGCATCTCATCCACTGAAGTTTGTTTTCAAAGAGGCAGCCTGAAGTTCTCAGACGGTGATTGACTTTCCAGCATGTCTGAACCATTAGTGGCTCAGCAGACCCCTGAGCACATAGATTTCCATGTTAGGGCTCTTCCTCCCCAGGATCATACTCCCTGAAGGGATACTGCATCAGATTTAAAAGCAGATATCTAAGATCTCCCTGTGGCTCTGAAATTTGGGGTCAGCCTGGGCATCTGTCATGGCTAAGGCAGGTCAGGGGTTCCTAGCTTAGCAGGAATGTCTATATCCTGCCTTCACCCCCTCATTTTTCTACCCACGTCTGTCCTCCTACCACAGCAGTAGATTGCTCACTCACCAAACTCAACGCTTGCAGGGTGTGGAAGGATAATGACGAAAGAAAGCAGAGAGGGAGGAGCACTGGTCTCTTGCTGGTGGAACAGGGGAGGCCCTCCTTGGTTGGTCTTTCCTGGTTTCCTGTCAAAGGTGAGCCCCTTAAGGGCAGGGCCTTGTCTGCATCATTGATCCCTCTTCCAGGGCTGCTACGCAGCCGGGCTCTGGGCCTCAACCATGGAAGTGTTCTCTACTCAGCTGACAGCCCCCTGCCCTCACATGGGGCCAAGAAACAACAGGCAGTGGAAACAGGTGTATACACACTCACTTTCTGAGGAAGTGGGCCTGTCTGACCCAATCCCTGTCACCCAGTGGAGAGTCAGGCCTTGGCAAAACACTGCTGCCTCACCAATCAGCAGCTGTTTGGGGGATTTGCCCCACAAGGCCAAGACAACAGAATCTGGTTCTCACTGTGAGCCTGTTCTGGGAGGTGTGAAGAGTTCTCCAGTGCCTTCAGGGCTTCCCAAACTGCCACAGGCATTTTAGCTTTGACACCTTTTGGGTAATAGGACAAAGATGATATTCCTGCCACTGTTCTGCGAAGGTCAAACTTCCTAGGCCTAATAGGAAACTTCTGGAATGTCTTCATTGGTTTGAAAACCTAGGGTGAAGTAGTACCCAATTTTTTTAATGTCAATATCAAAATTTAATTATTTTAGGTACTTAAGTAATTTTCCTCTTTCAGATTACAAAAAACAAAATCAAGCAAAAAGAAATTCATGTTCTTTTTAAAAGTTTCATCATGTCCAGCCTGTTTCCAGAAAAAGTTGGTCATGGAACTGGATTGTTTATTGGACTTTGTGTCCTTTAATCAGAGCTGTTGGTGGCCTCAGTTAAGGCAGTGGCTAGGAGTGGACAGAGATACAGTGATGGACTTGAGGGAATTGTAGAAAGTAAATTTGATAAGATTTAAGTATTTGGAGAATGCAAGAGAGGAAGGAACCTCTCCTTGGCTTGAGAAGCTAGGAGATAATGGTAGTTTTCACTAAGGTGGAGAATTTAGGGAGAAGAAATTGCTTTTGGAACCAAGAAGCTGCATAAAGTCTCTTCCAACATTGAAGTTGAGATTCCTGTTATCCATCTAGGATACATTCACTAAGAGTTAGGAATATTAATTTAAACAGCAAAGGCGCTCAGCTGGAGCTACTTTGGGGGAAGCCCTTAGCAGATAGATAAGGGTAACAGAAGGCAAGGAATGAGATGAGATCTACCCAGGGGTCAAGGAGAAGAGAAGAGGACTGAGGCAGGCATCCTGGGCAAGCAGGACCAGTGATGGGGCTGGTAGATGAAGAGAACACCAAGAGGCAGAAGGAGAGCTGGAAAGAGAAGAGGGCCACCAGGAGAAAGTGTCCCAAGGGGCAACTGTGGTCATCATAGGGACATATTGTACACTGAAGTTCAGAAATAACAACCACTTATGCATTAAGCTCAGTCACTTCTGACTATGCTTTATATTTTGTATCTCTTTTAATCACCATGACAACCCTGCAAGGCAAGTAGATGTTCTATCATCCTCATTTTAGACTGAGAAGATTTGAGTATTTTGCCCAAGCTCTCACAGCTAGTGAGTGCCAGGGCCAGGGATTCTGACCAAAGTGCTGGGACTCCAAAGTTCATATTAAGCAGAAAACCAAAGTGCTGGGACTCCAAAGTTCATATTAAGCAGAAAACACCAAGTAAAGGGCACATACTGGAAGTTGGGAAGGGACATGACAGGAGGTGCCTGATTGAACACAGGGTTGAGGGCCTCATTCCTTCAGTGGACTCTCTTCCTCCTGCTTACCCAGAAACCCTGGCTTCTGAATCCTCACTCAAAAAGACCCAGTATCCAGGCCCCTCCCAGCTCTCAGGGAACTCTCAGGAATTTGCAGGCCAACAGCAGGTCTGGAAGGAATTTCCTGCAGGTTGGCTCCAGAAGAGGGCAGAAGGTAGCTTCCCTGGGCTGTAACCCTTGCCCACAGATGGCTAAGGCCAACCATTAGCCTGCTTCTGGTGACCTTTGCTGAGGGCAGAGTTCACCACTAGTGACCTGCTTAATGGGATCAGTGCTTGAAGGGGGGTGCTTTAGGGAGTGGTTCATATTTGTGGTAGACTGAATAACAGCCCCCCATTAGCATGCCTGCATCCTAATCCCTGGAATCTCTGAATGTGTTACCTTATATGGCAAAAGGGACTTTGCCAATGTGATTAAATTAAGGACCCTGAGGCAGGGAGATTATCCTGGATTCTCTGGGTGGGCCCTAAATGTAATCACAACAGACCTTATTAGAGGGAGGCACGGGGCTCAGTGGGGAGAAGGTGATGTAATGACAGAAGCAGGGATGGGGTGATGAGGCCAGGAGCCAAGAAATGCCAGCAACCTCCAGAAGCTAGAAGAGACGAGTGGATTCTCCCCACAGAGCCTCCAGAAGGAATCAGTCTTTCTGGCACTTGATTTTAGCCCCTTAAGATTCATTTTTGGCTTCTGACCTCCAGAACTACAAGAGAATAAATTTGTGTTGTTTTAAGCCACTAAATCTGTGGTAATTTGTTAACGCAGAATGGGAGACTAATACACCATCCTGTATTCATGAAAGACACTAGTTTCTTTTTATTTGTGGGAAGGGAGATTTGAGTGTGATAAGAAGCAGAGTATACAGTGTACTTGGAGGAAAGGTGGGAGGGAGGGAAGGGAGATGGCAGAGGAGAAGAAATGGCCTCAAGAATGGGAGACTTGGTACTCCACAGCTATCAGACTGGCCCCTTCATGAGCCCCTTGACCTGCTCAACCCAGAGTTCCTCAGGGCATCTCCATCTTCACAAGTGGCACTGAGGGCCTCTAGACACTGGTTGACCTCTCCCAGCCATGGACGTCTGTAGGGCTCCCTGAGGCCATACCAGGGCAGGAAGATCCCAGATTGACTCCGTTGTGGTCTGCAGCAGTGGCAAACTCTTCTTACTCTTCAGGACATCTCACACCCAAACTGCTGCAAGCATGCTGTGTTCTTTTCCTTAGGGCTGCTATAGCAAATTACCACAAACTTGCTAGCTTAAAACAACAGAAATTTATTCTCTCACAGTTCTGGAGATCAGTAGTCTGAAATCAAAGTATCAGTAGGGCCATGCTCTATCCAGAGCTTCTAGGGGAGAATTCTTCCTTGCCTCTTTCAGCTTCCACTGTCTCCTGGCGTTCCTTGGCTTCTGGCAGCATCACTCCAATTTCTGCCTTTGTCTTCACAGGACCTTCTTCCCTGAATCTCTGTGTCCAACTCTCCCTCTCCTTTCACTTATCCCACCCTCAATCCAGGATGATTTCATCTCAAGACCCTTAGTTACATCTGCAAAGACCATATTTCCAAATAAAATCACATTCTGAGCTTCCGGGTAGACATGAATCTGGGGGGAGGACACTATTCAAACCACTACGGATGCTGAGCCCTGAGCCCCTAGGGCCCTCTGGAAGCAGGCCCAGACTTCCCCTGGTTTCCCTCTGTCTAGGTGCCCATGAACTCTCCACCTCCAAAAGGCCATCTGTCAGTCACTTGCACCTGAGTATTAAAACTAAGAGCAATAGCTTTGCATTTTTACTAATGCTCTCTGTGCCCATGAGTGTGGAGCCTAGAGGAGAGGCTGTATCTCCACGTGGGGAAGTCCAGGCTTCAGGGGCAGTGCAGGGAAATGTCTTTGGCCCTTGGTTAGATGCCTCTGGTAATCATGAGACAGCCTGAACTGTCTGGGCAATAGTAGAACGTTCCCGGATTCATTTGTCTGGGAAAAGCTGCAAGAGAAAAGATATGGAGCTAGAATAGGAGTTCAATGTCTCAGTTTCAATACCTGTAAAATAGTGACAATAAATGTAGACACCTCATAGGATTACCATAGGGATAAAATGAGATAAATACAAATAATGCAAAAGACTTAGAGCAGAGTTTCAACGTGGCAATAAATTAATAATTATTAGTCAATTTAATTAACATTATGATAAACACTAATTGATATAAGTCCTAAATCTTTCCTTTGGGAACATTACAATCATGTTGTGGAAAGAAAGACTAATACATAGGAAACAATGGGTACATTATTTAATCTCTAGATGATTAGCATCTTGAGATTCTGCTAGACTGTGGCCCAGACATTAAGAATACTTGGGTTCCTGAGTGCCTTATGAATCACAAAAGCTATTCACTTGTGTCCTCTCATTTGATTCCACAAGAACTCAGGAAAGGAAGAAGAGGTTTGTTTCCCTGTCTTACAGTTAAGAAAATTTCTGGTGAAGATGAGACACCTGGGTATGTGGGTCACCCAGCTAAAAAGTGGCCAGGATGGAATTTGAGCCTAAGTTTTGTGTTTTAAAATCTTAAAATTTGTATGGAGACACAATAGACCCCGAATAGCCAAAGCAGTCTTGAGGGAAAAAAACAGAGCTAGAGGAATCAGACTCCCTGACTTCAGACTATATATACTACAAAGCTACAGTAATCAAGACAATAGAGTACTGAGACAAAAAAAGAAATATAGATCAATGGAACAGGATAGAAAGCCCAGAGATAAACCCACGTACCTATGGTCAACTAATCTATGACAAAGGAGGCAAGGATATACAATGGAGAAAAGACAGTCTCTTCAATAAGTGGTACTGGGAAAACTGGACAGCTACATGTAAAAGAATGAAATTAGAACACTCCCTAACACCATGCACAAAAATAAACTCAAAATGGATTAGAGACCTAAATGTAAGACCGGACACTATAAAACTCTTAGAGGAAAACATAGGAAGAACACTCTATGACATAAATCACAGCAAGATCTTTTTTGATCCACCTCCTAGAGTAATGAAAATAAAAACAAAAATAAACAAATGGGACCTAATGAAACTTAAGAGCTTTTGCAAAGCAAAGGAAACTACAAACAAGTCGAAAAGACAACCCTTAGAATGGGAGAAAATATTTGCAAATGAATCAACGGACAAAGGATTAATCTCCAAAATATATAAACAGCTCATGCAGCTCAATATTAAAAGAACAAACAACCCAATCCAAAAATGGGCAGAAGACCTAAATAGACATTTCTCCAAAGAAGACATACAGATGGCCAAGAAGCACATGAAAAGCTGCTCAGCACAGCTAATTATTAGAGAAATGCAAATCCAAACCACAATGAGGTATCACCTCACACCAGTTAGAATGGGTATCATCAGAAAATCTACAAACAACAAATGCTGGAGAGGGTGTGGAGAAAAGGGAACCCTCTTGCACTGTTGGTGGAAATGTAAATTGATACAGCCACTATGGAGAACAGTATGGAGGTTCCTTAAAAAACTAAAAATAGAATTACCATATGACCCAGCAATCCCACTACTGGGCATATACCCTGAGAAAATCATAATTCAAAAAGACACATGGGGCTTCCCTGGTGGCGCAGTTGTTGAGAGTCCGCCTGCCGATGCAGGGGACACGGGTTCGTGCTCCGGTCCGGGAAAGATCCCACATGCCGTGGAGCGGCTGGGCCCGTGAGCCATGGCCGCTGAGCCTGCGCGTCCGGAGCCTGTGCTCCGCAGCAGGAGAGGCCACAACAGCGAGAGGCCCGCGTACCGCAAAAAAAAAAAAAAAAAAAGACACATGCACCCAATGTTCATTGCAGCTCTATTTACAATAGCCAGGACATGGAAGCAACCTAAGTGTCCATCAACAGATGAATGGATAAAGAAGATGTGGCACATATATACAATGGAATATTAGCCATAAAAAGGAACGAAATTGAGTTATTTGTAGTGAGGTGGATGGACCTAGAGACTGTCATACAGAGTGAAGTAAGTCAGAAAGAGAAAAACAAATATCATATATTAACACATATATGTGGAACCTAGAAAAATGGTACAGATGAACCGGTTTGCAGGGCAGAAATAGAGACACAGATGTAGAGAACAAACTTATGGACACCAAAGGGGAGGAAGTAGTGGTGTGATGAATTGGGAGAATTCAAAAAAAAAAAAAAAAAAAAAAGAAGAACTAAGCAAATAAGTAGGTTTTGAAAACATTATTCATGAGTTTGCTTCCATTAAAGCCAGGGAGGAAAAAAAGTTTTGTGTTTTACTTTTTTTTTTTTTTTTGTATTAGAGTCAGTGTTTCAAGGAAAAGTGATATACACAATAGATACAAATAACATCAATACATGTACTGTAGGGGAGGAAAACTAATTTTCCCTCTGACCTTTTGAATTTTTAGGTGAGGCCCCCATAATAAAAAGAGAAATTAACAAGAAAAGAGCAAACAAGATTACTAACAATGTATACCTCATGCATACATGGTAGATACTCAGGATAAAAATGAGTAACACACTGAGGTGGCTTAGAATTCAGACTTAAATCTTTCTTAATACGGAAAGGGGACAGGGGATCCAAGCCTCTTAGGGGAGAATAAATGACTTTGAGGAGAAATGAATAGGCCCTAGAAGAATAGATGGGAGGTATGATAGTTTGTGACAAAGTTTGTCTGAGTGTGGTCCCGACTTCTGGTCTCCCATCCTGTGAAGTGTCAATGTTCCCTGGTCAGTGAAACTCTCCGGGGAGGGCATTTATGACAATTGAGTTCCTTTGGAGAATCTGTCCTTAAGCAGATAAGGGGAGTTCAAAGAAAGTCTGTCCCTGCATTTCCTGTTTTCAAGTGCCTACAGCTCAGAATGATCAATATGCCAAAGTGGCATATTCTGGGATGGCATGTTCTATGACCCTTTCAGTACAGTAGAACAGACCTCTCCTGACCTCAACCCCCAGTAAGAAATACATTTTACATGGCCTCCTAGTCACATTCACAAAAGAATATAAATTGCAACAAGTTTCACAAAATGATACTTACTATTTGTGATATACTCTGATATTTTCTCTTCTCTTCTTAAAAAAAGGGAGAAAAACGTGCTCTCTATCAAGTAAACCGATTTCATAACCCACTAATGAGTTACAACCTATAGTTAGAAAAACACTGGCTAGAGGAAACCACAAAGAATAAAGTAAAAATCATCGTACTTATTCTTTAAAGTCAATATTTCTCAGAACATGCCTTCTGAGTCTTTCTGTTCTTGCACACATAACCTGATGCCTGTCTTTATGGGGAGGTGATACCCACATGAATAGCAAAAGTGGAAGGCCTATTGTAGTGGATGATAAAGAGAGTGCAGGTTGAGCTCTGTGGGAGCTGAGAGGGAAAGGTCAATTCCAACTGAACAAACAAGGGAACCCTTCCTGTAGGAGGTGATATTCGAGGTGGGTTCTCAGGAATATCTAGGATCTGAGATACATTTAGATTGGGAGCTAAGGAAGGTGGTGTAACCCAGGCAGAAGGGAGAGTGAAAACAAAGGAGAATTGTTGTTGGACCACAGGTAGCCTGGACAAAGGGCAGTAATGAGAAATGAGCTTTTCATACTGGGGATATCAGGGACCAGTTTTAGGGGCCTCAAATGCCAAACTATGGAGTGGCTAGGTTTTACTCCATGAACAATGTTGGGAAAAGTCTATAAGTAAGCAATATACAGAAAAGCAAACACAGAAGCTATCAAACTCATGTAGAGCTGCTTGAACTCATTAATAATCAAAGAAATGAAAATGAAAGCAAAGATGAGATATCACTCTACACCAGATAATCTGGCCAAACTTAGAAAGTTGGATGACCCAAGCATTAACCTGGAAGTGGTCTCATGGGAGTCCTGATGCCTTGGTGTTGGAAGTCTGAGCCTACCATTCTGGAGGGGAGCCTGGTACTACTTCATTCAATAAAGAATAAATGGACCCTAGTATTGAGGGTTCTTTTCCAAAAGATATTCTTACATAGGTCCATGAGGGAAATGCACAATGATGTTTATCTATAACAGCATGTTTGTGATGATGGGGAATTGGAGCAAATGTGGATGTCCGTCAGCAGGAGAGTGGGGGGTAAAATGTGGTGTTTGCACATCCTGGAGTTCAATGCAGCACTTTCAGTCAACAGAGTGCATGTTCACATCACAACATGGAAAGCAAAAGAGAGATGCAGGTTTTTGTGGGAGTTGAGAGGGAAAGGCCAATTTTTAACATATACATTAGAAAGGGGGAAAGTAAAAAATAGAATAAAATATTAAACACAATACCACTTACATGCATTCTGAGAAAGTAGACATTTGCTAGGACTGAGAAAGTAAAAAATCTGTTCTGCCATTCATCAGGCTGAGATGAACGTCAAAGAATTAGTCAAAAATTAGCAGGAAACACAAGTCCCAAGGACATGCTGTAGCTATAAAGAGTCAGAATCCCCTTCTTTGAGGGACCACTGCTTTCTTATTCACTGAGAAACTTTGTTCTCTTAAAAATCGTAGATTATCAGAACTTTGGCTGTGTGAAATCGTATCAGTAAGAATGAAATATCCCCCTCCTGCCCAGAGGACCTAAATCACTCTGACACAGAGAAGCAGCCTTGGTTTTCAACCCAGGTACAAAACTTCAAACAAGCGATTTCTAAACACAACATTCCACCTTCATCAATACTTTGTAGTTTCCAAGGAAACAGGACCCTGAATGCACTTGAAAGTCTAGTTCTGATGTCCATCCTTTCACACAGCCCTGCTTTGCTTTAAGCCCATCAAAACTCTATAGTTTATCCTTCCCCACAACTTACTATTGTAAGCTATTGTATGTATCGTACTTACTATTGTATTGTATGTTTTTCTTTTGTTGGTGAGACACCTCACAGTTTTTTTGGTGTGTGCTCTCCCTCCTTGAAAACAAGTCAATAAACTGGGCTTGTTAGACTAAGTCTAACTACTAATTTTTTTTTCCCTTAGAGTTGATATAACTTATTTCAGCATTCCTAAATTGTTGATTATTTCTAACATTGTTAACTGCTATAAATGCTGCATCAACATCTTGCTTCTTTGACATTAGTGATGTAGTACAGTGACTAAAAGGAGACTGAATTTTTACCTTGCCTTGGTCACTTGGCTGATAGGATATGATTCTTGCTGATATGACTGTGTGACTGTGGGCACATTACTTAACCTCTCTGTGGTTCCATGTCTACATCTGTAGAATGGAAATAATAATACTACCTACCTAAAGGGTTATTGTGAGGATAAAATGATTTAATACATGTAAAGTGTTTAGAACATTGTCTGGTACCAAAGAAGAGTATATACGCAATAGGAACAGAAAAAGCATATGCCATTCTAGTTTAACTTTGCATCTATTTAGTTAGTAGTAAAGTATGTTCTGCAACTTTTTAAAATTTTTGTTTTGAAATAATAATAGATCCACAGGAAGTTGCAAAAATAGTAGAATCCCATGTACCCTTCACTCAGCTTCCCCCAATGGTGACATGATTTAGAGTTGTAGTACAATATCAAAACCAGGATAATGACATTGGTACATTACCGTTAACTAGTCTATAGACCTGAATTACTTTTCATAGTTTCTTTAAACTTCATTCATATGTGTGTGCATGTAATCCTGTGCAACTTTATTCCATGTATAAATTCTTCTAACCACCACCACAATCATGATACAGACCTGTTCAATCACCTCAAAAGAACTCCACAATTTACTCCCAACCACCTCCTACCTCACACCCACCCCCTGGAAACCACTAATCTGTTATCTCAGTAGCTTTGCTATTTCGAGAATGCCACATAAGTGGAATATATAGTATGCGAGGATAATTATTTTTAATGCATAGAAAGCAATACATTTTTTGCAGGAACACAAAGAAGCGAAATTAGAATGATTGTCTGAAAGGGAGCAAATAATGAACATAAAAAGGAATAATAAGAACAGGGGAAATGGTTCTATTAAATGCATACAGCAAATATAGTAAGACATCCTCAGATTGTTTGTGATTTGCAAATTTTAGGAAAAAAATTTGAGTAAAATTCAGGAGCATCAATTTATCCTGCAAGTTTCAGTCAGAATAAAGATTTAAAGGTCAGAAAAATCCTCCCAAAATACTGCTCCTGACTTACTCAGTAACCCATACCAACTCTCCCAGGCACGTTCTACACATTGTCTTCTCCACCTGATTTTGTTTCGCTCCGTGACCCAGTCTCCTAGCCTGGCTGAGGACCAAATCTATAGCCGAAGCCTTATCAGTGAAGTTGACCAGTCAGGAAAATCACTTCAGAGAATACCTTCTTTAAAGTGGATGTTCACAATTTAAAGTGATTGTTTTTTTCACAGGATTGGGACTAGTGGAGTCCCAGCCCCAGAACTGTAGGTCAGCTCATAAATCCCAAGGACTTTTGGAGTTTGTTGTTGTTGTTGCTACTGTTTAGGTTATATTATTGAAGATTTTAAAAACTGTTTTTCACAATTAACTAAAACAAGTTAAGGATCTGCTGTGTGCCAGGCATTAGGATAGGTATTTGAAATACATTATTTTCACCAAAAATATTATCATATCACTCGGGCTTTTTTTATGGCCAATAATCCCACACTGCCCAAATAACTTACTTCTGCTGACAGTGTTTTTAAGTGCACATTGATCAAAAATTCAAATGATATTGAAAGATGTAAGGAAAAAGTAAAAGCCTCCTTCTGGACTAACCAAATTCCTCTCCTGATGAATAGCCACTATTATTAGCTTTAATATATGAAATTCCAGAAAAATGTTTTACTTACTTACCAGTGCAGACACACCAATGCATACACACATATCCTTTTTTACTTAGACCAAAAGGGACCCTACCACTTTCTTTTCACCTGCTAATAGATATCTAAGTAGTTTCTATGTGTTTATTATTAAAAATAATACTGCTTTCTCTTAATTCCAGCTAATAAAGGAGAAGTGCTAGAATATTATTTTGCAGCCCCTAGTGATTTAAAGGATCTAAGTATTAAGCATCAATAGGTGTTGTTATCACAAAAAGAGAAGCAATTAGCCATTATGTCCCCTGATAGGAAAATATATATATATGTGTGTGTATATATATATGGCACTAGCTACGAAGTAGTCTTGTCAGGGAGTGGAAAAGTGAACCTAAATCTCATCAAGCCTCTGATCCAACTACTAATTTACAGGAAATACAGAGACAGAAGATCATGATAAACTACACCAAGAAGTAATTGGCAAAATCTGAATTGGGAAAACTCTACAGGGAAAACAACCCAGTTTCTTCAACAAAGAAATTACAAGAAATAAAGAGATGGATGGGAAACATACATTAGAGTTAAAAGGCATCAACCAACCACTATGTGTAGATTTATTTGGCTTCAGATTCAGATAAAGTACTTTTAAAACATATAGATTAGATTAGATAGGGAGATTAAAATTAAAAATTTGAGCACTAACTGGATATTTGATAAATTAAGGAACTATTGTTAATTATTTTAGACATGATTTGGTACTATGGTCCTTATCTTTTAGAGACACATAAGGAAATTTTTATGGATTAAATAATATGGTGCCTGGGATCTGCTTCAAAATGACACAGGATAGATGGCCTTGAGTTGATCACTGGTTTGAGTTGATAATTGTTGAAGTTGGATAAGGGGTACATTGGCATCTTTTTGTGTATATGTTTTAATTTCTCAATTATCAAGAATTAAAAATACTTTTTTTTAAAAGCTGCTATTTACAATCCCTGCACAAATATCTTAGAGTGATTTTCTAGGGGGTTTTGTTTTGTATTCATATATGAAAAGAGAATTTTGATAGTTATTGTGAAATTACCCACTAAAAAGTTTGCACCAAATTCTTCACTCACTACTAGTGTATGAGAATACCTCATTTCTCTAGCCCAACCAGCTCTGGGTATTGGCAAACCTTTGCATTTGGCCAATTATGAATCTCACAGTCCCCCTCAGAACCTCATGGTCCCCTCAGAGCATGATGGTGGCTGGCATCAGCCTGGATGGCCTGATGAAGCCATTTCCACATTAAGGGAAGCCACTGAAATGAATGGACACTCTTTCGAGGGTCAAGGTGTCATCCGCAGTAGAGGTTGCTTGAACGGGTACAGATGTTTCCACAGTCACGCTGGCCCAGAAGCTAATCGGGTTCTTTAAAGTCCGTTTCCATATGCCTGGGCCAATCCCTCAAGGTCTGGCTCTACCTGCCTACCTCCTCACCCTCTAAATACTACCCATACTAAATTTCTTGCAGTTCCTCCTACCTCCCTGAGCTTGCTGTCTTTCACTCTCCTTCAAGTCCTTCTTCAGAGACGCCTTCCTTAGCCCCATCAGTGTTAAGTTAGGCCTCCCTCCATTACACTCTCTGTATCTGTACTTCTCCCAACTTAACACATGTCACATTTTATTATAGTCACTTGTATAATATCTATCTTCCCTTCTAGCCACTAAAAGTCCAGGAAGGCAGAAGCCATTCTGTTCCCTTTAACCTTAAACCAGATTGCCTGCTATCTAACAGATACTCAATAAATCACTGAATGAAAGAATGACTTAATTATATCATACCTAACAATGCTCAGGAGTCAGAGTGGTCCTAGAGAGCCTTTCTTACAGAACTTAATAATATTAATAGATACTTAATAATTATTTATTAAATTAGCAGATACAGATTTTCCATCACCCATATTAAATGAATGATTAAACCTAGTCTCCCGAGCCACAGGGACGGTCTTCCAGTTAAGGGTCAGTGTCTGAAACCTGAACAGAGCTGCCCCTCAGGCTTCCTCCCTGTGCCACAACCACTGATTAGCCATATTGTGAGCTATGTTAGCCTCCCTTTTAAAGGAGCGGAGTTCCCCAGACCATGCTGTGAGACCAAATATGGTATAAGAACTGCTGATAGTTTTACATTTTTTACTCTCATGCTTTTCTTTTGAAGGCCAAACTGAGTCAGAGAGGTAGGCCACCATCTGTGCTTTAGACGACTACTCTGGCCACAGGACATAAAATGGATTAGAGACGTTCTGAGCCTCGGAGAACAAAAGTGAAACCCTAATACTTTCTCCCACTTGAATAAGTATCTGTGTATATGGCTCATCCACCATCTGAGTTCCTTCCCAGTTGAAGGCAGAAAGTTTATTGTGCTCATCTGTGGAACCAACACGACACAAAGTTGGAGTGCATTAAAAAGTGGAGGAAGGGGACTTCCCTGGCGGTCCAGTGGTTAAGACTCCACGCTTCCACTGCAGGGGGTGTGGGTTCAATCCCTGGTCAGGGAACTAAAATCTCTCATGCCATGTGGGCGCAGCCAAAAAAAAAGAAAAAAAAACTGGAGGAAGGACTGGGAACAACACAACTATCGATCAACAAGTAACTGAATTACCAGTTGCGGCTATACAATGGTATACTACTCAGCAATAAAAAGGAATGAACTACTGATACATGCACCGAAATATATACGAATCTCAAAACAATTTTGCTGAGTGAAAGAAGCCAGATACAAATGATACATTGTATGATACAAACTACCTATAATGACATAAAGCAAACCAGTGGTTGCTTAAGGGCAAGGATGGGGCCAAAGGAGGACATTGGTGAAGGGAGCAGGGGGGAAGAATTATAAAGGGGCACTAGGGAACCCTTTTTTGGGGGGGTGGATGGATATGTCCATTATTTTTATTGTACTCATGTTCTCATAGGTATATATGTATGTCTAAACTTAAAGTATACTTTAAACATGTACAGTTTATTGTATGCCAATTATACCTCAGTAAAGTTTTTTTGTTTTTGTTTGTTTGTTCAAAGAAGAGATGAGGGTGGTAGAGAAATTAGTTGAGAGGTGTCATTTGAGGTGGAAGATTATGGCCTTGGCTTGAAAGAAAGCTCTGGTCAGGCCAGAAAGAAGGGGCAGTCCAGTCTAGCCCTGAGAAAGAGCAAACGGGTTTAGGGGAAGGTGACTAGACCATGTTAACTAGAGCAGAAATCCTGTATAGCAGTAGGAGATAGAGCTGTGGAAGAAGGAAGAGGCAGATTATGGAGGGCCTTGAATATCAAGCTTTTTAAAAGTGTGCATTGGGTTGTAGTTCCACCATTTACTTCCTAAACAATCCTGGACAAGTTATTTAACTTTTCTGAAATTCCATCTCCTTTACCTATAAAATAAGGATGAAACCCATCTTAAGTGGTGGCTGTGAAGATTAAATGAGGCAATGCTTGTCAACCACTTAGCAGAGGACAAGGTAAATATTTATGTGCTCAAGAAGTAGAAGCAACTATTATTATAACAAGTATTGTTATTAACTCCAACTTAAGCAAATGTATACAGATGTTTGAGAAGGAGAAAGATCAAAGAGGTTCTTTAGGAGGATAAACCTCACCATCATTAATCACCTCCCCTCCAGAGTTAAAATACCAAACTCTAACACCTCCTTCCCCTTTCTCACTCTGTAACTTCCTAGTAAACAGTGGAGGAGCCCACGGTCAGTAACCAAAGCTCTCTCACGTTAGTAAAAGTATTTCAGCTGGTGAGTCCTACAACTATGGGGACAAATAAAACTGAGCTGAACTATGGTTTCTGGAATGGAGAATGAGAGCACCCCACCCAAGACTTTCAGCCACCACCATAGACTTATATCCAAGGTGCATGCTAAAAAAAAAGCAGGCGGTATTTCTTTATATTTTAATTTTAAAGCATAAATATTTCCCCCCAAATCCAGGTTTTCGGAGAGGGATCTTACTTTCTCAGGTCCGTTAAACATTGAACCAAGAGTTTATTCTCTGGAGAGTTTCCGAGAAGCCGCCTTTCTGTGCCTCAGTTTCCTCATCTGTAAAATGGGACATAATAATGGTAACTATTTCATAAGGTTCTTGTGAGGATTAAATGAGTCATTATGTGTAAAGGACCTAGAACATCATCTGGCATACAGTGAGTACTCTGCAGGTGTTATAAACTTTCTTAAAGACTTTATTTCTTCTATCTTGTTTATAGTGCTTCTTGTTTGTGGTGATTTTTGTTTGGTTTTGTGGTCATGTATTTTCCAATTACTGAGCATTAACAGTGTCCTCATAACAGGCTATTTCAGCCCCCGTGCACTTCTGGAGTAGAAGTAAGTTTGGCTGATGGTTTATAAATATTCATCTTCCAAGTCAGAGGCACTCAGCTTTTCCACAGACCCAGTAGTGGTTGTATCTGTTCATTTCATTTAGTTAAAAACTATATTGCAGATACAATAATCCAGCCAACCTTTTAAATTAACTGGTAACTTTATTAATAACAATAGCATCTACACACATCTGAAAACACACATGTAAGAAACATAAGATTTATTCAGTCTCTGATAATGTCTGGAGCCCATTTGGATTCATGAAACCCCTGCAGTTAACTCCAGGATCCCTTATCCAAAAGCAGAGTTGAATAACTCATCAGACCATCAGTGTCTTTATCAGAAAAATCAAGGCTTGGACAGAAAGATTCAACATTCTGTAATTACATGAAGTAAAACTAAAATACAATTGTCCTCGCATCTGAGGATACAAAGGTGGACAAGGTTAGCTGCATGACCAGTGGACCAATCACTTCGCTTCTCTCAATCTCGATTTTAAAGGGATATTAATCTTGTCTATCGTATAGGGTCTCCTGAAAAGCAAATGAGATGGTGAACATAAATTAAAAGCTCATCTCCGTGAGGAACAAAGGATCAGGATGGAAGGATGTCATAAATAGAGAAAGGAAAAGGATTTCCAGTGACCAATGTTTTGAATTTAATGAAAATCCAAGAGATTAGGCCAAACTGAGAAGTATAAAGGAGGGACAAAACTGCCACCTCCCCCTTAAAGCAAAAAAAAAAAAAAAAGAAAAAGAAAAAAATCTTAACAAAGTCCTCCTCCCAGCTGTTGCCCTGCGGTGACCACGGACAGACTTGGCGAAGGAGCTCCAAAAACATTTCCATTTTCATCACGTCTTCACATACATCTAATGAAAATGAACCGCACCCATCCATCCACGGAAGCGATTAAAAAAGGAGTGGGACAGAAAAATTAATTAAACAAATATTAATTCAATAAGTACTGAAGTGTCCACTGTGTGCCCAGTACTGGTTGGCACTGACGATATAGAGGAAAACCAGACCAGCAAAGTTTCTGTTAAGGGCTTGAGGAGAAAGACCGTAAACAAGAATATAAACGAACAAAACAATTTCTAGGAGAAATCCAATCTGCTAGGAGAAAGATAAAATAGAGTGAGGGCCCAGGACAGGCAGGAAGAAGAGGCGCAAACTCCTGAGTGGATGACTTGGGAAGGTTTCTGAGAGGTGATGTTTGAGCCCAGACTAAAATGACTAGTGCCTTACAGTTACTTGAGGCCGAAACATTCCAAGATAAGAGAATTAAATGCAAAAATGATCCACCAACCAAAAAATAACAGGGATTTCAAAGCACCAAAGTGAGCGGTGGAAACCAGAATCTATGAATTCTGGAGCGGCGCGAGATTTTGAATATTCATGTCGTCCAATCAGGGAAAGGCTGAGACCAGGCAGCGCGGGTTCCGTCCTAAATACCCCGAACTACTGGTATCCACAGGAGGTCACGTCGCAGGGCGTAACTGGTGACTGGGCACCCAAGCAGCCGCCAGACTCTCGGGAGAATTCTTCAGGGCTGTGATGCAGTGTTCGCAGGACTCGGGCTTACTTACATCCTGGGGTCCTTTCTTAAATGAGGATGGCCGAAATCACTCACTTCGTTTTAGAACACCGATGAAACGTACCTAACAGAGCCACCAGAACACAACAGTCTACAAGCAGAGGGTGGGAAGGAGCAGTCTCAGAATCCTAATTTAGAACTGACTGACTCATAAGAAAACGAAGCAGCACAGTGAGGGGTTAAGACTCGGCCTAGATTCAAAAGCAATGCCAGTCACGCGCCAAGAACCTCAAGTCATAAGGGCCTAAAAAGCTACGTGTGCCATTTGCCATTACTTTCATCCAACTACTGCAACTTACTTTGTGAGAAGAGACTGAGAGAAAACAAGTGAACAAAGCTCTTCTCTGGTGATAAGATGGGTGGCTCTGAAAAGAGCCTTTGGAAAGTCAAGCGGCCCGGCGACTTTTGCGAGCGCCGCGTCCCGGCAGGGACTCACTTGGAGCTGGTGTACTTGGTGACCGCCTTGGTGCCCTCGGACACGGCGTGCTTGGCCAGCTCGCCGGGCAGCAGCAGGCGCACGGCCGTCTGGATCTCCCGGGAGGTGATGGTCGAGCGCTTGTTGTAATGCGCCAGGCGCGACGCTTCGCCCGCGATGCGCTCGAAGATGTCGTTGACGAACGAGTTCATGATGCCCATGGCCTTGGACGAGATGCCGGTATCCGGGTGCACCTGTTTCAGCACTTTGTACACGTAGATGGAATAGCTCTCCTTGCGACTGCGCTTGCGCTTTTTGCCGTCCTTTTTCTGAGCTTTGGTGACAGCTTTCTTCGAGCCCTTCTTGGGCGCGGGAGCGGATTTTGCCGGCTCAGGCATTGTAGAATACAACACCCCTTAGCAAGGAAAAGTAGCATGAGAATGGGCGGGCCTGATCCTTTTATAACCACCGTATGCAAATCAAGGCTCCAAAAGTCTTACGTTTCCATTGGGCCATGAAGAGACCTTGCGTTATCAGTAATAGCTACGTAACAACACCGACTCTTGACCTTATTGGCCATTTCTGGAGCCAATTTAGGACCAATGAAAAATTCGTTCCTGACCCCACCCCCTAGGAAAGCTTATAAAAGCTTTCCAGTGGCTGATCTTTCAATCCTGTTTGTTGCGAGAATCTGAGCTCTAGGCCTTGTAGCATTACTTTCAGTTATGTCTGGCCGCGGAAAGCAAGGAGGCAAGGCCCGCGCCAAGGCCAAGTCGCGCTCGTCCCGCGCAGGTCTGCAGTTCCCGGTGGGGCGAGTGCACCGTCTGCTACGCAAAGGCAACTACGCCGAGCGGGTGGGAGCCGGCGCGCCGGTGTACATGGCGGCAGTCCTCGAGTACCTGACCGCCGAAATCCTGGAGCTGGCGGGCAACGCGGCCCGAGACAACAAGAAGACGCGCATCATCCCTCGTCACCTGCAGCTGGCCATCCGCAATGACGAGGAATTGAACAAGCTATTGGGCAAAGTCACCATCGCCCAGGGTGGCGTTTTGCCCAACATCCAGGCCGTTCTATTACCAAAGAAAACTGAAAGCCACAAAGCCAAAAGCAAATAAATCCAGACAAAGTGAACCAAAGACCAAAGGCTCTTTTTAGAGCCACCCAAGTTTTCAAAAAAAGAGCTAATGCGCTGTTTCGTGATCAGCCCTTCATTTGACACTTTGGTGGCTCTTAAAAGAGCCTTTGGGGTGAGTGGGGTTGGTGTCAAGCCTCCTAATTACTTATTCTTGCCAGGCTTGTGACTCTCCGTTTTCTTGGGCAACAAGACTGCCTGGATATTGGGCAAGACGCCGCCCTGGGCAATTGTGACACCCCCGAGTAACTTGTTGAGCTCTTCATCATTTCTCACGGCTAGCTGCAAATGGCGAGGGATGATGCGCGTCTTCTTATTGTCTCGGGCCGCGTTGCCGGCCAGCTCCAGGATTTCCGCTGTCAGGTACTCCAGCACAGCCGCCAGGTACACCGGCGCGCCAGCCCCCACTCGCTCGGCGTAGTTGCCTTTGCGCAGCAGGCGGTGCACTCGCCCCACGGGGAACTGAAGGCCAGCGCGGGACGAGCGCGACTTGGCCTTGGCCCGAGCTTTGCCTCCCTGCTTTCCGCGTCCTGACATTACGGCTAAAAATGCAGTTACAGCTTCTTTTTCAAAGAGAAGAATGTGGCAAGGATAACCAATTTGATGTAATTTATAAGAGCTACCGGGAGGGGTGAAGCGAAGTGGTTTGATTGGCTAAAAGCTGAGTCCGATCGAACAGCCAATAGGAAAGCGGAAAGCAGACTCTTCGTTTGCATCTTGTACTACGAGGAAATGACGGCCTTGGTAAGTACCTACCAATCGCTGTGAACCACATTAAAGCCCCTTATTTGCATGCCAGGATTTTTAAAGCGAAGGCTTTCAAACAACACGCTGTTTTGTTTTTTATTGAGTGGCAGTTTTTTTCCAACTTAAGAGTGGTAGGTTTTTTTTCACCAAGGGAAATCCCAAGAAGGACCCAAAAGGACTGCAGAGAGTCTCTGGCAGATGTAAGAGTTACTCCCACTCAAGGGTACCGAATTCTGAAGCTGATTACCCCCTTGAGCCCTAAATTACCCTCCAAGTCCCTCCCTTTGTGGCTCGTCAAAGCTAAACTGCTTAAAGAATATAGTACTACGAAGGCCTCCCCCTTTCAGTTTACTCGTTGCCTGCAGTGTGGCTTAGCCCCATGCCACCCGCCACTGCTCCTCGGACTCCAGTTTGACCGAGGCTAGCATAGAATTAGTCATCCTCCTCTTTACCTCCCGGCGGCGTCCAAAACCGCCTTGAACCTGAAGGCGGCTTTCCCTTGGCTTTCAAAATGTCGCCCTTCGTCTTTCCTCATCCTGTTTCTGTTCCTTTGCCCTTTTTTTACCTATTTATTTATTTAATTTTATTTCTCCCCACCCCCACCCCTCAACTCTGGCAACACCAAATTCCTCTGCCCGTCTTTAAATCCCGGTGTCCAGCTGGGCTCTGCCTCCCTACTCGCCCCTCCCCCACACTCCTCCATTCTTCACTCTCCGCGAAGAGTCTTACCCAACTCCATGCTTTCAGCTAACACCTAAATTTGTTTCAGAAGCTCAGACCCATATACGTGACTGCTGACTGGATACTTCAACCTGTTTGTCCCAATAACTCGACCTATCCAAAAGCAAACTCATCCAAACACCGCCCCCCCCCCCCGCCCTTTGTTCTCTTTACCTGAATGGCACCAACAATCTTCCAGGTACCTAAGCCAGAATCCACTGTTCCCTGCATCTCAACAGCATATCCAGTGTTACTTATTTAACTTCAGCCTTTTCCTCCATGATCCTCTTGTTTGCCTCTCTTAGACTTCAGCAACAGCCCCTAGAGACTCGTTTGTATAATCCTCCACCTACCTTCCATAGAAATTTTTCCTGAAAGTTCCATTTCTTTCTCCTCAGCTTCCCATCCCTGGGAGTTCTACATCCCCACCCCATTTTCACCCTTTCCTGAATATCCCATAAAGCTGAAACCGCTGAAATGCGTCTGGGGGCTCCGAGGAGCTTCAGTTCTTTATGTCTCAGCGCAGAAAGAATTCAGCGAGAGGCAAAGTGACAGATAAGTGACTTATTAGAATAGGACACTTGTGAGACTTGAGACTTCCCAAGTGGCTGGGTGAGAAGGTGCCGTGCTCCGAGAACTTAGTGGGCTACAGTTTTATAATCAAAGGAAAAGTGGGGAGGGGGAAAAGACCACCTTCTTCCTCATTCTTGAGTAGACGTCAAACTTCCAGCATCAGCTCCTCCTCCACGTGGGGGGGAGGGAGGGAGGGAGGCTCTTGTCCCTACTTGGTCAAGTCGGGACTGTCATGGTGCAATGGAAATGAGCCAAAAGGCGCTCATTTTCTAAAAATGGTAAATGATCTCAGGTTTCAGTATAATGTCACCCTTTCCTTATATTTTTTTGTTTTTAGTGTGTGGAGAGAAGCATGCCCTTGGAATCAGCTTACTGAGCTCACTGGGCAGGATGTGGGTCTCATGCCACCATTGTTTTATTGTTTTGGGGCATGTCTCATGCTTCTGTTGCATAGTTTTGTTGCTACGCAGGCCTGCTTGATTGAGTGATCATTAACTTAGAGTGGTCTCCCATACCTTTTTCTTTACTTACAATCCCCAGTGGGATTAACTATTTAATTACCTACTTTGTCCCTTCACTATGTCCCTATCAAAGACAGGAGGTAGAATGCTATAGAGAAAAGAATAGACTTAAATTTTTCTCCCTGAGCTCTTTTCTAGTGTTCCTCTTTTATCCTCACCTTTGTTCAACTGACATTTATTGAGTACATGCTACCTATCAGGCAATGGGTATACAGATAATTGAGACTAGTACAAAGAGGTCTGTAATGAGATGCCTCTAGAAAATGGAGGAAATCTGGTGAACTCTGTAAGTTAAAATTAGTTAACATCAGCTATCTATAGAGCTTACCCCTGGTAAGATGCTGGTATAGATTTGTGAAACACCCAAGTACAGTCAAAAGTAATGGGAGTGTTTCCTCAATAGTAGGATGCAACTGAAGATAATTCTAGCCAAACTGATTATAGTATTTCAGAAGATGCACGTGTTAATAGAAAGATATGGTCCACATACAATCTAAATGGGGCAATTACAGTAGGAATGTGTTGTGCTTCTCTAACACTTAAGAGTATGTGTCTGCTAGACACAAAGGTTTAGGCTGTTATAGAAGGTTCCCTGGTGAAAGCATCAGCTTGTTCTCATAGTCTAGGTGAAATGTTTCTGAAGACTATCCAACCCTCTTAGCTCAGGTTCTGCTCTCAATTAACAACTTTCCAATTATTCTACTTTAGGATAAAAATATGAGACTGAAAAGGGGAGAACCAGTATGGGAAGATATATCTATCACTAGAAGTTAATTAATTTGAATTCTGACCTATTCATCAATTGCTTGTGTATTTTGTTAGTGTAACTCTCTCCCCAAGAAGCCAATCAGCTCTGGAAGTTCTAATAGTGTCAACTTTTCAGCCCTACAGAGCACAGAACAAAATACAGTAGTAGGGACCCCATGACAACTCTGGTACCCTTCGAGGCCCTGCTTGAGGGGCCAGCTGACCTCCTGATTTCTTTTTTACTTCTATCACAGTGACCCTGTGCTGTTAGGAAGGGTAAAGGGAAAAGAGATTATATTAAACCCTTATTAAGAGATAAGCCCTATGTTAGGGGCTACCTATGAAGTAGATATACAGTTGTACCTCAGTACCAGGACCCCCAGTGGATACTAAAATCCAAGGATGTTCAAGTCCCTTATATAAAATGGTGTAGTATTTGTGTATAACCTAAGCACATCCTCCCAGATGAAGTATCTCTAGATTACTTTTAATACCTAATACAATGTAAATGTTATGTAAATAGTTGTAAATACAATGTAAAACTATGTAAATAGTTGCTAGGGCAGGGCAAATTCAAGTTTTGCTTTTTGGGGACTTTCCAGATTTTTTTTAGAATATTTTCCATCTATGGTTGATTGAATCCTCAGATTCAGAACCCATGGATACTGAAGGATGACTGTAATTGTTTCACAGATAAGGAAACCAAGGCTCAGAAACGTTTAAGCACTTGCTGAAGGTCACACAGCCACTTACAAAGACATGATTAGAACCAAGGTCTGCCTGATTCAAAGACTCTGCTCGTCATCCCTCCAAGCACACTACTTCACTAACTAGATTGTGGGTTTCATGAAGTCACTTAACTTACCCAACCTCGCTTCCTGCCTCTGTTACAGAGAGAGGGAGAGCTGGAGAGCAGGAGAGTTAGAGAGTGAGAGTGAGAGAGCATGAGAGAAGAATGGAATTAGACTTAATACTTTAAATTCCATCTAGCTATAAAACCTTATTAGATAAGTCCAGATAGGCCAATATCCTACAAATTTTATCAAGCTCAGTTACTATCTATTGCTCCCCAGACCTCCCTTCCCAGCATTCTTACCAGAGCTATTAAAATATATAACAGAGCAGGCCATTTGTAAAAGTCATACACCATCACAAACAGGCTGGATCTTATCTCCTTTAACACCTCTGGGATTTTTAACCAAAAGCAGCTGAGTTCCTAACCAGGCAATCTAGTTAATCAAACATTTAGGGCATTCTGGGTCCATTCTATCATTCCAACCACACTTCTCTCCCTTCCCCTTTTCTTCCACCTTTCCTCAACTCCACCCCCAGCCCCCTCCGTACTGAGCTTCACATCATTCATAAGAGGAGCAAGGCCTTTCCACAGCTCCCTGCCATTGCACATAACGTTGCCCTTGGCTAGAATGCTTTCAGCCTCCTCTGGACCTGCAAAATCCTCCTCATCCTTCCAGTTTCCACCCAGATATCACCTCCTCTTTCATGAAGCTTCCCTACTGTCACACACACAGCCTCAGTGTACCCACATCTCTTTGTTCATATCCTGCTGATAGCATTTAAGCACTCTGCCCTGTGTTTTGACCTTGGTCTCACTTCCTTTCTGTGACCACTTCAAGGGACAGACCATGTCTTCTTCACCTTTAAATCAGGAGTCCTTTATTCCTTCTACCTGGCTCTTAGTAGGGTAATTAAATGTTTTTTGCATAAACAAATAAAACTATACTCTTAGAGAATTAGCATCTTCTTCTCTAAAATATTTCTCTTTAGTCAACAAACCACTCTCCAAATGCTAGCTAGCTATCAACAGTAGACTGTGGTAGCCAGAGTGACAGAAAATACAACAGAAGCTCATCAATTAAATAAAAATCATATACCCTACCATAATAGAGTTGTTAGAATAAATGAGAATTAAACATAAAGAACCTAGTACAGAGATGGAACCTGAGACGCCCAAATGCTGGATTAGGAGGCAGAATAGCTTAATGTTTAAGAGCTCAAATTCTGCAGCCTGACTCTCTGGGTTTGTTTACCAGATCTGTGACCATTGGTACATTACTTACCTAACCTCTAAGGGTCTCTGCTTCCTCAATGGTAAAGCAAGAGTAGTAACAGTAGCTACTTCATGGACTTGTTGCAAGAATTAAAAGAGTTTATAAATGTAAAACATTTAGCATAGTATAGTACCTGTCACCAACAAAGCAGGGGATCTCAAAAATTTGAACAAATTTGCCATTTCAGAAATAAACATTGAGTTTATCCTATGACCACTCCTGGATATACACCAAACAGAAAAGAATGTTTACATCCAACGAAAAGCACGTACAAGGATGTAGTATATTCATATACTGCAATACCACACAATGAAAATGAACAAATCACTGCCACACACAAGGATGAATCTCACAGACAATGTTGAGCAAAAGACAAATACAAATGTATTCATACTATGTGATTCTATTTATAAGAAGTTCAAAAACAGGCAAAACTAATCTATGGTGCTAGAGGTTAGAATAATGATTAACTGTGGCAGGGTGGTATTGACTTCCCTGGGAGCATTCCGAGGTGCTAGAAATTTTCTGTATCTTGATATGGTGTATTCCCATGTAAAATTAAGCTGTATGCTTAAAAAAGTGTGCATTTCTTATGTGTAAATTATACATCAGTAGGGACAAATTAATTTTTCTTTTTTTTTTTTTTTGCAGTACGCGGGCCTCTCACTGTTGTGGCCTCTCCCGTTGCGGAGCACAGGCTCCGGACAGACGCGCAGGCTCGGCGGCCATGGCTCATGGGCCCAGCCGCTCTGCGGCATGTGGGATCTTCCTGGACCGAGGCACGAACCCGTGTCCCCTGCATCGGCAGGCGGACTCTCAACCACTGCACCACCAAGGAAGCCCCCAAATTAATTTTTTAATGAACAAATACTGAAGTAATCATCATAGGAAAAAGATGAATACTTTGTTGGGCATCTTACTCCTCACATTACACATTAGTGTTTATTAGTTTTCGTTTTGTTTTCTTTAATTACACGAGGCGGCCACCATAATGTCTCAGTGCTTAAAGCCTCTAAGACTCTTAATCTGTCCATGACAAAGCTTCACTAAATAGTACATATTGTCATGACTATGTTTTTATTAGAAACAAAGACACTAAACTTGCCCTAGGGAGCTTGCAACTTACAAAGCTTTCATTTATTTTTGCAACAGGAATAATAATGTCGGCCCTCTCTATTCACATACTAGCTCACTATCCATTCGGTACATTTTACCGAACACCCAAGTATGCCAACAGTGAGCCTGGCATAACACATGCAGTGAATACATTGCCTCTGGCCAGATCTCTCTTTCCACATGATTGGTTTCCTCTAGTCATTCAAATCTCTGTTTAAATGTCCCCTCCACAGCAAGGCCTTCTCTGACCACAGCCTCCCACCATTCCCCACCACTGTCACTGGATTAGCAAATTACAAGGCCCTCACCTAAAACAAGTCCTTCTTAGAGATTCCATCTCTTTAACAGCACTCTAGTTGATTTACTTCTCTCTAGCCTGTCTCCTGCCTTCACTCAGATTATCTTGCACCAGACTACTGCCAAAGGCTTTTCTCCTCTTCTCCCTGCTTCCACTCTTCCCATTCCCTTAATATATTCCTCATACACTAGCCACAGTGATCTTCTAATAGAAAATCTGATTCTTTTCTCACTTTATTCTTTTTCCCAGGTCATTTCACTCCCCTCATCCACTTCCCCGCCTCCCCCCCCCCCCCCCCCCCCCCGCCCACGATCTCATTTCATCTTCAGCGAGACTCTTGCCTCACATGCGCTTCTCAGATGCTAAAACTAGTAGACAAAAGCTTAATGAAAAACAGAATAGTACATAGACTCAAAGTATCTCCTACAACTACAAAGGGAAAAAGGAAAATTTTACAATTGAGAAACCTGAGAGATACCACCTTAATCAATTAATCAGAATTATCATTAACAATGAGACAAATTGAATTATATGCCCCCTATATGCTTCAGTGAAAGGATTCAATATCACTTCTGCAGTTTTCCTGCCAAAAATGTATATCCTAAATCTGAATCAGAGTGAAGCATTCGACAAACTCAAGTTGAGGGATATTTAACAAAATAAATGGTCTGTACTCCTCAAAAATGTCAAAGTCGTGAAAGACAAAAAGACAAATGAACTATTCCAGATTAATGGAGACCAAAGAGACGTAACAACTGAATACAGCATGTGATCCTAGATTGGATACTGGCCCAGAATTTTTTTTTCCATTTTATATAAAGGACATTATGGGACAACTGGCAAATTTTGCATAAGATCTGTACATTATAGTACTGTATCAATGTTAATTTCCAGAATTTGACAATTACATTGTGGTTATGTGAGAAAACGTCTTTTTTTTTTACTAAATACATATTAGCAAATATATATTAGTCAGAGCTCTTCAGAGAAATAGAACAATAGGATATATATGGAGAGGGCAAGAGCAAACGAGACAGAGAGAGAGAGAGAGAGAGAGAAAGAGAGAGAGATTTATTATAAGGAATTGGCTCACATGACAATGGATGCTGACAAGTCCCGAGATCTGCAGGGTGAGTCAGCAAGCTGGAAACACAGGAGAGCTGATGGTGTAATTCCAGTCCAAGTCTGAAGGCTTGAGATCCAAGAGAAGCAATGCTGTAGTTCCAGTCAAAGACTAACAGGCTGGAGACCCAGAAAGAGCCAGTGTTTCAGTTCAAGTCTGAAGGCAGGAAAGAAGCCAATATCCCAGTTCAAAGGCAGTCAGGCGGGAGAGAACTCTCTTCTTCCAGGAGGGTTAGCCTTTTTGTTTTATTCAGGCCTTCAACTGATTGGATGAGACCCAGCCACAATAGGGAGGGCAATCTGCTTTACTCGGTCTACCAATTTTAATGTTAATCTCATCAAAAACACCCTTACAGAAACACCCAGAATAATGTTTGACCAAATATATGGGCACCCTGTGGCCCAGTCAAGTTGACACATAAAATTAACCATCACAGGTAGTTAGAGGTAAATGGACTTATGTCTGAAACTTACTCTCAAATGATTCAGAAAAATAATTATATATGTGTAGTTAGATACATAAAAAGAAACAAAGCAAACATGATAACATGTCAATATTTGGATAATCTGGGTACCAGGGTGAGGGGTATACAAGAATTATTTGTACTATTTTTGTATTTCTATAACTCTGAAAGCACTTAAGAAAAAGTTAAAAATAAAATACACACACATAGAACCATACATCCAACATGACATCTGTTCTTCGATATCATAAAGACACTTCAGGATCAAGTCCAAAACAGAATTGGGCACCTAGTCTTTCCCTTCCCCACCCTTCCAAACCTGTGCTTCTTCCAATATTCTGTATCTTAGGGAACAAATGCCATCCATCCAGATGCACAAACCTGATAGTTATCCTTCATACTTTCCCTCCCGTAACTAGCCCATTACCACATCCTGTGGGTTTTACCCTCCCAATGTATATCTTACAGCCACAATTTATTTCCATCTTCACCTGCATGACCACCAGCGTGGTCCAAGTCATCATCATCCCTCACCTAGACTGCTACACTAACCTCCCAACTGGTCTCCCTGCTTGCACTCTTACCTCCTCTACGGTTCTCCACACTGCAGCCAGGGATCTTTGCAAAATAAAAATTTAAAGATGGCTAAATTCAATGCATGATCCTTGATTGGCTTTCGAAAAATAAAAAATTATAAAGGCAGTAATGAGACACCTGGGGAAATTTGAATGTCAACTATATATTAATAACAGTATTGAACAAATATTAAACGTCTTAGGCGTGGTAATAGTATTGCGCTTATGTAGGAAAATATCCTTGTCTTAGGAGATATACGTTTAAGTATATAGCAATGAAATGTAAGATTTTCGCAACTCTCAATGGTTCAGCAAAAATGATAACAATATTTTTATTATATACACACATTCAAAGAGAGATTAGGGCTTCCCTGGTGGCGCAGTGGTTGAGAGTCCACCTGCCGGGGACTCACATGACATGGGTTCGTGCCCCGGTCCGGGAAGATCCCACGTGCCGCGGAGCGGCTGGGCCCATGAGCCATGGCCGCTGAGCCTGTGCGTCTGGGGCCTGTGCTCTGCAACGGGAGAGGCCACAACAGTGAGAGGCCCGCGTACCGGAAAAAAAAAAAAAGGGAGATAAAAAGCAAATCTGGTAAAATGTTGTCAGTAAATATAGGTGAAGAATAAATGGGGTGCTCATTGTACTAACCTTGCAATTGACATTATGTTAAATTTTTTGAGTGTGATAGGGTATTGTAGTTATTTAAGAGAATATCCTTCTTCTTAGGAGATACATACTGGAGTACCTAAGGGTGAAATGTCATGCTGTCTGCAACTTATTTTCAAAAAAAGTATAGAAATACATTTTTAAAGTATATAAGTATACATAAAGTACTTAAACATAAAAGTATATATGTATAAGTATATAATATATATAAATGTAAAAAACAGTGAAAGGTAGAGGATGCTGTTTTGCACTGTTCAACTTTTCTGCAGATTTGAAATTTTTCAAAATTAAAAGTTGGGGAAATACATATATGGAGAAATCGATAAAATATTAGGATACAAAATAAAATACTGGTTGAATTGACGAGTTACATATCATCTTGGAAAAATCTCATCCTGTTATATCCCCACTGAAAACCTTCCCTAGCTTCCTACTGCTCCTAGGATAAAAACAAAACTGCCTAACGAGGCCTTCTCCCCACAGGCCTATACATTCGCTCAGCTTCCCATCACCATCATCTCTGCCCCGTGGGCTCCAACCATATCTAACTACACCCAAAGGAACCACTCCCCCAAAGTTCTCTCTCCTCCTGGCCTTTGTGCGTGCAGCTACCACACTAGGAGGGGCTGAGAAAGGGATTTTTGTGCCTCTTGTAAACTGTTTCCTTAAGTTTTCTCTTCTCCCCCAAGTCTGGACGACATGCCTCCTTAGCATCCTGCTCTTAGTCCCATCACAGCCCTTAGCACACAGGATTGCAACTGTCCACTCACTGGTCCATCTTCTCCAGTGTTCTGTAAACTGCCTGAGGACAGGGCCTGTCTTACCTCCCCAGCCTCCAGGACTGGTCTGGCACACAATAATTATGTATTCAATAAATGAAATGGACTTCCATTTTCTTGTATGTAAAATAAAGGTGTTGGGCTAGATAACCTACAAGATGTATTGTCAATAAAATGAATCGAATAATCTCAATTGCACAGAAGTTCCCGTTTTCTTTACAATTCCTCAGGTTCAGAGCCTCCCACGACCTCACGAGTCGGGGGAAGTAGAGACTACAGTTCCCGAGAACCCTCGGGGCACCACGTGGTGCCGGCCCGGTCTATCGCGTAGCGAGGACTCCATTTCCCAGCGTGCCTCAGGACGCGAAGTCTACGTTTCGCCCGGAACATCAGGAGTCCGGCCCTGAATGGGAGCTGCGGTAGCGAAGACTGAGTGCAAGGTAGAAGGGGCCCAGCCTGGGGTTCAGAGGGGACACAGGGACATTGGCTCAACCAAAAGCCCGGAGTTGCACATACCCTACTCTTGCAACCTCCAGCTCATTCTTTGCGAATCTCCTTAGTAAGGAACGTGCTTCGCGCGCGGGCTCTCTCTAATCCACCGCCTCCCTTCAGCGGCTCGCGGCTGGAGGCCAGATTCCCCCAAGTCACACAGAGGAAAGAGGCGGTGCCTCGCGTCTCACTGTCGCGTCTAGGCGGGCTCCCAGTATGGACTTTGGCCGGGGGGCGGGGGCTGGGGTGGTTGAGAGACTGGTCTCTCACCAAGAGCGAGGCCCTGACCCTCACTGCTCCCGTCCTTGTCTCTGCCGTAGCTGATGCTGAGTGGGCAGCTGGTCGGAAGCCTGTTCTCCATGGCTGGCCGCGTCTGTTTGTCCCGGGGCAGCGCCAGATCAGGAGCCATCGGTCCCGTCGAGGCCGCCATTCGCACAAAGTTGGAGCAGGCGCTGAACCCCGAGGTCCTGGAGCTGCGTAATGAGAGCGGCGGCCACGCGGTCCCACCAGGCAGTGAAACCCATTTCCGCGTGGCCGTGGTGAGCTCTCGTTTCGAGGGACTGAGCCCCTTGCAACGGCATCGGCTGGTCCACGCGGCGCTGTCAGAAGAACTGGCTGGGCCGGTCCACGCCCTGGCCATACAAGCGCGGACCCCCGCCCAGTGGAGGGAGAACCCTCAACTGGACACGAGCCCCCCCTGCCTGGGCGGGAGCAAGAAAACTCGAGGAACTCCCTGAACCCCGAGAGAGAGGGAGGACCGGGATCGAAACGGGTTGGGTGAGAATAAACTACTGGGGCCTTCTTCCCTTCAATACAGTCTGGTATTTGTAAGAGTTGAGGACCTGGGCCCCATTCAACCGGCATATACAGGTTCTCTGGAGACAGCAATTCATTTCACATCAAGGTCAACCTAAGGAAAGCATACAATCACTCACTACTGCTCTTGCCCTGGACTATTAAGGAAAAGCTGCCCAGTTGTTTCGTGTTAAATTGTGACTTAAGGAACCACCAGACCTTATGAGTTGCAAGTAATCCTGTACATTAAAAGAGAAATTATCATATGAGGTGAATTGCTGTTTTGTTAAAGGCCTGTTGAACCAGTGCTACAGATGTTCTTGGGAGAAGAAAGATACTTGAAGCCTAGCATAGTCAGGAAGGGCTTCATTAAACCAGAAAGGAAAGGAAAGTTGTTGCAGGCAGGGGGAAGAACCCAAGCAAAGGCATAGAAGCTGGACTGGGCAGAGAGTTATTGGACAAGACAGCAGTTACAGACACATTTGAACTTCAGACTTGGGGAATGTTTGGCTTTCTATCAACCTGTCCATTTCCAAAAGGATTTACATTTGTTTGTGAGAAAAAAAACTTTAAAAAAAAAAACCACTAAAGCAGTGAAAAGATTATAATCTGGGAAGTAAGTATAGAAGGGGGAGAAAACTTTACGTAGCCCTTTTTCTTATGAGCCTTCCAAATGTCATAATTCTGAGGGAAGCTCAGGTAATGTCTAGTTAAGCAGCTTTCTGATGATCTCAATATGGAGATGGAACTTAGACAGTAAAGAGAAAGCTTGGTTAACATGTATCAACTGTTTCTGGCTAAAGAGTTTAGACTGCATCTGGTTGGGCAGTAGGGAGTCATTGAAGGCTGTTGAGAAAAGGATGCCAGAGAGCATTTTGGGGCAGATTGATCTGGCAATGATGTGTAAGTGGGTTGGCATAGGAAATAGGAGGCACAGAGATTAACCAATGGTGCAGGCAGAACCCTGACCTAGAGGTCAGCTGTTGAAATGGAAAGGAAGGAGTTGATTTGAGAGCGACCATTTTTAAAAAGTCAGAAAACGGCTTGATTAGAACAGAAATGCACTAGAGTGAGAGGAGCGTCAATGGTAAACCTCAGGCAGTACTTTTCAGATTTCCTCACAGATAAAAATTCCCACGGGAGCTTGTTTAAAATGTGGATTCTAGGTCAACTCTCTTCCAAAAAAAGATTCTGATTCCACAAGTCAGGAATGGAATCTGGAATCTACATTTTTAAAAAACACACAAGGATTTGGAGGAAAGTTGGTTCTATTCTCAAGAAATATTACTCCAAGTTTTTGTTTATTTGTATTCATTTTTGGAGTTCTTAGATTTTTTAAATGTTTTTGTAAATATTATTTTTTTATGGCAAAAACTCTTGAGATCTGTCCTCTTAACAATTTTTTTTAAGTGTACAATCAATACATTATCACTGACTACAGGTACAATGTCATACAGCAGATCTCTAGAGCTTAATCATCTTGCTTAACTGAAGTTTTATGCCTGTTGATTGGCAACTCCCCATTCCCTTCTCTCCCAGCCCCTAGTAACCAACATTCCACTCTGATTCTATTTGACTATTTTAGATAAAGTGGAATCATGCATATTTGTCTTTCTGTGACTGGCTTATTTCACTTAGCATAATGTCCTCATGGTTTATGATAGCAGAATTTCCTTCTTTTTTAAGGCTGGCAAGTATTCCATTGTTATGTACATACTATATTTTCTTTATCCATTCATTTGTCAATGGACATTTAGGTTGTTTCCACACCTTAGCCATTGTGATATTCTGCAATGAACATGAGAGTGCTAATACCTCTCCAAGATCCTGATTTCAGTTCTTTTGGATAAATATCCAGAAGTGGGATCGCTGGATCATATGGTAGTTCTATTTTTAATTTTTTGAGGAACTTCCATATTTTCCAGAGTGGCTGTATCATTTTGAATTCCCACCAACAATGTACAGGGGTTCCAGTTTCTCCACATCTTTGCCAACACTTTATATAATAGCTATCCTGAGAGGTATGAGGTGGTATCTCATTATGGTTTTGATTTGCACTTCCCTGATGATTAGTGACATTGAGCATTTTTTTATATATACCTATTGGTCATTTTATGTCTTATTTGGGAAAATGGCTATTCAAGTCCTTAGCCCATTTTTTAATTAGGTTATTAGTTTTTTTGCTATTGAGTTGTAGGACATTACCCCAAGTTTTCAAAACTAGGAGACTGAGGGGGTGCTCCATCTGTAGAAGTGGAAAGGTCAGGATAGAGAGGCCAACTCAGGAAGTAAATGTGATGCATCATGTTACTCTGGCCTTCAGTTTAGAGAGAGAGGAGTTGTTTTTCCATCTCACGTCTTCCCCTCCCAGGACTGTCTCAGAGTTGGACGTAGGTGGAGGCAAAGAAGCAGACATAGATTTTAAGGATTTGTTTCCTTTTTATTTTTCATCAATATTTTCATTTTTTACATCAACAGAGTTGGGTTTAGGGTTCCCCAGGAAAGTAAGGGAGATGGATGGGTCCCTCCAGGGGGTTGCAGGGGAGAGGGCTGCGTCCAGCAAGTGAAGGGTGAGGGAAGAGGGCACACACTCGTACACTGGGCACTGGAGAAGGCAGTCCTTTGAGCACAGACATCAAAGAGTTAAACAGTCACCACCTGGTTCATTGTTACAAAATGGGTGGGGGGCACCAGACGCGGCATGAGGAGGGTGAATTTGGATTTTCTTTTTTTATTGTTGTTTTCACTTTTTTTCCTTTTAACTTTTTTTTAACATTTACAAACAGCTAAAAACTACGACACATCACAGCTACGTTGGGGGAAAGGGGGCACCAAAGAAAGCAGCCACACAGAGTAGGGTGGGGCAGGGGCAGCTTAGCCTACAGGGGCTGTCCTGTGGAAAGGGTGAGATGAGGAGACTGAGGCTTCTGGTCCCTGCATTAGGAGTCCCTGGCTTACTGCCTAACCTCTTCCCACTTTACAGGAGTTGCTGGGAAGGCCCCAGTTCCTGCCCCGCCCCAGCTCCTTGTGCTTTTGATCTGCTGGTTGGACCATATGACTGGTTTCTTTCCCTCCACTGCTCCCCTGCCTGTGAGGGGACAGGTTGGAGGTGGGAGGGCTTCTGTGCTGTGTCTGTCTGTGCTCTAGTGGGTAGAGCCTCTCATTCCAGAGGAGGCCTGTGCTTCTTGAGAGGAGGGGAGGAGATGGACCTTGTCAGGTGCCCTCAGCTCTCCCTAGACTGTGGGATTCTTATCCCAGCCTGGCCTAGGGCTCCTCCCACCCAGGCCTGGCACAGAAACAAGATTAGGGGAGGTACTGGGGGAGGCAGGGTTGTGTGTGTGTCCACTGAAGTTACCCTTGGCTTGTATCTGAGGACAGCATAACGACACCCCCACCTCACAGCACGCACACACACACACACATAAATGTACACAAGCACTCACACACACAGTCCTGCTGAGCTGCCTCAGAACTTAATATATAAATAAATAAGAATCAGAAAGCTAATTTCATAAAATTCAGGCTTCTTACTTGTAGCCCAAATTGAGAAGGAAATGGAGGCTAGGGGGCTGAGGTTTATTGCTACTCCCCCAGGATCCAACAGGAGGCGTGAGAGGGCACTTTACGCGCTTACGACTCTAAGTTCTTTTGGTCCGTGGTCTACACTAGGCCCCTGCCGCCGGCATAGCCACACGCCTGTGCTTTCACCAGGGCCCAGGCAGAGGGAATGAGGGGGAAGGCAGGAAGCCTGTTCTAGAGTCCCAGGCGCCGGGAAGAGCAAGGGCCTCTCTCCAACACTGGGGAGAAGTGTGGGGCCAAGCCTTCTCTTGGGCAAAGTCACGGGTGGGAGGAGGTGGGGGACAGGGCTGCACCCCAAACCTGGGATGGAGGAGCCTTCCCTGTAGTCCCTGCCCACGGGGTCACGCACGTGCACACACATACACACGAACACACGGCTAAGACACCAAACAGGAGCGGGGAATGAGGGCTCTTTGTGGCCAGGATGGCAGGGCAGGGAAGGGGAAGAAGGAATTGTTGGTCTCACAGTGTGCCTGCCACCCCCGAAGCCCCAGAGACTCTCACTGCAGCACCTGCCCCCGCGTCTCGGGCAGCTTCAGGGCCAGAGAACTACCAAGGGCAAGAGCAGCTGAGGCAAAGAGGATGGGGGCGGCCTTGGTGATTCCCACAAAGGATGTGAAGATGCTGATCCCCAGCACAGCTGCCAGCTTACACAGAGCATTCAGGAAGCCGAAGGCTGTGGTCCTGCTCAGGAGTCCCCCAGCGCAGCACGCAGGATGCAGGGGCCCGGCCCAGGAGGGAGACAAAGGGAAGAGGCATGGGAGGGTTTGTGGGGGAAGGGTGGGTAGGTGGGAAAGTGAAGAGGAAGAGGAAAGATGGAGAGATTAGAGAGGTGAGGGATGCACATCAGGGAATACAGATAAATTGGGAGGCAAGGGGGAAAGGACACCAAAAAATTAAGTTAAGACTTCAAGGAGTGAATATATAAAGCTACCAACTTGTAGAGGAGAAACTCAAGGGGAATATGTACCCTTTTACCCCTAAAGATGCCTTTCCCAATCAGCCCCCTTCCTCACCCCTTTTCTGTCCTGTCCTGTGAGCACTAAACCTGCTGCCCTGCCCCTACCACACTCCAACTACCTCTTGTCCGAGGGGTAGAGTTCAACAGTCAACACGTCCAGCGCGTTCCAGGATGCAATGCTGACCCCCCCAAAAAGGCAGAGCAGAGCAATCATGGCTGACTCGCTGTTCCCAAAAGACAGGAAGAAGCAGGAGACACAGGACATCACGCTGGAGCCAGCTAGAGCCGGGGAAGGAGAAAGCAGCATGAGCCTGGCCACAGCCCACACTGTCCTGTCGAGCAGCGTTGAGCGCAGCCCAGGATGAGACTCTCTTTTTGCCAAGGTACCCAAAAGAAAGGCTTTCCACTCATCCCCAACCTCCCTTAAAATTGTCTTATTAACAATTCAGTACCAACCATTTCTTCAGTGCAGGCTATGGGCCAAGCAACTTGATGGTTTACACGCATTGCTAATAAGGCAACCTCATGAGACAGGTACTATCATCACCGCCATGTTGCAGATGAGACAGCTGGGCTCATAGAGGTAAAGTGACTTGCCCAAGGTGGAGCTGAGATTCAAAACAGATGACCTCAAAGCCTGTGCCCTGAACTTGCTATTCTGCCTACCTCCTACCCCCAGAAAAGCTTCCCCACCAGACCCCTCCCTGTCCTGCAGCCACCCCCAAGCAGAAGACGTGAGAGACAGAACCTTCTATCTTAGCTTCTGGCTAAGCTTTCCACAGACTAAGCTGAGAAGCCCAGTGACAGCCTTCCCCTTCCCCCAGCCCCCTAAACAGTTCCGACACACCACCAGCCAGCCTCCCCGCCTTACCAAGCATCCGGAGCCTGCCAATCTTGTCCATGAGCAGGGCAGACACAATGTTCCCAGGAAGCACAGCCAGCGTCCCCAAGAAGCTGACGAAATACACCATGTAGGCGCCTTCACCTGTCCCTGTCACGTCCAGTGGGCAGCCCTCCTTGTTGTGCAGGAATGTGCTGTTCACCAGACGGCTGTTCACAAACTTGTACTCAAACAAGTCTGGGGGCAAAGGCCAAGACAGGCGGACAGGGCAGATGTGAGAGGGAGGCTGCTACTGCTTATGCCCAGGGCTCTGCCTTTGAGGGGTTTAGCTGGGATGGCTCTCAGAATCATTCAGGACACTCATGGCAAAGCATCAGATAACATCACCATATGAACTAGAACTCTTTACAGCACAAAATGACCATAGTCTACCAAATGAAACAGTGTGGCTGGCTGTTTCCCAGTTTTCTCATTAACAGTGTCTGCTTCTTTCCCATTCATTCTTTTTGTCTGCTCTAGCTGACTACAAGCAGTAGCAGTGCCATGAATTTAGGATAAATTAATGAGCAAAATATTAAAAATCATTAAAAATCCTATCTATTATTTTTTCCTGCAAGGTGGAAAAACTCACCCAGTACTCCATTTTGTGGTGGGAAACCTCAGTCTAGCTCACAAAACCAGCCTTTCATGTGCATACAGTTTGAGAATCACTATTAAAGAAATGGATTAAGGCACTGACTCCCTTTTCTCCACCAAATATCCCTTTTATTGTTTTTCTGTTTCCCAAGGACACTGTTTTGAATGATTTTTGCCCTCTTCAAAAATGCATTAATATCACCACACTGAGCTGTTTCAATTCTAGCCAAAGGCAAAGAAACCTGATGTTTTTGTCAGATGTTCTATTTATCACAGAAAAATGTTCAATTTCCATTAGATATTTGTAATTATTGGTAGTAGCTAATAGGCCCCCATACCACCTCCAAGGCTCCAGAGAGCTCAGCTTGAGAACAGTGAGTTAGGAAGTGAAGAAGGCTCCTTTTCCCTGGCTCAAGATCCACCCAACCCTTTAGTCTGTCAGCCACTAGCCACCCCACCTTACCAGTGTTATAGAACACGGTGTTGATGAACGTGCAGTTGCGGAAGAAAGTGTTGCTGGATGTGACATCCTCGAAATAACACTCCTCAAATAGGGAGTCCTCAAAGGACACTGACTTCAGACGCAGCCCAATAAACCTGTAAGGCCAGGATGATGAGAGCCACTTTCCCCTCATCCTTAAACCCTCCTCCAAGACTCAGTTCCTTAGTGAAGTAACAGGAAGCTGCAGCGCTGAGAACCACGGCTCCTTGCCCCCAAACACCTTGTCTCCAAATCCCCAGACTCACAAAGGAGGCAAAGGGTAGAAGGGGTGGAAGGAGTGAAGTGCAGAGGTCCCCACATACTTGTCATTGAAGTACTGTCCCCCTCGGTGGATCTGATTCTCCAGGGTGAAGTTAAAAGTCACATGCTCTACACGTTCCCCAGGGAACACTTTGGTGCGAGCTGCATAGTCCACTGCTTGGAGATGGCGGATCATGTCGGGAAACCAGACAGTCAGGCCATAGTAGCTGAAGAGTCAAGGGCAATGGAATCAGACAGGGCTCCAGCATCAGAGCCACGCAGTCCAGAAGGAGGGCGAAATAGAGTCAGCTCATGTTAGGACCTTGCTCACCTCCCCAGCCTCATCTCCCACCTCATCTCATCTTTCACCAGTTGCTGTGGTTCTGGGGGACTTCAGGTTCTTCTAACCCTCCCACCATATTATTTCTTACCTCCCAGGCATTTGCTCTTCCTTCTGTTTAAAACAGTCTCCCCATCCCACCCTCAGCCTATCTAACTCCTATTCATCCTTTAGGACTTAGATCCCCTCCCCAGCCCACCCCAGATCTGGGCTGGAAAGCCTGCTCATGTGTTCCAGAAGCACTTCCCCCACCGTGGCACCCATCACACTGCTTTACAGCTAGTTTTCTCTAGCTCCTGGACCGAAATGTAAACTCCATGAGGACTGGGACCACATCTATTCCATCGCATCAGAGTACCTGGCACAGAACAGAAATTAATACTGTTCAGCCTGTAATATTAGTTTGTTGGATTAATGAGTGAAGTATAGGGTGGAGGATAAGAGGGGCTCTGAAAAGCACCTTCCTCATTATTCATCCCCTTCACTTCCATTTTCTCCACCTCCCTCCCAACCCACAAACCATCACATCCCCCACATACCACCCGTCCCACCCACCTCCTCACCTGAACGACATGGTGAACCACACACCCATCATCATCAGAGTGATGCGGCGATATTCTGGACCAAAACAGGAGAGGAAATTCCCCCAAACCTAGGTGGAACAGGACAAAGCCAGACAGTGGCTGCCAGCCAGTAGTTTTAGCACCTAAAGATCCCCATTTTTCTGCTCTACCACCTCCCTTCAGTTCACGCATCACCCCCACACCCAGGCTCAAGCTCTGCCTTCCTCTCCATCTCTCCCACTCCCTTCTTTCTCTCCACCATCCCATACCCCATTACCTGCCCTCCCAGGCTCAAGGCCCGGACCCCCCAGCGCTGGTACCAGGTCCCTGTGTCTGACTGAATCTCAATCAACTCATCCTCCTGATGAATTGTCTTAATGTGGGTTACCTAGGGTCAAGAGAAGGAGCGAGCAGTCACACAGTCTGTACTTTCCACCCCTTCCAGGTACCTCAGTTTCTCCCGCAGTAGCAAAATGGGAGGCAGGAGGTGGACATGATACCCTGAGGGATCTCACTGAGGGAGAGTGTGGCCAGAGCTGCCTAGGAAGGTGGGTGGGGACTGCGGGAGGTATCCAAAGAGGGGCCAGGTGGGGGCTTGGAGGACTGAGGGGGAGGACTGTGGCTTACTGAGAAGACTCGCTCAGGATGCCCCTTGGCTCGCATGTTGGTGTCATGGACCTGCTTCAGTACCATCCAGGCCTCATCATGTTTCCCGTTCTAGAGCCACAGACACAATCCCCACATCCAGGTTAGCCCCTCCCTGACCCAGGGTTATAGACCCCCTCCCTCAACCTGGCTTATGGAATCACAGGACACAAAAAGGCTCCTACCCCCAACCCCTATGTGCCCCTATGTGACCTATGGGCACATCCGTCATCCACTCTGAAAGAGCCCAAGCGGGAGTACAGCAAGATATCATCAGACTTGGGTAAGAGTGGGGGAATCCAGGGTCCTAACCCAGGTCTTAGGGAATCCCCTGGTCCAATGGAAAGAGAAAACTGAAACCAAGGGAAATGATGATGGTGGGCAAGCATGTAGTCAGAGAAGGGGCAGCATCCTAACCCTGCTGGATCAAGATAATGTTGGAGGGGGAAGGAGTAGGCAGTAGATCCTCTTTTGAACTGTAAAGTCAGGGCCAGGGCCAGGACCTCTGCCTGCAAAACCTTAAGCCACCCATGGTTGAGCAGGTCCCATGGTTTCTCCACCCACAGAACTCCTCTGGAAACACATTCTAAGACAAAGGAAGCAAGATAAAGTCCCCCAGACCTTGGACCCTGTGAGGAAGGAAAGCAGCCACATAGGACCAAACCAAACCCACAGTGGGTGTTTGAATACAGGAGCCCCTGCTGCCCTTCCCCCAGGCCAGCCCCCGCCGCATTCACCTCCAGGAAGAAACGGGGGCTCTCCGGCTGTGTGGTCAGAGCCCCAATGGCAAACACAGAAGGAAAGGCGCAGACGAGGACAAAGACCCTCCAGCTGTGGAACTGGTAAGCGGACCCCATCTGAAAGCTCCACCCTGGCAGGGACAGAGTCACAGCATCAGCAGAGAGGCCAGAGGCTGGAAGGTCCTACCACAGGGAGCACAGGAGAGGAGGGAGTCTGGGGTGCATCTTCTGGGGGCTGCTCACCGTAGTGGGGGATGATGGCCCAAGCCATAGCAGCGGCGTACACTCCACCAATCATCCAAAACATGCAGAGCCAGCTCAAATGCTCCCCACGTTTCTCCTGGGCCAGAAACTCCGAAAAATAGGAGAAGACGATGGGGATGGACCCTCCAATCCTGGAGGGCATTGCAAGAATTCAGCATTGGAAAATGGCCATATTCTTGATCCCCTCCCTGCCCCACTGCTCTGGATCCCCAAGTCCCTTTCATCTTCCGGACCTTTTAAAGAGACTCTTTCTCACACGTGCCCTATAAGCTCCCTCACCACCAGCCATCAAGCACTCATCCTTGGGAATCTGGGAAACAGGCAGGCAGGTCTCGGGGAATGGGAAGGAACAAACATTGAATGTTGAAGATGACTACAGAGTTGGAAGGGAGGGAATATAATTACAGAAAAGAGGGGAAATCCCCAAAGGAAAAAGAGCAAAGAGGCAACTGAGGGCACATATACGGGAGCAGGCCAGAAAAGAGCTTGGAGACAATGCAGAGAGTACATGCAGGTGGCTGAGGAAGTGTAGGACTTGGGTGGGTCAGGACTTCAGAGTTCTGGCAGGTGGGGGTATTGACAAGGTCTGTTACTCAATGTAGGAAATATTTAGACTCTGGGAAGGGGATAACTCAAGGGTCCACAGGTACCCAGGGGTGAAGCTGAGACCCACTAGGCCTCTTCATGGAGCCAGGCTCAGAATGGAACTAAAGCATAGGGTGGAAGACTCAGGAGTGAACCACACATGGAATGGCATTCTGGACAGGCAGTAGACAGGTCCTGGACAGGGAGAAGCTGGCCTGAAGATGGTGGGAAGAGAAAGGAATTCATTCATTCAACTCACACATATTTGAGGTGCATCTGGTGTGCCTGGCACTGTGCTGGGCCCTAGAGATATAACAGTGACCAAGACCCAGCCCTGCTCTCCAGGGGCTTAGGAAGTGGACACTCACCCGACGCCAGAAAGGAGGCGGCAGAAAAGGAAAGTGCCATAACCCTGGACGAAAGATGAGAAAAAGGCGAAGACGCTGTTGACTGAGAGTGATATGAGCAGACATTGTCTTCGACCCAGCCGATCAGCCAGCCCTCCCCAGAGGAAGGCTCCCACCATCATGCCCAGGTAGACAATGAGGCCTGGAAGGAGGAAAACAGGGGCAGAAGGGGTATGAGCAGACACATTTCAATTCTTCCACTTGCCAAATATTTAAATGAGCTGAAACTGCAGGAGCATGGATGGAGATCTGAAGGACCTCTAGAAGCTAAGTCTACCCAGAGATGAGAGCAAGTGAGAGAAGATGAATTATGTGAGCAAAAATGGAAGGCCATCTCTGCAGGCCAGGGGTTCAAAGGCAGGGATGCAGGTATGGGAGATCCCTAGAATTCTCCTCTTTCTTTCCCTCATTCCTTCTTGCTCGCTCTTACTTCTCACTCTCTTGCTGTCACGCACACACATGTACACGCACACACATACATGACACCCCCATCTCTGGCTTGCCTGGAATGAGGAATGGATCTGCCTAGATTCTCAGACCCTCCCAGGGTCCCCTCTATTCTCTCTGCCGTGATGCCCTCAAAGCAGCAGGAGGTGTCTCTTTTGTTTCCTGGGAAAGAAGCTCCATTGCTTCAATCTTCCCAGGAAATCCCATGCACAAAATCCATCCTTTACTCTTTCCAGCTCCAATACTTCTGGTCCTAAAACTCTCCTGTTTCTTACTTCCTTCATAAAATCAGAGTTGGAATTGATCTTAAAAGTCATCTACTCCAAACTCTACATTTTACCCAGGCCCAAGCCAAGCCCCAGGGAGAAGGGAACTGCCCAAGATCTCACGGCAACTTGGCGACAGAGCAAGACCTGATCCCTTCTGAGTGAATCTAGGGGACTTCCTCCCTCTGGGTCCCCATCAGGAAGGGCCATTAAAGACCAATCGCTGGCCCCTGAACACTCCCAAGGCTAACCAAGAGCAAGTGTGACCAGCTTCTCTGGCTGGAGGCCGAGGATTCTTCCCCTTCCCCGACCACCCCAAACTGACTCTCCTCATGTAAACCAAGGAATTTGGATACTGACTTCTTGTTCCCCCCAAAAGGGGAATGGATCAGGATAACAAGAGGGAAGGCTCTGAAGAAACATTAAATGGGGGCCCATCCCACCATGGCCACCTCCTGCAGAACTAAGCAGACCACCACCCAACCACTGGCCCAAGCCCCAGCCCAGCTGCCCTCCCTCAGGCCTCTCTTGCATAAGCAACCTCACCATGACCCAACCCCCAGAGGAGGGGGTGGGGGTGGAGAGTTTGCAGAGGAACCCTGAACCCTCTGGGCACATCTTGGGAGCAGGGTCCTTGGGAGCCCAGTGGTAAGGACAGGAGCAGTTCTCAGGAACAGGAGTGTTTCCAGAGTTTCGGGCAGGACGGGGCTAGAGTGCTCGTTGAGAATCTTACCCAGCATGCCTTTGTTGGAGTCAGACAGGCACATGTCTTTCTCAGCACTGGGCAGCACGAAGCCCACCACAAAGACCTCGACACCATCAGCCATCAGTGCCAGACCAAGCACGAAATACAGTGTCCACTGGAAGCGGCCATGGCCACACTCCCGTAGGATGGCTTCATACTGCTGGGCCAGTTCTTCCCGTTCTTTCCGCCGCTGTGCCTCTCCACGGCCCCCAGGGGGGCCCTCCCCATCACCCAAGCCCCCCCTCACTCCAGCCAGGGGTGCCCCATCTGCCATCCGCTCGCCTTTGCCCCCAGACTCTGCACGGGGGATGCCCTGATATTCCCCCTCATAGATCTCATCATCCTCGTCATGGCCCTCAGTGGCATCACTAGATGCGCCACCTTCCTCCTCATCCTGGGCCCCTTCCCCGCGGTAATAGCCGTCAGCAGTGGCAGGGAAGTCATCATCATCGTCCTCCTCCTCAAAGCGGGAGTAGGATCTCCGGGAATATTCATCCTGGACTCTGTCCAAGCCCTTCACCACCTTCTTGGCTGCGTGCTTCTTGACTTCCTTGGCAATGTCTTTGGCCCCACGGATGAAAGCTGCCCGGTCTCTGAAACCCTCTTCCATGATGGGGCTTTGGGAATACTTCACAAGATTTCCTACACTCCTTATTCAGATTTTGCTCAAGGACTTGTGGAGTCAGAAAGACCCCGTCCCCCTGTTACTTAGATGAAGTGTGTTCGAGTATCTTTGGGCACAGAATAGGAGAATATAGGGCTTGGCCAGTGTGTGTTTAGGCGGGGAAAGGAGGGAGAGGAGCTTTGGCCCACACCCACTTCAGTTGGGTGCATTGGGAAGGGAGAAGGGGAGAGGGGGAACAGGAAGGGGAGGGGGAGCCAGGTTGCGGAGGCTAAGCTGGGGAGCCAGGATAACTCAGAAAAGGCTGCTACTTCTCTTCCAGGAGCTTCTGGAGATCTAGAAAAAAATAAGAGGGAGAAAAAGGAGGTTGTGAGGCGTAAGACACTGAAGAAGGCCAACAAAGAGCTCCTGCTGACACAGAGCCCCACCTGGGCCATGTGTTACAGAGATGGTCTCCTTGCCGCAAGTCCCACTTGGTAAAAAGGGATGACTACCTGGGCCTACTACGGGCCATTCAGTATAAGCCCCCTTACTTTGACCTTGGAGACTAGACCCACGGGATTTGCTCCAAAGTTACAGTCATCGACCCAGAGCCCTTCTCACGACCCCCTGCCCCCCATCAAGATCAGACCTTTTGCTTTACCACCAACCTGCCAAGAACACCAGAGGAAATAGAGAAACCAGAACTCCCTACTCCAGTCTGGTCTGGGTTTCTTACTGGGGGTGGAGCTTGGGGAGAAGGTGGAGAAGGAGCACTGAGTCCTCCAACCTGTTGCCTTCAGCCCACGGATGGCATCTGAAGGTGGGGCTTCCACAGTCCTTCCCTCAGGTTTCATGTTTACAGGCCTCACAGGGAGGGGTCTTCTCCCAACACAGCTCAGTGGGTGAAAGCTCAGCTCAGAGTCAGACACACTTGGGTTTGACTTCCTGCTTCAGCACTTACTAGCTAAGCGACCACGGGCATGTCTCTGAACCTCCAAACCTTAGTTACCTCTTATTTAAGCAGGGAAAAGTAAGGATTAAATGACATAATGTGTGTAAGCTCTTTACCATAATACCTGGCACGTAAAAATTGATGAATAAATATTAGTTATTACGCTTCACAGTGATAATAATGTACGGAGATGCCCTCTACTCCTTCACAAGATGCCAGAACAAAAGCCCTGCGGGTGCTCTTTAGGGTGAGCAACAGAAAGGGATACTGGCAAGGAGAAAGCTGGTTCAGTGCAAAGCACATGACAGTTACACGACATAAGTTGAAATCCCAGCTCTGCCATTTACTAACTGATCTTGAGAAGGTCACTTAACATCTCTAAGCCTCAGAGTCCTTATATTTAAATTGGGGATAACAATCTCTATTTCTCCAAGTTGATGTGAGAATTTAATCTCACAACAGACATTCTATTAGTTTCCTTCCTTCCTATTAGATTGAAAAATGTGAAAGAAGCAGCAAGGGCAAAGCAGGGGAGTCATACTTGGATGCTACTGTATCCTCCCAAAACAGAGTCCCAAGACCCCTCTGTCTGTGTGCAAACGAATTCCAGCAGCTGGACCCACACTGTCTCCCTCCAGACAAACAATGGAAGACTCACAAAAAGGGAGATCCGGAACCTAAGGAAGGTCATGGAAAAAAAGGCAGATCAAAATCTAAGAAAGAGGTGATGACTGGCTATTGCCACCTTCCTTCAGGATGTCATAAATAGGCCCCCCTTTCACTAGTGGGGGTGGGAGTGGAAATGACTGATCAAACACATACATTTCCAACATGGGGGTCTAAGGTCTATAGTTGCACCTCATTCCCCCATGGCCTCCCTTCCTAATCCCCCTTAATCCTTTCTGCTCCTCCTCCAGGAGTCAAGGAAAAGGGAGTCCATAAATACCGCATTGCGTAGGAGGCTGATGTAGAAGGAAGGGGGCCTTGGACCTCCCCACCATAAAAGTCACCCTCCAGAGGCAGGCATAGGAGAACCCCCTCTTCCTTCATAGAAGCAGAGGAAGCAGGACTAGATTCTGATCAGAGATCATTCCCCTAAAAACATCCTGCCTCCTTCTGCTCCCACCCATCCAGGGCCCTCATTAAATATCACACACACACACACACACACACACACACACACACACACACACACACACACACACACACAAACACACACGGTGGCCCTGGCAAAGAGGGTAAGTAATGCTATGTAGTTCAGAAAGAAGCACTGGCAAGCAGAGTCCTACCCCTCAGGTCAGATGTGGGCACTGGACCACGATGACCAGAAACAGTGACCCCTACATCACCTTCTTTTCTTTGCAGTTCAGGACCCAAACCATCCCCCATGAAAGAAAGGGAACAGTGGAATCCCCTTCGTGCATGCAATTTGCTTGCCTCTCCTTTCTTTCCCAACTAGAATCTCCCTCCAAACCCTGAAGGAGGCAGATGGACCCACCAGGAGCCATGCCCCTTGTTTGTTAACACTATCCACCCCTGAGAGGTACGGGAAGGGTAGAGAAGGCCCCCAGAGCCTCAGCAGGATATGATGGCTCAACAGCCAGCTCCCCCAGGGCCAACAAGCCCAGGAGGTCAGGATGGACAGAAGGAAGACAAATTCTTTGAGCTGGTGAGGAAGTGGTGTTATTTTTAGCCCCCAAAGCAGCACAGGGTGGCTAAGCCTGTGGGAGAGGAGACAGGACTCGGAGAGGTGGGGGTTAAAGGAGACAAGATTCAGGGTTACAGGGCCCTTTAAGGCTGGCTGACTTCACCTGACCGGAAAATGTGCCCAGGAGATTTTCTGCAGAGGATGGAGGGGCGGGGAGACTCTGAGCAAAAGCTTCCTTTCAGGATAACTGAATCAGCCCTGGATAAGTGGAGGAGGGTCCAGAAGCCCCCTCCCCCCCATCAAAACGCCTGACTTTGGAAGCCATCTGGATTTCCCAACCCACCCTAGCCCAGGTGACAAGGTCATCAAGAAGCAGTCGCTTATCAAAACATCCATGGAGGGGGAGGCTCTGGAGCACCCCTCCCCATTACAGCTGGGTGATTGAGCCTCGGTCCCCACCCCAGGACAGCCAAGGCTGCACCTCCCCTCCCTACATGCTACCCTAGGGTTAGGAAGATGGAGTATCTGAGGGAAGAAGATCAAGGTGTCAGCTGAGAATGCCCAAGACGGAATACGGAAAGGCAGGGGCGCAGGGGGAGAACTCCACGCGCACACGCGCAGAGACTGCCCCTGCCATCATCTGCGGTGACCGTCCCCATCCCGCTCCGCTCTGGTGTAAGAGACGAGCCCCTAGAACTGACTGAACCGATTCTCTGAGCGCCTCCCCTCACCCTTGATTCTGCTGCTGGACGAGTGCCTACTCAACACCCCTTCCCCCTCACCCCGGAGCAACTGCCTCCATCCCCCGCCATCCGTGCCCCTCAGCCTATTCATCTACCACCTCTACCTACCCAGCGCTTCCGTTCATCATTCCCTTCCCTCCCTCCTTCTCCTGCCCTTCCTCCAACGCCCCCCCCCCCCGCGCAACCCGAGTCCAGGCGCACAGACTGAGGCAGCATCCATTCTCTGGCCCCAGCCAAGGTCATTTATCACTCATGGGGGGAGGCAAGGAGGCGGGGGAAGATGAGTTGGGAATTGGAGTTTGAAGGAACCCTGTTCCACCTTACAACCCCCAGCCCGTTAATATCTGAGGAGGTAGTAGGGACTTGGTTAAGGTAGAGAAAAACACCCCTCCTCCCTATATATACGTAAATATATGAAATATATATATATATATATATACACACATACAATGTTTTTTTTCTCTCCTCCTCTGATCAGCACAGCAACCACAATAAACGTCCATTCAAACCACCACCAATTCCCTCAGCCTTAAAGAGGGACGGTCACCCTTCCCACAAGCAAAGCATCGGAGGATAAAATGGCTGCAAGGCAAGGCGAGGATGCTTCTGCCCGGGGCGGGGTGGAGCCGAGAGACTGAGAGAGGGGTCTTACCTGGGCTGGGTCCCCCGGATAAGGGAGTCCGGGTGAGGGCGGGGGTCCCGGCTGTGGGGCTGGCGGCAGCGGCGACTGCTCCGGGTACCAGGGGAAGCGGCAGCGCAGACCTGCCCCCCAGCAGGCTCCGGCCCCGCCTCCGCCCTCCCCCTCCACCCCCCAGTGCCACTGAGCATCGGGAGAGACCATTGTTGGGGGGGCGGTGGAAGAAGAAAAGAGGATGGGGAGGGACTCGGGGCTCCGCGGAGAAGTGTTGACGGGGCTAGCGGGGCTGTCACAGGGACAGCTGGAGATGACACACAGCCCCTTCTAGTTAAAGACTAAAGGATCTAAGGAAAGTAAAACTGGTATCAGGGAGGCAAGTGGGAAGACAAAAAAGGAGATGGTGAAGGAGGAAGCCCCTTCTTCAGCGGCCCAATCCCAGAATGGCAGGACCGACGAATTTCAGGGGCTCTCTCTTCCTTCAGATCGCTTCCCTTCCCCTTCCTCACGGTTCCTAGCCAAACTCCTTTGCACAACCCTCTCCTAAATCCGGAGTGCTCACACTTAAAGTTTACCTGGCTGTTTTAGAGGAAGCAGGAATAACAAGGTGTGGTTTCTATCCCGAACTGCCAGAGGCAGAAACTCCTGGATCCCTGCCATCTCCTTCCAGAAACAGTCCAGATTATTTATTTCCAATGTAGACCTCCCTGTCCTCCATTCTGCTGGCGACAGCAGAGTTTGGAGAAGCTGAAGCGGTTTAACAGGCCTGACCAAGTGGGCATCTCCCTTTCCATTTATTTGCTCCAATGACTCAAAAAAGAACTCCCTCAGTACTCTTCCCCACTTTCTTACTACACACACACACTTCACACTTCTGCTTCCAGGGCAAGAAGGAGTGAATTGGTTTCAATTCTTTCCTTTATCTTTCCTTTGCCCCTGTACCAGTAACCTGGGCTTAGAGATCCAAGTCATACCACTTGGTGAAATCTTTGCTGCAGAGTGCGGGAGCAGGGTGCTTTGGGGATGTTCATACTGAATGTGTCTACCTATTCTAGGTAAGGTCTTGGGTTATCTACACAGAACACCGACCAGGGGCTCTGACTTGGGTTCTCACTTCCAATAAGCTATGGGCTCTTGGTCCAGTTCTCTGCCTCTCTGAACCTCAGTTTTCTCATCTGGAAAATGAGGGTCTTGGACTAGATGCTGTATCGGATCCCTTTTATATTTAATAGTATGTGATAGAATAGTCTGTTCTCCTAAACATGGAGGTTTCAAAATGCTGGGATATGTTACATGGAGAGGGCTGGCAGGCTGTGTCCCAAGCAACCTGACAGATGGCATTTGTGGTGTTGAATTTACCACTGACAAGGATGTGGGCCTTTGGAGTTTCGCATACTCCAAAGCTACATCTTGGAAATACTGTTTTTTGCCAACAAACTTTATAATTTACTAAAATATAAAACCATAATACATAAGCATAATTTACAGTGAGAAATTTAACTGTCACTCAGACTGAAGGAAAACTCATGTCTGCATGTCCAGCACATTTTCTCCCTTAAACCAAATCAGAATAATAATGTCAATGTATAAATGCACAATGACATAACTGAACAGGAGTAGTTGTATCTTTAATGGCATCTGGCCATCCCCAGCAAGGAGTCGTGCCAATGGGTTCAGAAAACTCTTCTTTGGCTACGGTTCTCCACCCCTATCTCTTAAGCTATGGGCAGCCTTGCCAATGCTCCTGGACTACTCTAACTCTGCTAGTTAAGGCACTCTTTCCAGGATGGCTCTTGGAAAGGCTGTGCCCACGTGGGCCTCATGGACGCTCCTTTTACTGGCTAGCATTCACTGCTGACCTCTCTTCAGGTTGACATATTCCTTATTGAAATACGTTAATATTTTCAATTAGGTTATAGCCAAGTCCTGCTGGCAGGGAGCCATCTCTTCTCTTTAAGGTTACTTTGCATACTCTCTACTTACCCATTACTAAAATAGAAATCTTGTACTCTTAGAGAGAAAGGTTGTATATACTTTTCAAGTTCTGAGGAAAGACCATCATTTTCCCCTAGAACCAAGGACCCATGCACCTCACCAGCTACTCCTTCACAGGCCCCTTTTCTGGGTCCATTAACATTAGAGTTCCTTAGGGGCTCAGTCCCGGGCCCGTCTCTGCGTCTACCTACTCTCTCTTCTCCTTGATCACTTCAGGTAGACCCAGGACCTTAATGCTGCCTATATGCTATTAATTCCCACATTTCTATCTCCAGTCCAGACCTTTCCACCAAACTCAGAATCACCATCTGTCAATTCAACATCATCACATGGGTATCTAAAAACCATCTCAAACCTAACAGACCATAAACAAACTTCTGAACGAGTTCCTCATCTTTTTACCAAGGTGTTCAGGCCAAAAACCTTACAGTCATCCTTGTTTCCTTTCTTTCTCTTATCCCTACATCAGCAAGTCTGGCTGGCCCTACCTTCAAACTCTATTCTGTATCTACCACTTCTCCACCACTGCCCTAGTCTAAGCCACCATCATCTCCTTCCTTAGCTACTGCAACAGCCTCCTAACTGGTTTCCCTACTTCCAATCTTGCTTACTTAAAACCCATTATTCTCAGCAGTCAGGGTGATCCTTTAAAAACAAATCAAATCTGATCCAACAAATATGCTCCCAAGAGAAATGAGTGTGTATGTCCCATAAAAAGACAAGTATTTTTATAGCAGCCTTATCCATAATAGTCAAAAACTTCAAATGTCTATCAGCCAAAGAATGGTTAAACCTGGATAAACAAACTGTGGTATATTCATATAGGAAATACTATGTAACAAACTTAAAAGACAGAACTATTATATACAACTGCATAAAAAGATCTCACAAAATATTGAACCAAAGAAGCCAGGGCTTCCCTGGTGGCGCAGTAGTTGAGAGTCTGCCTGCCGATGCAGGGGACGCGGGTTCATGCCCCAGTCCGGGAGGATCCCTCGTGCCGCAGAGCAGCTGGGCCCGTGAGCCATGGCCGCTGAGCCTGCGCATCCGGAGCCTGTGCTCTGCAGCGGGAGAGGCCACAACAGTGAGAGGCCCGTGTGCTGCAAAAAAAAAAAAAAAAAAAAAAAAAAGCCAGACCAAGAGTACACACTTTATGATTTCATTTATGTAAAGTTCAAGAAAAAGCAAATTAATCTACTGTGAGAGAAAATAGTGGTTACATGGTGGGAATGTGCTACATTTAAACCTAAATGGTGGCTAAAAGGGTGCATACAGATGTAAAAAATACACTTAAGATCTGTGTGTCTTTCTGAATGTATTTTATACTGCAAATTTTTAAAAAAAGCTTTAATGAGCTTTTTCCATTCTCCTTTCCTCAGATCCTCCAATGCTTCCCATTATACTAAAAATTAAATCCAAACTCCTAACCAAGATCTAAAAAGCTGTGCATGTTCTGGCCCCTACCTGCTCCCTCCAACCCTCTTTCCTAGGTCTCTCCCAGGCTTCAACTCTGCTTTACCTTCACTGGTCTCCCTGCTGTGCCTCCAACATGCCCACATCTGAGGACCTGGGCACTGGGAGTCCTGCTGCCACTGCTGGGAACTAGTCTAGACTTGCTCTTACCTCCCCCCACCAGACAGCTCTCCTCCACAGATGGCTTAAATTGGGTGTGGGAAATAAGATTATGGAGCAGAAGGTGATCAATGAGTGTACAGTAATCATGGTTAACATTGTTAGAGCATTTACCTGACTTGGGCACTTTTCTGACCAGTTACATTAACTCACCCCACCTCCTCACCCCACCTATGAGATGATCACCATTTACAGATGAAATTGAGGCATTGATTAGTTAAGTAGTAACTTGATATAATCACACAACTCAAAAGTGGCAAAACTAGGATTTGAACCAAGGCAATATAGATGCAGAGCTCTTATTCATTTTAAATGCATCCATTTTAAGTGTATAGTTCCATGTGTTTTAACAAATGTATACACCCATGTAAGCAACCTTTTGATCAAGATAAAGAACATTGCCCCTAAAAGTTCCCTTGTGCCCTTCTGCAGTCAATCTCCCCATCCTTGGCAACCACTAATCTCCTGTCACCGTAGGTTAGATTTGTCTATTCTAGAGTTTTATATAAGTAGATTCATACAGTATATAGGTCTCTGGCTTCATAGCTCTGGGTTTCAGAGCTTTCCAGGGTTTTTAACCACTGCCTTATACTACTTCCTGGTGTAGCTTCTTTCACCACTTACCTATCAAACTGGCTACACCTCAGGACTTCCCTGGCAGTCCAGTGGTTAAGACTCTGTGCTTCCACTGCAGGGAGCACGGGTTCGATCCCTGGTCAGGGAACTAAAGATCCCACATGCTGTGTGGCATGCCAAAAAAAGTTTTTTTAAATGGCTACTCCTCAACATCAGCCACCCATCTATATCCTATCACTGCTTTTACGCACGCCACTCCAAGCACACGAGATTGTCAGAATGGGGAGTGTAAAGAGGGACAAAACAAGGTCAGTGACAGCCCCTCTAAGATACCATAAAGTTCCAGTGAGAGATGCTAACAAGTGAAGCACCAAAATTCCTATCCTTGAAGAGCTTATAATCCAGTTAAAGAGAGGGGATAGCTTATATATAAAGCCAATAAGTCGCAAAGCAAAAAATTCATTCATTCAACAAGGACTTATTCAGTAAATATAAAATAGTATAATGTGACTAAGCAATTGGCTCTGGAGTTCAGACAGATCTTACTTCATCTACCACTTCTTAGCATGTGACCTTGGTCAAGTAAATTAGTATCAGTTTCCTGATCTTAAAATTGGCATAACAGCAAAATCTACCTAAGGGGTTGTTTTGAGGATTAATTGAGATAATGCATACAAAACGCTTAGTACAGTACCTGGCACATAGTAAGAGTTCAATAAATATTAGCCATTATTTTTACAATTATTGTATATGTTAGGCACCTTTCAACACTCTCGGGAGATACAGATTAATAGAATGAGATTCATTAAAGGTTCTTAAGGGATTCAGTTTAGTGCAGGGATACTTAGACCGGGATCCATGAAACTTCTGGAATTTTTGCTTCAGGATATTGGATATATATGCATGTATGTATTTTTTCTTGGGTAGGGTCCACAGCTTTTGTCATATTCTCAAAGGACTGTCCCATGACCTACAAAACACTGAGAACCCATCGTCTGGAGCATGCATTCTCAATGGGGGTGGTATCGCCCCCCCACACATAAGAGGTCAAAAATTGGTTCAGGGATGGGAATCTTAGATATTACAATGTTTATGTCCTTCCAAAGGGCCATAGTACATATGCAGAGACACAGAATATTGGTGATATTAAAATTTCATGCATAGGGGGAGGGCAATTAGGAAAAAATGTCAGAGGATGGGCAAACACTAAAAAACAAACAGATGTGCAAACTGCAGTACCTAAGTGTACAAGCAATACTAGCTCTGTTCAGAGAATTGCTGAGTACTAGAGTCTGAAAGAACCAGAGGGTGGAGAGATAAAGGAGAGTTTAGGGGAGTCAAACTCAGTGAGTAGTGGAGGCACTCAAGAATCACTGAACGAAGAAAAGTTCAGAGATTCTGAGAATGAATGCCTGAGAAAAAAAGTGGCTCCAGAGAGAGAAGTAGGAAATTCAGCAAAGGCACTAATTTATTCTATGGTGTGAATTCATCAACACGATATCAGATAACAGCAGAAAATACCGCATAGGGGGAGTTCCCTGGTGGCCTAGTGGTTAGGATTCTGGGCTTCCACTGCCGTGGCCCAGGTTCAATCCCTGGTTGGGGAAGTGAGATCTCAGAAGAGTTCATTCATTTGATAGGTAACCTGAAGACAGAAAGGACACAGAGACTGAAAAAAGCCTCCCACCACCTGGGGCTGCTTCAGTGCTGTGCCGGGTTCCAAGTGCTCCTGGGACCTCAGCTTATGACCACATACAGCAGAACTCTGAAATTACGAGGTCAGTTTGTCCCATTACGACACAGAAGACCGGCATCCAGTCATGATGTGAAATATCACATCTAATCTTCCAAGTTTTTTTTTTGGCTGCACCATGCAGCATGCGGGATCTTAGTTCCCCAACCAGGGATCGAACCCATGCCCCCTACAGTGGAAGCGGAGAGTCTTAACCACTGGACCACCAGAGAAGTCCTTCCCCCAAGCTTTTGACATATGGAATCAGACATCCACTAGACGACCCAACCTGCATAACTCACAACACACCTCAAAGTTGGCATATCCAAAACTGAACCTATCGTTTTTATCCTGTCCCCCTAAATTCTTCCTGCTGCATACTCTCATCCTTGATGCCACCCTCCCCTTCATTCACTGTATCCAATCTAATACCAAGTCCTAATTTGCCTTTTAAATATCTCCCCACTGCATCTCTCCCTTTTCTTCCCTACTTGTCACAGCCCTCATTTAGCCCTCATCTCTCACCTGAATTGTTGCCAGATGCATAACTTGTTACCTTGCCCCCAGTCTTCATCTCCCCCATATCTACTTTCTACAGTGCAACCATGGTTCTAAAACACCAATTTGTCATCCCCTTGCTTAAATCTCTACTGTGGCTTCCCATCATGGATAGCAACTTCCCAACCAGTGTGCCTTGACAATGATGCTCAGTTATTAATTCCCTCAGCACTTTGGACTGCTAGGCAGGGCCTGGGATAGCTAGAATTCTTAAGCCAATAGCCTCGAGCCTGAAGAACCCTCCTCTCTTTACCTCAATGTGTTGCTTGAAATGGTTCTGTGCCCTGATGTGAAAAAGGGCTGAGAAGCACTGATCTTTGGGAGCTCCCTAACTGGCTCTGACCTCATCCCACCTCCAGCACAGAACAGTGTCATTAGCTTTAGCGAATTATATACCATGTTACTCGTCAATCTCTGCTTCTGCTCAGAAACATCCCATCCACCTGGAATGAGCTTCCCTTCATCTTTGTCTGAGAAGCTTCTAACCTTCCTTTAAGATTATATTCAAGTATCACTTTTTTTCCAGGAAGTTTTCATGCCAGGACTTTCATGCCAGGTTAGATACCCTTCCTTACGCTCCCCAAAATATTTTGTTTCCTATGTGTCAGTCTACCCCCTCGGTAATGATCAGACAGCAGAACCACCTTGCTCATCTTTGCATCTTCAGCGGCCACCAGCACGGAGCCCTTGTATGTACGTTACATGAATGAGAATGATGCAAGAGAACGAGAGAGCTAGGCTCACCTTTTCTTTCCTAGAGTTTAGTTCGTGGTTACGTAAGAGCTTCAGAGAAGGGGGTGATATAACAGGATTAAATGTGGCAAAGAACAGAATAGGCCATTGGATTTGGTCTAGTTACTGCTCTAGTTACTGAAAGTCTGAGCACAGATTTAAATATGATGGAAATCAGGTCTGGAAGGACTGAGAATGAGGAAAAAATAGGAATAAGATACAAATCCCTTACCCAAGATACCTGATGGTATGAAGAATGAAAGAAAATGACGGCTTACTGAGTTCCTACTGTCCCATTTCAATTGTTTTGCAATCATTTAAGACATTTATATGGTTCCAAAGAAAACCACATTAACATAGTACACTCAGAGAAATCCAGTTTCCTCCATATCCCTTCCCTTCCCCCAGTGGTAACAACTTCCATTAGTTTTTGGTTTATCCTTCCATTTTTAAAATATAGACAAATGTATATATTACGTGTCACCCCTTAGATAAGGAAACACACTATACATTGTGTTCTGCGTGTTAGTTTCCTCACTTAACATATCCTGGAGCTCTCTCCAAACAGTATGCAGAGTCTCCCTCATTCCTTTTTTACTGCTGCTCAGTACTCTACTGTATAGATTTACCAGTTTATTCCACCATTCCCTTACTGATGGATACGTGAGTTGTTTCCAATCTACTGGTATTACAAATAGTGCTGCAATGAATAGCTTTGTGTATGTTACTTTATATTTTTGCCATCATATCTCCAGGAACTTTACTTCTGTTCTCACTTAATACTCACAATAACCGATGCCATGGATACTGGGTCTCCATCTTATGTATAAGCTTGATGTAAGGAAACAGCTGCTGTAGTACACAGCAGTCCAGCAACTGCAACAGCACATTACAGAGTAAGCCCTTAAAACATGGAATAAACACCCTCACTCCTACCTTATCATTCTTCTCCCAATATACGTCTCTTCTTAGAGAAAAACAAGTTATTTTGCCAAGTTAAACACCACAAAGAATAAACAAGGAGTTTAGTTTTATTTTCTCTGTGCATTTGCAAAACACTTAGGACTGACACAGAAAAAAATAAAACCTCCTGTGAAAAAAATTACACTTACAAAAGGAGGCCTGAGAGGGATTAGCGCCTTAGTCCCTGGGAGCTACAGCAACTCTGATTGGTCCAAGGAAGTGAACAGATATTGGGAGGCTATAACAAGAGGAAAGGCAATGAGAAATCACTGAGGGAGAGGGCCTCGAAGTGGGCCTCGAGGGGGAACTGGAGGCCGGGGAGTGGGTCTGGGTGGAGGGAGGGGCCCCCGCTGGTAGCCGTAGGGTGGAGGTCGTGGAGGGCCAGTGTATCCATGAGGGGGCATCAGTGGAGGAGGTCCACGCATGCCATGCGGAGGCATAGGACCTGGGTGACCTGCAGGAAGAAAAGGAAAACTTAGTAAAAACAAGAAACAGGAGACAGTTCACACTGGGACAATGCAGAGAGAGGACAGACAGGGAGACAGTGAAAAGAAATCTAAGAAAGAAAAGTAAGGAAGCGCAGTGGATAAGAGGTGTGACAAAAGAAGATGCAAGAATGCCACGTGAGGATGAGGGAAGTGGCTACAGCCTACTCACCCATGGGAGAGCCGAACGGAGGCCCTCGGGGGGGCATGCCCATTGGAGGAGGTCCAGGATGAGGCATTCCAGGTGGTGGTCGGGGTGGTGGCTGCCCCCCAGAGCCAGGGGGCCCAGCATGGGGGTGTCCTAAGCCATGAGGGCCATGGTGGGCCAGCTGCATCTGAGACATCCCTATGAGAACAAAACAGACACAAAGAGAAAGGAGACAAAAGGAAGTTAGACAAGAGGGCAAAGAAAACGAGACAGGAAGAGAAGAAAATGGAGAAGCAAGTGACATCAGGAAGAAGAGCATGGAAAATAAGGCTGGTAAAAAGTGCCCTTATCCTTGACTCCATTCCAAGAGAACAAACCAACCAACTACCCAATCAACTCCCTGCCCCCCGCAGCTCACTTGCTCCTTCCATGATTTAGGCACTGTAATAGTGCTGCAACAGTACATAACAAATGGCGTGATTATTCTACGGAGTAGGATTGGGGAAGGTAACAGAGATGCTGTCTGAGCGAAGATCTAATTCTAAAGGATGAAAAGGAATTTTTCAGGTGGACAGCAGAATGGGAACAGAATATTCCAGGCAGAAAAGATCAGCATGTGCAAAGCACGTGTATGATCAACAGCATAGTATGTGAAAGGAAATCCAGTAACTCAGTCATCAGGAGCAGCGTGCAGTCATAGGAGTAAGGGGAAGGAGCCAGATGGTGAAAAGCCTAGAATGCTACGGCAGTGAGTTTGGGTTTCACTCTGTAGATAAAAGGGAGCAACAGAAGAATTTTGAGCAAGGGTGTGTGAACATCTGTATTTTAGAAAAATTACTCTGTGGAAGTCGATGAAAGGTAGACATAATTAGAGTCAAAGTGTCAGGATATTACTACAATAAATTAGGTGTGAAATAATGAGGATATGAGAGCCTGAACTAGGGCACTGGCCTAGTGGAGGTCGATGCCAGATATAAATAAGACTTGGTATTAAGAGTGGGGTGACAGGGAATAGTCAAACATAACTCCTAGATTTCGGAATCAAGCACCTGAAAACAAAGAAAACTAGAGAAAGAATAGGTTTGAAGGAGAATGGCAGAAGAATGGAGCTGTCCATTAAACACCAAGATTCAGGGTATGGAATGTTAATAACCATGGAACAGAGATACAGATCTAGGAGGCATCAGTGTACAAATAATGGAACTATGCAGAAAAGAGAGCCAAACACAAAAACCTAGGTACAAGCAGAGAAAAAGGAGCCCATTAAGGTGGGTGAGATTAAGGATTCAGAGAGATAGATGGAGAATCCAGAAAAATCAAGAGACAAGATTTTCAAACAGGAGGACATGGCCAGTTTCAAGTATAGCAAAGGTCAAACCAGATAAGGAGCAGAAGTGTCCCCTAGACCTGGCAATTAGGTCACTGCTTTTGGGTGGAATTCAGAGGAGAGAATGGAAGTAAAAGTTAAGGAAACAAAAAATAGCAAGTATAGTTATACTCTTTGGTAAAACTGAAATAAGAAATGAAGACAGGGTGGTAGTTGTTAAAGTAAACAGAGTAAAGTATCTTGTATTTACTTTTACAAAAGAATGTCTGAAAGGAAGGAGAACTCTGGGACTATTTATTATTGCTGAAGGACAAAGAGCAGCAGCATAAGTGGTGATAGAGCTCCTCTACCAAGCTCATTCCTCTCCTTCCCAGCAAAGAACACCCACCTGGATGGGGCATCCCACCCGGTGGGAATGGGTGAGGATGTGAGTGTCCATGTCCAGGATGTCCAGCCCCTGGGGTTCCTGCTGATGGGGGGCCATGTCCTCCAGCTCCAGGAGGCATAGGTGGTGGGGGCATGGCTGGGGGTATCCCAGGTGGAAGGGCTCCAGGAGGCGGTACTGGTGGTGGGAAGGAGCCAGGAGGAGGCATGCCTATAGAGAAAATGTAAAAAGAGTTAACGACAGTGAGAAGAGAGTGCCTTTAGAGAGCCTGTTCCAATCTGGTCTCTCCAGGAAGGATGAGCTCTTTCCCCCTCCTCCCAGCTCTCTAAAGTCAGAAGCAATGCTAGATGACTCAAACAACACCTTCTGGAGAAACTCAACAACTTGCTTCCCTCCACAATCATCCCTCCACAATCACCCCTCAATCCCTTTCTTATCACTTACTGACTCAATGTTCTTCCCTTTCCAGGTTCTTTTTCCTTCTCCTTACCTGCCAGCCCCCCAACCCAAGACAAACATTTTGTTTGTTTGTTTGTTTTTGTTTTTTGTGGTACGCAGGCCTCTCACTGTTGTGGCCTCTCCCGTTGCAGAGCACAGGCCACAGACTCCGGACACACAGCCTCAGCGGCCATGGCTCATGGGCCTAGCCGCTCCGCGGCATGTGGGATCTTCCCGGACCGGGGCACCAACCCGTGTCCCCTGCATCGGCAGGCGGACTCTCAACCACTGCGCCACCAGGGAAGCCCCCAAACATATTTTTTATCAAAAGCTTTACCTGGTGGAGGAAGCCCAGACCCCAGTGATGATACCACAGGATTCGGAGCAGAGGGTGGAGGGGGTGCATCTGCAAACAGCTGATGAGGGCGGTCAGCCTGGGAGAGTGGGTTCTGTGCTGCCAGAAGTCGTTCAGCGGCTGAGCCATGGCGTTCACCTTTGGAGTCCTTCTTGAAAGCATAGGACACGGTGATTGGGCGGTTACAGAGGTACTGCCCATTCATGGCCTCAATAGCTGCATCCGAAGCATCAAATGAAGCAAAATTAATAAAGGCATAACCTTTGGAGTTGCCTGTGTCAGGGTCCCGCATAATCTTGGGGGTTTGTAAGATGACCCCAAAGGCGCTAAAAGTATCATAAAGCAACTTCTCATCGATCTCTGGGTCCAGGTTCCCAATGAAAATGTTGGCCCCCACATCCAGGTTTTTGTTGTGAGCTGATGCCTTGTTCACCCGTATTGGTTTCCCATAGAGTTTGATCATGTTCATGATCTTAATGGCATAGTCAGCATCTTCCTCACTCAAGAATTCCACAAAGCCATAGCCTGGGGGAGTGGAAAGAAGAGGTTAACAAGTGATTCCAAATGAGGTATAACTCATTTGCCTTCTGAAGCACAAAGAACAAGAAATAATAATCTCACTTCAACTGAGAATGGTTCCAGAAACAAACTGTGAGTTAGGCTTAAGAGAAAAAAATCCTTAGTTTGCTCATTCCAAGACAGCTATGAATACTGCTGGGGGCCTCCTGGAGCAGCCTGTCCCCTCAAAACATAACTGCAATTCTTGCCATGTACTCACCTTGGTGCTGACCAGTGACTCTATCCTTTGGCATGTGGGTGTTGACTACTGGCCCTGCCTGGAGAAATAGCTCCCACAGCAGTGGTTCGCTAACCTTCTCATCGAGGCCCCCCACATACACAGTGGCATCTGGAGGACAGGATTAGGAGGTTAGGGCAGAGATGAGAGGAGACAGGGAGGTAACGGGAACATGAAGATGGAACCCAGGCGGGGGATTTGGGGGTTGAGACAGGGTATAGGAGCAAAGAGGGAAAGAGAGAGAGAAAAAAAAAAGACGTTAGCTTAAGCCCTTACACCTCCTCCTTTCCAGAAAACAGATAAACTTCTTAAGTCTAACTTAGAGTTCTAGAGCAAATTCACTTCGTAACTTTTCTTTTTCTTTTTTTTTTTTTTTTGAGTGGGAAGGCAGCAGGGGATTGGACATAGCATCACACCTACAGGCCTCAGCCTGCACCCGTCCATCCCGTCCCCAGCAGGCATCGGGGCAGGTCTGGCACCCTTTGGAAAGGCCCAATCTCCCGCCCCGGAGGAAACACTGCTAACCCTAATCGGGGCCCCCCAAACTCCCTGAGTTCATTCCGGTCTTGTCCCCTCCAGTCACCCTGGTTCCGCTCGGAGATCGGCCCGGCCGCCATGGCGAAAGAACTCCCGCCGTCTCCAGACAACGATCCCGCCCCCTGACCTCAGTCACAACTTCCACTTCCGGGGCGAAAGCTGACGAGAGGCGGTGGGCGGGCCCTAGGCAGGGGAGGAGCCGGAAGCGGCCGCGGCCATCTTAGGAGCCGCTGATACTTGAAGCGGCGGAGGTGACGGTGTTTGAAGTGCGTCTGGGAGTTGTCAGGGCGGGGCAGACGAACGGAAACGCCCAGACCCTCCTAAGGCAGTGCTAGACGTTAAAGGGTCACACTGCTCCCGAAAATGTCAATTCAAAAGCTGAGAGAACAAAACTTCACTTTTCATGTATTTTGTAGCCCTCTTTCGTTTCCCAGAGAAGGGTGTGCTGAGGAACCCCCCAACACAAGGCGTGGAGGCAGCTGTCCGCCCCGACCCGCAGCCTTTGGACAGATACGGCCTCACAGCCCCGGCCTGGGCTTGAGGTATTTCGTTTTTCCTCAGCGAGGGGATTGCGGAAGGTCTGAGCTCGCCTAGGCGTTATTGCATAGAGAGTGACGGGAACATGAGGCTCAGAGGTGGAGTGATAGCAAAGCTGAAGGGTGGTTGACACAGAAGCCCAGAGTCCTCTGTCTCAACGTCCAGAGCGCACCCTGACGCCCAGCGACGTCTGGGTGTCTTTTGACCCATCTGCACGGAAGAGAGAACCCAAATTGCCTGTGAATTCTTCAGAGCCTCCCCTGACCCATCCCCTTATTTCCTTAGCAATATAATATGGTCGGTACCTTCCTCTCTTGGGTCACACCCCCTTCGCCCACCCCACCCCCACCACTCTCTTACCTAGATTCCTTTATTCAGACACAAGAAACAATGCCAGCAGCGTGTATAAATATTGTGCTTTAATGAACTCCTTAAATAGAAATGTCACGACAAAAATATACAATTGGAAGAGACAGGGTGTCTCCCATACCCATGGAAAACTGTAAAGGAAGAAGTAGAAATTGGAATTACAGGAACAGCAAGAGGAGGTGAGAAGGAGGTCTGTAGGCCATCTTGTTGACACTGATAAATGGTATCTCTGATCTCACAGTTTACCAGCTCAGTATCCAAAATTTCCATCCAAAAGGGATGGCATTGCCCTGAAAAAAGGATGCGATCATATTCTGGATTGTTTTTGTTTGTTTTCGTTTCTTAATTCTTCAAATCACAAGAAACTATTTAAACCAAACAGGGCAGAGTAAGAGTTGGATAAGGTCAGCACCACCCATCTGCAATGGAAACTCAAGTCAGTGAGCTTGTTTAAGGGCTGGCGTATGAAAGCTGAGGCAGCAAGACCAGGTAAGAAAATTGAAGGATTAGACAAAACTCTCCCTCACCCCAGACCACCCTCTGCCCTGCCCATGAGAAAGCCAGCAATTTCAACGGGACTGGGACATAATGGTATTTGGATTTCTTTTCTTGGAGTGATCCTCAGGAGATATTCTTGGTGTCCATTTCCTTAATAACTCCTGAAGATGGGCTAGCTCAGCCTGAAGGCCAGAGATCGTGGGAGCTGAGAGTCCCATCTGGGGAGGGGGTGAAGAGAGGCAGAGAGGAATATTATTTTAGCTGCAGCTCTCTGCTCCTGGCATCCTTAATTCTCTTTCCCCCTCCAACTATGCCCTAGTTTCCACTTGATATTAGTCGCAAGCAGTTTCCCCACACTCCCAGACCTATCCACTTTGATACCAACAAGAATGGTACCTCATTTCCCAGACCCCCAGCCCTTTCCCTTTCCAGCTCCTGGAAATATCTGGTTTCTCCTAGAACTTCTGGTTCAGCAGTCAGGCCCCTTCTCCCACTCCCAGTCCCTGTTTTTCCTTCTCACCTGGACCTCAGGCCTTCCCCTCAGGTAGCAGCGTCTCCAGAGCCTGATTTGGGGTCCCAGATATCCAGGCAGCAGCAGCCCTGGGGGTAAAGGGCAAGCTCCCCAATGTGAGGGGAGCCCCCACTCCTGATCAGCCAGGCTTTCAGAGGAGATAGCAGGTCGAGGGAGCCAACGAGAAGAGACTGCCAGCAGGGAGGGACTGTCCCGCCAAGGACAGAGCTGATTCAAGGGGGTCAGGGCCCCTCTAGAGAACAGCCACACGGAACTGGGGGGCCCAGGAACCATGAAGCTTGGCTAAGGAGGAAAGGGAAATCAACTGACAACCTAGAAAACTGATGACCCCAGTTTCCCCAAACTGGGTCAGGAAGGAATGTCCAGCTGCCAATCACTCAACACTGCACGTGTGATCAAACTACCAGCCTCCGCCCTAGAACTCTTTATCTGCTCTCCTTATTAGCCTTCAGACTAGGCCTCAGGACTGATTCAAGTTGATTTTAGGGAAACATAAAAATGTTTGCGTGAGACAGGAAGACTAATAAGGATGAGGAGGACAAAAAAGATGCTTTATGTTAACTTTAGGATTTCTGTCTTCCTGGGGACAGTCAGGTACTATAAATGCCAGCTAACAGAAGAGGAGTGAGGACCTCAGACACTGTCTTTTCACTTCTCACCTAGTGGGATGAGCCTGTGAGAGAGTCAGAAGAATTTAGGAACTTTAGACACCTCACCTGCTGTCTAGGGAGCCATGAATCTGGGCAGTGTTCTGGGTCATAGCCAAGATTATGGAACTGTAGTATCTGTTCCTTGCTGTAGCGTAAGTCCCAGTCCCAGACAGATAGCTGTGGGTTAACAGAGTTCCCAGCTGGGGGCTGGGAGTACCCTGCAGTATAGACTTGTGTATAGGTGTTGAACTGGATAGAGGAAACAAGAAAAGGATGGTTAAACAAACAAAAATATATAATCCTTCTCCCAAGTCTAGAGAGAAATCATGAAATTCTCATCTCTTAAGAATCAGATATAGGGTGAAAGTCCCGTCCTGAAAGTGAGCATCAACCTCCCCCTTTCCCATCCACAGACCTCACTTTTCATAATCAAGACTAAACTTCAGAGAGTAGTGGCGTTTTCTGGGGTTTTTTGGGGGGGTGCACTGCACAGCTTGCGGGATCTCAGTTCCCCAGCCAGGGATTGAACCTGGGCCACGGGAGTGAAAGCCCAAAATCCTAACCAGTAGCCCACCAGGGAACTCCCAGAGAATTCTTCTTAATGGGGGGAAAAAAAGACAAGTCAAAAATGGAACTCACTGACCTGTCCACTCTGCTTTCCACGCTCCCAGGGAGTGTCTCTCAAGAATGTAAGGGTGTCAGGAACCCTGACGCTGTCATGAAGAGCAAGAAGGAAGAACTCAGAGAATTCAAACTCAGCTGGAGACTGCTGGAGGAGCTGCCAGACGCAATCAAGGAAGAGGAGAAACACTGGGGCCTGAGAAGAGGGAAATTAAGAGGTTGGAAGGGGTTATGGGGACCTAAATGGGGAGGATGACAAAATAACAGGGGATGAAGGGCACAGGAACAGAGGACACTAAGGAGGTCAGGGAGTGGAAATCTCAGTTGAGGTAGGGGGTTGTGGTCCCTCACTCCTCTGGGTCTCCCTTCAAGCTTAGCCCAACCTCAGAACCCTTTGCACCTAATTCACCTCCGATGGATTTTACTATTTAATTTTCTCATCCCCGTACTTCTTAATAATACTCTCCCAGTACCCTCCCCAAACATTCTCACCTCTTCACTGGCCCCAGTTCCCCCAAGTCGGGTCAGGAAAGGATGTCCAGCTGCCACCCACTCTCGCTGCACTAGTGATTGGAAGCCAAGCAGTGTCCGGGCTTCAGGGGCTGAAAGCAGCTGGACGAGTGAAGAGAGGAGGCCATTGAAATCACGATCACCGCGCTCTGGGTGATAAAGAGGGATAAGGGACAAAGAAGGAAGGCCAAGAAACTAGGGCAGAAGAGAGTGAGAAAAAGAAATATGGCAAGAGGAAGTGAGCAGCACAGAGGGGGAAAGTTTGGGGTAGGTAGGATTGAGAGGGCACATAAAAGTGAAGAGAAAACAAAGACTTTGAGTGATTCACTTCATACACTCCACCGAGATAGAAATACCCAGCTTCACATGTAGGAAGCAGAATCATAAATGTCCAACCAGCTTCCACATTTTCCTTCCCACCCCAACCCCAATCCCCATCCTCTGATGGAAGGACAGGAACAGAGGGCTGAGAACCCCTCTGTTAGGGACCACAAGCTTAGTGGGGAGGCAGAAGTAGCACTGAAGGATGAGTTAGAGCTGATGGGTAGTTCCTAGTAAAACGAGAGGATGCTAGCACTGGGAGGGGACAAGGAAGCTTTATAGGTCTCCCTCCCTGAGCAGAATCCAGTCAGGTGAGTAAAGAGAAAAGGCAAGGAATGGAGTGGGTTGGCCCAAGAAACTCACCTTGAAGTACTACAGAGCGAACCCTGGATGTCACTAAGACTGAGATGTCACTAGCCTTTCGAAGACAAGACCTGGAGGAGTGGGTGAGGAAGAGAAGGGGAGAATAACAAGCCTGGAGGAAGGGAATGATGGGTCAGGGGATACAACAGAGACAGACTCCCAATTCCTTCCCCCTCTCCTTCTAAGGAGAAACAAATAACAGTCTTCTTGGGGAACCAAGGAGAAGAGTTAATGGAAGACCATTTAGGAGTCAGAGGGAGTACCTGACATAGTCCAACCATCGTGTTCCATCCAGAGCTGAGAGCCATTTATCCTCAGCCACAGATGAATCTGAGAGAGAGTAGAGGAGTCAGAAGGGCAAAGAGATCAGGAGAACTGGGAGTTCAGGATCCAGAATTAAGAAGGGTCAATAATAAGTTGGGTAGTGGTTGGGTCTGGGGTTAGGAATGAGAAGTAACTATAAATGGCTATGAGGGGGCTTCCCTGGTGGCGCAGTGGTTGAGAGTCCGTCTGCCAATGCAGGGGACATGGGTTCGTGCCCCAGTCCGGGAAGATCCCACATGCCGCGGAGCAGCTGGGCCCATGAGCCATGGCCGCTGAGCCTGTGCGTCCAGAGCCTGTGCTCCGCAACAGGAAAGGCCACAACAGTGAGAGGCCCGTGTACCACAAAAAGAAAAAAAAAAAAAAAATGGCTATGAGGTTTCTACAATTAAGTTGTGGCGATGGTTGTACAACATTGTATATACAATGAAATGCATTGAATTGTACACTTAAGATGGGTGAAGGGTGAATTTTATGGTACATAAATTATATCTCAATGAAGCTGTTTAAAAAAAAAGAATATCTCGGGGTCAAAAAGACAGGAAATCAGTGAGTCTGTGGGAGATGGGAGTTGAGTAGAAAACTAAGGATCAGTGGGTTGAAGGGGTACTCATCCACAGCAGGCAAAAGGGTAAACCAGGTTAGGGTCAGCAGACCTAGAGATGGGGTAAGGGGTCATAGTTTATCTCACCAGGCAGGCAGAGGGCCCTCAGCCTCAGGTGGGCAAGTTGGACGTCTGCAAGACTGGGGAGCTCATCCATAGTGTCTACCAGGACAACGTCTGAATGCCCAGCCTGGAGCATCGACTCCACTACTCTGGAGGGGAGAGAGTCAGAAAGTAAGGGAAGCTGTCTGCCCTGAATATCTAACGCTTGATTCTTCTCATCAAACCTCCCCTCACCTGATATCATCCTTGTTGGGGTCACTGGCTGTATAGAAGCCACCACAGCGGAGAAGATCACTACCCCCAGGGTGATGCCAGGACAGGCGCTTCATGTGGATGAGAGAAGGATCATTGAGGGAGAAACTCCTAGCCCCACCCTACCCTTGCCCCCACACTGACCTCACAGGGATCCCCTCCCTCCACAATGACCCGTAACCTCCCATGACCCTCTAATTCCCAACCGTTACCCTCACCCTCACACTGACCGGTCCACGGCTCTGATGGAAGTGGCCAAATGCTCTCCTGACCTCACTGTCCAGAGTTCGGTTAGGGACCCAGAAGTAACGGGGGAGGCTGTGAAATTGAGAGTTATGTCACAGCTTGGCTCAGTGACCTCATTATAATGCGAACCTGTTATTACAAGGAAGCTGCTTAGGAGGGGATCATTCCAAGGGATCTCAAGTTTAGAGATCTAGGAATTAAAGGGGATAGCTTTGCGGATGTCCTAGGAGGCTGGAGTTTGTGGGAAGTCCTAGTTTTAGAGGATCAGAGAAGTGTGGGAAGATTGAGGGGGCAGCAGGGGTTGGGTGGACTGGGGGATCACCTGGTGGCTACGTCGAACCTCTCGTTGACAGTGCTGACCCTCCAGCCCCTGGCCCCCTGCTTTTTTCGCTCAATCTCCCAGTCTTCTGATGTCTCCAAGAGGGGAATAGGTGGTTTTCTGGAACCAGAACTCTGGCCTAGGGCAGGAGGGAGGCACAGAGGAGGAGGAAGAGGAACCAGAGCCAGCTCAGCTCTTTTGCCTTCAGCCAGCTTCTACTTTTTCAGACTCTCTACCCTTTCCTTATCCTAAAGCCCCCACACTCACCAGCCTTGCTCAGGGTTATCCCTGCATACTGTTGGGCTTGACTGTTCTGAGCTCTGGCTTGGACAATGGCCATGGTCACCTGTAGAAGAAAGGACATCCCATCCTTTGTCTCAGACTGAAGTGAAAAGAAGGAAATAGGGCTCATGTGTTGCTCCACTGTCTTTGCTGCCAATAGAGAAGAAAAGCGAAGACAATCCCTAACGAAGGGAGCTTCCACAGGTCATGGGGACTGGAGTCAGGGGAACACATTTAGGACCAGAGAATGACAGAATGGTAATTCTGGGAGGAATCTTGGGGATAATCTTATGCAACCCTCCCTGTTTTTCAAAGGAAGAAACTTGTCCGCAGTTACACTCCTGATAATTGGCAGAGCTGGGCTAGATTTCAGGCCTTTACTCTCATTATACTATCATTTTAGTCACTCCTTGAGAAGAGAAGCAGAGAGAATGATGAGAGGGATCTTGGGAGACAGGGGACTATTGGGAATTTCCAGGGAAAGGATGCCAAGGTTCTAAGGGGAAGAGGGGTCCTTGGGCTGGAGGCCTCTTACCTGAAAGGCCTGTGGCTCTAATCCTCCAGCCTCAAAACCAACTCTGAGTAGCCGGAAGTCTTGGCCATGAATCAGAATCTCCTCAGGGATAAATTTAAGCAGGGACCCTGGACGGAGGAGCTGGACTCGGGACAGGCCATTCACTGAAGTCAAGAGAGAGTGGAGTGAAGTAAGTCAGAAAGAGAAAAAAATACCGTATGCTAACACATATATATATATGGAATCTAAGAGGAAAAAAAAAAAGGAACCTAGGGGTAAGATGGGAATAAAGACACAGACCTACTAGAGAATGGACTTGAGGATATGGGGAGGGGGAAGGGTAAGCTGTGACAAAGTGAGAGTGGCATGGACATATATACACTACCAAACATAAAATAGATAGCTAGTGGGAAGCAGCCACATAGCACAGGGAGATCAGCTCGGTGGTTTGTGACCACCTAGAGGGTGGGATAGGGAGTGTGGGAGGGAGGGAGAGGCAAGAGGGAAGAGATATGGGAACATATGTATATGTATAACTGATTCACTTTGTTATAAAGCAGAAACTAACACACCATTGTAAAGCAATTATACTCCAATAAAGATGTTAAAAAAAAAAAAAAGAGCTAGAGAGCGGTACAGCCATGGATCAGGGTCCCTCTAGGAGGAACTCTTCCAGCCCATCCCACTCTATCCACTCAGGCTGTCCTCTGAAAATAAAGGAAGGATGAGGGGTTCCGATACTCCCAGTGAGCCCCTTCACCAAGCTCCCACACTTACCAGCCTCTAATCGCCCAATGTTGGCCAGGGAAAAATCATACTCACTGCTCAGGGGAGTCTCCTAGAGGAAGCACATGAACTGATGCTAAAGACATCTGAAGTCTCATTCTTTGTCCTACCTTGGCAGCCCTAACCTCCCTAGAGATGGTCCCCATGGACAATCCCTGATACTCTCAGAAGACAGCCCTTAAGCATAACTCTCACTTTCTCACTTCCTGTAATGTTTGTCTACATCTTCTAGACTCCCCTACCCACTTCCCACTAGTTGTCCTTTGCGCTGCCCTAACCTTCTCACCTCACTCCGCTGCCATCCACAGGGCTGGAAGGTGACCCTCAGGTTGCTGCAGATCAGGGTTCCAGGCAGTTCAGGTTCCAACCCTTTCCTCACCCCTGGGGCCCATGCTAGGATCTGCTCCCCTGCAGGGCAAGAAGGGAAGCCAGGTTATGACTGTTCCCAGTACTGCCCACACTTGTATACACCCACTCCTCTCAGACAGGAGGATCTAAAGAGGGAAGATTAAGATCCTCCCCTAACCCCACTAGAATGAAAGCTTAGGAGGAGAGAATTTATATTCTTTTACTCTAGAGCCTAGAAAGTGCCTGGGACATAGTAGGCACCCAAATATTTATTGAATAAGTAAATGAGAAGAGGAGTAACAGGGTCAAGAAAACAGAGGGACCATCAAGGTCCAAGCTCCCAGCCAGCCCTGGACAGAGAAGAGAGCAAACCTCAGGCAGAAGCACTTTGAGCCAGGAGAGGAGTACAGAGGTACCTTTGGTGAGGTTTGAAACAAGGTCTGAGGAGCATGAAATTTGGAGGAGTCTTTGGAGATCAGAAGTATTGGAAGGGCATTATTACCTGGGAGGCATCCAGAGGCCAGGCAGCTGCCAAGCTGATGACTCCTGGGCTCTGGCATCCCACTCCCCTGGACAGACTTTGGTCCAGAGAGCTGCGAAAGGTGTAGGGTTAATCCCTAGGCCTCTCCAATCCTGGGGTCTGGGGTTACTTCAGCAACCACCTCTGGAGGCCTACACTCAGACACTCAGGATAAACTGAGATCAGTGGCTGTGGGGAGCTCAGCACGGTGCGGGGCGGGGGGGGGGGTGGCAGATAGTTAAGGGAGGAGCTGGTTAATGGATAATGAGACAATGAACTTGAAACTGCAAAAAAGACCAAGCTCCATCAACTGAGGTTGATATGAGACACACCCTCCTCCTCCTCTAGATCCTTTTCTTCCCTCTTTCTCCACACCATCCCCATTCACACCCTCTTGCCAATGCCCCCCTCGCGCAAGCCCGTTTCCTCTCCTTACCCCCATCTCTGGCTCCTCCTTCTGGGGGGTGACGTTGAAACTCTGGCCCCGGCCCCCCCACCACATTTCTCTGGCTCCATCCGGGGATGGAGCGGTCAAGGGTGGGAAACCTCGAGGATGCTCAAGCCCCTTGGGGAGAGGCTGAATCTTGTAGATGGGAGGAGGGAAGTCAGGGAGAGGGGCAGGAGGAAGATTCAAGGGAAAGGAGCATTTAAGGTGCAAGGAGCACGCTTTGGGGTCTTTTGAAAGGTGTGTCCAGCCCAGCTAGAGAAGGCTCCTCGGAAACTTCAGTCGACTCTGGAGAGGGCGGGAGAGATGCCCAGCCCCTTAAAGGAGAATACACACAATTTTGGAAAAGTGGAGAGGAAGTGGAGGAGGCTAAGAAAGGTGAGGAAAAAATGGGGGAGTGAGAAAATACCCAGATTCCCCGCTTTACCCCAAACCCAGATCCTATTGTCTTCCTGTTCATGAGCATTGGAGACTGTTTGAGGGGAGCAGTAGTGCCAAATATTAAACTGGAATCATTGGGCCACTTCCCTGGACTCTCACTGATGGCTTCCCTGGGAAGCTGTTTTTGTTTTTTTGTCTTCTTAAAGGGGGTGGGGGTGGGGGGAATGTTAAAGTAGTGCAGACTTCCTTGCTGCCTCCCCTTACAGACCTAACAGAAGTGGTTGAGAAGAAATTTATTAATGGAAATTGGCCCTCAGGGTATTTTTGCCTGGGGAGGGAATTAGGGAGGGGGGTGAGTTAAAGTGTTTTTGTGTATCCTTCTCCAGAGAGCATGAAACATCTCATGTGAAGGGTCCAGTGGAAAAGTAGGGAGAGAAATTGAAACATCTGCAGGATACAGACACAGGTACAGGTATGTTTACATGCAAGTTCTGGTGGTGGGGTGGGAGGCTCAAGGAAAAGATCCACTTAATCCAACACACACACACACACACACACACACACACACACACACACACACACACACACACACACACACACACACACACACACACACAACCAGCTGGAAACTAGGGCCCATTCCAGGTACAGGAGCCCTCCCTCCAGCCCAGACATCAGATCTCCAAGTTAATGATTCATGTTAAGGACTTTGAAGGCTGAGGGTTGGAAACCTCTGTTAAGTGCAACAGTCCCATCCCCCCACTCTCCCCCTTGCAACCCAAGAAGCAAAGATGGGTGGGGAGGGCACTAGGAGGGAAGTAAAGGAACTGTAGGCAACGGTGACTGGGGGTAGGAACGCGAAACTCTAAGTATGAAAAAGACAGAAAATAAAATACAAAGTAATGAATTCACGAGCTGCTATTTTATTGATTTTGAGTTTGTACAGAGGCAGCAATTCTTAGGTGGGGGCCCCAGTTTTCTAGTGACAACTCTCTCTTCCCCCCACCAGCACACACACCCTTCCGGCCTCAGCTTTAAAAGTTCCCTGTCTTGGCTGCAACTGTGGAAATAGTGAAGATATTCTGAGGCAGGGAGTCAGTCTGAAACAGAGAGGCATACACCTGCTAGGAAGGTAGCCCAGAAGCCTGATTCTAGAAGTCTTAAAAGCTACCAAGCCCCGCCACCCCCACCTGCATTCCATCAGCCTCAATCTCTTGGGGGGAAGAAAATATTTCCCAAGGTCTGTGGCAATAGGAAGAGCTGTGTACCACAGTTTAAAAATCCATTATCCACTTTCCTTCTCCCCACCACCCTTCATTCAAGAGCCTCATTCTATTCTTTAATACTTGAGGTGTAGGAGCAGCAGAGGAATACAGAGAAAAAACATCAGGGGAATGGTGGAAGGTCACAGGCAGAAAAAACATGGGTGACTTGGATCAGCACCTCACCAGGAATGCAAAGGGGGCAGCAGCTGAGGGTTAAGTAACAGGAGGATCCCCTCTGTCCATTCTACACACACCCAGTAGAGGTTTAGTGGATGAAAGGAAGGGTGAAGAGGCAAGGGGCTGTATCAGATTTTTCCATTTTCAGAATCCTGGTCTGGTTGCAGGTTTGTGCCAGGAGTGAAGGCTGCTGGGAGGGGCAGCTAGAGGAAGGAGGTGGAGCTGTGTGACTCACAAGATGAGTCACAGATCCAGTTATAAGCACAGAAAAGAGGCCAAGGTCCTCCCCACCCCCACTCCTCTCTGCGCCACTGTCAGCCAGCTTCCCTTTCTCTTTTCTACTGCCCCTTACCCAAGTGGCCAGTGAAGGGAGGTGGCATGGAGAAAGTCTCCATGGGGGATGTCATATTTTGCTAGTCAACTTAAGTTCAGGAGGCAAAACAGCCTGTAATTTGCAGACCAGGTATCTACAAAGTGAAAGAGACAGACTGCCTACATGAGTCACTGAATCTGTTGTTGAAGGGCCTGGAGGGAAAAGGAAATTAGAAAAATCTGGGGTGCAGGTGATTCCAGGCCGAGAAGGGGCTTCTGATTCTGTCTTCTCACCTGTGGTTGTGTGTCTGGGGCACTGACTCCTTAGAGAAAGAAGAGAACACAGAGTCCAGAGGTGTCCGAGTAACTGGGGACAATTATCTTTGAACCTCCTTTATTGGGAAAGATAAAATGTGACTGGAACCTTGGATATGTGGCTGTTTAGAAAGTAGTAAGAATAGCAAAAGCTAGGTTCTCAGAATTCATTCAGCTCCATTCTTTCCAGCTCAGTATCATTCTCAAATATACAACAAAAAGCCATTGCTAATTTCTGTTGTGTTGGTCTGTGAGCTTTAGTTTCACTTGAGAAGAAACAGCCAACAGGAGAGGGAAGGAACTTCCCTCCAGGCCCTGTACAGCACTGAGTTAAACACCATCCGCACTCCATAAAGAGACTGAATCTTAAAAAAAAAAAAAAAAAAAAACTTTTAATATAATCTTTTACTTTTGTTTTAGAATCCAGTGTGAGGGGAAAACGTTTGGTTAAATCTTATAACTCTCAATAAAACCAGCATAGATTAAGGGAGGAATTTGGAGGCCTCTCCTATAGTATACTTGCTCCATCAGGGCTGAGATGGAGAACGTAGGGTGGAGGGGTAGCACTGTCTTAAATCAAAAGGGGAAAAATAAGAGCCCTGAAAAATCTTCCCTCTCCAATAAAAACCTCAGTAGTTACCCCAGTGCCTGGATTAAAGGAACTAGGTGCACTTATTTAAGCCTGAGAGATATCATCCCTCATCCAGTGTTGAGGGGTCTGCTTCCCCCCTTCACCCACACCCTCCTTAACTAAGGAGTTTGGCTCATTTTGAGTGCACATCATGTACTCTTCTCCTCCCTTTTCCCCAACACAGTAATTGCATGAGCTTGCCTCTTCCACCCCCTCATCCTCCCCAAATACCATAAACCAACTAGAGTCTGTCTTCATTTTGCAGGCATTATTTTTTCACCACCCTCCCATTCCACAGCCCTCTCAAAGGATGAAGCAAAACAAACTTTACTCATCCCTATGGAAAAACATCCATTGACTCAGGGTCCCTCATCTTTAGAATAGAGAGGGTGTTTTTTTTTTTTTTAATGTGTCAATAAATAGTTACCTTCCCAAATTAAAAAAAGAAATGTATTTCTTAATGAAAAAGCTAGAGGGTCTAAATAAAGCTCTATTTTACCATATTCACCCCTAGGCCACCCACCAGAATTTCCACCTTTTTTATTTGAAAAGAAGTCAAAAGCAATTGGGATTGATTCATTTATAAATCAGAACAAAAGCAAACATGACACAAGGTTTCCGTTTTTGTTCATTTGTCCTCAGTTTTTAAAAACAAAAGTATTAACTAGAATCTAATAACAGGTCAAATCCAAACACAGCAGTCCAGTGGAGAATCAACTTTCCTGGTTTTATTCTCTGGGAAAGTCCCTGGTCTGTTTCCATTTCTATTGGTCCAGGCCAAAATCCTACGATATAGATGGATGCCTATGGGAAAGCTAGGTGAGCTATGCAAATTCTTGGTGTGGGTTTGAGCCACCTGTTGTTTGGGTGCATGTTAGGGGATGAAGTTCATAAGGTGGTGGTCTCACCAGTGCTGTTCTAACCCCGGAAACAGGGTAAGGTGAGCAAGGCACTCACTTTGGGCACAAAATTTAAGGGGTGCCCCAAAACCCAGTAACCAAGATACTATTTTAACACAGTATATTTTGAAAATCAAAACTAATGTAAAAAAATCCACAATGACTAAAGTATCAAAATTTTAAATAAAGACAGGATTCAACCCGTACTTGCTCAATTCAGTGTTCCTACCCTCACTCTAACCCCAGTCCTGTTGGATTCTGTCTTTTTTAAGATTCTGATATTTTGCTTCTCATGGATTTTTTGCATTAATTTTTAAAAATACTGCATTAAAACAGTATTTATCTTGATTACTAAGTTTTTGGTATCTCCTTAAGTTTTGAACCTGAGGGGCGTGCTTGTCTCACACTAGTCCCAGTCCTGCCCAGAAATATATACATACCCTCCACCCTCCTTTGGAACCTATCTCCTTTGACCTCATCTCATTGCTTCCTTAACACCAGGTTTGTTTTCAAATAAAAGCCTAAGAATTAACAGCCATGGAAATTATTAAATCAACAATCAGATTTAGAAAATAAGTGACTTTTCAAGTTTGTTGAGGAGAAAGGAAACTTTCTAAATTGTGAGCAGTTCCAATGTATAGGACAGTCTTGGCTGGCTTTGTTACCAAGGGGGAGATGGGATGACAACTTTCCTGATTGGGCAGAAGCAACACAGGGCAAACACGAGTCCCCCTAACACACACACCCAGCCCATGTCTGCCTTGGATCAAATGTGGGGATTACATTCCACAGGATGGTTTATGAGTACATACCTCAAAAGAGAAATCCAAATACAGAAAAATAGCCCCAATTAACACTCTGGACACTTAAGTACACTTATTCCCCTTCCTCATATGCACCCAGGAGTGTATACAATTGCATAGTTGAGTTTTTTTCCCCCCAGAAAAAAAAAATTTAAAGAAAAGGGAAAATTGGCCCAGGATAGGTCCTCCAGTTTAAAGCTCTTAGAAATGGTGCTGGCCAGAGCATAGGCTGGCCAGACTTGTGCTTTGTGCAAAATGCAAAGGAGCTCCCCGCTACTGTGTCCACAGACCCACTCCCATCCTCTGGGGAAAAGGATGGGAGGGGGGGGTGGCAGGGGGAAAGGGGGAAACCCAAAAACAGATCAGCTCATTGGGAGTAATCTGTGATCTGTGGTTATAGTTCACTAAAATATATTTCTCTACCTTTTTATAAATTGCCCCTAGCCCCTACCCCAAGTTTCAACATCAGTCCTATTATCAAAAATATCTCTTCTTACAAAGTATTTTTATTATTTTAATAAACTAACCACAGATTAAGGTCAGCTATGGCTTAACAAAAGAAGCCGGGACGTTAAGTTCATTCTCCAAAAGTAGAGAGGAAGGAGAAAGAATCACTTAAATAGGAGGAAAAAAAAATATTTTTAAAAATGTTTTTGCTTGCTGGGGTCTTTTTGTTTCTTTTCTTTAAAAAAAAAAAAAAATTCCAAAAAATAAGTTGCTTTCTACAGAAACACAGCAGCAGAGGATGGTAGTGCTCTATTTAGGTTTTTGGTTTTGTTTGAAACAGTCTGGCCAAAAGTCTGTCCTCCTCCCACCCCCCTCCCAAGGCGCACTCAAACCCCAATATGTGGTTATTGCTAGTAGTTAAAAAAAGATCACCTCTGTACCAATTCACCTGGAGAAAATTCAACACACACAGCTGCTCTTCTCATCATTCTCTTGCCTTCCCCAGAGGGAACTTTTGTTGTTGTTGTTGTTTTTTAATAAAATTAAAGTCTTAAAAAAAAAATCACAACCTTCTTAGCTCAGCCCTCAAAAAGGATGAGAAAAAGATAGGGGGCAATTGGCAATCTCCTCCTGAACTAGAAGGGATGACAGATAGCTGTTTAGAAGGAAATCAAACTCAAGAGGAAGAAGATTCCCCTTTTAAGTTTCTCCCTTTCCCATCTCACTAAACTGATTTAAGCCAGCCCCCTCCTAATAAGCATCCATAAGCACATGTTACTGCCTTGTCTTTCCAGATCCTTCAAGAGGAAAAATTTATCCAACACTAAATTTCTACCTTAATTCAACTCAATAGAAAATTTGACTAATTTCCCAGTTTCCCTCCACACTCCCAACTCCACCACCATGTGCTTTTTTCCAACCTAAAAGAACTTTGGTCTGTTTTTTTCTTTTATTGACTGAGAACCTCCTTTGCCAGTTCCTCCCCCAGACTTCTGCCCACCTCCCCACCCCCTCACATCAAATCTTCCCTTACACTTTCCCTTAGGTCCTGGGATGGACCCAAGGGATTATGACACAGAATTACCATCTTTCCCCGCTTGTACCTCCTCAGTACCATTAAGTCAAGATGGGCAAAGGACCAGTAGAGCCCTTGAGGCACCATCCAGCCCTGACCTGCTCTTGCCAGCCTGGCAGCTCTCCAGAGCATACACACTTAAAAGTTTCTGGCCAGGTTCACACAAACATTACTGCATTTGCCCCATCAACATGGAGGCTGGGTCTCATGAGCCAATTAATTGAGCTTAACTTTCTTTGTTTAGCCCCCTTGCCCTCCAGGGTTTCCCCATTCAGAACCTGTGCACCAGCAGCTCCCCACCCGGTTCACGTTCCCTTCTCCTCAGTTCTTCCCTGTAACAGCAGGAGCAGAAGTTGTTTGTCTCAGGGTGTCCATAGAAGCTGCAGTTCGGTTGTTTGCATTTGGTCTGGGTTGGGGGAAGCCCCCGGGGACCTCCAGCCCATCCATCTGGCTCAGGGGGCTCTCTGTAGCCGTTGCTATAGGAATCAGCCACGCGGAAGTGGGGTGGTAACAATGCACCCCTGTGAACTCCATCCTTGGAGTGACTGCCTGGCTCCAGAGAAGGGATGCTGTCCTGATGGGGGTAGGGTCGCCCAGGAGGGCACTGTCTGGGGAAGGTGGCATATGGTGGCAGGCCCCCCCCACATGGCCCCCCTGCCATCTGCCTCCGGGGCTCCTGGCAGTGGACTCCACCCCCAGAAGGTCGAGGGATAGTAAAGCCACCAGGGTAGCCAGTAGACAATGCCACCGCCTTGGACTCTGCTGGAGGGGCAGTCAGCAGCTCCTCCCCGCCATCTGGCTCTGGCTTTTTGGCTGGAGGAGGCCCACTCCCTACCCCTCCATTCATGATCTTCCTCTCTGCCTCCTTCTGCTTCTGCTCTGCCAGGAATCTCTCCTCAGCATCAGAAAGGTAGCGTTGGATCATCTCCTCCTGATATTGGTGACGGTGACCCATCTTCAGGGTTCCAACAAAAATAAACTTCCCCTCCCCTTGCATTGCAATCCTCAAAATGCTCAGGCTTTGCATCACCTCCTGGCTATACTTGCTCCCTCCATTACCAACAGACTCAGATGTGGGCTTCTCAGTTACAGGCCCATCCCCAGCTGCCTCCTCTTTGCCACCCTTCCAACTCTTCAGTGAGTTTTTCTTCTTCTTCTCCAGTGTCTCAGTGCCACTGCTTACCCCCGACCCTGTTCCCATCCCTCCAGGCTTAGAACCCTTGCTGTGCATCAGGCCTCCCATGTTCTTCTTGAGCTTGCTGCCCAAGGTTTTGCCAAAGCTGCCCAGTTTGTTAGCCACAGAATCTGCTCTTTTCTTGTCCTTTTCCCGGTCTCGTTTTGACTTCTCTTTCCGCTTGCTGCCCTCATTGCTGGCAGAACTGCTGCCAACTGACTCCTTGTCTGATTCCCCAGACTCAGGAGTGGACCGGGGCTCATCTCCAGCTGAGGCTGTCGGGGACTCAGGCTGGGCCAGGGGAGCCTGGAAGAGACAAGAAAGTGGTTGACAGATATAGGATGGATAAACAACAAGGTCCTACTGTATAGCACAGAGAACTATATTCAATATCCTGTGATAAACCATAATGGAAAAGAGTATTAAAAAAGAATTTGTATATGTGGATAACTGAGTCACTCTGCTGTACAGCAGAGATTGGCACCACATTGTAAATCAACTATACTTCAATAAAAAAAATTTTTTTTAATTAAAAAAAAAAAAAGAATGTGACTGACAGTTATCCCATTGGTTTGGGTTGAGGGAAGCCCCCAGGAACCTCCAGCCCATCCATCTGGCTCACGGGGCTCCCTGCAGCTGTTGCTATAGGAATTAGCCCTGTGGAAGAGGGGTGGTAACACCCCTATGAACTCCTTCCTTGGAGTGACTGCCTAGTTCCAGAGAAGGGTTGCTGTCATGACAGGGGAAGGGTCACCCAGGAGGGCACTGTCCTTCCCCAGCTCATCAGCTCTCCCATGAACCAGGGAAAGAGGTATCTAATATCTAACTTTTATCTCACCCCCTGCAATTTGATGCCCTTCTGTAATAAGGGGATACCAAAATGAAGCCTGGATTTTGCTCTTCTAGAACAATGAGCAACTATACAAATATATGGCCTCTGGGTGAGGAGGGAGAATATTCTATAGACACTAGAATGGCCTTTATTATAAATTTCTCTATGCCAAATTCTGCTCAAAATTAATCTCAAGGAAGTCTTGAATAACCACCCCAAGCCTTAACCATTCTGCATCCCCTCAAGTTCTAGACATTCAGCACTGGAGTCCATCAGTTGGCCCTTGCTCCTGTGTTCCTGTTCTATGGATAATAATGACATCCTCAGAACCTACTGTATCAGGAGCCCTTTAAGCTATTCTGTCTCCTCTGGTGCCCAACACAGAGGTCTATGTACAGAGGGCTTGGAACAAAGTAATAACAATCTCAAGTTCACCAAAAAGTTCAGAAAACTTTTCTTGAAGAATGTGTTTTAGTATCAGAAAGAAGAGGCTGGCCGGTGAGAAGATATAGAAAACAAAGGGCACTAACACGTAGAAAGGCAAGAAAAAGTGTCGTTTGGAATTTATCTGATATTTTCTAGGTATTCCTAACCTTGAATCATAAGCCACTACTCAGAAGAGACTCAGAAGGAACCACCACCAGATTTCCTTGTTCTCCCTGACATGAAAATGAGGACATGCAAGGGTGGGGTGGGAGAAGTCCTCACCTGTGCATCCGAGGACACTGGGATCCACTTCACATTCATGTAGCCATGAAGCAGATGCAATTTGACCTCTAGGGACAGGATTACACTGTGAAAAGGAGAAAAAAAGAATTTCAAAATACTGTGACCTTTAAAAAGCAGAGCAGTGTGATCCATTTGGGAGGTAGGGTGGGAGAGGGCTACATGGCTGGGAACTCAGACAGGGTTGAGTTTGAATTAGGGCTCCACCAGTTACTAAGCTTTATGACCTTGAGCAAGTCACTTCAACCTCCCTGAAACTCAGGGAGGGGTTGATAATGGGTATAGATAATAATATCTATCCTGCAAGGTTGCTGTGAAGATTAAAATAGTATTTGAAAAGGGCCCAGCACAGTGTCTGGAAACTAGGAAATACTTCTAAACGGCAGCCACTATTATTGTTGTTGCTGTAAGTATTACTCAGAAGGAGCTTTTCATAATTAGGTGAGAACTATTTAAAAAGCCATAAACGCTGGGTTTTTAAATCAAACCGTCTCAGTTGGGTTCAGTTTTAGGAGCCCGAAGAAGGCGGCACTGGCTAAGAGGTAAGGGAGGAGCTTTTACATTCATAAGCTCTTATGGGAAGTTTGGAGGCAGGAGGAAGCCAACTTCTGGGAGGTGGCAGGGGGGCGGAGAACATATTTTTCTTGCTGTTTAAGTTCCAGAAAGGCAAAAGCCCAGACCAAACTGTTTTGGTCAGCTATTTAAAACCCTTCTCATTTGGGCTGGGAGAAGAAGTGTGATTTGATTATCTTGATTTTCTGATCACTGTTTTGGGGATTCTGCAAGAACACTCCTCATACTGTAAGGAGATCCCAGGATTCCCTTGTCTTTCACAGGGAGAAAAGGCAGCTGCAAGAGTCCTGGTGCCCAATCTGTCTCCCTCCTCTCCATCTTCCCAAAGACACTGGAACTAGGATGCGACTGTCTTTGCCTCTGAGCTGAGGAAAAGTCCCCGGGAGACGGACATCGGACATCATATGTGGAAGAGATCGCAGCTACAAAGCAGATAGAAAGGCTAGGCTTGCCTCACCTGGCCAATCGGACATTGTCATTGTCATCTTTGCCCCACTCCCAGCCCTTTCCAGGGTCCACAGCAAAGTGCAAGGGCAGCAGCTTATGCTCTGAATCTGTAAGTGGGATCACAGCTGGGAAGGAAAGAAACATGATCAAGGAGTCTCTTTGAGGAGAGAGGAAGGCAACTGAACACAGACTGACTTCAGTGAAAAGGAGGCTGAACCATACCAAAAGTCTCTAACTGCAGTCACTTCTCAGTTCGTAACATGTGAATTACCTTAGCATTTAAAAACTTAACAGGCAGGTTTTCCCTTGTAACCCAGCACACAATTTAGGCCACTAATCTCCATGACTTCCCACCAGTCATCTAGCACCTATGATGTTCTTGCCAGTTAACGGAGATTCAGGGAATTCAAAGTCATTATCAAGACAAATATAGCAAAGCATCATTTGGAAGGTACTATGACCTTACTGTATTAGCTCTTTACTCCAGAGCAGGGAATACAGGCTGTGTTTTTCTCCAAATCTTTTTTCTTTTTTTAATTTTAAAACCTCTGTATATCTTATAGCTTAGTAAAACAGTATCAACATGCACTGTCTGAGCTTGCATGTCGCTTAATTCTTTCCTCCTACATTCTCTCTCATTTCAGTTTTTCGAAGTGAAAATAAAGCGGACCAAAAGACACCAGAGACACAGACATTGCATTCCGCACCTTGTTCCTTGGCATTCTCCTTCTGTTCCATGGACACAAGTGCAGAAAAGTGGGCCTGATCGTAGGCGAGCACCAGAGGGGAGCGGTGACACTGGCTGGCTGGAACCTCCAAGGGCAGATAGATTCCCCCAAAGGGAATAGGGGCAAATGCTGCAGGAAACCACGGAGATTATTATTAAAGCTATATTCTTGCCTAGTGGGAAATCCCTCCACCCCACTCTGCCAATTGAGCCCCCCTCTCATTCCAACCCATGTTTAATAATTCTTTCCTAAGAAGCCACATCAATTAACCTCAGCTGCTTTACTCTGAATCTCCTGAGAATTTTGCCTTGTTCTAATTTATACCTTGTTTTTTTCCCAAGGGTCTATATAACCCCTTTCCTGCCCTCCTTCCAGTGCTTAGCCCAAGGCTCTGCAAATAGGGCTGCTCAGGGTAGAGTGAGGACTGACTGACTCACCTTCCCCACCAGAGTCCCTCAGCATGGTGTCTGCCACAACAACTATGGGCCTCCTAAGCACGTGGGCAAGGACGAAAACATGGAATTCTTCTAGGCTCTCATACACAGGCTCTTCTGAACTCTCCACCCTAGAGTTGCAGGAGGCGAGAGAGTGGAAGGGGTGCAGTGGCAGGGAGAGGGAAGAAAACAAAACAAGAGACCCATGAAGACCAGCTCTGCAAAGAGGAAAAAACAATGTCCCTTCCTTGTTTTCCAGTCTTAAGGCTGTCACACACACAGCTGATTATTTTTTATGCTACCATGGCTGTTTCTACTTCCGTTTCACAGATGGGGAAATACAAGAAAAGAAATATGAAGGTTCAAGAGTTAAAGTAGTGTTAGGAATCGGCACGTAATCCCTCTCTTAATACCCATCTTGTTCAACAACCTTCCCCAATTCTTTGTCCAGTAGCTCAGTGTACAGCTGTGTAGCTTCATCCTGCTTATCACTTTACGCACCACAACGCACACATCACACTCACCATGTCCTATCAAAAAAGGACAAAACAAAACACAACAGGAAAGAAACAAAAATCCCTCCTTCTATGTTCACTTACTTGAAGAACAGCCTCACCCATCTGCTTAGTAGCCTAATCAGAAATCTGTGAAATATTTACTGTTCTTTATATTTCATCTTCAATTAATCACCTGGCTTGACCAATTCCATCTTTTAAGTGTCTCTTGTAACTGTCTCCTCTGGCCTATCTGCAACCCACCACTCTTGCTCACACCCATTACTACTACTCCCCTCCGCTTCATCATCCACTCTGCTGTCAGTGTGTTCAAATACATGAATTTGCTCCCGTCACTCACAAACTCACAATTTAGTGGCTTCCTGCCCCCTACAGCAATGTTATTCAACATTGGGTGCTTGCTACAAATGCAGATTTCTGGGCCTCACCTCAGTCCAACTCAACTGGACTTCCTTAGGGTGGAAGTCCAAAAATCTGCATTTTAAACAATCCTCCCAGATTATTCTTACGCCCAATAAAGTTTGGATAGGTTATAGTTTTTTAACTTTCTAACTATAGAAAAATTTAAAATTTTAAACATATTCAAAACTAGAAAGAATATTATACTAAACTCTCATGTATCCATCACCCAGCCTCAACGATTATGAACAGATGGTCAATCTCGTTTCACCTAGACCTTGATATATTTTCCTAGGGATGGCCCCCACACCCACCCCACCCCACCAGATTATTCTGGAGCAAATCCTAAACATCACATAATTTCATCCATGAATATTTCAATTTCAATCTCTAAAAAATAAAGGACTCCTTTAAAAACGGCCACAATAGCATCAATACCACACTTTAAAAACTTAACAATAATGTAAACATTATTCACATTTCCCCAACTGTCTTATATATGTCCATACATTCCAGCTGGTTGATGTGTCTCTAAAGTGTCTTTAAACTTAGGTTCTTTCTCCCTTTTTGTTTTCTTTGTCTTTATTTATTGAGGAAACCAGGTCATTTATCCTGCAGTTTCCCAAAGTCTGGATAGAATACAATTTTAATTCCTTAGCATGGCACACAAAAATCTGGGCGGCCTAGCCTCATCCACCATTCTGCGCCACATACTCTATATTCTGGCAATACTGAACTACCTGTATTTCCTAGAACATACCATGCTGTTACACCCTTCTGTGCCCTTGCCATGGCTTCTCTTCCTCTCCTTCTAACATCCTCTTAGCACAGAGCTCTTTGGACACTGAGGACTAAGCAAAGATTATTTCCTGCTCCTCCAGTTAGACATACTTACCCACCACAGTTGGCTCCATTGGTACCTAGATGCATGCGGGGTTCACTTGAGGCAAGCTTGATCAGCTCATTCCATTCCTTCTGCCACTCATCCTCTGTGTATACCAGCCCCGACTGTGTGAAAGACAGGCAAGGAATATCAAGCAATTAGAGGCTAGGTTCAAGAGGCAATAGCCATTCCAACTCACTCGTGTTACTCCACTCCCTATTCTCTTACCACTTGGCTAACAATTTTTACTACAAAGTCCAATCTCTTCTCCCTTTTATAGTCAGGATCCATGAAAGAATGTCTATGATCACTCACACTTCTTCCATTCTTTTCTGACCCACTGCAGTCTAGCTTCTGTATCTGCCCTCCAGCCTATGTCCCCTCCCTCACCCCCACAAACTACTTCACCTAACTGGCTCTAGCAAAGACAATTACCTTCTAATTGCCAAATTCAGCAAACTCTTCAGTTCTCATCTTTCTTAGCCTTCATGTGGCATTTGATCTCCTCAAACTTTCTTTTCGTTTAGCTCACACAACACTACTTTCTCTTACCTCTCTGAACTCTGTCTACCTCAAAAATATTGATGTTGTGTCAATGATTTTAGCCTTGGTTCTTTCCAGGTTATCTTTTCTACTACTATAATCTCATCTACTGCTATCTACATGCTCAGGATTCAAAAATCTTCTTCTCCAGCCCAGATTTCCTCTTAATTTCTATGTTCACATCCAGCTGCCTACTGAAGACTGCCACCTGCCCATGACTACCTCAAACTCTGTGCAGTCAAAACTGAACTTCTACCTCTTCAAAAACCCTCTCTTCCTGTTTTCCTACCTTTGTAAACAACACTATCACCCAAACACCCAACTAGAAACCAGGGGGTTATCTACGACTCCTCTCCTTTGACCCATCCCATACCTGGGATGGGTGAAAGGATTTACTAACCCTTTAGTCAACAGTTATTAAGCATGAACTACGGCAATGGACCCTTAATTGGTTTTACTACTTCCAGTCATACATTCTTACGATCCGTTTTCTACAATGCTACCAGAAAGATTTTTCTAAAATTAAAATATGATGATGTTTGCTTCCTGCTACAAATTAAGACCTGTCATTACCTCTTAGATACAGTTCAAACTCCTTAAGCATAGCAGAGACTCCACTTCCTGGCTCCCAACCCACTTCTCTAATACCATTTAATTAGTCATAGTTCCTTGAATGCACTGTGTTGTTTTATACTTCTGAGCTTTTGTCTAGGTTGTGCCTTCTGCCTGGAGCAGCCCACTCCATATCCACCTGGTGAATAATTTCTCAACTGTCAGGAAAGAACTCAAGTATCACTCCTCTATGAAGCCCTTCCTAAATCTCCCTGGTACATCAACCACTCACTCCTTCCTTTGTGCTCTCCCTCCTCAAGTGCTATGTAGACTTCTATCATAGAAGTCATAACCTGTTACTTTGTTGCAATTATGTATTTACATGTCCATCTCCTACTACTACTCCTAAGAACCAGGACCATGTTTTATGCAATATGCCTAGTACCTACTATGTGATCAGTAATCAGTAAATACATGCTCAGTAAAACTATTAACTTTTTATTAAAGGAGTAGAAGGAGTAGTACAAACAATCTTAAAATACCATATTGGCTTTAGGATATATATGATGATTTGGAAGAAAGTCTATATTATTAATTATATTTGACCTATATAAGTGTTAAAATGAGTTTATACTTTAAACACACATTGACATAGTAGAAAGAATCACACTGGAAACATGAGAAGTATCAGAACAAATATAACAGGAATTAAAGAGCTATTGTGACCACATTTTACTTTAACAATAAAAAAAAAGACAAAGCTATTTTCAATGTGTAAAATTCTATCACAGATTTTTTCAACTAAAAATACAAAAGAACAATGCACAGGTTATATATGGGGTGCTCTGGTCACTCTGATAAATGGTCCCTGATACACATTCATGAGGATCTGTCTCCGTCTTGCTCTCACCTATTTTTGTTTGCTGTTTTTATACACACAGCCACTAGGTGGTGTACCCTTCTAGGCTGAAAATGTTCTTACTGTGTTTTACCACCATTTTTAACAACAAAACAAGGAGGCCTGGGAAATCAAAACCAATTTAGTTTGTTTGGTGTTTGGTACTGGCTAAAAGTAGCTCCGCAGTCCGTCACCCCCTTCCCCACCCCACTATAATGCTATGAATGGTCTGAGCTAAAACAATTATCTTGTTTCCATGTGGAACTTTCAATGTGCTGAGCAAAAGGAGTAAAAAGATCACTCCTTCAATATCTACTACCCTCCAGGCATGTATTTCCATTTGAGGACTTTGAGAGGGAATAGATGGCTGACCAGGAATAGAACTTGGGTATTTCTGGGTCTCCTGGCTAAATACCATCATAATCTAACTTAACCTTTAAAATAGTAACTATAACAGCTTAATATAGCTGGAATTGGGCCTACCTATCCTCTGACTGTGGCTATCACGTCTACTTTACTAGCTGGCATGACCTGGTTTGGTCTTTTCCTGTCTCTGAAGTGGTCAAATCTAAGGTTCAGGTATAGCCTGAATTCAACAATGAGGAAGGCAAACTCTAGGCTGGCTCTAGCTCAGGCAAAAAAAGCTCTCCACATAGTCCAGCTCAGCTCACCAGACTGCCAGGGGGTTTGGTGTCAATAAAGAATGCTGTTTACTTGGCCTTGCCCCTGTGCATTTCTTTCCCTCAGGAATCTTCCGGGGCAGACTGGCTGATCAAAGACCGGATTCTGATATTAATATCATCCTAATTTTAAGCTTGAGTTCTTTATTTTTGAGAAAGAAACATAACACATTCTACTTCCATATTTTAAATCTTGAGAACATAAAATTCTAATAACTGAAACAAACAAAAGTCTGTTAGTTCTATATTATGGCCAGTTATGATAGAGCAATAAAAAGAGAAGGAAAAGAAGCTGGAAATTAAGTTTCTGAAGAGATATTCCCATATTAATGGCAGAAACACCCAGCTTTATATACATGGCAAAAATAAAAAAGATATACATGAAGAGCAGGAGATAAACACAGAAGACAGAGAACCAGGGCAAAAGGAAATAGGAAGACTCATTATCTTTATTTAACTGTATAACGTCATTATTAAAGGGAAGGGAATCGGCAAACTTTTTTCTGTAAAGGGCCAGACAGGAAATATTTTAGGCTTTGCGGTGGGGCAACGTGCAGCTTCTATATTCTGCTGCTGTAGCACAAACACATGTAAATGAATTGAGTTGGGGAGGCTGTGTTCCAATAAAAATTTTTTTTTAACAAAAACATTTGGTGGGATTTGACCCACAGGCCATATTTTTTTTTTTTTTTTTTGCGGTACACAGGCATCTCACCGTTGTGGCCTCTCCCATTGCGGAGCACAGGCTCCGGACGCGCAGGCTCAGCGGCCATGGCTCACAGGCCCAGCCACTCCATGGCATGTGGGATCTTCCCGGACTGGGGCACGAACCCACGTCCCCTGCATCGACAGGCGGACTTCCAACCACTGCGCCACCAGGGAAGCCCTACAGGCCATATTTTGCCCAGCCCGTTTATAGGAATGGAAAGTACAAACAGTCCAGTGTTACTTTTTTCTTTTTTTTTTTTTTTTTTTTGGCTGCGTCGTGGTGGTGGGGACTGAACCCGGGCCATGGCAGTGAAACCGCCGGAGTCCTAACCACTGGACCCCCAGGGAACTTCCCAGTATTGCTTTCTTATACGAAAGCAGCCTTAACATTTACTAAATCCCTGAGAAGTACCAATTAAACTCAACTCAACATCTGCTGAACTTCTAATAGAAGTACCATTCAAACTCATGCTTTTACAATTTTTTAACAGATAAACTGAACATACAAAACACGGTATATATGGCCAAAACTATTTTTATGCATTTACATTTCTATAATGGTTGAAAACATAAGTCCTTAAAAATTGGTCTAGCCTTATTATATGCAAAAACACAAAACAACACAAAAATCCTATGAGCTTGTCGTATTTCATTTTGCAAAAGACTGCCACTAAAGGCTTATTGAGTGCCTATCGGGTAGAAATGCACAACGTTAGATACCTCCTCTACAAGTCTCCACTTCCCCACACCAGTTCTCATAACTCTATCAGAAGGCATGTACCCTATGGTGGTATCTGAATTTTCAACCATTTCCAGGATTACAAGAGGAGTGACACTGACCTAAACACCTAAGTAGGAGACATTTCCTACTGGTAGGCACTGAGCATTTCCCCTCGGTAACTTTGGGAAACAAGGTGCTCCTGCCCAAGCTCCCTCACCTCTTTATTCTGCTGAGTTTGCTGCCACCTCCAGCGCCGTTTTAATGCTTCCTTCTCCGCTCCCTTCTCCATTAGTGCATACAAAGCTTTCCGTAGCATCAAGTCTCGATCATGGAAACCCCACATCCCTATGGCAAGAAAACATTATGGTTAAGACACCCTACCTCGACTCAACTCCACTCATTAATTATGATACACAGACCCTGGCATGAAGGAAATCAGGCTGAAGCCCAGGTTCAAAGAAACCCCTGCTGTGACTTGGGGGAAAGGTAATCAAGAAAGAAAAGATGTTCCTATTCTGGAGGTTCAGAAACTTTGAGAACCTGAAAGTGGGGGATATACCACATCCTACAGACTCCTGACAAGAAGCCTTTATTCGTGATACCAAGTCTAACAAATTAAAATACAGAGTGGGAATTCCCTGGCCATCTAGTGGTTAGGACTCCTCACTCTCACTGCCAAGGGCCTGGGTTCGATCCCTGGTCAGGGAACTAAAATCCCATAAGCCTCGTGGTGCGGCCAATTAAAAACAAATTGTTTTTAATAAATAAAGTAAAATACAGAGTAGCAGCAGATAAGATGGGTCTGGCACATGGTAATCAGCATCAAAGCTTGAGGGGTGGTTGGAAAATGGGGACTTTTTTTAAAAGCTAAGGCAAATAATATATTGAATTATAAATAGGCATAACAATTTAAAGAAAACAAGTCAATAATTATGTAATATATTTGTATGGTGACAGATGGTAACTACACTTAACATGGTGATCATTTTGAAATATATAGAAATATTGAATCGCCATGTTGTGTGCCAGGGTATAACAGTGTTGTAGGTCAATTATACTTCAAAAACAAACCCACAGAAAAAGAGATCAGATTTGTGGTTACCAAAGGCAGGGGGAATTGGATGAAGGTAGTTAAAAGGTACAAAGTTCCATTTACAAGACTACTGAGTACTAGGGGTACAATGTACAGCATGATAAATATAATTACACTGCTGTACATTATATATGAAAGTTGTTAAGAGAGTAAATCCTAAAAGTTCTCATCACAAGGAAAAAAGAATTTTTTCTATCTCTTTAATTTTGTATCCATGAGATGATGAATGTCCACTAAACTTATTGTAATCATCTCATAATGCATGTAAGTCAAATCACTATGCTGTATAAAACTTATACAGTGCTGTATGTCAATTATATCAATAAAACTAGAAGAGAAAAAAGAAAGAAAAAGAAAAATACATTATTCTAGATTAGACATAAACAAGTTTCACAGGGGACTGATGAAAACGTATCTTTTTTATATACCAAAAGAATAAATACTTAGTGGAATTATATGCATACACATACAGTATACTGCTTGCTTACTGCTGCGCATTACTTCTGGGGGCCAGTTCTCCGAGTGGGACTTGTGCTAAATCCTATGTACTCCATATGATTTGTCAACAAGACTGAAAAACTAGGGCAGGGCTCTCTTCCATCTCCTCCTGCACCAGTGAGCATGCACGCACACGCGCACACACACACACACACACACACACACACACACATAGCCTTGCTCTGAGCCATCACTTCTGTCTGAGATCAAGAATAGTCGGATCAAGCCCTTCACATGAGATTTAACTACTGCTTCCTTTCTATGAGGGAATGAAGGACCATTTTCAAGACTCACCAAGAGAGGCTGCGTGCAGGAGGCAGTTTCCATCTCCAGTAGTTGCTAAAGGAAGGAGCCTCTGACAGGTGGGGTCCACACTCACCCACCAGTTCAAACGCCCTACAGAAACAGGACGAAAAGGAGAGCAGCAGATGATGCATGAAGTTCTCCCTACTTCCCTATTTCTAAAACAGACTCCTAATTTGCCTCCTCTAGGAAGCCTATCCAAAATCAAACCATCACTCTATTACTCTGTGTATCTTCTTCACTTATATCTGCTTCATCAGAATCTGGTGAGCACAATTGGTTAGATCAGTTCTTAAGTAGGGACAATTTCGTCTCCAAAGGGACATTTGGCAACGTCTGGAAATATGTTTGGTTGTCACAAGTGGTGGGGAGATGCTACTGCCATCTAGTGGGTAGAGGCCAGGAAGGCTGCTAAACACAATATAATGCACAAGGCAGCTCACACAACAAAGAATCATCTGGTCTTAGGTGTCAGTAGTGCTAAGATTGAACAACCCTGGGTTAGATGATGAGGCCTAGGTCATAGGTCGAAATCTGTGTTGGCTACTTGGTCTGGCTCTGATTTCTTCACTCTGGTCAAGAGACCAGCAGACACTGTAGCAATAAAGGTCAGCACAAATCCATCATCAGTAAAAGAAAAACAACCCAACATGTATATTCAAAGTGTCATGCAAGTATCATCTGCAATATGACAGTAAGCATGTCACCATGTATGTGGTACGACTTTAAAGACATGAGCAATAAGACAAAGTACTTAAAATACCCAAGAAAATGATTCTCAATTCTGTAGTCATCCTATAATTGCTGATCCATTACTTATATAAGGAAAATAATTTATGAATAATGCTTAAAAGTTTTTTTGAATTACTGGACAGTCTACTGTAAGAAAAACTGGCCTATAATCACAGCAGTCAGATAAACTGCTTACTACTTAAAAAACTGTAAATAGATGCACATGATTAGTATAGAAGGGCACAAAATGAAAAACAAGACCTTCCTTTCTGTGCCCCCACCTCCCACCCGCCCCGTCCTTCTTCCATGGGAGGTTTTTAATAACTGACTAGCTTTCCCAGAAATCCCAGCTGCCTCACCCCAACATGCCAACAAATTTTAAATATAATTTAAGACAAACATAATTGTAAAGGTAAATAAATCTTTTGGGAAAGGTTCGTATAAATAAACGTGACTTAGTTTAATCACCACTTGCATCATGTACAGCACTGGTTCTTGGAACCAACCATCTACAGCATTGGAACACACAAGGTGTTCCAGAGCCAATTATAATTCATTTGTATTTTTTTCATGTATTGATTTTTAGGTATTGATTTGTAGGCCTTTCACATGTGTATCTGGTTTCCCTTCAATCAAACAGGAAATTTCCAGAGGAAAGTGTCTTATTTGTGTCCTTTCTTTAACTTGAAGAAGCACCTAGCTCAGTACATGTCTCTCTGACTGACTGCCGAGTTTGACTGCAATCAATCAGATCGCAGGCTTAGACTGGAAGCCGCTTGTCAAGCCCAGCCCCTCCACATGGCTGCCTAGACGTGGAGAGCAGAGGGAAGAGCATGGGAAAGAAAGTGCTCACTGACCTGCCTGCTCCAAGGCAACCAGCATGGACTGCTCAATGAGGTCTCTCTCTATGAAGCTGCGAAAGTCTTCATTGTACACAGTGAGATCTGGAAGCTGGAAGGCACAGATGGGCATTTCCAGGGGGTGCTCACTGCTCCCCCCACCCCCACCATTGGAGGAGACATGGGACCGGGCCAGGGAAACAATGCTGGAGCTGGCGTGGGAGATGCCCCTAGACAGGCGTTTTTCTGCAATGAGAAATGGAGTCACCTTAGAACAAACACAACCCACTCAGAGAACTTTCCACTCATGAGGTGATGGTTACCTCTTGACAAGGTTTCCAGTCAGGGAAAAACTGTAAGTCTAACTGGCTACCAAATTTCATGACCCTCTTTCTCATGCCAAACACAGCTGGAGAAACATAGAAAGTGGCCTTTTCACAGGCACTCGCATTAGCACCAAATATACGTTCCTCTTTATACCCTTTTGCCTGAACTTCTCTCCACGACACTGTCTTCTTCCACTTCCATTTCCCAACATAATAGGGACCCTTCATTTGGCAACTTAGTCATTGTTTGGTGGGAGGAAGAGGGAATAAGGGAAATGGAGTTTCATTTGGCTACACTGAGTCAAATAATCTCTCTGATAATTTTCAGGGCCTTGGAGAATGTAGAAAAGGATTTCCGTTATAGAAAATTAATGACAAATCTTACACATTCAGGAACTTTCTTATCTACCATCAATAACATTTATTTATGTTATTTACTACAACTATTCTTGATGCTCATATTTATCAGAAATTTATAGGTACAGTCAATTCTTACTTAACATACTACAGAGGAAGGCGGTAATATAGATAGTGCCCCAAATTATTTCATTTGTTTTGAATACATGGCACTTATAATTCTCCAACAGATATTCCAGTGTGATAATAATTTGCTCAGTATAGTATTGAAATTCATTTGCATGGCTTGAGTTATATAATGACTATCAGAAAGAGCTAAAAATTATATTGGGTATCAGGTCTTAATCCAATATCTGCCAGGGATGATGCATAAAGTAAGTAGTTAGTCTAAAGTTATTTTATAGTGTTATTTTTTAAACTCTTTTTAAAGGTATTTTAAAAGTACCACATGCCCATGGTAAAAAATCAAAATACTACCAAAAGGTTTGAAGTGTTACAAAGAAATGTCCCTCTCATTCAAAATTCCTGATCCCTTCCCCAGAGGCGATGTTTTGTATCCTTCTAGAATTTTTTTGCCATGCCGTGCGGCGTGGTATGTGGGATCTTAATTCCCCAACCAGCGATTGAACCCGTGCCTCCCTGCAGTGGAAGCACGCAGTCCTAACCACTGGACCACCAGGGAATTCCTAGAATTTTTTATGCACATAGAAGCACAAACAACTTTTATAACAATTTTTAAAAACATAAACAGGAACATGCTATATATATTGTTCTGCATCTTACCTTTCTCAATAGATTTTAGAGATTTTTCCAAAATAGCACATCAAGTTCTACTTAATTCTTTCTAATGGCTGCCAAGTATTCCATAATATGGATGATTACAATTTATTTAACCACTCCTCTATTAATGGATAATTAAAAGTTGTTTTCAAGCTTTAACTTTTAAGCTTTACACTACATGTCTTTGTGTCTACTTATGAATTAGGTAAGTATGTATTTATTTAAAAGGATACACACCACACACAGACACACACACACACAACACATATATGATAAATTCCTAGAAACAAAATTGCTGAGATAGAGTATACGTGCATTTAAAAATTTTGACAGATACTAATAAATATTAACAAAATATCCTCCAAAGGGGTAGATGATAGTGATCCTTTGAATTCTATCTTTATGTGTACCTTATCTCAACAATTAGATCGTTATTCTTCTTCCTCTATCTCTTTGAAGATGGCATTTATACAGGATGGCACTCAAGATGCAGAAAGTGAGGGGTTCCAGCATCTGGACAGACTGTCACCTCTGATCATTTGGTTGGGGAGGTGGGGGAGGAATGGAATCATCTCTAAAGGATCACTAAATTCTCTGACTGGTCAGCAGCTGCCTCCCTTTCTTTCTACTCCGCATATGGAAACAGCCCTCAGCACCCCAATACCTTGAACGATGTCATCTTGCCGCTGTAGGGTGGGTCGGGGAGGGCGAGTAGACTCTCTATCAGAAAACCCTTTCTCAGGGGTCCTGGAGCCACCACTCCCCTCACTAAAGGGTGGGGGCAGGTTCCCAGCATGGACCTGACGTAGCTGTTCAAAATCACTGAGGGCGGCGCTCACATCCCAATTCTTTCCTGTCAGGACACAAAGCAAAAAGTGAATTGGGAGCTGAGAGTATAGAAAAATTGAGGAAAGATACAGAACCATCATTCTAAGCATCTTATCAAAACCAGCGAGCATATACTCATGCGTACCTCAGTCATTCTCCTTTTCCTTCCCCTACTTTAATTTCCTTCATAACACTTCGATCTGGAATACCACAACTTCTTTATTTACTTATTGTCTATTTCCTAAGAAAGCCCTGTGTGCATACAGAATTTGTTTCTCTGAACTGAAAGGGCCCTTGGAGATCTAGTAACCTCATTTTACAGATAAAGGAAATGAAGCCTAAAGAAGTAGAGTTACTTGCCCAAAGTCACGGGTAGTTCACACCAGGGCCTCAGCTGGACTCAAGCCCAGGTCTCCTAATTCTGAGATCCAGAGAGTTCTGAGCCTAGATGTGCTCTGGGGTGTCCTAAACCACCTGAAACTGTATACAAAGTTATAGGTATGTGTGTTCTAAAGAAAGAGCTGATAGCTGCCATCAGGTTATCAAAGGGAATTGTTAATTCCCCTCAAATTTAAGAATCACTACTCTGCTGAAGAAAACACCCGAAGGATAGATTTGTCACAGCAGATTTTTCAGTTGCTTTCTCCAGTTAAATTAGTCAATAAATAACATATTGCATAATTGTTCACACTTCTTTCTGTTCTATTCCATTTGTCACCACCTTAATTCAATTCCTATATCACCTAGTGTCCCACCTCCAATCTACTCTAAAGGATCCCATGAGATTAATCTTTCTACAGCACAATTCTGATCATTTCAGTTCCATAATCAAATTTTTAGTGGCTTACCACTACCTACAGGATAAAGTTTAGCCTCCGTTGTCTGACGTTCAAGGCTTTCTATGACCTAGCTTACTTTTCTAACCTTTCCTCTGTGCTTCAACTTCCCTGGCTATGAAAGTGGAGGTGATACCACATAGGACTGTTAAGAAGATTAAATTAACTGAAAGCACTTAAAACAGTGCTTGGCACACAGGAAGTGTTATATATGTATTTACTGCCATTGCTGTTATGCTTCTTGTTATAATTATAATTCTCCAGTTAAGCTGTATTAATCATCCATGCCAGATGAATTTATTTCTGAGCCATTAGATTCACCACTTGCTCCAACTCCCTTTGCTCACTCTACACTCTGCGTCAGTCATACTGGCCTCTTTGCTGTTCCCAGAAATGTGCTAAGCCTGCTCCCACCTACAGCCTTTCCACCAACTATTCCCACTGCCTAGAAGGCTCCTTCTCCAATATATCTACACAATTCCTCATCTCCTTCAGATATTTGCTCAAATGTCACACTCTTAAAAACGCCTACCCTGACTACCCAACTAAAAATCACAACCTACCTCATCATTCCCCTTACCATTTTCCACAGCACCTAACACCTTATACTATGTACTTTACAACTTACTTGGTTATCATGTTTATTGTTTATTGACTATCTCTCAGGCTAGAATGTAAGGGCAGAGATTTTTGCTTGTTTTGTTTTGTTCAAGCATCTAGCACCTAGTACATAATAGGTACTCAATAAATATTTGTTAAAGAATGGAGGACTTTTGTTCTGAACCAATGAATGAATAAATGATTTGTCTTGAGCACTGGATAGTTATCTCCAACTGTCTGCTAAAGTCCTTAAAATCAGGTCCTCCTAACAGTCAACATGTCTAAAACTGAACGTCCATCATCTTCCCTCCTAAAGCCTGCTTCTTCTCCTTCTTCTATAGTCCCTAAATCAGTAATGGCATCACAACCCCTCCAGGCCAGAAACTACAGTCATTTCAGCTCTTCACCATTCCTCAGACCCCACTCCTTCTCTTCCCTCACTATCTACTCAGTTCTCAAGGTGGTTTGTACCCTTGAGACATTTCTCAAATCTATTCTTTCTTGTCCATTTTTATTGTCACTACCCCAATTCAGGTCCTCATATTTTCACCTGGTCTTTTGGGAGGGGGCTCCCTAGTCTCTCTACTCTTAGTCCCCTCCCCTCTATAATTTGTTCTTTACACTACAACCAGGGTTAACTTTCAAAGGAAAAAGCAAGAGACAGAGAGATAGAGAGAGAAAATGAGGATCAGATCCTTTGGTTCCCTTTCTAAATTATACCTTAAATCTACCCACTTCTCACTCTGCTGTTGCCACTGTAGCCCAAGTCACCATCACCTCTCACCTGAACTATGGCAACATTCTTAACTGATTTTACCACTTCATCTCTGGCCACCTTCCAATCGGTTCCATATCTTTTATCAGTACACTGTTCAGAAACTCAAACCCAATCATTTCACTCCCCTGATTAAAATCCTTCACCAGCTTCCCACCGAACATACACTGAAATGCACAACCCTTACCATGGCCTACAAAGGCCCCCCATATTCTGCTTCCTGCTTATCTAACCAGCTTCCTCCCACTCTTTCTTGTACTACTCTTCCTACCTCGCTCACTAGCAGTGCCAAACTCTCTCCCACCTCAGGGTCCTTGTATAAGCTACTTTTTTTTACATAAACACTCTGTGCTACATCCCTTTGTCTTGCTACTCCTGTGCATCCTTCTGTGTTCAGTTCACATGTCACTTCTTCAGAAAAAGCCTTTCTGAACTCTATATCCAAATTAGGTTTCTCTCTTAAACTTCCACAGCACCCTCAACTTTTCTTTCATAGTATGAGTGTGTGTGCACATGGGTGTGTGTGAGAGAAAGAGAGACGACATGCAAGCATTAACTTGTAACACACTTGTTAAAAGCCAGACTCTGAAACCAGATGGCCTAGGTTCAAAGCCTACTTAACTTCTTGGACCTCAGTTTTTAAGCTGTAATACTGGGATAATAAAACCTATTTTGCAGAATGGTTGTGAGAATAAAGTAATATATTTCAAGTGCCTCACACATATTGAACACATAGAAGTGTTCAACACATGTTACAAGAGGAAGAGAAGGCATTTGAGTTGAATCCGGAAGGATGAGGAAAATTTCAAGAGAATAACGGAGGAAAGGACACTGCAGACTTAGGAGACAACTTAATATGATCAGGGAAAGGAAACAGGTCAGGCCTGGCTGGAGCACAGGAACTGTGGGAGAAGGTAGTAGGAGATGAAACTGAAAATACAAGTTAAGGGCAAAGCCATACTGAATTATCAAACTAGAATTTAAACCCTGATCTTCCGTTTCCAAACCAACATTATTCTCACAGGTGCCTAAGTAAATGTCATATTGCCACACCTTACTAAGGGCTGACAACCTAGAAAATTACCTATGTGTGCTAAGAACTTGCTCCTTCCCCCACAGGCTCACCTGTTTGCGTCATTATATATTTTCACCAAAAAGCATCTGTTAACTATGACTCCAAACAAAGAATCCTACTGACATGAGGCCAAGCCTAAAGGACCTTAAAATCTAGAACATTCACACTTACGTATACATACAGATATAAGTAAACAAAAGCAGCTAAATGAAAACATTAAATTAATTCACTCTATATAGAATGACCCATACAAGTTAGGGAAGGAAAGACAAAAAACATGAATGATCCCAAATATGAAAATCTAATCATTTATACATAAAAAGGAAGTCTTACAGATCTAAAATTATGGTTTTAGTGGACTAATTATTAGTGGACTAATATCAAATTTCACTTGCATTACCTGAGCTTAAATTGACAGTGGAGAAAGCTACCCAAAAATTCAAGGTGAAAAGGGAATTTTGCATTTTAAAATTATGGTGGGTAATACACAAAGTAGATTATTAGAAGTAACTTAAATGTAAGGCCTACCATACACAAAGTGTCTTTCTGTTCACCTTAAATGTTCCAAATCATCCTAACAATAAATATCACATCTTATTTTCTCTCTTCTCATTCTCCCCCAAAGACTCCTTACCTTCCAGGAGATCTCGGGCCAACCCTGGCTCTGCTCCTGTGGAACGGACAAAATCTGACAGGACAGCATCCATGTCCAGGGTCATGTGATCATTAAGTACTTTCAGGCAGCTGATGTAGGGAGGACATAGATCAAAATTCAGGCCTCCACCTGAGGAGGAAATAAACACATAAGGCCCAAATTACACTGGAACAGGATGATCATAGCCCAATTTCAGCAGCTTCCTAACCAAATGGGGAAACTAACTATCCTAGCTCATTCATTTCAGTAGAATTTATTATAAAGAGTAACACTTAGTTTCCTAATTTCTCATTAACATTAGTTTTTTTCCTTTTATTATATAAGTTTCAGGTGTCTAGCATTACAGTTCAACATCTATAAACACTACAGTGATCACCATCACAAGTCTAGTTACCATCCATTACATACAGTTCACCCACTTCACCTATATTAATTTCTTAACTACTACATTAACCACAAAACCATAATACCACTCCAAATAATGCTCTTCCTCTACCTTTCTAGAGTATTACATTTCTAGCCATCAGTTTGCTTATCCAAACTAATGGAAGGAAGCAGCAGACTACCACCCTGAAGAATTCCCCCCCTGCATTATTCTCTTACATAGCGCCTGTTTATTTCCTTCTTGGCACTTGATATACTCTGAAATTATTTTAGTTGGTTGCTGTCTAGCCTCCTCCTCCAACATAAAAGTTTCTTGAAAGTACAGAGCTTGTGTGTTTTGTCCACTAATGTATCCCCAGCATGTATCCCTTGGCACAGTGCTTGGCACACGGCTCTCAGCAAACATTTTACTGAATGAATGAATACTATACACTGAGTAACTTTAGAGTTGACTAGTACTCTGATGCTAGCTGAGGAAATGGGAGGAGCAAACTGATATCTAAACTTAATCAAAATAGGGACTTCCCTGGCGGTCCAATGGTTAGGACGCTGTGCTTCCACTGCAGGGGGCATGGGTTCGATGCCTGGTTGGGGAACTAAGATCCCACAAGCCGAGCAGCGTGGCCAAAAAAATTTTTAAAAATAAGAATACTCAAAATAAAACAATCTGCGATTATGCAAAGGAGAGTGGAGATCCCAAAGGTTCATAACAAAGGTCAATCTTTGTCCACCAACTTCATGAACCCAGGAAACATGCCTTTCTCCACTCAGGACAAATGACCACCAAGTAAGTTCACCTGAGAAAGATCGCTTCTTTCAGACTTGACTTTGGCAGAAACTATGTCCCTGACCTGTCGGCCTGGCACCAATCCACATTCCTCTGAAGTTAGCAGTCCCAGCGGAGGGAGCAATAACCGACTGAAAAACAACTTCTCACCAAAATCTGCCACTTCAGACAGGTTTACAGTTCTCTGTAAAAGAGGACTTGTTGGTAAAGTCACCAGGCACATACCTGCCCCACCAAACCCACCAGTCCCCTGCTTTGGCGGAATGCCAAAAGTAGAGTTCTCAAAGGCAACAGAGTGGCTCAGATGACTGTCTCTTCAGAAGCATCTCCTTCTAAACAACCTAAACTCTAAGGGTGATTCTCAGGTACTTTTTCATCACACCTTCCCTGACCCCAAGACACAGATTCTTTAGTGGTGTGATCAGATCCTAATTATCTAAATTCCTTAGAAATAGTAAGGCAAATAAAAAGCAGTGATTTGTGGGTTATAAAACCAGTAGGCCACTAACTTAATAACTTCATGTAAAAATTTTTTTTTTTTTGGAGAGAGATGGCAAAATATAAAGTATTCCTTCTTGTACTGTTCCATGAGTACAAGAGGTCCAGGAGCAGAGGGACATGTTTAATTCCTATTCGTGCCGCAACATCTAGCACAGCATCTACATTACTGTCGACAGTCAATAAACGCCTGATGAATAAATGACTAACTGAACCTCCACATCAGCCACCACCAAACCAATCAATTTGAGGCTTAACTAAGAAGATCAGAAATGTGAGAGTGGGACTTCCCTGGTGGCACTGTGGTTAAGAATGCGCCTGCCAATGCAGGGGACACGGGTTCAATCCCTGGTCCGGGAAGTTTCCACATGCCGCCGAGCAACTAAGCCTGTGCACCACAACTACTGAGCCTTCACTCTAGAGCCCGTGAGCCACAACTACTGAGCCTGCAAGCTGCAACTACTGAAGCATGTGCGCCTAAAGCCCATGCTCCACAACAAGAGAAGCCACCGCCGTGAGAAGCCCGCGCACCACAACGAGGAGTAGCCCCCGCTCACCACAACTAGACAGAGCCCGCACCCAGCAATGAAGACCCAACACAGCCCAAAATAAATAAATAAAAACAAAAATAAATTTTAAAAAAAACATAAAAAGAAGAGAAATTCAAGGGTACTTCATCTTTCACATCACCCCACTATTTCTAATGGTCTGTCCCAGTCCCAATCCATCTCTCAAAGTTTTACAAACTCTCCTTTCTAAAGAGACATCAACATACTGACACTTCCACCACCCTCGTATCAGAAGAGTTCTACCTACACTTATATATATTAGCTGGGTGACTTTGGTCAAATTACTTACAGGGTGTCAGTTGCTTCTTGTATATCCTAGACTTGGATTCGATGACTTCTAAGATTCTTCCCAGGTTTAAAAAATGAACTTCTTTAGTTCACTACAGCCTCAGAAACCATGATCCTTACATTCTCTTTTGGTCTGCATATTATCAGTGTCTAATTTACTTCCATTTTAATATCACAACTGTCAGAAAAGACTACCATTACATAAAGAACTTTTGGCCTGAGATACCTCAAATTCAAAATGTTGTTTTTAAACAACTTAGTTCCTCAGATAAAATACTTAACAATTAAATTCCTTCAAAATTCACAGATGAATGAGTGGTTTCCCTTTCCTCTAATACAGACAAGAATTCCTTCTTCAAGCCCATTTTAGTCACTGTCTTAGGTCACAGGGCATGGTAGCAGCCCAAATAACTTAAACACATGAATAATCTAAAACCAAGAGCACAGCTGCAAAATGAATTTCAACCTTCTCTCTTAAAAAAACATGCAAAGGAACTTGGTAAAGCCACTCTAATAACTTACTGAAAGGATGTGGGAAATATACAGTAAGTACACAAATAACAATCAACAAAAAGGTACTCAGCAGAAGAGAGGAGTTGATTAAGCCACAGGCTTATAGGCAATTTCCCAGCCAGCCAGAGGCGTTTGAGTGAGAGAAGCCAATGAAAACCATCGATGTCATGGCATCGTAGACCTCATATGCCAACGTAGTAGGATATTCTTTTAAAAAAATATTTTTAGGGCTTCCCTGGTAGCGCAGTGGCTGAGAGTCCGCCTGCTGATGCGGGGGACGTGGGTTCGTGCCCCGGTCCGGGAGGATCCCACATGCCACGGAGCGGCTGGGCCCGTGAGCCATGGCCACTGAGCCTGAGCGTCCGGAGCCTGTGCTCCGCAGCGGGAGAGGCCACAGCAGTGAGAGGCCCGCATACAGAAAAAAAAAAAAAAAAAAAGTTTTAAAATAATATTTTTTAAAAATAATTTCCAAAAAAAAAAAAGAATTAATTCTGAGTAAGTCATCTGAAAAATAAATAAATAAATAATTTCAAGGTCCAACATTATCTAGAATGACTTGCTCAAAAATTCAAAGCACTAAACCAAACTTCTTGGCAGCCCATTCTTATATTTGATGTCTCCAGGTGCATGCCATGGACTCCACCCTAAGCCCACCCAACAGGTGAGGACTGCAGCTTTTGTTACATCACCACCAACACCTGGCTTGAGCTTCTTAAATTCCAAATGGGAATATCCAAGGCAATGACTAAGACTCATAGTCCTTGACTCAGCACACAGGAAGGAAAAAAAAGAAAACAAAACACTGGCTTTCAAAATGAAACAGAAGAGGTACTCAAATATTTGTTGATTGAATGGTGTTTAGACAAATCTAAACTGGAGTCAAAATCCTCCAACCTTCCAACTGGTGGGACTTTAGCAATTATTTAAACCAATGTCTGCCCCAATGCAAGAATCCTTCTATTACATCTCTGACAGATAAATCATCCAGTGTCCACATGAATACAAGCTCTGATGGAGACTCATTTCTTTGCCACAATGTCCATTTTATTGTTGGACAGCTCTAATTGTTAGAAAATGCTTTTTTAAACTAAATCACCAGCCCCCCCTCTCTCTCACATAATGGTCCTTGATCTCTTCTCTAGAACAATAAAATCTACTCCAGGAATGATGGAATTTTCATGGAAAAGGAACAGATAAAGCATTTCTTTCCATAAAAATGTGTTGTAGGTCAACACTGCAATGTTATCATAAGCCAGCCAGTGCCTTTACAAAATTCTTCCTTATATCAATACTTGCTTTTACCTGTATTCATTCATAAATGTTTATGCTGACCCTACAGTACAAACTCAACAAGTGGAATAAATGAAGTCATGTACCTTGTTCAAAATTCACTTCTGCTGCTATCTTTGCCTCTCATCCCTACTTCCACACTTTCATGCCCTCTTGAAGCGATGACAGCAATCAAGAATAAAAACTAACAAGTTAATATTAAGTAAGCACTTTCAAAAACACTATCTTATTCATTAACAACAAAACCCCTAGAGCAGGCTTATTATTCCCAGTTTACAAGTAGAGAAAGGTATAAGGTTTGAAAAGTCAGGTGGGTTACCCAAAGTCTGAACCCAGATATTTTGAACACATGCTCTCTCTACTGTACCATGCTGCTTCCCTAGGGACTAAGTCATTACTGATTCCCAGAACTGCACTGATTCTTATCCATTCAATTCTTTCACCATAGGAAAGGGCTGTGCCTATCTCTCAGTGTTTATTAATGACTTAGACACCTGCCTTATATTTTCCTCAGTTCAAAGCCTACCACCTTCCTGAGCAATTTCAACACCCACCTGCATAATCCATCCAACATTTCTGCCTTAGAGTTTCATAACCTCATCAAATGCAAAGACCTCCATCTCCACTTCAACAACTCAGTCCTGGACCCTGCCATGCCCTGAAACCATTCCACCTCTAAATCTTCAACTCCTAACATCTTACTCTGTCTACAACCTCATCTCCCTCCAGCTTTCCCTTACTACTAAACCTGCTACCTCACCTCAAGACATCCTCACCTCAGACTAAGACATCCAATTCCTTAACCACCTTATTCATTAATTCAACAACAATTCATGGAGTGCCTACTCTGTGTCAGGCACTACGGTCAGGACTAAGAACACAACCATGAACTAGACATAATCTCTATCCTCACAAAGCTTCCAGTATGGAGGAAAAAACCCACAAAATTTCACAATTATAATCATAATAGGGAAAAATACTGGGGGGAGGGGTGTTATAGCCTATAGGGAGTCAAGAAAAGCTTTCCCAAGAAAGTGACATTACACCTAAGGACTGACGAACGAGTAGGCATTGGAGACAAACTAAGAAAGAAAGAATGCTCTTAGCAGAGGAAACACATATCAATGTTCTGTGGCAAGGAGGAACACAGAAGTGAAAATGGTGCAAAATGAGGATGAAGAAAGGGCCTAGGGCTTCCCTGGTGGCGCAGTGGTTGAGAGTCCGCCTGCCGATGCAGGGGACGCAGGTTCATGCCCTGGTCCAGGAAGATCCCACATGCCGCGGAGCGGCTGGGTCCGTGAGCCATGGCCGCTGAGCCTGCACGTCCGGAGCCTGTGCTCCGCAGTGGGAGAGGCCACAACAGTGAGAGGCCCGCGTACCGGGAAAAAAAAAAAAAAAAAAAAAGGGCCTAGTGGACCCTAATGAAGATTGAGATTTTATCCTAAAAGTAATGAGAAGGCTTTGAAGGGTTGTAGGCAGGGATAGGACATGATCAGATTTAAATCATTAAAAGATCATCCTGGTGGCAGTGGGAATAGTTTGTAGGGAACACAAGTGGATTTAGGGAGACTTGTTTAGAAAACTGCTGGAAAAGAGATGATGGTGAGCTAGACTAGGATGAGAGCGGAGAAGACTGAGAAAAATAGATAGATTCCATTTTGTTCCTTCTTACCTACCTGAACATAAACACAATGAGTGATGACTTTATTTTCCTGTAAAAACCTATCCTTATCCTTCCATTTCATTGGCCCAACCTGGATGGACCCTACATTCAACTTCTCTGCTACTAAATAGGGCTACTGCACAAGACAAGATCACATAATACTACAGAGCAAAGTGACTACAGATATATGGTGTTCCATCTCATTCCTTTCAGTGAAACACTGCAGTCTTTTGCTTGACTTTGGTACCTAACCAGTCTTCTCAGCTACTACCCCACACCTTTGCCATTCTCCCTGAGCCTCCCACCAAAACCTTATTACCTCCCTTACTCCTGGTAGATGACCTTCCCTCTGACTTCACAGAAAAAATAATGAAACGAAGCAAAAGGAGTTCCTTCAGGCTTCCTCCTCTGCCCTACCTGCTGGCTGCTATTCTCTTCTTCCCTGCAAAACTCCTTAAATTAGACTACAGTCACTGATGCTACTTTCTCATCTTATGGTCAGTCCTCGACCTATTAAAATGGGCTTCTATAGAAAGACAACGGCACCACTGTCTTATAGATAAGATCATCACCATCCTCCTTACTGCTTATCCAAAGTATCTCTTTGTAGGGACTTCCCTGGTGGTGCAGTGGTGCTCAAGCCCTGGTCCAGGAAGATCCCACATGCCGTGGAGCAACTAAGCCCATGTGCCACAACTACTGAGCCTGCACTCTAAAGCCCATGAGCCACAAATACTGAGCCCACACTCTAGAGCCCACAAGCCACAACTACTGAGTCCGCGTGCTGCAACTACTGAAGCCCGTGCGCCTAGAGCCCATGCTCCACAACGAGAAGCCACCACAATGAGAAGCCCACACACCGCAACGAAGAGTAGCCCCCACTCAACACAACTAGAGAAAGGCCGTGCGCAGCAAGGAAGACTCAACGCAGCCAAAAATTCATTCATTCATTCATTCATTTTAAAAAATGCATTCACAGTCCCCAACTCTTTCAACTCACCCAGGAATCCCACAGGCACTTCAAGCTCAGCACATTAAAAAAATGAGCCCATTCTCTATCTCTGTCCCCCACCCTTTCAAGCTATTCTTCTTCTGGTATTGCCTATTCTAGCAAGTGGTACCACCATCCCTCCTATCACTCAGGTCACAAGCCTGGGAACCACCCTGGATTTCTCTTGTGCCTTATCCTCGCTCACAAATAGTCCTTTACTATGGTTTACTAATTTTAACCTTAAAAAATTCTCAAATCCATCCAACACCTTCAGATGTTCATAACCTGGACCCCAGTAAGTAGCTTCCTAATTTCTCCCTCTTCCTCTCTCCAGCCACTTTTCACAATGGTTGCTTGTAGAGGCTGATCAATCTAAAATACAAATATGATAGTATTATATCCCACTGCTCTGAATTCTTTATTGGATCCTCAGTGACTAAAGCTTAATATCCAAATTCCTATACATGACAAACGAGGCCCTTCATGATCTAGCTCTACCTAACCCTCCAGCCTTATCTACCTCCCATCATTCCCCTCCTTGTACTGGTAGTTCCCCAAGCATATACTACGTGATTCACATTTCAGTTCCTTTGTGAATGTTGTTCCCTCTGCCTGGAACGACTCCTGGCCTAGCAGGTGAATTCTTGTTTCTTCTTTAAGGCTAACTTAAGTACTACCTCATCTGCAACACCTTCCCTGGCTTCTCAAGTTAAAGTGCCTGCTTCCTCCTTGGTGTTACATCTTGTACTCTACCTCTATCATATTCTTTATCACACTGCACAGTATTTGTGTTTATTTACATGTCTCTCTCCCCACTAAACCATGAGCAATTTGAGGGCAGGAATCTTGTCTTGTTCATCCTGTATTCCTAGCATCCAAGCACCTGGGAGGTACTCAGTTTTTGTTCAGATGAACTGAATTCTACTTGTACAGTATCCCACTACACACACACACACAAAACAGTATTGTCGATAATCAGATAATCAGTGTTGTAAACAGGCAAGTCATCTCAAATTGTTTACAGTGTTGTAAACGCTGCTCATCTCAAATACATTTGCTTAAGATTGTAATATGATCTTATTTGCAACAGATTTCTCTCCCTAAACGTTTAGCTCAGACTAATATTAAAACCAGTCTGCGTGATCTGAGTGCCCAACTACTTAGTAACAGAGAAAAGTGACTTAAAATTAAATACCGACTGTAGATAATACAGCTATGTTAAAATGCGTGAGAAACTACTGACCCTACATTCTCCCATCTACAACATTCCCCAAAGTGTCCACATTCTCACACTATACCCACTCTCCTGGTCCCAGTGATGCATTACAGCTGTGTCTGAGTACTCACCAACTCCTCCCCAAACTCACTGGAAAACCACAACATCCAAGACTGTCAAGAATTTTCAAAGGTCAGCAACTCCTCCACGTCTATGATGTCAGTCCCAAGGAATCCAGACAGGGAGAGAGAGGAGGGACAGAAACCCTTAGACTTTCACACAATTCTTGACTAGGTGGGCGGGAGAGATGAAAGACTGTCTTGGCAGATTGTTTTTAGTTAATATACATCCTTCCAAGTGAAAGAAACAGAATATAACCTTCTTAGAAAAAAAAGAATTGACCGAGTTCCATACTAAAGAGACCTATATATCACTAAATGTTATAACCCAGAGATAATAAGATGGGTCTAAATGGAAGAAAAGAAGGAAAAGAAGTAATATGTGTTACAGTTTTAGACATTGTTTTCATTTAAACTTCCAAACAACTCTTAGAGGTTTGTCTGTATTGTTAACTCCATATTATAGATGGAGATGTTAAAGCTCACAAAGGTTAGATAATCTACCCAAGGTTATACAGTTTTAAAAAGTGGTAGAACCAGAATCTTTATGAGTCCAGCCAATCTGACTCCCAAGACCAGACACTTACACTAAATCACACACAGTCCAGGGAGGAGGACTGAGGAAACACAGGCAGTCCACCATGTGAAAGTCCACCCTCACTGCTTCAACTCCTTTCAACTCCACCTGGAGAGAGAGAATAGGCTCTGGATTCAGACAGATCTAGGTTCAAATCCCTGATCTACTACTAACGGTGGTACAATCATGGGTAAGTAATATGACTGTTCTGTGCCTCTGTTCCTTCATGTTAAATTGGGGGAAATACGTACACTTCAGACCTCTTGTTAGGATTAAATAACTTAAGATATGAAAAGCCTTTAGGGCAGTGCCTAGCACACAGTAAGTCCTCAAAAAATGTCATTTGCTTTCTTGCCTAATTCCCTCCTACGCGCTCTGCCTCACTCCACTGTGTGCCCAACACAGCCTCTGTATCTCTCCTTCAGAAGCTCCCCCTACTTCTCCAAACAAACCCTCCAGTCCTATAACTGTTTCCAAGGCACAGTCTTAACACATACACATTGTACATGCTCTATCACTCCCATTCCAGTGTCTTTCAACTCCTCAAGTCCTCAAGAAAACGTCGTAAAGGGAACTCCCTTAGTTGCATCTTCTACCGGATGGTCCCTCAAAAAAAAGAGCAAAAGAAAAATGTCTGTCCTCTCCTAGAGGTACAGACATAGCTAAATAGCTCCTTCATCCCCAAATCTCCAGGAACAGCAATTTCACACATATTGACCGAAATTCTAATGCCTTAATCTACCAGCCCTATCTCCCCACCTTACTACTCTCCTCATTCCAGATTCAAAGACTCTATAATATTCACCTAATCTCATGCACAATGTCTATTTTTGGATTATTGGAAGGAATAATCCTATTCACCCTGCACAATTCTGAGATGTTTTCTACCTCCACTACAGTGTATACTTGGGGAATGTCTATTTTCTCCCCCAAAAACAAACTCAAGAGAAAAAAACTTAACCCGATCATATAATTTACCACTCCCAAAACAATGCTATTGTGTATACACACCAGTAAGGACTCAAGAATTGGCCCCTGGACTTTATCACTACAACTGGTTTGTGTATGAGTCAGAACAAGATTTAACTATTTCTTTTCAAAGTTTCTAGTTTTTATCAGGCTACAAACAGCAAAATAAATTTCTAAGAGACAAATCCCATAAATAGCCAAATGCTAATATACAAATGAGACAGAAGTTCACAGAGAACTCCTTATGAACTGGTATTTGTCTTTTCAGTGCTACTGATAAAAGGCTCCCTGGATTACAGTTATTTGGGAAATTTAATAATTTGGAAGGCTTGTACAATGGAAGTGACCTTTGGAAAAATAAGGGCAGAGACAGTCACAGAGAAAGTCTATTATTATAATATTGGCACAAGAGTAACTTGAATAGAAACAGAAACCATGTTAATGTTTATTTTTTTTTAGATCCAGACCAGTATGTCTATTTGCCACACACAATGAATTTTTTCTTTTTCCTTTCAGCTAAGGTCAAGGATAGCCCAAGGTTTGATTCTCAGTAAGTTCAACTTTTAAAAGAATAGCCTGTAGGGCTTCCCTGGTGGCACAGTGGTTGAGAGTCCGCCTGCTGATGCAGGGGACATGGGTTCCTGCCCCGGTCCAGGAAGATCCCACATGCCGCGGAGCAGCTGGGCCCCATGAGCCATGGCCGCTGAGCCTGCGCGTCCGGAGCCTGTGCTCCGCAACCAGAGAGGCCACAGCAGTGAGAGGCCCGCGTACCACAAAAAAAAAAAAAAAAAAAAAGAATAGCCTGTAAAAACAAAAGTTCTACTGAGCCCTTAAAAATAGGACTTACCTGGTGGCACAGTGGTTAAGAATCCTCCTGCCAGTGCAGGGGACATGGGTTCAAGCCTGGTCCAGGAAGATCCCACATGCTGCAGAGCAACTAAGCTGGTGTGCCATAACTACTGAGCCTGTGCTCTAGAGCCCACGAGCCACAACTACTGAGCCCACATGCCACAACTACTGAAGCCTGTGCACCTAGAGCCCGTGCTCCTCAACAAGAGAAGCCACCACAAAGTAAAGCCTGTGCACCACAACAAAGAGTAGCCCCTGCTTGCCGCAACTAGAGAAAGCCCGCACAGCAATGAAGACCCAATGCAGCCAAAAATAAAAAATATATAAATACATAAATTTATTTAAAAAAATATTCTCATTACTGAACTTTTTTTTTTTTTTTTGCAGTATGCGGGCCTCTCACTGTTGTGGCCTCTCCCCTTGCGGAGCACAGGCTCCGGACACGCAGGCTCAGTGCCATGCTCATGGGCCTAGCCACTCCGCGGCATGTGGGAACTTCCCGGACCGGGGCACGAACCTGTGTCCCCTGCATCGGCAGGCGGACTCTCAACCACTGCGCCACCAGGGAAGCCCTGAACTTTCGACATGAGAGAAAAATAAATACTACAAATCAACAGAGGCTAGTCTAATAGCAAAACACACTATTTCTCTAGAATCAACCCTCAAATATTCAGTAGCTGACAACCTTCTCTCCCCTTCTTGATTCCTAACTACTGGTCATTTCACTGTCAATTACAGAACTTCCATTCAAGGGAATAAATAGCAGAAGGGAAAAAAATTCCAATTACTATCCTATCTGAGATTAGTTATCCACAGGAAATTAATTCACTTTGTAAATTCCTTCTGATAAATTAACTTCCTTCAGCATACAACTACTAATTTTTATAAAAGCCTCACTTAGAAAATGAAATCTGTGTTTTATAAAATGATATAATTCAGTTCAAAGAAAGACACTTTTTATTACTATTTTTTTTTTTTTAATTCTCCACCTGCAAGTTCCACTGTTCCATCTTTCCTGGCTATATCTAATCCTCATTTGAACTCCTACAGGTACAATATGTGAAAAATTCAGTGGCACTTGCTGTTATCATATATTACCTTATCATATTAGTTGGCCTTCCGGAAATTTACCTCGCCAATTTGACTAACAGTCATTCATTCAAAATTTACCAAGCCGGGTCCACCACAGCCTGGGGATACAAATGAAGAAGAGAAGCCAGAGTCCTACCTTCAAGGCACTCCAGTCTGGTGTGAGAAATCTAAACATGCTTTTAGTGCCCAGGGGGGTAGGAAGAGGTATTAGGAGCAACTAGTTTACCTTGATGGGTTAGGGAAGTTTCTCAAACTTAGTCTTTAGGATGTGTAAGGCTGGAGGACAAGATACATTCTAGGTAGAATTAAGATCCTTGAGCTTGGCACCTCTCTTTTATACTTTTAAAAATTCTAAACAGGCCTAACAAACTGCTTGGCACATAGTAGATGCCCAACAAATATTTGTGGTTCTAAATTATTCATGGTAGTCCATGTGTGTGGTTAACTAAGAGCTCATCTATACCTAAAATAGCCTGGTGAATATTTACGGGTTTCAAATGTCACCATTCACCCCATAGACATGTAAAATAAAGGTCTATATGAACAAATACATTTGTACAGCTGTCTGTTCACTAAGAATAGCTTCTCTTTCGCTGTAATTTTTTGTTTTTAAAGCACTTTCACAAATATGGCCTCATTTAATAACAATTTTAAAAATTATATACCCTTTGAGATTTTTAATCCCCTCTTTTCTGATGGAAAACACATACACAGAGAGAAGCTTACAAAGCTTGAGTGATACCCAGATAGCAAGGAGCTTGGACCTACATATTCTGAATTTGAATACAGGATTCATATCAGTTCTCCAGGGATTTATAGCAAAATGAAATCAGTCTAGCCATGCAAAGTCCACAAGCTGAAGAACTCTTTAATACTTTGCTTTTATAACTACTATCCACATTCACCCACACTGTCTTCTAGCCACCACCACCCTCCCCATCCCCCAGCAATCCTGCCAACACACACCTATTTCTATTTCCAGGTTAGAGTTAAGAAGCAGAAACTCCAACCCAGGGTATCCTGAGCATTATTTGGGTCTCATTCATTTGTATAGGTTGTACCTTTTGTGATAATAATTTCTCTTTTAAAAGCAAGCAAGCCTCTGGTGGCACAGTGGTTAAGAATCCATCTGCCAATGAGGGGGACACGGGTTCGATCCCTGATCCAGGAAGAACCTACATGCCACAGGGCAACTAAGCCCATGCACCACAACTACTGAAGCCCACGTGACTAGAGCCCATGCTCCACAACAAGAGAAGCCACAGCAGCGATAAGTCCACGCAAGGCAACGAAGAGTAGCCCCCGCTCAGCACAACTAGAGAAAGCCTGCGCACAGCAACAAAGACCCAATGCAGCCAAAAATAAATAAATAAACAAACAAACAAATTTATTTTTTAAAAAAAGCAAGCAAGCCTCATATTTATGCACATAAAATTAGTTACAAGCATATAATACAATCTGACAAGTCTAGTCTACCTAGTTATACACTTCTAATATATTTACATAATTAACATTTCACATTCAGGTCTTATTTGGAACAAGGCTGGTGGTAAGGTACAGAAAGTCAGTCTATTTTCCTTGTTTGGCACTCTCGAATTATGGACTTTAGAACTAGGATATCAGAGATCATTTCATTCCATACCCTCAAGTTACAGATAAGAACACTGAGAACCAGGTGAGTGAGATTAAGTGACTTGCCCAAAGCCGCACAGCTAACTAGCGAGAAAACTGTGTATAGAACATAAATCTGTTAACTCCCATTCCAGAAATCTTCACTTGACTTCATATATATTGATAACTTTCAATTCTCCATGTAATCTGCACTGTGGATTGATATATGAAAATGTCTTTTCCTCCTGCCACCCAGATAAATCTCTTACTTCTACAGATGTATATCAAAGAAAAAAATGTGTACCTGGGAAATTTAATCACTTAAGCAAACCATATTGGAGAAGGGAAATCATCTATAAAGAAAATCATGAAAACATGCTCAAATCATCATTTTTGTTCTGATCGTCACCACTAAAAATATAAATTGGATTTGAAAATACTGTATTCTTTTAGCCTTATATCCCTAAGGTCTGAAGTTCTGTAAAATTTAAGTTTTATAAAATTATAAAATTATGTATGACATAGGGAGAGATTTTTTCTTTTCTACTGATAGTTTGAAGCTATAATACACTTCTCATACGTTAAGAAATCACAGCAATAACTAAATTTTGAACAGAATAAAACATAAAAACCAAGAGATAAAGCACCAACCTTTAACACATTACTTCTCCTTGTCCAAAAATGTAAAATGCCTGGAAGCATCAAAGCAATCACTTTCCTCGCATTCACATTTATTCATGTTTATTTGCAGAAAAGCTACATTTCTTCTTCCTCTTAGGAAGGGCCACCATCGGCACAGCAGCACCGAGGTCACACAACTCTCCCCTTATGAAAACTTTAACCTCCTGACTCAATCATTCAATAAGCACTTATTAAGGACCCCCTCAGTGCCAGGCAGTCTGCTAAGCGGAGGGGACACATCATGCATCAACTAATAAGGCATTATCCCTGCTTTCTAGAAGTTCATCTAATGGGCTGGTTCCAGAGAAAACCCTAAGATCAGTATCAGCTAACTTCCTTTATTCAACAAAGATTTACTGAGTGCCAGGCCTAGAGACAGAAAAGGATGGCAAGGAAATTTTTTAAAGTAAGAGGTTTTTCCAAATTTGCTGCACAAGTTGCTCTTTTGGATTATAAAAATCACATGTTCTTCTCTAAGAACACCAATCATCAGAAGTTGACTGTAAAGGCTTTTAATGATAACACCTAACCAAATATTTTGGTCAAAGGCACTGTTTCCTCAATCTTCCTACACTGGGAGGCCAGGCAGATACTATCCTGGACCAACATAATTTTGTTATTTATTATAAGATCCATAATATAGGAATGTGGTTGATCTTACCAATAAACTGGGATGAGTTGTTTCCTATGTAGACAGATGCTTCCAGTAAAATGTACTATAAGCCTCTAAGGTCAAACAGATGATAAATCCTGTTAAATTTTCTTGCCACCACAGAACACCAGGTATAGTACAGGTAACCCTTCATGAAGACATAGCACCAGGCCAAGTTTTCAGGGTGTCAGGTATCTGCTTTTCCTTCTCCCTTCCAGAAAAACTACAAAAGGTATCAATTAGTACACAAGTCATCTGGCAAATATCCCATTGTCCTCTGAGTTCTTCTCCTTGAAATTAATCCAGGAAACCAACCCCTGTAAAAATGAATCCCATTCCATTAATATTTTTAATGTTATTATTAGTAATGATGGTGGTGGTGATAGCAACCACTAGCTTTGTGGTTCACAAAACACTTTCAAATATATTATCTTATTTACTAAAAAAAATGGAGAGGGGATAAAAGGAAATATCATAGGCAACTATCTCAAATATCAAAAATCAAACCCAGTTTAACTGAATTGAAAAGCAAGCATTTTTAATTCTACCAACGGGTCAAGAAGTTATTTCTATCAAAAAAGCAAAGGGTTGACTCTAGCAAAGCAAAATCACAAATACCCCCTTATATGCTAGGCCTAACTGATTCAATTTATAAATGTTAAGTCTCAGCAAGAACCTGATATTATAAATCTTTGTTACCCCAACCCCCTTCCCAAATGCTTTACCCACAGGTAAAGGCTCAACAAATACTCTTCTAAAGAAGGAACAGTTAATGATGAGGAAGCTGCCCTAGGAAGACAAAGTGATAATACTCATCATTCAAGTATCTTTTTAAGATTTAACTAACGTTTACTGTGCACCAAATCAAGTATCAAGCACTAGGCTAGACACACCCACATAAATCATCTCATTAACCTCATGAGCCATGCCCAGATATTCCTGGAATCCAAATACTAAATTGACTGGATCCCCAATACTAAATAGTTTTGACACTTACAACCTTGATCCCACCTTATTAATCCCTAGAATTCAACTACTGGAATTTAGCTCATCACTCTCACAGACTTAAGCATCTTTTAATGCTTTCTGCTAGGTAATGCTCATGAAAAAACTCCCTGTGCCTGTTTTTAAGCTCCTAACTCCAGAATACCACTCATTCCAGATATGGCACATGGTGATAATGGCCATAATCTAACAAGTATTCTCTTGGAACACACTTGCTAAAGAATAAACCTAAAATGCTAACAAAACTGGATTTCAGCTGGGCAGAAGACATTGAATATTAACAGTCTTCTCAACCTCAAGACTATTGTCTAGTCCTCTGAATACAGAAAGTCTTCTCTATTTGAATGAACTGTGGAAAGCAAGTGTGACCCAAGAGTCACATACTCATCAGAAAGAACCAAGGGAAAAAGAAAAAAATATTCCAACTGGCATGACCACATCACGAGGTTAACAACACATTACTCATCATTGTGCTACAAGAAAGAACTTGCAAGCGGGCAAGGAAGTCAAGGAAACAAATAAAACTCTCCCAGTGCTCAAAGCACAAACACATCCAAATGCCAAAGCAGGTCTCACTGTCCAGTTCATGCCCAGGTATGAGTGGGTTCAGAGAGAGTGGGTAGAGGGGAGGGGAAGAGAGGAAAAGCATTACTGTGCAGGTGTGCTTGCCAGCACCAAGGCAGATTTATTTCTCAGATTCATCAAGAGCCTTTTTAAAAAGAAATACTGGGGGAACCCACCTATTTTTATAGCTTGATTTGTGCAATTACAGAGAACATGTAGTACATGTAAACAGTAGCATATTGTATTGATAATAATTGTTGCAGACATTCCCTTTGGAATCCATCAGTTCTATACCTAAATCCTACCTCTGCCACTTTCTTGCTATGTGACTTTGGGCAAGTTATTTAACTTCTCTGTGCCTTAGCAGAGACCTCATCTGATATTCACTGTGATATCCCTCAGCACCTTAAACAGCACCTAAATATTCTGGTGAATTAATATTTTATTAACATAGTAATAAATACTTTGGATGAATTACCTGCAAGCAGGTATAAGAATATCTACCTAACTTACGGAATTGTTATCAGTATTAAATGAGGTGATTATATAAAACACTTGGTATAGCTGAGGGTAGGGTCTTCACTATTAAATAGCAAAGTTTTCTTCCCTTTATTCCCCAGGCAGGTCACAAGTTATAAAAGAAGAGTCATGGCAAGGATTAAAATGGGATAAGAATTGTAGAAGCCAAACATTGGAATATGTTGACTACAAGGGAGCTAACATAAAATCCAGGAATATTTAATCTTGGCTGATGAAATTACATAACAGTGCCAGACCCTTATAGTAGATACATAGTGTTAGCTGATCCGGAAAATGCTATTTTGCATCTGCAGGTATCTGTTACCAGATAGATAAAAGCCTGGTAGAAAGGAAAAGAAAAGGAAAGGAAAGGAAAGGAAAGGGAAAAAAAGGGAGTAAGAAGGAGCCACGGGCTTCCCTGGTGGCGCAGCGATTGAGAGTCCGCCTGCCGATGCAGGGGACACAGGTTCATGCCCCAGTCCGGGAAGATCCCACATGCTGCGGAGCGGCTGGGCCCGTGAGCCATGGCCACTGAGCCTCTCCGTCCGGAGCCTGTGCTCCGCAACAGGACAGGCCACAACAGTGAGAGGCCTGCGTACCGCAAAAAAAAAAAAAAAAAAAGAGTCACATCTTATATATACCTGACTACATATTTAAAAACAAAACATAAAGGATTCTTCAGAAAGCCATTCAATTCTCTAAAAACACACCATTAGCAAAAATACCCTATTGATTCACAGTATTTACTGCCCTTTTTAGGTAATAAGATCTGTGTAAGGAAACTGTTCTTAACTGCTGACAGGGTAAATAAGCTTGAAAGATTTGGGTCCAAAACTCTCCTCCTCCAAAAAGACTAATGTGGCCTTTGAGGCTACTTCACCTATAGTTTGTAACCAAAGCAACCTAACTACATGCAGGGAGAAGGACTATTTTATCTTGAAAATTGGGGGTCAGAGAATATATGCAATTAAATCCAAAATCTGAAAGAATCTTTTTCCTTGACTGTGAAGAAGTGAAACTCAGAAGAAGATGGCTCTAAGAAACCTAGATCACTGTTACATTACGAGCCTGACAGAAGTATACACATTTAGCGTCTAAATATAAGGAATATCTATGCAGAACTGAAACAGCTTGTGGTTAAACCTCATCATAATGTGGTCTTGAACTTCCCATTTCACTTCCAGGCATTTGCTCTGTGTTTTTAACCACCTGACCCACCTCCTCGTAAGCCGTATGATATAATAGAAAGAGCACTGAACAACAGTCAAAAGAATGGGCTCTACACCAAGTTCCACTACTTACGAGGCATGCACACCAGCCACTTAAACTCTTTGTATTCAGTATTATCTGAGTGTTGGGCTAGACTCAGTGCTTGCTTCCACCAGGGTATCCCTTTGGAGAGTAGATCAGAAGCCAACCAAATCCAGCTCCCCTACTGCTATAACCCAGAATAAAAACATGAGCATTGTTCTTATCTATCCTTTTCCATAAAAGCAGTTACCAAATTCTATTTAGTTTTCTTCAAATCACATGAGTCTCTCCCCTTTCTCCATTCCCATCACCCCTGTAGAGACTCTTTTGTAACAGTCCTCTAACTGCTCTCTCTTCCTCCATTTCACACCACACGGCTGAATCAATTTTCCTAAAATACTAATTTATATATACAATTCCCTGCTCAGGAATTTTTCACTGTAAGGATAAACCAAACTCCTCGGCCTCAGATTTAAGGCCCTCTCCAATTTACCTAACTCTCCAACTTTATTAATCTCATTGCTCTCCTAGGTGAAACACTATGTCTACTTGTTCTGCCTCCCAAGCAAGATGGGCTCAGCTCAAAGTTCTCATACTTTGAATGTTTCCCCTCTATAATTACCCAGTCTTCTCTAAGGCCTAGATTATCCTAAGGGTAAAAATTTTCCCTACCCACTCCCTCTAAACTTCTGTATAACTCTATATAACTGTACCCCTCACTTGACACGTAATGCCCATGACTTTGTATTACTATTTATCTTTTTATGCAAACATTCAGTCTTCATAACTTACTAAGTTCTTGATAACTTTAACTCTTTCTATATCTGAGGCCTAACTTTTCAGAGGGCAGATATCTAACAAAATGTTTGTTGTTGAGGGTAACTACCTTGAACAAGTCATTGAAATATTCTGGGCCTCATTTTCCTCACCCAGACAATGATGACAATATGTAAATTTCCTTTCCATTCTAAAATGCTACGTGAGATTATACATAATACTACATAGCCTGTATTTCTTTTTTTCTAAATATGTGTGTGTAAATATATAACACTATGTCCTATTTTAACCCAGAATATATATTCCCAGGGGGCCAAGTCTCCTACTACTTGTTTAGTTTATTTATTGGGTAACACTTCCTTGGCATCTCCTCAGAGCATCTTGTCCAAATTCCAGTACACAGCAGGTGTTCAGTAGAAAGGAATTTATAGTCTCAGCCAGACAGCAAACATCAAGGGAAATCTGCGTAGATGATTTTTTTCAATCTTACTTTCCATAATGAACTAGTATATTACCAAAAATTACAAAGATGATGTGAGAGAGAAGGAACTTAATATTAAAATGAGAGGTCACCTTGTGTCAAATAGCTAGGAATTCATTTTAGGCATCCAAAGAAACTAGGATGCAGCCAATCTTAAGTCTAACTCTCAAATTCTATTTGCAGAATTCTGAGGAGTGTGTTAAGTCTCTATCCCTAGACAGTAAACAGGGACCAAGTATTCTTCATATCAGATAATCTTGTCTTTAGTACTGATGGAAAATTTCAGAAAATGAAGAGTCCAAACACTCAGCCAGGTGAGCTCCTAGTTCAAAGAAGATGAAAGCAAACACTCACAAAGGAACTCATTAGAGCCTTAAAGTTTTTAAATGAGAGCATGCTATCCAAAATATTTTTGTTAGTAGCATTATATTTTCCCATTGTCTTGCCTCCATTCCTCACTTGGGACTATCTTCATGTAAATATCAAGACTTACTCATTCTAAAGCCTCAGAGGAATTCTTTTCTTTTCCTTTGAAGTCAGTTATTAATGATTCAAAAGGCACTAGCAGACCAACTCATTTAAAATGACCTAACTTTTCAAAGAATTATTTTAGAACACAAAGCTGATACTTTCAAAGCTGACGTCTATATATGATGTTTTCCAAGTAGGTATGTGGCCTGGATACAACTTTGATATAGTTTAGGTACAAGGTTTATAAAGAATTCTAAGCGGTTTTGAACGATGAGAGGAAACAGAACCTCTTTAAATTTTTATACATATCCCTTTTTCCCATTTCTGCTCCTCTGCTAACTCTCGCTCTCTACTCTGTTTCTTTGCTCTTTCTCCTGATTTCCGCATTCCTCCTCGCTCTTACCCTAAGAACTGTTTGGGGAACCATGGGTAAGAATCCGGTGCCAGGAGCCAGGGTTCTTACCCTCTTCCCTGTTAAGTCTCCAAATATCAATAAAATCAAGGGTCACAAGCAATTTTCTCTTCCCACCACCAGATCTCCCTTATCAAGACTAGAGAAGAGACATGGGGGTGGCAGGAAAGGATAGTGGGGTGGTCATCTACTCAAAGGAACTGCAAGCTCATTAAAGCCAATTCAATCAATTATATGTAGCTACTGACAGCGTAAGTTTTCATCTCAGCCTTATCTTCCAGGTACTCTGGCCTATAACCTTCACACATTCCCCTACAACCTTCCCAAATATACTAAATGTGTGCTGAGAAATAAGAACATTTTATCAAAAATTTGAGCTAAAGATAACTACAAAAGATAATCGGTTGTAAATTAAAGTTCAGAAGTGCATTTTAGAATTATAAATAGATTTGGAATTAGCCCTCAGAAAGGTCCATAATAATGTTCTTCAGAACCCCCATAGGAAATCAAGACGTGACATGTTAAGTTTAACCACAGTTTAAGTTTAAGCAATAACCATTAAATATAAGCTTAAGCAATAACCATTTAACATAATAAACATTAAACATAATAACCATTTAACATAACAACATAAACATAAGGTTAAGCAATAACCATTGGTGATATTTTACTTACTTTACCTCTAAAATTGCAATTTCATTATAGTTCAACTTAACATTTAATTTCTTCCTGGTGGGGGGAGGGAAGGGCTTCCGTGAGGCCTAACAATGTTATACTGGTACTACACATTCCAGAATTAAAAGCTTAAAAATATTTTGCTGAGATACAATCTGGTCTCATCAATAAAAAAGGTGCTGTTAAAAGTATAAGTACATATATATGTACAAATGTGTACATTATTTAGGCTTTCTTTTTTAGAGGCCTAAGAATTCCTGTTTCTCAGCAGTATTCATTAAGTGAACAGATAGGCTGCTTTTTCCCAATGCCAATATAAATCTCCAGTGAAGGTGTCAAGACCTTGATGACAATAGCAGAATTTGATAGCTAGTGAAATGTGTCTGGCCACAGGAGCACATTGCCTCAAATACCATCAGGATCAATTCCCAGGAGTTTCCTCATTGGGATGATATCACCAATCAATTCCTATTTCATTTCTCAGGGAATGTTTACTCTCATCTCCTACAGGAAGTTAGTCTTGACTGCTCTCAACTTTTATGTGCATTTCTATATAATTTTCAGTGCTGAATGTTTCTTTATAAGCTTTATTTTTCATTAGGGCCACTATATCACTCATAATTAAACAGTTCACCAACCCAAAGGACTGTCTTTATTTTTTTATTCATTAATTAACCATTTAGTCACTAATAGCGACTAAATGCCTACTATGTTTATGTTACTGTGGCAAGCCCCTGAGGGATACAAAGATAAAAGAAACTACTTATCTGCTTTCAAGGAGCTCACAGTATAGTAGAAGAGCCATGCTAAGGGCACAAATAAACTAAAATACAAGAATATACAACCACCACCAGATCAGTACCAATAAAATGATAGGCGGATTCAGAAGTAGGAAAGATCACAGCCTGCAGGAGAAAAAAAACAGGAAAGTTTTCATGGAAGACAGGTTTTAAACTGGGACTCTGATGGGTAGGATTATTTCATGAGGCAAATGGGGAGGACAGTAGAGGAAAAAGGCTTCAAGATTAAGGTGATTAAATGAACTAGATCTACATGTACACAAATGTGAAAAACAATGTTGAGAGAAAAGGTTGCAAAAATATACATGCAGTATGACTCTATTTATGATTTCAAAATAAAACTATATGTTGTTTGTGTCTATATTACACATTTTTTTAAAAAGTATAAAACATGAAACGGAATGATACATAACAATTCAGAACAGGATTCATTTCCCAAGAAAGAAGAAGGGGATAAGGATGCAGAGTAGGACTTTGGCTATATCTAATACCTAACAGAGAGTGAGAGATCTAAAACAAATATGACAAAATGTTAATATCCATTAAATTTGGGTTGTGGGCTCAAAATTGTGTTAGGGTTTTTTCCCCTGAACTTTTCTAAATATTTAAAATATCTTAGGATTCAAAATTTTTAAATTAAGAAAGGGCCGGGTAACTGGAAGAATAGGGGAGTCATTAACACAAAAATAATCGGGAGCAGGTTGGTTCCCCTAAACTTTAAGGAAACAGTTGATAAGCTCAGTTTTAGACTGAAGAGCGTCCTTCAGATCCCCCACCTAGTGTGCACAAAAGGCACTTAGAACAGAGTGAGGTGGAGGCTGACATATATGGACAGAAAGGAAGTTTTTATTGCCATCCTAGGTCAGATAACTGAAGGGAGAGAGAACCACCTTCCCACGTAGCTTAAATGCCCTGTAACCAAGTCATCTGCCGCAAAACAAAGCCAAGGAAACTTCCAGTTACACAGGAATTCAGATAAAGACTCACTGTGAGTAGCTATTCCATGCCGCCTCTCTCCCCACCCCTCCCCCAAACACTCATAAACAAAAACAAAATGTACCCTTGCCCACTTGAGAAAGAATTAAGAATTGGCAGCTCTGCTAAAGTGGACAGTATCCAATCCAAGGCCCTTCTCTGGAGATGTTGACAGAGCCCAGAGAAAGGAGTAATCATAATTCAGTTAAGTTTCGATGAAGACTTACCAGTGGCAGGCATCCATCCTTCTACATCCCCTCATGTCCCAACTTTCCCCAGGGGAATCTAAGGACCTCTAAGATGTCCTCTATCCTGTTCTGTTTTTCTCCAGCAAAAAAGACTAAAACGCAAAATCCAAACTCTTACTTCACGCTTTAAACCCAAATAATTTACCTTCACAAAAATCCAATAAAATTAAAAACATGGGGAAGAAACATTTAGAATCCAAGTATAATGACAAATCTTGTTTTTTAGATATACTTTTTGTCGGTGCCCAATTTATCATAGCTTATTTCTTTTACCAAAGTTTCATTGGTACAATTTAAAATTAAGTTTAAAAGAAAACTTGAAGGCAACTTAGCAGGAGAGATAAATACATCTACACACACAATAACACAAATACCCTGACATTCTTGTACATTTGAATCACTATCGCTGAAGAATCCTAACATCCTATTCACTCCACTCCAGGGCATCCAACTGCCCCAGGTCAAAGTCCCTATTCTCCATGGTACTCTCAGAACAGATCTTCCTCAGTCAGACCTGGGAAAATACCACTGTTCACTTTGGACTAGTAAAAAGGAAACGACAGAAGTCCTTCTGTCTTCTAGCTCAATGCAGTGTGGCAGAATGGAACAAACACTGCAACGGGACTTGTGAGGGAATGAGAGAGGTGAGCTAACATTTATTAATCACCTACCTCATTACAGCCACTGAAGACTGAATTCCAGACCAAGCTATCACTTCACTACTTCTGTGATCCTAAGTAAATCTCAGGTATTCCGTTTGAAAATCAATGAGGGAGACTAAGAAGCCTAACAGTCCCTCTAGTTCTCTGATTCCATGATTCCACAAACATGATCACTCAACAACAAACATATTACTGTTAAACATAATAAAGTTATTTTAAGTCTTTTGCTTTGTTCCTCTCCAATCCACCCTCTATATACCACTAACAAAATAATCTTTCTAGAACATGAAAATTACTTTATCACCCAATGCTTAAAAACCCTTAAATGGCTTATCATTTAGTGTAGCACAAGATAAAGCTGTCCATGATCGGCCTTACCTACTTCTCCAGCCTCTTCCCTGCCCTCCAACCCTGTCCTCCAGCCATAATAATTACTTAAAAGCTACCTGAAGAAGCCTGACTGTTTTGTTCCTTTAAGCTTTTGTTCATGCTGTTTTCTCAGCCTGGAGTGTACTTCTCTCTCTCATCTGTAGGGTATATCCTTAACTCATCTTTCAAGACTCAGCTCAAATATCATCTCCTCTGGGAGGCACTTTCCAACCTCTGAATGTCCAAGGCAGAACTGACCTTTAGGTCCCCACTCTGCCCCCTACATACCTCTAACACAATACCTATCACACTTCATTCCATCTATATACTGACACATCTCTCTCCTCCCACTAGACCCATAACCCCCTTGGACATTGAGATCTTGTCTGACTCATCTGCTTCCTTAGTGCCTAAGACAGTGCTTACAAGAGACATTCAACGGATATTTGATGGAGTGGGGAGCAGAGGAACGGAAAACATGAAAGGAGACAGAAAAACTCAATTAAGATGGCCTGAAGAGTAGAGAATAGTAGTATTTATCAGTACCACTACCTTTGGCCTTCTGCTCTTTCCCTAAACTCTAGTCTTCAGAGAGTTTATTCATCTTCTTGGCTACAGCTACCACATCTATGCTGATGAACTGCAAAACCACACTTTCAAGCATTATTAACCCTCACCTCTCCACCAGCTGTAGGCTCTTCTCTAACAACTGGAACACCTTTCATTTGGATGTTTCATTGCCACTTTAAATCCAAAACATCTCAAACTGAACTCATCATATTTCCCTAAGAAATGAGTAAACCTCCCTAACTTCTTTACCCCAGTCAGTATCTCAGAAACCCAGGCCTAAAATGCTATCGTTATGTTTGATTGAACACTCTCCATCATCTTCCACATCCAGCCCGCACTGATTTCAATTTTTTCCTTCACAATCTCTTTGTCACTCTTTCCCCTCCTTAACCCACCCTCCACAACTCTAGCTCAGGCCTCATCATCACCTCACACATCCCAGCTGCTAATCTCCCTTCCCTCCAAGCCAATCTATTTCCCAATATCATCACATTACAATCCTAATAAAAAATACTCAGTGGTTAGCTATTTTCCATTGTTTAAGATCTAAACTTATAAGCCTGACTTTTAAGACCCTCTATAAACATAGCTCCAGACCATCCTCACCACCTGTGTTTTACTACTATTCACTGCGACTCAGGTCAGTCTCATCACTGCCCCGAGAACATTCCAAGTACATCCCTGTGCCCAGGCTTCTGCTTGATCCCTCTCAGCTCCAAATTTAAATGATTTTTTTGTTATTTGTTTCATTTTCATTTCTTGTACCTAATACAATTTTTTTTAAGATCTGGAGTAAGTCACAATTCCTCTGTGACATCACTCATAACTACCTGAGTACTCTTCTCCCAAAACACCTATGGTATGAGGTCTGTATTATGCAAATGATAATACACTTTCACATTTTAAATTTTTCTCTGGCATAAAAAGTCTCAATAGGTATTCATTCCTTCCTATTCCCCTTACTCCCAACTAGGCTGTAAATTCTTCAAGGGCACAAAACTGTCATTTTTCCTAATCCTCCATACCACTTAGTAGAACTAAATTCACAGCAGGTCACTAAAAATAACAGCTTAGTAGTCTCTCCTATCAAAAACTATTTCTTATAGTATAAGGTATAAGAGATAATCCTAAAAAACACAGTTAAAAATAATCCTGAACTAAACTGTATAAATTAAGATGACTGATTTTTCCACCTCTGAATTTTAGCTCAGAAATACTTCAATCTCCTGACTTAAGTGGTAAATAATAATCCTGTGCCCATGACATCACAAGCACATAGTTTGGTAATGATTATGAGAAGGCTGGGGGTAGGCAAGGATGAAGGAAAGCAAGTTAACTGAAAGAACAAGGATGGAAGAACAGCTGTGTGATTTTTTTGTTTACTTCTTAAGTGTGGACTTCTCCTCATTCCTTTTTCTTTTTTTTTTTTTTTCTTAAATTGGCCACATTTTCAAACAAGTTTACTTCAGGAGGAAAAATCTAATAGATTTTCAAAGGAGCCAATATCTGAAGAGCCTCTACAAAGCCCAAGTCCTTCAAAAAAAATCCAGCTTAATCTTCAACAATGCAGTATCACGCAGTAGGACTCTTCCAGATATTGTGTGTAAAGACTTATTCAGGCTGCAACATAGGCATCTTCTACCAATAGCTCTTAGGAATAAGGCAGACAGCCTGAGGCCACATTGGACCCACACAGATTTTGAAAAGAAATTGGTCTTCATTAACATACTCAGTATAGCCCAGTCTTAATTACCCTCATATGGACTTTTCATTTTATGGATTTCTGAGGCAAAATCTTTAATTCAAGACTGACGTTTCTTCACCATCAGTATACTTTCCTCACTATCAGGTAATTCAGGCTTAGAAATGCCAATTCATTTCATCAGTATGATCCCCAAAACACTAAAATAAGTCTGGTTTTTAAAATAATGCATTTTCAAACGAAGAAATTTCTTTCTGAAGTTCTGAATTACCTAAACTAGTGCTCCCTACAATAGCAGAGATAACTGAAAGTTCAACGCACTGGAAACATGACACTGCCCTTACCATAAGCTCTTGAAGAGAATCCAGACATAGCCTTGAGACTTCCCCACAGGTTGGTACAACATCAGACAGTCACAAGCAGAGCTCAACATAGTGAGTAAGGTGTGTAAATACAAAAATTTCTACAAGGAATCTTACGTCTCCTGGCTGATCTCTTTAGGCCAGGATGGTCCAGAAGAGAAGTAGGAGAGTCACAATTTACCGGTGCCTGACTCCTTGTCCCTGAGTTCTTGGATCAGAGGGCTCAATACTTCTCATTAAATCCATCCTTTGTTCAAGGACCTACAATGACTCTATTGACCCTTTCATCAACACCCAACAGAGTCTGGCCTCTGAGTCCCCTCCACCCTCTCGCCTGCTCTACCCATGACTTGACCAACCCACATTCTCTCCAGTCATTCTTATTTATTCTCCCCACAAACACAACTTAGTCATTCATACCATCATTGCACACTGTACATTCTATACTTTCTGCCCAGAAGATCTTTTATCTCCTTTTACTCCTAACACAGAATAATTATTTTATTTATTGGAATGCTCACACCTATTATATAGATAAGGATGGAGAAGTAAATTGCCCAAGGTCACATTAGTAAAAAGTAGAACCACAAGTTGAACCAAGATCGTCTAACTCCATAGCCCATGCCTCATTATGACTCTAATCCATAGCCTCCCAAGTCCATTTCAAATTTTACTGACTCAGAAATCTTCCCTAATTTACTTCATTCATACTTTATTACTTCGAATTTTCTAATCTCTACATACTTCATTTGTAGCACATTAAACTTGGTTTTGTTTATATGTTTTTTCTTAAATGTTAAAGCTTATAACAGTCTGCTTTCTCATTTACATACTGCCTTCCCCAACATCACCCTTGTCCCAAGGGCAAGAACACCTGTTTTTACAACTTTTATATCTCCCCAAAGCCTGTCACTGACACTTGGAAACTGCCTTATCCACAGGAGTGTTCAGTCATTATTCAGCAAGGATTTATTACTTAAAAAAAAAAATCAACTTCCTTCTTCTATCATATTAAAAAATCAACTAATTTCAGGCATTCATGATAAAACTGTCCTGCATCTGCATTCTAGTTACACAGATTTTAATTGTCTGACTTATCAGGGGCTGTTGAAAAGATTCCAGGCTGCCATTCCACAGCTCCTAAGTTTGCATAAGAAAGATACTGCTGAAGTCACACTTCAAAGCATTGTTTCAGGATTTTTCCCTTGATGGGATGAATGTCTGGCGTAAGGAGAACGTGTGCTCCCTTATAAAGTCCTCTGCCAGCATACTTAGCATGCTTGAGACATTCAGGAGCTCTAAAACTTTAACAAGTGGCACTTAGTGCCCCCGTAACAGTCTGAAAACTTATTTTTAATACTGAGTTACTCCATCATAATTCACTTAGTTACATATATATTGAATCTCAAAATTCCAAACAAAGCCTTCTGAGAACTGAAAACAGTGATGGGCTATTGGGCTGCTACACTTATTCCTAGAGTTTATTCACTCCTTCAATCCCCACCCCTAACCCCTGGAATAATATATGTAGTTCAACTAGGGGAAGTTGCTAAATACAGATATGAATTGAATTTGCCAGATATCATCACTAATATTGGCACGAACTAACTCATAAATTAAAACAACTATTGATAGTCAACAGACTCTGGAACAGCATGTGTGATTTTTAAAAATTAGATATTACCCTTCAAATTAAATCATTTTCAATAGGGGTCCCAAAAGAAAGAGATTAACGAAATAAAGCTTCAGGAAAATTTCCACGTTGTTGGTAACATAACTACACAAAGTCCAACTAGTAATTAACATTCATTACTGGTCAGCCTGCCTTATACAAGTCAGTAGACAGCCCTTTCTTTGGCAAAGGTTTACTTTTTTTCTTCACAAAGGAGTCTTTGGCATTAAATGAAAGGGATAAGTCAAAGCAGGCAACAACAACAACAAAAATAGTAATAGTTTGGAAACTATCTTCCTTCCATCTTTCCTTCCTGCTTGAATGCGTACTGTCCAAAGTGGATATCTGTTCAACTCTAAATTATTCATGTTAATGGATGATTATCGGTAGAAAGGTGCTGATAATCCGAAATAGAAAAAATCGAAAAATAATCTATTTCAGTTTTGGAAAATCTTTTCAGCGTATTTATCATTTCAATTATTCCTAGCATGAGCTAATATGTGTATTCATTTGTAATCTCTAAGTACATAGTAACTGGCCACTAACTCAGGGAGGTGCTCTGAGGCATGCTGCGTAGCTAGCGGAAATTAGAACAGACTGGTATTCAGCTTCCAGATGAGCAACATCAATTTCATTTATTTTACAGTTCTGTCCAGCCTTCAAAATATCAACAGACTAGCACAGCAGGTTGGTTACTAACCTTTAAAAGAAAGGCTCGGAAAAACAATGAGGACAAAGAGTATAATTGTTTGCCCATAATGTATTCATTTGTAAATTATGCACAGCAAATGTTTAATTACAAGTCTGATTCTCCCTAGGCACCCAGCATAAGCCCCTGCTGTCTTCTCCATCCCATCAAGAATGCAATCTCACTTATTATGAAAGAAAGTTTCTGTTTTTTAAAGTTATACAGTATAGAAAATGTTTTTAAAAGATTTAGGACTAACTACCCTTTTGGACCCGCCTTATCACTACCTCTTCTCTCTACTTTGTCCTTTCCCACTTTAGAAATAGGTTGAAAGACAAAGGGATCCAGCGTCCTCTAAGATCTAAATATACAGTATGAGAAGCCAAAGACTGAACATTACCCGTTTCTGATTTTCTATAAGTATTTTATACATATATGTACTAAAAGTCAACTAATTTTTGCCTTTGCATTCATGAAAACTCCCTGAAAAGCTGGGGAGAACCTCTTACAGAAAATTTCTTTGAACCTAATTTTTATATCTGTATTGTGCCCAGAGAAGCCACCTGGGCTCCAGAGAGACTATCTAGACCGTGGGGGGGGGGGGGGAGGGGTGGGAAAAAAAGAGGAAGAGAGAGAAGGAAAGACGGAGGGGAAGAGAGAGGCGGAGAGAGAGACTCAGAGCGCTGGTCCTTGTGAGCCGACAAGCTAAAAATACGCCGGCCCAGTAAACAAATCCCGTTCCATCCCGACCGGAGCCACACCGTTAACCTAGTAATTATGAGAAGAGGAGTGAGATCACGCAGCCCCCGGCTTACTCATCATCAGCTTCTAAAGTTTCCATCGGCTCACGGCAACTTTTCTTTTTTCTAAAGTTCATAAGCCTGCCCTAGAACCAACCTCTCTCTCTCTCTCTCTCTCTCACACACACACACACACACACACACACACTTCTTTTTCGCTCCCTTCCTCCATTACTGGACGCACCTCAGTTTGGCTATCGATAGGGGAGAACAGCTTGTTTTCTTTTCATTTTACTTTTATATTGAGACTTTAAAATGAACTTTATCCTACAATGAGGGTAGTACCCTGCACTCCTAGCCACCTTAAAACTCCACCATCTCTCCCCGAAAGTCTAGCTGACAAGGGAGGACCGTCCAAACTGCCCAGCACAGTTGACGAAGGGAGGCCACGAACGGGGAAGGGAGGCTGGGAAGGCGGGACGCAGGTGAAAGGGAGGAGTAACCGCGGAAAGGTTGGGGCCAAGCAAGGAACAGTCAGGGCGAAGAGGGGGTGCCGAGAGGAGATGGCTGAGGGTGAAATATAATCAGAAAGGAGATGGGGAACAGTGGCGATCAGAGGGTCAGAGTTTGGGAGTCTGAAGAGGCGGGAGGGGCGGGAGCAGACGGGGGAGGGTGACAAGGCGGGGGCTCCGTTACCCTCGCGGCTCCCGGGGCAAGGCCCTAGGCCGGGGCGGAGCGCGGGGCCCGGCTGCCTCTCCTCATTCCTCTGCTGTGACCCCGGGGTCCGGCCGGCCCCTCCCCCGTCGACGATGGAGGCGGAGGCGGTGGCAGAGACTGAGACCGCGGCTGTTGTTCCGCACAGGATCAAGAGCTGGAGCCAGACGGGACTGATCTGGACTGGCCTCCCCCAGTGGCTTTTTGCCTGCTCCACACTCGACTCCGGCTGCTGGTTCAGGATCGGTGGTTTTCGGCCGTCCGGCCGGAAACAAGCGCCAGTTTCCGGCCGGAGCGGGTTGGTGGTGACACCCAAGCGGCCCCCTCCCGCCCAGCCCCGCCCCGCCCCACCCCGTAGCAGCCCCGCCCTTAGCGCCACTCCCCTAGGTGCGGCCAGTTTGGCGCTTGCCCCGCGCGTGACCCCGTGTTTTCCTGGCCCGTGTACCTAAAGCCCCTGTTCTGGAGAGTTCTTGAACCGGAGCTGGAGGGCTACTGGGTGGACTCTTGAGACTTTGAGGTGTAGTCAGTTGGACACAGCCCTTTGGGAAGAAGCAGAAAGAGGCGGGGTAGTTCTAGAAAGGTGAGAGGGATGAAAATACTTAGACTGAGAAGACTGAAATTCTAGTTACTCTACACGATCATTCTGGACTGACCGGAGGAAAATTAACACTTCTTCCAGACCAATCTCCACCCAGTTAAGCACTCTCCCTCCTTCACTCCTGCAGTGAACATAGTGTAAGATGTTAGGGGAAAAGCCGAACGAACTTTTTGGCCAACCGCATACTTTTCTCTGTAAATACTCAATATTTATTTACTTGCATAATGATAATACCCTATTGACATATCTGCCTTAGACTGTTAGCACAAGCAAAACAAGTTATGTAGTGCTTTTTTGGTAATACCTTTTAACAACCTTGTACAACAACCATGCTGTAGCATAGTTCAATTCACAAATATTGAGTCCCTACTACGTGCAAGGCACTGTGCTCATTGATCCTGGGGACGCAAAAATGAATAAGACATAATTCCAGGCATCAAGGGTCTTACACTTTAGTAAAACACAAAACTATTGTATAAGGCAGAACTCACATATGTGCTGTGTGATTTACAAGGACCTATGGCTATGGGAACATAAGCCTTGCCTGGCACATAGCAGACCTTCCATATTTGTTGAATGAATAAATATTAGACGAACGTGGACAGTTTCAAGTAAGAAGAGCCATTTAATAAATACCTCTTTATGACAAACACAAAGTGCAGCCAGCCCCTGCTATAATCTGACCAAAGAAATGCTAAGTTTTTTAAAGTTTATTTTATTTATTTATTTTTGGCTGTGTTGGGTCTTCATTGCTGCGTGGGGGCTTTCTCTAGTTGCGGCGAGCGGGGGCTACTCTTCGTTGAGGTGCGAGGGTTTCTCATTGAGGTGGCTTCTGTTGTTGCAGAGCACGGGCTCTAGGCGCGCGCGCGCTTCAATAGTTGTGGCTTGTGGGCTCTAGCGCTCCGGCTCGGTAGCTGTGGCGCTCGGACTCAGTTGCTCCGTGGCATGTGGGATCTTCCCGGACCAGGGCTCAAACCTTTGTCCCCTGCATTGGCAGACGGATTCTTAACCACTGCGCCACCAGGGAAGCGCAAGAAATGCTAAATTTTAATTCAGATTCCTAACATTGTGGCAACTGGTTTGCGTTTTCAAAATGTTGTGCCCATTAGGCCTATTTAAAAACAAATATTACAGTCAACTTTTCTGTCCCCTCACTACTTTCTGAAGTCTTCAGTTTCTAAAGGTAAAGAGGGGAGCATAGACACTTTAGAATTATCCAGCTCAAGACTAGAAAATTGACATCTGAAACAAGAAACTTCCTAGACAGCTATATCTCTTGGGAATATCCTGGATTTAGAGTTGAAGATTTAGGGCCTAGGGCTATACCAAGGCCAAGTAGGTCAGAGTACCTAGCATGAGGCACATCCAGGACCAGCAATACAGGTTGGCAGGCAGAGGCATTTGGGGGACAAGCATGTGGGGACTACAAATTTTGGACACTGTTCAGTGGCAAATTTGAGAAGGAGTAGGATGAGACTTGGTCACCGAACTCCATGGATCGCACCCACCCCTTGCCAGCTAGATCTGAGGTAGGAAGAAAGGTCCACAGATGAGGAGCCTCAAAAATTTAAAGCTGTCTTGTTTCACCAAGGCCCTCCCAGGACCAGGTTATGCCCATCTGTTAACTACGTCTTTCTAGTCTTAACTCCACTACCACAGACTTATTATGACCAGGTATGACGTTCAAAGGCCTTCTCCACCTCTCAGTACAAGGCTGACCTTTACTTTTGGCAGTGACTACAAAAAGTTTCCAAATTTGAAAGCTGGGCCAAGTTGCTGGTCAAACTCATCTAAGTGACCACACTTTATAGGCTTGCCTGGAAATTTAGGGGCCAGGAAGTGATGGGGTTGCAGTTGCTTTGTGCCTGTTTCTTGCTCTGACCATCCATCACTCATTGTTGTTTGTGCAGTTGCTCAATGGGCTGCTTGTTTTGGGTCAGCCCAGGCTGTATGCGTAGCAGTGTGGTCAGCCGGGCTGGGAGCCAGGCCACCTGGGTTCTGGTCCCAGCTCAGCCAGCCCCTAATCCATTAAGTGATTCCCTATTCCTATGTGTCAATTTCTCTGCCTAGAAGCAGGGGACCTCTTTTGTAGTGATGTGCAGCCATTCAGGCTGTCCCTATACTAAATGCTCAGAAGCAGCTGTCCAGTGTCATTGTGGGAAGTCAGAACACAGGTGATTATTTTTTGCTGACAGGTAGAAAAACAGTAAGGGAAGTAAAAACAGCAGAGAAAACCCTACCAGTATACACAGGGTCACACAGCCTTATCTGCCATTCAGTACAAAGTTCTCATCCACCCTAAAGGCCTGTTTACTCATTTTAGCAATTCTAAGGGCTACTCCAAGGAGCTCCCTGAGTTTTCACCTCACTTTAAGCAAGAGCAGAAAAAAAACAGAGCTTTGCCTTTCAGCAGAGAAACTAAAAGGAGAGATTATTTCAACACCTGGGCTAATGGATAGAGTAGGGGGAAATGTTCAGAGAAAGCTATTTTGCAACTAACCAGGAAAACAAAAAACAAACAAAAAAAGCCACCCGGCAATTGTTTGCATTTATATGCTTTTGTGGTAGAAAAGAAAATCAAACCAAAATAACTTCCTTTCCACTACCACCACTATAATTTAGACCAGTGGTTCTGTGGAGTCTTAAAAACTACATACCGTATGTGCCTAGGAACCTCAGATGACTAACTCAGAATTCTTAGGACTGAGGACCATGAATTTATATTTTTTTAAAATATCCACAGTTCTTATAAAGTGAAACGCTTTCCTACTCTGTGACCCAGCAATTCCACTCGTAGGTATTTACCCAATAGAAATGAAAACAGATGTCCACAAAAAGCTTTTACGTAAATGTTCATAGCAACATTATTCATAATAGACCCAAACTGGAAACATCTCAGATGTCTACCAACAGAAAAATGACAAATACACTAATCAAACAATGGAATACAATTTTAAAAGAATGGACTCCCTTTAAACACAACAACATGGATAAGTCTTAAAATCATTTGTTGAGAAAAAGAAGCCATTTATATGAAATTCGAGAACAGGCAAAAGTAACCATGATGATAGAAATCAGAAGTGTGGTTGCAGGGACTTCCCTGGTGGCACTGTGGTTAAGAATCCACCTGCCAATGCAGGGGAACATGGGTTCGAGCCCTGGTCCGGGAAGATTCCACATGCTGCAGAGTAACTAAGCCCATGTGCCACAACTACTGATTCTGTGCTCTAGAGCCTACGAGCCACAGCTACTGAGCCTGAGTGCCAGAACTACTGAAGCCTGTGCACCTAGAGCCCGTGCTCCGCAACAAGAGAAGCCACCGCAATGAGAAGCCCGCGCGCAGCAATGGAGAGTAGCCCCTTCTCGCCGCAACTAGAGAAAGCCCGCACGCAGCAACAAAGACCCAAGGCAGCCAAAAATAAATAACTAACTTTATTAAAGAAGAAAAAAAGAACTATGGTTGCATATTGGGGGGAAGTGGAGATTGAATAGAAAGGGGGCATGAGGGAAATTTTTGAGGTGACGGAAATGTTCTATATCTTGATGAGGTAGCTGTTACACATGTACAACAAATTGTGTACTTAAGATCTGCACATTTCACCATGTGAACTTTACCTCAATTTAAAAAATAGAAAACAAACATCTTGGATTCCTTCATAACACTTAACCAAGTTATAAATTTACATTTACTTGTAGATTATTTCATTGATATTTGATTCATCAGTTAGATTCCAAAGCTCCACCAGATATGTTCACCGTTTTATCTATAGTACCTAGCATAGTGCTTTACCCATGGCAGTCATTCATTACATATCTATTGAGTGAATGAGTGAATGAATTGGCAGTTGAGAACCATTGCTTTGGTAGTACATATCAGACTCTATTTTATAATAGAGTCACATCTAGACTCATAATAATATAACTGGGTCTATTTCCAAGCCTTCTATCTTCTCGCATACCATTGCTAGATTATGCTTCCTAAAATGCTTCACTGATATTTTCTCTCTTTTCAAAAGCTGTAGCAGCATGTTGCTTGCTTAACCACTGTCCATCCCCCTTCCCCGCCCTTGCTTATAGAATCCTGATCATGTTTAAGCAGCCATCCTTCTCTATGTGACCATGGGCTTCAGGGGAGATTGACTCCAGTGTAGGGGTGGGGGCTGAGTGGGAGGGAGATGGGTGAAACACTGATGGATCTAAACCAATCACGGGATTCCATTCCCCTTGCCAGTACTTGGTTTAGGACTATGATAAAATTCTCTCCAGTGTGAGATTTGAGGAAATCTGATGGACTTCCTTGCTCCTACAAAGAGACAAAGAGAAATAAGAAATGATTCTCTTTTGCTGCTGAGTGTTGCTGGATTTGGAACTGCTGTTCTGTTTGGAGGACAAGGTGACATACTAAGGATGGCAGAGCAAAAAAAATGAAAAGAATCTGGGTCTTGGGTGAACTGCTGAATTAGCCAACCCTCAGCCGTCCTCCTTGAATTTCTTATTATATAAGAATACGTCTTCCTTATTGTTTAAACAATTTTGAACTTAGTTTTTCTATTGCTTGTAAGGAAAAGCATCTCAGCTAATATAAAGCCATCAACAATTCCTCGATATCTATAGGATAAAGCCAAAATTCCTCAGTCTCCCCTGTAAGATCCTATACAATCTGACCCCAGTCTAGTACTAACTCCAGAATGTGGCCTGCTAATTTCCATCTCTCCAATGGTGTTCTGCTTTCTTTACCATCAATGGTAAATATGAACAACCAGCTCTCCAGGTGGAAAAGGCCCTAATTTATAGCCTTTACCAATTTCCATTGTGTAAATATTTCTACTCCTGATAATTTCATGCCACTAATATGACATCACTGAACACAGAGTCGGGAAGAGACATGCAATCAGCACCAGCAAGCCAGTTAGAGGACTCTACCATGCTACTACCCACCTTCCTTTCTTCTGTCTATAAGTTTTCTCCCTAGAGTTCAAGGCCCAACCTGTATCATGTCCTTTTAAAGACTTCCCATAAAATCCTAAACTATAAATGGCTTTAACAATCAATTGGAATCTAAAAATTGCCTTGAACTGTTAGTCTTCACAAGCATTTGCTCATCAGTCAACTATTTAATCAATTAATTTAAGAACCTAGGAATAATAAAACAGCAAGAGAGAAGAGTTCAGTGATACCATTTACGTTCCCACATCTTCTAAAGGGTTCCTAAGATTAGGCACTAGGGGAACTACTAAGCAGAAAATCCTGCCTCCAGGCCCTAGAAGTAGTAAAGATCACTGGAGGTACATTGTTGTAAATAGAACCTATCAGCTCTCAATTATTGCAAGTGCTGGTCCCCAGGAGAGCTATGTTAGGACATTAACTACAAGGCTGTTGGCAAGATTTGGGCTTGTTCCTATTCTGGTCCTGACAAATCCCCTGAGGATGTAAGAATGGGAGTTTAAGGCCATCAGAGGCCTAGCAACAGGTAGGTAAAGAAGAGAAGCCAGTTCCTGAGGCTTTGAAGAGAGCAAGTGCTACCTTACCTGATTGGAATGCCATCCAGGTGGATCAGCTTCATCTCCACCTCACAGGTGACACTCTTAGGTTTGGAGGAAAAGCAAATAATTAGACTGCCAACACATTGGCTGGGGCAATGAGGAGAGGCGGGGGAATGGAGTGACTAAGTCACTCTGTCCCCTGACTAGGTCAGCCCAGGGAGGCAGGCCAAATTCAGGCTACTGGAAACTGACAGAGCATTCAAGGGATAGGAGATGTGAGACTGCAACAAACTCTCCTTTTTTAATGAGACAAATGGCCCATATTGAGCTCTATGGGTACTGAACACTAGGAATGTTTTCTAAATTATAAATATGTGCTTCTTTCCTGCCTTGGAGAGCTACCATCCAGCTGTAAGTGGTATAGTTGAGTGACTATAGGTACCCTCTGACTACCTCTTTCCAGGTTACTGAACTGATCAGCATTAGGGTTTTTCCCATGTTGCTTATGTTCTGTAGACAAGCCTGCAGATCATAGCAGCTCCTCATAGAGAAGTAAATGGATGATAGTTTTTTTCTGCTGGAAAAAAAAAATCTGGATTTCAAAAGCGTCAAAATGTTACCTTAGGTTACCCTTACCCTAGCACGTTAGGTAACCTTCCTAGTCGAAGAAGAGATGAAATCCTGAGGTCAGAAGAAATGAGAACAAGACCAAGAACTAGGGAGATGCTTGGATGAGTAAAGTACTCTAGGGGCACCCAAGAGAAAAGTGTAAGGCCTGAGGGACATTGATTATGAGAAAGCATTGACTATGGGAAAAGAAAGGAAGGAAAACTGAGGGGCTGAAAAATGAGACCTGCTCGAAGAAGGTTACAAGTGCTAGTCAGGGATGCTGCCCCTGCAACAGTGTTTGAGTGGTCTAGCCTCCCCCAAGCAGTGTCCTTTTTCTCCTCCTCTGGGCCAGAGATCACACACAAGTGGCAGCTCTGCTCTTACTTGCCAGGAAATGATACTGAATATAGCGCCAGAACACTTGCCTCCTTATTTAGATCCTCTACAGGAGCAACAAAATGGGAATTAATACCATTCAGTGAATTCTTTTGCTATTTTTAGGCACCCACCATGTGTAAGGCATGCAAAAATACAATCATAGTCTTTAAGGAGATTTCATGAGCAGGACCAGGCATTAGAAATCCAAATCCTTCTATGACACGTAGCCTTCACCTAATCCAGAAAAAAAAAAGGAAGGTGGGACTTCCCTGGTGGCACAGTGGTTAAGACTCCTCACTCCCAATGCAGGGGGCCTGGCTTCGATCCCTGGTCAGATAACTAGATGCACGCCACAGCTAAGAGTTTGCATGCCACAACTTAGGAGCCTTTGAGCCGCAACTAAGACCCGGCACAACCAAATAAATAAATAAATATTTTTTAAAAAAGGGGGCTTCCCTGGTGGCGCAGTGGTTGGGGGTCCGCCTGCCGATGCAGGGGGCGCGGGTTCGTGCCCCGGTCCGGGAAGATCCCACATGCCGCGGAGCGGCTGGGCCCGTGAGCCATGGCCGCTGAGCCGGCGCGTCTGGAGCCTGTGCTCCGCAACGGGAGAGGCCACACAGTGAGAGGCCCGCGTACCGCAAAAAAAAAAAAAACCCACAAAAAAGAAACACACACAAACACACACACACACACACACAAAAGGAAGGTGATGTAGAGTATAAAAGGACAATGTGGCCTTTGACTACAGACATCCATTCCTAAAAGAAGCTGAAAGGGCCAATTCTTACTGCCCGTACTGTACATTCTGTCATTGATTTCCTGCTTCCTACATGACTTCCTTTTGATCTTTAGTTTCCTCCTCGCCTCCATCTCTAGATGAATAGTATTTATAGGCCCTTATGCAGCAAACTGCTTCTTTTTTTTTTTTTTTTTTTTTTTTTTTTTTTTTTTTTTTGCGGTACGCGGGCCTCTCACTGTTGTGGCCTCTCCCGTTGCGGAGCACAGGCTCCAGACGCGCAGGCTCAGCGGCCATGGCTCACGGGCCCAGCCGCTCCGCGGCATGTGGGATCTTCCTGGACCGGGGAACGAACCCGCGTCCCCTGCATCGGCAGGCGGACTCTCAACCCCTGCGCCACCAGGGAAGCCCATGGTGGTTACTTCTTAACACTGAAGCACAGCCCAGTGCTCTGGCCTATTTTGTGGGATACCCCTAGCACTGGACCCTAGCACTGGACATACACACATCTGCAGTTAGGTTACACCACAAACTCAGTTTGTCACTAGTGTCCCTGCTTAAACCCAGGTTAGTTTTCTTTTAATGTCTGAATCTATTGTCAATACCTCTACATCGAATCATTAAATCTGTTCCTTTCACCCAATTCCCACTGCCATAATCCTAGCCCATGACCTCTGACCTAAGCTACTGTAAAACAAGTCCACCACTGGTCTCTTGCCTTTCATCTCTCCCTTCTCCTACTATCCTTCATGCCCTGTCTAAAACTAAGGTCTGGTCACATCATTCCCCTGTTCAAAAACCTTCAATTGTCCTTGAAGCAAAATGTATCTGCTGCCAATAATAATAATGATGATAATAATAATTATTATAGGTATATTATAATATTAAATATTATAATTCTATTACATATATATTATTATATTATAATCATATTATCATATACTTATAGAATACTTTTTTTGGTCAATGTGGTTGGCACTATACATCCCTGAGGGACTAAAAGAATTCAAAGCGGTCGTAGCTTACTTTGTGATCATTGCGTAAACTGAGAAAGAAAATATGTAATGTTATTTAAAACCAAAATTGACTACAGCTGCTGCCTTTTAAAGGCAGTGATGTAATTCATATAGAAAACGAATATTTCTTCACACTGCCTGCTTCCCCTCACAGAAATGGAAGAAGGGAGTGGTGGCCTTTGCAAGACTCAGTTGGTCCTTCTGAGTCTCAGGATGGGAACTAGAACTGATGATCCACAAATTGGCATGACACATTACTGAGTCCTTGGCTCTAACAAAAAAAGGAGAATAAAATTATAAGAGGGGAGCCCCATGGAAGGAGATCAGGAAAATGAGGAGTCTTTTTCATTTATTTATTTATTTTCTGTCTGTGCCATGTGGCTTAGCAAGAGATCTTAGTTCCCCGACCAGGGATTGAACCCAAGCCCTCAGCAGTGAAAGCACAGAGTACTAACCACTGGACCACCAGGGAATTCCCAAGGCATCTTTAAGCGAAGAGAAAGGAACAAGCAATATGGCAATATAAAACTTCTTCATTGCCTCCAAATCTTCAGCAAAACTTAACACATACACAAATATCCTGTGCGAGGAGTATTTTCTGGGGAAAATGAAAGTGGTCATTTCACATCTTGGGGCAATGTGGTGGAAAACAGCAACAGCCCACTATAGATGGTGAACCAATCTATCCATTGAACCAATCAGTAACAAGGAAAGGCATAAGGCACACCCCCACCTCCAGAATTCCAGGAGAGACTGAGGGCTCTTACCATACAGGAGAATGGGCTTAAGGCAGTTTCATTTGAATCTCACTGGTATCTGTACAAAAGCACTGGAACCTTCACAGAAACATGGGTTACGATTTGATGAGAGATGTGTATTCCCTTTTGACTCCCGTTCCCTGTGAGTATTCCGGGGGCCCAGTGTGTGCTCAGTGCCCACAACATGAGTACTAAATAAATACCTATCTGATAATGGTGTTGACATTTTTCATTTTCCTTTCATTCAAAATGGTCTGCTCAGAGGCCCGTTCCATTGTGCGTTTTCTGTTCCTCCAGCTGTGGTCAGCAAGCAGTGTTCCCTCCCTCCCAGTGTGACTGTTACAGGGGCCACCGCTCCTCTACCCAGGGGTGGAATCTGCCACAAACCCAGTGAACAGTCGTATTCTTAAGGCCTTCTCCTCAGTGAAAACAAAACGCCATGTCTCTTCCCCAGACTTATTGCCACCCACATTCTTTCCTCCCCTGGGTTAACTTTGCTAATAAGAAAGGTCCCAGATAATTAGTAGAGGGAATTGGAATCAAAGAGAGAAATAATGGAAGGTACCATCCTTGTGTCCTATTTAGTAAAACTAGTATCTGAGCAGAACAGTTGGTAACCTCTGTGTATTTGGAGGGAAGACAGTAGACAAGAAAAGAAGCAAAAGACAGGGGCTTTGTAGTAGAGTAGGAATTATAAAGGGTGGTTCCCAGGTGACAAATTATACCACCCACTGGGCTCATGCAAGGGGCCTCTGCTTTGAGCCCTGAACTTGAAAAGGTACCATTCCTACCTTCCTCTGATGGCCTTAGGATTCTGTAGAATCAGGAGACATACACATCTGGAGCCTGGCACCCACTTCTAGAGCACATGCTAGGTGCTTGGGAATCTGGAATTCCTGAGCCCACTTCCAGGGCCTATGTGGGCCTCTTTCCGGGTCAAGATTTCTGAGGGTGATCACAAACACCAGTGGGCCAGCTCCTCCCACGCTGCAACACCCCAGGCCACAACCCCAGGAGACCAATAATTCTAAATTTGAATCCTGCCTTCCAAGTTGTTATGCAAATATATTTGTTAAGGTAGGAAGATAAAACATGTTTTATCTAATAACTTCTTATCTCTATGCATAACTTTTAAATATTTAGGCATATGGTATATGGGCCTCTATTTGTACTCTTGTCCCATGCCTACGAATGTTAGGAGTGACCCTATTTAAAATAAAGTGCTTGGGACTAGAGAACTATATATTTAAGAGAAAATATGCTTCCCTGCTATTGATTAAAACTGGACGACAAACCTAGATTTTTATTTACAGCTACTGATTTACCTGGAAATTTTTCTCTAAGGTGAAGTAGACCCCTGTCAAATAATTGTCTGTATCTAAAAATTATACTTTCCCCACACCTGTTTGTTGTAACAAAATAATTATGGGCACTTGTTGATTTCTTAGCTTCCAAACAAGGGCCTGGATCCTGGCCCTAGTCTGCCTTCTCTGGTCCTGCTCTGGTCTCTGCTGGGGCTGCTGTTCCCACCTTTTCTCCTCTGCTTGGCCTCAGTCTCCCTCCTTCCACTTCCATCAGCCTTCTAATAAAAGGAAAGTCACATATTTTTTAAGTACATAGATTAAAAGACTTTTTATTCAATAGCAAATGAATCGACTCTTCTGTGTTCCTTTCTCTCAAAAGAAAAAAAAATCTAACAATCTTTTTTCAGTGACTCAGAATTTCCCCCTTTGGGTCATATACTTTTAGTAGGAAATGCTCTGTTTTGCTCAATAGTGTATTGTAAGGCTTTTGATGTCTGATTTTTTTTTTCCAGTGGGGGTGAGGAGGAAAGCAGGCCAGCCTTGGGCAGGGTCCCAGAGGCTAGGAGGACTTGAGAAAGGTATTTACTCACAGCCGCTGGGAGTGAATGAAGCCAGAGGGTGAGTGTAAAACTATATTAGGGAGGTCTGGCAGGGGTTAATTATTAATCTGGAGAAGCAAAATCTTGTCATCAAGTCCGAGGGGCAAATTCAGAGCCAAAAACAGAAGATGAAGTCAGAGAGCAGGAACTCAGGAAACTCAAGTACCATGACTAAGGCAGGTATGAGGTGAAAGGGTCCAGTACAGAATGAAATAGACTGAGCACCAGAGCTCCCTGGTATGGGATAAGCAAACATGGGCTAAGCCCAGGTCAGGTTTAGTGAAGAAGACACGACAGCAGCAGCCCAATGGAATCCAGGCTCTAGTGCTCAATGGATAATTTCAGTTGATGGAATCCATTTATTAATTAGTCAACAATATGTATGAAGAATATATAAGATGTATTAGAATAAGCATATGGCCAGCAAACTCAGCAGCTTCCCTGAAGAGAGGGAAAAGGGAGAAAAAGGTGCGAACGTGGATATTTAAAATTCACTAACATTATAGACACAGTGGTTACACTAGACTTTCTCTTGCCACCAAATACAACATCTAACCCAGTCATTTCAACAGTTTCAACAGTCGTTAAGAAACAACAGTTTCTTATTCCAAAATGAAGAAAAATCTAGCATATCTCTCTCTTTTTAAAAAAACTATTCTTCCTGCTTCCCTGCCCCAGCTTCTGGAACTCAGAATGGAGGTAGTAATGAGTCGGAGTTAGTTCGACAGTCTTCAACTGTAACCAATACTATAAAGCCTCATGCCTAAGTCTGAAGCAGCTGATCTGGCCGAGGGAGCAACGCCAGCCCTTGGTACCTGGAATTGTGTAAAACAGCCACGTCCACACGTGCTCACGTGAACAGAGCGCGTACTTCACGTGGTTCTCAGACCAGCAACAGTACATCACCTGGGAGTTCATTGGAAAGTAGACTTGTTGGCATAGACAGATTCCACAGGCCATGTAATGACATCTTATCCCCATGTCTCTAAAACAGACTCTGCAAACCACAAACAACGGATGGGAGTCTGTCCCCTGGGCAAGTCAGTCAGGAGTCACTCTCCATTTACCTGCAGTTTTATTCAGCTATCTAATATTTCACTGGATTCATCTTATGTCCAATGGTACGTATATTTTTAAGAACATAAGAGAAAAAAGAAACATCTCAAAGTGCCCTATTACTAAAAAACCCAAGGAGTCTCTTTACTAAAAGGCCAGAACATTATCTGCAGGAGCCTCAGCTAAGGGACATTGGTATCCAATAAGATTTTATTGTTTGCCATCATTGTGGCAAGAGGTTTATACAATTAAATGACACCTGGCTGTGGGGGACTAGGCACTAGAAAAGACAGGGAGACTTCTCTTACCCGGTGTATAGTGTGAAAGCAGAATCAGGAAGGGCTATTGACATTAAATACAGAAAGGTATAGTAGCCTGACCTAGTGACATCCATACTTCCGGCTTCCTTCTACACGTGTTAGTGAGTGATGACAGAATTGAACTACTTTAGCCGAGAACTATTTCCTTCCTAGTTGTGACACATCAGTTAGTGGTGGGTTCTAGGGACATGAAAGACAATTATTTCTCAGTGGAGCACCACTACTTAGCATATTAATAAAAAATACTTCACAAGTATTTATCTGCATAAGGCAATGGAATAAATATTCCATTTTACAAGTCAAATCTAGTTCCTGCTTAGCTTTTCTAAGCCCCTATGATCTATTTTAGATCACAAATTATAAGTCCCTTCAAACAGAGCCATTTTCATTTTTGTTGTCAAGAATGAGACCACAGCAAACAATAATGTCTGAGGTAACAGTTTTTCTGGCAGGAGCTTGTCCCTGATTATTGCCTCTGCACTCTGGGGAATAAAGGATCTCACAGGCTTATGAGGGAACATTAGCTTCAATAGGAGGAGAACAATAAAGAGGATAAGGGATTTGAGTACAAGGTGATAAAGCCTAGGAACAGACGGCTTGATGAAGAACACCAAAGAGGGTTAAAGGTATTGATCTGTATGCTGCTTTCCATGTTCTGCACAAAAGCTAGAAAAATTATTTTTGATGTTTTAAGAGTTTAGCCTGAATGACATTATATGACAAGAATTGTAAAGACATAAATATAGCGATTTGAGAACAAATATCTCAATAAATAGAAATAATTGCAGCTATCATTTTAGAGTGTATTGTATGCCAAGCACAGAAAACTAAAGGACTGATGATGGTTTTCTCACTTAATCCTCTCAACAATTCTTCTTTTAACCCCAAGTCTTCAGTGAAGTTTTATAAAACACCACAACCTGATCTGAGCTGAGTTGCGGAAAGTCCAACATATGAGCGACCTCAGGAAGGAGTGACTGAAACCAAGGGCTCAAATGTTTCCAGGATTCTCTGCAGCCTTTATCATGAGTAAAGTTCTTTCTACGTTTGAGCTTTACTCTCTCCCAGCACAGACTGGCTTCTTTTACACAAGAGGGAGTAACAACTCCAGGAGCCACACATCTCACAGTGCTCTCACCACCAGAGAAGATCTGAGACCAGCTTTCTCTGGCCAAGTTAAAAAATCTGGAAGAAGGGCTCTTATTGAACCAAAGTGGGTCTGGTGCCCATCACCAGACCAATGAATTATGTCTAATGTTGGGAATAGTGAAATATTATGTTTGAGTCTTGTGTCTGGCCCTAGACCAATGAGCATGGCCAGCTACAAGGAGTCATATAAGAACATGGAAGCCGGGACTTCCCTGGCAGTCTAGTGGTTACGACTCCGTGCTTCCACTGCAGGGGACACTGGTTCGATCCCTGATTGGGAAAAGGGGATCCTGCAGCATGCAATACAGCATAGCCAAAAACAAACAAACAAAAGAACATGGAAGCCTCCATAAGAATTACGTGATTGGAGAAGCCAACGTGGTCAGGGGCTTATGTTCATACTTGGAACAAAACAGTATAGGGGAAGCAGAGTGGGGAGAGTCTTATAGGGCTGCAAGGGGATCTGGAGAGCTCTGGAGCAACAGTGGCCTTGAGTGAGAGCTTTCCAGTGTTCCTCAAAGGGAGGAGGAAAAAAATGAAGAAGCACATGTTCTTTTAGAACATTTCCTAGACACTGCACACAATAGTTCTGCTTACATCATTGGCCAGAACTTGGTCACGTGACCACACCCAGCTGCAGAGAAAGTTCATAAATGTAAATATATTATTTATTCTGGGTAACTGTTTGCCAAGTTAAAATGAGAAATTCTTTTACTAAGGAAGAAGATCGGAAGGAATAGTAAAAGAAAACTAACAATATAGGCCATGCAATGAATATTTACTATTTTGCCTGACTATAACAGTACTTATCTTCTTCGGGGAACTTTTTCTCTCCGACTGCAACCATGTGATATTGGAGGGACTTGCCAGTAACAGTATTCCACTTCCCTGGCCACAGAGATGAGCTGTTGACCCAAGTTCTTTCAAATGTAACATTGCCATCCACCTTGACCTCAGTGATTAGCAGAAAGATGACACATAACCCAAGTTCAACGTATCAGAGACCCTCCCTGGAATTTTCTAGTTGGATTTTTCTTAGATTATGAGGTCATAAGTATATAACTCAGGGCTACTTAAGGCTATGCTTGAAATATGGTGACAGCAACTTAAAAGATTAAAGCCAACACAGAGAAAGAAGCAGAGGTGAAAAGTGAAAAGAAAGAAATGAGGAGACCCTGGATGATATCTAAGCTCTTGGAGCCAGTCAGCTATGAGAACAGCGCGACTCCTGCCCTTTCTTCAGTTTGGCAATACGAGCCAATACATCCCCTTTCTTGCTTAAGTTCATTCCATTTGGCTTTCTGTAATTTGTAATCAAAAGTATATTTGGACTTTCCTCTTACCATGACGCCCTCATGCTCTGCAAGCCATTCACTGTGAAGGTTTACTTCCAAGAATCATGCATGTTCTCTCACCCAGTGCAGTGGGAACTGTGTTCCCTGAGCTCCAATGTCACTGGCTGTGACAGAGAGAGTTAGAAATGAACACTTCTAGAAGGAGTGAATCTGTGCACTGTGACCAGGTCACCTGCCCAGCATGTTGGAGTCCTGAGGAGCTTCCAGGAGCTGTCTGTTCTTAGTGCTTGCTAGCCCTGGGGATTCCTCAATGTCCACCCACAAGGAAGGAGCCCTGAAGCTCACGGTGTTCCTGCAGACACTCAGTTGTGCACAGGGAAAAAGGCAAGTCAGGCTACTGGCCACGTCAGCAGTGCTGGGAACCATGACCATCTCAGCAAGAATGACTACCTTGTCCACAAAATACACAGTGTGGTTAGTTGTTATGAATAAATCCACCTCCAGAGCAACTCTTGATAATATTTAAACTGTTTCAGGTGAAGAAATGTTCACCCAAGTTAAGGGAAACACGAAGTCTGTTGTGAATTATGATAAACATTAAATTTTACCTAACTTTGTCTGAAAAAAAAAAAGTATATTTGGGGGCTTCCCTGGTGGTGCAGTTGTTGAGAGTCCGCCTGCCGATGCAGGGGACACGGGTTCGTGCCCCGGTCCGGGAAGATCCCACATGCCGCGGAGTGGCTGGGCCCGTGAACCATGGCTGCTGAGCCTGCGCGTCCGGAGCCTGTGCTCCACAATGGGAGAGGCCACAACAGTGAGAGGCCCGTGTACTGCAAAAAAAAAAAAAGTATATTTGTATTTAAATTTTAAATATTTAAAAATTTTTAATTTCTAGACAAAGTTATACTGTATGCATATACAGTGTATGCCATTAATGGTGTGATGAGCTCCTGCTTAAATAATCTTTAACTTTCGGGCTTCAGATAATATAAATCAAATATATTGTGTTCTTTTTTTTTTTTAATTTATTTATTTTTTTGGCTGTCTTGGGTCTTCATTGTGGTTCATGGGCTTCTCATTGTGGTGGCTTCTCTTGTTGAGGAGCATGGGCTTTAGGCACGCGGGCTTCAGCAGTTGTGGCACTCGGGCTCAGTAGTTGTGGCTCGCGGGCTCTAGAGCGCAGGCTCAGTAGTTGTGGCACACGGACTTAGTTGCTCCGCGGCATGTGGGATCTTCCCAGACCAGGGCTTGAACCCATGTCCCCTGCATTGGCAGGCGGATTCTTAACCACTGCGACACCAGGGAAGTCCCTTTTGTGTTCTATAGTATTGTACTGAGTGCCTTCTATATGTGATAGGCACCCTGTTAGGTTGGTTCCAGGGATATAAGATTATGCCTTTATCCCTATCCTCTGTAGGGGAGGCAGAGGAAATAAATAGTTACAATAGTATAGAGATAAGTAAAAGGTGGGCAATGGTACAAAGGAAGGAGTGATCAGCTGGACATTTCCAACTTTATTTGTCAAAGAAGATTCTTTGTAATAATTAATTGACTACTCTACTAGTCTCCTCCAGTGCTAAAAGAGTAAGTGCTAAGACAAAGTGCATTTTCTTAAAATTCCGAATTAAAAATAGTTCTTTTCCTTATCCCTTCCCTATGAAATATATAAATTCTATTCTACTCTATCATGAGAGATTTCAAGTAGAAAAGAAACTTCCTCAACTAATTTGACAAGTTCAAATTATTAAGATGATTAATTAGCCAAGACCAGAAGACATTTAAAAATTTTATTTATTTATTATTTATTTTTGGCTGCATTGGGTCTTCATTGCTGCACGCGGGCCCCCTCCAGTTGCAGCGAGCAGGGGCCGCTCCTTGCTGCAGTGCGCGGGCCTCTCAGTGTGGTGGCTTTTCTTGTTGTGGAACATGGGCTCTAAGCATGTGGGCCTCAGTAGTTGTGGCACATGGGCTCAGTAGTTGTGGCTCACAGGCTCCAGAGCTCAGGCTCAGCAGTTGTTGTGCACCTCGGCAGGTGGGATATTCCCAGACCAGGGCTCAAACCCATGTCCCCTGCATTGGCAGGTGGATTCCCAACCACTGTGCCACCAGGGAAGTCCTCAGACATTTTTAATACAGGGAAAAATACTAGAAAAAAAGCTTTCTGAAATAGCCAAAATAATATATCAATATCCAAATAATGAAACCAGAAATTTAAGTTGAATTCCTTCAGATAGAAAAATTAAGTTATTAGATAGTAGGTAATCTTCAATGATATTCATGTTTTCATTAGGTGATCTGTACATAACCATTCTACTCAAAAGAGTTATTTGTTTAAATCAAACAGGTTTGGCAAGGCTCTAGGATACAGTTGTCAACTGTGTCCTTAATTCAACAGACACCGTGAAACTAAGCACAAGGAACCAAGCAGGTAGCAGCAAGCTCTAAACAGCCCGGCTTACACTGTAGTAACCACTGGAGTAAATCCTATCAAGATCATTTGGCCTAGTATAAGGTTGTGTGAGGTCTATGTTTCAACTGTGACTCAGGTAAAGTCTTATTTCCAGCAGATAAGTAACTGAAGTTTGACCCTATCCCTTGAGATTGCTTTAGATTTGTACTACTAGATAGCTTAGACAGTATTTTAATAAGTATACTTCGTTCTACTTATTAAGATACTTTAATAAGTAGAACTTATTAAAGATTCCAGGAGAAGTTTCAGAATTTAACCCAAAGCAAATCTAGGAACACATTTATTTACAGCTGCCTGCAGCAGAGGTTGTTCATTCTTTCAGGCTCCACAGTCCCTGAAGACAAGCAATTTGGTATTAGCATTCTTCTGGCTTCCCATTTTTCATATGAGGAAACAGAAGATCAGAGTGATTCAAGTAACTCATCCTAGGCCACATAGCCAGGAAATGCAATGGGTTCTCCAAAGCCTTTGCTCTTTTTACTGTACCACATTGTCATCTCTGAATTTTAATTTAATTTAATTTTATTTATTTATTATTTTTGGCTGCATTGGGTCTTCGTTGCTGCGTGCGGGCTTTCTCTAGTTGTGGCAAGTGGCGGGTACTCTTTTTTTTTTTAACATCTTTATTGTAGTATAATTGCTTTACAATGTTGTGTTACTTTCCGCTTTATAACAAAGTGAATCAGCTATACATATACATATATCCCCATATCTCCTCCCTCTTGCGTCTCCCTCCCACCCTCCTTATCCCACCCCTCTAGGTGGGCACAAAGCACTGAGCTGATTTCCTGTGCTATGCGGCTGCTTCCCACTAGCTATTTTACATTCGGTAGTGTATATATGTCATTGCCACTCTCTCACTTCGTCCCAGCTTACCCTTCCCCCTCCCCGTGTCCTCAAGTCCATTCTCTACGGCTGCATCTTTATTCCTGTCCTGTCTCTAGGTTCATCAGAACCATTTTATATTTTTTTTAGATTCCATATATATGTGTTAACAAACGGCATTTGTTTTTCTCTTCCTGACCTACTTCACTCTGTAGGACAGACTTTACTTCACTCTGTAGGACAGACTCTAGGTCCATCCCCCTCGCTACAAATAACTGAATTTCATTTCTTTTTATGGCTGAATAATATTTCATTGTATATGTGCCACACCTTCTTTATCCATTCATCTGTCAATGGACACTTAGGTTGCTTCCACATCCTTACTATTGTAAATAGAGCTGCAGTGAACATTGTGGTACATGTGTCTTTTTGAATTATGGTTTTCTCAGGGTATATGCCCAGTAGTGGGATTGCTGGGTCGTATGGTAGTTCTATTTTTAGTTTTTAAAGGAACCTCCATACTGTTCTCCAGAGTGGCTGTATCAATTTACATTCCCACCAACAGTGCAAGAGGGCTCCCTTTTCTCCACACCCTCTCCAGCATTTGTTTTTTGTAGATTTTCTGATGATGCCCATTCTAACTGGTGTGAGGTGATAGCTCATTGTAGTTTTGATTTGCATTTCTCTAATAATCAGTGATGTTGAGCAGCTTTTCATGTGCTTCTTGGCCATCTGTATGTCTTCTTTGGAGAAATGTCTATTTAGGTCTTCTGCCCATTTTTGGATTAGGTTGTTTGTTTTTTTGATATTGAGCTGCATGAGCTGCTTGTATATTTTGGAGATTAACCCTTTATCAGTTGCTTCGTTTGCAAATATTTTCTCCCATTCTGAGAGCTGTCTTTTCATCTTATTTATGGTTTCCTTTGCTGTGCAAAAGCTTTTAAGTTTTATTAGGTCCCATTTGTTTGTTTTTGTTTTTATTTCCATTTCTCTAGAAGATGGGTCAAAAAGGATCTTGCTGTAATTTATTCATAGAGTGTTCTTCCTATGTTTTCCTCTAAGAGTTTTATAGTGTCTGGCCTTAAATTTAGGTCTTTAATCTATTTTGAGTTTATTTTTGTGTATGGTGTTTTTAAAAATAGTTTGCCCATTTATTTTCTTGTCTATGTAGATCATCATCATGTCATCTTCAAATAAAAACAATTTTCTTTTTACAGTCTGTATGCCTTTTATTGTTCTCATGCTTTCATATTTGTTTGCCTCCTAATGAATGTTGAATAGTAGTGATGAATTCCCCTGTCTGGAAATTCTTCTAAAGTTGCACTATTAAGTATAATGTCTGTGTATACATTAAGAACTCTTTATCAAGTTAAGAATTTTTCTTCCTATTCCTTTTTTGCTAAGAATTTGTATTATTTATTCAGGAATGGGTGTTGGATTTTATCAAATCTTTTTTATCCATCTACTGAAATGATCTTTCCCCTTTTAGTACATTAATCTAGTGAATTATATTTATAGACTTTCTAATATTGAACTATTCTATAAACGTGGAATAAATCCTACTTGGTCATGACGGATTATTCTTTTAATACACTATTTGGGCTTCCCTAGTGGTGCAGTGCTTAAGAACCCACCTGCCAATGCAGGGGACACAGATTTGAGCCCTGGTCCTGGAAGGTTCCACATGCCGCAGAGCAACTAAGCCCATGCCCCACAACTACTGAGCCTACACTCTAGAACCCATGAGCCACAACTAGTGAAGCCCGTGCACCTAGAACCCATGCTCCGCAACAAGAGAAGCCATGCAATGAGAAGCCTGTGCACCGCAGGGATGAGTATTCCCTGCTCCCCGCAACTAGAGAAAGCCCACGCGCAGCAACGAAGACCCAATGAAACCAAAAATAAATAAATAAATAAATTTATTTTTTAAAAATACACTATTGACTTTATTTTCTAATATTTAAGATTTTGCACTGTGTTAATAAGTGAAAATGGGGTATAATATTCTTTTCTCGTGCTAATTTGTATGTTTTTGATATCCTGGCTTTGCCAGGTTATAAAGTGAACTGGAGCATTTTCTTTCTTTTTTTGTGCCTTTACACTAGGCTAAGTTATAATTATTTCTCTGTCTTCGATGTGGGAATATGAGCTCAGTGAGAGCAGGAACTGTGTTTGTCTCGTCATCTGCAGTCCTCCCAGTACCAAGAACAGTGCTTAACAGCTGGCAGGGGCTCAAAAAAATTTGGATAAAGGAAGCTCTCCCTGCACATCTAATGTACAGCATGGTGACTATAGTTAACAATACTGTATTATATGCTTGAAAGTTGCTAAGACAGTAGATCTTAAGTGTTCTCACCATACACACACACACACACACACACACACACACACACACACACACAAATGGTAATTAAGTGAGGTGATGGAGGTGTTAGCTAGCCTTATTGTGGTAAACATTTTGCAACATATAAGTGTGTCAAATCATCACCCTGTATTCCTTAAATTTATACAGTTATATATCAATTATATCCCAATAAAGCTGGAAAAATAAATAAATCTCTCCCCACTTTGACCTCTCAAGGTACATAGTATCTTTTTACTGGAGTGATCATTTTCTAGTACTCCCTAATCTCGCTTACTAAGTTATAGACTCCTTAAACAATTTTTCATTTTGTGCTCGATTGTGCCTAGCAAGGAGGAACCTAATGATTATTTGTTAAATACATCAATGAAAATGTTAAGTGATATGGAAGAGCGCTGTAACATCATATTTTAGATGAGGTATGGGGGCAGGCCCAAACAAAACTGCTCTCCAGCAATAGCCACCCGCATTGCATTCCTCATTAACCTAGTCTGGCTCTTTCCTGCTCAATGCTCTTCAGCTGTCCCAGAGAACCTGTTACTGATGTGCTTTCCCTTTCACCTCCATAAAATTTACCTGTCCTACTTTTTATTTCCTCAGGGCCTAAGGTTTCAGCCAGCAAATCAGACAAACTAATTTTCATTAATGGAGAACAGTAATTAGAGAAGCCAAAAGGAGCACACGCTTAGGCAATAAATGTGCACATTTAATAAAATATTGTGCTTTTTCTGGTTATAAAATACATATTTTTAACATCTTTATTGGAGTATAATTGCTTTACAATGGTGTGTTAGTTTCTGCTGTATAACAAAGTGAATCAGCTATACATATACATATATCCCCATATCTCCTCCCTCTTGTGTCTCCCTCCCACCCTCCCTACCCCACCCCTCTAGGTGGCCACAAAGCACAGAGCTGATCTCCCTGTGCTATGCGGCTGCTTCCCACTAGCTAGCTATTTTACATTTGGTAGTGTATATATGTCCACGCCATTCTCTCACTTCGTCCCAGCTTACCCTTCTCCCTCCCCGTGTCCTCAAGTCCATTCTCTACGTCTACGTCTTTATTCCTGTCCTGCCCCTAGATTCATCAGAATCATTTTATTTTTTTTTAGATTCCATAAATATGTGTTAGCATACGGTATTTGTTTTTCTCTTCCTGACTTACTTCACTCTGTATGACAGTCTCTAGGTCCATCCACCTCACTACAAATAACTCAATTTCATTTCTTTTTATGGCTGAGTAATATTCCATTGTATATATGTGCCACATCTTCTTTATCCATTCATCTGTCGATGGACACGTAGGTTGCTTCCGTGTCCCAGCTATTGTAAATAGAGCTGCAATGAACATTGTGGTACATGACTCTTTTTGAATTATGGTTTTCTCAGTGTATATGCCCAGTAGTGGGATTGCTGGGTCATATGGTAGTTCTATTTTTAGTTTTTTAAGGAACCTCCATACTCTTCTCCATAGTGGCTGTGTCAATTTACATTCCCACCAACAGTGCAAGAGGGTTCCTTTTCTCCACACCCTCTCCAGCATTTATTGTTTGTAGATTTTTTGATGATGGCCATTCTGACTGGTGTGAGGTGATACCTCATAGTAGTTTGGATTTGCATTTCTCTAATGTAAAATACATATTTTTTATGGAAGACATTTTAACTACCAAAAAATGTAAAGAAAATAAAACCCACACAAAAAACCTCAGAGAAGAAATTATAACTTTTTTGTGTTAGTATAGCATAGTAGCTAAGAGGCCAGACTCTACTGCCTTAGCTTGAATCCCACCTCTACTACTTTCTAGCTGTGTGACCTTGAACAGGTTACTTAACCTCTCTGTGCTTCAGCTTTATCATCTATAAAATAGGGGTAGTGATAGAATCTATTTTTGCCCTGAGGATTAAATGAGTTAACATGTATAAGGTGCTCAAAACAATCCGAGGCAAATAGTAAGTTCTATGTAAGTGTTTGCTATTGTTGTTTTGGCAAATATTCTTCCAGATAGATAAGACCAACAAACAGACAGGAAAAGGGTAGGTCTATAAAAACATGTTTTTTAAAAAATATTGGAATCATCCTTTACTATACCACTTTTCTTATTTGCTTTTGTCACTTAAAAATATACCATGCATTGAAATAATGCCATTTGCAGCAACATGGATGAACCTAGAGATTATCATACTAAGTGAAGTAAGTCAGAAAGAGAAAGACAGGACTTCCCTGGAGGTCCAGTGGTTAAGACTCAGCGCTTCCATTACAGGGGGCGCGGGTTCAGTCCCTGGTCAGGGAACTAGGGTCCTGCAAGCCGCATGGTGCAGCCAAAAACAAAAAAGAAAGAGAGAGAAAGACAAATACCATACGATACCACTTTATGTGGAATCTAAAATATGGCACAAATGAACTTATCTAGGTAACAGAAACAGACTCACAGATATAGAGAAGAGACTTGTGGTTGCCAAGGGAGAGGTGGGTTTGGGAGGGATGGATGGGGTATTTGGGATTAACAAATGCAAACTATTATATATAGAAGGGATAAACAGCAAGGTCCTACTGTATAGCACAGAGAATTATATTCAGTATCCTGTGATAAACCATGATGGAAAAGAATATGAAAAAGAATGTATGTATATGTATAACTGAATCACTTTGCTGTACAGCAGAAATTAACATGACATTGTAAATCAACTATACTTCAATAAAGTAAAAAAATTTTTAAGTATGCCATGAATATTTTCCCACATTTTAATATTCTTCAACAGTAGGTGTCTCAAGCTGGTAAACCTATGGGCAGAATTCAGACTTCACCCTTTCTTGGCCAAAAAGTGTTGTTTTATAATTTGAATTTTAATGCCTTAGAGGGGTGCACGAACTCTCCAGTTTATCATTGTTCTCACCACTTGCTAGAGTCTCATACTCAGATGATTCACACATTTAGTTTACTGGCTAAGCTTTTTATACCCAATGTGATTTTTAGTAGTTACATATTCTTTCATTCTATGACTAGGCCATACTTTACATAAGCTGTTTCTATCGTTAAGCTTTTAACTTGTTTCCAACTCACTATTGTAAATAATGCTGTGAAGAACATCTATAAACACATATCTTTTTATAAATCCTTGTCTCTTTTCCTTAAAAAAGTTTCCTAAAGAATAGAAATGCTGGGTTAAAGATCTTTAATACATATTGCTGAATTGCCTGACCAAAATATTGTATCGCTTTACCTTTCCACTGGCTCATTTCCTTGAACAGCTATTGATACTGCCCAGAAAAGGTCTACTAAACAATAATAAGCATCTTTTAAATATGGTCTTTTGAGGACAAAATATTTTTTCCTCCAGCTGGCCAACCCCATTCTTTTCCTTGCTGTCCAGACAACTAAGTGAAATGGTCAGAAGAAAATAAGAATCTTAGCTATGTCCTTAACTGATATCAACATTACCCAGATGTCTCTATGCCTCAAAGAACTTGCCAGTGGTAAATAATAGGAGTAAGATATGGAATATCTTCAGTCCCTCCTAACCTCTATCATTAAGGTATGAAATTACCATCAGTGTAATTATTATTGTAATCGTTAATAACAGCAGCTATCATCTACTGCACCCTTTATTATGTTGAGGGGCTGTAATATAATATCAGTAATCCTTACAGTAGCCCAGGAGATAAGTATTATTTTAAGTATTATAACAGATAAAACTGAGGGTCACACAGGTTAAAGAAACTCGTTTCAAGTTACATGATCATCGGTGGCAAAGCCAGAATTCAAGCCTTGCTAGTCTAACTCCAAAACCACTATACTAAAATGTCTCTAAGAATATTGTTATCAAAAATAAATCTCTTTCATTAAATGCTTTTAATTTCTCAAAAGGATTTCACATATATAGTTTGGTGCTGATGATAATAAGTCTGTGGAACATAATGAAGAGACCACGTGATCGGTTCACAGATTAGGTAACTGCACCCGTCTGTTGCAGGATAACAAGAAACACAACATCTCACATGGTCATTGCTCTCCATTAAGGTCATAACCAGTTCTATACTTGCGTTAGAACTTAAAAATTACTCACATCAGCACTCTGAGTTAGATGTAGATGACAGCCTTATAGATCTCCCACACAATTAGGTTTCTCCTAGCGGCAGCAGGAATGCCAATTACAGAATTATGACAGGAGTTCTAGCCTACTCCAAACCATCCTCATTCAGCAAGTTTGTTCTTTTTCTGTTCTCCAGCTGACAGAGCTACTTTAAAAAAAGAAATCATTTCTGCAAACATTTGAAGCAGCTCAGCCCTCTGGCTTTTAGCATAATAGGACTCTGTCAGAATAATATAGAAATCTGTTTTCCAATGCTTCTATAAAAGTTCCTAAGTTTTTTACTATAAATTTTTGGGGGCTGTTATGGCATTAGATTAGGCCAAAAATATAAATATATATGCAAGCTTTGACTTGTACAAACCCGCATATTTTATTTTTTAAATTTACTTAGGGGCCTTTAAAAAATGTCACTATGACTTAGAGTAATAACAAGATTCATTGCATACTTAATTTTAGCAGCTTTCTTCATAAGATCAACACACAAAATGTCATATTAAACTTCTGTTTCAGTACTCTCAATCTTTTTGGTCTCAGGAACACTATACGCTAAAAAATTATTGAGGACTTCAAAGAGTTTTTTTATTATGTGGGTTATAGCTACTGATATTTACCATATTAAAAATTAAAACTGGGGGCTTCCCTGGTGGCGCAGTGGTTGAGAGTCCGCCTGCCGATGCAGGGGACGCGGGTTCGTGCCCCGGTCCGGGAAGATCCCACATGCCGCGGAGCAGCTGGGCCCGTGAGCCATGGCCGCTGAGCCTGCGCGTCCGGAGCCTGTGCTCCGCAGCAGGAGAGGCCACAACAGTCAGAGGCCTGCATACTGCAAAAAAAAAAAAAAAAAAAAATTAAAACTGAGATATTTCAAAACTACTTACTTTTTTACTTTTTAAAATCAATTAATTTATTTATGTATTTATTTTAACATCTTTATTGGAGTATAACTGCTTTACAATGGTGTGTTAGTTTCTGCTGTATAACAAAGTGAATCAGCTACACATATACGTATATCCCCATAACCCCTCCCTCTGGCGTCTCTCTCCCACCCTCCCTATCCCACCCCTCTAGGTGGTTACAAATCAATGAGCTGATCTCCCTGTGCTATGCAGCTGCTTTCCACTATCTATTTTACATTTGGTAGTGTATATATGTCCACACCACTCTTTCACTTCATCCCAGCTTACCCTTCCCACTTCCCGCGTCCTCAAGTCCATTCTCTACGTCTGCATCTTTATTCCTGTCCTGCCCCTAGGTTCATCAGAACTTTTTTTTTTAGATTCCATATATATGTGTTAGCATATGGTATTTGTTTTTCTCTTTCTAACTTACTTCACTCTGTATGAAAGTCTCTAGGTCCATCCACCTCACTACAAATAACTCAATTTCATTTCTTTTTATGGCTGAGTAATATTCCATTGTATATATGTGCCACATCTTCTTTATCCATTCATCTGTCGATGGACACTTAGATTTTTTCCATGTCTTGACTATTATAAATAGAGCTGCAGTGAACATTGTGGTACATGTATCTTTTTTTTTTTTTTTTTTTTTGCGATACATGGGCCTCTCACTGTTGTGGCCTCTCCCGTTGCGGAACACAGGCTCCGGACGCGCAGGCTCAGCAGCCATGGCTCACGGGCCCAGCCGCTCCGCTGCATGTGGGATCTTCCCGGACCAGGGCACGAACCCGTGTCCCCTGCATCCGCAGGCAGACTCTCAACCACTGCGCCACCAGAGAAGCCCAGTCTGGTGGGTTTTTACCTTGCTCCTTCATCTGTTGTGTATTTCTCTGTCTTCTCATTTTGCTTAACTCCCTGTGTTTGGGGTCTCCTTTTCACAGGTTACAGGTTCGTAGTCCCCGTTGTTTTTGGTGTCTGCCCCCAGTGGGTAAGGTTGTTCAGTGGGTTGTGTAGGCTTCCTGGTGAAGGGGACTGGTGCCTCTGTTCTGGTGGATGAGGCTGGATCTTGTCTTTCTGGTGGGCAGGATCGCATCCGGTGGTGTGTTTTGGGGTGTCTGTGAATTTGTTATGATTTTAGGCAGCCTTTCTGCTAAAGGGTGGGCTTGTGTTCCTGTCTTGCGTTGTTTGGCATGGTGTGTCCAGCACTGTAGCTTGCTGGTCATTGAGTGGAGCTGGGTCTTAGCATTGAAATGGAGACCTCTGGGAGAGCTTTCTCTGTTTGATATTACCTGGGGCCGGGACGTCTCTGGTGGAGCAATGTCCTGAACTCGGCTCTCCCACCTCAGAGGCTCAGGCCTGATACCCGGCCGGAGCACCAAGACCCTGTCAACCACACAGTTGAAACACCATCTGTAGGCAGCCTCTTCTTCTCCAACTTGTCAGGATGAGTGGCAGGAGAGATTCATGAGCTGAGATGCTTTGTTAACTGGAGGTCACACTGCCGGTACAAGTGGAAAATCTGTATCCGCCAAACCTTTCAAATAACTTGTAATAAGTTTTGAGCTCTATAAATGTTTGCCTATTTAACAAATGCTGGAAAAAACATCAGAAACTTCGAGGATGAGGCCAACTCTCTGTGTTATTTCTGTTCCATGTGATCATAGATCTTAGCAACCTCAGTATACGATTTTTTTTTCTCTTCTTATTAAGTTGAGAACTTTCACTTTTCACTTAAAGGAAGCACTTTACAGCTTCTCTTTGGCATATCTGAATTGCCAGCATCGCTACTCTTGCAGTTTGGGGCCATTTTTAAGTCAAATAAGAGTTTCCTGAACACAGTGCTGCCATAGTGATACCTCAACAGTCCATCTGGTCAAAACTACTTATTAATTCATTTTAAAATAAACCCATTATATGTTAACATAGACAACGTTTTAAGAAAAATAACTATATTTTTCAAAATAAAAAAATAGAAGAGGATGGCATTGTTTTACATTTTTGCAAATCTCTTTAATATATGGTTTAATACAAGACATCTGGATTCTCTCTCATATGTCTTTTCCATTCAATTTGTTGGGATATATTTTGTTTTGTTTTGTTTTGTTTTTGCGCGGGCCTCTCACTGCTGTGGCCTCTCCCATTGCGGAGCACAGGCTCCGGACGTGCAGGCTCAGCAGCCATGGCTCACGGGCCTAGCCGCTCCGTGGCATGTGGGATCTTCCCAGACCGGGGCACGAACCCGTGTCCCCTGCATCGGCAGGCAGACTCTCAACCGCTGCGCCACCAGGGAAGCCCCGGGATATGTTATTTTAAAAGGTTAAAATAGTTGAAGAAGATCCAGCCTCACACAGATGTATAGTTATAAAAAGGAGGAATATTTCAAGGGTTTCTTCAAATAATTGTGGATATTTTTCTTTGATACTACACCAAAACTCAACAAGTAGTAGTCTCTAAAAGGCTAGTTGCAATATGAAATCTGAAAGCATATCAATGAATTTTTTTTTATTTTTTTACTTTTTGCAGTACGCGGGCCTCTCACTGCTGTGGCCTCTCCCGTTGCGGAGCACAGGCTCCAGATGCGCAGGCCCAGTGGCCATGGCTCACGGGCCCAGCCGCTCCGTGGCATGTGGGATCTTCCCGGACCAGGGCACGATCCCGTGTCCCCTGCATTGGCAGGCGGACTCCCAACCACTGTGCCACCAGGGAAGCCCCATATCAATGAATTTTTCACACTCTGTTACATTAAAACCCATTACTCTATCTTGCACTTATTTTGTACTGGTCATTTGAAAAATACTGAGCCACTGAATTATGCAGATCTTCCAAATGTTAACACACTTCATTGTATAATATCAATATATTACATTTATGAATATAATCTCATTAGAAAATCTTTAAGTGTGGGAAGCTGTCAAGTTTACAATGGCAGATACAACTTTCCCAAAATTCCTGTATTTGTTTGAAAGCCCAGATTTTATCATTGGCAACAAATTTGGTCAGTTGTTTCCCTTGAAGTGATGGGCTCACTTTGCTCATTTTTGAGAAAATACCTGCCATATACCCATGTCTCAATATCCATAGACTGTCAGACATTCTTTCAAGTAAAATGGTGTTCCATGACCAAAAAACTGGTTAGTTCAACTCACAATTCAAACAATTGCACAAATGCTTTTCCAAAAAACAACCTTCATACCATGGTATACAGCAGGAGTGCTTATGTTCACCTATTTCATCACCCAGCATATCAAAAACACATGTACTCAGTGGTCGAAGTTTAATAAAATAAAATTTCCTGCTTCATCAGCAGTCTTAAGTGAAACCGGCATTTCTTGCTTTCTCTTGCTTTCTCTCTTCCTTCTTTCCTCTTTCTTTTTTCTTCTTTCTTTCCTTCCTTCCTTCTTCTTCCTTCCTTTCTTCCTTTCTTTCTTTCCCACCCTCCCTTACTTGCTCCTTCTCTCCTCTTCTCCCCTCGCCCCTCTTTATTTCTGCAATTGCCTGGCAGTGAAGAATATAATGACTACAAATAGTATAGTTTGGTACCATTGCTTAATTTGTGTTAAGGGACTCACAGTCTTATCCACAATTGCTTTTGCACCATCAATGTAATATCAACAGAGGGGGAAAAAGGTACATCATGTCTAAAAATTTTTTGAAAATAGTTTAACCTTGCAACTCCTATAGTCATCAATATACTATACTACTATAGTAGTCACCAGCTACTATTGTCAGCGATACTCTTGCTAACTAGGGTCTACTGATTAGCAACCTTAATTCCATCTGCAACCTTAATGCCCCTTTGCCATCTAACATGACATATTCACAAGTTCCAAGTATCCTAATGTTAATAAGAAAATCTTTCAGGAGGAGGGCATTATTCAGCTTACTATAGTAAGCTCCACCCTTGAGTTACCATCCCAAAGAGAAGCAGGCGCCATAGCCCAATGCCACTATTACAAGACCTTCATGTGCTTTGTAATTTCCCAGTGTTTGCTCTTTGTGACTCCCCAAAGTGGTTTGTAATAAAAAAGTTTTAAATGAAAAAGGCCTGGGAGGAATGATAAATACAGTCTTCCAATCCAGAGCTAAGCTTGGAAGAGATTGAGCCCAATGGTGTTGCATTGGGGAAGAAAAAGGCAGCCTGAGTCCCTGAGGCCAAAGTCTCAGAGAGAGGAACACAGGGTGCAGGTGTGAGTGGCATGGGTGCCCTCACTTACAAAATACAGTGACATTTAGAACATCTAATGTCCTCTTACACAGAACTGTCAACTGCCTGGGTTCCAGTTTCTAGAAAAGCAACATGCCAACTATATCCCTAGCACTGGGGTTACCACATTTGTATGTTTCTACTATCTCCCTTAGGTTTAAGTCTTTTTTATGGTTGCAATAGTAGTAGGTGCTCAAATAATGTTATCACTGTGTGGCAAGGGCAGTGCTAGGTAGGGGTTTAATTCTCATCTTCACAATAAACTTGCAGAGTAGCTAACAATATCCCATTGGATAGATGGGGACACAGGTCCAGGGAGCCAAGCACACAAGTTGTGAGGGAGTTAAGCTGAGACTGAGACCTTGGTTGCTTTGGGTTCAAAGTCAGCGTCTTTTCATGACATCACACTGCCTCCCTCATGAAATATCTTTGCCTGCCGCTTGCTCACACATTGTTCTCTTGTGAGAATTTACCATGTAAGTGTGTTCTTCATCATAACTTTTATGAATGCTCAGTATTCCAAGGAGGACAGCCATCATTATGTAATCAATCATTTTTCCACTGCTGAAATTTTTATGATCATAAATAAAGCTATGGTGAATATAAGAAAAATCATTTCAATGGAATAATCCACAAGGGAATGAATCCAGAAAAATATTGTGAAATTAAAATATGCTTTAGGGTGATTTTCATATTGATTGAAATAACTCATCTTACTTAACAAATATTTGCCCCACAAGAATTTAACAACAGCCATAAAACTGAATCATTTGAGTTCATGTATGTCTTTAATTCATTCCTAGAATTGAATTATTCATCAGGTAGATTTATACTAAAGCAACATAAATACTGTGTGGTCCAGGCCTTTAAAAAGTAATGGTAGCTTCCCTGGTCACGCAGTGGTTGAGAGTCCGCCTGCCGATGCAGGGGACACGGGTTCGTGCCCCGGTCCGGGAAGATCCCACATGCCGCAGAGCAGCTGGGCCCGTGAGCCATGGCCGCTGAGCCTGCGTGTCCGGAGCCTGTGCTCCGCAACGGGAGAGGCCACAACAGTGAGAGGCCCGCGTACCGCAAAAAAAAAAAAAGTAATGGTAAACTGCTTTTCCACTGCTCATATTCATCCTATAGACACAAAATATAACAGTTAATTTTTACATTAGGTATTTTCTTTAGTTATGCATATTTTCAAGCATATATGAGAAAATAAGAGCTAGCAAAAATTAGGTCAGATATGGTCCAGTCAACTCAGAATTTTATCTAATGAAAGTGATACTGAAGATCCATTTCTAAGGACATATGCTAGCTGTCCTTGGTAGAATAGATCTCAAAATGTTCAACAAGTAGCACAAAATACTACAATCCCCCTTTTAAAATAAAATCTTTTTTATCTTATTGCTAGTTTTTTAATCTGAAGAAAAAGACTATAGACAGTGGATTCAAGTGTTTACCTTGTGTAAACCCCACTAAAATGGCAATAAAAACATATGCGTTCTGGAACAAATAGAATGAGAGACAAGATGACAGCAACAAAATCTTGAAAGTTGGATAATATCTACTTTAACAGACATCACATCTTATTTCACAGATTTCAGGCCTTATCATATATCTTCCTAATTTTAGTTTAAAAATTACATGAATATTTGCTAATTATAAAAAGTCAATACTCTGGGTGTAATCTGGACAGTATAGAGGTTTTTTTGTGTGTTTTTTCTAATTTATTTATTTTTGGCTGCATTGGGTCTTCGCTGCTGCACACAGGCTTTTCTCTAGTTGCAGTGAGCAGTGCCCACTCTTCGTTAGGGTGCGCGGGCTTCTCTTGTTGGAGAACACCAGCTCTAGGTGCGCAGGCTTCAGTAGCTGTGGCACGCAGGCTCAGTAGTTGTGGCTCGCAGGCTCTAGAGTGCAGGCTGAGTAGTTGTGGCACCCGGGCTTAGTTGCTCCGCAGCATGTGGGATCTTCCTGGACCAGGGATCGAACCTGTGTCCCCTGCCTTGGCAGGAGGATTCTTAACCACTGCGCCACCAGGGAAGCCCTCTAAGTGCATTTCTAAAGCTATGTATTTTCTTTTTAATACTACTTTCTGTATGCTATAGGTTTTGCTATGTAATGTTCCCAGTATTGTCTTCAATTTCAATTTTGCTTTTTTTCAACCCAAAAGTTATTTACAAGAGTTCATCTTACCTTACAAGCAGATAGTTATTTTTTAGCTACTTGTTGGCAGTATATATTTTTTTCCTCCCACCCCTCCCCTCCCATATATCTGCACAGAGAACCAGCACCCACTTCAGGGAAGACTGCCCCCAAGACTGGCACCATCAATTTAGCTAAAGATCACCAAGTTTTGTCCAGCCTGTGGTCCCCAACGTTCATTTCACCCTGTTCTGCCTTCTAAGGGTCATTTTTACCATTCATCTTTCTCACCAGCTGAGGCCTTTTGGTAAGGAATTCAGAGATCTCTTAGTACTACATTTTGAAACAATATTTCTCAAAAGGAGGCCCAGAGACCTCACCCGTCAGAATCACCAGGCAGTACTAACTAAAAGCAGAGCTTCTACAGCCCCATCTCAGATCTATTAAGTCAGAATCTCTGGGGAATATGGTCCAGGAATCTACATTTTTTTAAAATAAATAAATTTATTTATTTTGGCTGCATTGGGTCTTCGTTGCTGTGTGCGGGCTTTCTCTAGTTGCTGCAAGCGGGGGCTACTCTTCCTTGGGGTGCATGGTCTTCTCATTGCGGTGGCCTCTCTTGTTGCGGAGCACCGGCTCTAGGTGCACGGCCTTCAGTAGTTGTGGCACACGGGCTCAGTAGTTGCGGCTTTCAGGCTCTAGAGCACAGGCTCAGTAGTTGTGGTGCACAGGCTTGTTGCTCCGCAGCATGTGGGATCTTCCCGGACCAGGGCTCGAACCTGTGTCCCCTGCATTAGCAGGCAGATTCTTAACCAATGCACCACCAGGGAAGGCCTGGAATCTACATTTTTAACAAGCACCCCATATGAGTCTATTCTAGCACACTGAAATTTAACAACTATTGCTTTACATGAAACCCTGATAAGCTTCAGTAAGTTCAGAGCAAGTCAACCAGGTAGGAAGGTCTTAGGAACCACGTCACATAAAGAATTTTGAAGAAACCTAGGATGTTTAAAGCTAGAAAACAACTTGATAGGAAGAACAAAAGAGATGGCACTCATATGAAAGATACTTTAAATTTATGCTATATCATTTTTAGAGGGTAAGTCCAAAGGGCAAAAATTAGAGGTAGACAGATTTCTAACAATTTGAACTCTTCAAAAATGGAATAGCCTTCTTGTGAATTAGTGAGTTCACTTCTATTTGGACATATTCAAGCAGGTCACAGATGATTTTGTGCCAGAGATGTTGAAGAGAGACTTTACATCAGGCCAGATGATTTCTACATTCCCTTGCAACTCCTAGGATTCTTAAGATTCTCTCATTTTAGGTTCATGAGCTCAGTAAGAGTTATAATCATTATAACACTTCCAGACGATACTGGAAGCCTATTTCTCCACAATCAAGCATTCAAATACATTTGGTGGTTTACTACAATGTATACAAAAACTGGTCTGAGTAAATAAAATCTCACACAATTATATTTTGTTCAAATTTAAGAGTTGTTAAAGGTTTAGTTTAGATCATATTTCTGCGTATATATATGTGATGGCTAATCCCAACCTAAGAGCTAAAAATACAAAACTCTTATCAAAATCAGGTGTGCAATGGACAAATAAACTCATTCACTGCTTACATGAAAGTCAAGGAAATATGGCAAAGAAAACTATATATAACAAGCCAATATTACAATCTACCTACACAATAACTCATCTACTCCTTGCATCTTTATAAGGTGAAAAAATGAGTTTAAAATTTAAAGCAGAAACAAGATGTATTAATCTGCGAAAATGGTTCTTCAATTGTGCGCCTTTAATAGAAAAAAGAGACAGTATTAAAATAGATAAATTATATATCACTATGTTTATGTAGTAGTTGTAGCCAAGGTCCCTAAACAGAATATTGTCCAGCGGTGCCAAGGGAATCGTAATAGTATCAAGAATTGTTAGATTCAGATTTCAAGTTTTAGTTGAAAAAAAGATAACATTTTATTTGTTTTTAAACTAAGCTAAGCTCTTAAACTAAGCTCTTAAAATCAGAAATATTCCTCAACAGTCATCCTCCAGAGTAGAGGGAAGTTTTTGAAAAAAGGAGACAAAAAAGCATTGAGAAAGATAACATTTTCTAGAGAACTCTGCTAATATTAGAATTAAATGTTTTAATTAGATAGTAATTTACTTGCTTTCTTGTACATTATGCCATCTTCTCTAGTTTGTGTTGTTACAGTTCTGCATGTGAAATAATAAAAACATATCATATAACATAACAAAAACTCATCATATTTTACATGATCAGTATGTTACAACATTAAGATCAGACTAATAATACAAATCCACTCCACTGCCAACTTTTAAACTCCCTGCAATCTTACAGCAAGTCCTCAAGAATATTAAAATGTGAACAACAGGCTTTATATTTATCTTACAGAAGGTATAAACATCAATTATAAAGAAGAGATGCAAGCCTTTTTTAGTTAGAACATAATTAACATGATTATAAACCATCTCTAATAAACCAGAGGCAATAATTATATTGCTTGTAGTTCTATTCAGCGTTCATTGAACAATTAAAAACTTCAAAAACAAATACAAAGGCAAATCCTTATTATATAAGCAAAATAAATGCATTAGCTATTGATCCAGCATTTGCTTTTCCCCAATCTAAACAAACTAATCTTAATTCCTATGGCATACAGGGTGGATTGGAAAAGGAAGAAGCTAAAAATCTGTTGTTGCAGAGTTCCTGGTGTGTAGCATGTGAATGATGTAGTAACAGTGAAATTGAAGAGGGAAGGGCAGTCTTCCCTCACAAAACCTCTTTTCCTGCAGTCTTTGCCATCTCAGTTCATGGCAGCTTCATCCTGCTAGTTGTTCAGGCTAAAAAAAAAACCTGTTACCTTGCGGGGACTCCTCTCTGTCTCACATATCCTTCATCCAAACCACCAGCTAATTCTGTCACAGTCTCCAGAATCCATCCACTTCCTCACCATCTCCATCTCCCTGGTTAAGACCTACCTCTCACCTGGATTATTGTAAATGCTGCTAACTAGTCTCCCTGCTTGTTGCCTTTGCTCTCTGCAGTTTACTCTCAACCCAGCAGCTGGATTGATCCACTCCTTAAAGCTCTCCAGTGACTTCTCATCTCATTCAAAATAAAAGTCAACGCTCTCACAACGGGGTCCTACACAATCTGTTTCCCATTATCTATCTTTCCCCCTCCCGGCCTCAATTCCAGCTACACTGGTCACTTTGCTCTTTTATGAACAGGTGACTCTCACCTCAGGGGTTTTGCAATTGTTCTTCCTTTTACCTGGAAGTTTCTTTTCTTTCTTTTCTTTTTTTTTAGAATTCTATACCCAGTGAAAATATCTTAAAAAAATTTTTTTTATTGGAGTATGGTTGATTGATACCTGGAAGTTTCTTTATTTAGATAACACATGGCTTTACTCCTCTCACCTCCTTGAGGTTTTTGTTCAATGTCCACTTCTCAGTGAATGATTCCCTAACCACCCTATCTATAACTGCGAACTTTATAAAAAAGAGACACTTAGTAATAAAATAGATAAATTATAGATTTATCTATAATTTATATTTTATAATTTATAGATTTATCTATAATTTATCTATAATCTATAAATACTCCATCTCCCTTCTTTAAACCTGGTTTGTTTTTCTCTATAGAATTTATTACCATCTAATTACCAGAAATTTTACCTATTTTCTTTGTCTGAATGTCCTCACTAGATTGTAAACTCCATGAGATTAGGAATGTTTGTCTGTTTTGTTTAATGCTTATTTCTTTTTTGGCTGAGCCGCATGGCTTGCAGGATCTTAGTTCCCTGACCAGGGATTGAACCCCAGTCCACGGCAGTGAAAGTGCCAAGTCCTAACCACTGGTCCGCCAGGGAATTCCTGCAATGCTTATTTCCACAGCTAGCACATAGTAGGTATTAAATAAATGCTTTTTGAAAGAATGAATACACTCTACAAATCCTCTAGTAACCAGAGTTGAGAACTAGATGCTTATATAGGTGACCCAGACAATTTTCTCTAAGAACCACACAGAAAAATGACTTTGGGGAAGTTAAGTGTCATTCAATTTAGATGTTTTAACTCAATTAAAAATAGCAGCATTAAATAGTCACATAAAAATTAGACCACCATTCCCTTTACCTCTTTCCTATCTTAAGTCTGGATGCCATTACTTTACTTCCAGAAAGGAATAGTTCCTAAATATTCTGCAGGAGAAAGCAAAAGAATATTAATAGAGATACTCTGCCCTCACATTTACACAGTCTTTTCTCAAAAAGTTGATAAAATCCACACCCCCCTCCAGGAGTTTAAGAAGGGAGATACATCCTTCTTCTTCCCACACTTAAGGAAATGCTTTAACCAACATTTAAGAAAGCAAGAAAAAGCTATCCCCAGGAACCTATGCAAAGAAAGAAAATGACAGCATGTCCTAAGAAATGTCAAAGACAAATGACTGTATTTCCATGGCTAGTACATAGTAGGTGTTCAATGCTTGTTGATAGAATAAATACCCTCCACAAATCCTCTAGTAACCAGTGCTGAGAACTAGATGCCTATGTAGAACTATTCTGGGGGCTCCACACCAGTGCTAAAGCAGGCATGACACTGTTAGATTTCTATTAATATACTGCTCCCAGAAATTGAAAAAGATGTACAATATGAATATATAAAACAATTTCCATATGCAAAATACAAAACTCAAAGATCTATGACCTGAGGTTTTCTAGTCCATTTCCTTCATTTGAAAGACAGAGGTCTAGTGAGCTTGAATCATCTCTGAAACTCATCTAAATATTAGTAGTGAAACATACTATAAATCAGATTACTTGGCTCCCAATTAATTACTCTTTTCATTCTATCATGGTACTCTCTAAACTTGAGTGTTCCTTGACCAGGAGTTCTATAGCACCTGAGTTTAAATTACTACATCACCAGGAAATTAAAAGCCTAACTTCCCAATATTATGCCTAAATTAAGTTGTGGTGAGCCTGGATGTTGCTGTAGTCTTTCAACAATAACTGGAAAAAAACCAATTTCACAATTAATTGCCTATTTTCTGCCATGAACAGAGGAAACTGTCATTTGCAGTATAGTTTTCTGGTATAAACATGAATTCTGGTGTTCACACCTCCCAGGTTCATATCCCAGTTCTGTCACTTTTTAGCAGAAATCTTCTTAATCTCTCTAAGCTTCAATCTTCTCATTTTAAAAAAGAAGTTAATTGCCAGGAATTCCCTGGCAATCCAGTGGGTAGGACTCTGCACTTTCACTGCCGAGTCCCCAGGTTCAATCCCTGGCTGGGGAACTAAGATCCTGCAAGCCACGTGGCAAAAAAAAAAAAAGGATCACATGCTGTATTTAGTTGCATGGAAAGTACTCAGCACATGGCCTAAAACATACATATTCATGTTGACAGATCTACTGTCAATTGCAGTCAGACACGAATAGAAGTTATAATCAGATTCCCAGCCTTCAAATTTTAGACTTCATATTTATTAAAATAATCTCCCAAACTGAATGCCTGTTGATTTGAACTTGGTAGCTATTAGTTTTATCTAGTTCCTCAAGAAATGAAAAAATTATAAAGCAGTCAATTCATGTAACAGTTCAATAAGATTTAAAACCAAAACAGATTAAACACAACATTAAAGCATTTTGTGATCTATTTTGGCCAAAAAATGCATTTTTCCTTCATTCGTGTAACCATTACCATTACTCGGTGAACCAGCACCCAATGTTACAAAGATCTTGTAAGTTTTGTGTGTGTGTGTGTGTGTGTGTGTGTGTGTGTGTGATATTCAACACTTTATTATAAAATTGGCTTTGTGATCGATAATTTTGCCCCACTGTAGGCTAATGTAAGTGTTCTGAGTACATTTAAAGTAGGCTAGGCTAAGTTATGCAGTTTGGTAAGTTAGGTATAGTCAATGCATTTTCAACTTACGATATTTTCAACTTACAGTGGGGTTTATTGGGATGTAACCCCATTGTAAGTGGAAGAAGAAAAGATCCTGTAAATTATTGATACCTTCTTAGTGGGCCAAGGGCGCCCTCTGTCTGGGTGCAGAAAAAGTTCAATGCTAAATTACTTTTTTTAAAGCTGATGCTTTTCAAGTAAATTCTTAACAAGTCTATGAAATTAATCTTCTCTTTAATCACTGCTAACATATTGTCAGAAAAGACAATGTCATTGTTACAAGAGTACCAGAATGGTTTGGTCTTACATCCCTATAATTTACCTGGGAATTGGAAAGAAAACCCACGCTATTTTCCCCAGAATTTATTCCACATCATTCAATAAAATTGTTGGTATAGATCACCTAGATAAGTATATTGATCTCTTTGTTTGTTCTGTCCATGTAAAACTCTATACTTTATTTAACATGCCATTGTAGCCGTTTGCCCAGTAATGAGTATCACCAATGTTAAATATTTATTGGGCATCTCTGTGTACAGGACACTGTACTTGGTGAAAAGGATGGGGAAAAAATTCTCTATCCTCAAAGAAATGGCAATCTACTTTTTTAATAAGGATGTGAACAAAGAAATATAGGGTAAGATGTCCACTGAAAAAGATATGCTTCTCTCAGTGCTGCTTTCTGTTACCTCAGGAAAGTTATTTAACTTCTCTGAACCTCAGTTTATCTGTAATATGGAGATAATACTCACCTCAAAGGGAAGTTGCACAAATTAATTGAGATATTTGCAAGGACTCAGCACATAGTAAAAGCTCAGTAAAAGGTGGTTGTTTTTATTTATTAATATTAAGAGAAATCTTAAATAACAGCATCCTACATTAAATTTCACTTGCTTCAAATGGAAAGATGTGTAAACAAAATATTTTGTATCTCATTTTTTCAACATTATTCTTTCTAGCGAAGAAAAATAAGTGATCCTGATCAAATGCTTGATTAAATCAATAATTAGGCATTTCTAAAGGAATTATTTCAGTATAAAAAACATAGTTAAGACTCCTTTACCACTACCGAAATTTAGGATTCATAAGAACATGAATTTTCTGGTACTTATTTCATATGCCTTGCCTATTCTCTTGAAATATCTAAAATGTTGAAAATAATTTCATTGTGTTTCATGATCAGCTACATTTCTAACATAAAAGCAGCCCAAAAACAGAATCATGATCATAAAAGGGATCTTAGCAATTTCTAGTTCAATCTTTTTTTTCTTTTTAGAAATAAGAATTTATGCATCTCCTTAACATTACAAAGCACTTTAAAATTTATTTTGTGAATTTTAATAATTTCTCAGGGGGGCAAGCACATAACAAAATATTTTTTATTCTGTTTGTAGGTGGGGAAACATAAATAGCAAAACTAAGCACAGTACAAAATATTCACTAAGAAAAAAGTTAAAGCTAGGCTAAAGACTACATGTATTATCTCAATTCTCACATTAACCTGATATAGGTGCTATTTTCTCCATTTACAAATGGGGAAACTGAGTCACTAATCGCTTATGTAACTTACCAATGTCCTGCAACTAGTACACAGCAGAATCAAATCCAGGCTGCCTGATTCCAGAGTCTGCACTCTCAACCTCTATCTATACCTTTCTATTATTTAAAAGTGACAATTTTCTTAAATATCCATGAGCCTGACATAAACGATTGTATAAATAAATGGGGGAAAAGGATCACTTTTTTACAGAAGAATTCCAAATAATAACTATAGAAGGAATGAGGAAAATAATTACCATTCAGTAAACACCAACTGTTGCAAGGAAGAACCATCAACGGATTCCAGTTAAAATCAACAGGTGTATGATGAGAATAGGATATTTGCAACTCACCAAGGCATCTCTCCATATGATATTTATTAATTATAAGGAGAAAAATAGTAAATTTACAGTGGAGAAACCCAGCAGACACAACCTAAATAAAGTGATCAAAGTTAACATCACCACCAGAAAGGTGGAATCACTGTAATTACTGAATGTACAGACAGAACCCTCCATGCAAATAATTTTTACTTAATGATTTAAAGCTCTTCAGCGTTTTTGCTACCATAAAGTTTGGTACTAAACTACCAACTGTGACAAAAACTTAACAAATTCTGTTTGATTTGAGGCTGGGTAGGCACTAAGTCTCTGAAATCACTTGAAGCATTTTTCCTAAGTTTTGTCTTCGTGAAAACCGTATGCTTTAAAGAAATTATGATGGAGCAGGCCAAATATTCCCATTAATATTTCTATTATCATATAGTAATGCAAGATACAGTTATTATGGAAATTATATTTGGAAGATAGTTTACAAATTCTGAAATCCATTCTCTTTTTAAATATTATTGACAAAGAAAATGAATTATGCCATATGTAAAAAAATAAAAGTTATGGGTACCTTTTGATTTCAAATAATTAAAACTGATATTTATTGAGCCTTTACTATGTACCAGGCACATTTTTTTCTTGCACATTATTTCATTAAATTCTCACAATTTCATAAGGTAGATTATATTACCACCACTTCTCAGATGAGTAAATGGCTAGAAAGGTTAAAAACACTGCATAAGGATGGGTTGTCTGACACAAACAATACTGTCATTCTTTTTCTAAATATTTTTCCAATTGCTAACAAGCAGAAAATCTAATTAATTTGAGTTTCATTGACTTTCATCTTCACTTCCCTCCTATGTAGGGCTATGTTAACACATAGCAACAAGGAGAATGGTAAATAATTAATAATCTAAGATAATTAAGAGTTGGCCACATTGTTATTACAATTATACTAAACTTATTTACATATCCTTTGTTTTATATCAAACTTTGAGTTCTTATGGAGGAGAAACATGATTTTGATTAAATATAAAATGGACAGTTAAACCTCTAAATAGTACACACTTTGTAAGAAGCTGAAGCACATGTCATTATTCAGGTAATCATTCTTGATTACTTCATTTACACACATCTTTACAAGTCTAAACAAAATGTACAGATATAAACACCATAATTTTTAACTTCCTGTTTTTCACCCTTAAAGCACTGATTCCTTGAACCTAGTAAAAAAAATTTTCAAGTAACTGCATTAGGAAGTTTATAATTAATGTAATCATTTACATTTAAAGTATTTTTTAAATTTGAAGTTTCTATTATTAAAAATATTTCTTATTATTACAGTTTATTTACACCTTTGATTTTTAAAAAAATAAGTAATGTGCTTCATATTGGCTTCTGGATTTGCTGTCTTGCCTACAACAAAACAAGTCACTGGGTTTAAACTGGATGAGTCACAAAGCAAAAGTTTGGACTTGATCATTGGTTTCAGTCCTATTTTTAGAGGTATGGGAATACAAAAGAAGTTCTTAATCTGGAGACATTTAAAACGGCTTTTTTAGTTTTCTTCAGAAGGAAATGGGCTGCCAAACTTCAGGCCCATCATAGAATCCACTAAATATATAATAAATATTTTGTACAAAATGTTTACATTCTATTAAACATTGTATCTTACCTACGTGTAAAATAACACTGCCACTGACATCAGTGGAATTTCATGGGCAAAGGAATGAGTCAGTAAGTCTTGTCAAAATATGCATTTTTTTTTACTCCTCTAAAATGTTATAATTGTCCAAATATAAATACTTAAAAGGATGCAGTTTCCATGTATTACTTACAGATTGACAATTGTCTAAAAAAGCACAAAGTTCATACACGAGCCTCTCTCTCCTTGTTCTTTCTAAAAAATGCATAAAATGGAAAACAACCTTATACTATACTGAAATCCAAATTATAGGTAAGAAAAAACAAAAACCAAATGACACAAGAGTGAAAATTAATTTTCAAATATTGGTAACTTACAGGATTTGCAGTTACTTTTTCATTAGCATTGGTTTGCTGTTTTCTATGTTTTAAATTGTAATATACTTTGAAGAAAATATTCAATGTATTTAAAATTTTTTTAAACATTTTAAATGAATAAGAACAGAATTTTCAGATAACATTAGATTTTTCTCATTTGTATCCATTTAAAGATTCATTTTCATATAACTGTTCTTGCAAAATGTATCTCAAAAATAGAAAAAAATGTCCAAAGGGAAGTTTTATTTATGTGGTAGAAAAATTGAAAAGAAAATAAACACATCTTCACAATTTCAGAGGTGACAAAAACCTATGGTATTTCAAGTGGTTTCTGATCTCCCTTAAAGGATTTGAAAATTGTATACAAAATTTTATAAAGTAATCTTAACAGCCAGATTCCTGTTGACGTGCTCTAAGTCTCGTTTTAACGGTAAACTTCATACAATGTAATGAAAGAAAATTGATTTGGTAATGCTGAACCTATTGATTAAACTGTGAACACAACAAACACTGGTCATTTTTTGGGTAGAAATATTTACAAGCAATTAAAGTCACTGATTTCTTGCAGTTGTTTCCTGTTGTCTTCCTGATTTTACAATTCCCCAACGCAAAGGTGCAGAAAACTAACATTTACCATCCTTTTCGAGAAATGGCATAATGGAGAGAAGACCTGCGGGGTATAAACACAGATGTAGACATGTGGAAGTTGATGGCTTTAAGATTCATTTTGTTGCTAAGTTTTTGTCGTTTCTTAAATTAAAATTTTGAGTTTTTCCTTAAAATCCCCGCGCTACTTTGCTTTAGCCCCACCGAATACATGTCCCCTACCCATTTTTGACCCTGTTAACTCTTCTCCTGCCGCTGTTTCAGCATCGCAAGTCCCCAGCAACCTGGGAGAGTTGAAACCCACGGAGTCCAAACGCCCAGGGAGCCGAAAACTGGGTGGTTCCGGGCTCCGCTGGACCCGCGGCCTGCGAGTTCCGGCGGCAGGCCCCACCTCCAGGCCCTCCTGGGAGATCCGAGGCCTCTCCCAGAACATTCCTAAAGGGCGTTCCCTATTTATTCGTTCAATAAGTATTTGTTCAATTTCCGATACCCCTCAGTCGTCGGAAAACCAATTAGGGCCTCACTTTGCCCGAACTGTGTCCTCGCCTTGTTAATGACACAAATAAGGCGGGGAAGACGAATCTCGGCCACTATTTAGCAAATACCGCGTGAGATTTACCAAATGCCGTCCCTCCGAGTCCCTAGCATCTGCCGGGAACACAAGGCCATCTTCCTTCCCTCCATCCTTCACTGCCACCCAAGAAAGCGTTAATGGCAAATAGCGACCACGGCCAAGCTCTGCTGTTCTTGCCTCCGAGCCAGCATTATGCCAAGTTCCTCCACACCGCGAGGCGCCACCCTCTCCCCAAGCCAGCAGGAGGGGCGTCAGGCCGCGGCCCGGACCCCGGGCCAAGGGCCGGGAGAGATCTGAGCGTCCGGGCCTCAAACACCTCCGGGCTAGAGGTGGGTCGAGAATCAAGTCCGGGCGTGGCATCCTAGGGCGTCTCAGCCGAATTCTTCCAAGTAGCCGGGAGGCTGCTTGTCCGAACCGCGTAGCGAAACTACAACTCCCAGGACCACAGCTGACCGGACTTCCGGAAGCCAAAGCCTGGCGGGGAGGAGGCTGCTGAGATCCGGACAAGAGGCCGGGGGTTAATTTAGCAAGAAAAACGGGGGGCGGGAAGAGCTATAGTGCTAACCTGTCAATTCGCCACCATGAACGTGGTTTTTGCTGTGAAGCAGTACATTTCCAAAATGATAGAGGACAGCGGACCGGGCATGAAAGTACTTCTTATGGATAAAGAGACGGTGAGTTTGCTTTTGCTCAGTGTTTGTGAGGGAACCCTCCTCCCTTGCAATAGCTGGTCCCATTCCGCTGTAGGATATAGTATGTAATTAAAGATTTATAAGTGAGGGTCAGTTCAGTGTGGAACTGAAAGGTTGTGTATGTAAAGCTTGCCTAGAAGGTTTGCAGTCTGAATGGCTCTAACCACTGCCGGAGGTTCTTGTACCCAGAACAGTTTATTGAAATCAGAAATCGTTTTTTAAATGCCTCTGCCAAGAAATAATATATAAGACAGCGCACTCGGAGGACCTTGGGATGGTCCTGTTATTTCCACTCAGCGTTATGTTTTTAAAGGAAAGCTGTCAGGGCTCAAACTGAGGTGACAGGTTATTATTTATTGGTCACAAAATTTAAAAAAAGAACTCTTTAAGGTGATGGGAAATTTATGGGTTGTTCGTGTTCAGAGAGAACGTTTCATTTTGGTACATTACTTATCATTTTAGATGCTCAGTAAATGTTATTACATATGTTAGTATTTAAGTTATCCAACTAAGTAGTGTTAATGAAAAAAAAGATTTTAAGGCTTAGGTATGGCTGCTTGTTTTTATTATTCTGGACTAGCATAATATTAGTTAATTCTTTTTCTTTACAGACCGGCATAGTGAGTATGGTATACACACAATCGGAAATTCTCCAGAAGGAAGTGTACCTTTTTGAACGCATTGATTCTCAAAATCGAGAGATCATGAAACACCTGAAAGCAATTTGTTTTCTTCGACCTACAAAGGTACTACATAAACAGCTGCCGTCTGCTTAGGCAAATACAGCACACTATGATCTGGAAGTATTAAGACAAAATAAATTTATATTATCATCATTTGTGGCATCATAATTATCCTGGTTTATCAGAGTTATAACCATGACTCTCCTCCTTTCCACATCTCAGTCACTGCTTACAGCCAGTTTTTCCTTCAAGGTGTCTTTAAGGTTCTCAGCTACTTCCAAAGCCACTAACTATCCCAGCAGAGACCCACATCACTTTATTCCTGGATTAACCTCCATACCTATCACACTGAACACCATTGCCGTTTATTTATTTATTTATTTTTAAATTTTTGAATTTTATTTTTTTATACAGCAGGTTCTTATTAGTCATCAGTTTTATACACATCAGTGTATACATGTCAATCCCTATCGCCCAATTCATCACACCCCCACCCCCACCCCCCACTTCTTTCCCCCCTTGGTGTCCATACATTTGTTCTCTACATCTGTGTCTCTATTTTTGCCCAGTAAACTGGTTCATCTGTACCATTTTTCTAGGCTCCACATATATGCATTAATATACGCTATTTGTTTTTCTCTTTCTGACTTACTTCACTCTGTATGACAGTCTCTAGATCCATCCATGTCTCAACAAATCACCCAATTTCATTCCTTTTCATGGCTGAGTAATATGCCATTGTATATATGTACCACATCTTCTTTATCCATTCGTCTGTTGATGGGCATTTAGATTGCTTCTGTGACCTGGCTATTGTAAATAGTGCTGCAGTGAACATTGGGGTGCATGTGTCTTTTTGAATTATGGTTTTCTCTGGGTATATGCCCAGTAGTGGGATTGCTGGATCATGTGGTAATTCTATTTTTAGTTTTTTAAGGAACCTCCATACTGTTCTCCATAGTGGCTGTATCAGTTTACCTTCCCACCAACAGCGCAAGAGGGTTCCCTTTTCTCCACACCCCCTCCAGCATCTGTTGTTTGTAGATTTTCTGATGATGCCCATTCTAACTGGTGTGAGGTGATACCTCATTTGTACTTTTTTTTTTTTGCATTTTAACATCTTCATTGGAGTATAATTGCTTTACAATGGTATGTTAGTTTCAGCTTCACAACAAAATGAATCAGTTATATATATACATATGTTCCCATATTTCTTCCCGCTTGCGTCTCCCTCCCTCCCACCCTCCCTATCCCACCCCTCCAGGCGGTCACAAAGCACCGAGCTGATCTCCCTGTGCTATGCGGCTGCTTCCCACTAGCTATCTACCTTACGTTTGGTAGTGTATATATGTCCATGCCTCTCTCTCGCTTTGTCACCGTTTACCCTTCCCCCTCCCCATAGCCTCAAGTCCATTCTCTAGTAAGTCTGTGTCTTTATTCCTGTTTCACCCCTAGGTTTTTCATGACATTTTTTTCCTTAAATTCCATATATATGTGTTAGCATACGGTATTTGTCTCTCTCTTTCTGACTTACTTCACTCTGTATGACAGACTCTAGGTCTATCCACCTCATTACAAATAGCTCAATTTCGTTTCTTTTTATGGCTGAGTAATATTCCATTGTATGTATGTGCCACATCTTCTTTATCCATTCATCCGATGATGGGCACTTAGGTTGTTTCCATCTCTGGGCTATTGTAAATAGAGCTGCAATGAACATTTTGGTACATGACTCTTTTTGAATTATGGTTTTCTCAGGGTATACGCCCAGTAGTGGGATTGCTGGGTCATATGGTAGTTCTATTTGTAGTTTTTTTAAGGAACTTCCATACTGTTCTCCACAGTGGCTGTATCAATTTACATTCCCACCAACAGTGTAAGAGGGTTCCCTTTTCTCCACACCCTCTCCAGCATTTATTGTTTCTAGATTTTTTGATGATGGCGATTCTGACTGGTGTGAGATGATATCTCATTGTAGTTTTGATTTGCATTTCTCTAATGATTAGTGATGTTGAGCAGCTTTTCATGTGCTTCTTGGCCATCTGTATGTCTTTGGAGAAATGTCTATTTAGGTCTTTTGCCCATTTTTGGATTGGGTTGTTTGTTTTTTTAATATTGAGCTGCATGAGCTGTTAATATATTTTGGAGATTAATCCTTTGTCCATTGCTTCGTTTGCAAATATTTTCTCCCATTCTGAAGGTTGTCTTTTCGTCTTCTTTATGGTTTCCTTTGCTGTGCAAAAGCTTTGAAGTTTCATTAGGTCCCATTTGTTTATTTTTGTTTTTATTTCCATTACTCTAGGAGGTGGATCAAAAAAGATTTTGCTGTGATTTATGTCAAAGAGTGTTCTTCCTATGTTTTCCTCTAAGAGTTTTATAGTGTCCAGTCTTACATTTAGGTCTCTAATCCATTTTGAGTTTATTTTTGTGTATGGTGTTAGGGAGTGTTCTAATTTCATTCTTTTACATGTAGCTGTCCAGTTTTCCCAGCACCACTTATTGAAGAGACTGTCTTTTCTCCATTGTATATCCTTGCCTCCTTTGTCATAGATTTGCTGACCATATGTGCGTGGGTTTATCTCTGGGCTTTCTATCTTGTTCCATTGATATATGTTTCTGTTTTTGTGCCAGTCCCATATTGTCTTGATTACTGTAGCTTTGTAGTATAGTCTGAAGTCAGGGAGTATGATTCCTCCAGCTACGTTTTTTTCCCTCAAGACTGCTTTGGCTATTTGGGGTCTTTTGTGTCTCCATACAAATTTTAAGATTTTTTGTTCTAGTTCTATAAAAAATGCCATTGATAATTTGATAGGGATTGAATCTGTAGATTGCTTTGGGTAGTATAGTAATTTTCACAGTACTGATTCTTCCAATCCAAGAACATGGTATATCTCTCCATCTGTTGGTATCATGTTTAATTTCTTTCATCAGTGTCTTATAGTTTTCTGCATACAGGTCTTTTGTCTCCCTAGGTAGGTTTATTCATAGGTATTTTATTCTTTCTGTTGCAGTGGTAAATGGGAGTGTTTCCTTAATTTCTCTTTCAGATTTTGCATCATCAGTGTATAGGAATGCAAGAGATTTCTGTGCATTAATTTTGTATCCTGCAACTTTACCAAATTCATTGATTAGCTCTACTAGTTTTCTGGTGGCATCTTTAGGAATCTCTATGTATAGTATCATGTCATCTGGAAACAGTGACAGTTTTACTTCTTCTTTTCCAATTTGTATTCCTTTTATTTCTTTTTCTTCTCTGATTGCCATGGCTAGGACTTCCAAAACTATGTTGAATGTCGTGATGAGAGTGGACATCCTTGTCTTCTTCCTGATTTTAGAGGAAATGCTTTCAGTTTTTGACCATTGAGAATGATGTTTGCTGTGGGTTTGTCATACATGGCCTTTATTATGTTGAGTTAGGTTCCCTCTATACCCACTTTCTGGAGAGTTTTTAACATAAATCGGTGTTGAATTTTGTCAAAAGCTTTTTCTGCCTCTATTGAGATGATCATATGGTTTTTATTCTTCAATTTGTTAATATGGTATATCACATTGATTGATTTGCATATATTGAAGAATCCTTGCATCCCTGGGATAAATCCCACTTGATCATGGTGTATGATCCTTTCAATGTGTTGTTGGACTCTGTTTGCTAGTATTTTGTTGAGGATTTTTGCATCTAATCTATATTCATCAGTGATATTGATCTGTAATTTTCTTTTTTTGTAGTATCTTTGTCTGGTTTTGGTATCAGGGTGATGGTGACCTCATAGAATGAGTTTGGGAGTGTTCCTCCCTCTGCTATATTTTGGAAGCGTTTGAGAAGGATGGTTGTTAGCTCGTCTCTAAATGTTTGATAGAATTCACCTATGAAGCCATCTGGTCCTGGACTTTTGTTTGTTGGAAGATTTTTAATCACAGTTTCAATTTCACTACTTGTGATTAGTCTGTTCATATTTTCTATTTCTTCCTGGTTCAGTCTTGGAAGATTATACCTTTCTAAGAATTTGTCCATTTCTTCCAGGTTGTCCATTTTATTGGCATAGAGTTGCTTGTAGTAGTCTCTTATGATGCTTTGTATTTCTGTGGTGTCTGTTGTAACTTCTCCTTTTTCATTTCTAAGTTTATTGATTTGAGTCCTCTCCCTCTTTTTCTGGATGAGTCTGGCTAATGGTTTATCAATTTTGTTTATCTTCTCAAAGAACCAGCTTTTAGTTTTATTGATCTTTGCTATTGTTTTCTTTGTTTCTATTTCATTTACTTCTGCTCTGATCTTTATGATTTCTTTCCTTCTGCTAACTTTGGGTTTTGTTTGTTCTTCTTTCTCTAGTTCCTTTAGATGTAAGGTTAGATTGTTTATTTGAGATTTTTCCTGTTTCTTGAGGTAGGCTTGTATAGCTATAAACTTTCCTCTTAGAACTGCTTTTGCTGCATCCCATACGTTTTGGATCATCGTGTTTTCATTGTCATTTGTCTCTAGGTATTTTTTGATTTCCTCTTTGATTTCTTCAGTGATCTCTTGGTTGTTTAGTAACGTATTGTTTAACCTCCATGTGTTTGTGTTTTTTTACTTTTTTTTCCCTGTAATTCATTTCTAATCTCATAGCATTGGGGTCAGAAAAGATGCTTGATATGATTTCAGTTTACTTAAGTTTACTGAGGCTTGATTTGTGACCCAAGATGTGATCTATCCTGGGGAATGTTCTGTGCGCACTTGAGAAGAAAGTGTAATCTGCTGTTTTTGGATGGAATGTCCTATAAATATCAATTAAATCTATCTGGTCTATTCTGTTATTTAAAGCTTGTGTTTCCTTATTTATTTTCATTTTGGATGATCTGTCCATTGGTGTAAGTGAGGTGTTAAAGTCCCCCACTATTATTGTGTTACTGTTGATTTCCTCTTTTAGAGCTGTTAGCAGTTGCCTTATGTATTGAGGTGCTCCTATGTTGGGTGCATATATATTTATAATTGGTATATCTTGTTCTTGGATTGATCCCTTGATCATTATGTAGTGTCCTTCCTTGTCTCTTGTAACATTCTTTATTTTAAAGTCTATTTTATCTGGTATGAGTATTGCTACTCCAGCTTTCTTTTGATTTCCATTTGCATGGAATATCTTTTTTCATCCCCTCACTTTCAATCTGTATGTGTCCCTAGGTCTGAAGTGGGTCTATTGTAGACAGCATATATATGGGTCTTGTTTTTGTATCCATTCAGCAAGCCTGTGTCTTTTGGTTGGAGCGTTTATTCCATTCACTTTTAAGGTAATTATTGATATGTATGTTCCTATGACCATTTTCTTAATTGTTTTGGGTTTGTTTTCGTAGGTCCTTTTCTTCTCTTGTGTTTCCCACTTAGAGAATTTCCTTTTGCATATGTTGTAGAGCTGGTTTGGTGGTGCTGAATTCTCTTAGCTTTTGCTTGTCTGTAAAGCTTTTGATTTCTCCATCGAATCTGAATTAGATCCTTGCTGGGTAGAGTAATCTTGGTTGTAGGTTCTTCCCTTTCATCACTTTAAGTATATAATGCCACTCCCTTCTGGCTTGTAGAGTTTCTGCTGAGAAATCAGCTGTTAACCTTATGGGGGTTTCCTTGTATGTTATTTGTAGTTTTTCCCTTGCTGCTTTCAATAATTTTTCTTTGTCTTTAATTTTTGCCAATTTGTTTACTATGTGTCTTGGTGTGTTTCTCCTTGGGTTTATCCTGTACGGGACTCGCTGCACTTCCTGGACTTGACTGGCTATTTCCTTTCCCATGTTAGGGAAGTTTTCAACAATAATCTCTTAAATATTTTCTTGGGCCCTTTCTCTCTCTCTTCTCCTTCTGGAACCCCTATAATGCGAATGTTGTGTTTAATGTTGTCCCAGAGATCTCTTAGGCTGTCTTTATTTCTTTTCATTCTTTTTTCTTTATTCTGTTCTGTAGCAGTGAATTCCACCATTCTGTCTTACAGGTCACTTACCCGTTCTTCTGCCTCAATTATTCTGGTATTGATTCCTTCTAGTATAGTTTTCATTTCAGTTATTGTATTTTTCATCTCTGTTTGTTTGTTCTTTAATTCTTCTAGGTCTTTTTAAAACATTTCTTGCATCTTCTTGATCTTTGCCTCCATTCTTTTCCAAGGTCCTGGATCATCTTCACGATCATTATTCTGAATTCTTTTTCTGGAAGGTTGCCTGTCTCCACTTCATTTAGTTGTTTTTCTGGGCTTTTATCTTGTTCCTTCATTTGGTACATAGCCCTCTACCTTTTCATCTTGTCTTTCTTTCTGTGAATGTGGTTTTTGTTCCACAGGCTGCAGGACTGTAGTTCTTCTTGCTTCTGCTGTCTGCCCTCTGGTGGATGAGGCTGTCTAAGAGGCTTGTGCAAGTTTCCTGATGGGAGGGACTGGTGGTGGGTAGAGCTGACCGTTGCTCTGGTGGGCAGAGCTCAGTAAAACTTTAATCTGCTTGACTGCTGATGGGTGGGGCTGGGTTCCCTCCCTGTTGGTTGTTTGGCCTGAGACACTCCAACACTGGAGCCTACCTGGGCTCTTTGGTGGGGCTAATGACAGACTCTGGGAGGGCTCACGCTAAGGAGTACTTCCCAGAACTTCTGCTGCCAGTGTCCTTGCCCCCATGGTGAGCCACAGCCACCCTCTGCCTCTGCAGGAGACCCTCCCACACTAGCAGGTAGGTCTGATTCAGTCTCCCCTGGGGTCACTGCTCCTTCCCCTGGGTCCTGATGCTCACACTACTTAGTGTGTGCCCTCCAAGAGTGGAGTCTCTGTTTCCCCCATTCCTGTCAAAGTCCTGCAATCAAATCCCACTAGGCTTCAAAGTCTGATTCTCTAGGAATTCCTCCTCCCGTTGCCAGACCCCCAGGTTGGGAAGCCTGACGTGGGGCTCAGAACCTTCACTCCAGTGGGTGGACTTCTGTGGTATAAGTGTTCTCCAGTCTGTGAGTCACCCACCCAGCAGTTATGGGATTTGATTTTACTGTGATTGCGCCCCTCCTACAGTCTTATTGTGGCTTCTCCTTTGTCTTTGGATGTGGGGTATCTTTTTTGGTGAGTTCCAGTGTCTTCCTGTCGATGATTGTCCAGCAGCTAGTTGTGATTTTGGTGTTCTCGCAAGAGGGAGTGAGAGCACGTCCTTCTACTCCACCATCTTGGTTCAGGGCCACCAATACATACTTATATCAGTGTTTTGAGTCTTTATCATTTTATTCACATCTATGCTCAGGAACCTTTAATGACTCAATTTTACTTCCATGATTAAATTTATATTTAGTAGCCCTCAGAGCCCTCCTTTAGCTGGTCTGGTCTGCCCTTATGTATTCAACCTCCTATGTCCTACCTCTGCTCCTCCACTGCAGCCAGATTGGCCTTTTTATGATCCCTTTACATGCTCATTCCTGTCCTCTGTTCTCTTCCCCTGATTAAAGATTCTTTAGCCTTCTGTCAGTTTTCAGCCATCATCTTCTAAATCTAACTTGAGTCCTCCTTTAAAATTCCTTTACTATTTCAGTCTTATTTTGTATGTTCTCTTGTTTTATATTCATGTTCTTAACTCCAGTGCTTGTACATTATCTACTTTCCAATATACAAATCTGACCATGTCACCACGCTTGAAACCCTTGAATGTTTGCTCATTGCTTTTATGATAAAGACAAAACTCCATTAAGTGTGGCCTGCAAGGCCCTGTATGGTCTAGTTCCTACTATTTCTATAGCCTCATTTCAAACCATTCCCCTTTTGCTCTTAGCCACACTAACCTTTCAGTCCACTGTATTCCGTCATGCCGCAGGACCTTTGCACAGGTTCTTCTCTTTGCCTGGAACGTTTTCATTCCCTCAAGCAAATCTTTCCTGGCTTTGCTGACCAGTTCAAACTCCCCTCTCATAAACACTTATAGCACCATCTTCCTCTTCCTATTACTTATCATGGTTGAAGTCTCGTATGGTTTGTGTGATTAATTAATATGTCTCACCTACCAGCAGTAAGCTCCAGGAGAGCATATTTTCACACTGTTCTGTCCCCAATGCCTGCCACATAATGGATACTCAATAAATAGTTCCTGAATTAATTAATACATCAATTAATTCTTTGATACAGTAGTTTCCAATTGTTTCATATTAGTCATGAAATTTTGGCTCTGGGAGGGATCTTAGAGATTATCAATCATTTCCTAACATTTTTTATTGGAGAAGCTCTTTCAGCGCCATATGTATGTTCTCTCAAACTCAAAATGTGTTGTCAAAAACAATTTTTCCTTAAGATTACATTATAAAGTTAATTTTTAATGTGTTTTTTAAATTTAAATGACAGTTTTTAAAGTCTTTTTCCCATTTAACAAGCAATATGTATTGCTTACGTTACTTTTAATTCTGTAAGGAAATGTATGGTTTTTTAACATTCAAAAATGATATTTTATATCACGTATAATTTGGGGATCAACTTTATACTGAAATTTAACCATATGTTATAGTATCAAAAGTAGATAAGATCTGCATTATGATCGTATGTAATTGGAATTATTATGTTTTGACCATTTGAAAATCAACTTTTAGTTCTAAATTTCACGTTTTATTTTTAAATAATGTAATTATACAAAAGGTCTTAGCCTACTGTTTGCAAATACTTCACAAATATTGCAGTTCTGCAGCCTCTGGTCCCAATTAGTTAAAAGTCCAAGTGAATATATTTAACTATATTTTCTCTTGAATGTTGGTTTTTAAAGGACTAGACACATTTTGATATTCCACATAAGAATTTTGATCAGATGAATAAAATTTATAAACAAACAGCTTGAGGCAAATTTGCAGAATTATTATCTATTTTATGTTGTATTTCAACATCTATGTCCTTTATATTTTTTAATCTTAATTTGGCCAAGGCAATGCAGCTAGTTAATGTTACATGATTCCTGATCATTGTATTCAATGTGGCTCTTTTTTATCCCCAGCCCTCACCCCTCCCAACATACACACACTTAATCTAGACCTCAGCACAGAGTAGGCACTCAGTAAATACTTAAATAAATCAGTGGATGGTACGTATTTATTACTTTCTCACTTAAGCAGTTCTCATATTTTATTTGTTTGTTCTTTTCTTTTCTAGGAGAATGTGGATTATCTGATTCAGGAGCTCCGAAGACCCAAATACAGTATATATTTTATTTGTAAGTATGTTATTTCACCTGTTCAATCATGTAACTAAATCCTAGCTAATATGTTCTATTGGGTACTTCATATCATCAGTAAGTTAATTGAATCCATCACTGAAAGAGTCTGGTGAGTTTTTTTGTCATTTCAAAGTATTAAAAGTGTTAAAAGTGTTGGACCAACATTCTGTTTCTGAGAGCTAAATGTGATTTCCACTCATCATAGACTGCTTAGGTTAAAAACAAATTTTTTGTTAAGTTTTACTTTGCCCTTCAAGTTTCTTTATAAGTCAAAAGTTGTAAGTAGTCAACTTTCACATTCTACCTTTGCCAAAAACGTATGTATATTTATTTCTATTTTACACTTTTATGAACGGAGGCATAGAAGCTGATTTATTTATTTGGAGGGAGGATATACTTGAGTTTGTTGGAAAAGCAGAGATTTACTTTACATACCAGATGAAAACAGTCTACTTCTCTTTGCAACTTTATGTAATACTTGAAAGTACAAGTCATCAGGTAGATATCTCCTGTTTGCATAACTTTTGGGGAGGGGAAAGGGGGTGGAGGCCTGGAAATAAACTGGGTTTGTGGTTACTATACAATTTATATGGATTTTTTTAATGTAATACATTCTGCTTTGGAAGTTACATCTTTTCTCCTCTAGATGTCCTTATTGATCTTCATAGCATTTGTATTGTTTACTTGAAGGCTTTGGAGTTTTAGGGTTTAAACTATAGTCTAAGATATATACTTTCTTCCGCATATACTACAATTTAATAATGGTACAAAAAATTAACATTTGTGATAAGACACTGTAGTTTATAAGAACTCTCTTATATTTTATTCAGCCCTTAAAACAACCCCAGGAGGTAAAAACAGGCAATTTTATTCTTTTCTGTCATCCTACTTTTGTTTTTGTTATTGTTTTATTTTTGGCTAATAATCACGGGTTTTCTTTTTCAATTAAGCTTTTTTTTCCTTTTTTTCTTTTCTTTTCTTTTTTTAAATTTATTTGATTTTATCTTTGGCTGCATTGGGTCTTTGTTGCTGCGCACGGGCTTTCTCTAGTTGCTGCAAGCAGGGGCTACTCTTCATTGCCGTGCGCAGGCTTCATTGCGGTGGCTTCTCTTGTTGCAGAGCATGGGCTCTAGGTGCGTGGGCTTAAGTAGTTGTGGCATGCAGGCTCAGTAGTTGTGGCTCACGGGCTCTAGAGCACAGGCTCAGTAGTTGTGGTGCACAGGCTTAGTTGCTCCGCAGCATGTGGGATCTTCCCAGACCAGGGCTCGAACCTGTGTCCCCTGCATTGGCAGGCAGATTCTTAACCACTGTGCCACCAGGGAAGTCCTCATTTTTATTTATTTATTTATTTATTTAATTACTGAGTAGTATTCCATGGTATGGACGTACCACAATTTGTTTAACTGTTCACCTGTTGAAGGACATCTCAGTTGTTTCTAGTTTGGGCTAATACAAATAAAGTTGTTATAAATATTTGTGTATAGGTTTTTGTGTGAACGTAAGTCTTTATTTCTCTGTAATAAATAATACCCAGGGAGCAATTGCTGGGTCATATGGTAGTTGCATGTTTAGTGTTTTAAGAAACTGCTAAATGTTTTCTGGCATGACTATGCCATTTTACATTTCCATTAGCAGTGTACAGGTGATCTAATTTCTTTGTATCCTCACAAGCATTTAGTGTTGTCCCTGTTTTTCATTTTAGCCATTCTGATAGGTGTGCAGTCATTCCAGTATTTTTTAAGTCAGATTACAAGCTAGGTACTGAGGATAGGAAAGTATAAAAACTTTTGTATTCAATGACACACATAGACACACACACACACACATATATTTATAGAGAGAGAGAGATTGATTCCCCATACTGTCAAATTTATCTGGACATCTAACAGAATTACTGTTTTGCTGAGTCTCTTAGCTAAAAATTGAATAGATCATGAGATGAAAGACTCCCTTTTCCTCTGAAAAGTTATTTGATGCAGTGGTTGGGATTAATAATCAAAAATAAGTCTAATATTTACTCTTCTGGTTGTAAAGTTTGTTTGATTTGGGCTGTAAATCTATGAAGTCAAAAAAAATTATATATGTTAAAGTAGTTAGCACTAAAGCCTAGGAAAAATGGACTGTTGAAATGTCTTGGGTGGAGCAATCAATTTCACAATTTTATTTGATTGAAATAAAATGAGTTTATATATAGTGATTTTATTCTTTACAGACTTTTAGCACAATTTATATTAATTAGCACAAAACTGGCCTTCTGCTCATGTCATTTTTTAATAATTTTATTTTTGTATATTTTTATGTCTACTAAACATCTTGTATAACAGGCTCCTCCCTTCCTTTATTTAAAAAAAAAACTTTTTTATTATGGAAGTTTTCAAATATGTAAAAAGTAGACAGAATAGTCTAATAAATCCCAATGTACCCATCACCCAGTTTCTACAATTATCGTACCATGGCCAATCTTGTTTTAGCTATACTGCTGTCTACTCCCCCATCAATATTATATTGAAGATAACCTAAGACATCACATGATTTCATCCATAAATATTTCCATATGCATCTCTAAATGATAAGGACTTGTTTTAAAGAGTACCATTATTATATCCAAATAATGAAGAAAATTCCTATTTATTCAAATATTCATTCAGTGTTCAAATTTCAAATTCTTTCATGCCTTTTTTTTTCACCACTGTTTGTTTGAGTCAGGATCATAGTAAGGTCCACACATTGCTATTGGTTGATACGTTGTTTAAGTTTCTTTAATCTTCTGTAAGTCCTCTCTCTACCCCAACCGCCTTGTGGTCTATTTATTGAAGAAACTACATTGTTCTGTTAAAGTTTCCCACAGCCTGGATCTTGCTGATTGCGTCTGCATGGGGTACTTTAACATGTTCTTTGCAATTTAAAATTTTCCCTCTGTCCTCTAGTTCTTGTAAATTGGTACGTGGATACAGAGGCTTAATTAGATTCAGATTTGATTTCTTTTTGACGAGAATATTTCATAGATAGTGTTGTGTGCTTCCACTGATTGTCTCTTACTGTGATACTAGCAGAGGTTAAAGCCCAATGCCTAGTTCCATCCATTGATTCATTTGGGGTTTGAAAAAAATGATGGTGTTTTAATTCTATCATTATCATTCCTTTGCTCTTTAGCTGGAAAATTTCTTTAAAGAGGAGTTTCCCCTCATCTACCGTTTGGTTATCTGGTGGTACAGTTTGCATATAAAAGGATAAAAGCTTACTTCTTTCCCAGTATTTGCTATTTTCAATATAATGATTTGGTTCCCTAGCATCCTCCAATGCCTACAATGGTGGTTCCCTTTTTTTTTTTTAAGTATTATGAATTTACAGATTTAAACATATTTGTGCTGTTCATTCCAATGTGAAGGTGTTTGACATATACCACAATGTATACTAAATTTCACTTAGTCATTAGACTTTAACTGTCAGGCCCATTTATGTCTAATTGCAGCAGAGGTGATCTCCTCTGAGTCAACCACAACCTATATGTCTGTTTCAGATTTCAGTAATGTGATCAGCAAGAGTGATGTGAAGTCATTAGCTGAAGCTGATGAACAGGAAGTGGTGGCTGAGGTTCAGGTAAACATATTGGTCCTCTAATACATATCTTATATTGGCCCTTTCTAAAGATTTGAGTCTAAAAATATGGAAGGTGTTGTCTCATAAGAAAGGAAGCTATTGATCAGACACAATAAATGTGCATTGCACCAGACTATACTCATATTTAGAAAGTTTGGAAGAGGTATCAAATTGAGTGGGAATAGAATTAAAGTAGGCAGTGGGAATGAGGAGATTGGAAAGGTACTGGATTGGTAGGGACGGTTTCACAGGGTTGGGGACAGAGCCAGATATGTCTTATGCTAGTTTTATGAGCTATACTATAAGAATATTCATCTACACAGTTATAGTTTATGTCTGATTGGGAGAGAATAGGAAGTAAAGGATGTGAATGAGGTTTATTAAAGTTCTGTTTGTGATTATCTTGCTTTGGGAAGTAGTAAGCAGATTTGTCATTAGGTTAAAACGTGCAACTCCTAAATGTTTATTCTGCATTCTATGTAATACTTCACATTAGAACATTTCATGCTACCTTTTCCTTCTTAAACCCTTTAGTGTTCTTGAATACATTTATCACAGATGTTTGAATACATTTATCACCTAAGTGAAGAATATCGTCCTCAGGGAAGCAAATAAACAAGTTTTGGATTTTCAGGAGGATGCGCTAGGTGATAAATGAATGAAAAAAGAATGACCTATTTTAAATCATATTCTCCCTCATGAGAATACACTGGACAGCAAAGTTCCTATTCATCTAACTGAGTGTAACATTGTGTATCTTGCCCTAGCAGTGTTTTATTTTTACTAATTGATAAGTCTTCTTAAGTATGATATGTATATTTATACCACTTTGTTTTTTGGGTTTTTTTGGTTAAAGATTTATTATTATTGCTACTATTTTATGATTATCTTATTAATTCCCTCACATTGATTATTGTTACTCAATTGTTAATTGATCAATTTTTCTCTTTTATACCTGCATTTCCTCAAACTTGATTGTATCACATAGTATTATATCACATATGAAAAATATTATTGCATGATACAGTTAGGAGTTTATGGAATGACTGACTAATCTTGGTGCTTTGTTTGCAGGAATTTTATGGTGATTACATTGCTGTGAATCCACATTTGTTTTCCCTCAATATTCTGGGTTGCTGCCAGGTATGGAAAGAAAGGATTTTTTTTTAAGTTTATTTATCAGGTAGGAGTTAATTCAGTAAGTAATTGGACTTGTAAGATAAAATTCAGATATTTTCTCTGAATATATGTTTTAACAAAAAGGGTCGAAATTGGGATCCAGTCCAACTATCCAGAGCAACTCAAGGACTGACAGCTCTCCTTTTATCTCTGAAGAAATGTCCCATGATTCGTTACCAGCTTTCATCAGAGACAGCAAAGAGACTTGCAGAATGTGTTAAGGTATGGCATTCTCTATCTCCAGTTCCAAAACGTCAAGACCATTCATTTCTTTTTCATATTTCAGAAATTAAAGGAATATTTTATCTAAAACTAAGGAGATGATGTGTTAGGTTTACTGGCAAAGAAGTGGGCATTTGTAATTCAAGACCGAAAGCAACAAATTAGAGCTAAGATTCTTAGGTTTAACCCAAGAAACATTTGCAAGCTACTTAACTTCTTTTGATCCTATTAAACCGCTTGTAAAATAGAGTTTCAAATCCTAACCCCTTAAACAGAATGCTACTAAACTTTGTCAAGCTTTTGAATCCTTTTATGGAAGGCGTATGAAAGTGCAAGAAACTATTGTTAAATGTGGTTTTTGTGTATTAATTTTCTATTTATATCATCTCTATCTGCTACTAATTGGTTCACCAAACCGTCTTTCTCTCTTACCACAGCAGGTGATAACTAAAGAATATGAACTGTTTGAATTCCGGCGGACTGAGGTTCCTCCATTGCTACTTATTTTAGATCGCTGCGATGATGCCATCACCCCATTGCTAAACCAGGTGCAGAGCCCTTTCTTAGCATAATGAAAAGATGATTTCAAGTGGTATTCATCAAAATGCAGATGTGGAAATGAACAACATGGTCCATTTATTTGCCTTCTTATTTTCAGCTATTCTTGTTTTTGCCTTGTGTTTCCTAGCATTCTGGTATCAGTGTTCTTCCAGCCACAGTCATCTTCAGCTCTTTCTTCTGCCTCATCCTTCCTGTCCCTTTCTGCCACCATCCCTAATTAAGGCAACTTCTGGGTCTGTAGATTCTACTTTTCCAGTGTCTGCTCTTTTCCATTCATATTGCCATTATCTTGGTGTATCTAATCTCTTATAGGAATCCTCAAATAGTCATCTTCTTGATTCCCCACTTTTAATTTCTCTCCACTCTAATGTATCTCAAGGATACAATGTTGTTAAATTACTTTTACTAAAGTAAGTTCTGATCCTATTACTCCTGGCTTAAAAATCTTAATTGTTTCGGGGGCTTCCCTGGTGGCGCAGTGGTTGAGAGTCCGCCTGCCGATGCAGGGGGCACGGGTTCGTGCCCCGGTCTGGGAGGATCCCACATGCCGCGAGCGGCTGGGCCCGTGAGCCATGGCCGCTGGGCCTGCGCGTCCCGAGCCTTGTGCTCCGCAACGAGAGAGGCCACAGCAGTGAGAGGCCCACGTACCGCAAAAAAAAAAAAAAAAAAAAAAAAAAAAAAATCTTAATTGTTTCCCATTTGCCTACTGGATGAAATACAGACTCCTGAACTTGGCATCCATGAGCCTTCACAATGTAGGCTCAACGTTACAGAAAACCTGCAGCCCACTACTGTGTAGATATACCTCATGATTTCCTGCCATCATTTTATTCATGTTGTGACCTCTCTTTGAACTCTGGCATGTTTGGAATACATTCTCTTCCCATCTTCACCTCTCAAAATTCTTATCCTTTAAAACCACTTGAAACATCTTTTAAGTGTTTTTGAAACATCTTATGACTCATGCTGCACTTTCTATGTTGTACCTTTGATTGTTTTCACAGTCTCCTAGGTTATACATTCCTTCAAGGCAGACTGTGTCTTACTAATGTTTGTTCTTCTGTGAATACAAGCACAGTGCCTTACACTTTGTAGATACTTTATTAATAGTGACTTTAAATTTATAGGAAAAGGCACAGTCTATATTTCAGTTCCATCCCAGCTTATAATAATAATGTTAATGCTAGGGGAAATCTGTGCTGTGGAATGCAACTTCTCTATGATATGATAGATAGCTTATATTCCTAAAATTCAAAGTAATATAACTTTATATATTCTATATATTACATATTATGTGTTACATATTTTATATACATTTTAATAATATAACTAAAGAAATTTTGATGATATAAAAAAGTAGAAAGAAAAATAATTGCTTATAATTTAGTTTCCCAAAGAAAAGCAATCATTCATTCAACAGATTTCACTGAGGACCTATTATGTGCCAGGTACTGTATTAAGTACTAGAGATAAAAGGTTAAAAGATACAGTCTCTGCTCTCAAAGAATTCATGATCCAATGAGGAGAAAGTAAACATCATTTTAATTATGAAGTATGTGCTAATGGCGAAAGCATGCACAGGATGCTGTCTGTGGAAGCATAAAGCATTTTGTTGTACTTATTTTAAATGCTGTAATGAAACTTGCCTTTTCAAGGACTCATTGGCAAATATTTTAGGAAATAAAGCACCTACTTTTATAACCTCTGAAGTTATTTTAACAAATCTAGTATTTAGACTCTAGATTTAGAGGGTAATTTGCTGGAAAATACTTAGTTTTCTCTAATGGGCCTGTGACTAAAAGTAACCTGTTCTCCATAAAAGGTGAGAAGGCAAATTTGGGGGTTTCTCCTTTCCAGACTGGAAACCGGTCCTTCTTCACAATGCATATTAAGTAAAAATATAAAGTAAAATGGATTCAGAGGCAAGCTTCTGAATATGTGTGTTTTGATCAACTCACAAGGTTTTTTTCTGGTAATATTAGTGTTCCCAGGATAAATATAGCACCACTCAGATCTGCAAGAACACACTTCTCATGCTGCAGAAAACCACAGAAGTGTACAGGAAATGGTACAGCTTGTAACTGCAGTACCAATATAGCCCTATCTATGAAGCCAAAAATATACTCTTAATTCACAGGCAAAAATTGGAGCTAATGATAGATCTAATTTGTTTTCTTTCTATCAGGAATATTAATCTGGCTGCCCTTCTTCCAAAAGTGTGAGATCTAAAAGCATTTTGACTGTCGGATGTTTAACCAATTAAAATGACAATCTTAATGCTTAGTATAGCACAAAGTATTAATAAAATTTGAGCTAAATAGAGAACCTCCATGTAAACAAGACTAGTTACTAAGAATGTTATCAGTTTTTATTTGTTTTCCTGACCGTGTACTATTTCCATGTTTTGTCAGTTACCAATTTTTTTTTTCTCATAATTCTTTATTTAGTGGACATATCAGGCCATGGTCCATGAACTACTGGGCATAAACAACAATCGGATTGACCTTTCCAGAGTGCCAGGGATCAGTAAAGACTTGAGAGAGGTGGTCCTATCTGCTGAAAATGATGAATTCTATGCTAACGTAAGTGGTTTAAAATTCTTTTAAATTTTTTTAGTTGTTTTTATGTAAGAAGGTTAATATTGATTTGTTAGAATGAGAGCAGGTTGGGGATTTCATGTAGAAGGATGATAGAGGCAGCCTGTAGATAAACTGCATCTCAAGGGAAGGCAGACTTTTTTCTGACCCTTTAACAATATTTTTTTCACAGTAATCACATACTTAGTTTTGTACTTTTAAAATTAGAACCCAATTTATTTACTTCCCTCCTGTCCTTAGCCCTTTGTGAAAATGGTAATGGTATTCATCACCAGTGTCCTGGCCAATATCCAGATTTGGTAATGATAATGAAATTTTCTTGCCCTTCAGTTCTCACTGTATTCAGTGTTCTTTTTTACTTCTTTTAAATTGTCTGAAAGTCAGACTTGTTGATAGAACTGTGTTTCCAACTTCCTTTTTCACAGAATATGTACCTGAACTTTGCTGAGATTGGTAGCAACATAAAGAATCTCATGGAAGACTTTCAGAAGAAGAAACCAAAAGAACAGCAAAAACTAGAATCAATAGCAGACATGAAGGTAAATTGAACATGTACATGGATGATTAACATACAAGACTTTGGAACTATTCATGTAAGCAGCATTTCTGGAATATTCTGGGTCTGATTTCTGCCTTGATTCCTTTTGTTTGGTTTGAGATTATTTTCTGTAATACTTCTCTTTAGGAAAAAATATAGTGAAAACTTCATAATAAGCCATGTACTTCTTTCCATTCATCAGTCATATTTGGTCTATTTAAAGACTCAGTCTACTGACATACACTAGTTCTTCTCTTCTTAAGCATAACAAAATGCCATGTGATTGAAAGTATTAGATGCCTTAGTCTGGGCAGAAGAATAATCCCTTCCTTTTTTTTTTTTTTTTTTTTTCTCCTTCTTCATATATGCCTATCCTCATCAAGAAATAACAGAACCCCTAATTGATGTTTTTCCCATGGCAGGCCTTTGTTGAGAATTACCCACAATTCAAGAAGATGTCTGGGACTGTATCAAAGCATGTGACAGTGGTTGGAGAGCTGTCTCGGTTGGTCAGTGAGCGGAATCTGCTGGAGGTTTCGGAGGTTGAGCAAGAACTGGCCTGTCAAAATGACCATTCTAGTGCTCTCCAGGTATCTATTCAATCCAATTTGATGAGCACCTACTATGTGTAAGGCACTGTGCCAGGCAGAGCAAGAGATACAAAGGCAAGTAATCCTTAACCAACGTGGAATTTACAGTGTAACAGGCAGTTGAGACAAGAACACAAATTAGTATTATTTAAGATAGATGTATGATAAGAGGGACAGTAGAAGAAAAATGCAATCTCAAAGGGTTCAGGCAATTAATTGAGTGTTTAGGAGGGCAGCCTAGTCAACTAGAAAGAATGCTAGACTAAAATCAGAAGATCTGAATTTCAGTGTTTGATTTGCCACTGCTGGCTTTGTGACCTGGAGCCATTGGCTTAATCTCTGAGCCATTTTCCTCATTTGTTAAATAAGTATAATGATATTTATCTCACAGGGTTGTTAGGAAGATTTTAAAGGTATAATATATTAAAATGCATTATCTAGGTTTTTATTATTGAACATCTGCTGTTTATTCTACAAACATGTGAATGCCTGCTCCATGTTCATGGTGCTGTGAGGATCTAGCGGTACAAAAATGAATAAGATACCATCCTTTTCCTCAAAAAGTTCACATTTTAGTAGAGGAGAAAGAAATTTAAACCAGGAATTATAATATATGCAATAAGTGCTATACTAGAGGTATTACAAAGGGATATGGGAATACAAATGAAGGACAACTGTTTTCCCTAAGGATGAATCTTCTTAGAGCTTCTTAGAGACAATGACATTAGGTCTGGTTCTGGACAAGTAATTAAGTAGAAGTGCACCAACCAGAGAAAAGGAAGGAAATTCTCAGCAGAGGGAATGCAGGCATGGAGATGCAAAAAAAAAAAAAATTTTTTTTTAAGGGAACAGAGACTAATTCAATGTAGCCAGTGCTGGATATAAGATGAGGAGTGGTCTTAGATAAGCCAGAAGGACAGATAGAGGCCTGGTTATGGCCATTGAAAGGAGGTTGGGCTTTAATCTTAAAATGATGAGAGCTATCAGAAGATTTTAGAAAAAAGTGACATAATCAAACCCTAGCCTCATGAAATTTACAGTATAAGTTGAAGAGACAAAACTAAAGCATGAGTAACAATTAGGCAGTGTTTCAAGTTAATATTTAATTAAGTCAAAATTGTGGTACTGACTATAATTAAAGATTTGAGGTTATTAGGGACAGTTTCTTAGAGAAGGTGATATTAAGATGGACCATAAATAATGAATAGAATCTGGAGGAGGATTTCAGCAAAGAAAAGATACAGAACTATGCAGAAAATAATAAACAGCATGACCTGTTGAGAGTGGGTGTGCAAGAGACATAGGAGATAAAATTGAATTGGTAAACAGGAACTAGTTTATGAAAACACTTGTAAGGGGGATTTGTACTTGCTGAGATAGGCAAAGAGATCCAGTGTAGAGTCTTACTTAAAAGTTGATATGATGAAAGCAGTATTTAAGGAAATTTAATCTAGTAAGGATGCTTTGGAGATGAAAAAAATTAAAGTCAGAGAGGCTAGAAGACTCATAGTGGTAGTAGTAAAAATGTACAGAAGGGCAAATATGAAAGACATTTCAAAGGGAGAAAATAACTATTTAGTGACAGATTAGATATAAGGATAACAAGGCAGAACAAATCAGAGATAATTACAAAATTCCTGAGAAGTGGCAAAACGTGGTATCACTGAGAGTAAGTAACTTGGGAATGAGAGTTCTTTGGGAAATAGCTGTTTCTAAGCCACTTATAATAAGAAGCACATTTCCTTATTAATAGGACCCTATATTCTAAAACTTAGTCTCTTTCTTTCCCTGCTGCAATTTTGCTTTATAAAATAAAGCCAGCATGGTATAATGGAAACAACACAGACTATCCTGGCTTGTGTCCTATGTCTATGTATCAAAGTTTCTCTGGGAAAATTACTTATTTTGCCCAAGCCTCAGGGATAATGATTTCAAACTTTTAGGTTGTTATCAGGATTTAATGAGATATAAAATGCTTCCCATATGGTAGGTACTTTGTAAAGGTTAGTTTCCTTCCTCTAAGTACAATTTTTTAAAGATATGGTACAATCAAAAGAAAGAAATTCACCCACCTGTGGTTGCTCTAGTTATACCAAAGTCTTCACTGTGATTTATGTTGATAGTTGTTGGTTCTTAATTTTTAAAAATGTTTATTGGGCTTCCCTGGTGGCGCAGTGGTTGAGAGTCTTCCTGCCGATGCAGGGGACACGGGTTCGTGCCCCGGTCCGGGAAGATCCGACATGCCGCGGAGCGGCTGGACCCGTGAGCCATGGCCGCTGAGCCTGCGCGTCCGGAGCCTGTGCTCCGCAACGGGAGAGGCCACGACAGTGAGAGGCCCGCGTACCGCAAAAAAAAAAAAAAAAAAGTTTATCAAGAGTTCCTCTGAAAACACCATCATTTTGAAAATCATAAAGATGCTATTGGCTTTATATTTATGAAAAGTACTTCTGTCAACACTTAATTTTATCTCTGTGTTCTTAAATCTTCACAAAGAACTTTTAGGCTGACTTTATATTTTTAGTTGTATTAAATATGAATTTTTTTAATCTTTTTTTTATTGAAGTATAGTTGATTTACACTGTTGTATTAATTTCTGCTGTACAGCAAAGTGATTGAGTTATACATATATCAACATTGTTTTATATTCTTTATATCATTGTTATGATATACCATTATGGTTTATCATAAATTCTAATTCTTAAATAGATAATATAAGTACTTGATGAAAGAGATACATAGTAAAAACTGAGTCTGTTAGTTTCACTTGTATTCTTACAGTTATTCTGTGTGTGTGCAAGCCTCTATGAGTGTGTATATTTCCTTCTCTCTCTTTTTAAAATTCAGATGATACCATACTGTACACATAGCTCTGCATTTTGCTTTTTCACTTAACTGTGTATCTCAGAGATTGTTCCAGACCAGAACTTAAACACTCATTCTGTTAAATCACTAAATAGTATTCCTTTGTAAAGATACATCACAATCTATTTAACTTGGCCAACTTACTTTAAACAACACTATTAATAAGAGTTTATAGTTGGTTTGTGGGCCTAATAGAAGCATTCCTATGAAAACTTTTTATTTTTCTCAATAAAATGATTTTTTTTCCCTTATTAAGTAAAAACAGAATTGTGTCCTGTAACTAAATTTAAATTTCCTTATGTTTCTTTATCATTTTATTTTTCCCTTTAAAACAATAGAACCAAACTTAATCACTAGCCAATTTTAGTATCTTTATTTGTATCTCACCATATGGAAAGCAGTTAGAAAAGGCTACTGTAATTCCTTGCCTGAAATCTTATTTTTTGTTCATTTTAAAAGAAAAACAGATACTTTAAAATATGAATTCCATTTGTGATCCACTTTATATTTTTAAAAATTATCTTTTGAAGGTTTTCTTGCCCAGGGTATTAGGGTTTTACAGTGAGCAGTTGATTTGGACTCCCCTGTCATAAAGGATTTCTTTGACAACATGATAGAAATAGTCAATAAAGAGAACTTTTAATAATGAGTAGATGCCAGGGGCCTGACCCCTAGATGGGTTACAGCATTCCTTGTCTTGACCTTAGGTGATAATAAGCGATGAATTGACTTTTGAGTAATGATGAGGTTTGCTTTATTGAATAGTAACTGTATCATGGTGAGGCAAAAAAAGCTCATACATTGCTAAAATTTAACCTATAAATTGCTGCCACTTCTAACCAGTTACCCTACAGGGTAACAAAAAATTTGATTCAGAAGAATTTCACTAGAACCAAACTATAGTGTACTATCATTGAGACATATGCATAGCCTTGGAAAAGACTCACTTGATTAGTAAGGAAGATTTTTTTTCATACCATAAAGAGAAAAATCTTCAGAAAGTAAATAATTTCTCCCCCTTTTGTTGTCATATTACAGCTTTTCATTTGGAAGGAGGATCTAGTCTTTTTATATCCTTCTTTCCTGACCTTGAGTAAAAGATCTCAAATCATCCCATTAATAACACGTAGTAAGGACAACAAATATTCATTAGAGAAATGAAGATAAAGAGTTCTGTTTGAAGCAGTATAGAATAGTGGCTGATAGCTTGAATCTTTGATGGCTTGGGTTTGAAAATGATTCTTAACCACTCCAAGTCTTAGTCTCTTTGTCTGTAAAATAGGGGGAAATATCAGTACTTACTTCAAAGATTTTTGTGAGGGTGTAATGAGCTAATACATGTAAAGCACTTAACACGGTACCTGGTACTTACAACATTCAATGAATATTAACTATCGCTATTTTCAGTACTATTGTTTGATGGTACATTCTCTTTTCTTTATGGCATCCGAGACATGTTTTTTAATTCACTCATGATCTTGGAACTCTCCCTGATTTTAGAAGGGTTTTTTTGCTTCTCGTTAAAATTGTAAGAAAATTGTTTTGGACACATTGAGCTGACAATTTTACTTTTACCAACTAAGAGTAAAAATGATCCTTTTCTCTCTAACCTATCATTTGACTAGTATTTCAGAAACAGTGTTGACCAACAGAAGACCTACACCAAAGCTAAATTTGACTAGTCATTAAGTAAAAGAATACTGACTCATGTATTTACCAGTTAGTGGAATTGGGTCCTGCCTACTTTCTATCATTTTTCCTAAATAAGCTCTTTATAGTCCCATAACACTGTTCTCTCAAACGGTTAGATTAGACTCATTATTTAATCATATCAGCATGTTGAAGACTTCTACCAATTTCATCTTGCTGTTCTAATCTGTTGGCTTATAATGCTATTCATTGAGTGTTTTACTACATTACTGTGATAGTTGATAACAAGGTACAGATCCTGTTCTTTAGGTTAAATTAAAGCAAAAAAAAATGGGGACTATCTTTAATTGCAGACTTCAACTGTAATTTGTACAATGGTTTAAAGTATAGGCATGTCATTACGAAAGTTTTTTCTTGTACTGCTATATCATAGTTTTGGTAGAAGAAAACAGAAAAGTATAAAAGTAGTCAGCCCAAAATAATGGAAGAATCCCTAAATATCAGAAGAGAAGAATGTTTTTTAATCAATGCCTTTTGAATGAACATTAGCTCCTTTTTGAAACTTGACCTTCAAAGATAGTGTTTTTGCATTTCTTTTCTTATTCCTTCATTGGGCCTACACTAATGTTAGAATTCAGTGGAAGAGTTTTGAATCCCATCTTCTTTTTTTTTTTTTTTTTTTTTTTTGCAGTACGCGGGCCTCTCGCTGTTGTGGCCTCTCCCACTGCGGAGCGCAGGCTCCGGACGCGCAGGTTCAGCGGCCATGGCTCACAGGCCCAGCTGCTTCGCAGCATGTGGGATCCTCCCGGACTGGGGCACAAACCCGCGTCCCCTGCATCGGCAGGCGGACTCTCAACCACTGCGCCACTAGGGAAGCCCAAATCCCATCTTCTTAAGTAGACAATAGTTTTCTGTTTCACTCTTTATTCAGCCATTGTTATTATGTAACAGTATACTTTTCTCCCTTGATTATCTCAAGGTTTATGGGAAATTTAATAAGAAAAGAGATACCAAAAAGTTCATTATATAATTCAGTCATATTTCCAACATATAAATACCACTGTGTAACACATACCTCCTATGTAATTAAAGACTTTAAGATTCTTTTTCTCCTCTTCTCTGGTTAGTACCCTGGAATCTCAATATAATGTATGTCACTGTCAGTCAAGTTGATGAGTCAAGTAGCCATCAGGGAAATAGTTCAAAATTAAGTCAAAGGATAACATGGGATCCAGGCAGACAAAAAGGCCCTGCTTCTTCAAGGACTTATATAGCTGAAAAAGAAGAAAGAATTCAGCTTGTATCTACAGGTTTCTTTTCATGAGGGAATAGATAAGTCTAACTGGAACACTGACCTGAGCCATGGGTTGGGTCCTAAGGGCTCAAAAGTAAGCAAAGTACTCTACTCAGCGTAGTCTTGGGCCAGATCTGGGCTATTGGATCAGAAGGCCTCCCATTGAGGGAGAGCTAAGAGTCAAGCCGGGGACTCTAAATACCAGTACCAAATCTCAAGGATTAGAAGTGGATTTTTTAAATGGGAAATAGAGCCAAGAGTCAAGATTCAAGGAAAGGTAATTAGAAAGGAGCAAATAGGAAGGGTATAAACTGATTACTGCAAATAGCCTTTGACTGTCCCCATACCAGTTTTTGTGGGTTTACAGTTACTTGAGTATCTCAGATTTGCTTAGAAGTACAGGGACAGGTCAGTCAGAAATTGAGTAGATTGGAGGTAAAAAGAGAGTGACTGCAAGGGCAGAAAATGAAACATTGTGCCTATAAGAAAAGCGACAACAGAGATCCCAGATGGATGTTTTAAACTTATGCCAGGTTGACTGAGATACATATGAAATTGTGTATTTTTACTTGATAATTAATTGGTATCCTGAACTTTCTCCATATTATAGTAGAAATTAGTGGAACATTTAAACAAATATTCTAAATAGTCTGTATTTAGTCACTGCTGTGTGGAAATGTTACCACAAAAGGAAAAAGAGGTAAGGAAAATTTTATAACTGCAGGGTTTAAATCTGTAGAAGAGAAATTCATTCCTTTTTGATCCTGTAAGGATGATGGTAATGAAATGTTCACCTAAAAAGCAACAATAAGAATCCTACCCAGAGAACTTTGTACTTGAAAGCTACCTGGGAGGTTCCCCATTTCATCATAGTCCCTCTTTAGTGTGAAGAAAAGAGTTCTTAGTCATGAGACCTGGTTGTTGTGAAGTACTAAAAAGACAATGTATGTAAATGCATCTTGTAAGTTGCAGAGTACTATACAGATGTTAGTTGTTATGTCCTCAGAATCCAGTGCCCTCCAAGGCTCTTACTAGTCTTTCAGCCCAACTCATTTCTTTCTCTGATTTCCATATTCCTATTAATAGCATCTCTTTCAGTCTCTCAAACTAATTCCAAAATTTAGTTTTTAAGACCTTTTATAATTGATCCCTCAGTAACCAGATGAGCTTCTCTTCACTTTGTGTCCCCTGTCCCCCATTGCACTGATTTTCAGTTTTTGGTTTTTGCGTGCATATGTTTCTGTTATAATACCACATATGTGTTCCTGAAAAAGCTTCACATTCTGCAAAATCATGCACTAAAAATAAACAAAGGTTATGGGAAAATAGGGTTATAAGCAGATCACTTAAAATTTATATAACTAAAAAAGAGAAAGAAAAATCTATATAACTTTGTAATCAGAGCCCTGATAAAATAATAATCCTAATTAAAATGCTAACACAGTTAAATTTCGCTGGCATTTGCACCTAGAAATGCACTCAGACCATCCTTTGTGGTTACTCCTGGGGCTCATGTTTTATTCTTCGACATATAAGGTCTCAAAAATATTTGCTTCTCATAGAGACTTGTGTCATCAAAATTAAAAATACGATATGGGGATATCAGTCAGTTTGGGGTTGTTTTGTTTTGCTTTTTAACACAGAAATATCTTTGCATCCTTTTCATTCGCACTTGCCCTTTCCCCACATAGCTTAACATTGTGGAAAGCACAGCAGTTCTTAAAGCTACAAAATCAGTTACTTCTAAAAAAAACACTTCTGTAGGATTTTCATCTTTTTTCCTTAACATATTGGTAAAGCTTCCTCTTTAAAGAGGAAACTTGTGCCTGATCTTTTCTAAATATTAACTTGCTGAAAAATTTACATGTAAACCAATATGCCTTCTGTGTTATTCCCATAGTTACCAATCTCGTAGAGCTAAGTGCATTAAGAAACATACTTTATAGCAGAATGGAACATACTTGTTTTACCCCCCTTTACCCCATTGTCTATGAACTCACTGAGGACAGAAACTGTCTCCAACTCATCTCTGTGTCCCCTCCAGTGCCTGGCATAGTGCCTTTTGCTTATAGAGTGATCAAAAAGTATTTGGGGCTTCCCTGGTGGCGCAGTGGTTGAGAGTCCGCCTGCCGATGCAGGGGACACGGTTCGTGCCCTGGTCCGGGAGGATCCCACGTGTCGCGGGGCGGCTGGGCCCGTGACCCATGGCCGCTGGGCCTGCGTGTCCGGAGCCTGTGCTCCGCAACGGGAGAGGCCACAACGGTGAGAGGCCCACGTACCGCAAAAAAAAAAAAAAAAAGTGTTTGTTGGCTCTAATTAATTTGTTCTGCATAATAAATATAAATCTATAGTATAGGGAAGTCCCTTAATGTGAGGACTGATACAACCTAAACATGATTTTGTCTAGCTTCCTTTGCTATCAGTACCTGCCCTCTTAAGAGCTTACGTATTCAGTTTAGAGATTATACGCTGTTACATATTCATATCTCTGTAAGCCATGTTGAGACATATTGTTATATATGATGCTTCCTGGAGATTAAGCCCAGTCCTCCTATGTAAAATTCTACCAAATTGTCTCCATTTCACTGGTCGGTCACTGACACTAAAAAAGGCAGTAGAGTTTTACAAGTCAACTTGTCAGTTCTCTTCTGTGCTGTATTGATTGAAGTGGTAGAAATAGTGGTGGAAATAGTATGTGTTCCTTATTTCAGTGAGGAAATTGCAACCATTCCTACATGAGACCCTGGACCATCTCAATCAAAGGAAAGAAAAGGGGAAATAACCATAGTTAAATTCATATTTGTCTTAAAGCAATTACAGTGAGAATTTATGTCCTTATTTAATTCTTCTCTTAGGCAAAAGGCATTTAATTTTCTGTAGTTGAAACAGTTGCTAAACCTATGACTTGTACATTGCCATAGTAGTGCTCTTAGTCATATGTATTTTAGTCAGATGTATCACTACCATTCAATAATTATTAGAACTAAGATATTATACATCACCCAAGTGAAGGGAGAATAAATATTAGTTCTCTCTTTTTTCAGAATGTAAAGAGGCTCCTGCAGAACCCCAAAGTGACAGAGTTTGATGCTGCGCGCCTGGTGATGCTTTATGCTCTACATTATGAGCGACACAGCAGCAATAGCCTACCAGGATTAATGATGGACCTTAGGAATAAAGGTGTTTCTGAGAAGTATCGCAAGGTAACCAGATTTATATTAATCCCATCAAACAGGAACCAAATTCTAGTATTATAGCCTTAACTCTGACAAATGATGTCATACTGTTTTTATTCACAGAAATGTATAATTCTGTCCTCTCATGTTTTCATTTCCTTAATAAAGTTATTTTCTTCCTGTTCCACAAGCAATAAGAGGTTGTTTCTCTTTTTTTTTAAAAAAAAAAAGCTTGTGTCTACAGTTGTTGAATATGGTGGTAAACGGATCAGAGGAAGTGACCTCTTCAGCCCCAAAGATGCTGTGGCTATTACCAAACAGTTCCTCAAAGGATTGAAGGTATGATATCTTTATGCTTTCCTAAATGAGAAACAGTTGAAGTCCCTGAAGCTGAGAGTGAATGAATATGATCTTCAAAGTAACTTCAGGATTGCTGCTGATCTAGTACTATGTCAGTTAAATGAAATTAAAGCAGACATCCTCTTGAAAGCTTTTTCTTTAAATACTTTCTGTATTGGAACGCATCATCATTGGCCCAAATAGCTGAGAAGGGAATAATGAGATATTTCGAGGAAATACCCAAGAGTAAAAAGGCAGACAGTTCTGTTAGTCATAGCTATTTTACTCCATTTGTTTAAGATTTGTTAGGTTGTTTTTCTCTGATGGAAATTAAAGATGAAGCAAACAATTGTAGATCTCTTAAAAATACTAACCTATTTTCTTAAAATGGTCAAAAATTAGTTTTAATCTGCTAGCCTTTCTTATGTTTCCTGAAATTTTTCCATTTTCCTGAGTGTTTCTAGTCTCCTTTGCTACATAGTCCTTTTATTTGCTCTACATATCATATATTTCCACAAAAGGAAGGGTGTCAGTGAAGAGATAATAAAGGATTTAAGCAACTGCATTTAAAAAATTCCTTTATAATAGCTAACCTTAAATTACAGAGTTTTTACATAAGATTAGAACCTTTCTAATTGATGAAAATAATTAACTATAAAATTCTCCTAAAATTCCTGCTTGACTCTTGTCCCGTGAAATCTCTATTGAGTACATGTCCTTTTCTGATATGAGTATCATTAACTGTTATATTGCAATTTCCAAAAAAAATGACATAAGAACCATTTCCCCCTGTCTTAGGGAGTAGAAAATGTATATACTCAGCATCAGCCTTTCTTACATGAGACCCTGGACCATCTCATCAAAGGAAAGCTCAAGGAAAACCTGTATCCTTATCTAGGCCCCAGCACACTCAGAGACAGGTAAGATAACAAAGATATTAATAGTAAAAACCAGACACACTAAGAAAATAGGAAATTTAGGGTAATGTAAAAGACTACGACAAAGGTTATATCATTCTAATCTTCCTTCCCCAGTTGTTTCAGTTCTAAGACTCTTTTGGTTTTACATGTGTCAAAGTTAGATTTAAATTCCCCTACTAAGCCTGAAACATTGTTTCTTTTAGAATAAAGAAACAGATGTTTTGGAGAGCCCCAAATACTGTGTCCTGTCCTTTAGTCTCAGACCAGTTTACCTGTGCCGTTTAAGGTTCAGTTCCATGGCATCTAGCATTTGGAGTTTCAAACATTAAGGCTGAAAATAGATTTGCTGCTTGATTACCATCCAGAGCAGGTTGTTACTATTTTTGGTGAGGACTGGACTTTGCCAAATGTGGCCAGTGTATAAACTGAGACCTAATTGACAAAGGCCTTTGGTCACACAGGAGAAAAGGATGGCTTTCTTTTTGGGTATTAACTGAAGGAAGCAATTAATTGTCATTTTAATCCAGTGGTTTGTTAGTTTTAATAAAAACAAAAGTTGTCCAGAACAACTTACATAGGCCAACCTGAAATTTTAAATATACACAAATTCTACCTAGTTATAAATTATATTCTTGTGTATTTTTTATTGGGACTACATATTATAAAGAGCCTAATATATGTAGCTGAACCCTATTGGATAGATTAATGTGAGAATTGTTACTGTTGGTATAATTCTTATATTATTTTAGCTAATCATAATCTAAGGCTTCGGAAGAATAGTGTTTTATAAATGTAATGAATTTCTGAAAGGAGAAAAATATTTTGAGGTACATAAATAACTCTTGTATGATAAAATATATTTTTTCACGTTTTTCCTTTAAAAAAAAAAAACTCTGTAATTTGGTAACAGAACAGAAAGAAAAAAAAAAAGAAATCTTTTTAAAAATCCAAGGTTGAGAAGCAGAACATCTGGGGTTAAATTCAGAGAGTATACTCATTTGGCATCAAAATTTAGAAATGTCAGCTAAGAATGAAAACCAGCCCAATGCTATTCACCTATCTGAGAGGCTTTTTGAAAAACAGTATAACTCTATTAAATAGCCTTCTAATTAACATGATTAAAGTAAAAATATTAATTTTCTTATGAATTTCATATAAGAATTATTGAATAAGAAATTAGCCACTTATTGCTAAAGGGACATAATAGACCACCAGAAGAATATTGTGGATGATTAGTTATGAGAGCAAACCTTTCTAATTTGGGGAATTCATTTCCAAACAAAGTTCAAAATGAGGCTCTTCCAACAAAACACACATTCATCAGTTGTCAGCATCTGTGGGCATTTGTCACTATTACCTAAATGTATATATAGTTAATTATTCAGTTACTTCATCCTTTTATATAACAAATATTTGAATGCCTTCAATATGTCAAGAACTGCTGGGGAAATAGAAGTGACAGGAAAGACAAGGTACCTGCCTTCAAGGAACTTACATGAAGGAGACAGACAGTAAACTAGTAAAGAAATTTGAATATAATTTGAATGAGATAAGTGCTATTGAGGAAATAAATAGGGTAATAACCTACAAAGTAACTTTGTAGAGGTAGGGAAGGCTACTTTAGATGGAGAGAACCTCTCTGAAGAAGTGATACTTAGGATGAGCTTTGAATTACAAGAAAGAACCAATCTCATAATGATTAGGAGGAAAAGCAACACAAATAGAGGGAACACCAGAACAAAGTCCTTGAAGAAAGAGAACTTGGCAAGTTCATGGAACAGAAAGAAGTCCAGTGTGGTTGGACCATAACAAGTAAGAAAATAAGTTGAGAAGATAAGTAGGGCTGGATCACATAGGGTCTTACAGGCTCTGGTAAAGAGGTTTTTAAAATTTTTAAATGTCATAGGAACCCACTGAAGAGCTTTAAGCATTCAAGTGACATAAACTGAATTATGTATTAAGAGATCACCTGTGGGGAGAATGGATTATTGAAGACAAAGTTAGAAGCAGAAAGACTACTTAGGAGGTGGCTGCAATAGTCCAGGTAAGAAATGAAAGTGCTTTGGATAAGGAACCTAGGAGAGAAGGTAGAATCAATAGACTTATTTAATGGAGTAGAGTAATGGGACAAGGGTAAGGGAGAAACCAGGAATAACTCTCAGGTTTTGGGGGGAAATCAAGAGTTTTGTTGTTAAATTGCAGATGCCTGGTAGATAATCAAATGGAAATGTTCGATGCTAAATTGGGAGTCAACAAGATTTTGGTGATTTAAAGTCATGGGACTAGACTAGATCACTTAGGGGAAAAGAAGAGGACGCAGGACTAAGCACTGAATAGAGAATTGGAGTCAGCAATGGAGACTGAAGAAGAGACAGAAAGATAGGAGGAAAACCAGAAAAACTTGCTGTCATAAATATCAAGGAGTGAGTGGTTACCCGAGACCAGTCTTCTGAGACATAAAAAAGGTGAGGACAGGGCTTCCCTGGTGGCGCAGTGGTTGAGAGTCCGCCTGCCAATGCAGGGGACACGGGTTCGTGCCCCGGTCCGGGAAGATCCCACATGCCGCGGGGCGGCTGGGCCCGTGAGCCGTGGCCTCTGAGGCTGTGCGTCCGGAGCCTGTGCTCCGCAATGGGAGAGGCCAAAACAGTGAGAGGCCCGCATACCGCAAAAAAAAAAGGTCAGGACAGTGAAAAATCCATCAGACTATTCCCCAGGTTCAGTGAGTTTGGAAGCCAAATTAGAGAGGGTTACAAGAGATAAGACAAAATGGAGATAACAAACAGTATGTAACACTTTTTAAGAAGTTTTGCTTGAAGGGGTCAGAGAATGGGATTGTAGCTAGAAGAGATTGTAGGCTCAGGGGAATGAGAGATTCTAAAGCATACTTATAACCTGATGAGAATTATCCTAAAGCAGGAGAAATAGGTAACGCAGAAGAGAAAGGGCAAGACTTGCAGAAGTGAAGTCTTTAGGAGATCTAGAACACAAGCAGAGAAGATTTTGATAGGAGCAGAGGTACTTCTTTCACTGTAACAGCTTTTTTTTTTTCAATTAATTTATTTATTTTTGGCTGCATTGGGTCTTCACTACTGCGCGTGGGCTTTCTCTAGTTGCGGCGAGCAGGGGCTACTCTTTGTTGTGGTGCATGGGCTTCTCAATTGCGGTGGCTTCTCTTGTTGCAGAGCACAGGCTCTAGGCGCATGGGCTTCAGTAGTTGTGGCATATGGGCTCAGTAGTTGTAGCTCATGGGCTCTAGAGCACAGGCTCGGTAGTTGTGGCGCATGGGCTTAGTTGCTCCGCAGCATGTGGGATCTTCCTGGACCAGGGTTCGAACCCATGTCCCCTGCATTGGCAGGCGGATGCTTAACCACTGTGCCACCAGGGAAGTCCCCACTGTAACAGCTTTGATGTTGAGAACATGGGGCCATCTTGTTTGATTACTTCTATTTTCTCAGTAAAATATGACGTCAAGTTATCAGGTAAAGTACAGGATAAAAAGAGAAAACATTGTGAAATTGATATCTTGTAGGCTTGTAATCAGATTTACTAGGGAAATGTAGTAGGACTTCTAGGCACGACTGAGTGCCCCCTGGAGTTCTGTGGTCATTAATTTAAAATACAGCCCATGAACCTAGTTGTGTGGTTTTCTCTAGCAACTTTTAGCTGCACTAGATTAAATGAGGAGAAGGCTGATAGCTGGGTCCAACCAGGATTTTAGGAAACAAAAAAAGAAGGAGGGTATTGGATAGTGAAAAAAATATTGTTGAATGAATTGGAGGTATCGATGAGGTCAAGGAAATATTACAGTAGCAGCATTAGCATAAGTGAATTAAAAGTTGAGGGAGTGGTTATTAGAGAAAGAGGTCTTCAATTCAAGATTTCATATTGTGGATACTTGTAATGCAAAAGTTTATGTTATAATCATGGATATTGGTGGCTGTGAGGGATGAAAGAACGAATCATTGTGGGTGAGGAGACCAGGATGTGAGATGAGTAATCCATGTTGGTGTTAAAGTCACTGAAAATCTTGAAAGGAGCAGGAATGAAAAGGAGGACAGTAAACCAGAGCTGAAGTCTTCAGGGAATAAGAAAGTGACCAGGAAAGGAGGTCAGGAGAAAACAGTGCAACTATATCATAAGCTTCTAAGATAGTGGAAATTTTGAAGAAGGCAGAGAAATGGTTATGAAACCATAGTAGGGGGCACAGGGGATACCTATGCCACCTCCTGGCCCTGTTTAACAGAAAGAAGAAAGAAATTGTTAATAATGGTTACCTCTGGATACTGAGACAGTGGTTAGTTGTATACATATCTATCCTTCCCACTAGGTAGTGTATTAAGTATTGTAATCTTGAAGTAAGAACTATGTTTTATTAATATTTGGGTTTTTCACAGTATTTAACACAGTGCTTTGCATATAGATGTTCAATAGATATTGTCAGATTTCTTATGTAGGCATCTGTAGTAGTTGATACGACAAGATTTACAGTTGGGAAATGTAAACTAGAGAGTAAATTTGATTGATGTTACCAGACAATTTCGACTTTCGCAGTTTGCCTGTACAGTATTTTGGCTCTGTATTCACTTAGACCCACCCTCAGCTCTAGGCACCGTCTTCACACTGGGTTATCACATTTAAAAGAGTCATTGATTTTAGTCATCTTTATGGTTAACTTAAGTCTCATCATGATAGAACTTCTCCGTTTTTTCGTTATTGTCATATTAGAAGATATCAAAGGAGATCTGGCAAGAACACAACTTTGCAAAACCAGGAACAGTTGTAGGGATGTTTTAGCCCTTAGCTTTAAGTTAGTGGTTAACCTGTTTGGCAGTATAGCTATATCCACAAATTGGGTTTGCTCTTTCTCGGCAGATGGGACTCCCACATATCCTATTTATCAGGCTAGAGTTTTTTTTTTCTCGCTCCAGAATTGCTTCTTACCCCTGATAAAAACAAGCAACTTAAACATTTGGTGAGAAAAGGGAGCTATCTGGTCATGCATTCCAGAATTAGTCAATTCAAAAAGGAAGTACTCTTTCACATTTATACAAATTTAGTAGAATCTTGTTGTTTTTGTTTCTATGAAAGCAGCAGTCCTTTCTCATTGGCCTTTTTTCCTTACAGTCAATGCTCATATGATCTTTACTACCTGTAAGTACTAGATTCAAAAATTTGAATTTTAGCCATAAGTGTAACAGTCCACAAAGTAGATAAAATACTGCCTCTTAAAAGTTTGTTTTTCTGCTTAACTGAATGATTAACGATTAATGATTTCCAGAAACACTGTGTGTGAAAATTTTTTTATTTTTCTAATACAATAGGATATAAATTGGTTGGGTTCTCAAGGTGTCCTTGTATGTATATGTGTGTGTGTGTGTGTGTATATATATATATATACACACACACACACACACACACATACATAACAGCATGAACAGACTGGTGTTTTCTAATGTTTGCTATCTGCATTAATTAATGCTTTTGGTTGCTATGGTGAATTACAGAGCACAGGAAGATGTGTACAAAGAATTGAACTTGTGTATTCCACTTAGCTTCAGCCATCATATAAAAATGATTTACTGTATGTTTTACTGTTGGCCTCATCAGAACATCTACTTTTAAAATTCATCAGGGGAAGGAATTAAAAGGAAAAATGTCAGGGATGTTTTTTTAATTTTTTTTTTTTACCAGTGTTCCTCCTTAAGCCAGCCTGACTAAGTAGTAGGAGGCTCAGGAAAACATTTATTAATGTTTTCATAACCAAATGTGACATAGTCATCTTTGTTAGGTACACAACTGAGTCAAGCTCTAAGAGCCTATCCCTACATGTAAGTTTTGTCGTTACACTGATATAACCTACACCCACAGTTACCACCTGTAGCATCTTCTTCCCTCTCCATCAATATGAAAATACTCTGGCCCCCTGAAATTATCAGACTAAAGAATAGTGTTCTCTGGCTATGTTAGAAACCTGCTTGAATTTATTCCTTCCCAGTTCTTGCCTTTCTTTTCCATAAGAAAGATATATACTCTAGAGGCAGGTGATAGGCAGAGGGCAGCTATGGAAAAGCGACATCATTTTCCAGGGTGATCCTTATTACTCCACTCAGCTGCTTTTCTTTTTTTTTTAAGATTTATTTATTATTTATTTTATTTTATTTATTTTTGGCTGCGTTGGGTCTTAGGTGCGGCACGTGGGCTCTCTCGTTGAGGCGCGCAAGCTCAGTAGTTGTGGCGCATGGGCTTAGTTGCCCTGTGGCATGCGGGGTCTTAGTTCCCTGACCAGGGGTCAAACCCGCGTCCCCTGCATTGGAAGGCGGATTCTTTACCACTGGACCAGAGAGAAGTCCCTTAGCTGCTTTTTAAATTGACTTACCAGATCAAGAGCTCAAAACAAAAGTGTTACTGTCTAATTCTTCTCATCAGTCACTGTACCCCTGTAAGGGAGAAACCTGCTTCCCTTCTTCTTAATGGAGTATTCTGTGTAATTCATGAGTATTTACTCAAGATAAGCTGCATAAAGTGTCTCAAGCTAGATTTGTCCCTCAACATCAAGAGCACTGCTTATGGAACGTTACTGTAAAAAACTACTCATTTTCTGGCCAAAAAAAACTCATTTCAGGTTTGAGGATTTTATTGTTTCTGAATACTGTAACAGCCTTTTTTTTTTTCCTCCTGTTTTCCACCTAGGCTGACCCTAGATAGTTACAACACAGACCAAACTGTTGGTAGAGTCCTCAGTCTCCTTGATGGCACGTTCTTATAACACTGGAATTTTTTTTCCCAAAGAACTCATTCTTTAATGCCTATTAAACCAGTTGGGACTGCACTTCAGAAGCCATTATTATCTCAGATCATTGGTACCTCTAGAACCAATATAGTGGGAAGATTTAAAAATATATATCCTTAGAAATTTAGTGTATATTCTTGAGGGTAATACTATGGTAAAAGTTACAGGGACTCATACCAGTTTTTAAAATTACAACCAATTGTAGTTTATTTGATCTCTTTCTTATGAAATACACCCCTAAAGATCCTGACAAGAGCTGAACTTGAGTTTTAGATGTTCATATTCCCCTTCCCCTTCTGTAGAAATATTAGTAAGAGTTGAAACAACACATACCAGTTGTAGAAAAAGACAAGAACCTGTATTTTGCCTGAATATTCAGTCCCCAAATAATTGAGAGTTTATCATACTTGGTAGAAAACTATTGCTATCACAATTATACAACTCGTCCTAAGCAAATGACCTTTTTCAGCAAGAAAAAGCTGGCCAGTAACTGGAGGCAAATACTTGAAGGAAAAAAACCTTGATAGTATAGAAAATTTTAGTCATTCGTGAACAGTGGTAATGCTTTCCTATAAGTTTATAAAGAACCTCTTTCCCTGCAGCCTAAAGCACCAGATTAATATTGGATTAATAATTTAGGCTTAAGGCTCATAACTCTTTTCTGTGCTACTAGAGGAAATCATACAAATTATAGATTAGGGCCACTACAAATTCACTGTTTCTCACTTCACTTGGGCCTTCAGGGATACTCAGTCAAACTTAGTAGTTCTCTCTCTTTGTCTCATTCACTACATCAGTTTAGAATGTTTTCCATAATGTCTAAGTCACCTGACCCACACCAGTGTTTCCTACTTCACAGTGGAAAAAATTGAGTCTGTCAGACATTAGCTCCCTCAGTGTCTAGCCCCCATGTTTCTAAACTTAGTTACATATATCTACCTAATCTCCTTCCTTCATTCTAAAGGAAATACATCCTCTTTTCCAATTCAGAACTAACCTCTCTGCCAACACTCGTTTTAGACTCCTACCATCATTGAACGAAGCCTTTCTCTGTAATTACTTGCACTTTCTGTAATTATTTCCACTTTCTCTCCTCTCTCTCTTTCTCTCCCCCTTCTTCTCCCTCTCCCTCCTTCCTTCTTCTGTATTTTCAGCTTGTCTTCCTCTAATTACTTTTCCACAGACTACACGCATACTGAAGTTTCTCCTGTTAAGTAATGTATTTAAAGCCCTTGACCTGGATTCTCCTCTAACCTGTCTTCTCTTCAGTCAGGCTTCTTGGATAAAGTCGCTATCTTCACTTCTCACCTCTTCAATCCATGTACCCTGGCTTCTTGCTCCACTCTAATACACTGAAACTCTTCTTGCGAAATCACATTGCAGGAATGTGCACAGTGGTCTCTTTCAATCCTCACTTATTTACCTCACTACTGCATTTAACACTTAACCATTCTGTTCTTCAAACTCACTTGTCCCTTGGCCTCTCCCTCTGGTTCTCCTCCTACCTTTCTGACAGTTTCCTTCTCAATTGCCTTTGCTAGCTACCGTTCTTGCTTATCCTGTAGATGTTAAAGAATCCTCCCAAACTCTGTCTTTTGGTTCTCTTCTCATTCTACATGATCCCCCTAGGTAGAACTCATCTATTCCCACGGCTTCAGCTGCCACCTGTATTCAGGGACATCATCAGGTCTCAATGTCCAGATGTCTGGTGGACATCTCCATTGGGATGTTCCACAGGTATCTCAAAAACAGCATGTTTTTGTCTTAATTCAGTCAGTCTTGCTTTCTTTGTTCTTAAACTTAAACCACTATACCTAGTCACCAAAACCAGAATACTTGAAGTTATCACAGATTCTTCCTTTATCCTCATCCTTCACATTTAATCATTGACCAACTACTGAATGAAGAGTCTACATTTTTTGTGTCTTCTATATCCAGTCCTTCCCCTCCACTTCTGGTATTTCTTTAGTTCCAACTTTTATCACATCTTCCCAAAAGTCTTACAGTAGACTTTTGTTCTCCAGGTTTTCCCACCAGCAACCCCCAATTCATTCTCACATAGCTGCCAAAATTTTCCTTTAGAAAAGCAAGTTTGATCATGGTAACCTGTTAAAACCCTTCGATGATCCCCCCATGGCCTATAAGATTCAAGATTCTCCCTCTCTTCCTCTCACTATATCTGCAGCCATAAAGGAGAAGTTAGGATGGCTCCAAAGTTTTGTCCTAAGCAAGTGAAAAGATAGGTTGGCCATCCACTAAGATGGGGAGAGCTATATGTGGAACAAGCCTGGGGGAGAGGATTAGGGATTTGGACATGCCGAATTCAGAAATAAACTAAACAGCCAAGTCGAAATGTCGATTAGACAGATGCTTAAGTCTAGCATTTAGGAGAGCAGTCTGGGCTGGAGATAGAGATTTGGGAGTCATCAGCAGATAAATGTATTTAAAAACCACAAAACTGGTTGAGATCATCTAGGGAAGTGCAGTTCAATAGAGCTTTCTACAATGATGGAAATGTACTATATCCATGCTATCTAATAAGGTAGCTACTAGCTACATGTGACTATTGAGCACTTGAAATATGGCTAGTTCCACTGAGGAACTGAATTTTTTATTTTATTTTAATTAATTTAAATTTAAATAGCCATATGTGGCTAGTAGCTACTACTTTACACAGGTATAGGGAGTAAGTGTAGATCAAGAAGAAAGGAGGACCAGTGAATGGGTTCTGGGCACTCTACCATTAAGAGGTTCAGTGAGGGACTTCTCTGGTGGTCCAGTGGTAAAGAATCTGCCTTCCAATGCAGTGGACGTGGGTTTGATCCCTGGTCAGGGAACTAAGATCCCACACGCCATGGGGCAACTAAGCCAACGTGCCACAATTACTGAGCTCGCGCACCACAAACTACAGATCGAACGCTCTGGAGCCCTCGCACCACAACTAGGGAGAGAAAACCCGCATGCCACAACTAGAGAGAATCCCGTGGGCTGCAACTAGAGAGAAGCCTGCACACCACAACAAAGGGCCAGCGTGCCACAACGAAAGATCCTGTGTGCCGCAACTAAGACCCCACACAGCCAAAAAAAAAAAAAAGAAAAGAAAAGAAATAAAGAGATCAGGGAGATGAGATGAGACCATGAAGAGACACTGAAAAATGTCAACTAATGAAGTAAGAAGAAAACCAAAAGAATGTGATGTCCTGGAAACCAAGTAAAGAAAGTATTGAGGAGGAGCAAGTGATCAACTTAGTTTAAAAGGACCAAAAGCCTTGATAATACACAGTACTGACAGGATGTGGAAAAATAGGCACTTTCCTGAATTGCTCATAGAATGACATCTGTAGAACACCTTGGAGATACCTACCAAAATTTAAAATGCACAGTATGTCCACACAACTATATATAAAATGCAGTTTATAGACTGTATATAAAATATATATTAAATATATACATACATATGCATGTATCTTATAATATGAATATGTAAATTTGTAAATATATGTATATACACATAGATAGTCTCTCTGAAAGGATATTCATAAGAGATGAGTAATAGTGTTTGCCTCTAGAGGGAAACTGGGGTGCAAGAGGACTGAAGTGAGAAGGAAACTTACTTTTTTTTACAATATGCCCTTTTTTATATTATACCATGTGCAAACATTTATCTAGTCAAAAACAGATATTTTACTTTATATATATATTTTTTTTTTTTGGCCATGCCGCGTGGCTTTCAAGATCTTAGTTCTGTGACCAGGGATGGAACCAGGGCCCCCTGCAGTGGAGGCACAGAGTCCCACCCACCAGACTGCCAGGGAATTCCCCAAAACAGTATATTTTAAAGTAACAAAAAATGATTGTAGAATATATAACACTATGGAACACTTAAAGCATCATGATGCTAAATACATTGTTTCAGGTGGGTAGATTCAAATGAAGCTTACCTTGTCTTAAAATGTAGCATTTCAAAGGCATGATTTTAAGTCCCAAGTTCACATAGAAATGTCATAATTGACTCTGCTAGATCAATTGCAAAATAACCACCCCTTCATTATTGGGAGCCTTTGTTGGGTATCTCTGCAATTCAGAGATTATCTGAACATTCTTACATTTATTTTTTTAAGTTTTTTTTTATTGAAGTATAGTTGATTTTCAATGTTGTGTTAATTTCTGCTGTACAGCAAAGTGATTCAGTTATACAAATATATACATTCTTTTCCATTATGGTTTATCACAGGATACTGAACATAGTTCCTTGTGCACCTGGTTGTTTATCCATTCTATATGTAATAGTTTGCATCTACTAATCCCAACTTCCCAGTCCATCCCTCCCCCATCCCCCATCCCCCCCTTGGCAACCACAAGTCTGTTCTCTATGTCTGTGAGTCTGTTTCTATTTCATAGATAAGTTCATTTGTATCATATTTTAGATTCCACATATAAGTGATATCATATGGTATTTGTCTTTCTCTTTCTGACTTACTTCACTTAGTCAGTGATAATCTCTAGGTCCATGCATGTTGCTGCAAGTGGCATTAGTTCATTCATTTTTATGGCTGAATAGTATTCCATTGTATACATGTACTACATCTTCTTTATCCATTCATCTGTCAGTGGACATTTAGGTTGTTTCCATGTCTTGGCTATTGTGAATAATGCTGCCGTGAACATAGGGGTGCATGTATCTTTTTGAATTATAGTTTTGTCTGGATATATGCCCAGGAGTGGGGTTGCTGTATCATATGGCAACTCTATTTTTAGTTTTTTGAGGAACCTCCATACTGTTTTCCATAGTGGCTGCACCAGAACATTTTTAAATAGCCACAACATCTGATTCTGTTTTCATGAAATCCCACAAGAACAAATACTCTCTCAGTTAGTGATTCCTTCAAGGTGTTTTAGAAAGAGACAGAGAGACAAACAGAAAGGAAATGTAGGGTTGGTTGTTGGGTTTCTTTCCATGATTTATACATAGCATGTACATCCTTTGACTAAAGATATTTTTATTTAGTTTTGTGCTATAACTTCCAAAATGGTTGCTTCTGCTTGATGTCATTTTAAATAATGGCCGGTAAGTGATTTAACAAAATTATTTGCCTACTAAGATTAAGTAATTTTATCTTCTCTTGATGGCATGAGAAAAGAAAAACAAGGCAGACTTTAACAGTTTTGAAAATAATGTGATCTCCTTCTTGTTCATATCTTCAGAAGGATCTAATAGGAGGACCACTCACTTTTGTTATAAAGCTATTTTGATAAAGATTGAAGCACCGTAAAACTATGCAGTGCAACCTAAATGAGGCTAGTGACTGAGCTGATGCGTCAGCATGTCCAGTGTCAAAACTACACCCACCGGTTTTTTGTTTCCATGGTTTCTTTTTCTTGGTTTATCAAAGGATTGAGGAACAAAGATTTTAAGAAGAGGTGGATTTCTAGAAGCGCCATTAATTTATGTATCCCATTCTTTTTTTGCACTCAAAATACTAAATGTTTCTTGTTCCCGTGTTATGGGGACATCCAAATATACCAGTACTTTCCAAAATACTTTGAGGTCCTTGGACAGAAGCCATTGTAATGACACTGTACTAAGTATTTGACGAAGGGCTTATACGTGAAAGGAGATGTGTAGTACAAGCATAAATTACTGCTATATTGATACCATATCACAGTGAAGTACTCTTCAGCCTCTTGAATATAAAAGAATATTCCTACATTTGGTTCCAGCAAACACTATTGTGCTATTCTGAAATCCACAGCACAGAAATTATGACATCCGCTCATAAACAGAAAGCAAATCACTATTCAGCATTTCCTGCTCTGTTTCCTGCCAATTTCAGATAATTAAAACTTTTTTTAAACCTTTTATTCTATTCTGCTTTAATTCTGCTTCCTTTACCAAAAAAGAAAGATTCATAAATTAAAACTGTGTATATGATAGTAACAGCAAATTTTGCCTTTTTTCCCCCTTATCCTATGATATTAACTTCCTTCATTATTGTAGACCTCAGGATATCATTGTGTTTATAATTGGAGGAGCCACCTATGAAGAGGCTCTAACAGTTTATAACCTGAACCGTACCACTCCTGGAGTGAGGATTGTCCTGGGGGGAACCACTGTGCATAACACGAAAAGGTAAGGGAGAACATTCAGTCCTATAACTCTTTCCCCTTTCCCAGAGAGGAAGGCTTAAATTCCCTTTATGTAGGAAAAGTAAGGTCAGTGCTGACCAAACTGCTGTAGACCAAAATGCATCAGTTCATAGAATAATTTAGAGTTTGTGTGAGATGAAGGATGTATACTCTATTAAGTTCATAAATCACTTAATTCGGTCAAAGACCTGGAGAGTAATGACCAATCTTCACTGTTAACAGTTTTGTTTCTTATGTTCAAGGAACAGACTGGCATTTTAAAGATACCCAAACATAATACTATTGAATTCTGTGAGTTTTTCTGTTTTGTTGATTAAGTACATTCATTCAGTAAATATTTAGTAAGAAGAATACAAAGATGAAGAAGATAAAGATCCTGCCTCAAGTAAGTGATTGTCTGTTAGGAAAGATAGAACATAAAAAATAAGAAAATAAGTGCCTGGAGAGAGATGTAAAAGAGCCATGGATTCTCAGAGTGGCTAAGAGAAACTAGCAAATGTTTCATGGAGAAGATAGTGTATAACCTGAGCCTTGGATTAAAAATGGACATATGGAGGGAGAGTACATTCTAGGCAGATTTAACCACATGAACAAGTTACAGAAAACTATAGGCGACATACATAGAAAAAGAACAGCAAGTAGTCAATTAGCTGGAATGTGTGTAATAAGTGAAAAGGTTGATTGAATGCCATAATTGTAGAAGGTCTTGAATTCCATGCTGAGAAATTTTTTTCTACTTTCTTGTGTAGAAAATGAGGAATCATTGAAAGTTTTAAGCAATAAAATTATAAGAAGGTCATAGTATTTTAGGAAGATTAATTTGGAAACTAAGAGTAGGAAAGACAGATAATTGAATTTAATGATTGGGGACCCTGAGAGATCCATGCTGAGCCATGTATACATAGGTACACAGGGAGGCATTAGAGGTGTTTGTGTACGTTTTCACTTTTTATTATTATTTGCCTCATTGTACATTCTGTTTTATAACCTGCATTTTGTAGTCTATGATAAAAACATCTTATAGTCTTAAATATATAATCATTCATTCATTAAACAAATATTAATTGAAAGGTAAGATTGGGTGGATTTGAATATTTCCCTCTTACTGTTTTTATGAATTTAGGCAGATTAGTTAACCTCTTGGTCAGTTTCCAGAGCTCACTGGCCATTTATATATTTCTGTTTGTGAATTGCCAGTTCATATTCTTTGCAAGAATTATATCTGTATAATTAAGGATATTGACCATTTCCTAATATATTTGCAAAATATATTTTCCTCTATTTGATATTTTTGTTTTATATTATTCAGTGTTTTGTTGTATAAAACTTTTTTTTTTTTTTACTTAAAGTAGTCAAAGTTACCAGTGATTTCTGCCTTTGATGTCATGCTTAGAAAGTTCTTTCCCAGTCAAGATTATATAAATACTAACCTCTGTTTTTTCCATTATTTTTAGGACTTGTATTTAAAGTTATATATTTATAATCTATCAAAATTTTATTTTGGTGTAAACTGTGCAGTAGTGTCCTTTTATAAACTTTACAGAAATATCACATGTACATACTTCATTACATACAGAAAAGTATACAAATGATAAGCAATGAAATAGCACAAAGTGATTACATCTATGTAACCACCACACAGATCAAATAATAGAATGTCACCAGTATCTCTAGAAGCCTCCCTTATTCCTCATGTCCCCTCCTTTGCACAACTCCACACAAAATAATAACTAGTATGACTTCTGTTATTATATATTAGTTTTACCTGTCCGTAAAAGATAATTGTTGAATGAATGAAGAAACAGTGGTTAAAATTAATCTATTTCTGCCTTTCTCACAAACAGATCCTTAGAAGAATCTCTAATCACCTTACTCCCAACTTACAAGCTATCATTGTCCAGCATATTGGTTCTACTTTGTTTTTATAATCCCCAAATGAATCATTATTATTTTCAATAGTCAATATTTGTTTAGATTTACCTACATATTTGCCTCTCCCCCCTCTTCATCCTGGCCCTTCTTTCTGATCCAATATTCTTCTTACTAAAGAACCTCTTTTAGTACTTCTTTCAGGTTCTGGTCAACTTGACGTTTTTGTCTAAAAATATCTTAGTTTAGCTAAGTTTAGAATTTCAGGTTGATAGTTTTTTTCAGCACTTAGAAATCAGAAGACAGTGGAATACTGGTACTTCCCTGGCAGTCCAGTGGTTGAGACTCCGTGCTTCCACTGCAAGGGGGCGTAGATTCAATCCCTGAGGAGCTAAGATCCCGGATGCCAGTACCGTGTGGCCCCACCCCCCCAAAAAAGAAGACAAGCAACTATTTTCAATTGTTGCTTCTTAGTAGACTTCTTAAGAAGTCTACTCTCGATACAATTGTTTTTCATCTGTAGGCAATATTTTCTTCTCTGGCTCTTTTTATCTTTTTGTCTTTGGTATTCTTGTTTCAGTATTACGTATCTAAATATGGATTTATTTTTATTTATGTTACTTAGTATGAAAATACATGTTTGGCATAATTTCTGGAAATTTTCCAGTCGTTATTTCTTTGAATATTGCATTTTTTCCCCAATTATTCTGTTCTCTCCTTCTGGAACTCCTGGGAGCTATATGTTAGGCATTTATCTATTTTCATGTCTCTTAACCTCTTATTTATATTATCCACCTGTTATCTCTCTGTGCTGCCTTCTGTGTACTTTTTTTCACATTAGTATTTCAGTTCAGTAATTCTCTCTTCAGCTATGTATAATCTGTGTTTAATTTGTACATTCAGTTTTTAATTTCAAAGGTAATATTTTTATGCCTGTAATTTCTATTTGCTTCTTTTTCAAATTTGCCTGATTTTTCATTAATTTCTTCTTCTCATGTTTTCAAATCCTTTTCAAATTTTTCTTTGACCACATTAATTCTATAATCTGAAGTACTTGGAGGTCTAATTCTGCTGTTGTGTCTGCTGACATTAGCTCCTGATGGCTCATTTCTGCATGTAATTTTGTATTACGAGTTATCTTAAAGAAGACTCACAGGACTCATTCGGAGCCTAAGTTGAAGATATATCTCTTCTGTGTAGTTTGTCTTTCATTTAGGCCAGGTACCCAAAGAGTATTATCAGTTCAGAACTTTTTTTAATGTTAATTTCTGTACTAAAGGGTTCCTGAACCATGCAGAGCTTTATACTGGTTTATTTTCAAGTTTCCTTGTGATCTTCCTGTGCAGATAGAAGATTTTTGTTTTTCTATTCTCTCTTTTCAGTGAGGGCCTCTACATTATGCAAGAGTCTTAATTCTAATTCCCTTTCTTAATGAGGCCTAAGCCCTGTCTCCTGACCCTGTGCAGCTGTTAAAATACAGTGCCCTTGTTTATGAACATTGGCATATTATGAACATTGGCATATATCTATTGGGTAGTTAAAAGCATTGGTTTATACTTATCAACCTAAATTTTTGTTCCCTTTTTGTGATGACTCTTGGAGATTTCCCTTAATTTCTTAAGAGGTTAAGCTATTCATTTAAAAGTATGTATGTCATTTTTTATCCAGCATTTCTATGTGTTTTATTTAATTTCGCCTTATCTAGTTGGCCTTGATTTCAGAAATCGAAGTGTAAGTGTGGTTATGATCTTGGAAAAGTTTAAAATGGTAGTGACATTATGCGAAGTTTACTCTAATTTGAAAACTCTTAGGTAGTATTTGGAAGCTTAACTGTGCATCCTAAAATGTCAGACTGAGGATTTTGTACCTAATTCAGTAGTCTGTGGGGGTACCATTGAATAATTTTGAGCACAGAGTGACACAATACTATCGCTACTATTTTATGCAAGTTCCTCCCTTTGTTCCTGCTGCTGCTAATAAAAATAATCATAATAGGGCTTCCCTGGTGGCACAGTGGTTGAGAGTCCGCCTGCCGATGCAGGGGACACGGGTTCATGCCCCGGTCCAGGGAGATCCCACATGCCGCGGAGCGGCTGGGCCCGTGAGCCATAGCCGCTGAGCCTGTGCGTCCGGAGCCGGTGCTCTGCAATGGGAGAGGCCACAACAGTGAGAGGCCCGCGTACCGCAAAAAAAAAATAATAATAAATAATAACAATAAATATTTATTGAGCATCTACTATGTGCTAGGAACTTTACTAAGTACTTTACATATATTAAGTCATTTAATCCTCATATAAGGTATGTACTATTATCTCCACTCTGTATATGGAAACTGAGGCAGAGAGATTAAATAACTTGCCCAAGTAAACATGGCTAGAGCCAAGACTCAAAGCCAGAGTCCATGCTTTTAATCACTGTGCATTTCCTTCATAAGTATTACTTGAATGCCTGACACTGTATTGTTCTCTAAATAATATTTAATAATTTAGTGTTCAAGATGTTTTATTACTAGATAGCCATAATGGATTTTATTTTCTTAATCTAAATGAGTTCTCTCATGAATGTATATATAATTATCTGCTTTTAAATAGGCTTTAATATCAGAATTCAGAAAGACTAATTGACTTTTAAATGATCTTTCTGAGAGTTAATATTTCCCATTGAATATTTGTAGCCCCATGGCCCATACTTAAGAACTATAGCATTTTCTCTTTAACTTGAAACATTAGACGTTTAAAACTAAACATCTGTATCTCAATTTTGAAAATACTTTGGATTTAGATGGAAAGATAGATTGGCAAAGATTTTTGTATATTTCTTTGTAATTTAGTCATATTACATAGAAATAAAAATGCATATATTTTCAGATGTGTTTGGCTAATTAATAGTACTGTGAATAAAACTGCATTTTACTATTAAAAATAGGGGAGGAACCTAAACATCTAGGTTTTTCCTTAAATTAGTATCCCAGGTCCTGAGAAAATAATCTTTAATATAAAATTAAGAAAGGCAGGGAAAAAAAAAGTAAGGCAGCTTTGTAAAAGCTTTATACTAGATTCTCCCAGCTAGCCAGCTCAGTATTTCTTTGTCTGACTTAACAATATGTTAAGCAGTACACTAAATTACATTTGAGCAGATATCCTTAAGCAATAGAAGGGTCAATAAAATCTTGAATGGGATTGTTCAGTGGTCCCCGATCAATGAAATTTTTAGGAAGAGGGTGTTGCTATGGTAATTAACAACCTGGAAAAAATTTAATGTTTGCAATACATAAATGTTCCAAAATCTGGTTTTTTTAATTTACTTTCATAAATATATAGCCTCCAGCAATAAGTAAATAGTGAAATTTTTCACTATCAGTAAGAAGATAGTGCAGTTTGTATTTCAGAGTCCAGTTATTGTAAAGGCTTAAGTAATTGAAAGCAACAGTTTCAGCTTTTAGAGGAAAGGCTCAATTTTCATGATGAATGTGGATTACCTTGGGTATTACTAGACTGTTAAGTAATTAAGAGTTCACAACTCTTAATGCATATTGAAATCCCAGACTCTCAGTAAATGGGAAGGTTAATATTTTTTAAAACTCAGTTTTATACCTGGATATAGTAGGGCTGCTGTGAGCAGCAATAAAATATGGGGGGAGAAGTTGAACAATTTGTTTCTGTGAATTGTTAGGGTTTAATTTTTGTGGGAGTCTGTGCAATTTCCTGTGTAATACATGGATTATTTCTTAAAAGTCCAAAGGAATAAGTGACAAAGACACAGCCTTAACCTCAAAACTCTACCGTGCAGAAGTATTATTTTGAGAGACTATGGCAACCAGGAAACAGAGTATACTTTTAGATGTGCCATGATAAGTGCCCTCTTTTTAAGCTTTTCTTTTTTTTTTAAATTTATTTTATTTATTTATTTTTGGCTGCGTTGGGTCTTCGCTGCTGTGCGCGGGCTTTCTCTAGTTGCAGCGAGTGGGGGCTACTCTTTGTTGCAGTGCGCAGGCTTCTCGTTGCGGTGGCTTCTCTTGTTGCAGAGCACAGTCTCTAGGCACGCGGGCTTCAGTAGTTGTGGCATGCAGGTTCAGTCATTGTGGCTCGTGGGCTTAGTTGCTCCATGTCATATGGGATCTTCCTGGACCAGGGCTCGAAGCTGTGTCCCCTGCATTGGCAGGTGGATTCTTAACCACTGCACCACTAGGGAAGCTCCGTGCCCTCTTTTTATACTTGGAATTATGTAAAATATGATATGCCCCACAAAGATCTGGATTGGTGAGCATTGTAATAAGCAGAAAAGAAATCATATCTTGGGAATTCCCTGGCGGTCCAGTGGTTAGGACTCCGCGCTTTCACTGCCATGACCCGGATTCAGTCCCTGGTTGGGGAACTAAGATCCCACAAGCCCTGCGGTGCAACTGAAAAAAAAAAAAGAAAAAAGAAATCATATCTTGTAGCTCAGAGTGTTATATGCTGATATAGAAGCTACTATCCTTGCAGAGTGGGAAATGCCAATTGCAAGATATTTCTCTGATACAGGTCACTTGATTTCCCTGATGTATTAAATAAAATCTGAGATTATGACAGATTTATTTTGAAGTCAGATCCCAGCACTACCACTTACTAGTTTATGATTTGGAGCAAGATACTTAATGTAATAGGTAGATGGGTCAAAACTCGTCTCTTGCATCCTAGAAAATCACATGAACCTCACATGTAGCAATTTGAACAGCCTTCATCCTGGGATACCTTCTGTTTCTAAAATACATTGAGATTGCCTTCACTGTGAATTGAAACAAAATCTTAGTTTTAAACAAAACCAAAAAATAAAAAGCAATTTCTGGGCTTCCCTGGTGGCACAGTGGTTGAGAGTCCGCCTGCCGATGCAGGGGACACGGGTTCATGCCCCGGACCGGGAAGATCCCACATGGCGCGAAGCGGCTGGGCCCGTGAGCCATGGCCGCTGAGCCTGCGGGACCGGAGCCTGTGCTCCGCAACGGGAGAGGCCACAACAGTGAGAGGCCCGCGTACCGCAAAAAAAAAAAAAAAAAAAAAAAGCAATTCTTTCCTTCCCTCCCTGACATATTTCCAGAAGTGAAAGTAACTTTTGGTGAGAGAATAGGGCCTGTGTATAAGTAAGCTAAGTTTTAAGCCAGAAGGTACCTGAAGATAAATGTCACTTAGAGGGGTTTTTTTGATTATAAAATATCTGCTTTGTTTTTAAGAATAAAGGACTATTATTCCATGTTAAATGTGGTTGCCATTCTCTGTGAAAGCATTGAAAATTCTAACATTTTTATTTACGTTTTTGTTCTACTTAAAATGTCCCTTAGATTTTAAAAGGAAATATACATTAGTTGAATCTGAAATTCAGCTTGCCATTTAGAGTTCTAATTTCAGCTGCTCTCTCTTAAGTACCTTATTTCTTTAAAATAGTTCTTTTGTGACAATAGTATTCAGTGCTTCAAGCACCGATCACAGTGAAACAGAGTTCTACAGGCCTTTTGTATGAGTTGTTTCTATAGGACCTGCTCTGATGATGTGTAATTGTAATTATCTTTGTTTAGCTTTAAACACTATTTAAAATAGATGGTGTGTGTTTGCTGCTAAGACACCAAGGAACTTTGCAGAAACTAATTATCTCCTTAGCAACATTCTTAATAAAACTGCCTTCTGAATGAAGAGTGGTAGTCAATATTTTCTTCTCTCTCCGTAGCCATATGAAGTTTAATATGAATTTTGTATTGCTTTCCCTTCTCCTTTTATACATAATGAAATCAAAGAAATAAAAGATAGTAACTGATACCAGGGACCTCTATACAGGCATAATTTTCATGCCTTTTTCAAAGCAGAGAACCTGCCCTGAAAAAGGATCTAGGTAAATAGATTCAGCAGTGACCTGAACACATGCAAGTGCTTGCCTTAAGCAGTTAGTCTGTTATGTCTCTGGGGTCCATGCAATTTTGCAGTTTGCAGTGTGCAGACTGTCATCTCCTGTGTCAGTATTTGCACATCTTACGGATATACTTCCCCCTGGCCCTTACTACTTCCCTCTTCATTTGTCTCATTAGTCATACTGGCCTAATAGATCCTCAGTTAGCGGGGAATAAGTCAAATTTCAACTTCTGAAATTATATATGACATGGGTTGTTCTACTCACCACAAATATTTTCACCAAAGTCTTTGTGAAACAGTCAGAAGTAATATTGCCCTAGTTATGAGTTCTAGAATAGATAAACATTTATTGAACAAATGAGAAGAGCATAGTCAATAGTTCATTCACTCTTTCAGCAAATATTTACTGAATATTGGAATACCTCTGTGAATAAAAGCAAAGATCCTAATCCTCAAGAAGCTTACATTTTAATGCAGAGAGAGACAGAAATAAACAATAACTTAATAAATAAGTATATTTTATAGTAAATCAGAAGATGATAAATTCTATGGGGGAAAAAAGCAGAGCAAGGTGAACGGAAATCAGTAATGCATAGAGGCAGTAGGGTTCAGTCACACTGCTCAGTATGGTATCGGGAAAGGCCTCATTAAGAAGAGATTTGAGCAAAGACTTGGAGGAGCTGAGGGAATGAGCCAAAAACAGATGCGGGGAAGAGAATCTCAGGCACAGCAACGCTGTGTCCTAAGGCAGTATCATGCAGTGTATTCAAGGAGACTGAAGAGTCTGGGGTTGCAGTCAGGGAAGTAAAGAAAAAAACACTAGGAGAAAATATACCAAAATATTAACAGTGGTTAGCTCTGAGTTGTGTGGTAGTATGAATGATTTTGACTTTTATATTTAAATTTTTTTATTACAATGAGCATGAATTACTTGCGGGGGTGGGGGGAGCCTGCAGTCAGGTGGGGGGAGCCTGCAGCCTGCAGTCAGGCACCTGATCGTGGACGGCCTTGTAGACTATTTTGACGACTGGTTTTCACTATGAGTTAGAGAGCATTGTAGGACATTGGGGTTTTTTTTAACAGCTTTATTGAAGTAAAATTATATACCATACAATTCACCCCTTTAAAGTATACAATTCATTGGTTTTTGGTATATTCACAGATACGTGCAACTACCACCACAGTCAATTTTAGAACATTTTCATCACCTCAGAAAGAATCCCCCAGCCTTAAGGAACCACTAATCTACTTTCTGTCTCTATAGATTTCCCTGTTCTGGATGTTTCATATAAATGGAATCATATGATATATAGTCTTTTGTGAGTGGCTTCTTTTACTTAGTATAATGTTTTCAAGGTTCATCCATGTCATAGCCTAGATCAATACTTCTTTCCTTTCTACGGATGAATAATATTTCATTGTGTGAAATGAAATACCATATTTTGTTTATCCATATGTCAGTGATGGACATTTGAGTCATTTCCACCTTTTGGCTATTATGAATAATGCTGCTATATACATTTGTGTACAAGTTTTTGTGTGTATTGTAGAGTTTTGAGTAGAACCATGACATCTGACTTATATTTTAGCAGGATCACCCTGGCGATCAAGTTAATATGAATTGAGAAATATTATTTATCTTAAAATATTCAGAATGAATATGGGTTATTATAAAAATGCAAGTTTCCTAGACATATATAAATGAACTATACCCATTATGCATTCATCTACTGAGTCATTATTCTTGTTATGTTTCTGAAGCACATGATCGTACCTTGCAAATAAATGAGTACCTTGGTTTGGGTTTTGAGCTGGCTTTTGCCTTATCTCTTCACAAGTCAATCAGTGTTAAAGAGTTCTGGTCCTTGCTGGCAGCAGTTGACATGTTAGGTTAGCTGTGTGAGCTGAGAGGCCAAGAACCAGATCAGTACAGATGGAATTGTTCTCCCAATAGAAGAAATCCCTCTGTCTTCTCAGAAACAGGATAGAAGTGGAGTAGAAAAGGGAGGTGAGGTGAATGTATTAGTAGTGCTGCCAACATTACCTGAGCCCTGCCTGAACTGTGGATGAAGAGAGCTCTAGTCTTCCCCAGTGCTGTCAGTCAGTTCAGTACTTTCTTAAGACTTTTGACAAGGAGGAAAAGTAAACCTAGATCAACAATCCTCTTACTGCCAGATTCCCTTTCAAACCAATAATAATGACTACACATAGTAGGTTCTCTATAACACTACTGGATTCAAATAAACCCTCATTAACAAGCCTGCACAATAATTAATGGTCTCATTTTTCAGTTATTTTCTCTCTAACTAGCAAAGACGGATGAAGAAAAATAGGCTCCCCCACCCCCGCAAGTAATTCATGCTCATTGTAATAAAAAAATTTAAATATAAAAGTCAAAATCATTCATACTACCACACAACTCAGAGCTAACCACTGTTAATATTTTGGTATATTTTCTCCTAGTGTTTTTTTCTTTACCTGAAGGTTTTTGAGTTTTGTGTGTGTTATGTTTGTTTTTGATGTAATAAGGATCACATTACATTGTCTATAAAGTTTTGTACTTGCTTTGCCCACTTTTAATTATACTGAGAACATTTTACCATGTTATTAAAATTACTTAAAACGATCCTAATGGCTCTATAGTTTCAATTTTAAGGACGTATCTCTGTTTAACCATTACCATTTGACATTTAGATTGTTTACAATTTTTTGCTTGATATAAATACTGCAGTAAACATCTTGTATATTGATAAAGCCTTGTCCTATCTCTGAATATTTCCTCAAGATAAATGTACAGTGAGGCAGTCTCAAATATTGCTAGTAGAAGTGTAAATCCGTAACTTTTCTGGAAAGCAGTTTGACATTATATATTCAAGGGCATGGGGTTGACTTCATGGCTCTTGTTGTTATTGAGGGTTTTTTTTAGTTTCTTGATTTTTTAGAAGCCCTAACTCAGGTGTTGGAAGTGTTCTATATCTTGATCAAGAAGATGGTTACATGACTGTATACATTTGTTAGAATCATCAAATGATATCCTTAAAAGTGGAACATTTTATTGCCTATGAATTATATCTCAATTAAAAAATTAAAATTTTAAAAAACAAAGCACTGTAGTACCAAACTGACATTTTTTCCTTGAGATGGTTAGAAAGATAGATAAAAAGAAATAGTTTTCTTACTATGTATTTCAGTGTTATTTAGTGACATGCCCTAGAACCACCAGATATTAGCTGGTGTTATGAGCACATGATTTGAAAAACACTGATCCATAGCAACTCCTAAGAGGGGATTATGATGACACTAAGAAGTAAAATTTATTTAGCATATACTATGTGTTAGACACTGTTTTAATACTTTATACCCGTGCTATCCAAAATGTAGCCACTAGCCTTTGTAACTATTGAACACTTGAAATGTGGCTAGTCTAGTTTCAGGTGTGCCACAAGTATAAGATAAATATTGGATTTCAAAGACTTAGTACACAAAAAGTGTAAAATATCTCATTAATAATTTTTTAAGTTGATAATGTTTTAGATATATGGATTAAGTCAAATATGCTATTAAAATTGACGTTATTTATTTCTTTTTACCTTTTTAATGTGCTTACTAGAACATTTAAAATTACATAGCCACTCACATTTGTGACTTGCTTTGCATTTCTATTGGATAGAGCTGCTTTATTCATTAAATTTTTATTTAATTCTCATAACAACCCAGTGAGGTAGGTATTTTTATTATTATCATCAACCTTATTTTTCAGATGAGACTTAGAGTAGTTAAATACTTTGTCCAAAGTCATAGAGCTAGTAAGTAAGTGGCAAAGCTGGAATTGAACTCGAGTTAGTTTCCAATCTGGGCACTCAGTTGAAATAATATTTTAGGAAGATTTATCTAGCTATAATTTTTTTTTTGCGGTACGCGGGCCTCTCACTGTTGTGGCCTCTCCCGTTGCGGAGCACAGGTTCCGGACGCGCAGGCTCAGCGCCCATGGCTCACGGGCCCAGCCGCTCCGCGGCATGTGTGATCTTCCCAGACCGGGGCATGAACCCGCGCGCGTCCCCTGCATCGGGAGGCGGACTCTCAACCACTGTGCCACCAGGGAAGCCCTAGCTATAATTTTTTTAAATCCCTTGCTTATAAATGTCACAAGATAGCAAAATATGTTTTTATCAAATGGAAAATATGTGAAGCTTTCTGCCTACTAAAAAATATTGTAAACCAAAGCAGAGGAAAAACAGTATAAAAGTAAGGAATCATTTAGTTTTGTTTAAAGATTTCTGTCATCCAGAGATAATTAAGAATGAGATTTAAGACAGTGTTGCCCTTTGGATAAAAATGACTAACTTGATTAACTAGTGGCAGCTGTTAGTTTCATTACTACCCGAGATGATGCCTGAGCTTTGGTAATAATATAATTCTGACAAAGTCAGGACATTAGTGTTTTTTTGTAGAGAGTACAGTTTAGAGCTTAGAAAACAGTTAGCATTTTGAATTTCTGTAGATAGATTTGAAGCTGGGAGGATGCCGATTCATATTATCAACAGGTTCTTTATAGATTTCTACCTAAACAAGTAACACTAGAGACTTGGACCTTCTCCTATAACCACGAGTTGGTTTGATCTCTGAATTATTTACTGAAAAATTAGGATCCTGTGACAGAATTTACATTTCAAAGGAAGAGGAATTCAGAGGACACTTCTTCACTTGTAGGTATTTCAGAATCAGTTTTGAAACTGTTGGAACCATCACCATCTACCATCTCTTGGTAGAGATTTTTGGGAGAGTTTACTTTTCTCCTGTAACCAAAGTGTTAAAACACCATTGCCAAGAGCTGTGATGGAGTGTATCACCTGTCACTGACAAGCATTTATTGAGCACTGTTATGTGTAAAGTACTGTGCAAGGTGTTAGAAAGATGAAGACATATTCTATGTCGTTAAAGATCTCAGTGTCTAATGGAAAAATAGGCATATAAATGAATAACTGTAACAAGATGCTCTTTTAAAAAACTAAATTTAACGCAAGATTCAAATCTGTGTCCCCTGATTCCAATTTATTTGTACATTGAAACATATTTTTTAATTAAAAATAGCATTTTGTTACAAAATCAATACGTAATCCTTATAGGAAAAAAGTTTAATACAGTTAAGCAAAAATAAGATAATAAAAATATTCATACTACCACCATCACACCATTGGAAATATCAACCATCTTGATGTATGCCCTTTTAGGTTTTTTCCTATTAATGTATACACATGTATGTTTAAATAAAGTGGAATATACTATATGTGTACTTTCAATGAAAATACTTATATATGTCATTTTTAATAACTGAATAGCATTCTATTGTCCGATTGTGCCACAACTTATTTAACCAATCCTCAGTTTTTTGTTCACTCAGCAAGTACTTACTGAGCACCTATGTATTCCAAGAGCTATCTTGAGACTAGATGTATGACAGTGAACAAAACAAATATTTTTTGATATTCATTGTTTATATTTTTTTTACTCTTATAAACAGTGCTATAACAAACATGATTTTATATACATCTTTACACACTTGTCCATTTGTTCACTTGGGATAATAGTAATTGGGCATGTACTATATGCCAGACACTCTTCTGACTTCATTTCATATATTATCTCATTTAATCTTCATGATCCGAACGGTAATATTCTTGTGGTTCCAATTTTCAAGTGAAGAAACTGAAACATTAAGAGAAGACAATTAAGTAGTTTGCCTTAGGTCATATAGCAAGGAAGTGCAAAGCTAGAACTTAGGTTCAGATTTTTGTGATCCTAGATTCAATGCACTACTAGCAATGTTGAGATGAAATTACTGCATCAGAGAATATTAACATTTTTAAGATGCTTAAATACTAATTTGCCAGCCAGAAAAATTTTACGTTTATAGCTTCACACCATGCCCTTCCAACCCTGAAGTTAACTGCTCCTGATTCTTAAAAATAAATTTAAAAAAACCATCAATTTGGGACTTCCCTGGTGGTGCATCGGTTAAGAATCTGCCTGCCAATGCAGGGGACACGGGTTTGAGCCCTGGTCCAGGAAGATCCCACATGCCACAGAGCAACTAAGCCCGGAGCAACTAAGCCCGAGCACCACAACCACTGAGCCTGTGCTCTAGAGCCTGTGAGCCACAACTGCAGAAGCCCACGCACCTAGAGCCCGTGCTCTGCAATGAGAGAAGCCACCGCAATGAGAAGCCTGCGCACTGCAACGAAGAGTGGCCCCCAGTCGCCACAACTAGAGAAAGCCTGCACGCAACAACAAAGACCCAATGCAGCCAAAAAATAAATAAAACTAATAATTTTTTAAAAATAGATTAAAGAAAAGAAAAAAATCATCAATTTGTATGGAGAAAATTAGTTAAAAATATTTTACTTCAACTCAAAAGAAAGAAGAAAGAAGCAGATGAATAATGCAAAGCTAAAAGAAGAGACCAATAGGGGCTTCCCTGGTGGCGCAGTGGTTGAGAGTCCACCTGCCGATGCAGGGGACATGGGTTCGTGCCCCGGTCCGGGAAGATCCCACATGCCGCGGAGCGGCTGGGCCCGTGAGCCATGGCTGCTGAGTCGGCCAGTCCGGAGCCTGTGCTCCGCAACGGGAGAGGCCACAACAGTGAGAGGCCCGCGTACCGCAAAAAAAAAAAAAAAAAAAAAAAAAGAAGAGACCAATAAATGAAAAAGTCAGAAATAGAGACAGATTCAGAGAGGTATGTACTGTCTGGTTTCAAAGCAGCCTCCAGTTCCAGATTCCAGCCCCTTATGAGGCACTGATCTTACACTGGTTCAGTGATAGACCCCCACCCCCATGTCGTTGAGTACACTTTTTTTCTTTTGCTTAAGCTAGTTTGAATGGGTTTCTGTCTCTTGCAGCCAGAAGGTTGCAGTTTAGGAAAATGATATTATCTTTTACAAGTTTATAGGATGTGCCTTTTTGTGTGGTATGTAAGACCCTATCCAGTGTTTGCATATTTGTTTCAGGATTTGTTGGGTTAGACAATAAAAAACTTTAAATGAAAGGAAAAGCTCAAAAATGCTAATCCTGTGTAGTGACACATGAGAGACTCATTTACTTCTTTATTTCCTATGTTATCTACATTTTAATGTTTTTTAATGATGAGAAAGATGTTGTACAAATTTTTAAAGGTCAATTGATGTCCCTTGGGATTATTAGGTAGTAAAGTATGTAGTTGATTATCCTCTACACACTCCTGCAAAACTGTATTACCTTCCCCAATTGAATGATGCGTCCTTTAGGACATAAGTTCTTTCACTAGGATTATCATTAGAACTTCTGGGCTTGAATGAGACCTGTTATTTATAAATCACCTTATTGTACTCTTTGGTCTAAGAGGCAGTGTAGCACAGCAATTAAGAGCAAGGCCTCTAGTGACAGACTGACTACCTTTTTTAAATCCTAGTTTTGCCATATGTCCACTTGTATGACCTTAGGCAAATTATCTAACTTTTTTGGGCCTCAGTTTTCTCAACTGTAAAATGGAGGTAATAATAGCTCCTTATATCACTGTTATGATGATGGGGTGATATATATAAAATATTAGAGGAGAATCTGGCGCAGGGTAAGCACTTACTTAATATGTGTTGCTTGCTGCTGCTGTTGTTATTACTATTACATTTGGGGAAAATAAAGTAAAAAAGACTTTGGGGGCTTCCCTGGTGGCGCAGTGGTTGAGAGTCCGCCTGCCGATGCAGGGGACACGGGTTTGTGCCTGCGTCCAGGAAGATCCCACATGCCGCGGAGCGGCTGGGCCCGTGAGCCATGGCCACTGAGCCAGCGCGTCCGGAGCCTGTGCTCCGCAACGGGAGAGGCCACAACAGTGAGAGGCCCGCGTACTGCAAAAAAAAAAAAAAGACTTTGGATACTCATTGTCACTACCTCTATTGTCACCCATACTTCCAAATCACTTGTTTTGAAAACTACTTTAACGTAATTCGAGAGCAGAATTATATTATTATGCCAGGTACGAATATACTGGGGCAGTGGTAAAATTTACTCTGACGGTAGTCCAATTGCCAGGTGACTTTTGTGGTCTTTGGAGAAAAAGCTTTAGTAACTTGGTTTCCATTTGTGCTCACACAAATTTCCCCTTTGAAGCCTCCAGACTCAGTACCTCTATAATTAATAGACTTGCACAGAGTCTTCAACATCCTGTTTGCTACAGATAGGTAATTTGGAGCTTTGTTTCCTGTTGGGTTTGGGGGGGTTGTTTGTTTGTTTGTTTTGGTATGGCGGTCACCATTCTACTCCTCTAGTTGTGGTTGCTCTGACAAATTGACGTGGTCTTGAATGTTCCCAGTGGTGAGAAAGTACATCTGTAGCTCTCTTCATTCTCAGATGATAACCTCCTTTCGTATCTTTACGTGACTGATACGACAGGCAGTTCAGTCTTTGAGGAGTCCATCTCTTGCCCTGTGGACTATGAGGATAGTCCTTTCTCCTCGCGTGATACTCCAATGAATGACACAGGCACAGTGCTGGATACATGCAGAATCCCATTGGTTGCTTTTTTGTTCTGTATCTTCACAGGGGGAGAGGAAGTAGGACCAAGGGCTCCTATTTATTTGTTTTGCTTTGCTTTGCTTTTTGTTTTTTCATAAATCAGGTGTCCAGTACTAAGGTGGGAACTGGGAAGGAGTAGCTACAGTTTTTAATAGGCAGTTACACTGTTTGTAAGAAAGTATCATAGGGTAAAGTAACCTCAATGGAATTGGTTATAATCAAGGAAATATTTTATATCTTAATTCAGTGTTTCCCAAGGTCTGTTCTATAGAAAATTTGTTTGGGGAGATATCGATAGATATTGCATATAAAAAGATTCTTAGCCAGCTAAGTTTGGAAAAATCACTGTATCCTCCTGGAAAGGAGAGATATTCACATTAGCATGCAAAGATTGTGAGAAACTTCAGAGTATAGAAACCCTATAGATATAACTTTTTTTCTTAATTCTATCTTAATATAATGTTTTTATTAAAGAGTATGTGTAAATATAAGTTAGAAAATATAATGAATACCCTTGGATCCTTCACCTAAGGACTAGAAAATTGCCAATAACATGGATCTATCTGTGTGATCTGCTGAAATTACATCCTTTATCTCCCTACAACAAGTAAGCACTATCCTAAATTTTGTGTTTAATTCCCTTGCTTTGATGGGGAGAGTTGTATTTTTATCACTAATTCTAAACAATGCACTGTTTAGTTTTACTTATTTTTGAGCTTAATAAAAAAATTGTATCATACTTTTTCACTCAACATGCTTCTAAGATCCATCTGTATTGTTCCATGTAACCTTGTTCATTCCTTTGTCGGTGCTGTGTACCATTCCACTGTGTGAACATACCCCAGCTTGCTTCTCCATTCACCTGTCCACAGATATTTGAGTTGTTGGTTTTTTGTTTTGTTTTGTTTACTATTGCTATTACTATTGCTTCAGTCAGAGAGCAGTAAGAAAAAAATGTGAGCCAAGGATATTGACAGAATGTTATGATTATACTGTTTGGGAGCAAGAGGGAAGATATTTATTAAGTAGCTGCTTTATATAAAGTACACTTCCAAAGCAGGGCCTAAAATACAAAGAAAATAAGATGTCCCTATCTTTGATGATCTTATGTCCAGATAGGGGACTTAAACAAATCTGTATTTCTCAAATTAGGATATGATTAGTACCAGAGACACACAAAGGCACCAAATAAACATGACACATCTTTTGGAGTGTCTGTTTTCTTAGAATTGCCGGGGAGAGGGGATGTTCAGGGGTAGAATTAAATAATTTAACTGGAATTTAATTTAAATTCCTTGTCAAAAATATGTTTATGTTGAAATTTAAAAGGTCCTTTTATGAAAAATAACAAAATTGTTATGTATTTTTAAAACAAAATACCAGACCTCAAAGAAAGATGTAAGCTGGTAAACCAATTTGGACTGTACCCTCAGGACTAATAGATTCATTGTCTTCTGTTGTTAGGGGTTCTTAGGAACAGAAATTTGAGAAGTGTTAATGTATGTAAGTTAAATAAAATGCATCCAAAATAGATATAATTAACTCTGGCAGAGTAATCAGGAAATGCTTCACAGTGGAGAGAGCATTTGTGCTAGACCTTAAAGAGTAAGTTGGATTTCCATAGGAAGAAAGAGCATTCAGGACTGAGAAAACAGCATAATTGAGGACAGGAGGTGGTGGGGAAAGGTACAGCCCATTTGAGAAATAATGAGTTCTTTCTGGGTAAAGTATATACATCCAGTGAGGAGCAAGATGATGTGTGTGTGTGAGACTCCTAATATTTTCCGACATAAATGTTGAAAGCCAGACTTTTTCCTTACTCCTGACAAAATTGCTGTTAAATATTTAGCAAAAGTATAGCATGGTAGGTGACATTTAAGCTGAGGTCTTAACTTCTTTAAAAAATATGAATCTGATTCATGTATTCCTTCAGCAAATACTTAATTCAACATCTACTTTATACTAAGGATACACACATCAAGAAGATATTACTCGAGGTGTACATTAACTGGTAAGAGAAGTCATTAGAAGAGAACTTGCACAGCTCCCACTACTGCTGCTATCCTCCGCCTTCACATCACAGTGGAGAATGCTCCTGGCTAAGCCCAGCCCTCCTACTGGGGCGCCAGATTGCATCCCCTCACCTACCCCAGGGCATCACTCCAAACCTGCTCCTCTCTCAATTTCCCACTCTATTGGATCATTCACAGAAGCATAGAAACATGCTAGGATTTTTCCCCTTCTTTAAAAACCTTCTATTAACCTCCTATCTCTTTCCACATTCTATACTATTTCTCTGTTCTCTTTTATAGCAAAATTCTTCAAGAGTTGTTTTTACTCACTGCCTCTGATTCCTCTCCTTATATATTCTCTTAAACCTCTACCTTCTTTTAAACCTTACCTCTTCTCTTAAGCCACTCCATTCAGGCTTTCATGCCCATCAATCCCCACAATTGCTTCTGTTGTGGTTCCAGGGATCTCCACATGGCTAAAGTCAGAGTCACCTTTTAGTACTCATTTTACTTGCAGCAGCATTTGACACAGTTGATCAGTTCCTTCATTTTGAAAGACTTTTGTCACTTAGCTTCCCGAGACTGTACTCGCCTAGTCCTCCTCCCTCACTTGCCATTCCTTCTCTGTCTCTTTTGTTCATTTCTCCTGTTTTTGGAATCCCTGGAACTCTGTCCTTGGACTACCTCTCTTCTTGTCTGCACTTCACTCCCATGTAGTCTCATGGCTTTAAATTTTATCCTCTAATGACTCCCAGATTTACATCTCTAGTCTAGAGTTTTTCAACTTCAGCACTTAGTATTTGAGGACAGACAATTCTTTGTTGTGGGGAACTGTCCTGTGCATTATAGGATGGTCAGCAACATCCCTGGCCTCTACACACCAGATGCCAGTAGCACCCCAGCAGTTATGGCAACCAAAAATGTTTCCAGACATTGCCAGATGTCCTCTGGGCATAAAATCACACCCTTCCCCATTGAGAACCTCTATTTTTAGTCTGAGCTTCTCCCCCAGACTCCAGATTTATATATCTAACTATTTGACACTTCCACTTGAATGTCTAATAAACATCCATATTTAACAATGATCAAACCAAGCTTCTGATATTTCTTCTTAAATATAATACCCCTCAGACTTATCCATTCTTCTAATTTCTTAGGCCAAATACCTTGTTGTCTTCGTGACTCCCCTCTTTCTCTCACCTACATCCTGATTTACCAGTAAATCTTGTGATCCTTCCCTTCAAAGTGTGTCCAGAATCTGATGCCCTCTCACCACTACCAACCTGGTTCATGCCACCATCACTTCCCATCGGGATCATTACAACTGCCTTACCCTTAACCCCTATAGTCTGTTCTCAATACAGCAGTAGAGCGATCCTGAGAAAATATGTAATTCAGGGCATGTCACATCTCTGCACAAAACCCTCCAGATGTTTCCCATCTTCCTTAAAGTAAAAATCAAAATCCTTACAATCCTTACCAGGCCTTACATGATCTCATCTTCACACTCCCCTCCATCCCCTTCCCTTAATCTCTCTAATCTCATCTCTTACTACCCAACTTCACTCCAGCCACACCAGCCTCCTTCCTGTTCCCTGAACATACCAGGCCTTGGACCCCTTGTGCTTGCTCCTCTCCCAGATATGTCTTCCATTGCCTTATTCGAGTCTTGGCTCAAATGTCAGTTTCTCAGTGAGGTCTTCCTTGACCACTAGATTTAAAATCTCACACCACCACTATCACCTCCAAGTCTCCTTCAAACCTGCTTTATTTTTCTCCATAGCATTTTCTTCATCTAACTTACTAGAGAGAGTTCTCTTGAATAAGAGAACAAGATTGTCTGGGTTTGCATCCCAACCTGGTCACTTTCAAGATATAAGACTTGATTCCTGTGCCTCAATTTCTTTGTAAAATAGGATAGTTTCTATCTCATTAGAATAGTACCTCGCATATAGTAAGTGATATGTTTTCACCATTATTATTATATTTTACTTATCAATTTTGCTTGTCTTCCCTCCTCCCCCAGTGGAATATAAATTCCATGAGAGCAGAATTTTTTTACTTCACTTACTGCTATATTCACAGCTTCTGGAACAGTGCCTGGCACATAGGTGCTTAATAAATGTCTGTTGATCAAATTGTTATCTCTAGAGAGACTAATGGGGAGAAGAAGAGTCATGGAAGACTTGAGCTTTATGTATACTATTTACAACTTTTACAAAAGGAATGTATTCATGTATTACTTGTACCCTCAAAAAACTCATAGGCTTACATGGAAAATAGACATGTAAACAAATAAATTCCTAGAGGAATATTGTGAGAGCGAGTTGGGTTTTAAAAGATGCATCGTTCCACTAGATAAAATGCGAGAGGGATGAGACAGCTTTCTAGACAGAGGGAATAGTGTGTGCAAAAAGCAAAGAGGTATAAAACATAGTGGTAGCTCTGACAACTGTAATCAGTATTTTGAGGTATTAAAAGTTCCATCTTGGTGAATGGATAAAGAAGATGTGGTACATATATACAATGGAATATTACTCAGCCATAAAAAGAAACAAAATTGAGTTATTTGTAGTGAGGTGGATGGACCTAGAGTCTGTCATACAAAGTGAAGTCAGTCAGAAAGAGAAACACAAACACCGTATGCTGACATATATATATGGAATCTAAAAAAAAAAAAAAGCTTCCAATGAACCTAGGGGCAGGACAGGAATAAAGACACAGATGTAAAGAATGGACTTGAGGACACGGGGGGGGGGGAAGGGTAAGCTGGGACGAAGTGAGAGAGTAACACTGACATATATACACTACCAAATGTAAAATAGGCAGCTAGTGGGAAGATACTGCATAGCACAGGGAGATCAGCTCGGTGCTTTGTGACCACCTAGAGGGGTGGGATAGGGAGGGTGGGAGGGAGACACAAGAGGGAGGGGATATGGGGATATATGTATACATACAGCTGATTCACTTTGTTATACAGCAGAAACTAACACAACATTGTAAAGCAATTATACTCCAATAAAGATGTTAAAAAAAGAAAAAGTTCCATCTTGGGACTTCCCTGGTGGCCCAGTAGTAAAGAATCTGCCTTACAATGCAGGGGACATGGGTTCCATCCCTGGTCAGGGAACCAAGATCCCACATGCTGCGGGGCAACTAAGCCCACACACCACAACTACTGAGCTCGCATGCCCCAGCTAGAGCCTGCGTGCTCTGGAGCCCGTGGGCCACAACTAGAGAAGAGAAAACCCACACGCCACAACTAGAGAGAAGCCCACGCACCGCAACAAAAGATCCCGTGTGCCGCAACAAAAGATCCCGTGTGCCGCAACTAAGACCCGACAAGGCCAAAAATAAAATAAATAATAATAAGTCTTAAAAAAAAAAATAAAAGTTCCATCTTATCCCTCTCTCTCACTAATTCCTATGTTCCAGCTAAGTATTTGGCTATAATTAGAAGCTTATTACTCCATTAAGGCAAATGTCTCAGTCCATTAAGGCAAATGTCTCAGGTTTTTTTCTCATTATTTTCCTGTAAGTCTTTTTCTATTTTCCTGCCCCCCAGAATGTCCATTCATTTTTTTCATCATACCACTCTTCAGATTTGATTCTAAATTCCCGCAATGTCTTTGTTATAATAAGAAACTCACATGTAATTTCTGTCTGTGGAGTATAGTAAAAAAAAAAGGAGATGATAGATAGATAGAGTTTTGTTATAATATGTAGCTTTGTTTAGGAACACAGTTGTTCAGCTCAATTATTTTAGTAATTAAAATTTAAAATGCTATAAATGTTAGTGTCTAGTCCCTTACCAAAGACTTAAAAGTGAAGAAACTTGTTTTTTAATGTGTGATGCAAGACTTTTTGAGGTTGACTTTTTAAAATCAGGGATTTTTTCTACCCACCTTCCTTCTCTACATAGAGCTGGGAAGGCACCCTTGATGACAGCACAAACCAAGGCAAGCAATAGTGCTAATCCACTAGATCAGCTCCTGGTACCATCACTGTGTATACCATCTCTCATGTTGCATTGTGTATCTCTCTGAGAGCCCCTTAAAGTTAGGAGTCATAACAAGTGTTCATATGAACACCTAGTTCAGTGCCTACCACATAATGGATGCTCAGTAAATACTGGTTAAATTTAATTGAACTGAGCTGAATTGAATTGGATTATAGTACCACAGGGGAAGGGGATTTTTGAGTTTGCTTTTTAAGTAAGACTGATTTAAAACAAATCTAGAAAAGAAAAATCATTCTTTTTTGTTGTTTTTAAACATAGTCTAAAGTTTGGGGTACAGATACCAATATGTTCATCACCTATAATTTTTAAAGCATTCTGCAATGACTCATCAGAGTCCCCAAATAGATACTTTTTAAAAAGCCACAATGGCCCTGGGGAACAAAATTAGGCCTGGCAAATATAAATAGTGTTTTCTCTTTGCAGTCAAGAATGTGGGGTCTTGGGCTTCCCTGGTGGCGCCGTGGTTAAGAATCCGCCTGCCATTGCAGGGGACACGGGTTCAAGCCCTGGTCCAGGAAGATCCCACATGCTGCGGAACAGCTAAGCCCGTGCGCCACAACTACTGAGCCTGCACTCTAGAGCCCGCCAGCCACAACTACTGAAGCCTGTGCGCCTAGAGCCCGTGCTCCGCAACAAGAAAGCCACCCCAGTGAGAAGCCCACACACTGCAACAAAGAGTAGCCCTGCTCTCTGCAACTAGAGAAAGCCTGTGCACAGCAACGAAGACCCAACGCAGCCAAAAATAATAAATAAATAAATAAAATTATTTTTTTTAAAAAAGAATAGATACCTAAAATTAAAAAAAAAAAGAATGTGGGGTCTTGTTGATACACAGAGGAGGATCTTTAAGTATAATTTCAGGAAAGTTACTCCTTTCCTTTGTACATGTAGGAGTCTCATGTGAAGCAAAGATCACCTCATAAATTCCTACAGGGTTTCCCAGCATATTTGTTTCATTCTTACTAAAAGTGCCTAATGAATAACTTCTGTGTTATCTTTCAAAAAAGAAAGGCAATGCTGCCTCATTTCCTGACACTTGTTTTCTGGCCTCAAAGTGTCTCCTGTCCAACTGGCCAAAGAGCCAGGCTAGACAGAGGTGCCAGTATTAACAGAGGTGTTCAGTAGAGGAATAGATGAATTTAGCTTCTGCTCCTTTCCCTCTACTTCACTATTTTCTTCTTTTGCAAAGGAGTTTGGAATTTAAATTTTCTAAGCCTAGAATCTTCCAGGTCTAAGACTGCACAGCTGTGGTAATAATAAGGTACCTGGTCATTTCTCCAACCCTCAATCTGCTATAGATCCGTATCCTGAGAACGAGTCCAGCATACTTATAAGTAATACCCCCAAAACTCCTGTGTTATAGAGAAGGCTTTCTTGCCAATGGGTAGCTATTTTAATTACTTCATTTATTCCGTATACCTTTATTGGGTACCTACTAGGTGTCAGCCTCTGTGGTAAACCCTGGAGATCCAAGATGAATAAGTGTTAGTCCCACCCTAAATAACTCACAGTCTATTTTGGCATCAATAATGTATAGAGTACCTAATTAATAATAATATGGTGCTAAAATAGCACTAGGACAAAGTGATAATAATGATGGGGGTGATTAGTTCAGCATGGAGGAGAGTTTGGGAAAGCTTCACAGAAAAGGTGGCTTTTAATCCTCAGCCTTAAAGGATAAAAGGGATTTCATCAGACAGATGTCCTCTATCATTTCAGGCATAGGACATAATAAGAGCAAAAGCATAAAGGTATGGAAGCTCAGGACATGTTTAGGGAACAGTGAGTGGTTGGGCATGGAAGGCACATAGGCTGCATGGTTGGTGGGAGATAGAACCAGACAAGTGAGAGTATTGTGTGGTACTGAAGGGTACAGATTCTAGAGCTGGGTTTGAATCCCAGCTAAGACACTAACTAGCTTTTGTGATCTTAGCAAGTCACTTAACTTCTCTATAGCTTGGTTTCTTCATTTTTTAAATGAGGATAATAGCATATATACATATACTACGTTTATATGTATACACACACACAGCTCAAACCAGTTCTCAGAACAAAAGAAATACAAGTATTATTAGGAGGCCACATTATGAAGGGCCTTGAATTTTAATCTGTATTATTCTGTAAGCAAAAGAAAGGTTTTAAAGCAGAAGAGGGGAGAGTATGCAACAGGATATAATCTGTATCTTAGAAAGTTGGTGCCACTTTGGAGAGTAGACTGGATAAAGAAAAGACTAGAGGCACAATACAAGTTCTGAGGCAGTTTCAAGAGTTTAGATAAGAGGTGCTGATAGAACATGGTTCTGAGTTGATAGTAGCCTTGCCCTTAAAACTTCTGGGTTCCTGACTAGAAATTTCAAACTTGAAATATTAGTCTTAACAGATCTCACAAGTTTAACGCTAAAAGACACAGTGAGAACCCTGGGGACGCGCACAAAGGGGTTCTCCTTCTAGTCTGGATGTTTTAGTGCTCAACTGATGCTTCTATTCTGCACCCAAATATCAGACCAGTGCTTCTTCCATTCATGATAACCTTTCATCTAGTTAAATGTCATGAGCAAGACATTCTGTTTTGGAGATGCTTTTTTTTTTTTTCCCTTGAGTAACCTCAAGTCTACTGGTCAGTTTCCTAGAGGAAGTTCTGGCTTCTGGACTGCACAGCCGAAGCAAGGACAGCTCTCAAGTTACATCAAGGTTAGCAAGCAGAAGATGAAATGGTGATGGAGAGGTGAGAAGAATGGTGCAACTTCCCCTCTTGCCTCGCTGCAGGCTTTCTCCACTGACCAGAGGGGTGTTGGAGAAGAGCCTTGGGCTTTGTGCTTCTTGTTATAACCCATCTCCAGGTAGCCTGCTGATTCCTGAACTGTTGGCACAGACACCAAGACTCCAGTGGTGAGTTGAGAATAAGTCTGAGCCCATTCCAACACACTTCTCTCATGTTTTCTTTATCAAATAACTAAATGTATTCCTTGTATTTGATAGCACAATCACTTCAGTTTCTGGCAAATTTTGTTGGGATCTTACTTGAGAAAAGGGTTATCAGAGCTTAAAGGAGTTTTAAAAAGTAAAAATTAGATGCACATACTGTAGACTCTTCTCTTGACCCCTTTTATTTTTCATTAACCACATTCCTGAACAACTCATTTCTGAAAACCCATCATATTTCTGTAAGAACCATCCAAAAATTGTCCCTAAATTGCAATTTTCTGTGGTACTGAGAAACCATGTATGACTACAATAAAAATCCATTTTGTGAAAAGATACAAGTGATTTGTTTTTGTTTCTTTGGGGTTAATAACTATTTATGGGAATTTATGTGATGAGGCATGAGCTGGCTTTACACAAAACTTAGAGAAGGCATTGCCTCTACCCAAAGGATATTTAAAGTCTGTCAAGACAAATAATAAATTCTGGTGTCAATGGGACTTCCCTAGTGGCACAGTGGTTAAGAATCCACCTGCCGATGCAGGGGACTCGTGTTCAATCCCTGGGCTGGGAAGATCCCACATGCCGCAGAGCAACTAAGCCCGTGCGCAACAACTACTGAGCCTGTGCTCTAGAGCCCACATGCCACAACTACTGAAGCCCATGCATCTAGAGGCCGTGCTCTGCAACAAGAGAAGCCACTGCAATGAGAAGCCCACACACTGCAACGAAGAGTCGCCCCCGCTCGCTGCAACTGGAGAAAGCCCCCGTGCAGCAACTAAGACCTAATGCAGCCATAAATAAATAAATTTATTTATTTGTTTGTTTATTTATTTATTTATTTTAAATGACTCATTTAAAAAGGAGTCATCATTTGTTTTTTTCAATCTTTTGGCCGCACCACGCGGCATGTGGGATCTTAGTTCCCTGACCAGGGCCCCCTGCAGTGGAAGCGTGGACTCTTAACCACTGGTGTCAATTTCACTTCTCTTGAAAGCAGTGGAAACTGATAATGTCATTAATACCAGGAAATTATCGTGTGCTCAAATCATATCACAGTCCCTCTTTGGTGCTTTGTAATAAATTTTTTAGACCTTTTATGTTGATTAACATTCTCTAGCATCAGATAGCCTAGGCTCAAATCTGTGTCAAGTTATGTGGCTTTGGGAATGTTATTAAGTCTCTGTGGCTCAGGTTCCTCATCTATAAAAAGAGAGTAGGGCTTCCCTGGTGGTGCAGTGGTTGAGAGTCCGCCTGCCGATGCTGGGGACACGGGTTCGTGCCCCGGTCCAGGAAGATCCCACATGCCACGGAGCGGCTGGGCCCATGAGCCATGGCCACTGAGCCTGCACGTCCGGATCCTGTGCTCCGCAACGGGAGAGGCCACAACAGTGAGAGGCCCACGTACCGCAAAAAAAAAAAAAAAAGAGTAATAAAGTACCTCCTCATAGGAGCATAAGGACTAAATGAAATGAGAGAATACATTTAAAACACTTAGAACTTTGGTATATAGTAAACCACCAAAGGAAATTTGACTAATAATAGTAAATAAGATTGACTGCTGTCTCCAAGTTGGGGATACAAAATCACTACACAAAATGGTTGGATTCCTGTCATCCTCCCACTACATTAATCAGCAGTTCAAGAAGTAGAGGGAAGAGGTGAAGGGTCATCTGATCCATCTCCCTTTTCCCCATTCCTCTCTCAACTCTCTACCATTGTTTCTTCACCTTACACTCATGCGAAGCCCTAAGCCTTTTGTCTATATTACAGCTAAGAGCTAAGATCTAATAAGTTCTGTTCTGTTTTGGTTGTTTTTTTTTAATAATAAAAAAAGTAAGGCAGCCTTACTTTTAAGGCTAGGGGAGACAAGTTTTAAATGCAACGTTTTACAAGTTACATAGTCTTTTCAAATAAACAGAAACCTCCTTCCTCCAAGCAGGATTACCTGTGCTTGCCTTTCTCTTGGCAAGATAGCTCTGGAATAAGAACAGAGATTTTTCTAATATCATTCTCCTCATTATTCACCTGCTTCCATTGTGCCTACTCAGCTAACAATATCAAGAAGTCTAGGGACTTGCCTGGTGGTCCAGTGGTTATGACTCCTTGCTTCCACTGCAGGGGGCCCTGGTCAGGGAACTACGATCCCGCATGCCATGCAGTGCAGCCAAAAAAAAAATTTTTTTAAGTCTAAGAAATGAGCCTTACCTTCAGGATGTTTTATGCCAGAAGTTGGCATTTCTTTATTAAGGATCAAAGATTCATATTTTTATTTAAGATTTACAGAGCTGATTACATTATTACCGGTCCTTTATTTTTTCCCTTTAAAAACATTTTTTTTTTTCAATCTTTTGGCCACACCGCGCGGCATGTGGGATCTTAGTTCCCTGACCAGGGCTCCCCTCCCGTGGCACCGTGGACTCTTAACCACTGGACCACTAGGGAAGTCCCTAAAAACGTCATTTTAATTAAGGTCTCATGCTTTTTTTTTAATTTTTTGCGGTACGCGGGCCTCTCACTGTTGTGGCCTCTCCCGTTGCGGAGCACAGGCTCCGGACACGCAGGCTCAGCGACCATGGCTCACGGACCCAGCCGCTCCGCGGCATGTGGGATCTTCCCGGACCGGGGCACGAACCCGTGTCCCCTGCATCGGCAGGCGGTCTCTCAACCACTGCGCCACCAGGGAAGCTCCCCCCACCAGTATCTTATCTCCACCAAAGAAGGACATTGAGTTATCTGAGTTATTTTTGTGGTTTGTGTGTGCGGTAATGTCAAGCTCACTGAGGAGACAGTGCTGTGAAAATGAGAAATGGAACCCGTAAGTTGTTACTCTGAGATTTCTCACTTTCGAGGTGGTCTTCAGAAATAGTCTCAGTTCATAGAACCCAAGTCAGGTGCCACAAGGTTCACCTGGTAGAGAGAAGTAAAGCTTGAAGAACAGGACAGGGGAGGAGTATGGCTTATGGGAAGAGGGATGAGTAGCAAGACAAAGGGAGACAAAGTAAGGGAAGGTAGGGGCAGGATGATAAGATGAGGCAGTGCAGCGGTGCAGGTTAATGAGAGAGAAAACCAGAGATTTATGTAACATCTCCAGGAGCAAATAGGCAGGGAAGGTTCTCCAGCCCACATGCATCTGTTCTGGAATCTGAAAATTACTTTGGAGGGTTTTGATTTTTTAGGAGTCCCTCTGCCTGATATTCCACAAAGCTCCAGCTCCTGCCTGATATAGCACATAGGACCCTAGTACCTTGCATACAGGACATACTCAAGTATTTGCTGACTAAAGGAAGATGGGGCAAGTCATGAATTACTTTTTTCCCCATAAACCAGAATCTATTTAAACTAAGAGTCCAAACCACTCCTATCTACCTGGCAAGCAAGCCCTCAAAAGATCAAACAGGGTAGTGTTCTTACCAGTATGATGGGACATTTTGCTTCCTTACTTACGAAGATACCCTGGATTTTCTCATTCTTTTTAAATCACTTTTTAAATAGAGAGGGTGGGAAATAGAGATGGTGGGAAGGGGAGTGTGTGTGTGTGTGTGTGTGTGTGTGTGTGTGTGTGTGTATGAAACCTAAACAGAGTGGAGTCAGAAAACCTGGATTCTAATCTATTTAGCCAGTAACTTGCTGTGTAAACTTGGGCAAGTCCATTGATTTGCCATGCCGTTTCCTCATTTTCCAAGTGGGAATAATATTTATTCTATTGATATATACCTCACAAGGTGGCACTAAAGAGTTAAAGAAATGATATATGAGAGCATTTTGAAAGGATACATTTCTATATGAGTCTAAAATACAGGAATTAATTAGTATGGTAAATGAAAAGAGGTTAAGAGGAATATTATTGGATTAGGGGAAAAGGGGGCCTCAGAAAAGAGAGAAGCCCCCTCCTTTATTTGACAGATACCAGAAAAAGCCAAGACCACTCCACTCCTTAATTTGGCCAACATTTTCTTTTATCTTGAGACATCTCTGAAAAAAGGGGTTCTTTCTTTTTCCTGCTTCTCTGTGCCAGGGATTTGTATTCATTTTGAAGTTACTGTCTGCCTACCATATGCCAGGCAATGTGTTCGTTAGCTCATTATTATTTAGTAATTAGCCCTAGAGGGCAATACTGTATTTTTAAAGGACTTTCATGGGTTATCTCATATATTGCCCTATCTTTCCTTGTTGATGGAATTGGCAGTCACTACTTAATATGTAGAGGAACTGAGGCCCAAAGAAATTCAGTGACGTGACCAAAGACCACGGGGCAGTGATGAAACTAGTACCCAAACCTAGGTTTCCTGACTTTCCTCTTCCTGTTAAGTGGGTACTGGGAGAAAAATGAAGTTACCAAGATGCTGGTGTGTGGGCTCTGAGGCAGATCTGGCTTAGGGGTGATCAGCAGAGCCTTCCCCAGCTAGGGCATCCTCTGGGCATTGCGGTAGACAGGATGGAATTTTTACGTGTCAGTGCATCAGGGAGAGATACCAGGTAGTAGGAAGTTTAAGCCTCACCTGGAGCTTGTCTGTAAAGCCACTTGGTCTAACAGACCAGGGCTCTGGAGACAGACAGTTCTATTCCTGCCAGCACTTACAGTGTGTCTGCAAATCCCTCAGCCATTCTGAATCTCACTTTTCTCTCCGTGCAATGGAGATCATAATATGTACCTCGTACTTAGGGTTATTCTCCTGAGGCTCAAATAAGGCCTGAGGCTTTGTAAACTGGAAGAAATGTGTATTAATATTAACTTCTCTTCCATGGAGTCGCCCTTCACATCGGTACCCTCCATAAAACTTTTCCCCAACGGTTGACCTGCCCAGACCACTATCTGTACCACCTAGGGAGTGTGAATTACAGTTGCCAGTCCTGGGTAACGCGCCCTCCCAGCTCACGTTCTTGTTTTTGTTTTGGCTTTGAGGGGGAGAGGATCCCGATCTAGGTTATCGCCGGTCTTCATAAACCTCCCTGTCTCCCTATCATCCGCTCCATCCGCCCCTGCCGTCTCTCTCGGCAGGTCGGCCCGGGCTGTCTTTTCTGGCTCCACCTCTCGCTCCGGCGGTCTGTGGGAGTCTCGGACTCCCTGCCCCTCCAGACGCCGTTCTCCGGCGGGGTTTAGGTCTGTCTTCTTCACCCTCAGTGAGTCAGAAACAAAGGAGGGGGGTGGAGGGAGCGCACTCTCTCCGGCTCGGCGATTCGCCCTTTATTCTGAACTCGCAACGTCAGCGGGCGGGTGGATGGAGCTGCGGGGCGCGGGCTGGGCCGCCCACAGCGCGCCGGGCCGGGGGAGCGGCCGGGCCGGGCCGGGCGGGCGGGCGGCGGGGGAGCTTTCGGGGGCCCGGGCCGCGTGGGCGCCGGGATGGAGGGCGCCGAGGGGCGGGGAGCGGGCGTGCGTGTGTGTGCGAGCGCGAGGAAGGCCGGCCTTTAGTGTAACCGGAGCTACAAAGAAGGGGAGAGGGAGGGAGGGAGGAGCGGCGGCGGCGGCGCCGGGGGCCTCTCCGCACCCTCCCCCTGGGCAGGAGCCCCCTCGAAGCGGCCTCGGCCCCCGACGCGGGGCCGCCCCTCGGCGCCCGCGTCCGCCCGCCCGCCCGGAATGATGAAGAAGAACAATTCCACCAAGCGGGTGAGTGCGCCCGCCCGCCCCGTGCCTGCCGCTGACTTTGTGCCCCGAGGACCCCAGCCCCGTCGGGGCCGCGGGCGGCCGGGTTGGGGGCCGGGGACGCCCCGCGCCAGCCCCCTCCTTCCGGCTCGTGGCCCGATCGCCGGTCCCCTTAGCCTCGGCCTCGGCGCGCTGGGCCCCACGACGAGGCACCGGCGGGGGCTTTTGTTTGTTTACTTGGGCTGGGGGTTAACTTGGCTGAGTTTCTACCCGACCCCCGGCCTCCCCTTCCTCGGGCGGCTGGCGGCCGCCGGCATCGCGCTCTGCAGCGGCAAGAAGACAATGAGAAATAAAATAAAATGCCGTTAATCCCGGCGCGGCGAGGAGGGAGGCTGGGGGAGGGGGCGGGGGGCTCGGCGGAGACCCGAAGGCCACCCCTCGGCTCCAGCCCGGCCCTCACCCCTTCCACTGGCAGTTCCAGTTGTTTATTTGGGAGAAGGGGGAGGGGAGCGATGGGGAAGCGAGTTCCTTGGAGTGAAAGGCTTTGAAGAAGTGGGGAGCGAATGCGGGTCTCCCAGACTCCAGCTGCGGCGGGGCGGACACGGGAAGGAGGGGACCGGGGACTTGAGGAGGGCGCTGGGGACGGAACGGGAGGAGGAAAAAGCTGTAATCACCTAATCGTGTGGTTCTCATCTGGCTCGGGGGGCAGGGGCCTCAGGATGGAAATCATCAGTCTGCACCGCCTGAGAAGGTCGGCTGGGTCCGGAAATTCTGCGGGAAAGGGATTTTCAGGGAGATTTGGAAAAACCGCTACGTGGTGCTGAAAGGGGACCAGCTCTACATCTCCGAAAAAGAGGTAGGTGCCCTTTGCCGCTAACTATCCCTGTTTTCTCATAGTCCCCACTTTGTCTCTCCGCAGGGGTCTTATCTACTTCTCATCTCCCCCTTACCTCATTCCTCATTTTGTTCCAAAAGCTAGTTCAGCGGTCTGGTTGGTCTCTACCCCCATCTTATCTGCAGAGAAAGGTCACCCTTTAATGAGGAGACTGGAGTTAGAATTAGAAGTTGAGTTTGCATCTTATTTAAAAATTTTTCTTTGGAAATACCTTTCTGACAACCATGATAACTCCCTCCCAAGAATGTCCCAAAAGTTTTAAGTGTCCCTGCTGGCCGCCACCCTATCCTGGCCTCTAGCTGACCGTAGGATTATTTTTTCTTTGCTGTTGCTGCTGAAACACTGTTCAGCTTATTCTCCACTCCTTCCTGCCCTCCCCATCCCAACCCAGCTAGCCTCCCCTTTCCTATCTCTCACAGGGACATATACAAGTCATATCAGTAGTGCAGCTGCCCTGAATCACAGAAAACACACATACAACCCAGGGTCAGTCTCACATGACCTCAGGTAGAGTATTTGTAAGTGGCAGTGGTTTCTGTTGAAGCCAGTGTCCCTAACCAACATGTTCTCTGTTCCCCATCCCCACTCCACTGAAAAACAAAGAAGCAGGGAACTCATTCTCCATTCCTTCCTGCCCAGCTGCCCCCCACCAGTTATAGCAGAAGGGAGAATGGAGTTATGAATCCCTGTGTGTCTGTGTCTTTGGGGCTATAGTTAAAATGAAAACCACAGTCCACATTGGGTCAGAACCTGAGCCCACATATTGAATCCAGATTACTCTCTCTGTTAACCTCTAATTCTTGGGATAAATGACACATAGTAATATTGAGAAACTGAAATTGCCCCTCCATAGGTTAGAAGTCATTCCAGTCCCTACCTCTGTGACTGTGTCAGCATTGCCTAGGAGACTGTCCTGAGTTCCCCTGGTAGGATGACCCTCCACCCGCCCCCTCACCCAGGGCTAACTGCGAAGTCCTCCCTGAGTTCTAACCTCTTCTGCTTTCTGCATAGACTATATTTAGGTAAATAAATCCTTTTATGGTATTGAAATAGACACATGCGCAGTCCTAGAGAAAGTATTCATCTGAACAGGACATCTACTGAGGCAGCTAAGAAAGAACTAAGCTGTGCCAGGGCCAAAGAGATCCCTCATAAGGGTATTTAAACCTTGCTGTTTACACTGAGAACTTGGTGATGGAGTGAGGTGAGAAAACACTTTGACAGGAGAATTTATTTTTAAGGGTCACCTCTACCCAACCCCAAATCCTACCCAAGGTTTTTCCACAATGTGTGGGCTTTCCGGGGGGGGGGGGGGGGTTGTGGCTTTTTTTTTTCTTAGGCAAGTGTCAAAGCGTATCTCCTCTCTTCCCTGAACTCCATAATGGCAGGAAACTCTAGTAGCAATCAGGGAGAACTTCCCACACGTCAGTGGGGAAAACATGTGATCAGGGAAAGGGTAGAAGGAACAAGACATCTTTTTCTTGTTTGTATTTGTTCAAAGAACAGAGTCAGGGGGCAAAAGAGTGTAGTTGACCCTTGTTTGTGGAGGAAGGGGTACTGAGACAGGGGAAAGGATGGAATGACCGCAGCTTAGGATGTCTGGTATCCTGTGAGTCAGGAGCATCTGACCGATCATGGGGCCAACTGCCCACTGCTGAGAAAGGCATAGGAAAATAGGGAATAAGCCTATTGGTAGTACTCTTCTTTGGGGCCAGTTTCCACGCTACAAAGGCCTAGGTTAAAGGTGAAACTGATCAAGGACTATAGGCTTTATTCTGTCCACTTCCCAAAAGCTCCAGAGCCAACAGAGTCAAGATTCTTTTTAATATAGTATGATGTTTGTAATTTACATGGGCTTTTTAAATTTTATTTATTTATTTATTTTGGCTGCACTGGGTCTTGGTTGCGGCACGCAGGATCTTTGTTGCATCCTGTGGGATCTTTAGTTGTGGCATGTGGACTCTTAGTTGCAGCATGCACACGGGATCTAGTTCCCTGACCAGGGATTGAACCCCAGCGCCTGCATTGGGAAGCTAGGAGTCTTACCCTCTGGACCACCAGGGAGGTCCCAGTAATTTATATGTTAATGCAGGAAATCCCTAACCCTCTCCCCTAGAATTTGCACCAGTATTTTTTTGCAACTGCCCCCACCAAAGAAGTCCTTCTGTATTTGTTGTTAATAATCGTTTTCTTCATTCTTAGTCAAAGGGCACCTTATGATCATGGAGCTGATGTATAGGAACAGAAACTAGACCTTAGGGAGACCTCATGGTAGAGGAAATTGAGTTCAAGGCATCTTTTTTTGGCAAGCATGGGAAAAATTCCTTTCTGTGGGCTAAGGAGAAAGAATCAGGGGAAAGGGTTGACTTTTGTGGGTGGTAATTATAAATGAGACTGTGGGAATTAGATGGGCAGAAACAATACAGTGGAGAACTAGGGTCTTGGAGTTGTCCATCTTCCCTGGGCACTGGAGTATGCTTGTTTCACTGCTTTACCCCATCTCCTACCCCTGCCTTATGAGGGGCTAACCTCTGTCAATGTCTTCTGCTCCCCAGAGCTCCTTATCAGTCGTGTCCAAGCCAGAATATCTCCCTTTCCCTTCCCTTCCCCTCTGTTCCCCTCCCCTTCCGTTCCCCTCTCCTCCCCTCCCCTAAGGAAAACAGAACAAGTAACTCTTTTCCCCTGGCTACATATACACACCCAGCACTTTCCTCTCCAAGATTTCTGGCCTCTGCTGATAGCCTCAGCTGTGAGGAAGGAGGGGAAGAGGAGTGATGCATCACCCAGCATCCCTGCTTCCATGTTTCTGGGAATTGTTCTGGGACACCCCTTGCCAGCCTCTTGTCCACTTTCACCTACAGCCTTCAAGGCTTCTGGTCACTTCCTAGTCCAAAACCCGGGAGCCCAGGATAGGGGAGAGCCCTGGAGGAGCCAGGTCACGTGGAAACAAAGCAAGGTGGGTGTATGAGCAGCCATTCACCTCAATGAGTCTGTGTCAGCCCCCTGGGTCCAGCGCCAAGTCAGAAGGATAGGCAGATACAAGAGCAGAGATGGGGGATGGAAGAGAGAACCAGGTGGATTAATGAAGTCACCTCCAGGCACACAATTCCTATTTCAGAGCTTGAGATGTGGGGACTCTTTTGTGAAATCCTTCTAGTCAGAGAGGGTAGATGTCTTCCAAGGAACATATGAGGCTACTTTTGACTGTTTAGTTTTAACAAGACAAGTGCTGGTGGTTTTCATCTCTCATCCCAGGAAAACCTGAACAGCTCATTCCACAGGGTCTTCCAGTCCCAGGCGCAAGTAGCAGAGGGTGAAAGGGTTTTCTAATCACAGGCTGCTCCGTCCAGGCCAGTGATGAAGACTTCTTTCCTCTTGCAAGCCAAATCACAGCTTCAGAGGATTAGGGCTATGGGAATACCTTAGGGGAGAGGAGAAAAAACCCTGAGAAGTTTAAAACGGACCTTGGCAGAAATGTTAGTAGAATTTGCTTTGTGGCGCTCATAAAAGGCTGGTTGGGGTTGGAGGATGTAGACGGAACTGTGGTCTCTGAGTAGACATTCAACAAGAGAGTTAAGAGCCAAATGATGGATAGAAATGCTGAGAGTGGAACCGGGTGCAAGATGGCACCTTCTACAAGCAGGAAGGGCTCAGTTTAGACACAAGGAAGAACTTCCTGGCAGTAAGGGCTCAAACTGGAATCATGGAAACAGGTAGCAGAACACTTTTTTCCAAGTAGTCCTCCAGGGAGAGTATAAATGCATCTTTGCCTAGAGAGCAGTGGATAATTAAGTGGCTTCTCAAGCCCACAGGAGCTAGGTTGGGTTGTCACGGTACCTTGGAAGGAAGAAGGAGGGGTAGGAACTACAGGTGTGTTTTTCACCCTGTCTGAACAAACTCAACAAACTGAACACAGGGGCTGCTGTTCCTATGGTGCTGAAGCTTCTGAAAAGAAGGAGATAGATCAGTCTCTTCATAATAGTATATATTTAAGGAAGGAGCCAGGGGATAATGGGATGGGTAAGAAGGCAACAGCATAAACATAGGACAGGGGAGGGCGGAGGCAGCCCTTCGTTCCCTCCAGACATCCCCTGATATTGACCCTGCCTTTACCTCCTCCCTCTGGACAGTCAAGGGCCATCCGGGTCTTGCTTACTTCAGGATGATAGGATTAAACTGTTAGCCCTGTAACCATGTCCTCTGAAGGACAAAGTGGGAGTCACAGTGAAGAGAGACCTACTGGGGCTCTGGAAATGGTAGCTTGGCTGAGGGGAGTGGGGACAAGGGGTTTAAATGGAAACCCACCTGAGGAATCAGGACATGGGGGGCTGCCCCCCACTGTCAGGCCTCTGTGGGCCTTGGGTAGGACAGCCTTTCCATAACCTGTCATCCCTCCCCTCTCAGGCTTCTTCTGGTTCCCAAGACTGGTCAGTAACTAACAATTTGGGAGAAGGGACTAAGTAATTTTATCCTCAGCACCTCACCTCCAACCCTCCCCTAGGTAAAAGATGAGAAAAATGTTCAAGAGGTGTTTGACCTGAGTGACTATGAGAAGTGTGAAGAGCTCCGGAAATCCAAGAGCAGGAGCAAGAAGAATCATAGCAAGTTCGCTCTTGCCCACTCCAGACAGCCTGGGAACACGGTACGCTCCGCCTGCCGCCTGGGCCACCGGAACATCGACCAGGTCAGGGGTGTGGGGAGCAGAGGAGAGCACCTGCCCCTTCAGGATCTCTCTCTCAGCTCTCTTGGCTCAGAGGCCCTGAATTATTGCTCTCCTGCCAGCTTTTATTATTTAACCTGAGAATATCTTGGCCATTTCCTTCCTTCCAGGCAAGCCAGCCTTTAAACTGTCCAGCCACAAAGATCATATCTCTCTCCCTCTCTCTGTCTCTCTCTGTCTCTCTCTCTCTAACACACACACACACACAAATACACAAACACACCCCTCTTGGGAGACAGCCACTTTTCCCTGTACTGTGATAGGCAGTTGAAATTCTGAATCTAATTTCTCTTGTCTGAGGAAACCCAGGGAAGCCATTCCTGTCACATTCTATTTCTTCAAACATTTAAAGATCTTTATTTTAGTACCTGTCCTTCCCCAAACCTCCTCTAATTATCTCCAGTGCCATATTAATATCTGGTACCCTTCTAAGCTCCTCACTGGTCGTTTCTAAAACAGCCTCCAAGCAATGGCATTTTGCAGGAATAGAGGCTGATTTCCTTAAGTTACGGATGACTCCAGAAGTAGAATCTCTCTCCTTCCAAGAGCTGGGTCTAAGAGAATGAGATTATAATTTCTTACTTCTTCACTGTCAAGGTGAGGCCACATGTAAAACCCTGACTGAAACAAGAATCTTCTCCTCACAGGCACCCAACTTGATCTTCCTGGCAGTGAGTCCGGAAGAGAAGGAATCATGGATCAACGCCCTCAACTCCGCCATCACCCGCGCCAAGAACCGCATCTTGGATGAGGTCAGGAGGTTTATTGTGGGGAAGGGGACGCTGAGGCAGAGGGAGCAGAATGACTCACTGAAGAGGGAAGAGGATGGTGTGGGCCCCATATACTAGCTCCCAAACAGCTCTGCTCTTTATTTCCCTTTTGAAACCCTATTCTCCTTCTGACTTCTAAGTCTTTTCTGCCAACTTCTCTTTCCCCACTTTCTGATGCATGGGCCAGCCCTGGGCCAGCTTAAGGAGCCCCTTCATGTCCAATACATCCCTTGCCCTTGGATTTGCTCAGAAATTGTTCATGAGGTGGGATTATTCCCAGTCCAGGCATGTTCAGGCCTCGGGGGAAGCTGGGTTGGGACAGAGTCTCCAAATAGCACCCATGACTCACAGTGCATCTCTTCAGGTCACCGTTGAGGAGGACAGCTATCTCGCACACCCAACTCGAGACAGGGCAAAAATCCAGCACTCCCGCCGCCCCCCAACTCGGGGACACCTAATGGCTGTGGTATGTAAGACTATAAGAAAGTAAAAATTGTACTTCCCTGGTGGCGCAGTGGTTGAGAGTCCACCTGCCGATGCAGGGGACACGGGTTCATGCCCTGGTCTGGGAAGATCCCACATGCCGCGGAGCAGCTGGGCCCGTGAGCCATGGCCGCTGAGCCTGCGCGTCCGGAGCCTGTGCTCCGCAACGGGAGAGGCCACAGCAGTGAGAGGCCCGTGTACCGCAAAAAAAAAAAAAAAAGAAAGTAAAAATTGCTGAAGGGCCAACTCCATGTCAGTTCATCTCAGACAGGACTGTATCTCAGACAGCCCACCAGAGGCATCTGTGTACCAAGGTCAAAGGCTAGGGAAGTCCCTCCACCCTGTTCCCTTTCTTGATTCCTCTAAACCAAAAATATTTAGTCAGCACCTACTGTGAATTTGAAAGTCCTGCCCTCAATAAATGTATCATCCTTTGGGGAAAATGAGATATACCCACAAGGGAAGTGAAAAGTAGAAGAGATGAATACAGTACAAGGCAACATAAGCTACTGTCTGGTGGCTAGCTGTCCTGACGGATAACAGCATTATGTATCACAGGCACTTAGAGGAGCGAGGATTTTCTTTCATTTGTCTGAGCGCTAAGTGTCTAGGGAAAGAGGCACTCAGGTATAGTAGAAAGAGCATGGGGGCCTCCCTGGTGGCGCAGTGGTTAAGAATCCGCCAGCCAATGCAGAAGACACGGGTCCGAGCCCTGGTCTGGGAAGATCCCACATGCCGCGGAGCAGCTAAGCCCATGCACCACAACTACTGAGCCTGCGCTCTAGAGCCCGCGAGCCACAACTACTGAGCCACATGCCACAACTACTGAAGCCCGTGCACCTAGAGCCCATGCTTCCAACAAAAGAAGCCACCACAGTAGAAACCTGTGCACCACAACGAAGAGTAGGCCCCGCTCGCCACAACTAGAGAAAGCCCGCACACAGCAACAAAGACCCAACACAGCCAAAAATAAAATAAATAAAATAAAATTAATTAATTTTAAAAAAAAGAAAGAAAGAACATGGGCTTTGGAATCAGACAGAACTGGATTGGAACCTAGCTTTGCAGTGTACTCTGAAGCTGCCCGCCTCCAACTGTAAAGTGGGGCAGTAATCATGCCCACTTGAACGGTTGCTGTGAGGAGTGATTGAAACAACATATGTATCAATACATATAAGGTGCTGAATACCATTATCACTTTTTTTTTAATTACAGTATTCTGGAAATAGAACAAGTTTTATTTTAAGGCAAGAAGTTCTGAGGTCCAAATAGCAGAGGGGGTTGAGGTGTGTGGCTCAGAGAATACAGATGGAAAAGGACAGTTACCCTGCCATGCCAGGCATCCTGTATGTGTCAAACCCAACTGATGCTTAGAGTCCACAATACAGAGGAAAAAGACACTCTTCAGGAAGCTCGTAGTAAAGTGGAAAATATGGGAAACAAGCAGGAGAAATTATTTTTTTTAATAAATTGGTATTTTAAAAAAATATTTATTTATTTGCTAACTTGGTTTGGCTGTGCCACGTCTTAGTTACGGCACGCAGGGTCTTTAGTTGCGGCATGCTGCCTTTTAGTTGCGGCATGCATGCAGGATCTAGTTCCCTGACCAGGGATCGAACCCAGACCCCCTGCATTGGGAGCGCGGAATCTTACCCACTGGACCACCACGGAAGTCCCCCAGGAGAAATTACTTTAAGTCACAGAAAAATAAAAGAAAGAAAGAAGTTTAAGTCACTATCAAAGGAATAAGCAATAGGAAACAAAGTCAGAGGGCTGTGTCAGGAGTGGGGGCTTCTCATTCAGGGAAGGCACGTTGAGGAGGGAAATGACCACAGCTTGCTTCTCTTTCAGGCAGTCAGTCCTGAAATGCTCACTAACGACAATCTACCCCCTTCATTCCCTCCTTCTCCCTCTGCAGGCTTCAACCTCTACCTCGGATGGCATGCTGACCTTGGACCTGATCCAGGAGGAAGACCCTTCCCCTGAGGAACCAACCTCCTGTGCTGAGAGCTTTCGAGTTGACCTGGACAAGTCTGTGGCCCAGCTGGCAGGCAGCCGGCGGAGAGCAGACTCAGACCGCATCCAGCCCTCCTCGGACCGGGCAAGTGGCCTTCCCCGACTTTGGGAAAAGCCAGACAGAGGGGCCACCTACACCCCCCAGGCACCCAAGAAGTTGAGCCCCGCAGAAAAAGGCCGCTGTGCCTCCCTGGAGGAGATCCTGTCTCAGCGGGACACTGCCGCAGCCCGCAACCTCCAACTGCAGGCCCAGGACCCCCCGACCCCCATCCCACCCCACCCGGGGCAGCTGTCCCGGATCCAGGACCTGGTAGCAAGGAAACTGGAGAAGACTCAGGAGCTGCTGGCAGAGGTTCAGGGACTGGGAGACGGGAAGCGAAAGGCCAAGGACCCCCCTCGGTCTCCTCCCGATTCTGAGTCAGAACAGCTGCTGCTGGAGACAGAGCGGCTGCTGGGAGAGGCGTCATCAAATTGGAGCCAGGCGAAGAGGGTGCTCCAGGAAGTCAGGGAGCTGAGGGACCTGTACAGACAGATGGACCTGCAGACCCCCGACTCCCACCTCAGACAGCCCAGCCAGCATAGCCAGTACCGGAAGAGCCTGATGTAGAGGAAGGTGACAGAGTCTGGAACGTGTGGGGTGGACAGACTCTTATCTCCAAGTGTTGCAGGATACAGCTTTTTTATTTACCTCAGTCAAAAAAGAAAACAAAAACACGATCAAATTCGTTGCTCTTGCTGCTGCCCGACCCTCCTACAGCCCTTATTTCCCAAACTCCTTTCCCCCCATCTCTCTCTCTGAGACCTAAATTGCCTCAGATCTGGGGAGGAGGTGACCCCTACAGCAGTATTAAGAAGCTTTCACCTGTATGAAGAGAGAGAGGGTGACGGAGGCACAGTCTGACCGTATTACACGCACCACCCCTCTGAGGTGTGGTGAGGAATATCCTACTGCTCCCAAAGATGTATCTGGGCTCCTAAGTTTAGAGGGGGAGGTGTGGGCCGTCTCTTGTGTCCCATTCCAAGTTTTCAATCTGAGGGTGAAATTTCAGCCACTCAGCCCTAGCTCAAGAGATGTGGGAGCCAGTGCCACCTGTCCACGCACACACAAGTGAAATTTATCCCAGTCCCGAGGAGGGTTTGTGCGATTAAAACACCCCCAGCCCCACCGCCGGGCACTGGCTTCTCACACCTAGCAGCCTCTGATTGCGATCACGCTGCCTGGCTTTCTTGTATGAGGTGTTTCTTCCCTTCCTCTCTCACACCCTTCCCAACACTGATTCAGAGATACAGCCCTGGACGGATGGGATGGATTTGGTCATTTGGCTAGGGGCGCCTAGCACAGGGGAACCGAGGACAGTCAACCCCACGGAAGAACCAAACTAAAACGGAAACTGATTTGTGATGCAAGCTGGGTAGGATGAAGGGGAAAGCCAAATATATGCCCAGGTTCCTCTTTCGGCCAAGCTAGGGTTTCCTGTAGCCTCTCCCTCTCCTTCCTCGAACCTTACTTCCAACACTAATCAAGCCCCAGCTTTAGAAAAACATCTTTATGCTCACACCACCACCCTCCTGACCACCTCTGCAGCTGCCAGACTCCCCGACATTCTTGTCTGCGGTAGAGACTACACATCTCATTTTGATTGCTTCTTCCCTCTGAAGTTTCTAAGATCAGGTTTAATAACAGTGATAGTGTCCAGAGAAGAAGAAGGCGACATATGAATGATTTTTGGAAAGAAGGGGACAGTCCCGTGAATCAAGTAATGAAGGGTTAAAAAAAAACACTTTGAAGTACAGTTGACCCTTGAAAAGTGCGAGGGTTAATCCACCTGTAAATTAAGTCAGCCCTCCATATCCATGGTTCCTCTGCACCTGAGGGCTCAACCAACCGCAGACTGTAGTACTGTAGGGTTTATTGGAAAATATCTGCATGTAAGTGGATCTGCGCAGTTCAAACTTACATTGTTCAAGGGTCAACTGTAGACCCCTTGCTTCCTGATCCCCTTCCCTAGGTCCCCTCTCACCTCCAAGAGCCAAAACCTAGAGTTCACCTAAGGGTGAGAGGGGAGAAGAGAAAATGGGGACAAACTGTGCGTACATCCTGGCCACGAAGCTGCCCTCGTGTGACATTCAGGAAGGTGGGGTTAGGAGGGAAACAAGGAAAATCCTTTGGGCAAAACACAGACCCTCAATTGCCACTCTTCTGCTCTGACATTACTCCATAACCCCCATAAGCAAGAAGGGGGAATCTGTCCAAGTTGAACATCTGTAGGGAAGAGAGATTCTCATGCTCTTTCGGTCCCCACCACTCACAGTCATGAAGATTTCCCCTAGATTTATCCTGTACATAACTAAATCACATGTATCCTTGAGTGAGGAGAGTACACCAGAGTGCCACCTACATGTCATTCCCAGAGTCTCCTGGGGTAGGAGGGGAGGGAGCCTGGGTCTCCAGACTTCCTATCCTCCAAACAAGTTTTGCTCACCTAAACTCTAAGCATGGTCAGCAGAGCTACCCGTTGTCACAAATATTGAAACTCTAGGTTAAAATATTTACTTTCTATATGTAAGTCTGCATTTTTGTATTAATTTATTTTACCAGCATCTTCCTTTTTCTCTTTCTTTTCCTTGTCGCTCCCACATAATGAAGAAAAAGACAAAAGCAAGAATGACATGTATATCCCAACATGCCAATTATCTGTGGCTCCCAGGGGAGCTAGAGGATGGAGGGAGACACCGGAGAGGAGAAAGGTGAGGGGAAGCAGAAAAGAAAGATCAGGGACCCCGGGAGACTAAGGGTTGGGCACTGGGCTCCTGCAGTCTTAAAGCACCAAAACCAGGCCACAAGGTGGTAAGATGAGGCCAGGAACCAGACAGATCTGGGTTCAAATTCTGACTTTTTAGTTATGAGACCCTGGGCAAGGCACAAGCCTTCCAAGTGTCAGTTTTCTCATCTGCAAAGTGGAAGTGTAAAGACAATGTATGGAAAATGCCTGCCAGCTGGTAAGTAGCTGCTGGGGCAGCTGCTGCTATTATTAGTTTGACTCAGTGGGCTATTAACAGTAGCTCAGGTGGTAGGAGTACAGTTAGAATGAGGCTTAGGGGATGGGGTTACTGTCACTGTGTTCTGGTACACGAGTTGATCCAGTCCACAGGCTGTGCCCATCAGCCTTTCTTCAAGGAGAGAGAATACCAGGTACTGGGCTAAAGGCCAGAGATAGAAAGAAGGGAGAAAGCTTGATCTCCTGTCTTCAAGAATTTCAGAGCTTAGCACAAAGCCAGGCTCCCCGCTAGAAAAACAGCTTAAGAGCGTACGCTGGTGGTGGGCTGCTAGCGTGATCTCTGTTAAGGAAGCATGAGCACCGGCACTGTGGCTGGAGGATAATGATGCTGGAACTCTAGCTTTTCCCTCCTCCCAGATGCGTCTTCCCTCACTGCATCACTCCAGTTTCTTTACCTGAAATATTTCCCTTACTTCCTCCCAGTCACGTGTTCTGGGGCAAATGGGTGGATTGAGTAGGGGTGCGGGGCAACCTGCTTACTACACAGTTGCCGATAGACGTTTTTCAGGATGTGTATTTTTCTTCCTCCTTTCCTCTCTTCCAGCATCTTTGCTATATTCTTTTCTTACACAAATGAACTGGAAAAGGGAGAATCTTTTGGGAGGCCCCAGGCAAGGGAGATGAGGAAATCCAGTACACACAGAGTTGAAATGGGGCGAGGGGTAGAGACAGGTAAAGAACTAAATGCTATTTCTTATTTCAATGACATTTTCCTCAACTTTTCCTGTTCTTCCCCCATTAATTTGTAGAGGTTTGGGGAAAAGAGTGTGGTACAGTCCTGACTGGCCTCCATTAGGAAGAATATCTGAGGTGTTGACCTGGAAAGCTGATGAATTAATTTGCATGCTATTTCCACAGCATAGCTGTAGGTTGTTTAGGGTGAAAAGAAAAGGAAAAAAAACCAAGTTTTTCTAACTCCCGCTCCAACCTTCACAAACCAATGCCGTGCCGACCCTAGGGAAATAGCTTTGCCTCCTTCCCTGCCCTCTCCCAGACCCTCTGCCAACAGTAAGCTCTACCTCATTACACACAAAAAGCAGCCCCGAAGAATCTCTCCCCTTTCTAAACCTTACAGGCAAGGGGACCCAGCCCCATTCTGCAACCCTCAAAGCTCAGCTACAGGCCCTCCCCTTGACACTCCCTCCCCTTGCTGGGTTCGTTCTTTTTTCTGCTTTCTTCCTACCTCCGAGTCTCCCAACAACAGCAGCCAATCCCCAGGCTGCTCTAGAGCCACACCATATATGGAGAGGTTGAAAAGAAACCCGAGTAAATGTGGGAGCGAACACACCACACATACACACACACACACACACACCCTAAGACACACACACGCTAACAGTTTTTGAGCGCCTCTCTGCACGTGACCCTGTGTCTATTTGTCTGTGTGTTTGACACAAGTCCCACCATTCCCTGCCCCACCCAAGAACGAGGAACCTGTTTGCTATTCCCGGCCTTTATTCATGCCCCCTGAGACCATCAATCCAACCAGTTGCCTCTGACCTAGATTCTCTACACTAATTACAATCCTAACGAGATCTAACAAACATACAACTTAGCACAGCTGAGACCCTCGAGGTCAATTAGTACAGCCCAGCTCAGCTCAGGAAATGGGAGATGGAGCCAGAAACTCTTGTACTTGCCTCGCCCCGGCTCCGGCCCCAACCCCAGCCTGGGCTTGAAAGCAGCCTTGAGGAGAATGCAAAAATTAGCAAAACCAGCTTAAAAATAAGATCTTGGAGAGTTAACGAGTATGGAGAGAACTGCGTTAAGGTTGGGGAGAATTGGAGAATACAGATTCCCTGCTCTTCCTAAGTTATCAGGAGGGAGAGGCTGATGCAGCTACAGAAAGGAGGGACATAGGCAGTTTTCATTTTCGTAAAGACAATACGGAGAAGAGTAACTTAGAGAAGAGCAGGTAACATAGAACTGTTGATCTGCATCACAGCCTCTGACTTATTCCCTCCTCCTCTTTGCTTTCTCCTTTGGACAAGTTGGATTTATCTCCCCTGTCTTTGCTGCTGGTTTGGAATAGCTCTGAAATCACCTCTTTCTTTCAAAAATACTAGACTCAACCTCATTCTTGCTTTTCCTCTTCCATATAGCAAAACCATGACAGCAAACAGCCCCTTCCTCCTAAGAAACACAGAAAAATCTAAAATAAGGGTAATCAGTTTTGGGTTGACAAAGTGTTGTCAGACATTTGAGGATGATGCCTAAACTGTCTTCTAGATGAAGAATGAGAGGAAATGGCCACAAGTGGTAACAATGGGAATGTAGTTGCTTTTGCAAATTTGTCCCACCTGGCAGCAAATGCAGCGCAACAGAAAGAAGACTGAGCAGGGCAATGTGGCTCGTTCCCCGTTTTACTGGGTTCCTTTCTTTAGGTGGCAAAACAAGGCAGTGGAATGGTTGCCTGTCCTATATCCTCTGCGTGCAGACCAGTTGTCCTAACCTCATCCCTAACGCCTGTGGCTCTATCAAGGAGGGAGGTGGAAGGACAGGGCTAGTGGAATCCTCTACACCCGAGTGGGGGAGTGGACTTGGAGCCGCCGCAAGAGCAGAATGTCCTTCTTCCCCCAGCCTTTACCCAGCCTCGTTCAGAGCGCTGCACCCTGCTGGCACCCTGACTCCTCCACAGTCCACTGCCGCAGCAACCAGGAACCCGCAGGGCAGGATGATTCACATAGCATCATGTCTGTATGTTGATGATTCCCAATTTCCTTCCCTGGCCTAACCCCCGGCTCTGGGATCAAGGCACTTACAGCTAAGTACCTATTTGGCATCTTTACTTGGGTGTCTAACAGGCATCTTTTTTTTTTCTTGTGATGAGAACTCTTAGGATGTATTAACTTCTTTTAATACAATTTTAAAGGTTATACTCCATTCACAGTCATAACAAAATATTGGCTATATTTCCCATGTTGTACAATACATCCTTGAGCCTATCTTACACCCAATAGTTTGTACCTCCCACTCCCCCACTCCTATATCCCCCCTCCACTGGTAACCACTACTTTGTTCTCTATATCTGTGAGTCTGCTGCTTTTTTTGTTATATTCTCTAGTTTGTTATATTTTTTCAGGTTCCACACATAAGTGATATCGTACAGTATTTGTCTTTCTCTGTCTGACTTATTTCACTTAGCATAATGCCTTCCAAGTCCATCCATGTTGCTGCAAATGGCAAAATTTTATTCTTTTCTATGGCTGAATAGTATTCCATTTTAACAGGCACCTTAAATTTAAGTGTGGTAGATCCTTAAATAATGGCCCTCAATGAATCAACCTCCATCCATGCTCTTGCATTGTGAGTTTACTTCTCCCTCTCAAGAGGCATTGCTATTTCTCCAAGTGCTGTCTGAATCTGGGTTTGCCTTGTGACTTGCTTTGACCAGTAGAACGTGCAATTGTGTAAGTTCCAGAGTTTAGGCCCTAAGAGGTCTCACAGTGTCCTCTCTGGCCCTCTTAAAATTTAGCTGCAAGTAAGAAACCTGGCCGAGCATCTTTGGGATATGAGACCATGTGGAGAAAGAGGCATTGAAACCGCGCGCGAAACCATCCCAAACATCCAAGCCTCTGGGCAAACGCAAGCTAAATGCAGCACAACATGCAAGACCAAAGACCAACCATCCAGTCAGCCCACAGAATTGTGAGAAATTAATAAATCATTGTTGTCTTAAGCCACTAAGTTTGAGGGTGGTTTGTTATTCAGCAGTAGAAATTGAAACACTAAAGTAGGAAACTGCAATACTTAAAACCCAAAACACAGGACATTGGCATTGGGACCAGGCAGTAAACAGAGGCTAGAAGGGCAGCCAAGAGACTGTTAGTAGAGGCTGGATGATCGGGGAGGAAATTACCATTGGACGCTGGAGAAAGGGTTACCTTGTGTTAAATAGTGGTGGAATAATTTATGAAACTGTCACCTATGGTACTTTGGAAGATAGAAAATGTACCTAATGAGCTTATTGGAGGTAGCTAAGGAGATTTCCAGGCAGAATGTTGAAAGTACCAGTAAGCTTTTCTTAGCTGTAAATGATAAGGTATTTTTGCAAGAGAAAGGAACCAAAGAAGGAACCATTCAGTTTGCAAGCAAAATTTATTGGAAAAATAATAGAGAGACAGGAACAGTCTCCAGCCAGAAAAACTTTCACCAGTGGTAATTCAGGAGAATGATCTGATGGAGGAGACCCTCCTGCCAGTGAAATGATTCAGGTATTTGAAAAGTATAGGGAAATGACTCATACAAGGACATGAAAATTGGCTGCTTGTTACTAAACTACTTTGGCATCTTACGGGGAGACAAGGAAAAGCAATTACCAACCAATTGAAATTAAGTGTGAAAGCCTGAGGCTTCTTTGGTAGCTTACAAGGAGGTTCTTCTCTCCTGCTGTTAAGAGAGCAGTAAAGAATGAAGACCCAACTCAGAAACCAGTAGAGATGCAGAACTTCAAAGACAAACTTTCACCTGAGGCAGGAAACTAGAACCTTCGGACAGGGTAGATCTGTTGTGCCAGGGCCAGGGCCCTAGTTGAGAAAACCTGTACGGGAACCCTGACACATGGAGTGGGGACATCCGGTATCCTCGGATGGTAGATGTCCCTGAAGATTTTGGTTTCCCATACAAAAGTGATCCACCCCTCCCCGTTAAGAGCTAGCATCACCTATCCCCAGTAAAGGCCCCTCCCTAGAAGGTGGCAGAGGTCAGGATCTGACCCCATCTCCTTTTCTGGCTGCCCGGATGATAAATGGTGCTAAGTCACAGCACAATTCAGCTGAGAACATGTTGGACCTCAGAAGGAAAAAAAGGAACTAACACCCAGCATGTAACAACAGCAGGAGCAGGAGAGGATGCCATGGATTAGATTTTCTTTTTTTTTTTTTTTTTTTTTTGCGGTACGCGGGGCCCTCACCGCTGTGGCCTCTCCCATTGCGGAGCACAGGCTCCAGATGCGCAGGCTCAGCGGCCATGGCTCATGGGCCCAGCCGCTCCGCGGCATGTGGGATCTTCCCGGACCGGGGCACGAACCCGTATCCCCTGCATCGGCAGGCGGACTCTCAACCACTGCGCCACCAGGGAAGCCCCGTGGGTTAGATTTTGAGTGTGCTTGATCAAGGGTACCAGAATATAAAACTGGATAAGAAAGAGTTTATTAATTTAGGGGCACTCTCTTGGGATATAGGGTTTACATTTCAGCAAGGACACCAGAGTTGTTTCCAATGTGTTCTTAGAGTGCTCCTAGAAGCCTGGAAAAAGTGGTGTTCCACACTGAGCAAAGTTGGAATGCTGGAATTGCCAAATCAGACGGTGGAGGAAAGGATTAAAAAGCTTAGGGAGTGGACATAGTGGAATGGATCTATTATTTGAGGCCTGAAGACCCACCAAAGGATTATATTTCATGGAAGGTTCAGAAGACAAACCATTCACCACAGCCACTAGAGGGGCACCAGCATCACTGAGTTCAGTGGTGGCTCGTCTCTGCACAACAGGAGAGGCAATCACAGAGCTGGGATCATTGATAGCAATGGAGATAATCAAACCCCCCTCCCCATCTCCATCAGTTGAGGCCAAGTGGCAACAGTAGGAACCAGGGGGTCACAATTATCTTAATGAACAGCAAGATTGAAGGGCCAACCAAGGGGGCTTAACCCACAGAGATCTGAGTTGGTTAATAGAACACGATATCCCTAGGGACAAAATAGATGGGCATTGTTTAACATATGAAAAGAATGCAAGACTAGGTGAACAGGGAGCTGAACAGTGTTGCCCCAATAAAAAAAAATCATGATCCCTTGATGTGGAGAAATTGGAACCCTCGTGCACTGTTGGTGGGAGTGTAAAATGGTGCAGCCACTATAGAAAACAATATGGTAGTTCCTCAAAAAAATAAAAATAGAATTACCATATGATCCAGCAATCCCACTCCTGGTATATATCCAAAAGAATGAAAGCAGGATCTTAAAGAGATATTTGCACATCCATGTTCATAGCAGCATTATTAACAGTGGGCCAGAGGTGGAAGTAACTCAAGTGTTCACCAAAGGATGAATGGATAAACAAAATGTAGTATATACATGCAATGGAATATTATTCAACCTTAAAAAAGGAAGGAAATCCTGTCCTATACTACACCATGGATGAACCTTGAGGACTGCTAAGAAAGCCAGTCACAAAAAGACAAATACTGTATGCTCCCGCTTATATGAAGTATCTAAAATAGTCAAAGTCATATAAACAGGAAGTAGAATGGTGGTTTCCAGGGGCTGCAGGGAGGGGGAAATGGGTTTTTTTTTTAATGGATGCAGTTTCAATATTGCAAAATAAAAAATTTCTGGAGCTGGGTTGCACAACATTGTGAATATGCTTAACACTACTCAACTGTACAGTTAAAAATGGTTAAGATGATAAATTTTATGTTTTTTACCACAGCTAAATATATATTTTTTAAAACACTTTATAGGGCTTCCCTGGTGGCGCAGTGGTTGAGAGTCCGCCTGCCGATGCAGGGGACGCGGGTTCATGCCCCGGTCCGGGAGGATCCCACGTGCCGCGGAGCAGCTGGGCCTGTGAGCCGTGGCCTCTGGGCCTGCGCGTCCGGAACCTGTGCTCCGCAACGGGAGAGGCCACGACAGTGAGAGGTCCGCGTACCACAAAAAAATAAAATAAAATAAACACTTTATAAAAAAGTCATAATCCCTTGTCCAGTTCAAAGACCTGAAACTGCTTTCAGACTTGAAATCTATTGAATGAAAAAGTGTCCAAGTCCCCAGGAGAAAGGAGCCTGCAATGTCACAGCAAGTGTACACTGTAATAATTCTACCAGTCCTTCTTGCAAAGGGACTCACAGCCATTTTACTTGGGTGACTGTAAACTAGGAGGTTGGGGGGGAATATCCGGCAGGACACAGGCTCTGAAATGATACTGATATTCAGAGACCTAAAATGTCATTGTGGACCCCCATTAGAGTGATGGGACATGGGCCAGGTCAAAATGGAGTCCTGGCTGAAGTCAGCTTAAAGGAGGTCCACTGGGTCCATGGCCCCACCTAGTGGTCGTTGCCCCAGCTCCTGAACGTGTAGCTGGGATTGCTATATTTGGCAGTTGGCGAAACTGCCACATTGGGTTATTGGTTTATGTGATAAGAGCTTTCACAGTGGAGAAGGACAAATGGAAACCTCCAAAACTGTGCACCTCTCCCCAGTCCTCTGCTCCCCAGACAAGATGGTAAATAAAAAACAATACCCCGGGGAGGCTCCGAGTGGCGGCCGACATGTTCCGGGCGCCGGAGAGTAAGGGAGGCCGGGCCGGCTCCAGGGCCATGAAGCCCCCGGGAGGAGAGCCGAGTGATCGTCCAGAAGAAGCCGCATCTCCACGCAGGCCCGACAGGATGGCATCTAATATTTTTGGATCAACTGAAGAACCTCAGAACATACCCAAAAGGACCAATCCCCCTGGGGGGAAAGGAAGTGGTATATTTGACGAATCCATGCCTGTGCAGACTCGACAGCGTCTGAACCCCCCTGGTGGGAAGACCAGTGACATTTTTGGCTCCCCGGTCGCTGCTACTTCACCCATGGCACACCCAAACAAACCCAAGGACCACGTGTTCCTGTGTGAGGGAGAGGACACACTGGACCTTAGAGCCACAGCCAGCGCCTCCCCCAGACAAGAGCCGGGTGAGCCAGGTGGCCCGAGAGAAGCAGCCCGCGCCCAGGAGCCTGCGCCCACCGTTGACAGCCATGAGCCCAGGCTGGGCCCGAGGCCTCGCTCCCACAACAAAGTCCTGAACCCGCCTGGAGGCAAGTCCAGCATCTCCTTCTACTAAGATGCTGCTGCGTCCCCCATAGCCAGACAAGAAACTCGAGAGATAGGATTTCAAAATTATAGTTTCTTTAGCCTGAAGGAGCGGGGTGGGGAGAGGGTCTGTTGGGTGGACACCTGAAGCTGCTGCTCCGGCTCCACTGCCATCACGAGAAGCCGGAGACCTCGCCTCCCAGAAACCAAGGGAGGAAACGTGATCCCTGGTGTGAGAGGAGCTCTCGGGTGGGTGGGCAGGGAGGTGGTGCCAGGCAGGTGCGCCTGAGGTGTGGGGTCTTCACGTCCTTGGTGTGTTGGCTAATTGGGTATCTAGGAGTCACTAACACAGTAGCAGAGTTTAAAGCCTTTGAGAGAAATCCAGAAACCACGTGTCCTTTACTGTGGGATAGAAGAGCAAGACACGCTGAAACCCTAGTGGGGTGGGGAGGGTGGGTATCTGGATAGACCCCTCAGATCCTGATGCTGTTTACCCTTCATGGACACGGTCTCTGTTTCTGGGACTTCGGCCCCAGTGTTTTTCACTTCAGTTCCACAGATTTTCTTGAAACATCTTCATTGCTTTTCCTCAGCAGCTGTCAACAAAAAACCAAAATGTTGTTCTCAGTCTGATGCTTTATGGAAAGATTTTGTACCCTGATCTCCCAAGGTGCCCCGCTTCTGCCCTCTCAATCCTTGGCCAGATCTTACGTAGAAATCTCTCCCTTTCATCCACGAGAGACTGGTTTTGGGCTCTTTACAGGCAGTTTTGCTTGTGAATTGTTCCTTTTTTCCTCATCAGCCTTAAGTCTAGGCCTTTGCACCTCACCAATGATGTGGACAGTTCCCTTCACCAGCAACACTTCCTATCTACAAGGCCACTAACTTCTATAGGACTTTGAAACTACCCAGATATATCCAGGTAATGGGATTATTTAACTCCTTCATGTATCTTCATTTATATTCCTGCTGACAGTGGGAAGAAGAGATGCTTGAGAACCGTGGGTTCTTAGGTTTGGGTTCTGTCATAATAGCTCAAGACCTGTTCTCAAGTACCAGCTTTACATCAGTAACTGTTGACTCTGGTCTGTTTCTGACACCTTTCTAGAAAAAGTCTGTTGCTCAGGTACACCAAAGAGGAAGGAAAGTGTTCTTAGGCCACCCTTTATAAAGCTTTGCAGAACCTCTGGATCATATTCACAGTTTCCAGACGAGTCTTAGAGACCTTAGGCCAAGAGATTAAATAGTTTGGCAGTAAAGTCTCAACTGGCCCATTCCATGGTATTTGCCAGCAAAGATAATGGGCTGGCAAGAATCGTGGTGCTGTAATCTGTCAGGTGGAAGTTTCTCCCATTGAGCCTCTAAAGGGCTACGGTGTCGGTTCCTGTACTGCAGTCACGTGGGACCAACAGTCTGGGTTGGAGCTACTGGTACGAGTGCCTACAAAGCTAATGCAGGTGCTAAAAATGTCTTCATCGTTAAAATGTAGTCACACTTCTAGTGGCCTGGACGCTCAAGTGCCTGCAGGAGCTCCCTGCCAAGCTCCACATCCTCCACGGGCGCTGGGGGGGTTCACACAGTGCTTTGCCAAGGAAAGACACTTTGCTTTTCTGTCCCCCTGCTGACTTTGGAGCCAAGAAACACTGATTCTATGTGACTCTCAAGTGCTTCCTATCTCCTCCATCCTTCAGATGGTCATTTATAGGGAAGTTGTCTGGAATTCATTTTTTTCCACATTAAAAAATGTCATAAATGGTGGTTAGCTTTTAAGCTCAAACACACTAACTTATTTAACTTACAATAAGATGTTCCAAAGGTAGAAATGAACTGCTATTTATAACTTTTTTTTTAATATACAAGAAAATGATTTATGAATTCCAAATTGGATTGCCAAGAAGACCCTGACATGCTGCTTGGCCCTCGGGGCTTCAGTCTCACCGTCAGTTATATGAGGGGAAGAGCTTTCTAGATCTGTCCCCTGGCAGGGACTTCCGGAGCAGAGCTGGGGTTAGAGGCCTGGGGGAAGGAGGAAAACAACTAGAGCAGAGCCTCTGGGCAGCAGTGACCACATCACCTTATTTTTGTTCCCATCTTCCCTCTTCCTTTCCCTCCTTGGGGCCGTGGGCATGGATTTAGAGAGCCCCGAGCAGTCTGGTCACTGGGAGGAGCAGCAGAAAAGTTTTTGCTCGTTTGAACCTGATGGGGGAGGCCACTTGCATTTGGAAAATGCTCTGTACATTGGGGACTGCCTGTATTTGGAAGCTTCATTAACTCTTAGAATCCTTTTCTCAACCTCCAAGCTGCATTGAGAAATTACTCATCTGTATTTTTATTAAGCCTTAAAACTTTATGTGCATTTGGTGCCAACTTTTTGTAAAGCTGTATCAAAAACAACAAACCTGTGCTCACATCTCGATGTAACTTTGAGAGGAGCATTCTGTTATTTTTACAAGGCAGGAGTGGGTGTAGCCGTTGAATTAAACTTAGCAGTCACGTAAAAAAAAAAAAAACAATACCCCATTTTGGAGGGAAGATAGAAATCAGTGCTGCTCTTTAGGATCTTAAGGATACAGGGATGGTGGTCGCTACCATACCTCTGTCTAATTCACCAGTCTGGGTCCTGCAGAAAACAGATAGATCCTGGAGAATGACTGTAGACTGTTGCCAGTTCAACTCCACCCCGATTGCAGCCACCACACTGGACGTGGTCTCATTGCTAGAGCATATAAATATGACTTCAAGTACATGATATGTGGCCACTGATTTAGCAAATGCATTCCTCTTTATCCCAATCAGGAAAGAGGGTCAGAAACAGCATTCATGTGGACTGAACAACATTCATTTAGTTTTTTCCCCAGGCTGTGGTAACTCTCCAAATCTATGTCGTGATATATTCAGAAAAGATCTAGACCATCTCGACATCCCGCAGAATATCACATCGATCCATTGCATCAATGACATTATGCTGTTTCAGGAGACTGAGCAAAAGGTGGCTAGCACCTTAAAGCCTTGGTAAGACACAAGCACTCAAGAGGGTGAGATATAAACTCTAGGAACATTCAGGGAACTGCCCCTTCAGTAAAGTCATTTGGGGTCCAGTGGTAGGGGTAAGCTAGGACACCCATCTAAAGAAAAGGCAAATTGCTGCATCTTGCCTCCACAAAGAAGGAAACACAATCCCTGGTGGACCTCTTTGTTCTGGAGACAATATGCTCCACCCCCTAGGAATACTGCTGTAGCCCATATACTGGGAGACACACAAAGTTGCAGCTTTTTTTTTTTTTTGAGAAGAGCTTACACTTTTATTTATCCTAAACCTGATTCCAGTCTGACTCCAGAAAGTAACTATTCACTCATTGATCCAACTAATATTTTTTGAGGACCTCCTATGTGCCAGGCACTGTTCTAGAAGCTTGGAATATAAGTTACACAAAAGAGACAGCTCTGAGCCTTCCTGGAGTTTGTAGTCTAGCAAGAAGAAGTATTTCCATGGCCACCTCCTTGGCCCCAACCACCATCTCTCACCTGAACCACTACAGGAACCCCTGCGTCTCCCTGCTTCCACTCTCACTCCCTTTCCATCCAGGTTCCACGCAACAGCCAGAGTGACATTTTAAAAATACGTTAGGGACTTCCCTGGTGGTCCAGTAGTTAAGACTCCACGCTTCTAAAGCAGGGGGCCCGGGTTCGATCCCTGGTCAGGGAATTAGATCCCGCATGCCGCAACTGGGGGAAAAAAAAAAAAAAAAGATCCTACATGCCGCAACTAAGACCCGTCGCAGCCAGATAAATAAATAAATAAATATTTTAAAATACATATACATAATACATACATATATAAGTTATATCATGCATGTCACTCCCCAAGGCTGCGGCTTTCAGTGGGGCCTCAGGGATACTGAGCCTCATCAGCAAAAGGAGGTAGGACTGCTACTACATGGGACAGGAATATGTGTGGAACTCAGGTATCCATTTGGGCACCTCTTGGCACTCTGTGGCCTAACTGTGACATGAATGACAAGCACAGCCCAGCCTGTGCAGGGTGAGGGTATCAGGGCTCAGACCTCCTCAAGAATAAGGGTGTGGGTTACACCACCCAGTAAGCCATCAAGACCAGCAGAGGTGACAGTGGACTGATCTCCAGAAGAGAGGGAGAGTGGAATTTAGAGTAGATAATGGAGCAGGGAGACAATAAGTTACCAGCTGTAGCCCCAGGACCAACCACAGCAACAGCCAGTGGTTGTCCCACAGACCTCCCTTTTCAAAGTCCCTTAGGACCCTGGAGAGCTCCCCCTGCTTCTCCTCTTCCCCACTCAGCAGATGGAATCCTTAGAGCACTTCACGTTACTTGCCTACTTAAAACCATGGAAGGGACTTCCCTGGTGATCCAGTGGTTAAGACTCTGAGCTGCCAACGCAGGGGGTGTGGGTTCGATCCCTAGTCAGGGAACTTGATCCTGCATGCGGCAACTAAGATCCCGCATGCAGCAATGAAGATCCCACGTGATGCAACTAAGACCCAGCACAGCCAAATAAATAAAAAAACTTTACACACACACACACACACACACACACACACACACACACACGCACGCACACACACAAAGCCATCCAAGCTTCTCGTCACTCTCAAAATAAAAATCCAAACTTCTTCCCCTTCATCATCTGACCCATGCACGTCTCCCACTTTATGTTGCCCAGAAGCAGCCACACAGACTTCGTTTCTGTTCTTCAAACACACCAACCTCTTTCCTACCTCAAGACCTTTGCCCTTCCTAGTCCTTCTGACTAAAAAAACACTAGTTCTCTTCCTTAAAATTTTTTTCAAATGTCAGCTCCTCTGAGAGCTCTTTACTGGCCACTCTGTCTCAAAAGCACCCCTTCCAATGGAACTGCTCCTATCATGTCCCTCTATTTGCTTCTTTCACAACAATTAGCACAGTCTCATTATTTGTCTCATTTACTGTGTTATTATCTCTCTCCCTGAGTAGAATGTAAGCCCCATAGGGGCAGGGCCTTGACTTGTTCACTGTTATCTCCCTAGCACTCTGCACACAATATAAATGCAAACATTGTTTGCATAATGAATGACTGAATAAAATAGTGCCTAACCCATGCACACATCTGCCAAATTCATCGCAACCATTTAGTTCCATTGTAATAATATTAATATATTTTGATGACCCGTTACAGTTTTTGTTTGTTTTGTTTTGCGGTACGCGGGCCTCTCACTGTTGTGGCCTCTCCCGTTGCGGAGCACAGGCTCCGGACGCGCAGGCTCAGCGGCCATGGCTCACGGGCCCAGCCGCTCCGCGGCACGTAGGATCTTCCCAGACCGGGGCACGAACCCGTGTCCCCTGCATCGGCAGGCGGACTCTCAACCACTGCACCACCAGGGAAGCCCCCCATTACAGTTTTTAAATAGCATATTCTTGTTTGCTATTAATAGCTTTTACATACATTACTTATTTTGATCTTAAGAATTAACCCTGTGAGTAAAGTAGGGCAGAGATGACACCAAATTAAGGATTAAAAAAAAAATTGAAGCTGAGAGAAGTAACCAAGCTAGAAAGTGACAAAAATCTAAATTATTGGGAAAACGCAGTGATGTCCAGCACCAACTACCAGGTTTAGGCCAAACTTCACAGGTTATGGGCCTAGTCCTCCACAAGGCTGCCCTCACTTCAGATACCAGTCACAAGAGCAGGAGTCCCACTACTCCGTCAAGTTTGAGAGTTTGCTAGAACTACTCACAGAACTCAGGAAAGCATTGTACTTACTATTAAAGTATTAGTACAAAAGGATACAAATCAGGACGAGCTGAAAGAAGAGACAGATGGGGTGAAATGTGGGTGAGACCCAAACATGAAGCTTCGGGTCATCTCTCATGGAGTCCTGGATAGCATTACCTCCTCCCGGTTACACCGTGTGCCAACATTCAAGAGTGTTGCCAAGCAGGGCTTCCCTGGTGGCGCAGTGGTTGAGAGTCCACCTGCCGATGCAGGGGACGCGGGTTCGTGCCCCGGTCCGGGAAGATCCCACATGCCGCGGAGCGCCTGGACCCGTGAGCCATGGCTGCTGAGCCTGCGCGTCCGGAGCCTATGCTCCGCAGCGGGAGAGGCCATAATAGTGAGAGGCCCGCGTACCGCAAAAAAAAAAAAGAGTGTTGCTAAGCAGAGATGCTTACCCAAGTCTCTGGTGTCCAGAGTTTTTATTGAGGCTCAGTCACACCCTGCCCACACCTCTGACCTGTATCTCCTGTTCCTCTGGAGGTCAGAACTGATACAGCATCTTTCAAAGCCACCATCATAAATCACATTGTTAGACTGGTCAGTGGCCAAACCCCCCAGGCAGACAAAGACACTCCTATCAGGTAGGACATTTTAGGGGCCTAGATATTACCTCCCAGTAGCTGAGGGCAAAGGCCAGGTCTCTCTTTGGGTAAAGTTAATTCTTCATTATACAAGGGAGATTTACTCTTTTTTTTTTTTTAATTCTAAGTCTAGTGCTCTAAACACACTGCTCTGTTTAATCTTGAATCTCTAAGTCTGACCTATCTTTCCTCTTTTAGAGTCTGCTTCAGGTCACATGTTGCCCTGGAGAACTGAGAAGGATGAGCAGACCTACAACCAGTTATGGCCCCGAGAAAGCAAGAGGACAGAAGTAAGCAAAGTCTTTATTATCAAACAAGAAATATGCTGTTTATAAAGAAAATTATTACAAATTCTCTTTTTTTTTTTTTACATGATGTTGCTGAAATAAGATCTAGCAAATGTAGCTGTTAGTAAGGAAAAGACTAAAACAATGCTGGGCAGTGACATCAAAGTAACATAATACTGTAATCTAGTTGACATTCTCTGATGATATACTACTACCCTGCAGCCTGTAATTCCCTACAGATTAACATGCCAAGAAAATGCCAGTTACTTATTGGAATGTAAAATTCAGATGATTTTCACTGATGTCAGGGAGTGGGGGCTCGTTGTGGGTATGTGTATGTGTGGCTTCTTTCTCCCACTCTTTACAAAAGTCAATAGTGATCATTAACTTTTGAGGAAAAGGTGTCATCACGCTGTCATTAAAAACCATTTATCAAGTCTCCAAACTGCAAAGTATATTTTGTCTTTGATTGTAACCATTTGTTTATTTTCCGTTCTCCCAACTAGATGGTGAGCAGTTCACAAAGGTACTCAATAAATATTTTTTAAGGGACTTCCCTGGTGGTGCGGTGGTTAAGAATCTGCCTGCTAATGCAGGAGACACGGGTTCGAGCCCTGGTCCGAGAAGACCCCATATGCCGCAGAGCAACTAAGCCCGTGCGCCACAACTACTGAGCCTGCGCTCTAGAGCCCGCGAGCCAAAAGTACTGAGCCCGCGTGCCTAGAGCCCATGCTCCGCAACAAGAGAAGCCACTGCAATGAGAAGCCCACACACCTCAATAAAGAGTAGCCCGTGGGGCTTCCCTGGTGGCGCAGTGGTTGAGAGGCCACCTGCCAATGCAGGGGACACGGGTTCGTGCCCCGGTCCGGGAAGATCCCACATGCCGCGGAGTGGCTGGGCCCGTGAGCCATGGCCGCTGAGCCTGCGCGTCCGGAGCCTGTGCTCTGCAACAGGAGAGGCCACAACAGTGAGAGGCCCGCGTACCGCAAAAACAAAAACAAAAAAAAAAGAGTAGCCCCTGCTCGCCGCAACTAGAGAAAGCCCACATGCCACAACGAAGACCCAACGCAGCCAAGAATAAAAATAAATTAAATAAATAATTTTTTTTTTAAAGGCATTGAAATTGTGGCCAGAAGGCCAGGTTCCCATTCTGGCGCTTCTCCTTATTGATTGTTTGACCTTGGGCAGGTCTCAATTCCTAAATCTATTTCCACATCTGCAAAATGGAATTACTCACATTTGCTCTACTTACTTCATAGGGTTATTGTAAGAATCAAATGCATACGTGGATTTTAAGGTATTTTGCAAACTGTGAAATGTCTTACTAATACAACATTTTTTTTCCAATTAGAAATTATTTTTAAAGTGACATGGGGGGACTTCCCTGGCGGTCCAGTGGTTAATACTTCACCTTCCAATGTAGGGGGTGCTGGTTCGATCCCTGGTTGGGGAGCTGGGATCCCACATGCCTTGTGGCCAAAAAACCAAAACATAAAACAGAAGCAGTACTGTAACAAATTCAATAAAGACTTTAACAATGGTCCACATCAAAAAAATCTTTTTAAATAAATAAAGTGACATGGGGACTTCCCTGGTGGTCCAGTGGTTAAGACTTCGCACTCCCAATACAGGGGGCCTGGGTTCGATCTCTGGTGGGAGAACCAGATCCCACATGCTGCAACTAAGAGCCTGCATGCCGCAACTAAGATCCCAGCGCAGCCAAATAAATAAACAAATATTTACAGTGACATGTATTTTACTAGGATGTAAAATATGATTGGGGAAACAGACTCAAGAATTCCAAGCCTAAGCAGATTGAGAGCAGGGAAGCTACCTCTCACCTCATCCGTCCTGTAGTAGTCTAGAGGGACCTCTTCCTGCTCTCTATCAATGTGTCTTCTGTGAGTCTCAGTTTCTTTATAACAATTTCTCTGAGCCTCAGTTACGCCATCTTTTACATGGGAATAAAACATGCCCTATATACCCCAGATGGTTTGATGGGAGGCTCAAATTAGATCATTGTTGCTAAGGTCTCTTTGCCAGCCATAAAGCGCTATAGAAATGTAAAGAAATCTGGTACTATTTTCCTAAAGGTGATGAACTTTCAGGAATAGCTTCAATAAAGCATAAAAGCCGAGGGTATGGGAGGCTTACACTGGGAGGCACATCCCAGGAAAGAATAGAATATGCTTCACTGTCTTGGGTTGGATTACATACTGCTTTACAAACTCCATTCTGGCAAGGTCTTGGAAGAAAGTAAAATGAAACACAGGCCCTTTCACATCCATTGGCTTATTAAATCTTACCAACACTGTGCCAACCAGGAATTATTATACCCATTTTGCTGATGGGAGAACTGAAGTTTGGAGATATTGATGCTTTCCCAAGATCATGCAACTGGTAAATGGTTGCATCTGAAACTAACTCTTCCAACATCAGTGGGAGAGGACAAAGTGTGCTTAAACCAAAGGGAAGAACAAGTGGGCGGTAGCCTTACAAAATGGCCCATTTCTCATTCCTCCCAAGCTATCAGACCTACTCTCTTTTACAAATACTTCCTGTTTCTCACGATGGCTAGGGGGCCCAGATAAACAACTGTGACAGCAGGTAGATTTAGGATACAATACAGTGACTGACAGCCATGGGTGGACAAGAGGGCATTTCTACTGGAGGGGAATATGGTCAGTGTTCACAGCTGTGGCAGCCTCCTCCCCTGAAAGATCTTTAATTGGTGAAGAAGTGTCTATGCCAGCTTCAATCCATCCCTGTTAGACATGCCCAGGTCTTAAATCACATAGACTCAAAGGTCTGCATAAACACTCACTACTCTCTCACCTCCACCCTCATAACTACATTCACCCTAAGGCTTAGGCAAGTCAAGAGCAGTTCCTCAGTCACAAAAATGCCAGGGGTCCCTGCTTATATATAAACCTTTTTTCATGACCTAAAATTCTTCCTTTATTAATTCATGTCTCTTCTCTTATGTAAAAATCTAATTCAAATACCAAAAATTGGAAATAGCCCCAATGTCCAGTCCATCAGTTTGGAGACCAATTTAAATAAATTATGATAACACATTCATTCAGTGGACTATTTTTTTAAATGCATCATTCTTTTTTTTATAAATTTATTTTACTTTTTATTTACTTTTGGCTGCGTTGGGTCTTCGTTGCTGCGCGCGGGCTTTCTCTAGTTGCGGCGAGTGGGGGCTACTCTTTGTTGTGGCGCGCGAGCTTCTCTTTGTGGTGGCTTCTCTTGTTGCAGAGCACGGGCTCTAGCCTCACGGACTTCAGTAGTTGTGGCACGTGGGCTCAGTAGTTGTGGCACGTGGGCTCAGTAGTTGTGGCACGTGGGCTCAGTAGTTGTGGCTTGTGGGATCTAGAGCGCAGACTCAGTAGTTGTGGCATACGGGCTTTGTTGCTCCGTGGCATGTGGAATCTTCCCAGACCAGGGCTCAAACCCATGTTCCCTGCACTGGCAGGTGGATTCTTAACCATTGCACAACCAGGGAAGTCCCCATTCAATGGACTATTAAACAGTCGTTAAAAAGAATGAAGCAGATGTGGCAAGACTGCCACAATATAATGTTAAGTGAATTAGTAAAGGGAAGAGCAGGGTGTATGGTATGCTCCCATTTTTATAAAAAGAAAAATATTAAATGTTTTAATAAAAAGAAATATTTTTAATGAAAATACTAAAAATTTAAGCTTACAGTGGTACAGAAAACTTCTAGAAGAATACACAAGAACTAGTAACAGTGGTTGACTCTGGTTAAGGAGACATACTTTTCATTGTACAGCTTTAGTACGGTTTGAATTTTGCCGTGGCATGTATTACTCTTTCAATTAAAAAACAACTTTAAAAATGAACTCAGGGGCTTCCCTGGTGGCGCAGTGGTTGAGTAGTCCACCTGCCGATGCAGAGAACACGGGTTCGTGCCCCAGTCCGGGAAGATCCCACATGCCACGGAGCGGCTGAGCCCGTGAGCCATGGCCGCTGGGCCTGCACGTCCGGAGCCTGTGCTCCACAACGGGAGAGGCCACAACAGTGAGAGGCCCGCGTACCGCAAAAAAAAAAAAAAAAAATGAACTCAAAAATTTTTTCCCTCAAAAGACTTCCTTGTCCATCCGACTTCTCAACTATCTCTTAAATCTGATCACCTCCCTCCCTCCCCTTGCCTCTGCCCCAGACTAACTGCTAGGGATTGACGGTGCTTTTCCCTTGGAGACAAAAAAGCAGAGAGGGAAGTTTTTTTGTTTTGGGGTTTGTTTTTTTTTTTACACAATTATTTTAAAAGAATAGCACCTGGTTATCCACAATATTTAGTTAAATTGAAAGCTATTGGAAGGCACATCACAGTCACACCCACTTACAAGCCATATCTTGAATTACAGAATTGTTTGAAGGTCAATTTTTAGCTGTTTGCCTTGAGTGCTAGAATTGCTTTTCACGGTTCTGTCCCTGCAGGTTCAGGCCACCAACCCTTCTCTCTTCAACTAATGCAACATTCTTCTAATTAGTCTCACTGATTCTACTGTTTCTCATTCTCCCTCTCCTATAATCCAACCCAATACAGCAATCAGAGTGATCTAAACTTTAAATCTCATAGTCATATCCCCATTGCCCTTGAGTTAAAGTCTACTTTCTTTAACACGGTTTACAAGGCCCTCCAGATCTGGATTCCTCAGCCTCAATCTCCCTCTCCCCACTCCCTTTGCTAGATGCCTCAGGGCCCCGCCCCCTGCTCTATACTCCAGCCGTATTGCATGTGCACTAAACTTTCTGTTTCCTGAACCATCAGTGCTCTCTCTGGCCTTAAACTCTTGTATCTGCTGCTTGCACTTTGGGGAGCACCCCCCACACACACAACTGACTGCAGAGCAGCGACCAAAATATATGTGCTGCCACAGGCTTTCCTCTCTGAGGCATACACTTCTCCTGTTGGAACAAGTATCCTTTCGATTAAAAGTAATAAATCTCCTCTTGTTTAAGGAGCAGATGGTTAAGATTGTTGCTTTTGCTTTTAGCAATGCTCTTAAATGGGAAAGGAAACCTATAGGCATAGGCATAGAGTGAGAAGAGATCAAATATTAAGGCCAAGAACTAATTCCTAGCAGCCAGGCAGAAGTTCCAGGGGGGTCGCTCAAGTTCTTTACGTCAAGACCTCCACAAGAGCTCCACAAGGGCCCCTCTCGTCATAGACTCCAAGTTCTAGCAATGAACTCAAAGTTCATCCTCCAATGTGTGATGGCCAAGTTTACTCAGAAATCTGTGAATCACTTGGACTCCACTTCCCCTCCCACCTCCAACCTCCCAACCCTCACCCAGCTTCCATTTTGATGTTTAATAAGGGAACTTCCTGTGTGCACAGTGCTCCAACAGAGATAACATTTAAAGGCTCGTACTTGAACTGAACGATGTAAATATCCCCCAACAACATAGAACAGAGACCAGATTTTTCTGGTTCTTTTGTAATGTCCACACCATACCCATTCTTCAAAATCTGTCACACTTCCAGATAACACCAGGTAGCAATGAACTCTTCCCATGTGCAATGGCAACTGTTTATTCAATTTACACTTCAGCGTATCTTGTCTTGAATTGTTCTCTGACAGCAATAGGCACTTTCAACAAGAGTCAAATGGGAAAATACCAAACTGGGAGTAAAATGATCTAGCTTCCAGTCAAAAATCTGCCACGAACTCCATGTAATCTCGAGCAAGTCAACTTTCCGGGCCTCAATGCTCCCTGCAGAATAAGGCTGAACTGCTTATCTCTAAGGATCTTCCACAGTCTATGGGTCAACGACTCTGAGCTCCTCAAAGTTCGGGAGCACAGGCCACATCCTTTCTCAGGGCTAGACACATAATAGGAGCTCTATTAATACTTGAATGAAAACCATTGATGAAAAGGTTGCCTGGCCTCAGCCCTTCTATACCAAACCAACATGCCACAGATGATTGTGTCTTCCTTGAAGCACTCTCTCAAAGTCTACAAGTGAGTCTACAACTTCACTGATACAAATCTAACAACTTTTAATACCTTGTTCTACTGGAAAGTTATTCCTTAGCATAAACTTAAATCTCTCCAGATCAACCTTCAAGACAGCTGAGAATCATCAGCTTCAAATTTGTCTTATTTCCCCCACCCAAGGACTCCTTTTTGCTGCAGCACTTAGATTCTAGTTCAGAAAGCAAATACTAAAGCTGGGCCACTAATTTGTTAGGTTCAACTATTTGGCCCTACTGCCCAGACCCCCAGTGTTACCACTAAGCAAGCCAAGAGATTATGTGAATCACTGACTGACGCTCAAAGGCAAAAGATAAACAAAAACAAACTCTTTTTCAGTAATTTCACTTAGAAAACCAAGTATAGTGGCAAAAAAAAAAACCCCACCAAAAATAAAAAAGCCTAATATTTTAAGCTTTTGGGGATGTTGGGGGTGTAGAGTTCTGAAGAGCTGGTTTCCGAAGGGCACTGCATACCAGACAAAGTAGTACAAGAGCCTCCCGGCTGTTGTGTCAATGAAGCCTTTCAGGCCTTCCACACTACTTCACTTGTTCCCCTAAAGTAGCGGTTTCTGGAAGCTAAACTCTCAGCTGGCGAGAACAGTGAACCCTGTGCCATTTGTCTATCAACTTCTTTAAAAAGAAAAACCTCCTGTACAGCTGTCTTGTTTTGCATTTTCTATTCTGTACTTCAGTACACGTAATGACAAACAGAGGAGGCAAGGGGCTCTTTTAAAACTGTGAAGAAAGAAGAAATAAAACAGTGCCCAGAAGTCTCTGCTTCAGCTATTGGGAAAAGTTTGCAGCCCATAGAAACGAGCACTAATTTAAAATAACAAAAAAAATTCAGTCCTGAGCACTAGGAATTAACAATAAGGCATACTTCAGGTTTTGGGGTACATAAGAAGAGGTACACAGTCCATGCCTCCTTTCTAAATTAAACAATATAGTCTTCCAAAATCTGAAGGTAAAAATCTTTTCACATGTGAATTTTATCTCAAAAGATAAACTTTAAAAAATAAATAAATAAATAAACTCAGAAAATCTTTTCACACACAATCTACTCTATTGGCACTACCGTAGGAAAATAGTGCAGATAATTCAAAGTAGTAAATATTCCCCAAAGCATTTTTTTCCCCAAAACATTTTTTACCACACTTTTGTATACCCAATGTATATTTTACAGAAAATGTATCTTTGTAATTTTATTTTTCTTAAAGTAATTGCTTAGTATAAGTAGTTTACACCACTTGAGCCCACACCCATTGACAGCATAAGAAAGCAGTTCAAAGAGTGCCTAAAAAGAATGGAAACTAAATGTTTTCCCCAAATAATATATTTTTTAGAACCCCAAACCCCTACATGTTGAAAACTGGTGTTTAAAGGAATATTATTTTAAAAGAACTATCAACACTATCCATTAAAAAAAAAAAAACTAGCAATGTCTTAACACATCAAGAACTGAAACAAACTGATAAAACCTGAGAAAATTACAAAGTATATAATAATATAAATAAATAAGAAATAACCGGGCTTCCCTGGTGGCGCAGTGGTTGAGAGTCCGCCTGCCGACGTGGGGGACACAGGTTAGTGCCCCAGTCCAGGAGGATCCCACATGCCGTGGAGCGGCTGGGCCCATGAGCCATGGCTGCTGAGCCTGCGTGTCCGGAGCCTGTGCTCCGCAACGGGAGAGGCCACAACAGTGAGAGGCCCACGTACCACAAAAAAACAAACAAACAAACAAAAAACACAAAGAAATAACCATAAATATGAGGAATTGTTCGTACTTAATAGTAGTCATCAAAGAATTGATACTAAAACAATAAAATAACATTTTTTGTCTCCCAACTTAGCAAATGAAAAACAAATGAGACTACTTCAGTGCTGTTGACTGCCATGAAATGGGCCTCATACTGATGGGGACAATACTTCCAGTAAGCAATGTGTCAAAATATATCAGGAGCCTTAAAAATGGTATACTCTTTAGCTTGGCAGCTCAACTTCCAGGAATTGGACCTAAGGGAAAAAACCTAAATACAAAAAAGAGTTGGTTTACAAAGATGGTCACTGAAGCATCAAATGGGCATGGCTGAACAAATGATGACACATCTCACTATTGTCAAGTAGGTATTTTAAATGAAATATATGAACATTTTTAATGCTTGTGATATAATTTTAAGGAAAAAACCAAAATAAACAATTTTATTTCATGATCACAAGTCTTTTTAATGTTTTTAAAAGACTTAGAAGGAAATATACAGAAATAGTTGTCTTTAGAATTATGGATTCATGTTTTTCTTTTTTTCATATTTTCAAAATTTTCAAAGGGTCCTTTTCATAATGGAACAAAACGGATTAAGCTTAACTTTAAAACATACTGTCTCTATAATGTGTAAATAATGCCAGTGTGACTGCTAGGATGAATATGAAGTTGTTTTTGAAATAACTAGTTATTTCATTTTAACTCAGAATCCATGATGAACTCTCTCTCCTTCTGCATTTCTGGAACCATGAATTTAGTACTTTGGGAGTTTAGCACTTTAGGACTATAGTTTAAAATTTAACTAAATCTCTATACTAATATTACTTTCCCACTCGATTTCAAGCTTAATGAGAGCCAAGATCGTATGGTTTTTACATAGTGAACCTACCACCCACTCCCCAGCTCTTCTGCATATAATCAGAACTTCATGATGATGACTGTTTCTCTGATTGGTAAAGAGCTAGTAAGTAGAGTTCAGCTAGCAAAATGATCAAATATAATTGAGACCAGTTACTATAATTGACAGGTAGTTACTAAAAATGCAGTATATTAATACTACTCTCACCATATTAGGCAGACAAATAAGTAGATGAACCTCAATTCAGAATGTGAACAAATAACCTCTTGGCCATTAAAATCAATCCATTTGAGACCTACTTAGTGGTTCTAGAGGACTTCACATTACCCCTGTATTTCTACAGGCCTGCCCTGGTCCCGGTCCATTTCTCAGAGTTTTAGAAACTCTCATTGGCCATCATCCCTGGCACTGCTCCCACAACCTCCAAAATCATAAAATTTTTACCTTTACCTGTGAGTCACCCAACTAATTGCATGACTTTGGACAACTTATGTGCTTTCAAGGTTTACATTCCCTCTTCTATAACTTAGAGCTACACTGTTCAGTTAAAGTAGCTATTAGCTACATGTGGCTATCGAGCACTTGAAATGTGCCTCCTGCAAACTCAGATATGCTGTAAGTGTAAAATACATATCACATTTTATAGACTTGGTATGAAAATATAATGTAAAATATCTTAACCATCTTTATATTGATTATATGTTTAAATGATAATATTTTGTTAATTAGGTTAAATAAAATATATTATTCAAATTAATTTCACCAATTTTTTAAAAACTTTTTAAACGTGGCTACTAGAAAATTTTAAAGTAAATAACATGACTCAGGGGCTTCCCTGGTGGCGCAGTGGTTAAGAATCCGTCCGCCAATGCAGGGGACACGGGTTCAAGCCCTGGTCTGAGAAGAACCCACATACCGCGGGGCAACTAAGCCTGTGCACCACAACTACTGAGCCTGTGCTCTAGAGCCTGCGAGCCACAACTACTGAGCCCGTGTGCTACAACTACTGAAGCCTGTGTGCTTAGAGCCCGTGCCCTGCAACAGGAGAAGCCACTGCAATGAGAAGTCCTTGCACCACAATGAAGAGTAGCACCTGCTCTCCTCAACTAGAGAAAGCCCGCACACAGCAATGAAGACCTAACGTAGCCAAAACTAAATTAATTAATTCATTTTTTAAAAATTGGCTCACATTATATTCCTATTATATGGCTTGCCCTGAGGGACTACAGGACTTCAAAGACCCCTCCTCCTGGATTTAAACAGTCTTCCAGGGAATTCCCTGGCGGTCCAGTGGTTAGGACTCCACGCTTTCACTGCGGAGGGCATGGGTTCAATCCTTGGTGGGGGAACTAAGATCCTCAAGCCACATGACTTGGCAAAAAATATATATATATATTCTTCCAAAATTTGTTTGGCTTCAAATCTCTGTCTTACCACTTAGTAGCTTTATAACCCTAGGCAGTTTTTTAAACTCTCTGTGTTTAGTTTCCTCATTGGTAAAAATGGAGATGATTATAATGATAGTACCTAGCTCCTAGAGCTCTTATCAATATATGGATTAAATGACTGTACACATGTAATGCACTTAGAACTGTGCCTAGCACTTACAGACTAGTGTTAGCTATTTTCATCATCATTATTATTCACCAAGGAGAGCAAAGTCACAAACTATGCCCTTACTGTTTAAAATACCTAGATGAAAACAGGAAATATCTTGTATAATTCCAAATATAGTGTTGCTTAATATTAAGGGATGTATTATAAATATCCAGGTAGTTCAATGAATTTCAAGCTTTAATTCAGATGGATTATGTTCTATATATCCATTCATTCAACTACTAAGTATTCCTTGGACATCTACTATGTGCTAGGCATTTTTACAAGTATAAACAAAACTAGACAAAAATTGCTGTCTTCATTGGGTTTACATTCTAGTAGAGGGCAGTAAAGCCAATGACCAATAAAGTCAATCTGAACTACTTGGGTTTTTTTAAGATCACATATTCTTGGATATTTAAAAGAGGCCTTAAGGGACTTCCCTGGTGGCGCAGTGGTTAAGAATCAGCCTGCCAATGCAGGGGACACGGGTTCGAGCCGTGGTCCGGGAAGGTCCCACATGCCACAGAGAAACTAGGCCAGTGCACCACAACTACTGAGCCCGCAAGCCACAACTACTGAGGCCCGCTCGCCTAGAGCCCGTGCTCTGCAGCAGGAGAAGCCACCGCAGTGAGGAGCCCACACACTGCAGCAAGGAGTGGTCCCCACTTGCCGCAACTAGAGAAAGCCCGCCCGCAGCAACGAAGACCCAACGCAGACAAAAATAAATAAAATAAATAAATTTATTTTTTTAAAGGCCTTAAAAGTAAGCTCAAAAATTATAAAAATTTTCCTAGTTTTTTCCCCATTCCCAGCACCCTTTCAAAAGAATGATAAACCTAATTAGTATTCTGTACCACTGCACCAATTAGTACCTACCCAGAGCTAAGGGGAAAGAAGCTACAACAAAGATGTGTTTAAGCTCATTACTTAAACCAAATGAAAGCATAAGATTCAGAGAATTCTTTTCATATCTGTTTCAGAGTTTGAGAAAATATACAATCTGATGCAACAGATTATAGGATTTTGCATTTTTAAACTTAGATTTAATTGATGAGAGCAAAATATAAATATGTGCCACCTAGCAATTCCATCCTATGTGTATACAGTAGAGCAGAAAGCAGCAACCTTTTTCTATAATGGGTCAGAAGGTAAATATTTCAGTCTTTGCAGGCCATCTAATCTCTGTTGCAACTACTCACTGGGCCTGAAAACAGCCATACAATATATAAACAAATGAGCATGGCTGTTCCAATAAAATTTTATTTATGGACACTGAAACTTGAATTTTCATGTAATTTTCATGTGTCATAAAATATCAGTGTTTCTTTTTAAACTTTTAAAAGCCATTCAATAATGTAAAAACCATTCTTAGCTTCTGGATCATACAAACACAGGTGGAAAGCCCTATGGACCAGGTCATAGTTTGCTGACTCCTGCCTTAGAGAACTCTCACACATGCACAAAAACAGCTACATATGAGAACATACATAACATCATTATGTGGATTAGCAAATAATTGGAAATAACCTAAATAACTATAATAGGAGGATGATAAATAATATTGGTATAACTGGAGATACTTGTATCAACATGGATAAATCTTATGAACATAACGTTGAAAGGGAAACACAAATTACAGTTTAGTTACATGCCATTTACAGAAAGTTTTTAAATATGCAAAAACTATATATTACTGTGCGTATTTAGCATATATAATAAAACTATGAAGAAATAGATGGGATTGTTTAACATCAAAGTCATTTACCTGGGCACCTGAGCATGATGGCAGGGTGAGAGACAGGAAGAGAAGGATGCAATTGGAGAAGGGTGCACAGAAGGTTTCAATTGGACTGGTTCATAAATGTCCATTCTTTATACTGTGTTGTATACCTTGAATGTTTAATAATAAATAAAAAGGAATGTGTAGGTTTAATGTGAGTTTAGCAAATGGTTTGTCCTGTTTAGGGGAGGGAGTTTCAATTTTTATTAAAATACCTAAAATCTTAGGCTTCAGCCTGGATGTCTCACACTGAAAAGAGAAAATATTGTTTCATTCTTAAAAAGTGGACTGATCCTTAGGAAAAAAACAGAAAATGGTATTGCATTCTTCCATAGTTAACTAATGTAAATACCTTCAAACAAACTGGTTATTATTTACCTGTTTTGAAGATTCAAAGAGCTGATTCAGACTCTACCTCATTTAATGGGTTCAATCAGCTCTGCCTTTCTGCTGTTAGTCCCCCTGTCCCAGACACATCCTCCACAGCATTACAATGATCCACATGCCCTAGGAATAGCGACTTTCCATCACCTTCTTTGACAGAGCAAATAGAAGTGTAGGTGGCAATGATAGTGTTTCTGTGTGTGAAAAACGTAGCGTGAATTTCCCCCTTTCTCTGGCAAAAGTTCACAGGGCATCATTTATAAAAAGAAGAAAAAAAAATGCTTGCTCTGCTTTTACTGATTTCAGAAAGAGTAGTCATTAAAACTGCCTTTTGGCCTAGAATTACTTAAATAGTTCTTTAAGGGTCTCCTAAAGTCAGTTATCTTCAAGTAACCTAAATCACGAGCTCCTCTTTAACTTCAAAGAAAGACCCCCAAAGTAAAGTAATATCAGTCACAACTGTTGGGCAGGTACTGCCCTCTAGTGCTTACACTTTTAGAATAAAATTTTAAAATACTGACATATCAAAGTCTGTCAAAAATTAGATAGCGTCCTCTTGACCAAAGATTTTTCAACTTCATACTATTGACATTTGAGGCCAATAAATCTTTGCTGTGGGGGCAGCCCTGTGCAATGTTGGATGTTGAACAGCATCCCCAGCCTCTCTACCCACTAGATGCAGTAGCACCCCTATCTCAATTGTGGCAAACAAAAATGTCTCCAGGCATGGCTAAATGTCCCTTGGGGAGCAAAATCGTCCCTGGTTGAGAACTGCTAAAGGCTGTCCAAAACATTCATATTAGTCCTGAAAGTTATAAACAAAAAAAGTCTCTCTAGATTCATTCATTTGAGTGAAATAAAAGAAACTTTCATTTCTTCATGAAAAACAAAAAAATAGAGAATTAAGATTTTCAGTTCTTCTCCCCACCCCCAAAATCTTGGCTGGTGGGAAACTCTTTACTCTGTTATGTTCCAGCTTCACTTCTTAGATCTATTCACTTCCTTTCAAAGTGCTTAGAAAATAAAGCTTGCACTTCTAGCTGAATATAGGGAACATGATTGGGAAAGGGTGGGCGGAGGTATGAGTGTCTGTACTGTGTTCTAGCAAAATTTAGAGGGTCAGGCAACAGAGAATCTGTATTGGTCGTAAACATAATATGAAAATTCTTATAAAATTCCAGAGGATGTTTCAAATCTGGACTTAGGAAGTTTAATTAGGAAGGTTTATTCAGATCTGCTATGAATGACTTTTTCCTCATGTAAGTGCTTTATGTGTGTAAGTCCTGATTCTATGAATTTTAAAGCCTACAAATGACTGAGGACTAGATATTTTAAAAATAAAACATAGTTTGGACTGACATTGAATGAAACTTCCTCCCCTCATCAAATTTCTCCCTGGCCCAATTGGTTTTACTGGAGAAATAAACAAGAAATAAGAATCAATAAACAATTTTAATTCACTTATATAATTAAAAACGTATCATTTTTATTAACACATTCAGATCTAATATTTTATTTATTGCTTAGTGAAATTGAAAGTATTAAAGCTCTACAATTGTCAAGCTCTTATTAGCAGAACCTTGGAATGGAGATCTATTTTAGCTGCACAGAGCAGTTTGTGATCACTCCTGACCTCTTAGAGGCTGTTGCTTTGCTGAACGTTCATATTGGTTTCATTCTATCCTCTCTAATTAAATTCAGTTAGAAAGTCTTCTAGTCATATAATAAAGCCAGGGACAAAGAGGTTTTAGGCTCTGATCTTTTAAAGGACAACCAAATGATTCAGAATGCATATTGTTTAAATACAATGTACATAGAAAAGTTAAAAACAACAACATAGAAAAGTTACATGACATGGATCAAAATAAAAAGCTAAAGGAGGGCTTCCCTGGTGGCGCAGTGGTTGAGAGTCCACCTGCCGATGCAGGGGACACGGGTTCGTGCCCCGGTCCGGGAAGATCCCACATGCCGCGGAGCGGCTAGGCCCATAAGCCATGGCCACTGAGCCAGCACGTCCGGAGCCTGTGCTCCGCAACGAGAGAGGCCACAACAGTGAGAGGCCCACATAACGCAAAAAAAAAAAAGCTAAAGGAAGGGATTTCCCTGCTGGCACAGTGGTTAAGAATCTGCCTGCCAATGCAGGGGATATGGGTTCAAGCCCTGGTCCGGGAAGATCCCACATGCCATGGAGCAACTAAGCCCGTGCACCAAACTACTGAGCCCGCGTGCCACAACTACTGAAGCCTGCATACCTAGAGCCGGTGCTCTGCAACAAGAGAAGCCACTGCAATTAGAAGCCTGTGGGCAGAATAATCGCCCCCACCTCTCCTCCGAAGTCCATGTCCTAATCCCCAGAACCTGTGAATATGCGACCTTACATGGCAAAAGGGATTTTGCTGGTATGATTACACTAACAATTTTGAGATGGGAAGCATATCCTAGATTATCTGGCTGAGCCAAATGCAATCACAGGGTCCTTATAAGTGAAAGAGGGAGACAGGAAAGTCAGAGGAGATAGAATGATGGAAGTGGAGGTCTCAATGATGCAATAGCTGGCTTTGAAGATGAAGAGGCTACGTGCTGAGGAATGTGGGCCATGTCTAGAAGCTGGAAAAGGCAAGGAATGAATTCCCCACTAGAGCCTCCAGAAGGAACACAGCTCTGCCGACACCTTGATTTTATTCCCATAATACCCATTTCAGGCTTCTGACCTCCAGAACTATACAAAAAGTAATTTGTATTATTTAAAGTGACTAAGTTTGTGGTAATTTGTTGTAGCAGCACTAAGAAACTAATACAGGAACATTTCATTACTCTTTTAGTACTTTTAATATCCTGTTAATTCAGAATTTCAGCATTTGAGTAATTACCTCTCATATTATTACCATGTTCATAATTTTTAAAGGTACAGGTGCTCTCTTTCTCTGGTTGCTAATAACTATCACATTTTACTAAAACATACTTGCTATTCACCTTTAATAACATGAATCTCAAGATTAAAACCTGGAGGCTAGTACACATACAATGAGGAGAATCTGCTCTAGCACTGCAAGACAAATTTAGTGGACATGAAACACGCATTTAAATATGTGGCAATAGCTACCTATCGAATCTCAAGAGACAAAAAAAGTCCAGTAGCCCAACTATACTGGCTGTTAAACAAGTTGAAATTTGATTCATAAAATAGAATCTGACATCAAAAGACAAAAATGGCAAAGTTAACAATGCTACTTTGATGTGACCCTTTAGCAGAAAGCTGACCTTTGTAGCAGTTGTTATAAACAAGTTAAGTCATTGTAGGAGAGAACTGAGCTTGATATATTATGAAAAATAGGCCTATCCCTTTCATGTAGGTAGAGAGAACTGGCTGAAATTTTATTCTCATCTCATTTCACTAGTATTTTAACAGTGAAAGCTGTCACTGTGAAGGCTCATCACACAGCACCTGTGGTGCCTCATTTTGATATAGTAATTCCCAATAATCCTTTTGATGGCAAGCATCCATAAACTCTTCCTTTTCATGGAGAAGTATTATTCAGACACTGTTTAAGGAATTATAATTACAATCTTTAAGGGTTACAATACCTTCAAATAACTAAACAATGGCATATACTCCCAGAAGAAAACAACTTTCCAACCCACTGACAAATTTGGAAAAGATACAATTCCAAACAACGTTCATTACTGCTTATGATTTTGACTCTTGAAACTTTATGAAGAAAACTCTGTATACAGATTATTTTCTCATCTTTTCCAAAGTACTTATGAAAAACAAGAATTTTCAATCCAGATGCTGTTTCCTAAATTGGCCAAAAGGTGTATTCCTTGATTTGAAATGGAAGAAATTATTTTAGCTTAGCACTTGTTGTTTAAGAAAGTAAGCTTCAGAAATTCTCTTGCTTCATCTCCTCCTGTCAGGTTTCAATATCATCTGGTGATTTAAACTTTTAAAATAGTGTCTACAGAGTAAATTAATTCATTACAGAACATCTTCTTTATTTTCACCTGGCATCACTTTGGGCATCAAGGTGTCCTTTGTACTAAGCAGTTTAATCTGAATTGGCAATATATGGATTACGTATATATATAGTAATTTGGAGATTTTACTGTATTTCTCTTATGGAATGCTTTATACAATTTATTTTTTCTCCTTCTGTGATATGGTAAAATGCCTCTAGAGAACTTTATGGTTTATGTAACATAAAATTACATAAAAGTGCAACAAGTAAAGTATGAGTTTAAGGAAAAATATTTCAAGTAAAGTAAACTCTAGCTATTTTTAACCTATACTTGAAATTTTTCCCTTCTTGTACTTCTGTAATGAGGCAACTGATAACTAAGGAATTCTAAAAATCTAAACAAGCATTATAAACAAGGCACTGCTGCAAAAGGTGGAAGATGCAAAGACAATTCCTGCCCTCCAGGAGTTTTCATTTTGGTGGGGACCAGAAGAATGATGATAAGAGACTAACAGCCACATCATGTGGGACCTCTAGACAAGCAATCCAAGGATATGTTAGAGAAAGACTGAATCCAGAGGGATCCATAAAAGAAACTGCCCTGACAATGGATAGGATCTTAGTGAATAGAGATGGGGGACATTCCAGGCAAAGGGGAAAGTGTGACCAAAACCAGAGAGATATGGTATACTGTTTTCCAAGGGGTGCTGTAACAAAGTACCACAAATTAAGCGGCTTGACATAACAAAAATCTATTCTCCCATAGTTCTGAATGATAAATATAAAAAATCAAGGTGTTATCAAGGCCATGCTCTCTCTAAAGGCTTTAGAGGAGAATTTTCCTTGCCTCTTCCTAGCATCTCATGGTTGCCTGAAATCCTTGGTGTTCCTTGGCTTATAGACACATCAGTCCAATCTCTGCCTCCATCATCACATTCTCCTGTGTGTGTCTCTCTTCACATGACTGTCTTCCATGTGTGTCTGTGTCTCTTCTCCTATTCTTATAAGCATACCAGTCATATGGGATTAGGGCCCACCCTAATCCAGGATGACCTCGTCTTAGCTACATCTACAAAGATTACATCTACAGAGACTCTATTACCGAATAAGATCACATTCACAGGTACTGGGGGTTAGGACTTGGACATGTGTTTTGGGGGGGACACAATTCAACCCACAACATATGGTAATGAGAAGTTCAATGTGGCTAGAAAGTAGACTACATCTTGGGGAAGAATGAAAATAACACAGGAAAGAGTTATAGAAGACCTTGATGAATAAGCAATGGGTTGTGCCACAGAATTGTTTTCTTGTAAATTTATTTATTTTTTAGTTTTTTGGCCACGCCGTGCAGCTTGCAGGATCTTAGTTCGCCAACCAGGGACTGAACCCAGGCCCCGGCAATGAAAGCCCAGTATCTTAACCCCCGGACCACCAGGGAATTCCCCCGCAGAATATTTTTAGGTAAAAGAGTATTACTAATGAAACTATCCATTTGGGAAAATTAAGTTGTCATTATTATGTAAAACTCATGTGAGAAAAAGACACAATAACATGCAGAGAGTTACTTTAGGAATAGAACATGTTTGTGATGCCTCAAATAAAATGGTCTCATAAGGTTTATAAAGAATAGGACATACAAGAGAGACTGGTTATAGGAGATAAGAAATGAGGTAAGACAGAATTTGAGGACTCGGAGAATAGTGGTACGATTATTATCATTAGTATGTTAGTTGTATTGCATTTTAACACCAGTTCTCTGACACTAACTGGGTGTCCTACAATTCGACTCTGACACTATCTACTGAGAGTTAGTGCAGACCCCACAAGTTAAGGGCAAAGTCCTTCACAAGATTGCCCCCATTTCAGACACCAGCCACCTGCACATCTGCTGACTACAGATTCTCAGGTTTCTTACAACCCCTCAGGTTTGATAATTTGCCAGAACAACTCACTGAATTCACTGAAAGCACTGTAGTTACAATTAAAAGTTTATTATAAAAAATACCATTCAGGAATAGCTAAATGGAAGAGAAACATAGGACAAGGTCTGGGGTGGGGGACGGGAGGAGGGGGACACATGCCTTCTCCTTATGCAATCCAGTGCATCACCATCCTGGCACATTAATGTGTCTATGAATCAGGAAGCTCCACTGAGCCTCAGATCCAGAATATTTATTGGGGTTTCACTGCATAGGTATGATTGACTAAATCACTGGCCACGTGACTGAATCCAATTTCCAGTCCCTCTCCCCGCCCAGGAGGTTGGGAGTGGGGGTTAGGGGAGTGGGGCTGAAAGTTCCAATCCTTTAATCATGTGCTAGGTCTTTCTGGTATGGCCAGTCCCTCACTTGAAACTATCTAAGGTCCCACCAAGAGTCATTTCATTAGCATAAATTCAGGTATGGTAGAAAGGGGCTTGTAATGAATGACAAAAGATACTCAGGAAATTCCAAGTTTTTGAAGCTTGTGCCAGGAACTGGCGACAAAGACTAGATATATTCTTTATTATATTACATGCATATTAATAACAAATATTTATTAAGGACTTGATCTGCAACAGGTACATTTAACTCTCACAAAGCCTTATTATTATCATCTCCATTTTACAAATTAGGAAATTAAGTCTCAGGGATCATATGAGCCCCAACTTCATAACACTAGTAAATGGTAAAGATTCGAAGTCAGTTCAGTTTACTCCAGAGCCCATGCTGGTAACCACAATGCATACTTCCTTACTGTGTACCCTTGGGCAAATCACTTTACCTCTCCAGACTATCTAGTAAAATGAAGAGGCTATGATTACCAATGCTCCTTTCAACTCCAGTGTTTCCCTTTTTCATTTAAATTATTTCAAAACACCATAATATCCTACTTATGAGTAAAGAATAATTTACTATTACTCTGTTGTTGGACATTTAGGCCGCTTCCAGTTTTTCCTTAATATAATTAACCCTGCAGTGAACATCCCAGTGCACTCACTATCTGCTTTACAGATTATTTCCTTAGAATAAATTATTAGAAATAATCCTATCTAAATATATTTCAGTAATAAGGATTTTTTTTAATTTTGTTAATCTAATGAGAATTTTAAATTATCATTTTAATATACCTGCTTTTAAAAAGTAATATTATGCTATAATAGGAATTTAGGGAAAAAAATAACACATTTTATTTTAACTTGATTTCTTTAAAAATTTTTATCACTAATTTTTTAATATCAGGTCTACGTCTTCTTATCTTCATAAAATTACATTTGTCAATGATAATAACAATTCATAAGAAGAGAAGATAACACATTATATTTACACCTGATTACTTTTAAATTGTAACATCTTATTCACAGATGTATCCCTAGGGCTTAGAACACAGAAATCAATAAGTACTTATTGAATGGATAAACTTGTCTTGGTCTTTTTGTTTATTCTTTTAGACTAACTTTATAAAAAATTTTCAGTTCCTTCAGTTCCCCCCTAAAAAACCTCCATAAGGAATTTAAATGGGAATTGTATTGAATTTTTAAGTTGATTTAAGATGGTGTGAAATCTTCAAAATGTTTAGGGTTTCCACCCAAAACTTAGCATGCCTCTCCTTTCATTCAGTGGTGAAAAACTAAGGGTGTTTCTATTAAAGGGTGTTTCCAATATTTTTTCTCTCTGGTAATAATTTGATAGTTTGGATTATATAGGTAAAACACATTCCTCAATAAAAGCATGCCTATGAATTTTATTTGTTGATATAGTGAATGAGATATTTTTCATTGCATTTTCTACCTAATTATTGCCAGAATAGTAGAGTGATTTTTTTCCCTGAACTACTTTATTAATTCAAATGTTCAGTTTAACATAAAAATTCTATCATCTATTTCCCCCTAGGATTTAAACCACTTATTTATTTACTATCTTATTGCATGAGTCAGAAATTTCAAAACAATTTTAAATTATAGTGAGAGACTAAATATAAAAATTGATAATGGCCAGACCATATAGAAAATAGAAACCTGACCCACCAGCTGCACCCACCTGCCCAGGAAACCAACCCCTTATCTACAATAAACAACCCAGGAAGCCAGCCTGCTATGTCAGACTTGCAGGAAGCCAGGCTGCTATCTATAGTGACAATCCAAGTAGCTAAACAATAACTTCTCTAACAAATGGCTCAAAATGGCCAGGACTTCATTAATAACTGACAGCTTCCCTAATTTTGGTCCCCACTTCCAATGTGGGACCAACCATAGAAAGCCAAATATGCACCCCTAACCAATCACATAGGATGCCCCATTTCTAGTTAGCCTGCCTACAAGCTTCTCCACGCCAGCAGCCTCCAATCAGCGCACACCTGAAGCCTTCCCTTTTTCCACTATGAAACTTTCCCATTTCTGCACCTGATTTTGAGTCATTGACAAAACTCAGGTAACAGAGGCTGATTCCTTTGCTATAGCAAGCTCAGAATAAATAGCCTTTGCTTTTCTCATTTGGTTGGTCTTCATTTATTTGCACAGGCAATAGCGGGCTTCCTTAATTTTGCTCCTCATCTTAATGGAAACATCCTTAATTTTTTTTGCCATTAAGAATAATACTGTTATTTTAAGAATGGATAAACAGCCAGGCCCTATTGCATAGCACAGGGAAATATATTCAATTTCCTGTGATAAACCATAATGGAAAAGAATATAAAAAAGAACGTATGTATATGTATAACTGAATCACTTCGCTCTACAGCAGAAATTAACACACCATTGTAAATCAACTATACTTCAATTAAAAAAAGAAAGAAAGAAAGAAGAATACTGTTATTTTGAAAAATATTTTTATCATGTTGAGGTATCCTTCTATTCCATTCCTAATAAGTACTTAAAATAGAATGTTTACTTTTTATCAGATATTTTTTCAGCATCTGAAAAGATCTTGGATTTTTCATTTTCTATGTTTTAAGATTAGATTTCTTATTATTAAGCCATCCTCAAATTTCTGAAATAAGCATTTCTCAGTTGTGATTAATTATTCTTTCAATATATTTTAATATTTATTTGCTTGTCTTTTTATTTAAGATTTGAAGTCTATATTTATAGGCAAGACTCATTTTTAGTATTCAGTACTAATCTTACTAGTTTTATTTTCCAATGGATAATTTTATTTTCAGACTGAGAGGGCATCTTTTAGGTACTTAAAAAAGATGAACCAGAATGTTAGCAGCCACCTATAATTATAAAGGAATAATAAACAAATGCCTCACCTTCAAAAGTATAACAACATGGGGCTTCCCTGGAAGTCCAGTGGTTAAGACTCCGTGCTTCCACTGCTCGGGGAGTGGTTTCGATGCCACAGGCCAAGCGGCACGGCCAAAAAAAAAAAGAGTATAACAACAATTCAAAGGTATTCAAAAGTGAGGTGAAAATAAACCTACTTGCAAACATCCACTTTAATTAAATAGAAAACCATTATTTTAAGCATTGTCTTTATTGGAAAATTCTCTACTGTAGAGAACCATAGCACTCAAGCTAGAGAGAAAAGTCTATTGATATTACGGACAAAAGTTAAGACTTCTCAGAAATAAGAATAGTAAATACATAAAATAATGCTTTCTTTTAACGCTAACCTGTTCCTGTATTAAATGAGAGTATATGTTTTGCATATCAAATTAATATATGTTTGGGCTCCCCTGGTGGCACAGTGGTTAAGAATCCGCCTGCCAATTCAGGGGACACGGGTGCAAGCCCTGGTCCCGGCAGATCCCACGTGCCGCAGAGCAGCTAAGCCTGTGCGCCACAACTACTGAGCCTGCACTCTGGACCCCGTGAGCCACAACTACTGAAGCCCGCGTGCCTAGAGCCCGTGCTCCGCAACAAGAGAAGCCACCGCAATGAGAAGCCCGTGCACCGCAACGAAGAGTAGCCCCCGCACGCTACAACTAGAGAAAGCCCGTGCACAGCAACGGGACCCAACACAGCCAAAAATAAATAAATAAAATAAATTAATTTTTTAAAAAATTAATATATGCTTAAAATCTGACTTCATGAAGTTTACTATCCTGCTGTTAATGATATTAATATTTGTAAATAATTAGACATAAGTAAAATATAACCATAAAAATTTAATATATGCTAAAAAGGAGATATCAAAAATCACTGGCAAAGGGATAGATGATTCAATAATAAATAGTGCTGGAAAAACTAACAATTTGGGAGCATGGAGAGACAAAAAAGAGTGTCCAAAGAATGGGCCCAGGGGCTCCCCCAGGGTTGCCTGACAATGAGCTGGCTGGTATCTGGAGGTGCCTGATCTCACCTTCCTCCAAAGTCTCCAAGTGCTGGACAGCTAGTGTTTCCAGCAGCTCCCTAAAGAGCTGGCACCCAAGCTCAGGCTATTTGACACCCAAATTCAGCTCCACTCTCAGCCCACTCCCATGTTTGACCACAGCACACCTGGTGCACTCAAGCAAGTACACCACTCTCCTGGAGAGTGAGTGCATGGCCCCTTGCATCCTCCTGAACCTTCTATTTATGAATTCCTGCTTGAACCAAATAATACTTGGTGTTGATTGCCTGAGCCCTTTGCTTGAGGAAATGGGTTTAAACCCTGACCTCACATTATGCACCAAAACTAATTCTGTAAGGTAAACAAAATTAAGTCAGTAAAATAAAGTTAACAACAACAACAAAGGTTAATAAAAATAAATCAAGACAATGAAAAGCTAGAATAAAGTAGAATTAAATGATTTTCAAATCTCTGGAGGGTGAGACAAATTTCTAGGTTTCATAAGAAGAAGATAAATCACAAATAAAAACACTAATTGATTTACTACTTACTACATAAATATTTTAAACATCATATAACAACAAAAAGACAAAGAGAAGAAATATTTCATCTAATATGACAAAAGGTTAAAATCCCTATTACATAAAAAATTAATACAATTGATTTTTTTAAATCAAATCATTGAAGCCTAATTGATAAAGGTTATAAACAATCTGCAAAGGACCACGCAACCAGTAACCAAAGAAATGCAAATGAAAGCAACAACAAGGTACCATTTTAACCTACTTTTCCTCCTACTTTTCTGACAGCTCCTTCTTAGGCTCTTTTGCTCTTCATCTCCCCAACCTCTGTATGTTGAAGTGCTCTAGGAATTTAATAGTATTTAGACTCATTACCTAATGACCTCAACCAGTCTCATGGCTTTACATAGCACCTATTTATCACTGATTCCCAAAATTTATATCTCCAATTCAGACTGGAATATCCAGCTGCCTACTTGCCATCTCCACTTGAATTTTTAACAACAGACTCAAACTTAATGCAAATATATCTCATTCTGTGCTACTGATAATGCCTCTCTCTCCCAAACCAGATTCTCCTGCAGTCTTCTCCTTCTCAGTTGTGGCAACTCCATTCTTCCTGTTGCTCAGGCCACAAATCTTGGTACCATCTTGACTCCTCTCTCTCATATGCCACATCTCAGCAGTCAGCAATTTCTGTCAGCTCCACCTCCAAAATATACCCAGAATTCAATTCACTTCCCCCACCCCCACCAGGATCCAAGCCACCATCATCTTTCACCTGGATTATTGCAATAACCTCTTAACTGGTGTGCTGGCTTCTGTCCTTGCCCCTCTTCCTCTGTTCTCAAGAGAGTAGCCATAGTGAACCTTTTAAAACCTAAGGCAGATGCTCTCACTCCTTTGCTCAACTCTCCAATAGTTGCCCATTCCCATTCAAAGAAAATCCAAAGACTTTACAAGCCCTACATGATCTATTGCCTTCTTACCCTACCTCATCCCTTATCGCCATGACTCCATCTAATATTGCTATCCCTCTTGCTTACCTTCTTCTAGCCATGTGACTTTGGTGTCCCTCTAACCACACAAGCCATGCTCCTACCACAGAGCCTTTGCATTTGCTATTCTTTATCTGGAATGCTCTTACCAAGATATCAAATCGCTCACTTTCTAATTTCCTTTGGGTCTTTACTAAAAATTTGCCTTTATTTTCCTCCTCCCCTTTCCTTCATTTCCTGGCAATTCAGTCTTAAAGATATTCAGTGGGGGCAGAACAAGGTACACTGGCCCATACTGGTGTCTCAGAGCCAAGCAGGACCAAGAGGGCACCCATGCAGAGGGGTGGCCTGGCATATGGGGTGTCAGACCTGAGCAGGGTGAAGACGTGCTTACATGGAGTGGTGGAGCCCATATTGAGCCCATATTCAGTCAGAAGGGCATCGAGGCAGGGGAAAGGGTGGCAGCGGAAGAAGAGATTATTTATACACAGAGGGTTTGATCAAATAAGTAAATACATTGAGGATAAAGACAGCTAATTTCCCGCTAATACAGTATAGAGGTACAAAGATGGAAAGGGATAAAACTAGAATGAAAACTGAAGTGTTGGATTGAAATTGAAGTGAACTCATGGTTTTCAATACAGTTATAGTATAAATATAGTATAAATAATAAACATAGTATAAATAAATATATGTATATATTGTTTATATGTATGTATATGTATACATACAAAAATATTCTCGGTCCACTGAAAGTACCTGGAAGGAGCAAAATGCCAATAGCAATGAGCATACCTAGCACACAGAGTGTGGCTTCAAGATAGCATTCTCAAGGGCTCCTTGGAGAAATGCCTGATTCCAGGGTTGGGGCAGGAAAGTACAAGATAAGCCTGGAACATCTTGGTATGCCAGAAAGCAAGGACATGTTCAAAGAATGATCGGGACTTGATGAAAAGACACAGAAGCTTAGCTTGAAATGTTCCAACGGGAAAATGTGAAAATAGTTTTACCACCAAAATAATGATACTAGCTCACTGATTAAAACAGGAAACTGTGAGCTCATATAGACATAGACAAATAAACTGAAAATTTGATGAGAAATGTCGTCAAGTATCTCCCCACAAAACACTTAATTACAAAGAGAAGAAGACTAACTTTAAAGTGGCGAAGTTTGGAAGACACCATTTAAATCAAGTGATCAAAGTAAACAGTATCAGTAATGGGCCAGATAGAAATTATGTGCCATCTGATAAGATACAACAAGAATACAGCATTGCTTCTGTGATATTCCTGCCAAAAATGTATAACCTTAAGTCTAATCATAAGGAAACAGCAGACCACCTAAATTAAGGGCTATTCTACAAAATAAGTGGCCTGAAATTTTCAACAGTGTCAAAGTCATAAAAGTTGAAGAAACACTGAGAAACTGTTTCAAACTGAAGGAGACTAAAGAGACAAGATAACTAAATGTAACAAGTCATAACGGAGAACTGGATCTTTTTGCTATGAAGGGCATTATTGAGACAACTGACAAAATTTGATGGGGGGGTAGGGATGAGGATAAGACAGTAATAATGTATCAGGGTTAATATCCTTATTTTGATGGTTACATTTTGGTTAAGGAAAAAAATGTCTTGGGCTTCCCTGGTGGCGCAGTGGTTGAGAGTCCACCTGCCGATGCAGGGGACATGGGTTCGTGCCCCGGTCCAGGAGGATCCCACATGCTGCAGAGTGGCTGGGCCCGTGAGCCATGGCCACTGAGCCTATGCGTCCGGAAGCTGTGCTCTGCAATGGGAGAGGCCATAACAGGGAGAGGCCCGCGTACCGCAAAAAAAACAAAACAAAACAAAAAAAGTCTTTGTTTATAGGAAAGACACCCTGAAATATTTGGGGAAGGTGGAACATTATATAGGTAAGTCACTGACTTTCAAATGGTTCAGGAAAAAAAAGGTTTTGCTACTATGCTTGCAAGTTTTCTGTAGGTTTGTGATTTAAATTTAAAACATTTTTTAGAATTTTGTCACTTATTCAAATGAGACCTTTACTAGCCACTCTAAAATGCTCACCCCAATGACACTTCACGTTCTCCTTCCTGCTTTAGTTTTCCCCTTTAGCACACATATTTCATTTATTTATCTAGTTGACTGTTTCACCCAGGAGGATCTATGAGGGCAGGAATTTTTGTCTGTTTTATTCACTGCTGTGTCATGAGTGCTTAGAACATTGCTGGAACACAGCAAGTGCTCAATAAATAATGAATAAATAAATGGATAAGCCTGTTAAATAAATGTTTGAAGAAAGATATAACCATTACAAGGACGGGTGAAATAAAACTGTTACTCTCATCATCAATGATAGTTTGTTAAAAATCCTTTTGGAATTGAAAGTCATAAAAATATTAATATCCTTTAACCTATAAATTCCACTTCTGGGAATTTATTCTAAGGAACTATCCTAAAATATGGGGAAGTAATCACAATGTCAAGGTGTTCACTAGAGTGAAAAACAATAATAAAGGAGAGAGAGAGATAAATATTCAAAAAGCATTGGATAAAGTATGCCATACCCACAGATTAAAATTCTATTTCAAATTCCACCATCCTCTGAGCCACCTCTCGCAGTCAGTGCGTCCCAGCGCATTCCCTCCGTGCCCCTCCATCTGTACCCACATTTACACCTCCACACACACCCAAAGCCACAAAGTATACCCTGCGCGCTCCAACTGCAGTCTGTTTTTACCTTCCTGGGAAACCCCACACTCCACCCACCTGGACCAGGCCCTGGCCCTCGCCCCAGCCTGCAGCCATCCCCTATGCTGTTGAAAAGAGAACATTTCCGGATGGAGGGGCTTGGGTAAATGGGCCAGTTTCCCCATCGCAGGGTGCTGGCAGTTGGGCTGGGTCCGAGAGACCGGTGCCCTGAGTCTGTTCTTCAGGGGAAAGGCTCCAGGTACAGGCAGCGATGGTCTCCTGAGACGAATTCTAGACACCTCACTACTGCTGGGAGGAACAACCGGCCCCAACGATGTGCGTTCGGGTTGCTTTGGCCTTGGACCTTGGGGCCCCATGGTTCCTGGCCAGGGGCTCACGTCACTGCCCCAGAAGAGACTTGCGCCCCTTGCGTGTTCAGTTCACTCCCCCGTTCTGGCCTCCGGCTGTCCTGCCCCTGCACAGCGTCGGAGCCAGAGCCCTGTCCCGGACACCTGGCCACAGGCCCTGAGCCAAGGCGGCGCTGCACTGTGACTCTGAGTAGGAGGGAAGGCACTGAGGAGGACTGGGGTTTGCTTAATAGGTGGGATGAGCCACACTCCTCACGGAGGAGTCTGGGACAAGGGGCCTCCAACACTGGGGCACCCAGGCGTAAAAGAAAAAACAATTAATATATTAATTTAAAATAAGGCTATAGGTATAAAGTTTCAATTATGCAAGATGAAAAAGTTCTACAGACCTGCTGTACAACATTGTGTTTATAGTTAACAATGTAGTTAAATTTTAGTTAAAATTTTGTTAAGAGGGTAGATCTCATGTTGGTTTTTTATCACAATAAGAAAAAGGCTATAAAATATATATAACTACATGTAAAGGATGTTTTAAAAAATCTATCATGCCAATCTGTGTATGAGTACAGATATGGAATTAAACACATTAAAAAAAATTCTATTTCATTTGAAATTCCATTTGTTTTGAAATTTCATTTCATTTGAAATTCTAAAAATCCGGGAAACTGCTTTTTTTAATGTATTATTACATGAAGGGAAAAAACAAACAGAATATAAATTTACAGTCTATTAGTCCAACTAAATAAAAATGTGCACTTTAATAAGCAATTATTGTATTGGGGCAAATTTTGTTCTTCTCTATTTTCCAAATTGTTGGTAATATGGTTGTAATTTACATTCTTAAAATATATCTATAATAAATTTATATTTACTTTTAGAAAACACATCATGGATGAAATTAGCTAGATGTAGAAAGTATTAACCCCATGAAAGAATAACTGTTTGGCTGAAGAGATTAGGAACATACAAACCAAATATAGACTAGTCTGTATTCAAATATGACTAAATATAAAAGAGGTATAAAAATTTTAAACCTGTTTGAATAAAATGTTAATAGAAAAAAGTGATTTACATAAACTCAAAAGAAGAATTTGGCAGTATCAGTGTATTACTGCTGATGCAAGACATGTTAAATGCAACAAACTCTAAAACCACCAAAAAGGTACACTCTACTGGATCAGGGTAGGTTCATCATGCTTGTCAGGCCAATAAAGTATCCTTCAAGACTATCCAGCACCCCCCGTTCTGATTCCATGCTCACCAGAGAGTCTTCTGATTATTATCTTGGCCTCCCGGTTAACTTCTTCTAGGAAAGGCATATCCTAGACCTTCACATAGCCACATGAGTACTTGAAATAGGGCTAATCTGAATTGACATGTGCTGTAGGTATAAAACCCACCCCTGATTTTGAAGACTCTGTATGAAAAAACAAATAAATAAACTACCTCAGTAATAATTTTCTTGATTACCTGTTGAAATTATAACATTTTGGATAAGTTGGGTTAAATAAAATATGCTGTTAAAATTAATTTTACCTGTTTCTTTTTATTTTTTTAATATGGCTAAAAATTTTAAATTACTTTTGGGGCTCACATTTGTGGATATTATTATATTCCTATTGAACAAGAACACTGAACAAGAATACTGCAGTTGAAACTTCCCTGGCAGTCCAGTGGTTAAGACTTCACCTTCCAATGCAGGGGGTGTGGATTCAATCCCTGGTTGGGGAGCTAAATCCCACATGCCTTGCAGCCAAAAAAAAAAAACATAAAACAGAAGCAATACGGTAACAAATTCAATAAAGACTTTAAAAATGGTCCACATCCAAAAAATCTAAAAAAAAATAAAAGAACACCGCAGTCAATGTAATTATACCATCTCCCTATAAAGCAATAAATTGACCCTCTGGTTTAGACATTAGCCTCTTGTGAGTTTTCATGGCACAAGCCTGTCCCTCACAGGCTGATCAACTTTGCGTTGACAAAATTAAGCCATGCTAAATGGAAGATGAGACCTTCACTGAAGTGAGCAAGTCAAGGTTCTGGCATCCTCTGAGCTTCCTGGGCACAAGCTGTCAGCTCAGTCATTTCTCTACCTTCCATCATTTTCTCTCTCAGTTCATAATCTTGTGTTTAGACTGTGTTTTTCAAAGGATAGGGTTGTGTATTATTTATCTTTGTTTTCCTAGCACTTAGGTGCTTTAAACAAAGATATTAAAAAGTTTGTTAAATGAACATTTTTCTACATCCTTTGCCTTTGATCATAGCTACAGGCCTCCTTGCCTTGAAATACTGTGCATAACCTCCTCACTTCTTCATCCGTTAACTGCCACTTATAAAGACTGAACACATAAAAACCTGAAAGTGAAGTTATACAGTCACGTGAGCTAAAAACAATAATATCTAATGTGGAGTGAAAGCTTCATAAGCACCACAGCACACTATATTATCAAGGACAGAGCCTTAGAGACAGACTACAGAATTGATATTTCATCATTATGCAATGACCTACATTATATGACCTCTTATTTGTCCCTGAACTCCAACAGCAACCTGAGGCTAATATAAAACAGTGGTGGAAGGGAAAACAGATGACACACAAAGAAAAGGAGGTTTATTATGGGATCAGTGTAATGATTTGGCTTCATAACATAGACCAGATGGCAACAGCCCCTTTCTCAGCAGGTGGCTTCTCAATGTCCTATGGGTTGTAAAAAACAAATTCACTGTCAACCTCCTTTGCTAGTAATTATTTCTGAGTACTGTGGCAGTATCAAAACCATGGTGAAAACACACACAATCCCTCAACACAAGGAGAACTAAATAAATAAACTTCTAAATATTTACTTCTGACAAAAGGAAAATCCTCTTCTGAGAAATGCTGTTACCTAACAGATCTTGGCTTCTAAAAAGCCAGGTATGTTCTCATCTTTTATTTTAAATGAAGAAGATGGCCTTTGTTTTACCCAATTTTTTGGCTGTTTTGCAAAAGCCATTGAAAATGCCTGAGAAATGATTGGCATCAGTTTTACTGAGGTTTAATATTTATAGTTGCTAATTCTGTAAAATCATGAACACTTTTTCTTTTTTTTTTCTTCACCACGCGGCTTGTGGGCTCCTAATTCCCCCACCTGGGATGGAACCCGTGCCCTCTGCAATGAAAGGGTGGTGTCCCAACCAGTGGACTGCCAGGGAATTCCCCATCCTTTAATATTTTTATAAAAATTGTGTATACAAGAATTCGTTTGCCTTCATTTTCCATACCTCCAAAGAAACCTTTCTGGTGTACAAGACAAACTGAATCAAATAGTCTCTGAAAGGTGACTTACCGATTCCAATAAAAAGTATAATTTGATGACAATTTCTCTTCAATAGTTTGAGACACTTCTAACAAACTACAATTCAGTTGCCTTAACTAAAAGCCTGCAAACTGACCTTTACAAAATTTTCCCAGTAGAAGCGTTCTTTCATTCTAGGAGAGAGAAAAGATCGTACATATGTTACAGCTCTTTATCATTTTACATATGGGCTGAGCGTCATTTTTTAGTGACTTCCCTCCAGATAGTTGGTTGCTCTAATATTTTCCAGAATTGATTCGTCCTTAGGTACCGACTTGACTGAACTATTAAGGCTCACATCAATCCAGAAATTCTGGCTTTAAGATAGGGAAAATGGGACTAGGAACCGCAGAGCTGGCTAACTCCTAGGGACAAGAAGCAAAGTTCACCACCAAACGAAGGTCACTCAAGTGCAAACTTGAAGCAGAAAGGCACAAGGAGAGGGAGAAACAAAGTGGCCTCAGCTCGAATCGCATTTAGAGATCTAGAAAACAAACATAACACATCTCAGTTTATAGTCGTTAAATCGGATGATATTCGTGAATGTGGGACTAAGAATCATGCAATATTTGAAAAGTAGAAAGGAAACAGAAGCTCTGTAAACCGTTAAGCGAGGGCTGTAAAACGTGAGTAAAGAAAAGGAAGGTCGTAAGGACCCCACCTTCCGGGAGAGTTCCAGTCCGCGTTAGCTGGCGGACTCAGGAAGAGGAGGAAGAAGAGGAGGGAACACTTCAGCGGGACCCTTGGCGCCCAGGCTCCCGGCGCGACTTGGAGCAACTCGCTGACGCATGCGCAACTCCCTGACCTAAAGACGAGGGGACGCCCCGGCCCTCGTTTATCTAGAGGCGGGGGAGGGCGGGGCGAAAACACGTGACCGGGTTGCGGCATTTCTGGCCCAATCCGAGGCGTCTCGGAAAGCGCCCTTGCAGAGCAATTCGGGTGGCCCCTGTTCGTCCGTAATTTCCTGGCTTTTTGACTCCGCTCTTGAATCTAAGAATTTAGTTTGTCAGAACTTTCTTCCGTGTGTTCCGTGAATGAAATTAGTGGCACACTCTGAAGTGACTGGCGCTTTTTATTTATTTTTCTCTATAACTAGAGTGTATTTCTGTAATTTCAAGTCCTGTTGCTCTCTCCCCAGCACGCTCAGGTCCTCTTCCTACTGCGTGAGACTCCAGAATCGCTGGAGGGCGCCTTTCTGTAAAATCAATCCCCTAGGAAGAGAAAAACTGCTTTATATCTCAGTGGTAGAGGATTAGGGAAATTAAGGTAAAAATTTAAAGAGGCAAGTGTCCCACAGGACTACCACAGATAGCCTCAAAGACATACCCTAAAAGACTACTTTATTTCAATATAAGCATTTAAGTAAAATCTCCCGCTCTGTTTATTCCAGGCTGCTATCAAGAATCTGAAGCAATGATACTGGGATAAGATTACCTGCAAGATGTGGTTGGTTCGCCCCAGAGGAGTGTTACGAGAAACAGGTTTTAGAGAAACTCAGTCTTAAAGCTGGAGTTCTTGAAGTGAGAAGGGCATGGAGTAAAAGCAAGATGGATGGGGCTGATTTCTAGGGTTCTGATCCATCATGAACTGACTTTTACAGCCCAGGAACCTTGGCATTGAGAAATCAAGCAGTACTGCAAAAGGATAAGATGCCAAATATGTCGAAACAATAAAAAAAGGAAATTTCCCTCCACATATCGCAATATGGATAGCTTGGTAAAAATAAGACCCCTCACCTGGAATCCTGTTCAGGAAGAGTTCACTCATTTCCTACAAATAATAAATCCTCAACACTGCAGAAATGAGTCTGTTCATAACTCAGAATATTCTCAGAAAACGGGGACGGGGTGCACAGCTAAAAGCTCTGAACCTGCACTGGCTTTTCTGCTAGAGTTGCAGCGTGATGGTAATTGCTGCTTCCCTTGCAGATACTAGCTTCCTCTGTTGCTGCTGTCATTGGTTCTTAAGAAATATAGTTGCTCCAACTTCAGTTCCTTCCATGATACTTATAGATTCTTCTACCAACCCTAGTATTCCTCAGACACAGCTGTCTATATAAATGACATTGAGCTCCATTGAGTACACTGCTACTGGCTTCTTGGTGCCAAGAGAAGATGACTGTGGGAGAAAATGCCTTCCAGTGGAGAAACCCAATAGCCTCTGTGAGTTAATTCTGGAGCTGTGGAGTGAGTCTAACCAGGAAAAGTTACAACTGAAGTGGAGGGCACAGGTCATGGCCTTCATCTGCAAGATGGTGCCGTCTGAGTATTTAATAGGAGAATCAGAGAAAACAGGAAACTGTTTACAAAGTCACTTCTTGAACAGCTAGAATGAGTTGTTTTCACCAGTGTTGTGTGCCTATTTGGTGGCGTCAGTATTGACAAGTAATGTGGATGTGTCCATTTTATAAGTAACCAGGTACAAATGATGCCTCAACAAAAATCTAAATTATTTGTAAATATTCATAACATTGAAAGTCATACTTGCTTCTGATTCCTACTCAAGCAGAACTGCTGTCATGGGATAACCCTGCTTCAGGGTCTTACCACCCAAAAAAGTGGCTAGATTTGTATAAAAGTATTTTACCAATATATAAAGCCTTTTTAAAGATTCTCCTGGAAATCATTTTGTAATTTCCATTTTGTGGTAGAACCTGTTCTCCTTCAAGTTAGGGCTCTTCATTAGACTAGTAGTAACACAAGTAGCTGCCTCAGGCCAAATTATCCAAGCCTGGTTCTCAAATCTTAGGGTGATTAGTACATGAAGAAGGAATACAGTAGTAGAATGCTATTATTAAGCAACAGCTGCAGAGTATCATTGCATCCAGTACTAGGAACAACAGAGGGGAAATTTTCAGCAACAGGGAGAATAAATGTCACGTGTTCCAAAGCCTCTCTTTAAAATATAGAACAAGGAATAAACAATACTTAAAAGTATTTTTGAATCACAATCTGTCACAGAATTGCTTCTTTACCTTCACAATCTGTCACAGAATTGCTTCTTTGCCTAACACCTCCACCAAAAACTTTTAGTGTATTTCTACCATCTTCTTTAACCAAGAGGGGAAAGGCTTTGAATATTTTAAGCCATAAAACCAAAAATACCATACTAATTTCAATAAATAATTCCTGCAGTTGAAATATACTTCAATATTTTCCATCTGTCAGGAAGCAGAATTCCATAATTAAAATACCCTTTCGATATTAAACTGTAAAGCAATCATGAAAACATTACTTAACATTACACTTATGCCTTGACTTTATAAAATAGATTCCAGAGTTGTCTACAAATGAAACATTTTAAAAATCACTTATCACAGGAAAGCCAAAATGAGAGCAGAAAAAAATGTTTGAGTCAGGTTGGATTTACTCAAGGTTAACATGCAAGAATTATTTATACTTGCATTACCTAAGGACTCTGAAGGTAAACATTATACAGTATTAATGGAGACTTTGCACTCATTTTAGAAAACTATTTGGTGTACAAGAGGTTTATAATCACTTTAGTTAACTATAGATATAGTTACTTCAACTGTAGGTAATAAGTTATTACTTCAAATCAAAATACAAAAAGTACTGGCTCAATCTGCAACTCAAAAAGGAAAATCAATTTTTTCTGCTCTTTGGAAAAAAAGTTAGTAAGCTGATGAGTTAAACTATTACATTGTAGTACCTCATATCACATCCAAGCGTTTGAATGTTGACTTTCAAGCTGATTCTGTTTCTAAAAACACCTTCAAAGCCCCCAATGGTGGTGTTCAAAAAATGAATGTCATACAGTGAAACTAATCATTAACAACAAATCTTCAATTTATTTGAAGCAATTCGGTTTCAAAAACTTTAAGTTACAGCAGTCACAGAAAAAAAAAACACGGAACAGTCAGAAATAATAAAAGAATAATCAGGAGTACTGCATTTTTTTGTTTTTAACACTGTCATGGCTTTATTCAAAACACAGTTGCACAAAAGTATTAACTTCAAAGTTTTTAAGGAGGGTTTCGAGGAATTCAACACACTATATACATACTGCCATACAAAGAGCATTAAAATAGGACCAAAAACTTCTACAAAATATAAAACCCACCCTTACTTATTTGCATGAAAATACCACCCACAAAGCTAAGTAAGTTTTAAAAAGTTTTTTGGAGGCTCTAAGTGTTGTTTTCAAACCAAAGAACTCTCATTTTGATTGCACAATAAGATGATTGATAAGAAAGTCAATATATAGATTTAACTTTTAAAATAAGTATTTTATAATCTGGCATACTATGCAATGAGAACCCTTAACGGACTAAAACAGGGCATTATAATTGTTAAAAAGGAGTAAAATGTTAGCCTTTTGGAGATTCCAATCCCCCCACCTAACTTATCCCAACAGTTTTATTTCAGTCAGTTATGCAAATTTTTTAGTTTATCCACAAATACCTTCATCATTTTTTACTTTAAATCCCCAAGTCATACATTTTAAACCAAAAAAGAAGCAATACTATATTCAGTAATTTAAATGTGTCCCAGTACGAAAGTGTAACTTCAATTAATTTGCTGATACTAACTTTTTAAAAACTTACAAATATTCAAAACAAAGGGGGAAAAATTTTTAGATAGCCAAGATTAAGAAAGCAATTGCCTTGAACATGGAGCCTCCACAACAAAAAAAGGAGATGTACTTGCCTACTCATAATATTATATTTAGTAGCTGTATAAGGAAACACACACTCACAGTTATCCCAAATATTTTTCTATTTTTAATGGACATCCACCTGAAACCAAATCTTAATTTTAATATTGATTTAGTTTCAAATATTTTTCCAACTGTCCAGTATATTTCAATTAAATGCTATATCTGGTAATGCTTTAAAACTATAGAAAGAATAATTAAAGGTTCTACTCAGGAAAATTAGAAATACTTTGCAGAGTGGTATCTAAATCACTTGGGAAGCTAATCTGATTTGAATGTCTCATTAATTATCAACAGGCAATTGTTCTGACTTTTGAGGAACACACATGCTGCTTCCAAGAGCCTCCTCTGCTTCTTTTCTTTCTTCATCCTCCTAATACAGTCTGTACATCTTGTCAAGAAAGAGATTTACAGTAAGCAGAGTCTGTTGCATAAAACTGTATTGATAATAATATTCCTATTTCAGAAAATACTCAATTTCTTTCACTTAGCTTGTTTAAAGCTAAGACAGGTCTGAAAAGGTGGTTGAGGTATAAGACAAAGTCATCTTGGGTATCCATAAGTTTCCCAACTCTTTTTTGAGAAGAGGGGAGTGAAACAAGAAAGGAAGGTGATCATAAAAGAATCACTGAGAGGAAAACAAAGAATGCACACTTAAAACAAAACAAAATAACAACCGTTGGCAGGTCATGATCTTCGACTTGAAGAAAGGGCTCTCCTACATGTCTCTGAAATCAGTATAAGCAATTTTTCCTTGGAAACTAAAATCTTCTTAGTCACCTGGCTTAAAAGGTTTTAGAAGCCTTCACAAAAGCCATGAACTATATTGTTGAATAGAACCTTTACTATTCTGCTTCTACTTTCCAAGCTACTCATGTGACAAAAAAGCACCCAAATACCCTCAGCCAAAAAAAAAAAGTCACTGCCTTCAAACTAAAGATCTCTGGGTTGCCCCTAAAAAAATAACCAACTTATCATTCAAGAGACTATTTTCATTCCAGATTCCAGCCAACTGTGATTTCAGTTAATTTATAAATAACTTTAAAATCCTATGAATGAAATGCACCATATTACGCCTGTGTAAAAGCAATCATGTTTTAATTATACTAAAAATGACTAACAGTGAACTTTAATTAGAAAAATTAAGATTCTAAATAAATTGCTAGGGAATTTCACAATGGGGTCAATGAAAATTTGTCTCTACATACAATATGATCATTAACAGACTAGTTAATCTTATTTGGAATGGTAAGGCAAAAATAGTAAAACCACACTTTTCCTATAAAAAGTTACACATTATCTTCTGTAGGGATAGCTATCGTACATGAAGAAACAAAGAAGATGTGATCACTCTATTGCACACCCAGGAACATTAGGGAATCTGGTCTTAGAATGATCTAGTCATCTTCTTCCTCTCCATCATCTTCAGCATCTCGTTTCCTCTTTTCCCCTCGAAGACCTTCTTCTTCTGAAAGAGTAAAAGGAAAACTGTAAAATACTTAATTTTAACAAATGAATATTTGTTAAGCTACAGAATTTTGAATCTTAGTGAAAAGTTAATGGCGTATGAAAATTATAGGTTAAGTTTCTCCTCTGCATTACTTTCAATTTCAGTATTGAAACAGCCTTAATAGACTTAGAAATCCATAAATAATGACAGCTGGCTATGTGCCTTAATAGACTTAGAAATCCATAAATAATGACAGCTTGCTATGCACCCTTGTGGCCAAATCATGAAGTACAGATCAAGAAACCAAGGGCTTTACATCATTGGAATTGTTAGTGAATTTTTAAATTTCTTGAAAGGCCTAGGTAAAGAGAAGCAGAGAGCAAATCTAAAACGGGCATTATCTGGAGTTCAACTGTTATTCTCTTATAAATAAGGTTTCACCCCCTCCAAAATGAAAGGCCCTAAGAAAATAATAAATTGAGCTTATGGTTCCATTATCTCTTAATTCCTGTTTAGAAAATAAATGTTACAAGCTGTTTTTTTTCTTTTAAATGGAATTAATGAATACCCTGAGAAAACTTCTCTTTAAAAAAGGTTTTACACCAAAAAAAAAAAAAAAAAAAGGTTTTACACCTTTCAAGGAATTCTATGTTACCAACATCAAAGAGATCAGTGATAATTTGAATTATAGACTCATTCTTTAAAATCCATGAATAATAGCTTTTTAGGATTTTTGAATGACTAATGTAACTCACCCTCTTCTTCTTCTTCTTCCCCTTCTTCAACATAGTCATCATCATCTTCTTCATCCTTGAGATTCAAATATTCAGTTTGAATATGATGCAAATGAACTTATTTTCGAAACAGAAATAGACTCACAGACATAGAAAACAAACTTACAGTTACCAAAGGGGAGAGGGGGTGGGGGAGGGATAAATTAGGAGTTTGGGATTAGCAGATACAAACTACTATATATAAAATAGATAAACAACAAGGTCTTACTGTATAGCACAGGGAACTATATTCAATATCCCGCAATAAACCATAATGAAAAAGAATATGTATATGTATACATATATATGTATAACTGAATCACTTTGCTATATACCAGAAACTAACACAACACTGTAAATCAACTATACTTCAGTTAAAAGAAAAAAATTCAGTTTGAGAATAAATAAGCCATGACATGGGCTATTCACTGTTTGATAATAATACATTCCAATAGGAGCAAAAACTATGGTCATCCTGTGTTCTGACAACCTCTGCCTCACTTACAGAGGTCTTTTTTAAAAACCCAACTAAATCTAGTTTCTTCATGAAAACAAGTTATGTTTGAGACCAGCAACGTTCAAAAGAACTTTCTGCAACAATGGAAATGTTCTGTACCTGTGCTGTCCAATACAGTAACCACTAGCCACAGGTGGCTCCTGAGCATTTGAAATGTGACCAGTGCAAATGAGGAACTGAGTTTTAATTTTATTTTACTTTAACTAAATAAACAAATGTGCCCGGTGGCTAATGGACAGAGTAACTTTTGACTATTTCAAAGACACAGTCTTCTGTTTTATAGACTGAGGAAGGATCACCTGAATCTTAGACTGAACACAGCTACACGTGTTGAATAAGTCACTTAATCTCTCTGGACCTTAGTTTTCCAATCAATGAAAGAAAGTATTCATCTAGAAAGATCTCTAAGTTCCTTCTACATCTAAAAATCTACACATCAAAATAGCAAATGTCAATAAAAATCACAATAAAACTTGATCTACAACCCCTGTGGAATGAGTTGTTCTGGATAGCTAAGATTTAAACATAGCCTTGAAACATCATAACCATTTATTTTTTAATTTAGCCAACTGGGATAAAATCTCTAAAGTACATTGCACACTTCTACCATTTTATGCTAAACCTAACAAATCTTTTTCTTGAATTGTCATAGTCACCATTGTGACCATGAGCAGTACACTAATTAGTATATGCCAATTCTCTCAAAGCCTATTAATATATATAAGATGGTTTTCTCCTTTATAAAATGACCCTGGCCTCTACTTTGAGTTGTATCTTTCCATAGATTTTATGCCTTCTCTTTTGCAGTTAGTTACTATTTCAATTTTAATCTGCTATGGATTCAGAAAATAGATCAACAAGCTTACCAGAGAACTGAATATAAAAGAGAAAACAGGATTAGAATAATGGCTTGAATACTCTCCTACAAAGAAAATGTCTTTTGTTACGTATACCTTTTACAGTTACCGCCTCGTGCTTCGTTGTGTTCCAAATGGTTAAGTTCTAATATATGTTTGAAAGAATGGAATCAAGCTAGGGGTTGATTGGAGGGTCCCCTCTCCAACCCCAAAATAGTTTACCCCTCCTTAAAAATAGTTTAAATGGCAAATGTTAAGAATTGCTGGGTAGTTAGGAAAAACTTGGACAACCCACACTTTTCAAAGTATCCACAGCTCTATTTGTGTCTAGAAATATTAAACAGAACCTATTTTTCCAGCATTTAGCTTAAAGCCCCTGAGAAACTAAACTGCATGACACTTATATCAGAAATCATTCTTATACAGTCAATTCAAACACGAAAACATTCCATACCAGAACACCCAAGCTGCCAGGAGCATAAGCAATAGATGGGGTAGCAAATAAACTAAGGAACTATAGTAAAAATCAGGAGAATGTGTGGGCTTACATTTAAAGAAGAAAAGAAAGGAAGAGAAGAGGGGAAGAGGAGAGAGGGGATGGAAGAGTGGGGAAAGAGAGAGGAAAAGAAGGAGAAAGAAAAGGACATTTTAAACATTTCAAATCTGCAAGGAATGATAAATGAGGGTATTTAAATATTTATAATTTTTTAAAAGCCACTTGAAATACTAATCACATTTATTCATGATAATTTAGAAAAGCCCAAGTCTAAAAAGCAAATCACTTCTCTGGATTTTGTTTTAAACAAAACATGATTAATCAATTCATGTTTTTATGCCTTTTAAAAAAATATATCATCTATTAGATTACCAGAGACTTGCTCTGTAAAGATTATGGTCTTAGTTCCTAACTAGTGGGTAATAAAATGTTTCCTCATTTGTACTATGAATAGTTCAAGAACACCATAATTCCCAATTCTTCTAAAGCCCCCATCTCCATTTTTATGTATGTGTATACTACACATACATAAGTCCTTCTTTATACATATTAATTCCTTACCTCTGAAGAGCAGCTGAAATAGAAACAAGACTCAAACAAAACAGAGCTAATCAAATACCATTTCTATTTCCTTCTAATTTCTTTTTTAAATCTTATAGTCTCTGAAGTTTCTCTGGCTCTTAGCTTCTAAAAACAAGGCTTCGGGCTTCCCTGGTGGCGCAGTGGTTAAGAATCCGCCTACTAATGCAGGGGACACGGGTTTGAGCCCTGGTCCGGGAAGATCCCACATGCCGCGGAGCAACAAAGCCCATGTGCCATCTAGCCTGCACTCTAGAGCCTGTGCTCCGCAACGAAGAGTAGCCCCTGCTCGCCGCAACTAGAGAAAGCCAGCGTGCAGCAACAAAGACCCAATGCAGCCAGAATACGTAAAAATAAAATAAATAAATTTATTTTTAAAAATAAAAACAAGACTTCATTTTAAAAAACATCCAAATTATCTCATCATGATTGAAAACTTCTGGTCCCAGCTACCACATTGACTTAATGTTGTATGTATTATCTTAGAGATGTTTGCTCTATACTCCACATCATTTTTAGTTAATATTTCCCAGTACTCAATGGAATGATAAACATAAACATTTGCAGTTAGCTGAAGGTCATTTTTAAATGACTTAATACTATTTAAAGAAGAATTACTGGCAGAGAAAATAAAAAGTCAATTGCAGGGAATTCCCTGGTGGTCCAGTGGTTAGGACTCCGTGCTTCCACCGCAGGGGGCATGGGTTTGATCCCTGGCCAGGGAACTAAGATCCCGCAAGCAATACAGCACAGCCAAAGAAACAAACAAACAAACAAAACAAAGTCAAACTGCAAAATAACAAGTCCATTATTTTACTAAGTAAATTAAAACTTAGGGGAAAAATATTCAAGTTGTATGCTGATGTAAACTGAATAGGTTGCCTTTCTCCCTGAATACTTAAAATGCTTAAAAGTTCTGTTCTTCATTATTGTAAAGCTAACTCACGAAAGCCCCAAACAAGTTTAAGTCCCATTTTTTCTACACTAGTTTCATATTTAAAATGGTATCAGAGGGCTTCCCTGGTGGCGCAGTGGTTGAGAATCTGCCTGCCAATGCAGGGGACACGGGTTCAATCCCTGGTCTGGGAAGATCCCACATGCCGTGGAGCAACTAAGCCGGTGCGCCACAACTACTGAGCCTGTGCTCTAGAGCCCGTGAGCCACAACTACTGAGCCCGCGTGCCGCAACTACTGAAGCCCGCACGCCTAAAGCCCGTGCTCCACAACGAGAGAAGCCACTGCAGTGAGAAGCCCGTGCACAGCAACGAAGAGCAGCCCCCGCTCACCGCAACTAGAGAAAACCTGCCTGCAGCAAAGAAGACCCAACACTGCCAAAAATAAATAGATAAAATAAATAATAAAATTTTTTAAAAAATGGTATCTGAGAAACATCATCATTAATTAGTGATACTGTCTATCTAACTAATGTAAAAGTCATTAGGAGAACAAATAAAAATACAATTTCTAGTCTAAATAAGAGATGTTATTTTTAATAATAAATATTACTTTAAATTATGAATTATGAAAACAAAACTCAATAATTTAACATTAGGAGAAAATAACTTATCTAAACTCCCAGGGACTCAAGATCATTTGTTCAAGTCAACTGATTTCCTGTGAACCTACTATGTCCCAGTGAATGTACTGGATGCTGAGATAGAAAAATGAACAGCCCTCCCCTGAAGGAGCTATCTAGAAGAAAGTGGCCAAATAAACAAGTTTTTACAGAAGTGTCTACAGGTAACAGACACCTAATCAAGGTTCAAAGGTAACAGAGGAAGGAGTGACTGTCTCTTAAAAATTACAGAAAGCTTCAATAATGAGGCAACGCCAGAGTTGACTGTTTAAAGATAAGAATCACGAGGCATGATTTGAGTGGTAGTTACACAAGTATGTACATATATAAAATTTCATGGAGTTGTACATAAAATCAGTCCACTTTACATGCTTTAGTATATTTATGTTTACCTGAGAAAAAAGAAAGTAAAGTTCATCAGAAGGCATGGGTAGAAAGTCATTTCAGATAGAGTAAACAATGTGTATACAGACAGAAAGGCAATAATAGCTTCGTGTGATGATTTAATTTGGTATTGAGGGAGATGAAGCTAGAGAAGGTAGCAGAGGCTAGATAATGAAGGGCCTTGTATGTCTTGGTGGCAACAGGGAAACATTAAAGGGTTTCAAGCAGGCCAGTGATATGATCACATTTGCATGCAGACTACACAGGCAAGCACTATGGAGGATACAACAAAGTGGTGACGCTGTTCTCAAAGAGACCATTTAGAAAACTACTAGAAAAGCATAAGCAAGAAATAATTAGGGGAAAGTTTTCATGAGTGCCTATAACGTGCCAGCAACTAGATACTTTACACATATTAGTTTGTTAAATCCTTAACGACCCTATGAAGTTGGTATAATCTCAGTTTTATAAATGCAGAAACTGAGGCTCAGAAACATTTGTAAAATGTTTCCACTGTCCCATGCTGCTGAGGGAAGAACCGATTTGAAAGCTATCTAGGAGGTAAAATCATAGGGTTTATTATTATCTGGATATAATATGAACTGAGGGGCAGTGGGAAAAAAGATAGGCACACGCACACACACACAAGTTAGAAACAACTCTCAGATTTCTACACAGCTTACTTTTTATATTACTTAACCCTATGCCTAAACAGTTAATTTTCAGTGCACATAAGAAGGTCTATTCACCTGAATTTCTTCTTTCATTAAGTATGAGAGGCCCACCTCCTCTTCTCCCTCTCCCAGTTCTGAGCCTGCTTCATCTTCATCCTCATCCTCATCCTCGTCCTCCTCCTCTTCTTCCTCTTCCTCATATCCTTCAGGTGGACCAGCTTCATCTTCCTCTTCCTCTTCATCATCTTCATCTCCATCTTTAAAAATATTTTAAAAGATAAGCAAATGTCCAGGCAAATGTTTTTGCCTTGGCCCCTCAAACTCATAAGCCAATGGGTAGAAAGTATATCAGGGTGATTTTTTTTTTTTTAAGATTTCTCTTTTATAACATCCCATTTACTGTTTGAGAAATATGGTGTCTAAATATTAAAATTTTCCCAACGTATAGATTTTTCATCAAAACATTACATGGACTAAAGTTTATTTTACTTTGTGGACACTTCAAAATCTGCCTGTCCATCATTCCATCATTTTATAACACTGTTTATCTATCAAATTCTTCTTACACGTGAAAAACTTTTCAACCAGTAGTAACAGTGTCCCATTACTGACAACAGCTTTTCTGTCATCAGATCTATTAGTCACCCATTTATCCAAAAATGTATATTCAACTCTCTAGAGCATTTCCATCACCACCATCCCCCCCCAAAAAAAAACACATCCATTAACAGTCACTCACCGTCCTCCTCTCCCGCAGCCCTGACAACCGTTAATCTACTTTCTGTCTCTATGAATTTGCCTCTTCTGGGCATTTCATATAAATGGTGTAATACAATATGTGGCTTGAGTATGGCTTCTTTCACTTAGCAGAATGTTTTCAAGGTTCACACACTGTAGCATGTATCAGTACTTCAATCATTTTTGTGGCTGAATAATATTCCATTGTATGGATTTATCACATTTTGTTCATTCATCAGTTGATAGACACTTGGGTTGTTTCTACTTTGTGACTTGTATGGATAATTATGTGATGAATGGTTCTTTTTTTTTTTTTTAGTACTATTTTAAAAGTTACCACTTTTACTGGGTGGTGGTTAAGTTTACAGAAATATAAAATTTCATGGAGCTTAATATTATAACAATCATTAAATTCCCCAAAGCTATCAGAAATCTGAATGAATACAGGACTAGGGCTATGAGTTTTTAAATTTTTGTCTTACTAACGTCTTTTTTTCCCCACACCTAAATACCCAGGCCAATCTAATCTGCCAGCTAGACTGGAGGCTATAACTGTGACACATTTATGAGTATTAAGAATGATTACCTTCATCATCCTCTTCTTCTGAGTCTGGTGCTTCATTATCCTCCTGGTCAAATCCATCTAAGTATGTGATTTGCTGTAGCAGTTCAAAAATACTTTCTCTATAATCTTCCAGGTTTGTGATCTCACAGTTAAACAAGTCAAGACTCTTCAAATTCTTAAGATTTTGCTGGAAAAGTAAAAAGTTAAAAATTACATTCAAGATTAAAAACTCATGTTATTTATTTTTAATTCATGAACCAGAACATGTATACAACTTTAAATCAAGAGAATGATTTTTAGATTTTTAGAATTTTATAATGAAGGGTTATTATATCAAGCACAGCTAATTCTCTTAATGAGGCCCTGGCACCTAAACTCCACGGGAGTAGGAACTTTGTTTTGGCAACTGCTGTATCTCTAGCACCTGGCTTAGTGCCTTACTCATAGTATGCACTCAGTATACTTTGTTGACTGAATCTGTGCCTAAATAGGCAACAACAATAACATGGTTAGTTTAAATCCACAGTCAAGCTTATTTTCAACAATTTCAACCTCCTCCCAAGCTTTTTTTAAAAAATCAGAGCAACAATTTTCAGAGTGTCACTTCATCCCCTTTTCCTTCCCTCATACCAGGAAACAAAGGAGCAAATAAAAATAATCAAGAAGAAAGAAAAAGGAATAGAATTTAAGAAAATACTGGAAATTTTAAAACCAGATATTCAGCTCCTGAAGTTGATGATAAAATAAATTTCTCACTGATTTAAAAATTTATCTGGGGCTTCCCTGGTGGCGCAGTGGTTAGGAATCCACCTGCCAATGCAGGTGACACAGGTTCGAGCCCTGGTCTGGGAAGATCCCACATGCCGCAGAGCAACTAAGCCCATGCGCCACAACTACTGAGCCTGCTTTCTGGAGCCCGTGACCCACAACTACTGAAACCCACGCACCTAGAGTCCGTGCTCCGCAACAAGAGAAGTCACCGCAATATGAAGCCCGCGCACCACAACGAAGAGTAGCCCCCACTCTCCGCAAGTAGAGAAAGCCCGCGCGCAGCAACAAAGACCCAACGCAGCCAAAAAACATAAAATAAAATCGTAAAGTAAATAAATTTATTTTTAAAAAATTTATCTGAATGTTTTACTCCAAAGGAAAATAAAGCAGTATCATCTAGATCACGACATATAAGAAATTCAGAAGTTTCAAATGAGTGACATAAATACAAGTCAGTAAGATAAAATTCAAGCAAATCTCAGAAAAATTCAACCAAAAAAAGCAAGTCCAGAGACAAACCTTTCCACTTACCAGAGCTTCTACTGTACTAAGATCTTTGATTTTGTTTCCACTCAAATTGAGGTAGGTAAGGTTTGGACATTTCTCTGCCAGGACTTCCAAGCCTCCCGAGATTATATTGTCACTAAGTTCCAACTATATATTCAACATGGGGAGAAAACAAAGAATGGTGAAGGCTTAGGACACATCAAAGATTTCTCAAATGTATCAATTTAAAGAAGAAAACAATTGTCATTCTCTCTGGCTTCAAGGGACTGTCACAGTCTTTAATTTCCAAAATCCCACCTATGACTGCCAAATAAAATATTAGAATCTCTATATAACAGACTTCTAACTCAGGTTTGGTTCCAGTTGTATAATAGTTGGATTTTATGTTTCAAAGAAAAACATTTGGTAGATGTTAAATTCATGCCATAAAGCGATTTCATTAGTCAATTTAAATTTCCAAAAGTAATATGACAGCTGATTTCAAAATCCTACAAAACCCCATTTTCCTACCTCTAGAAACTTAGAACCTTCTAATTAAAATGCAGAATGGTTGTTTCATTTGGGAAAAAAATATACATAATAGCCCACGGCATCAAAATCATGATGCTTTCACGCCTAGTGCCAGCTTACCTTTCGAAGTTTAGTTAAGCTGGGCAGCCGGGCCAGTGAACTTAGTTCCACATTAGCCATACTCAGAAACTCTAGTTTTTTAAAAGTATCATTCAGGCCCTCAATTTCCCCATTGACACAGAGGCAATTATCAAGGACCAACTCTGTCACCTATAAGAGAGAATATGAATGATTCTTTAGTTTGCAGTCCGTTTAGCAAAAGACCTGGGTCCTGACACTCTGGAAATGTGAATATTAAAACCACCAATTCCCTCATATAGATCCTTTTCATTCTCCCCCCAAATTGAAATACAGTCTTAAGTCATCATTATAAGTTAACTTTTTAAATTTAAACTTGGACTAAGAAGTTCAATGCCTGCTTCAAATCACTAATAAAAAAATTTTAATTGCATAAAAAATAAGACTTTGAAAAAGGTCCCATGTGAAAATTGTTTCTGACCCTCATGAAAAAGACCCTCAACATCAGGGCATATATTTATGCATGAGGGGATACCAAGGCTACTGAGAAAGGATTTAAGTGAGTCCTAAAACAGCAGGGAGAAGAAAGGAAATTGTTTTATTCACTTTTTCAGTTTAAACCCCCTTATTTTGGTTGATAAATGTCACCAAATCTCAAAAATACCTTGTTACCCTTCATGAAGAAATGTTAGAAAGCTCCTTCTGAGACAGCCCAGCGTTCATATGTTATTTGTTCTAATATCGAGGCGAAACAATATCACCCAGGACAACACATCCTTGACAAAATGCTATTTTTCCCTGCCACCCTGGTAGAATTTTTGTGACTTCTCCCCAGTCTTGGGAAGGGGTTGCTGGATCCTCTCTTAGGTCAGAGTTGTAACAAAACTTTCTGGTGTGGGCCTAAATGGACTTAATCTTAAGAGGGAGGCAGGAAACCCTGGCTCTCCATTCTCAATGCAAAAATATGTTTGAGGTATTTTGAGAAATAAAAATTAGCAACAAGGAATGCTACCTTCTCTATTTGAACATGACATAATTATTTCAGGAAGCAAAGAAGGCATCATAATCTGTTTAGAGAGGAGGAAGCCAAGGCCCAGAGGGTAAGAATGACTGACTAGGGTCAGTCACAGTATGTGGCAGAGCTGTGCCTCCACTTTGTCTTCTGACTCCTAGTCTAGCTGAGTGGAGGAGAGAGGGCCACTAGGTTTGGTGTCAGAAAACCAGTTCTTCCACTTGAGTAAGTAACTTCACTGCCCTGAGACTCCTTTTGCTAATTTGGATTCTACAACAATACCATCCACCTTACAAGTCTGTCGGAAGGAGGAAACAACAAACACGAAAAGTGCTTTGTAAACTGTAAAGGGCTATACAAATAGAAGACCGTTATTACACCACAGGGGAAGGAGGAGAGGCTGCAAAAAGGCAACATCCGGCACTCCCCAAAACGGGGCAAGGAAATTACTAGGGATAGGATAGGTATAAGAATGGGGAAGGAGGGGGTAAACCCACTTTTCCAACCCAAGACATAAAAGAGTATTCGAAATGTGTGCTTCTTTGAGACAACATTTTAACTTTGATTTTGTTTGTTTTTTCCTTAAGCCCCTAAAAGACTAGGCCCTAGGAAACTTCAAGTTATCTGTGGGATGATAGTAGTGACTGTTTCCTCCTCCCTGCTATCTACCAATTTCAGCAAAACAGAGACTTTTTTAAAAGTACATAAGGACCTTGGATTCCCACCCTTCACGCCGCCACAGCCCACCGAACAGACCCTACTCATCCTCCACGCTGGTATGCACAAGCACCACCTCCACCCCTGCTGGAAAAAAATTATATCCCTTGTATTGCAATTCTGGGGTTTATTTCAGAGGCCGCAATCAGCAAGACCCTATAGACATTTTCCTCTGCGACCAGAAATGCGAGGTTCCTCGTTGGCCATGGGCCCCGATCTCGCGACCTGCCGCTCCGACCGACGGGAAACCCCACAAGGGGCGGGGACTCCCCAAGGAAAAAGGGGGTCGCCTCCCAGCCCGCGTTCCCCTAGCGCCTCAGCCCCGGGCGGGGAGAGCTGGGTGAAGCCGAGGAGGCGCCCGCGAAAAGGAGGCGGAAACGCCTCCCGCCCGACCCCCGAAAAGTTGACCACGACCCCGCCTCACGTGGCCCCTCCCAACCCCGTCTCTTTAACTAAGGCGACAGCAGCGAGAGCGCATCATTTAGTTTCGCCGAGCCCATCTTGAAAACACGAAACTTCTACGACCCATTTGTTGAGTTTTGTGAAACCGTCTCCAGGGATCAAAATTGGAGTTGCAGCCACCACGATACGACACGCCGAATTTCGTTACACCGCGGGGGGACGAAGGGGATAAAGCCTCGTGTCCTCTCCCCACCTTCGGCCACTGCGACGAGTCCCAAAACTTACCCGCGGCCGAAGAACGGGCCGCTGACCCAGATTCCGCCTGGCGGCGGGCGGCGCGCACCGCTTCCCGGGGGAGTGGGCGCCGCCAGCAGTGGGCCGTCCGCGGACTCCGCGAGCGACCCCAGCCCGCTCCCGGCGCGACGTCGTCCAACGCCCAGGGGACTCGAGGCCGGAGACGCCCCCCAGCCCAAAAAAAAGAGTTGGCAGCACTGCAGAAAAGTTGGACTAACTTCTCAGGCGACGATGGCTGCGGCAGAGGCGAGTGGGACTGGGGGGTCGCGCCCACGCCACCGGCCCCAAGGAGCTGGAACGTGAGGAGCGAAGCGGCCGAGCGGCCCCCAACACCCCGCTTCCCGCCTCCACGAGGCCAGGACGTCTGACTCGAGGAGAGGAGAAGGGGCTAAGCCCCCAAGCACACACAAAAACGCCCCTAGAAACTTAAACCCTTCGCCATTTTAAGTAAAAGATTTTAATGATTTAAAAGTTAAAATTAAATATTTTCCCCCAGCCCTACCCCCAGATGGGGGTTAATTCATTACCCCGCCCCACACACCCACCAGGACCCCCAGAAACCCGATCCTCCGAATACAGGGCTGGTGAGGAAGGGGAGGGGGCTGAGTCATCTCACCTCCTCCGGGGCTCTGTCCCTTAACTCCAGGTTAATCCTCTTCTTCATCTCCATGTCCTCCTCCTGCTCTTCTGCTACTACTCTCCTCCCTTACCTTTTCCTGCCTTTCCCACTACCCCCAACCCTAAAATTTTAAAAGATTTGGAAATGAATGAAAAGAAATGCAAATATAAACGCCCACTACCACCACCAGATAGGTGTGGGGGAGAAAGAAGGGAATAGCAAATGGAGTCCAAGGAGTTGGGACTCTAACTCAGCTGCCCCCACCTTCTTGTCCACACACTCGCGCGCGCACTCACACGCACACACATACACACACCCGCAGTTCCTTCCCCTTCAATGGCTGCTCGGAGACTGAGCCTCCATGACACGGCACCGCCAACCCCCTGGCCTACACTCCACCCACCTCCCGAATGTATTGGTTGATTCTTCAGCATCTCACTACTCCATTGGGTTACATAAATGTCTATCAGTCTTTAGGGAGGACCTCAGCCAGAAACACTGTGCCTATTGGCTACGACCAAGCGCGCAGTTAACTCCGATAGGTCCAGGAAGGTGTTCGTCCCGGGGAAATGATTTTGAATCCCAGTAGCCCCCCTCCTTTTCTTTGTGTGATTGGCGCGCTTTCCCTAGGCGACCGGACGGTTTTGAAGCCTGTCGGGTTTCTTTTTGTTTTTGTTTTGCCTGATTTTAGTGTTAAAGGAAGGAAGAAAGCATCCTTCTGACGTGTGGAAGTTGCGAGACAGATAATTTAGCACACGGCACCCACCCCGCTCTTGGCGGTTTAAAGCACAACTCCTGCTTTGCAGCCAAAGTGTACAGCAACGTGCACATCACGTAGAAAGGACGCCTTCGTGGCACTGTCCTGCCGGAGATAGGCTTCTGGTGCAGAACCAGAGCAGGGATAAAGATGGTAGTTTAACTTCCAGCAGGAAGGACTGAACGATTTTGAAAGCAGTTGGGTGAGGTATAAGTTAGGCACCTTTAAATAAAACTATCCTGGAGGAATTGTTACTGAGGTAATTGTTGCTGTAATAAACACTAAGACCTTGGAGGGAAAACAGTGCTGGCCTAACGAAAATCAGACATCAACGCGCATAGAAATGGTACTGCAATGCCTATCCTTTCTAAAATCCCTTTGGTTGGTTTCCATGGAAATCTGTAGTTTAAATGTGCTTTTAAAAGTCTGTCAATGTGGAATATAAAAGAGGTGTAAGAATGATTTTAAAAAATTTTGTCTTGAGAGTCTAGTTTTTCTTAGTTCTTGCTTAAATTCTGTCCTTTCCATTCCCTTATACCTTTCTCAGGGTAAATACCCAAAGAAATTCCAGATGATTTGGGGAAGGAAGTGGGTGACTTAGTACAACCTCTCCCAGAGCTGAGTGTTTTATTTGCTATTTTTCCAGCTTCTCAAGTTAGAGACCTTAGGATACAGATTTCTAACCACTCCACACCACCTCTCCTCCCATACTGAGACACACAGCTCCTCAAATAGGCTTACATTTAAAATGTAAATATCTGGTATTTGGCATGTTAAGTACTTTAAAGGAAAACAAAATAGTGATTGTCTTTTCCTTGCCAAGTGTTTCCTTTGAATTCCCTGAAAAGGAAATTTTATGAAGATGAAAACAAAGCGGGAGAGGGAGAGCTTTTGGTATAAAATGACATGGCAGGGGGCAGGTATTTGGAGTTAGTTTAGTTAGTTTGTTTGTTTGTTTGTTTGAATACAGGCCAAAGGAAGCCAAGATGATATAAAACTGAACCAAAATGAACTGAGGAACAGTTCAAGGAAGAGTTTAAAAAACAAGAGAAGGAAAAAAGGGGCTACAAAGAAACCTGGAAGCACATTTTAGTACCAGCTTAGGAAGAAGTCCTGTGTTCTGATCCCCCTAGCCATTGCAGAGTCTGGAACTCTGGAATGGAATTTCAGAGAGAGTTCAGGGAAGGAGATTCAGATTTGGGAGTCATCCACATATGAGTGATAGTTGAGGGCATGAGAACAAAATAAGATGTCCACAGAGAATGTATATAAGAAGACTTATCAGGCAAAGGAGAGCAAAACATGGTTGAGGGGAAAGAGGAGAGAGAAGTTAAGTTGTCTACCATAGTTGTCAAAGAAATTGAGGAGCAGGTAGAAAAGAAGGAGGTGAATTTGTGGGGAAAAAATGTATGGAAGCCAAAGAATTTCAAGGGAGAGATGATTTTGGGGGTTAAATGGTAGGGCTTTTGTAACAGAACACAGTAGACAGAATGGGAGAGTGGGCTAGAAATACTGAATGTGAGGAAAGGCCATGAATTCATTTCCCCACTGGATAGTAGCTGCAGAAAGTACACCATAGTAAGCATAAACAGGGATCCACGAAAGTGGGCCTTACCCCCCATACCCATTGTCCCCACCCTCATATCATCTCTTATCTCCATTACCTCAATACCCTGAAACTTTCTAGTCTTAATCAAGAAACCAGGATAAAAAAGATGCAGGGGAATAAAAATTCCCCACAGGGCTAGTACACAGAAAGAAAGGTGCCCGGGAAGGGGTTGGATGAAGAAGAATACTACCAGACTAGCAGACAGGTGTATGGAGCTAAATGAAGGATAAAAGAATGAAATACAGTCAGACATGGAAACAACCTAAATGTCCATTACAGATGAATGGATAAAGAAGATGTAGTGTGCATGTGTATGTATGTGTGTGTGTGTGTGTGTGTGTGTGTGTGTGTGTATATATATATATATATATATATATCTTTAAAAAATGAAATAATGCCATTTGTAGCTACATGGATGGACCTAGAGATTATCATACTAAGTGAAGTAAGTCATAAAGAAAAAGACAAATACCATTTGATATCACTTATATGTGGATGCTAAAATATGACACAAATGAATGACACAGAAACAGACTCATAGGCATAGAGAACAGACTTGTGGTTGCCAAGAGGGAGGGATGGATTGGGAGTTTGGGACTAGCAGATGCAAACTATTGTATATAGAATGAATACACAACAAGGTCCTATTGTATAGCACAGGGAACTATATTCAATATCCTATAATAAACCATAATGGAAAATATGAAAAAGAATATATATATAGGGACTTCCCTGGTGGCTCAGTGGTTAAGACATCACACTCCCAATGCAGGGAGCCGGAGTTCGATGCCTGGTCAGGAAACTAGATCCTACAGGCATGCTGCAACTAAGAGTTCACATGCCACAAATAAAGAGCCTGTGAGCCGCAACTAAGGAGCCTGCCTGCCACAACTAAGACCTGGCGCAACCAAAAAAATAAATAAAAGAATATATACATATATATATAACTGAATCACTTTGCTGTACAGCGGAAACTAACACAACATTGTAAATCAACCATACTTTAATTTTTTTAATTTCTTTAAATTAAAAAAAAAGAAATAGAATCAGGAAAAAAGCCAAACTTGTGAAGTAAAACATGTTTTAAGCTGAAGTAATGAGGCAGGGTTTAAATGGTAGAATAAAGAGTGAGGTTAAGGATTCAGGAGTAAAGGAGCAAGGAGTGGAATGAATGAGAGGACAGTTCAGAACACTCCTTTAATGCACCAATAAGAAGCATGCATCAGGATATTATTAACTCAACATCTTTAACGTTCAAAAACTAAAGTCATTTCCGCTGCCGAATATCTTCTGTTGCCTCTCCAGATCCACTCTTCACCCTTCTCCACCCTGCTCTGCTACCCAAAACCCACGTGAACTGCATCCAGTCCTATGACTTCCTGCATTTGGTCCATGGGGGAGGGGCACTGACAGGAAATTGGAAGTCTGCAGGAGACTGAGTTTGGAGTATTTTTTCCCCAACTGCCTCTGTGTCAGGTGGGTACAAGAGGACCAACTCCTTCTACTGAAAACCACAGATCTGTTTGGGGCTATAGCCAACACTGTGATGCACCACCCAGATTTTCCTTCAGGAACGAGGACTTATTCCATGGTACTGGGAGTACTGCCGGAAGATGACCTTCAGCTGTCAGTACTTGTAGGGGTTGCCTCAGCTGAAGAAAGTTGCATTGCCCAAGGTTATACCTCCTTCTGGGGGCATCCTACATCCAGTGAGTGATCGACACTGGGGTATAAAGGCCCAGCCAGCCCTTTTGCCCTGACAAGACTCATTCATCCCAGCTCTAGAGCACCCCCAGGGGTTGACTGAGAATTTTGTTGGACTGCATTGCCATTCAGTTTCTCCCACAGCTTAATCCTGCTTCCTTCTCCTCCCTTCCACAGGTATTTGTCCCAAGAGCATTCCCCTGAAAATATCAGTAAATATCCCGAATGCTATTTCCATCTCACAGTTGAGTTCCTAGGGAACCAAACATGTGACAGAGCCCCTCTCCACATAGCTACCCTCTGAGAAAGCCCAAACTGACCTATGGGAGAAACTACATGGAGAAGCCTCCAGCCTACATGGTGAGGTGAGAGGTACCCAGCCAGCCCTCAGTTTCTCCAGGCCCCACTGTTTCCAGCTCCAGCCACTGTCTGATTGCAACCACATAAGAAATCCAGAGCCAGACCACCCAGCTGAACCTGTCCCCAATTCCTGTCCCACAAAAACCATGAGAGAGAATAAAATGATCATTTAAACCTCTAAATTCGGAGTTGTTATACAGCAATTGTAACTTGAACAACCCCCTCGATCACATTTTTCTGATCAAGACTCACTAGTGCCCTTTTGCTCTGTACTGGTGATAGTCATTCTACTCTTTTTAGTTTTTAGTTTTGCTTATGCTGTTCTTCTACTTTAACCAAAATGATTTTTACCTCCTCTGAATCCTTAGGACTTATTAAACGTATTCAGCGTTTATCCTATGCTGCCTTGCAACGTCTCATAGGTGTTATCTAATTCAATTTGCCCAACCAGATTGGAATTTCCTAGAGAAAAACCAAGTCAGTAACTTGGTTTCCTCTGGCATCACTCACAGGCCTTAGCACAGTGCTGAGCACACAGTGGGTACTCAAGACGTGTTCAGTAATTGATTATGTCTCAAATAACTCTGAGATGGTAGTTTAAATTCATACTTCCATTAGGAAATACAGAGTTTGGTTGATGCCTTCTTGAGGAATAAGTAATAGGAGCTAAGGATAACTGCAAACTTCTCTTCCTCTTAACTTTTTACCTTTCCGTTTTCCAAACTAGTTAATTCGCAGTCTCAAGACAAAACTAAGCTGGTGCAACTAATGCCAGTGCATTTTCTCCAGAGTTCAGGCTGATTTAGAACCACGAGAAACTTTTCCTACCCATACCTCTGAGAAATCCCAGAAAACCATCCAACAGGGTCGCTACTGCCCCTCTTGGCACCAGGATAGATGATCAATACTCAAAGAATATGAACAATTCTACAGGCTCATTGTGCTAATATTCTGTGAAAAGCTTCCAGGTCAACACCTGTCAAGGCAAAGTAAGTTGTTATATTTGTATAGGATCTTAGAGTTAAGGGCTATATATCTCTATATCTATATCTATACCTATATCTATAACTATCTAAAATGAGCTACCTTTCCAAAGGAAAAAAAACCTGAAGTTTATTGTGGCTAAATGGTGGGGTAAATTGTCTCCAAAGATGGCCATGGACGATTTCTCCCACCCTGTGCATATATGGCACTCATCCCATCAAGAAGTGGAGTGTATTTCCCCTCCTGTTGAATCTGGGATAGCCTTGTGATTTGCTTTCACCAATAGAATGTAGTGGAAATAACACTGTGCAAGTTCTGGGCCTAGCCCTTAAGAGGCCTGGTATTTTCTGTTTTTGCTCTCTTAGGGATCAGTTCTCAAATAAAGAAGTTCAACTAGGCTGCTGGAGAGAGAGGCCATATTTAGAGAGAGGCCCTAGAGGATGAGAGACTATAAAGAGAGAGAGAGCCCAGACATCCCCCAAGCTGTCCCAGCCACCCCCGTGGAGGTCCCAGCCATGTGAGTGAAGCCATCTTGGATCGTCCAGCCCTTGTCAAGCTGTCCCAGCCAACATCATGTGGAGTAGAGATGAGCCATTCTACCATGCCCTGCCCAAATTTCAGAATCTTAAGTAAATAAAGCATGGTTTTGGTTTTTTTTTTTCCGGCCACGCCGCACGGCTTGCAGGATCTTAATTCTCTGACCAGGGACTGAACTTGGGCCTGGCAGTGAAAGCACCAAGTCCTAACCACTGGACCACCAGGGAGTTCCCAGCACAGTTGTTGTTGTGGGGGGTTTTTTTGTTTTTTTTTGTTTGTTTTTTTTTGGCTGTGTTGGGTCTTCACTGCTGCACGCAGGCTTTCTCCAGTTGCAGTGAGCAGAGGCTACTCTTCGTTGCCGTGCACGGGCTTCTCATTGCAGTGGCTTCTCGTTGCGGAGCACGGGCTGTAGGCACGTGGGCTTCAGTAGTCACGGCATGCGGGCTCAGTAGTTGTGGCTCGCGAGCTCTAGAGCACAGGCTCAGTGGTTGTGGCGCACGGGCTTAGTTGCTCCGCGGCATGTGGGATCTTCCTGGACCAGGGATTGAACCACATCCCCTGCATTGGCAGGCGGATTCTCAACCACTCAACCACTGCACCACCAGGGAAGCCCCACGGTTGTTATTTTAAACTACTCAGTTTTGAGGTGATTTGTTAGCAATGGATAAGTAAACAATAGCAAAACTAGGGATATACTCAAGGTCCTACGATTAGTGCTTTGTGAAGATGAATCTCAAACCCGGTTCCTCTGATCAAAGTTCACATCTTTTTCCGAAGGTGACCATTATAATCCTGTTTAATTCATGTACACAAAATGTTCTGCTCCCTAAAATATTCTTACCCCATTAATGCCCAAAATGCCACACATAGATATTCAATCTTATGACCCCTGTTGAGATGTAAGAATTCCACTAAATTTTAATTTAGTTGAAGATATTTATCAGATTTTTTTGAGAAAAGGGTTTGATTGGCACCATGAATACTATAAAATGATTGAACTGCCACACATTTTCCAGGTTTTTTCCAATCTTATTCTTTCTTTAATTTGGGAACCTTTTCTCTGTAGGGATTTTCAGTGAGTGGCGAAAAGGGAAGCATACCATTACAATAAACTCTTGAGTTTTGCTGTATGAATACCAAATTCTATGAAATATCTGCAAAAGGATAAAATTCTAGGTTGATATTCCCCAGTTTGAGTCACCTCTTTATGAGGTGTACAAAGGGAGTACAAAACAGTTTTAACATTAGTCAAAGTAAAACAAAATTGGGAGAGTAAGTCTCCTAGAAATAAATCTATATTGCAATATCAAATAGAAATGATTTAGAGATTTTGCACTCTAAGAATTATTGCATCATTGCATTTCTCCAGTAGCACAGATAATAGTTACCTTAAAAGAAATGTGTAACCTTGATAACAAGGTAACTTTCAAAAAATAACTTGAAACTTCTAGTTAAACATGGAGAATTTAATATAGTACATACTTACCTCCATACCTTCCCAAACCTACTAAAATGACCTTGAAGGAATAAACCTAAACCCAAAATGACAAAGAGACTGAACGAGGAGAAGACAGTTGATGAGAGAGCCCAACAAAATTATGGAATCTGTGAAGCTGATGAACCATGTAGTTCAGAAAGGCTTTCTCCTCACTTCTGATGTTTTCCTTCTTGAAAAAAGAGCTCAGTTAGTACAGCTGGGCCTCTCCCAGTCCTTTGTTCATCCACCCTAAGTGGAGTATTCCACTTCCCTCCATCCTCTGTGCTCCTGGGAGAGAGAGCCTGTTCATCAGAACACACATTCTGCTGTGTTCCTCCACACTGAGGTCTGCCCCAATCCAGGCTGCCTGATTCTGGGGTACAGTTAGCAGGCCCACTGACTGTCAAACTAAGCTGCATCCTCCAATCTGGCCTCCAACAGTAACAAAGGAGATATGTTGACCTCCATATTTCCTTTTTGCTTTATTTCTCAACTTGTTCAGGATGCTTGCACAAAGAAGGAATGCTATTATTGGGACCCCCTCAGAGACCCCATTAGACTAGAGGTAATTGTCTTAGCAGAGAGGAGAAAGTTGAAACCTTACTGCCTGCAGGAGATTGAGAGACAAACTGATTTACACTGTAGAACCCCACAAAGATTTTGAATTTGGAAACACTAAGAATCCTTGAAGATGAGGGTGAGCAGAAGAAACAGGGCTTCCCTGGTGGTGCAGTGGTTAAGAATCCGCCTGCCAATGCAGGGAACACAGGATTGAGCTCTGATTCGGGAAGATCCCACATGCCACGGAGCAACTAAGCCCATGTGCCACAGCTACTGAACCTGTGCTCCAAAGCCCGCGAGCCACAACTACTGAGCCCTCATGCCACAACTACTGAAGCCCACACACCTAGAGCCCGTGCTCCACAACAAGAGAAGCCACCTCAATGAGAGGCCCGCACACCGCAACGAAGAGTAGTCCCTGCTCGCCGCAACTAGAGAAAGCCCATGCACAGCAACGAAGACCCAACGAAGCCAAAAATAAATAAATAGTACACACCCCAAATTAAACCCAAAATGAAATATCACTACACACCTATTAGATTGGCTACTTTTTTTTCAACTGACTGTATCAAGTGCTGGAGCAACCAGAGCTCTCAAACACTGCTGGTGGGAATAAAAAACACTATGAAGAAAAGTTTGGCAGTTTTCACAAAGTTAAACATACACTTACCACACGACCCAGCACTAGGTATTTAGTTAAGAACAATAAAAACATACGTCCACTCAAAAACCTGTACTTGAATGTTTATAGTGGTTTTACTTGTGGTTGCTGAAAACTAAAAACAGCCCACATATTCTTCAACTAGTGAATGGATAAACCAACTGTGTACAACTGTATAACAGAAAAACTCAGCAGTAAAATGAAGCAAACTCCTGATACGCAACAACATGAATGAATGCTGAGTGAAAGAAACCTGACTCAAAAGGCTACATGCTGTATAATTTAATACATAAGACATTCTGGAAAAGGCAAACTTATAGGGTGAGAAACAGATCAGGAATTATGTCCGGGACAGGGTGATGTCCTGATTATGATGGTGGTTACACGGCTTTATGCATTTGTCAAAACTCATAGAACTCTACACTAAAAAGGGTGGGGCTTCCCTGGTGGCGCAGTGGTTGAGAGCCCACCTGCCGATGCAAGGGACACGGGTTCGTGCCCTGGTCCGGGAAGATCCCACATGCCGCAGGGCGGCTGGGCCCGTGAGCCATGGCCGCTGAGCCTGAGCATCCGGAGCCTGTCGGCAACGGGAGAGGCCACAACAGTGAGAGGCCCGCGTACCGCAAAAAAAAGAAGGGTGAATTTTACACCATGTAAATTATACCTCCAGAAACCTGACTTTAACAAAAGGAATGAGTTTGAAATTTTTCATAATAAAGAGTTTTTTTTTAAAGTATACACCCTCTTTCAATTCTACTTCTAGGAAAGAGTTGGACAAATGTGTAAATATATATGAACAAGAATATTCTGATTGAAGTATTGTTTGTCATAGGTAAAAATTTTTTAAAAAACAAAAAACACCTACCAGTCCAAAGGCAGAGGATTAGTTAAACACATTGGGTTTCTACTATACAATACTATGCAGTTTAAATTGCTGACAGGGATATATATTTATTGACAGAGAAGAATGTTCACAAAGTAGTGTCAAGAAAAAAGGTTATAGGCCCATTATGTATATAGCTTGGTCCTATTTTTGTAAAAAAAAATAATATTTATACACACAAAATATATCCATTTAGATATAGCGTCATAGAAAAAAGATTGTAAGTTAGCAGAATGGTAACAGTGGTTATCTCTAATTAGGAGAATTTTGAGTGATGTTATTTTTCTTTTTTGCTTTTTGGAATCTTCTCTTTTCCTGAAAATAATCAGGTATTATTTGTATATTGTAAAATAATAATTAAGAGGAAAAGTGACAAGCCATTGCTAAGATCTGATATTCTCTACCATTCTGGAGCCAACTCCAACATTTCCTTTTTATTTTTTAAAAAAGGAACAAAAAGAAATTCTTGCCAATGTGCATGGATTTGTAACCAGCCAGTGATGGTGCTATTTAAATAAAATATATGTAATACATGAAACAATAAGCATGTTTGATGGTAGAAAAATGGGGAGAATGCAGGATCTATGAGCTCATAAATAACTGCATTTCACTTTTGCAGGTATTGCCTTAGAAATGACTTGAACCTTTAAAAAAAAAAAAAGGTTTGTTGGTTTTGTATTTGTATTTCCTCCTCAAAGCAGTGACTCCCCACCAGCTACAGGGAATTAACTGAGGCAGAAGCAGCCAGAGTCAAAAATGTCATCTGTTTCCTTTAAAGGTTTTTGGTTTTGTTTTTACAGTATCTTACATTTTGAGTGGTGGGTCTGTCAGAGCCTGCTGCTTTGTCCTAGTAATATTTCTACATGACCCCAGCCAAGCCACTTTACCCTTCAAGACTCAAGCTCTTTTTTTTTTTTTTGCGGTGCGCGGGGCTCTCGCTGTTGTGGCCTCTCCCGTTGCGGAGTACAGGCTCCGGACGCGCAGGCTCAGCGGCCATGGCTCACGGGCCCAGCCGCTCCGCGGCATGTGGGATCTTCCCGGACCGGGGCACGAACCCGTGTCCCCTGCATCGGCAGGCGGACTCTCAACCACCGCGTCACCAGGGAAGCCCTCATGCTCTTTTTTTAAAAAAAAGTATAGATATTTTGAAGCAAATAAAATGTCGATGAAAGCACAGCAAGCTCTTTTCCTTTAAGGTTTCAAAGAAAACCCAAATTATTTGTCACAATCTGATCTGAGAACAGACTTCTTATTTGGGGGATGATTAAACCAGTAATAAGCTACCATCATCACGAGATTTTGCTATATTATCATCTGATTCCTATTCCTATAGCAATTCAGACATAACAATTCTTTAAAAAACAAAGAAAAATATCTTTAACTAGAATCTTCTCACTATTGAAGGGAAGTGGCATAAGTGTTACTGTCTTTTGCTTGGGTTGGAACACAACCTTCATTTGAGTTAGATGAATGGTAGAGAATAAAAAGAAAAGGGAGAAGTCAGGCAGAATGAGGAGGCCACCAGAGCAGATGGAACAAATTATTATAATTCCAGGGCACCATGATATCCTTCTTTGCAGAGGAAGCAGTTTATTAAATATATTAAGGAGAGTCCTGCTTTGACATAACGTATCCTTTGGAGTCATCTCAGAGACAGTGAAGCATGGGTCTGCCTGCTGTGGAATGCACTTTTTATGTTCTCATATATAACTATAGGCCCTGGTTACGCACCCATCCTGTGGAAAGATTGTTGACATCAGCTAAAGAAAATCTCACTGTCAATTGTCCACCCACCTTGGTTCACATAACACTTTGTTCTACCACTATTTAGAACTTCTCACTGTTGTATTCTAGTAATTGGGTAAGGTACCTGCATCCCCTAAAGAGATTGTGAAGTTCTTGAGGGCTGGGATTATGTTATTAATTTTTTATTTCTAGGGCCTGCCATGTTGCCTAGCACCTAGAAGTACTCAATATGTTTGTAAACTAGTGAAAGTATTGTTGCTAACCTTTGCAAAAGGGACTGCAAGAACAATTCCAGATGGCTGGAATCTCTACAAAGAATGGCAAACTCCTGGGAATTCCCTGGCAGTCCAGTGGTTAGGTCTTGGTGCTTTCACTTCCGTGGCCCAGGTTCAATCCCTGGCTGGGGAACTAAGATCAAGCCAGGCCGTGCGGCAAAAGAAAAGAAAAAAAAGCAAACTCCTTACCACCTCTGCTCCTCCAATAGGTGTAGAGCACTGATTCTCAAGTGTGGGCCCTCAGACCCGTACCATCTAACAGGTCACCAGGAGACCTATTAGAAATGCAAGTCTCTGGGCCGTTCTCACCTTCTGAGAAGGACCACATTCTGCCTATGGAATGTGTCTCTCTGCTTTCACTTTTAGGGATTCAAGAATCCCTCTTGAATTCTTTCCTGAGTGAAGCCAAGGACCCTCACTTGGCAGCCTGTCCCAGGAACTTGCCCAAGACCTGGGACATGACCATCCTCTTGTGCCCCATTTTCCTCCAACCTCTTTACAAAGCGTTATTAATAAATCTACTTTTTACCTATCAAAAAATGCAAATCTCTGGACATACTCCAAACCTACAGAATCAGAAACCTTGGGTCAGAGGCCCAGAAATCCGAATTTTAACAGGCTTTCCAGGTGATTCTGATGTACAATGACGTTTGAAAACCAAAAAGAGAAAGTTCAATGGCGCCTATGTCCTTTTTCTGGTTTAGCTTAGCAGCTCTATGACTAGCCATGGGAGAATCCATAAATCCCTCAAAACTCAGTCTTTATAGGGTATAACAAGAGAGTTGAAATGATGCCTGAGGACCCTCCTGGCCTAAAATTCTGGGAAAAGGCAGAAAGAAAGTAAATAAATATTCCAGTGACTAGACTCATTCATTCAATCAGCAAATATTTATGTACCGGGCAGTGTTCTGAGCATGGAATCAATGCATGACACAAAGTTACTCCTTTTTAATTAAAGTTGCAACATTTCAGACCACAAACTTTGACCTGTCTTCTGTCTACAAGATTCTCATACTGCATCTGTCATGCGATGTGAACTGGAAAACTGAGAAAATGATCCAGAGTTCTGACCAGCCCCTCCCCCAAATTACTTTGACTTTAATTCTTGAAAGCTTTTGTGTTTGCTTAAGGGCTTTCAGTACCAGTGTGTTAGAAGACAAGCGTGTGATAATAAATGTGATTATCAAAATAGACGATCTCTATGTTACTATGTTACTCTATGTTACTATGTTACTCACGGCGCAAAGTTGCTTGCCCTTTTAGGAAACTGAATCCATCTGTCTCCTCATCGAGTCTCTCTTCTAGGCAATTAGTCACCACCTGTACTGTTTGAGCAAATTTCTGTGTTGACCATTCCTCTTTCCTTTTGATCTGCCTCCCTCCCTCGCTGAACTCTCATATTCCCCACCACACAAACTCAGAGCACTTAGTGGGTTACTGCAAGGTGTTTTAGACTATTTACCGTATTTAGTAAGTTTAAATATCCTTTTAAGAAAGGACCCTTTAAGGGACTTCCCTGGTGGAGCAGTGGTTAAGAATTAGCCTGCCAATGCAGGGAACGTGGGTTCGAGCCCTGGTCCGGGCTCCCACATACCGCGGGGCAACTAAGCCCGTGCACCACAATTACTGAGCCTGCGCTCTAGAGCCCGTGAGCCACAACTACTGAAGCCCTCAAGACACAACAACTGAGCCTGCGTGCCACAACTACTAAAGCCCACGCGCCTAGGGCCCGTGCTCTGCAACAAGCCACCGCAATGAGAAGCCCATGCACCGTAACGAAGAGTAGCCCACGCTCGCCGCAGCTAGAGGAAGACCCAACGCAGCCAAAAATAAATAAATAAATAAATGTATTAAAAAGAAAAAAAAGGACTTCTTAAGAAAAAAACAAACCCTTGGGACTTACCGTGTGGTCCAGTGCTTAAAACTCCACGCTCCCAATGCAGGGGGGCCAGGCTCGATCCCTGGTCAGGGAACTAGATCTCACATGCATGCCACAACAAAGATCCCACGTGCCGCGACTAAGACCCGGCACAGCCGAGTAAATAAATAAAACAAGGCAAGAAAAAACAAACCCCAAAGTCACCACACTTGGATACCTTTGACTCTCTGACTGGTTCATATTTCACTGCATTTGGAAGGACAGGAGATGGCGCCAGAAGGCAGCAGAACTTGGTTTTAGCAGGGTTTCAGCCAACCCCAGAGTGAGCAAAGGGCTAGAGGGAGAAGTAGGAATTAAAACAAAGGCGTCAGAGTTTGAGTAGCAACTGTGCGGGCTTTTTTTTATTTTAACATGTAGGGGTCCTCCTGACACTACTCCAAATCAGCCTGGTGACAACAGGAATATCCACAGTAAAGCCAAAGGTAAAAATAAAGGCAACTCCAATAAAAATTTTAAAAAATAAATACATAAAGGCAAGTGCCTGGAGTTTGCCTCCTTTCCCCCTCTCTCCTAGATACCAGGGCCTTTGTCCTTTTGGGAAGCATGAGGGCCTGGAGGGACTGCTCACTCAGAAGTGGGAAGATGCTGATTTGGGGCTAAGACATCTTTGTGAAACATTATTCAGTTGTGTAGGCAAAATGCCAAAGCCCACCAGTAGTGAAACACTTCCCAGAAGGAATCACACACAAAACATTTTGAATTGAAACTTTAAAAATTAAAAAATTCATAGACAACCAGGAGGTGGCGCCTGGTAAAACACGTTACCTACCTTGGGAGGCTGCATCACAGCCCCAGACACTCCAGGGGAACTCTGTCCTGGCAGAGGTCATTCTGTCTGGGCCTCTTCCTTCCTACCTTGCAAAAGATGTCTCTGCTTTCTTTCTTTTTTCTGTTCCTCTGTGTTAACTGTCCTGATTCCCAGGAAGTCTAATTTACACTTTAAGCCTTTTCTTCTTCTTAGATGGGATGAGTGGGGCTTTGGGGGAACTTTGAAACATAAAACTTATCTGTAAGGGAAAAGTAATTCGGAGGGTGATGAAAGAATTAAAAAGGAAATGACATCTGCAAAATGGCTTTGCTTTGCAGATCAACCACAGTGGACAGAAAAGCATGGTAGGCTCCTGCCTCTGCAGGGGCTGATGATCTAGCAGATGCATTATTCTGTTCACTTGGCTTTTATCCTGCACCCTTATTTAGCTTCCGCTCCCTTTGTTTTGGCTATTTATTGCTACTTGGCAGGAGCAAGGAGGGCAGAAGGAGCTCAAATGGGTGCATCTTTCTGGCTGTGACTCCGGTGAAGGGTATCAGGAAAAAGAGATTTCAAAGTCTGGCCTGAAGTTATCTTTGGGTTTCACATTCTGTAGGGAGGGATTTAGGATGTACATTCCAATCGGGATTTCCAGTCCCGTGGGGGGAACAAACACCAGCCCACATTCCTGAGACTCGGCAGCCTCTATGCTCCACTTGCCCAGTTCTCTGGTGGCAGGTTTCACTCAGTCCCAAAAGTCCTGCCTCAGCCCTTTGTTGGGCAGGAGGGAAGACCCTGGGCCCCTCTTCCACTCCAACAGGATCACATGGTCTCTCTCTGCTCCCTCCCCTCTCTTTCCCTGGAGTCCGCCTTTTTTCTGATGGTGGTAGTGATTGTTTCTAAGGTCACCCCGTCTCTCCTCCTGCCCTGGCCACCGTGCCAGGGGTCAGTGTCCTCTTTGGTGACAAAAGCCGCCCTAGATCTGGGCTCCCTGGGGAGGGAGATGGCTGGGCCTCACAGTTGGAGCCGCTGTCTCTCCAGGGTGTTGATGCAGCCCCGCCCCCCGCTGGGCACACAAATGGGCTTTATTCAGCAAACAAAACCACCCCCCTCCCAGGCCACACAGGCACGTGGACCCAGCCTCACCGTGGGAAGCCGGTGGTGACAGGCGCAGGAGAAGGAGATCGCTCCAAACAAATTCTCTTTGCCTCACTTCTCTTCCTTATTTTCCACACCCCACGTTCTGGTCCTTGACTTCCTCCCCTCCACCCACACCCTGAGTCTCCCAGCTCCTTCTCCTTTACCTCTCTCCTAACTCTGCACTCTTCCTATTCCAGGGCGCTCACATTCTGCAGGGCGTGGGGAACGGGTCCTCCCACCATCTGCCCTACACCATCCCGGGAGTTGCTCCTCAGAGGAGAAGCCAGATGGGGAATAAGAACCCCTGAGGGAGCTGGATGGGACCCCAAAGGATCGGACCCCCAAACCCTCCGTTCCTGCCCCCGCCCATTCCAGGGGACACCCTTCTCAACAGTGTCTGTGTGAATAGCAGAGGAAGGAAGAGCTCACCCCAGCTGCGCTCCTGAGCCAGGGCCAGGGCCCCTGTGAAACCCGCTGCGCTGCGCTCTGAGCAAGGCCATCCTGCATGCTTAATCGGCTATTTAAGGAGCTGTTCGCCAACAACCCAGACAGTCCCCACTCCCCACGTACACCCGTCCAGAGCCACCTTAAAAGCGGGAGGCAATTGTGAAGTAGCTGGCCAGCAAGTGGAGTGAAGACTGCAGAGGGAGATAAAAAAGAGAGTGCAGAAAAAGAGGCAGAGAGAGATTTATCCTGGGAACCCAGAAACTCACGGTACCCCACTGAAAACCAAATCCCCTGGAAGCCCGCAGAGGCACAAAGAAAGCAAGAGAAAAAGATAAATACACTCAACTCCAGGAAACTTCTCTTCTCTCTCCCCCACCCCTCCGCCTCTCTCTCTCCCCTCCTCTCTTCCCCCCTCTCCCTGCCCTAGTCCTCTAGTCCCCAAACTCCCAGTACCTTGTGTTTCTTCCAGGGATACCATGTTGTTCTTCACACTCCTGCTAGAGGTGATTTGGACCCTGGCTGCCAACGGGGGTAGGTACATCTGGATGTCTGTGTGTGTGTCTGTGTGTGCTGATGTACACATGTTGCCATGCATGCTTAATGGAGGAGGAGGAGTGTAAGAGGAAGCCTAGGGCTGGAATAATAGGCTCAGGGATGCAGGGGAAAAGACAGGACTGGGGAGGAGACCACTTTCCTTCTTTTCCCTTTGCCATTCCAGCCTTGCTGTTCGTGGGGATGGGGGCAAACTAGCCTGGGTCAGGAGGTGTACACACACTGCGGGAGTCACTTTGCAGCCTGCAAATTCCCTCCGGAGCTCCTTCCCCCACTGCCCTGGTCCCAGGCAACCCTCCTGGTCTTCTTTATCTACAAACTCATCCAATTAAGGAGCCAAAGAGGCCTGGAGTGAAAGGATAGAGGACTGATGGGGTGGGGGGAATACTCCTGCCTCCTGCCAAACTCACACCCTGATCCCTGACTATGAACCTCATGGCCAAAGTCCCCTCTCGGTTCTATGGGGCGACTAATTTCCTGGTTTTTCCTGAAAGCTGTAGCAATAACAGTCAATACTCTTGGGCCCTTTACAATTTACACAGGACTTTCAGGAACTCCCAGGAGAGGAGGAAGGACTCTTGAGGGGGAACAGGCCGAGGTGCTCCAGGAGTGTCCCCAGAACCCCTAGCCCTCATTTTTGTGATCCCTGTGCCTAGCACATAGCAGGTGTGTAATTAAAATTTGTTGGAAGAACAGGATGAGGGGGGTATCTAGAGGGCAGAAGGGGAACACAAAGAAGATGATGGTGAGGGGCACCCAGCAAGGAGAGTTGTAAATTGCACCTGAGGAGAAAGGAACAAATTGGGGAAAAGGAGGAAGAGATGTAAAACTACTGTGCTGAGGATTTGGTGGGAGGGGAAGGGCAAGGCTCTCAGCCTGCCCAGAACCAGGGAATTCGAGTTGTTGAAGTGTCCCACTGAGCTGGTGAGTGAGAGGCTGCCTCCAGCCCTCCCTTGCGCTGCTTTTCAGAATTGTCTGAACGAAGGGATGGGCCAGGAGAAGAGCCCAACGATGAGATCAAGGATATCTTAGAAGTCTGAGGGGTTTGTTTAAGGGAATAAGAGAGAGAGAGAGACAGGGAGGAAGTTAGAATTTTTCTCCAAAGTTTCTAGCAGTTTGAATAATGCAGAGACAACCCACAGGAAGGCCTCCCTTTCCCCTTGAAGCAGTTTGGCCCTGGGTGAGAGCTGGACCAGCAGGCCCCCGACCTTTTAGCTGGAGACAGGACTGCACGAGAGCCTGGCATGTGACCCAGCTGGCAGTGCCCTTTTCCACACACAACGCTTCACTTTCATCCTGTCCCTGCCAGCCTGGCGGCCTGTGCCCACCCACTACCCTCAACGTGGAGCGGACCCTGCCCAATTCCCACCTTCCCCAGCCATCTGGGAATCTAGGGAGCAGAGGTTCCTGGTGATGGGGAAAGTTTCCTTTAGAGTTCCTGGGACCAGAGGAGGAACTTAAATGTTAATTCACAGCTCAGTGCCTTCTTTCGTGCAATGCTTCCAAGCAAAGGAATAATGGCCCTCTCCCCTCAGCAGCACTGCCCGCCCACGCTGAACTCCTTGCCCCTCTCTTTGTTCCAGTCCCTTTCTTCCAAAGCCTACACCGTCACCTCAGCCCCATCTTCTAAGAGTTAGATTGGCCTGGCAGAGGCTGTAGAAAAGTGAGGGTTGGGTATTTTGCACATTTGGATCCAGGTTAATTTTAGTCTCCTGGCTTTATCTCTTTTCATTTCTCCTCCCCCTTTACTCAGCGAGCACAAGCACAGCCTGGTTGGTGATTTTAAATAGGGCCCCCCCCCACCCTCGACCTTTCCACCGAGGTGTCCAGTTTCAGGGCTTCCTTGGGGAAGTGCTAGAGCAGAGGGAGGAGAAAGGGGGGCGGGGTGGAGGAGGGCCCTGCCCCAGGCTGCGCTGGCTGTAACTCAAATTATTCTGCCTTGCAGGTCAACACTGGACATATGACGGTGAGAGCAGAACCCAAGGCCTACCGACACCCCTTTCCCACTGGGACCTCTTCACCTGGCGGGAAGACTTAGCCACGTGGGTTGGGAGGTTTCCTCCAGCTTCTCACCCTAGCTCCTTCCTTCCCCGACTCCCCATGCCCCAGCTTTCACATATATGATTCCTAGACGCTGTTCTAACAATCAAATCCCACACACCCTGATTCAGCAGAAAAGCCAGTTATGTCCTCAGTCAATCTGTGCGGGAATGAGGGAGCTGGAGTGGAAAGGGAACTGGGTGGGGAAAGGCGCCATAAGCTTAGCTGCCAATTCTCCTCCTGGCTCGCTTTCTATCCTGATGGATCCTACCCCCACCTGAATCTGGAATTGGGACAGAGCTTGAGGTCAGGGGTGAGGAAGAGGTCGGCAGGACAGTTTGTGACCCTGGCAGAGGTGGAACCCGATTCCTTTGCGTTTCTGATTAATAACTTAAACCGAATTCCAGAGTCAATGCAAGGTCCAGTGCGAAAGCAAGAAGTGAATGATGGAAAGTCAGCAGATCTGAATCTTAAGGCCACCTGATAGGGGGGCCCCAAGGAGACCCTACCTCTCTAGGACCATTTCATTTCCCCAGTTTTCCTGCTCCTACTCAAATCCCACCTGTCTGGGTATGCGGGCTTTCTATCCATCCCCTCTTCCTCTCATTTAGCTTTCTTGTCTTCCAACAAGAGGGCAAGTAAGTAAAAGCAACTGCTCCCCGTTCATCAGGAGAGCTGGGGAATCATCACTGCCTCTGCGTAGGTGAAGGGACTGCAGCAGCAAGTCCAGGAGGGGCTCCTTGCTCACCCAGCCCCGCACACCTGGGGGCTTCATCTGGGGTGGAGAGAAGTGCATTTCTGCCTCCACACGGGTAAAGCTGGGTGAAGGGTTGTTGAAGGGTGGTTAGGGGCTGGAGGACAGGACAGATGTCTGTGGTAACCCCCACCAGGTCCACATGGTCAAGACCACTGGCCAGCCTCTTACCCTGAGTGTGGAAGCAACGCCCAGTCCCCCATCAACATTCAGACAGGCAGTGTGACTTTTGACCCTGAGTTGCTACCTCTGCAGCCCCATGGATATGAAGAGCCTGGCACCGAGCCTTTGGACCTGCACAATAATGGCCACACAGGTAAAAAGACCAGGCCTTCAAGGAGATATAAGCTCCAGTTCCAATCTTAGGAGTCAGAAGTGAAGAAGCATTCTCCTAACTTCTAAATTCTCAGAAGGTTTCATCTGTAAATTTGGAGACATGAGAATGGGGATCAGGCTCCTGTAGCCAAAGGTGGGAACTGAATGTGTATGATCAAGCTTTATGGGTGGGTTAGCATCATAGCATTGACTAGATCTTTACTAGAAAAGCAGTGGCTAGGACTTCCAGCCAGTGGTCCAGTGGTTAAAACTCCAAGCTCCCACTGCAAGGGGGCACGGGTTTGATCCCTGGTCGGGGAACTAAGATCCCACATGCCGCACGCAGGGCGCGGCCAAAAAGAAAAAAGAAAAGCAGTGGCCTGTGGGAAGAAGTGGGTGATGTGCAGGGAGACAGAAAAGGCTGGCCAAATCTCCCCAAAGTGGTGGCAACCCAGGGGTGGGAACGTATCCACATTCGTCCACCAACCCTAACTCGCTCTCTTTCCCTCACAGTGCAACTCTCTCTGCCCCCAACCCTGTATCTGGAAGGACTTCCCCGAAAATATGTAGCTGCCCAGCTCCACCTGCACTGGGGTCAGAAAGGATCCCTGCGGGGGTCAGAGCACCAGATCAATGGCGAAGCCACAGCTGCAGAGGTACCAGGGAGCAAAGCCTGGATTAGGACACAGTGGTAGGCACTGTCGGTGCCAGGGGAAAGGAAGGATCTGGAAACTGGGAAAAGTCATACTTGGGGGAAAAGGGCAAGCTTTGTGGGACAGATTTAGGGCATGCTAGAGGTGGTGGTGGTGGCTAGGATAAAAGCTTTTGGGAGGGGGTGGTGGAGAAACATTAAATGATTCAATTCCCTCTCCCCTCCCTCAGCTCCACATCGTACATTATGATTCTGATTCCTACGAAAGCTTAAGTGAGGCTGCTCAGAGGCCTCAGGGCCTGGCTGTCTTGGGCATCCTCATTGAGGTCAGTGGCCCCCAATCCCTCCTTGGTCTCTCTCCACTTCCTCTGCATCCCTCAGTCCTATTTTGCCCATGTGTGCTGCTGGTCGCCCTCCCAAGACAAGTCAGCAACCCATTCTGACTATTTATCCTATACACAAGTGTCTTACTCCAAACATGGACTCATCCCGAACTCTCTCACCCTTTCCTCCCCATACAGGTGGGTGAGACTAAGAATCCAGCTTATGAACACATTCTGAGTCACTTGCATGAAATCAGGCATAAAGGTGAGCCCTAAAAATCTATCTTAAGACAAAGTAACATTAATTAGGCTTCAGGGAAATTTCTCAAAAAGGCCTGAGAGGCCTGGAACGAGGCAGTGAGTTGGGGCCCGAGGTAGGTAGGGTGTTCGCTTCTAGGAGCCCTGTCTAGGCAAGCGAGGGTGCAGTGAGAGGGAGATGAGTCCTAGTCTGTTCTTGCCCAGATCAGAAGACCTCAGTGCCTCCCTTCAACCTGAGAGAGTTGTTCCCCCCACTGCTGGCGCAGTACTTCCGTTACAATGGCTCACTCACCACACCGCCCTGCTACCAGAGTGTGCTCTGGACAGTCTTCAGTCGAAGGGCCCAGATTTCAATAGGACAGGTGAGTGGTGGAGAGGTGAGACAGCAGACATAGCTGTAACCTCAAACCCTTTCCCACTCCTGAGAGCGAGTGCCACTTGTCCCTTAATCCCACTCTTCTACTTCTCAGCTGGAAAAGCTTCAAGAGACACTGTTCTCCACGGAAGAGGAGCCCTCTAAGCTCCTGGTACAGAACTACCGAGCCCCCCAGCCTCTCAATCAGCGAACGGTCTTTGCTTCTTTCATCCAAGGTAACTGTACAGGGCTCAGAAAAGGAGACGGGAAACTGGGGGACTCAATGGCAGGAACTAGGGAACCCCTGGGAAGGAAAAGAAGGCTAACAGGGGAAGGGATTTCCAGGACTTGCTTGGACTGGGAACCATGCCCCAACCCCGAGTACTGGCACAGTGTGCTACTCCCAACTGGGGTGGGGATCTAGTCTCACTGACCCAAGTTTTCTTCCCTTACAGTGGGATCCTTGTATACCACAGGTAAGACAGGCCTACCCATGTATCGAGGGGTGGAGTGCAGGGTAGGGTTCTCCTCAGTGAGTTAGGGAAAAGCTCAATATCTATGTTAGTCTTAGGCTGACACCTTCCACCTTTATCTCTCCCAGGTGAAATGCTGAGTCTGGGAGTGGGAATCCTGGTTGGCTGTCTCTGCCTTCTGCTGGCTGTTTATTTCATTGCTAGAAAGATTCGGTGAGTTCCTATTCTCCATTCCTCCAGTCCTTTCTTTGGCGTTGAAAAGCATTCGCCTACTCCACCTCGAATCTGTTTCGCCTAGGACATTAGCCATTTCCACGAACCATTCTCCCTTTCAGGAAGAAGAGACTGGGAAACCGGAAAAGTGTGGTCTTCACCTCAGCACGAGCCACCGAGGCATAGACTCCTTCCCGGTCACCACAGATGGCTTCCCCTCGCCTATCAGGGAGCTTCTAAAGTGGGGTGCAGGGACTGGCCAGAAAATACTGTAGGAGTAGGCTGACATCCCTCCTTCCTCCAGACAGCCCCTACACAGAGGTATGGACAGGCTCTCATTCAAGGAAGAACAGAACCTTCAGCCTCTCAAAACATGTAGACAAGGACAGCCCTATGTTGACAATGCAGAGGGTGAACTGTGTTTAGTTGTAGGGGAAGCTGGGGATGTGCCCCAAAGTCCCCCACCCCCTCATCTCTGTATCCCTGTCCCGAGATATAGTACAAGATCTCCCCTTAGGAAAAAGGGTTGCTGCTGCTATGTTTTTTTCCCTCAATATATTAGGAAATTAAATTTGCCGACCCCGCCTCTGGCCTTACTTTGGGGGCTCTTGAGAATGGGAGAATTCCTTAATGCCTCAGATGGCAGAAGTGGGCAAAGGGTATGGAAAAGGACGAATGGGTGAGTAACTCCTTTTACCCCAATCCTGGAGAAGGGGAGATCCACTGCTGGAAAATGCTTAACCCAGAGCTTCTGACATGTTAGACCCCCAGCCCAGATTTCTGCCCTTGTATCGAAGCTATGCTTGGAGGGAACCAGAGGTTGCCAGGTTAGGAGGGAGGTTGGAAAAGAGACATGAGAGGGCAGAAACCTCAATCAACATGTTATCCCCTCCTTTTAAAGCCAAGTTCCCCCACAATTATAAAGTCCTTTTTATTGGTCAAAATCACAATCACCTTGATTAAAAGGATGGGATACGCCATCCTCAGCAGAAAATGATACAGTTTATAGAAAACCTCCCCGCCCCCCGCCACATCCCCCAATTAAAAACTAGAAAAAAATCTGCCCTCCTTCCCTGCGATGTCATGGTAGGCTGACTCCCCCAGTGGCACTGCAGCTCTGGAGTGGGCCAGCTCCCCGCAGCACCCTCCAGTTCACCTTGGGGAGAGGAGGGATGCTGGTGGTCAAGGAGGTTGAAACATTAGTTCCAGTAATACCAGTTCCCAAACATGCACTTCCTTCCTTTCCCCCAAAGCCTGGGACCAAGGGGAAAGCTGGATAGATATAAGCCCAGCCATAAGGAGCAATTTGAGGAGGGAAAATATAGTCCAAGGAGGTTAGGAGAAGAATTAACACATACTTCCTCCCTCCTCCCGCTTCAAAAGAAAAAGGCAATTTGGGGGTCTTTGTCACACCAGAAATGGTTCCCCTCAGACCTGAGAAAAAGACTTAAGATATCCAGTCTGGGGAGGGGGTACTGGGAAACTCAGAGCTCGTCTACCCTTGAACCTCCAATTGACTTCATCTCCACAGCAATGGCTAAACTAGGTCCCTTTTCTTGGCAACCTGCACTGTCCAGAACAGGAGATGGAGAAATACAGGGCGAGGAGATCAGGAGGGCACCCCAGGCCCAGGGGTCCCCCCCAAGGTTCCCTCAGTCCTCGGGTGGGATGCGCAGGGCAGAATACACCATCACCCGACTGTCCTCCTGCCGTCGGCCTGCAGAGGGGAATGGGGGTGAGTCTCGGGCAGGGTGAGAGCAGAGCACTGACACATGGGGAGTCCTGGACAACAAGGGGGGGGTCCCCAGATGGTGGGGATAAGTGCAGATTCAAACCCACCAGTCACTGACTGGCTGAACCCAGACTGCTCCTGGTAAAGCCTAGAGACTAAAGGTCATGAGTGGACAAAGCAAAACCCGAAGGTGGTGGGATAGACCGACGAGGAGACAGAGAATGGTGGGCAATGGACCCGGGCTAGGGCTGGGCTCGGTCACGGGCAGTGGGCAGGCAGGTGGGATCTGTCAGGCGATCAGTCCAGGTAGTCAGTCCTTACACGAGAGACTGCGCTGGATACTTCGGAAGGACCCTCCAGCTGTGATGAAGGCCCAGAGCCCCATGGAAACAGTGACTGCATAGATGGGCAGCAGGCTGGCCTCGTACCAGGGGTTCAGGAATGTCTGGGGATGGGGGAAAGAGTAAAAAAGAGGTTAGATTCTTCCTCTAATCCCCATATTCTCTTTGTGCCTTTGACCCAAATCTCCCCCAGGTATCTCATTCGAATCTCCCAGTCCTTCAGAACACCGATATCACCACGGTTAAGGGCATTTGTGATTTTTCAGCCCCCTCAGAGGTTTCTGCCACTCCTGCTCACCTCAGGCCATCTGCATTGGTTTGACTAATCCGTTCAAACTCCTCCCTAGAGCATCCCCAGAGCAGGTTATACAATTGATGCTGAGGTGAGAGACGTCTAAAGACTCACCTTTCTGCCTCCTCCCAAGGTAAGTTTTTAAATGTTAAGAAGTGAGAATATATTTCCCCTCCATCCCACTCACCATTAAGTTCTTTTCTCTCTAACTCAGGCCCCTGTCCCCAACTCACCAGTCCCGATGTCAGTAGGTGACTCCCAACCACCAGGCCCAAAGCCCAGTACCGTCTCCTCTCACAGGCATCAAAGAACACAACTCCCCAAAAGGTATGGAGCAGGATAATGGCTGCTGTCAGAAAGGCTGCAGGGAGGGAGATGGGGATGAGATACATCCCTCATCTTCTCCCAGCCTCCTGAGATGTTGAGCCAAAGAAGTCTCCCAGGGAAGGCCAATAAATCAAATCAGGGTCAGGGATGAATGGGGCATGGAGGCAAGAAAGAAAGTGGACCTTACCTGAAGTCAAGAAGTAATAGGGTGAGTCTCCATGGATCCCAACCACACCTGGCCCAAGTGCATCGGCCAAAATATTGATAACAGAGAAGACACCACTGATGATACCGAAGGAAAGACCAGAAACTGGGGGGGAGGGAGGGCTTCATCAATGTCAAAGATCACTATAGCCTTATTACCAGTGATCCCTCCCCATTCCCAGTCACAGTTCCCCCACACCTACTCTCCCTCCAGACCACCTCTCCTTGGAAGTCAGGTATGAAGAAAAACAAGAAGCCACTTAGGACATGTGGATGTTTAGAGACTTCCCTGGGAGAGAGGAGTGTCCAACTCCCTCCTCCAGTCCCTCTCCCTTGGCTCACCATAGGCCATCTGGCGGATGGAGATGGGTGATCTTCCGTCCTCACTCAGCGATGCTAACCCCTCATCTGCCTTCCTGGGGTGGGGTGGGTGGGATAGGGGAAACATGAGGGAGGGCAGGAATCGCCTTCCCCTCTAATATCTTCCCTTAGTACCTCCTCGTTCAAACCACCACCCAGGGCTGCCCCACTTATAGTTCAGTCTTCTGCCCTTCTCCCCTCCAGACCACCCCAACTCCTTACTTAAGCAGCTTGTAGTAGGCAAAGCGGAACACCTCCTGTAGAAGGACAGAGACTGCAGCACCAAAAATCAGGAGGCCATACTGGAGTCGGGCATCCGACCGGTCGGTCACATGGACCAAGATGAACCAGACCACAGAGGCCAAGAGCAGGGAGACCAGCCAGAAAAATGCCCTGAGGAAAGACAAAGGCAATCAGACAAGCAAGGGTAGGGGGCAACCAGGGAAATCAAAGAGGGGAACCAACCAAGGCTGCAGCATAAAAAGTGGAAGTTAGACTTCCGGATTGTCCAGGGAGACAGGGAGGAGATAGGATAGGTGTCTCCACCAAGGGAGTTTGTAGGGATCTGAACGCAGGGAAAGGGTAAGAAATCTGATTAAAGAGTCTTCAGAATGATGAGAGCCAGAGTGTAGGAGGACAGGAGGGCGAGGTATCCATTCCTGGATACTCCCTTAAGGCCGGCCGAGGTCAGCACAGCCCCCTTCCAAGTCTTCGCCTTGGGCCTCCTCGGACGTCGCAGGAGGAGTATAGGAGGAATCTGTGCGATCTCTGGAAGGCGGAAACCAACTGCGGGAAAGGGCGAATCACCCAGATCCCTGACTCGACCCTCTCCAATCTTCACCTCCGACTTGTCTCCCCCTCTCAGGCTCCCAGCTCGCCCCAGTTCCTCCAGCCCCTTTTGGATCTCTCTCTTCGGCGTCCTCCCGCGTCTCCCCAACCCCTTAACTCACCCCGCGACCAAGATGATGACGCGAAGCGGGTCTCCTGCCACAGTGATCAAGAAAAGCGCAAAGGCCGGGCCGAAAGCGACGAAAGTGCATCCGAAAAACACTGCGGCCCCCATGGCTGGGCAGCTGGGGGCGAGGTGGGGGCCCGGCCAAGAGAGGCGAAGGGATGAAGCACGCCAGCCAGGGAGTCCGCGTGGGGTGGCGACGCGACCCCGTGAGGGGCGCGGTGCAATGTCACCCCGGACCCCCGGGAAGGCGGGGACACCGAAACCCCAGATACAGGTCGGCGCGACTTCCTCTACGGAAGCCGAGGAGGGGACAAACCCCTGCCGCGGCCCCATGGCTACCTCCCATCTAATCCCCACCCCCTGGAGGCCAATGGAGAACCCGCGGGGGCGGAGCTGCGGAGGCGGGGGCGTGGCTTCACGACGTGCTGGGAGTTGTAGTCCTGCCCTCCTCCTGGACCTCGGCCCTGGGAGTGGCTCCAAACGGTTAAACAGGTGGGCTGGGCCCGAGCCCAGTTTCCTGGTTCGGTTCGACTTTGGTCGCTGTTCCCTTTCGGTATTTTATGGGGCAGGGTGGTAGCAATCCTACGCTTCTTGAAGAGCTGCAGAGGGGGGAAGATCCTGTTGGAACCTAAAGGACAAATACAAAGAAAGCACAGGATAGAGGGTGCAGGGAGATAGGGACGGGTATTGTTCTTACTTGAATGAGAGGAAATGAGCTAGAGCTACTGCCTAAGAGATGAAGGTTACACTTAAAAGTAGGAGCTCTTTGAACAGGCTAGTATAGGAAGCATGCAATACAGTGTATCGCTAATGAAGCCTTCATGCGTAATGACAAGAGAATCAGAGGGAAGTAAAAGGAGCCTGGAGAGCAATGTTAGGAAGGTTAGAGGGGATTTTGAGTTAAAATCGGGAGTTAAAGTTGTTTGTAAAAAGCAATTCGAGCTATGGAGTTGGAAAATGACACCCCACCACCACTAGCCCGCCAAGTTACTCAGTTCCTTTTATGTCATACTTCCTCCATTTATTTTCTGAAAATGAACCTCAGTAGTGTCTTTTCCTCAGGCTGGGGGAAGAGAAGGCGCAGAGGATGCATATTAGAGCAAAAGAAAGTTAAAGTATGAGAAGAGGGTATTGTATCCTCATTTGGATGCAGGTGGGGTTAGTCCTTAGGGAGGATGTTTGGGAAAAAGAGTACCAGGATGGGAAAGTGAGGGAAACTGGAATAGAATATTGTTCTTGAGAGAGTAATCAAAGTACCCCAAAAATCTATAGAAATTCTTCAGAGAGAACCAGGCTTACTTTCCTTCCTGGAAATGATTTATGGCAATGCATAGATGTACATCCACATAAGAGTTTTCCATTTTTTTCCAGGAAATTCTGGAAAGGAGCTGAAGGAATAGATTATATAGATGTACGTGAGAAGTCACCATGCAAATCCTCCCCCAATAAGGTTAAGAGGGTGGGAACGTCCTGGCCAGTGCTCAAGACTCTATTGTCTTGCTTCTGAGCATAGCAATCCAGAAGAGATAGGGATAAGACAACTCTTCTCATCTCTCCTTCGAGCTGTTACCACAGCATTTGCTGACTTAAGAACGGGAATCAAACCTATCTTGTTCATTGGTAGTTCCACAGAGACTTGCATAGTGTCTGACTCATAGTAGATGTTGAATGGATGTTTGTTAACTCCCTTAAAAAAAAAATACCTGCATTCTTTTCTTATTCCCTTGCCTCTGAACCCTGAATTGCCTATCAGACTAGGCCTAGCACACTGTGCCTAGCACATACATTATGTTTGATGTTTCTAAATTGAATTGAATGAAAATGGGAAATATAAAAGCAGAGAGAAGGATAAGATGAACTCCACCCCTGTAGGCTAGAATGAAGGGAACATACCAAGTGACTGAAAGTGGGAGAAGGGGTGTGGCATATACAGCAGGGAAAGAGACTACCTGCTTCCTCCCTTTTCCCATCCTGTGTGCAGAAAGTTGAGAAAGAAGTGAGGTGAGATCAGTACTTAGCAGAGAGGAAGTAACTAGTCTTGACTGAAAGTTGTTTTTTTTTTTTGAAATCAGAAGCAATGCAGCAGGTGCTTGGAGAGTCAGACAATGATGTTGATATTGTTCCCATACTTCATAGTCCGAGACACGCAGAGAAGGGAGACTATTTTCAGTCTAGAAAAAATGTTCATCCCTTCCTAAGAATATTTTGACTGTGAAGAAAGAGATTGTGATGAAGCCTCAGAGAGAAGGGCAGCTCTGGACAGTGATAGTAAGTTAGGGACAGTGAGAGGGAGGGTGAGCTTTTTGTGAGGACTGGGAACAAGGAAGAAAAGTAGGTGAGAGGGGAAACTCCTTGGTAGGCTGGGGTTTTTGTTGTTGTTTGGTTTGGGTTTTGGCGGGGGGTTTTGTGGGTTGGTTTGTTTGTTTTGTTTTTCTGGAAGTGGCAGCAGGAGGCCTGAATGGATCTAGTCTAGAGCCAGAGGGTCTCAATGAACATGTTTCCATCAAAGTTCACTTTGCCTCTCTTGATCTGGGCGGCTGTGGCTGAGGACCGCACTGGTAGTAACTGATGGCCCAGTCAGTAAGCAAGTGGGCGGGGAATTCCCCCCCTGGGAGAAGATTGCTGCAGCTCCTTCCCTGCTTTGGAGGAGGGCAGAAGGCGGGGTAAGTTTGGTGGGAAACGCTGTAATTTCCTTTTTTACTTTCAAGGCACTAGTGCAGAATCCAGAATGGATGTCCTCTTTGTAGCCATCCTTGCTGTGCCACTCATCCTGGGTAAGTACACGTCTCTCTCTGAGCTTTTGAGCCAGGTCTTCTACCATAAATGGGGTGGGAGAAAAGAAAATGAGGAGGGGGGGGAGGTGCAGTTCAATAAGGAGTGATAACACTTTCTCAACTGTGTTAGATGTCAGGGGCAGAGGGGAAACCTGGAAATTAGGGCCAGGAAAAGGGGAGGAGAGCATAGTCCTGTCAAAGAAGAGACAGCTGATGGGGATGGAGCCCCAGCCATGGGGAGGTCCTAACAAGAGTGAATTCAGCTCACCATAACCACAGAGTTGAACAAGATGAGAAGGACTAAAGTGAGAGTGGAGAGAGGTGGACTCTTTGAAGGTGGGGCAGTCTGAAACTAGCAAGGGAAGCCAGGGTATCTTCTTTCCCAGCGAGTTGGAGAAAAACTTTGTATTAGTAAAGACACAGAAGGGGTGGCTTTTCGATAGTGAGTACTGTCTGCCTTCAGGGACAAGGTCCCAAAAGTAGCTTGGCTCCTTCCCTCCTTTGTTCCCAGTCTGCCAGGTGCTCTCATTGTTTCCTTTTCCTCCAGACTCTGTGTCATTGCTTGGGGTTAAGAGAGAGCATTCAAGGAGCTTAGGGAAATATTTAGCAGGAGGCCTAGAATTCCTGACCCAGTCAAGTCCAAGCCACATATTTTTAATCCTGGAAAGGAAGAAAAACTAATGCAGATGGATCATTTAGTCCAGCTGACTCATTTTAAGAAAGCAGATGTTAACTGGCTTGTTCAGAGATATTCTACTAGTTAGCATTGAAACTGGAACTAAAGCCCAAGTCCAAGAGGCTGTGTGTGTGTGTTAGTTGTGGGAGACACTGATAAGAGAACATCTCTCACAAATACAGTAAGTCTAGAGCATACTGAGGAGTGGATTTGGAGGTCTTAATTTCTGGTGTCTCTCTGCTTCCTACCTTTTTAAGGCTTAGTTTGGGTTACAGTGTGTGAAGGGACCCGTTTTCTCTTCTGGGAGTTCCCGGATTGAAAGGGCACAGTGTAACAGGTCTCATCAGAGTTATGGAGCCCAGAAGACTGAGAAAGGTTTAGAGGTACAGAGGCAGGGAGATAGTAGAGTGGAGGCAGAAGGAAAGGAAACTGATAGAGCTGAGGTCAACGTCAGGTGTCCTTCTATTGCTAAGGAGTTCCAGATGCCCCCTGACCTCTAGTCCTTGTCCCCCTAGGACAAGAATATGAGGATGAAGAAGGACTGGAAGAGGATGACTATTATCAGGTGGTCTATTATTACACAGTCACCCCCAACTATGGTGAGTATGTATAAGGTTCTGACCGTTCGCAGGATGGAGAGAGGTTTGGGAGATGCTCAGTTCTGACACTTTGACGTTTCCTTTACAATGGTATAACTAGGTCAGAAAGAAAAGTGGCTATGAGCAAAGACTATCAAGCTCATGATGTTATGTCTCAAACTAGTGATTTTCAAGCCTTTAGAAATTAGAAAATTTTCAGATTTGTACATGATTTTAGATACCAGATTGAAAATATAAATGCATACACATTCACAAACATTTTAACATCAAAAGTTCATTAGAATTATACCAGTAAATTTTACAACTTGAGCAAATTGAAGTATTCTGAACAGTTTCTTCCTCTTCTCATTTCCAGATCTAGTGCTACCTTTGTTACTACTAATTTTTTTTCTCCTCCCCAGATGACTTTGGTGCAAACTTCACTGTTGATTACTCTATGTTTGAGTCAGAGAACAGGCTGGTGAGTGATATCTACATGACCCTCTAGGAGGATCAGGATAGGTAACAGTTAAAAAGAAACTGGTCATTGTTGAAATGTAAGTGATGAACAGGAATAAAAATTAGTTAGGTGAAGTGAAACTAGGTAGTGAGCCCAAAACAAATTTGTTAACCAAAGCTGGGGATGAAGCCAGAATGCAGTAGGTTTGCTAAGACACTGAAAGGGAGGAGCAATCTTTGAGTCAAGGGAAATGGTGAATGGGATGGGTACATAATCCATGCAAACATGAAGTAGGGAAGATCCCTGAGTTTAAGTCTTGGGGGGTGGGAAGGGGGGAGAAGAGGTGGTGAAGGAGAAAAGAACTCTAAATAGAAAATCTGTGAGGATGTTGGATGGAGGCAGTGATAACTCTGTGTTTCCTAATCCTACTGAGGGCAGAACAAGTGGGATAAGGAGGTAATGGAAGCAGTAGAGACTACCATTAGTCGTGAAACAGACCCTGCAGACCATCAGAAGCCTGTAACAGAGAAACCAGTGACAATGGAACCAGTGAGTGGATTGCGGATAAGGGGGGGGGGGGAGGGAGACAGACAACCCTTACCCTGGATAGATCCCAGAGCTGGTGACGTGCAGCAGAGGGAGGCTTTGGTGGATGGGGGAGCCAAATAACTAGTACTACAATGCAGGTGTTCATCTCAGCTTGGCCATCATTTCTTTCACTGAGATTTAATACTATACAGAACACTGGGAAGATTTGGTGCAGTTAAATTTCAGTTGAATAGTATTTAATGTGTAAGTAACCTATGCCTAGAGCTGCTGCTGCTGCTGATGATGATGAAAAAGAAATCTGTGATGTTGTTATTGTCCTCAAAGTATTCATAAAACTCAAGTTTACACTTATGAAACATTTAAAACAAAATGAAAAGATTTGTAACAATGTTAAATTGCATATACATTTGACAGCATATGACAAACAAGTGCTTTAGGCTGTGGAAGGAGAGAGACTAGCACAGGCTGAAGTTGTCTGGAAGACTTTTAGGAGGTAATTATGCTTAAAATACACTTTGAAGAATAGGTGAGCTTTTGGTTGGCAGGAGGTTATGAAAGGATGAAAGCAATTAGGGGGAAGAATAGTTATTCCAAGAGTGAAAGAGCTGCATAGACAAGGGGGATAGAACAAGCAGGGTATGTTTAGTGGATGGAGTATGACTGAAGGAGAGGGTATATGGAAAGGAACGGTGGGAAATTAAGAAATAACATTTACAATGCTCCAAATATTTGCTTGATAATCTCACATATGGGAAGATAGGGCCAAATTACAGAGTCTTAAGTATCAGGGAAGGTTCAGACTTATAAGCAATAGGGAGCCTAGTAAGTTCTTCAGTGTGGTAAACACACAATGAAAGTGGTATTTTTGAAAAATGATTTATCTGGTTGTATGAAGGATGCAGTGGAGTGGAGAAAGACTCATGAGATTTGCATCATTCCAGAAACAATCCATTAAAGGTCTGGACTAGGGAAGTGGCATTTTGAATGGAGAGGAGAAAAATAAGAAACATTTTGAAGAAAATGCCTTGCTCCAGTGATAATTTCATATGGGCAATAAATGAGGAGAGAGTTAAAATAACTTAAAAGTTTTAAACATGGATATCTGGGAAAACGGTTGACCAAAATGGGAACTGTGGGAGATTAGAATGATTTAGGAGTGAAGTTATAAATTTGGTATTGGCCAAGCTGAATTTATAATGACAGCCCTATGAGGGTGTCGTAAAGGTAGCTGAATTAAGTCAGTGCTACAGTTCTAAGTGCCAAGTCACAGTCACAAAAGTAGAGCTCATTAGAGCCAGTACACACAGAAGACCAAATGGCCAATGACTGTGCCGGTAGTTAGTAGAAGAGGAATCAACAAAGGAAATGGAGACGAGCTGATTGGAAAGGTAGGCAGATAGCCAAATTTGTATTTTAAAGTCTAGAAGAGAAAGCTTAATACAATCAATCAAAAGCTACCAAGAGGCCAAGGAGAAGGAGGTGATTGATAATCACAGAGAAAGTAGTTTTAATTGAGTGGATGTAGCAAAAGCTAGATTTTGTGGTGTTAGAGCGGGAATACATTGTGAGGAAGTGGAGGGAGAGGATAGACCAACCATCTGAGAAATCTGGTAATGCAAAAAGAGAAGCAACAGCTAGAAAGGGCAACAGGATCAAAGTGCAGTCTGAATATAGTTGAACACAGATGGGAAGATTTAGTAGAAATGGAAAGCTGATGCTTGACAAGGACAGATAAATATTTTAAAGTGTATAGTAGGCTCTCTTTAGATTGTAAACTCTGTGAGGACAGAACCACTGTCTTAATTATATTTATGTCCCCCCATGGCACCTAGCACAGTGACTAGTATAGTGTCATGCACATAGCTTAAAAAACAAAACAAAAAACATCTCATTGAATTGAGTCAGGTCTCCCTGGTATGGTCAGGAATGGCTGAAAGGCACAGAGGAAAGGACTTCTTATAGTGATGGGGAGGAGGGCTGGATCTTTCTCTAAGCTCAGAGGAAAGAAGACAGAGATTGGTGTAAAGAGATGGTTATCCTTCCAGAGTGGGAGGTGGGCAGTAGGAAGGGTGACACTAGCCTACTATGAGGGGATGTCTGTATTTTAGCAGAGTCCAGATCTGAACAATGCTGTATCCAGTCTGCAGAGTCCTGGTGCACTCCTCCTGTCCTGGGCCCTCGTTCAGGGGGGGATGTATTTCATGTAGAAGGTGAGAGTGCAGCCATTGGCCTTGGGGGAGTCTGTGAAGCAATTTTACCAGTATCTCTGGCTAGTGTTTCCAGCCTGGTCAATTCTGTCTGAGCTGCTTAAAGAGGGATCACATATAGAAAAATCTTATCTAACTTTAAGGAGGTTTAGGAGATGTTGAGGCAAAGGCCTTTGTCATAAGAGTCATTACTCTTTCTGAACTGGGAGGATTTCAGGACCTCCTAGAGCAGAAGCAGGTGGAATGGAGAAGAAACTTCTCCAGGTTTCCAGTCTGCCTCGAGGAATCAAAGCTGGCCTGGTTTAAGGCTCTTCAGGTGCTAGAGGGCAAAATGTGAGGGGCCCTACAACCTGGCAGAGTCAAGAGGCAGAAGTGGGGGTGGTTCCCTAATGTAAGGGAGAGATGGTGGAAAGGGGGAAGGAAGAGAAACCTGTATTATAGGGAAGGAATTTACGTTGGTAATCTAAATAACTATGGGCATGAAGGGTTTAGCAGAAGGAAGGAGTAAAGAGGGGAGGGGGACACATGTAGTGGATGTCATGGGGAAATCTAGCTCAAAATAAGAAATCTGGGGGGTTTCCATAGAGGTGGGAGGGGCTTCTTGAGTCCCCTGACCCTGTTTTTTTGTTTTTCCCTTTCTTCGTTGTTTTTTTTTTGTTTTTTTTTTTTTAGGAGAGGGAACGCTGCTACGACTCATTGGATGGGGATTTGGGAAGAGGAGAGTGGAAGATTAAATAAATAAATGAAGTAATCTGGTTACTCTCTACTCCTTTATGAGGGTCAGTTCTAAAGCTGCAACACTGAAGAGAGCACCAGGATATAGGTGTGTGAAGGGTAGATTAGAAAGGGAGTTAGGCGACAGTAGAGTTAGAGGGAATTATTAGGGCTGTGAAAAAATAAACCCTGAAATTTTGGGAAGAATGGAGAAAAACACCCACAAACAACAGGTTTATTCACAGCCTATAATTCCCTCTAATTCTACTGTTTTGCTTTATCATATATGGTGTTGAGACAGTATATCTGGAGAAAGAAAGTTGAACCCTTTTTATAAAATAAGCACATTGTTAAACATACGTAAAATATCAAAAACTACTTAGAATAGATTTTTAAAATTCACACCCTCCTCCCCTTATCTCCCCCCTCCAGCCCCTAACTATGTACCTTTTCAGTTAGTAATTAAGGCATTCGAGGACAGACTGTTTTTTTCTTTTTATAAATTTATTTATTTATTTTTGGCTGCTTTGGGTCTTTGTTGCTGCAGGCTTTCTCTAGTTGCGGCGAGTGGGTGCTATTCTTGGTTGCGGTGCGCGGGCTTCTCATAGCGGTGGCTTCTCTTGTTGTGGTGCACGGGCTCTAGAGTGGGCTTCAGTAGTTGTGGCTTGCGGGCTCTAGAGTGCAGGCTCAATAGTTGTGGCACATGGGCTTAGTTGCTCCGCAGCACGTGGGATCTTCCTCGACCAGGGCTCGAACCTGTGTCCCCTGCATCGGCAGTTGGATTCTTAACCACTGCGTCACCAGGGAAGCCCAGGGACAAACTTTAAAAAGAAAAAAATTTTTTTTTCCTTTTATGCTTCGACCCTAAAAAGAACTGGGCTGCCCCCTTGCGGCCTCTTCGATGTTATAGCTTCAATCAGCCCACAATCCCTGGGTCCTGTCCCCTTCTCTCCACTGTGCTCTCAATACTGCAAGGGGGAGTTCCCCGGTGGCTTAGTGGTTAGCACTCCGGGCTTTCGCTGCGGTCACCCGGATTCAATTCCTCGTTGGGGAACTGAGATCCCGCAAGCCTCCTGGCACAGCAAAAGAAAGCAAACAAACAAAACAAAGCACTGCAAGGGCCAGTGAATAGTAAACTCCGGACTTGCCACCCTCCGTCCTTCAAATCTTCTCCAGAGGACAAATGAAGAAACTGAATCTGGACAAGTACATAATCTAGGAGATCAGAGACCTACCCACTCTCCTTTTCTTGTGCTAAGAAACACAGAACTAAGGGCGCAGGGCCCGGGGAACCGGGGTAGAAAAGTCAGGAGCAACCCGGCGGGGCTTTGACCTCTGGAGTCGTGGCGGGCTGGCATCTGAGCTGGTAACGTGCGTGGCGGGTTACATAAGGAAAGGGCTGGTGGAGCCGCCCCAGCGGGAGCCGGGGAAAGGACGCGGTATTCTCGGCAGCAATCCCCACCCTCCTCACCCAGCAGGGCAGGAGGCACCCAGCTTGTAGGAGAAGGAGGAGGAGGGGAGGGTGAAACAGAGACCGGGAAGTCACGAGAGCTGGGCCGCCGAGAGGGGGAGAGTATACATAGTGGCACACATCCATTGTCTCACACACGTTGCAGACGCCAAGTCGCTGATCGTTTCCACGTGCTGTACTCGTGAGCGGAGGCGCTGAAAGAGGGGGCAGAGGGGTCGGTTCTCAAGGAAGAGCCAAGAGTCCCACATCTCAAGGCGCACTCCTTAGGTCACACAACCAGTCTGCACACGCCAGCTGCGCGGCTCCGGCACACCACCATCCTATTTAAAGCCACAGGCTCCGCCCTTTTCCTCCCCTCCCTTCTTTTCCACTCTTTTTCCATCCTCCTCCTTCTCTCATCACCGGGTCCTCCTCGCTAGCCGCATGTAGGGGCGGAGCACGGAATGCTTACCTTCCAACCAATCGTCACCTGACTGCCTCTTTATTGGCCGAGCCCCTGTACGCTGTAGCAAATGGAATGTGAACTTCAGTAACGAGCGTCACGTGCCACCGGCTAGACAACCAATGAGGGTGCGAGGTCTGTGTACGCCGGGGGAAGGCACGTGCGGAGCTGCACGTGTCTGGGAGGGGGAAGGGGCGGGACCCAGTGGGAGGGAGGCGGAGGTGGGTAGCCCTGACCCGACAGTCGGAGTAGGAGCTGGAGACAGCCTGGGCTGAGCCGACCGACACAGGTGAGGAGACTCAGGTCAGGGAGCGATCCGCGCAGCAGGATCAGACCCGGTGGGAGTGGGCTTAGGGACTCAACGCGGATATTGGTATTGAGAGGGATCGCATCACGTGGCAGGCGCGACTGGAGATGGTCCGGCGCAGGGATCCTGATCAGAAAGATTGGCAAGAGGGAGGTTGCTGCGGGTCCCTAGGTGGGTTCGGGTGCCGCAGATTTCCAGCTTGCCGGTGGCGTGATCTCAGGTAGAGAGGCTCACTACGGGGTCAGGATGAGACCAGAAGAGGCGAACCGGGGAAAGGTGTCAAATCATTATATTTACTCTGAACTAAGGGAAAAGAGTCTGTGTCAGGCTAAGAGCTGCTCTGCGGAGGCCAGAGAGGCAATCCAGGTTCTTAATGGAGGAGGGGAGGTGGGGAAGATGACTTTTTAAATTGTCCCTGAGACAGGTAATATTGGGGAGGGAGGGAGGAGATATTGTGATCGCAGACAGTACACCCTAGTCTCCCAGTCCATTTCCTAATACTCAGATTCTGGTTTCAAACTCCCTCTCTTTGCTCTTCAGTTGCAGGTCCCGATGTTTGGGTACTCCGGGAGCTGCTCTCCAGCCCCTGCTTCTGAACCCATGGATTCTCCATCTAGCGTTTCTTCCTACTCTCTTTATTCCTCTTTTTCTACCTCCCCAGTGAACAGTGACTCTGGCTTCCCCTCCGATAGTGAGAGGGACGACAAGTGGGCCCATGGCCCCAGGCCAGACACTGTTGGTCAGAGGGGAGGTTCTCGGCCCAGCCCTGGTCCTATCCGCTGCAGGCAACGACCCAAGGTTTCCAGTAAGCAACCTACAGCATCTCACTCGGAACAGCGGAGCTTGGCTTCTTCTATGTCAGGATCTGGGGTCAAAAGATCAAGAGGTGGTGAATTGGAGACCAGTCTAAACATCCAGGGTTGTACCACAGAAGGAGACCTGCTCTTTGCTCAGAAGGTAAGAGAAAGCTGGGGAAAGGAGATACGACCAAGTGGCTTAGCACCCAGTTGGTTGGTAAGGACCCCATGAGGATAGTATTGGCTCTCAGATTGGGAGATGGAAGAATAAGTACTGGTGTGGGCCGTTCTTGGTCTTCTCATACCCTTTGTCCTGTTTTTCTACAGTGTAAAGAGCTCCGAGGATTCATACCCCCTCTCACAGACCTACTGAATGGACTGAAGATGGGTCGATTTGAGAGAGGTAGTTATCTGATTACTTGTATTCATTTGAGCTACATTCATCTCTCTGTCTCTCAAAATATGTTTTGAATGTGTATTTCTCTTAAGTCTTTGTTTGGGGCCTGGATGATTAGCTTTTTCTCCTGTGACAATTTCTTTAGGTGAATCCATTTTAACCCCTTCTGTCTTTCCTTTACCTGATTAAATTCTTGAATCTCAATCCTTGATCTTTCTCTTTCCTGACCCCAGGATTGAGCAGTTTCCAGCAGAGCGTGGCAATGGACAGGATCCAGCGTATAGTAGGTGTTTTGCAGAAGCCACAGATGGGGTAAGTCCCCTTGATTCTTTCCTCAGTACTTCATAAAAGAGCTCTTTCCTCAGTACTTCATAAAAAAGGAGCTATCTCCAGTCCTGTCCTGTTGCTTTTTTCACACCTAATGGCTTTTTTTTTTCTCCTCACAGAGAGCGTTATCTTGGAACCCTGCTACAGGTAGAAGGAATGTTAAAGACTTGGTTTCCTCATATAGCTGCCCAGAAGTCATCATTGCATAGTCAGCTGACCAAGGTGAGAACTTATAAACCTGAGGAAAAGGTGGGGAAATAACCAAAGAAATGAAGTGTACATGCAGAAATGGGCTCCCTCTTGCATTTTCTTTTGGATCTTTTCAACAAGTTTTCTTTTTAGGGAAGGGAATGCCTAAACTTCCTTCATTGTCTTGATTCCTAGGTGTTTGGGGGTTCTATTTTGTTTGGATCATCTCAAGGAACTCCATGGAATTTAGCCCTGTTCCTCATGTTGTAGCTTATCTGCTTTCTGCATAGATACAGAATGCTTTTTACCTGGCCAAATGAATCATGCAGGAAGATTCCTCAGCTTCTCTCTGCAAATCTTTTCTCTTCTGCTGCCCCTAAACCCCTTTCCCTCTCCCTCTTTTTACTCCTTCCCAAGTACCCTTGTATCCTTCTGGAAGCATGGGTTTTGAGGACTGGTCACAAGAAGTACATCACTGGGAGGGGTGAAGGCACCCATGGGGCACCCATAAGGAGAGTGTTGCAAAGATTCTTTTATTTTTTATTTATTTTTGGCTGCGTTGGGTCTTCGTTGCTGCACGCGGGCTTTCTTTAGTTGCAGTGAGCGGATGCCAGTCTTCGTTGTGGTGCGCGGGCTTCTCATTGCGGTGGCTTCTCTTGTTGTGGAGCACGGGCTCTAGGCGCACAGGCTTCAGTTGTTGTGGTACGCGGACTCAGTAGTTGTGGTGCACGGGCTTAGTTGCTCCGCTGCATGTGGGATCTTCCCGGCCCCATGTCCCCTGCCTTGGAAGGTGTAATCTTAACCACTGCACCACCAGGGAAGTCCCTGAAAAGATTCTTAGATCTAGTGTGGAATGACCTATTTTCTGTGCCTTCAAATAATAGAGTATGTAGGGGGCACTCAAATGATAGGGAGAGGAATGTTTCCTGTAGCTAATGGACAGTCCTTGTTTTCAACTGCTGTGGGAATAATTGAGTTGTAAATAAGCAGGAGGGAACTTCCCTGGTGGCACAGTGGTTAAGAATCTGCCTGCTAACCCAGGGGACACGGGTTCGAGCTGTGGTCTGGGAAGATCCCACATGCCACGGAGCAACTAAGCCCATGCGCCACAGCTACTGAGCCTGCGCTCTAGAGCCCACGAGCCACAACTACTGAGCCCACGTGCCACAACTACTGAAGCCCACGTGCCTGGAGCCTGTGCTCCTCAACAAGAGAAGCCACCGCAATGAGAAGCCCACGCGCCACAACGAAGAGTAGCCCCCACTCGCCACAACTAGAGAAAGCCCACGCAGCAATGAAGACCCAACGCAGCCAAAAATAAACAAATAAATAAATTAAAAAAACAAAAAAAGCAGGAGGGGGACTTCCCTGGTGGTGCAGTGGTTAAGAATCTGCCTGCCAATGCAGGGGCACAGGTTCGAGCCCTGGTCCAGGAAGATCCCACATGCCGCTGAGCCACTAAGCCCGTGTGCCACAACTACTTACTGAGCCTAAGTGCCACAACTACTGAAGCCCGCACGCCTAGAGCCCGTGCTCCGCAACAAGAGAAGCCACCACAATGAGTAGCCTGTGCACCACAACAAAGAGAAGCCCCCGCTCGCCGCAACTAGAGAAAGCCCATGCATGTGCAGCAATGAAGACCCAAGGCAGCCAAAAAAATAAATTAAATAAATTTATTTTAAAAAATAAATACATAAACATAAGCAGGAGGATCTTGCCTGCATATTAATCTACACTTCTTAAGGAACTCAACATAGGAAATTAGAACTTAAAATACAGAAATTGGGAAATGATGATTCCAGTTAAAAATAGATTTTTTAGAAAGAAGTTCTAAAATAAATTAGTTTATAAATAGTGAGAATCTAAGGGACTGTTTGTTTTATTTTGTATATGTGTGAATAGCCAGCGCCTATATAGTGTGTGGTACAAGAATTTGTTAAGTAAATGAAAGTACAGTTTGGTTACTAAAACTTTTACTTAATCATGGCCTGACAGGAAATTATCTATTGCATAAAACAAGGTATGTTAGCATTACAGAGTTCCCAAGGAAAGCAAATGTTTAAGCAACCGGGTGGAGTTAATCTGAAAGCTTTCTCATATAATTTTTTCTCTTTTCTCCCTGTCCCTAGCATTCTCCAGGCCACCACAGTTATCCAGCTGCTTCCTCTCCTGCACTTTCTGTGGAAAAGATGGACCAGACACAGCTAGGACAGCTAATATTGAAACCAAAGCAGCCGTGGCACCTCACTGAATGGCCAGCTATGAACCTCACTTGGATCCACACTACTCCAATTTGCAATCCCCCTCTCAGTTCCCCAGGTACCATCTCCTTTAGCCATGGTCCTTTAGGCACTAGAACCAGCATCGGTGTCATCCTTTTCCTCCAGCATGGAGTACAGCCCTTCACCCACTCAGCCCCAACCTCTCCAGTTCCATCTACTACTACAGCATCTCCTGTCATCCCTGGTGATCCTAAGAAACTATCTGGAGAGGGGCCGTGTTGCCACAATTTGCCAGTAACTCTGCCATCAGACTGGAGCTGTACCCCATCCTCTCCTGGTCTACCCACCATGACCAGAGAGATGACCATGGGAGACCTACAACAGATGAGAAGCCACCCTTCTGTTGCTCCTGATGTCCATCCTCTCAATCCCTAATGCAGGACTTGAGACTGTAGTTTCTAATTTGTGTAAATATATGTCTCTCTATATACTTTTTAAACTGTTAATGTGTGAATTTGTGTTGAGGGAAGAGAAATCCTTTCTGATTAAATAAATTTTATACCTAAACAGTTTGCTGACAGGGGGAAATTGAAACCTTCTGCCTCGAATACCAATATTTATCCTCTGAGCTGCAGGAAAGAAAGGGGATGGGAATGTTTGTGAACCCGAGCTCCACCAAATTAGAAGTGTGGATGGGACAATATACGTCCTGTGGGAGAGGAAAAGGGACTCTCTGCTGCTATCTTCCTAGGGAACACCCTTGGGACAGTTACAGGGTTCAGAGTTGGGTTGTTTTTTCATTCAGGCCCAGAGACTAGTATCTTTCTGTTCATGTCTCTCACTCTTGTAACCTTCCAGCTGGCCCAGACTAGCAGGTTCTACTGCTCTGGGGTAGCTCTTTGCTTTATTGGGAGCTGTTGATGCTTGTGGCTAAATGCATATGTAATCTACTGCTGCCAGAGGAGGGACACAAAAGCCCAGAACAGCCACTGTGGTTGCCAGTTTTGAAGAGGAAGCGGTGCCCCAGAACTGTCAGAATGGGAAGTCCCCTCAGATGCTGGGCCTCCTTCTTCAAAAACCTGCAGCTGCTAAATGTATGCTACCCAGTGTCATCAAAGGGCAAAACTGAAGTCTGTGAATTTACCTACGTCTACCCTTCTCCATGCATTACTGTTTCTGATTTGTCACAGTTTCCATCAAAACCATGTCCTCTCCCAGCCTTGGCAATGTTTCAGACTACTTAGTCATTTTAGTTATTGCACATTGGCTACTTAGCATATTTCTCATAGCTGGTTATACATCTTTCACCTGTTTCCCAAGTCCTCTGTTCTCAGTGAATTATTGTCTCATTTTATTTCAGACAACATGCCTTCCCCTTAGGGCAAACTTCTCCAGTTGTGCTTTTGATTACCTTGCACCTCTGGAACTTTTGCTGAGTCACTTACGCCCTCTTTACCTTGTAACTTCCATTTGTTATTGAATTATTTATTCTTTCTTTCTCCTACAAGTAATAATTATTCCTTGCGCAAGTATGATTAGGTACCCCTTCTTGAAAATATCTCTCGAGAGACTTCCCTGGTGGCACAGTGGTTAAGAATCCCCCTGCCAATACAGGGGACGTGGGTTCGATCCCTGGTCCAGGAAGATCCCATATGCCATGGAGCAACTAAACCCATGCGCCACAACTACTGAGCCTGTGCTCTAGAGTCCGTGAGCCACAACTACTGAAGCCCACACTCCTAGAGCCCGTGCTCTGCAATAAGAAAAGCCACCGCAATGAGAAGCCTGCGCACCAAAACAAAGAGTAGCCCCCACTCGCCACAACTAGAGAAAGCCTGCGTGCAGCAATGAAGACCCAACATAGCCAAAAATAAGTAAGTAAATAAATAAATTTTAAAATAATTTTTAAAAAAAGAAAATATCTCTTGAGCCCAACTGCCCTCTTTCTCATCTTTTCTCTATAATTCTTGACAGAGTAGGGACTTCCCTGGCAGTCAGTGGTTATGACTGTGTGCTTCCACTGTAGTGGGCATGGGTTTGATACCTGGTCGGGGAACTAAGATCCCCCATGCCGTGCAGTGCAGCCAAAAAATTAAAAAACAAAAATGAACAAACAACCCCCCCCAAAAAAGAAGAGTAGTCTAATCATACTCTTTCTGACTCCTTTCCACCACTCAGTCCTTAAATTCTTGCAGCCTAGCGTCCACTGCTATCACTCTACTGCACCTTCTTAAGTCACTAAGAAGATCTTACAGAATTAGAGTATTATAATGTAGCTTCCATCCAGTCAATAGCTAGATCCAGGGGCTTTTACAAAGCCTAGGTACTCCATGCTCTCAGTATCATTTGACACTCTTGGTAATGCCTACTAAAACTCTCCTCCCTTGGATCCCATGTCAGCACGCTATCCTAATTCTCCTCTTACCTATCTGGCAACAACTTCTATATCTCTTAATAGCCTCACTTCTGCCCACTCCAGAGTATGCATGTTCCCTTAGGCTCAGCCCTTGGCTCTGTTCTCTAACTACATTCCTTCACTTCAAGGTTTCATCTCCTTTCATGGTTCTAATTATTGCCTCAACTTAGAAGACTTCTGAAGCTTCATCTTCAGTCCCAATCTTTCCTGAGATGACATACTGAATGTCTACATTTCTGCTGGACAGTTCCATTTACATATTACTAACACTTAAAACATTGAAAATTTCAGCATTTTAGAGCCAAGAGGGTACCATCTGTATCTAATGCAACCCCTTCATTTTATAGATGAGAAAACTTAGGTAGCTTGTGTAAGACAACACAATGTGTCATACGGAACTCATTTTCCAGTCTGGTACCTTTTCTAGTGCTCACCAATCAAACTATTATCCTTCTTTTAGAGATGTCCCGTTCTGCCTTTTTACAACCTCTTTTTCTTCTGTTAATGATGGTACCATCATTTTTCTTTTAATTCTTTAAAATATTTATTTATTACTTATTTATTGAGGCCGCGTCAGGTCTTTGTTGTGGCACACGGGATCTTCATTGCCGCGTGCAGGCTCTTTAGCTGTGGCGTGTGGACTCTTAATTGCGGCATGCGAACTCTCAGCTGTGGCATGCGGGATCTAGTTCCCCAACCAGGAATTGAATCTGGGCCCCCTGCATTGGAAGCACAGAGTCTTACCCACTGGACCACCAGTGAAGCCCCGGTACCATCATTTTTCTATATAACTAGGCTTAAAATGTGGTGTATTTAATCACCAAATCCCTTTTATTCTGTATTTGGAATGTCTCTTGAAATCTGTTTCTTCCTATCCATTCCATTGCCACCTCTCTGGTCTAAACCTTAACTATAGCAATAGCCTCTCTTACCTCTAAACCCTTCTCACTGATAACAAGATTAATCTTCCTGGGACAATGCTTTGCATGTCATTACCTATTCAATGGCTCCCTGGTATTTTGAGAAGAAAGTCTAGAGCCTTTAGTCAAGGTCTCTGTTTCTCCCTCTGCTCCCCTGTACGATCCCTCTGTTCCAGGTTTTTGTTGTTTTTGTTGTTTGCCCTGAACAGTGTAAGCCTTTTTGCCTCTAAACTCCTGTTCATGCCATTCACCTTGCCCAGCCTTTCCTGCTTCTGTTAACTAAGCCCTACACTTCTTTCCATGACTAACTCAAGTCCTTCTCCCAATTATTCGCTCCATTCAAGACATATATGCTTAGTCTTTGGCCCTTTACTCATTCAAATGAAGTCAGGTACATAAACTGCTTAGTACAAGGTTTGGTATATTGTAGGTTCTCAAAAATGCTACTTTTCCTCTTCTTATCTTTCAAAGTATTTTTATATTTTATCCCATTTGATTCCCATGACAAATTTTGTGTGATTGACAGCAGATATTCCATTTTACAAATGAGGAAATAGACTGAGTTTAAGTCAGGGCTTAGCAAGAGCCAGATAGATACATGCTTTGTGGGCCATACATCTCTGCTGCAACTACCCAACTCTGCCATTGTAGCCCAAAGCAGCTATACCTAATATATAAACAAACAGCACAGCTGTGTTCCAATAAAGTTTTATTTACAAAAGCAAGAGTGGAGCTGGATTTGACCGGTAGGCAGTACTTTGTAGACTACTGGTTTAATTGACTTGTTCAAGGTCATATGCCTCAGTATCAGAATTTGCATAGAATCCAGATCTCCTGACTTCCAGTCCTTGCTTTACACTATATTATGTTGCCTATGTAATTTATTTTGCATTCAATATATGCTACCTTGTTTTACTATTTATTTTTTATGGCTACTTACTGCCTTTTGGTAGTCCAAGAGTCAGCGGCATGACACAAAGGCATTCAATAAAAGTTTGTTGATAAGCATAATCATGTTCCAGTCTAGCTCTATTTTGGTACTTTGAACCTGGCTTACTCTAAAACAGGCTTCAGGGTTTTTTTTGTTTTTAGATTTTTTAAAAAAATAAATTTATTTATTTATTGGGTCTTAGTTGCTGTGCGCAGGCTTTCTCTAGTTGCGGGGGCTACTCTTCCTTGCGGTGTGCAGGCTTCTCATTGTGGTGGCTTCTCTTGTTGCAGAGCTTGGGCCCTAGCCCCAGTGGTTGTGGCTCGCACGCTCTAGAGTGCAGGCTCAGTAGTTGTGGTACACAGGCTTAGTTGCTCCGCGGTGTGTGGGATCTTCCCAGACCAAGGCTCGAACCCGTGTCCCCTGCATTGGCAGGTGGATTCTCAACCACTGCACCACCAGGGAAGTCCAAGGCTTCAGTTTTTGTGTGAGGTCTATTAGCATAATTGATGATGATACATCTGTGTGTGTGTATGTGCCTCTGTGTTTTAGGGGAGGTAACCAAAGAACCTTATTACACAAGCACCTGGTTAGGACCTACTTTCTTCTGCGCCTTTCCCTACTGTATTCCAGTAGATCCGAACATATGTGAATAACCATAAAATGATATATATGTAGAAGTAACATACGAATAAAATAAAAGGAAAGCTGTTTCCACAATGAGGAAGAAATAAAAAAGGAGTTATTTATACTGTCACTAGGAGACAAATGGGATAGAAGCTGACATAAAAGAGTCTTTGATTCTAAATCCTGCAGGTGTTTCCCAATTCTTGTTTTTTTTAACTTATATTTTTGTCTGCGTTGGATCTTCGCTGCTGCTCACAGGCTTTCGCTAGTTGAAGCGAGTGGGGACTACTCTTTGATGTGATGCACGGGCTTCTCATAGTGGTGGCTTCCCTTGTTGCAGAGCACCGGCTCTAGGCGCGGGCTTAGTTGCTCCGCGGCATGTGGGATCTTCCCAGACCAGGGCTCAAACCCGTGTACCCTGCATTAGCAGGCGGAGTCTTAACCACTGCGCCACCAGGGAAGCCCTGTATTGATTCTTTCTTCAGTGATTTCACTTTATTTAGTGAAATGTCTGAGAAGGTGATGTTATAGGAATCTGATAGTATGTTCATTTCATTTTTTTTTTCCTTAGTTTTCAGGCAGATGAGGGGGTAAAACTCTTTTCCATCCGGAGAGCAGATCTCAAGGAATCTGTCCTTGGCGAAAACAGGAAGCATGCTCAGGAAGCTTCGCCTATTCTTATTTTCCTTCCAGAAAAAGAAATGGATTATCTATTTAAGGTTTAATAGGATTACAGCAGAGATTGGCACCACATTTTAAATCAACTATACTTCAATTTAAAAAAAAAGATTTAATAGGATTAAGGGGTACGGAATCGGGCTGACCTCTGATGCCGAAGGACGGAGACTCCACGAGAAACCGAGGAATCCGTTTAGGGCGGAATTTAAGGCAACAAATATTTTGCTTTGTCAGGTGTTGAGTCCAGGCCCGGGGGTTGGCGGTGGTGGGGGAGGATTAGAGAAACAGCCAACCCCGGCCCGAAGGACGGTTGCCATGGTTTCCACGTAGCTTCATTTCCCTTTCAGCCTCATTGTCTTCGCGGGGCGCTGGAGATCACGCAACTTCCGCTTCCGGTCGGGGCGGGCTTCCAGTCGGCTGGGCGCCGAGCGTTGAGGACCTTGTGCGGGGGAAGGGTAAAGTGAGGCGGGTGTGGCGGGAGGGCGCGGTTCTCGCGATTCCCCCCTTCCAAGCACGGAGAGACCCTGTTCCCGGCTCCCACCCCAAACCGTCCTGGGACGAGGAGCGGTAATTGGGAGGGAGAGGGGACGCCTGCGGCGCGTCCCGGTCTCCCATGACCGGTCAGATAAATCTACGTGGGGACGCCCTGCTACCGTCTGTCGTCTTCCCTATGGTAGGGTTTGTATTGGCAAAGAGATCGGGCGAATCTTGATAACAAGTCGCGTATACTTTCTAGGATATGAGGACTTGCAGGTGCCCCAGTCGCGCATGTTCCAGAGCCCATTGCATTTCCGGGCCCTGAATAAGCTACGTCGTTGTGTTTTCTGTTGTGTTTCTCTTTATTAGCTGGTCTCTATACTTTACTACCCCTTTCTCCGTCATACTTTAGGTCCTGCAGACTGAAGACTTAAATCCAAGGTCATGGCAAAACATCTGAAGTTCATTGCCAGAACTGTGATGGTACAGGAAGGGAATGTGGAAGGTGCATACAGGACCCTAAACAGGTAACTGGTTAGGGACCAGAATCATGCCTAGACCAACTCTTGAGAAGTGTGGTGGTTATTCTCTCACTTCCCCTGTTGTAGGTTGTCTCAAACCAGTGCCAGCCCAGGTGTTCACAGCCTTGAAACTTCTCAGACCCTCAGTTTACTATATTAAAAATGAAATTCTTTCCCAAACCTAACTGTGAGGCTTACTTATCAGCCATCATTCCTTTGATAATGAACCTGAATTCTATCCAAGACTTTAAAAAGAGCCCAAAGGGAAAATCAAGTTATAAAATTGCTAGTAAGCGAAAACATAGTACATGATATATAGAAAGCTGAGTGAGGGATTGGTGTGGGACAAGGCTAATGGAAAAGATGAACTCAGATTTGGGATCTTAGGGAAGCAAGCAAGAGATAGAAAAGTGTTACAGGTTCAGAGAAAGGTTAACAACACAAGCAAAAACAAGATGGAAATGAACTGGCTGGAGTGGAGGAGCTGTATTGAAAGGTTTTGAATGCTAGGGTAAGAGATGTAGAATGACTCTAATAAAAAACGCCTCACAGTTGTGGTTTCTCAAGAAAATAGTTCCTTAAGCTTCCCTTATCACTAGTTGTAAGGATTTTGACTTTCACTTATCATTTTCTCCCCAGTGAAGCAGAGTTTGGAGAAACAAATGCTTGTTGAGTTGAATTATCAAATAATTATATGAAAGAGATGTTAATATATGAGCTGGTCCTCGGCCTTAAGGCCACTAAGGTGGTAGCTTTATGTCAGAAGTAAGAGAAGCCTAGGGAGATTGAGTTATATTCCTTGGGTTACAATTGTTGAATGGTGGAAAGAAGCATAAATCACAATTTTCTAGTGCAATGTTCTTTGCTCTGTTACTACATTATTGACTAATTTCTCTGGAAATGGAGAGACCTACGGCAGTCACTCTCCAGTTAAGAATCCTTATTTGATTGGGTTTAAATATAGGTGGGGTTCTTGGGGGCTAAGAAGGTAAATGAAAGAGAACCAATTCTTACCCAAGCAAAGAGTTCTAGGTGTGGAGGGCTGGATGGCAGAGGACCATAGTAAATGAGGACAAAGGTGCTGTCAGAAGCTATGTAATTGAGAAGCAGTTGCAGGCTGAGTTGTCTGTCTTTTAAAAGGATCTGGTCTTGGGTCAGCCTCTTCTTTCAGTGACTGTGCATGCCAGTCATATCCTTGGGCAGAAGCTGTTCCCTCTGCATTTTCACTTGCGTCGAAAGAAAGATAATCAGTTAAGTACAGGGCAGTAAGATAATTCTATTTCATGTTTTTGTATTGCTGCTCATTCCCTACTCTCCTATTTTAGACCTTTAAGTGGCATGTCTGTGGGAGGGTTGAGATGTCTAATGATCTTTCTCTGCCCCTATACTGGAAGCACCAAGTGAATGTCTTTACAGATTCTGAAGTGAATTAGCTAGTGAGATGAAATGCTGAATTTGGGGAAAGGAAGTCTTGTAGATTACCTCACCCTTCTGACCTCTTCCTGTAAGTTTTTTGTTTGTTTGTTTTTTGGTTGTGCAGTGCAGCTTGCAGGATCTTAGTTCCCCACGAGGGATCGAACCTGGTCCCCCTGCAGTGCAAGCGCAGAGTCCTAACCACTGGACCGCCAGGGAATCCCAAGTTTTTTTCTGTATGATTTATTTTGGTGGATTTAGATGGGTCTTCTAACTAGGGTGACTGTGATGTTTGTATTGTTAAGGGATGTCAAAGGGCAGCTGTTAACCTGATGGTAAAACAAATTTCCAGAGGCTCAGCTTTAGCTCCCCTCACCTCTTTTATTCTTAAAGAACAAATAACACAAAAGCAAGAATTTTGTTTTTAGGAAATTAACTACTCTGATGAAGAACCAAAAAATAATTTGTGCAGCATTATTTATTGAACCATTTCTTACAGTTGTATCAAGAAAGTAGCTACAGGGAATTCCCTGGCAGTCCAGTGGTTAGGACTCTGCCCTTCCACTGCAGGGGGCACGATTGGGGATGGGGAGGTGGGGGCATGAACGAAGATCCCACATGCTGCACAGCATGGCCACAAGGCCAAAAAAAGAAAGAAAGAAAGAAAGTAGCTGCAACTTTAATACTTTTGACCAAAGCCAGGCCTAAAAATAGTTTTCTCACATAAATGAGGCAGCATAACTTAGTGGTTTAGAGCACAGAGCCAACTGACTGGTTCAGATCCCTGCTGTGCCATTTATTGGCCTCATAATCTGTGATTAGCTACTTAATATCTCTGCCTCAGTTTCTTCAGTAAAATGGAACTAATAATAGTGCCCACCTCATAGGGTTGATGTGAGGATTAAGTTAGTAATATAAATAAATTGCTTAGGACAGTGCTTGGCACATAGTAGGCATTATGTGTTAGCTATTATCATAATTTGGAAGTAACTGTAAGGGAGTTTTTACCCTTTTGGTTTTACTTCATGGGTGATTTGTTTATTCATTTGTTTTGAGAGATTGACAGTTTGCTTTAACTGTTTTTTCTCTTATGCTCCCTGATTATCAAGTTAATGCTCAAGGTGGCCTGGAGGTGAAAAAATGAGAAAATAATTTAGCTTTATTTTGTCCTGAGGCTCTAGTTGGCTGCTGGTATATTGGAATGACTTTTCCTATACATGCTGGTACTTTCCAACCAAGGCTTCTTCTCTATATGCTAATGCTAATCTCATTTTGAAATAACAGCATTTATTCCCTCTGTATGCACCGCTCCCTCATCCCCCATTTCCACTTACAAAAATTTAAAACCTGAAAAACAAAATGTTTCTAACTTCCTGCCTAAAGGAGTTGATCATCTCTCTATTGATGCCAAGTCTGCAGAAAGCATAAGGCCAATTCACCTTCTGAGAGAAGACTCTTCTATTTTTTTGCCTGGGATTGTTCTAATTAACCTGAAAACAAATCTCTGTATCTCCGCCTCTTATGAAATCCTAATTTAGCAAATACCTTTTTATTTAAGCAACATGAGGGTTTTGCTTTTCCTGTTTTTTCTTTTCTTTTTTTTTTCATTTTATCTGAAAATCTTTCCTGATCCCAGGTGTGGAGTGGGTGTAGGTGAGAAAAAAAGAAATAAATGACAGAAGGTGAGGTGTGTTTGGATACCTTCTGTCATCTGGCCTGGCCTAGTACTATCTTATACCTTCTTGTTCCTAAGAATCTGTTTTCAAATATCTCTAAATTGATTTCTTCCTTCTTTCCTTTCTTCTTCCCTCCTTCCTCCTTTTTGTTAAACAAGAACCCCATACTTTTAAGATTCTCTTTTTATAGGTGAATTGCAGTTTATGCATACTTTTTTCCTGGGTAGAAATGCTCATTTTAGTCAGAAACAGCAGGAAACTGGTCAGTGTAACGCTATGTGGTTTTTGACCCTGCTGCCAATCACCTGGGGGAATCTTTATTTAAAACAAAAAACAAAAACCCTCGTGATGTCAGGGCCCAACCTGAGACTAAATCAATCTCTCGATGGTGGCGTCTGACCAGCAGCATTTTTTACAATGTCTCATGAGATTTTAATATTCAGCTAGGATTTTAATAGTCTTAAGGGTAGAGACCTATGCTTTTTCATTTGTATATTCCTTGCATTTACCAAAGTGTCAGGTGCATAGAAAGCTCTCAATAAATGTCTACTTAATGAATATAAATGTTCCTTTATCTTCTGTCACTCCCTAAGTTTAGTGTTTGTCAAACCTTTCCACTGAAGTATACTTAACAGGAGAGGAGAGTGAAGGAACTATAAGGGGTTCTTCCACCACAAGCAAACATGGAATTTCTTTTTTTAATCTCTCTTTTTTTAATTAAAATTTTAGGTGATTTTTATTTGTTGTCTTTACGTTTGTTTTAGGGCTAGCACCCCCACTTCCACTCTAGTTAAAGTTGGTCCTCCAGGCAGATGCATTGAATTTATCTAGAGATTTTTGTCTTTGGATAGTACCCTTGGCATTCTATCAAGTATCCTAGGTAAGAAATGTGGTATTACTTTTTCCTCACTCCAGGGATTAAAACACCAACATAGGAATAGATCTGGGGGGGAAAAACAATTTACATTGCTGAAAAAGAAAAGAATTTGATCAGAAAGGAGAGGCATGGTTAGGCAGAAAAAAAAAATGAAGAAATTCTGGTCCCAGACACTCAGGGCCTGAGGTGTGATGATCTCGTTTTAGGCTTCCTTATGAATTTGGGAAATTCGAACTTTGTGACTAAGGTTATCTAGGAAAACAGTGCAAGAAGTGCATGGTTGGAAGAAGCCAGCTTGGAGCAAGTATTATGGCAGTGATTTTTATAATCTTTGGGGAGGATATGTATTTTGTCAATGTAGATTTATTCTTTAGGAAGCTGCATTTATGTTCCTTTTTATCTTGGAGTGTTAGATACATATCCTTAAATTATATTTTAGCCTCAGGAGAAAAAAGTGAACAAATATTTTGTTCTTAAAATAGGCAAGGACTTTTAAGCATCCAAATGTGAGCAGGTTGGTTCTGGATTGTCCCAGCATTCCTATCTGTCAGTCTGTCAAACACAGTAAACACAGTATTTTCTTTCCTTTTTTTTATAAATTTATTTATTTTATTTATTTTTGGCTGCATTGGGCCTTTGTTGCTGCGTGTGGGCTTTCTCTAGTTGCGGGGAGCGGGGGCTACTCTTCATTGTGGTGCACAGGCTTCTCATTGCGGTAGCTTCTCTTGTTGCGGAGCATGGGCTCTAGGCGCGCAGGCTTCAGTAGTTGTGGCATGCAGGCTCAGTAGTTGTGGCTCATGGGCTCTAGAGCGCAGGCTCAGTAGTTGTGGCACATGGCTTAGTTGCTCTGCAGCATGTGGGATCTTCCTGGACCAGGGCTCGAACCCATGTGCCCTGCATTGGCAGGCAGATTCTTAACCACTGAGCCACCAGAGAAGCCCTTTTTTTTCTTGTATTGAAGTACAGTTACTGTATAATATTATATAGGTTACAGGTGTACAATATAGTGATTCACAATTTTTTAAAGGTTATACTCCATTTATATTTATTGTAAAATATTGGCTATATTCCCCATGTTGTACAATATATTCTTGTAGCTTATTTATTTGGCTGCGCCATGCAGCTTTGGGGACCTTAGTTTCCTGATCAGGGATCAAACCCAGGCCCTGGCATTGAAAGTGGTGAGTCCTAACAACTGGACCGCCAGGGAATTCCTCTTGTAACTTATTTTATACCTAATAGTTTGTACTTCTTAATCCTCTACCCCTATATTGCCCCTCCCCTCCCCTCTCCCCACTGGTAACCACTAGTTTGTTCTCTATATCTGTGGGTCTGCTTCTTTTTGTTACTTTCACTAGTTTATTGTATTTTTTAGATGCCGCATATAAGTGAGATTATACAGTATTTGTCTTTCTCTATATGACTTATTTCACTTAAGCATAATGCCTTCCAAGTCCATCCAAACACAGTATTTTCTGACACTTTACTTCTTTTCCTCTGGTTTTCCGTAATGTCCTCTGGCTGCCTTTGCTGTATATCTCTCTTAAATCCCGGGCTTCTCCTCGTTTCTCTCAGCTTTCTGATAGTTGGTAGTTTAAAAATAAGTTGCATGTTCTGCGGTCTAATTACAACAATAGGTGTGAGAGCAAATGAGAGGAGAGGGAGGTGGTTAAAGCTTTAGCATGTTTGGAGCACAGATGCAGTCTTACAAAGGAAACAGCCTATGTGTCTGCACAGTGAGACCACCACAAAATGCTTGTTATATAACCAAGGGCCCTCATTGGTGCCCTGGGATGAAGAGATGGAGAGTGGGGGGTCATTAGGAAGCCCTGCGTGATTGGCTGGTGCCCAAGTAAAGAAAGGCAAGCACACTGGAAGCATGCCCAGTTGAACCCTTTTATTCCTGGTAGGTGAGCTTCTGGGCCCATTGAGTCCTTCTGTGTACATGTTGATCCTGGTGTAGGCTGGCTACACTGACATGTGAGTCTGCCACCCCCAAATTCCCCAGCCCAGGCAGCTCAGCTCCTTTTACATAGTCTGTTGAACTGGCAGCTGAGTTCTCCTTAAATGTTAGGTTGCCAGGCGCCCAAACTCCGGGTTGATCTGTTTACTCTAAACCCCTTGGTTGACTAGTCCTTGAACTACCTGTGAAAGCAGAAGCATCATTAGTAACACCCTCTCTATTTACTTCATGAGTTCTACAAAACTCTTCCTACATCCTTTATTAGAAATGAGTTGAGTAGATGCCTCTACTTTAGGGATTCTGGAACATTTGAAGATAATCTGTGCTTTTTCAGGATACCTAGAAAGTGCAAGGTAAGGAAGGAAATCCTCACCTTGCACCTTAGAATTTATTTGGTTTGTGTTTTGGAACTAGAACCATCCAAGGAACACCATTTAGCAACCCCATCATTATGTTGGGGGCCACCGATCTTTTCACTTTTTTCACCTCCTCTAACATTCCTTTGGTACTTTTTTCTTGTCTGTCTTTTCTGCCTGACCACACAGGCATTTACTTGGTAAGATGATCACTTCTGTTTCAGAACCCTTTTGAAACTCCAGTAGGATACCTGAGTGTGTTTCTAAACTCCTCCTCCTTTTGCTGTTTTCTTTCATACTACTTTAAACTGTCTTTGTCATTCCAGTAGGCTCTTCTTCCTAGGTGAAGTCATATCTAGGGTCTCTGTTCTTTTCATAGTCTCTCCTCAAATCCAGTCTCCTTGCCCTTTTTATATTTCCAGTCTTTCCCTTTCAGGCACTGTTTTTGTTGTTGTTTTTTCTGTTTTTTCTCTAATATACTAGTCTCTAGTCCAAAAAGTGGCCTTCATTAAATAGCAGTAAACAGGGTCTAGACAGAAATAACTACTTAATTGTTTGGATCACTTCCTTTCCCTTTGTGTGCCATGTCTTCTTGGCTTGCATCTTTTTACTCTAATTAAGGAGCCTGGCCCAGCTCTTTCCTCCCTCATTTTTCGCTTTGCCCATGGGCACCGCAATAATTTGTCTTTCAAACCTCAGTGGTTTTTGTTTGAGAAGCAGAGTGCTATTACAGAGCACTGCACTAAAGACCTGAATTCTACTGCTAGCTCCATTTTGTGATCTTGGGCAGGTCAGCCTCTCTAAACTTCAGTTTTCTAATCTGTAAAGAGATGACTGGAACTCCCCTGGTGGTCCAGTGGTAAGATCCTGCATGCCACGTGGTGCGGCCAAAAAAAAAAAAAGGTGACATTACCTGCTTAATCAGTTTCATAGGATAATGATTAGGGTCATGGATATGAAAATGCTATCTAAAGTCTAATGTGCCATTTTAGTAAAGGTAATATTGAGGCCTTCTGAGCTAATATTCCCAAGAACTGTGTCTGTTAGAAAGTAACTTAATCCCTTGAGCTGTGGACATTTGTCAGTCACCAAGAGGATTCATTTTTGTCATACATTTACTGATATTCTGCCAAGTACTATATTAAATGCAAAAATGAAAGACTTAATCTCTAACCTTAGAAAGCACACAACCCCGTAAGGGAGAATTTAAAAACTAAAAAACCAAACATGGCTAAAAATAATACTGTCTGATCAGTGCTTTAAAAGTGTACTGTGGCATTGGTTCTCCCTGGACCATTAGCAGCAAAATCATTTGGGAACTTGTTAGAAATGCAGACTCGTGGGCCCCACCCTAGACCTGTGGAATCAGAAACGAGGTGGCACAGCAGTCAGTGTTTTAACAAGTTTTCCAGGTGACTGTTGCATGAGTCTCAAAGTTTGAGAACCACTGTGCGTTGGGAACAGAGAGAAGGAGTGATTAATTTCTCCTGGACCAGTTTACAAATATCATTACCCGTTGATCTGGGCCTTTGAAGAATAAATGGCCTTTCATAAAACAGAAAAAGAAAGGAATCATATTCTCAGAGAACATCATGAACAAATGTAAAAAATACATGTGTAGTGTGTTTGGAAAACACCTAGCTCAATATGACTAGACATAGGCTTTTTAGGGCAAGTTATTAAAGATAAAGCTAGAGAGAGAGAGGGTGAAGCTCAATTGTTTAGGACTTTGAGCTTAGACTAGTGGTTCCCAAATTTATCTGCACATTGCAATTACCTAGGGAACTTAACAAACCCTGCCTGTGTCCCTCCCCTCTTGTGACTTAATTGGAATGTTTTAAAGATCCCCAAGTGATTCTAATGTGCAAACAAGTTTGGGAACCACTGGCTTAGGCTATTTTGTTTATTGGGAAAGATTTTTTAACATCAGAGTACACAATCTGATTTATTTTTTATAAATTTATTTATTTCTTTTTGGCTGCATTGGGTCTTCGTTGCTGCGTGCAGGCTTTCTCTAGTTGGGGCGAGCGGGGGCTGCTCTTCGTTGCGGTGTGCAGGCTTCTTATTGTAGTGGCTTCTCTTGTTGCGGAGCACAGGCTCTAGGAGCACGGGCTTCAGTAATTGCAGCACGCGGGCTCAGTAGTTGTGGCTCATGGGCTCTAGAGCGCAGGTTCAGTAGTTGTGGCGCACAGGCTTAGTTGCTCCGTGGCATGTGGGATCTTCCCAGACCAGGGCTCGAACCTGTGTCCCCTGTATTGGCAGGCGGATTCTTAACCATTGCGCCACCAGGGAAGTCCCACAATCTGATTTATGTTTTAGGACAATAATTGGTGTAGGGAAGGAGAATGGAAATAGGGCAGCCTGTTTACCCTTCACAATTCAAATAAGGTATCCGTTAGAAAGCTTTCATAACCACCTTCTTATCAAGTCCAGATTATATACCTCTCCTGTGTGCTTCCCTTATCTTTGCATCTATCACATTCTATTGTAATTCTTACATAATTGTCTTCTCTACTAGACTGCAAGGGCAGGGAACTATGCCTAAGTTTGTTTTATATCCTCAGCATTTAACACAGTGTCTGGTACAGAGTTGGGATTCCATAAATACTTATTGATTAAATGATCAGTTAGATGATTATTTCAGTACAGGTATAAGGACCATAATAAGAGCTGTAGCCATAGGGAAAGGAGAGAAGGAAAAGATCTAAGAACTATTTCAGGTTATAGAATGTATAGGATATTGTAAATGTGAGTGTAGGAAGTAAAGGAGAAGGCCTACTCCAGGAACATGGTGAGATTTTTAGCTTGACTAACTGGTGATGCCATTAGCAGAGAGAGTACAGAGGAGGAAGAATGAATTTTAGGAGGAGATAATAAAATTGGTTTTTGTGGGGTTTAAGGCAATTGGAAACATCAGTCTAGTTCTAAGATAAGATTGGGGCTAGAGATAATGATTTAAGAGTCAACCAGTGTCTGGGTCCGTTCTCAAGTGTGGCTCTACATTAGAATTACCTGAGGGGTGTTTTAAAATATACCCAGTGTAACCCCACTGGAGACCAATTAAATCAGAATCTCTGAGGAACGGGACCAAGGCATGAATACTTTTTAAAGGCTCTTCGGGAAATGATTGCATTGTGCACAGGGTTGAAGCCCGTGGTAAAGTTTAAGGGAATCATGTAGAACCAAAAAGGAGGTGGTTTACAGTCAGAATCTGGAGGGATACCAACAGTTAAGGGTAAATTAGGAAGAAAGCCAGCAATGGAGACCCTTTTGTGGGCCAAGACACTGAGTCTTTGGTGCCCTACTTTTTTTTGGCTGCGTTGGGTCTTCGTTGCTGCGCGCAGGCTTTCTCTAGTTGCGGCGAGTGGGGGCTACTCTTTACTGCAGTGTGTGGACTTCTCGTGGTGGTGGCTTCTCGTTGTGGAGCACGGGCTCTAGGCACGTGGGTTTCAGTAGTTGCAGCATGTGGGCTCAGTAGTTGTGGCACGTGGGTCCTACAGAGCACAGGCTTCAGTAGTTGTGGCACATGGGGCTTAGTTGCTCTGTGGTATGTGGGATCTTCCTGGACCAAAGACTGAACCTGTGTCCCCTGCATTGGCAGATAGATTCTTAACCACTGTGCCACCAGGGAAGTCCCCTGGTGCTCTGCTTTTCTATTGTACAACTCTAGTGTTGGATCCACATGACTTCTGGGCATGACTGTGTTTTCAACAGAACCTGAATTATCTACTCCTCCCACTTCTGGGAGTTGGCAACAATTCCCTTGCCTCCCATCTCCCTGCCACTAAAACCTAGACAAACTGATCTTACAGATCAGCAGGAGCCTAGGAGAGGATCCCAAGGGATAGTGGTTCCCATGTCTATTCACATTTGTAATGTACCCAAAGCTCAAATCTTTTCAAGTACATGTTCAATCTATTATTGTTATCTTAGGCTTTTGGTATAACATACCAGCAATAAATAGGGTTTCCCACTGAGCGAAAGTAGCTGGTAGTTTCTTATTTTTATTTCCTTCTGCTGTCCCCCTTCCAGTTATAATAGCCACGTCTCAACTTCTCTACCTCCAATTGTGTTTTTGACGTACTTTTTACATGTAATGAAAGGAAAGGGTAGGCAGGAATGGGGTCATGTAAACAGTGCCAGGATGGAGGGCAGTAGCAGCAGGTGCCTCCAGACCTCCTCAGGACCAACTGATGATGAGTTGAGAGGGAGAGACAAGTTTCAGATTGGAGCCAGAGCTCTCAGGAGCCCAGGGATAAGGTAGGTTATAGAATAAACCCCCGTGTCCTCTTGGCTCAGTGAGAACAAAGGGGCTGGTTTGAGTTAAGCGTGTTATGAATCCAAGAGAAACTGTGTTGTAAGGAATTAGGTGGGCAGGAAAAAACAAATTGAACTAAATTAAGATTAATAAAATACGGTTTCTGTCTTCAGGGATTATTAGTCTAGTGAGGGAGACATTTGTATAAATAACTAACAGAATGGCAAAATGAAATAATCTCTAAATAGGTATACAACAAAATTATTTTCTCTAAGAAGATGAGAAAGCTTTTGTGGAGAGATGGCATCTGGATTTAGCATCAAAAAGATGTGGAAAAGCTCAGAAGGTTGGCAGCTAGGGGTTGGGGATGGCATTCTAGGCTGAGGAAGCAGTGTGAGTAAAGACTTGGTATTAATGTGTGTTCAGAGAGTAGTCAGTAAAGTAGTGTGGTTGGAGCATGTGGTACATGCAAAAATCATGCTTGAGGCTATTATTTTAATGCTCCCATTTGTATCACTGTTGTGATAAGGGCCTCTTCTTTCCCTGTATTAAGTGGGCCCAGATATTTCTCAGACTTACAGACTTCAGCTGCATCAGCTCTTAAACACAGTAGGGGTGGAACTACATTCTCCACTAAGGACCACATAGGAATCACCCCTAGTTATTTTTTCCTATTGCAAATGAGTTACCCATTTGAAAATTCCGAAATGGCCCCTTGGTTGAGACTCACTGCCATAGGGAGCCACTGTTCTTTTGGGTCTGTGCCATATCCCAGGTGTGTTGTGGTAGAAAAAAAAAAAAAAGGTTGAGAACATGACCATGACTATAAACTCCCCAAGAACAAGGACTATATAATTAATTGCCTTTTTATTTCCCCACATATTACTGTTTGGTGCCTGGCCTCTATATGTTGGCAGTTAATGCTGTATTGTCACTATTTCACACCATTTTTACAGACACCAGTTATTTGGTCAATTGACTTCTGATCATTGTGAAACTGGAAAAAACAATAAGGAGCCTAAGCCTCTAACTTCATTGCCTGTGTTTATACAGAATCCTTACCATGGATGGGCTCATTGAGGACATAAAGCGACGGCGATACTACGAGAAGCCTTGCCGCCGGCGACAGAGGGAAAGCTATGAAACCTGCCGGCGAATCTACAACATGGAAATGGCTCGCAAGATCAACTTCTTGATGCGAAAGAATCGGGCGGATCCGTGGCAGGGCTGCTGAGGCCTGTGGATAGGAGGCCCCATGTGAAAATCCTTATCCAGCTGTCTCCACCTCTTTTCTTTCTCCCACCCCATTTTCTCTTACCTTTCTTACAATAAACTCACATATATGCAAGAAGGCCTGCATATATAGAAGCAGTCCCACTAGTCAGCAATAGACACTTTCTTGTATTAAGTCAAAGAGAAACCAAGTCCAAAAATAGTCTGGGAGTAGAATGGTGGTTGCCAAGGGCTGGTGTTGAGAGGAGGGGAATGGGAAATTATTGTCTAATGAGAGCAGAGTTTCAGTTTGGGAAGATGAAAAAGTTCTGGAGGTGGATAGTGGTGATACTTGCACAGCAACGTGAATGTACTTAATGCCACTGAACTGTACACTTAAATGATTAAAATGTTAAATTTTATGTTTTGTATATTTTACTGTAATTTTTTTTAAATATTTATTTATTTATTTGGCTGCGCCAGGTCTTAGCTGCAGGACACAGGATCTTTGTTGCCGCCTGCGTGATCTTTAATTGTGGCATGAGGGATCTAGTTCCCTGACCAGGGATCGAATCTGGGCCCCCTACATTGGGAGCATGGAGCCTTAGCTGCTGGACCACCAGGGAAGTCCCTATATTTTACTGTAATTTTTTGAAATGTAGTCTGAAGTGGGAAATTTTTTAAAATGTAGTGGAGTATATCTACCATGTCTAATTTTTGTGAAACCCAAAGCAAGATCTTATTATTGGAAAACGATCTATTCCTCTTTACTGAACTGCCTTCCAACTATTAGGTAAAAGGAAGAGGAAACGTGTATATTTGGAATAAATTCTACTTCTGAAACACCCATCAACCAGGGTAGAGAGCTGGAACCCTTCCCCAAAGGAATCCTTAAGACAGTCTAACATTCACCCCTGTTTTGTCTTTCCTGTGGTTTTCCTAAAGGAGGCTAGTGGAGGGTTGGTGGAAAAGAAAGCAGTAGATGGATGGTAGGAAAGAGAGAATGGGGGAGTGTTAAGAGAAAGAAGGGCACAAAGCCAGAAATACCTACAGCAGTGGTTCTCAAAGTGTGATCTTCAGATCAGTAGCATCACCTGAGAAATTGCTAGAAATGGAAAATTTGGGACCTACTTTAGACCTTCTGAATTGGAAATTGAGGTTGAAGCCCGGCAATCTATTTTAACAAGCCCTGCAGGTGATTCTGATGCAGGCTAAAACTGGAGAACCATTGCCCTATAGTACTCAAAAGAGATTCCAGGTGGAGGTCCCAACTACCACCCCTGCCCTCCTCAACAGGCACTCCTGGGCATGGGACTCTTGACAGCTGGGGCATCTGACCACTGTGGGAAGACCAGCTGCTCTGCTTCCTCTCCTGCTGTGTTTCCTCTGATCTTGGTCCCCTAACAGCCATGCCTGCTAGTATAAGGAGAGTTGGTGCCAACCCCTGTAGGAGAATGCAGAGGGTAGGTGGAAGTGGCTAGCCCACCTCTCCTCACCCTGAGTGGAGCCCACTCAGCATAGTGTTAAAAAAGGAAGTAAATAATGTATAACTGATTCACTTTGTTATAAAGCAGAAACTAACATACCATTGTAAAGCAATTATACTCCAATAAAGATGTTAAAAAAAGGTAAACAGAGCCAACTGCCAAGCCTCCTATCTCTCCAGATTACTAGTGTTCAAATATTGCCCCCTTGTGGTACAGTAGCGTGGCTTCAGATTTCTTCTGGTCTTAATTCTGTCTTCAGTGTCTTTTTCTCTCTTTCACAATAACCATACTTACTGATTAAACAGCAGATATGATGGAACCAGTGTTCCTTGTGTCTCAGGGCTTGATTGTCTTTCTTCCACTCATCAGGAATAAGGCCCATGGTGAATAAAGCATATTATTGGGCACTACATAGAAACAGCTTATAAATAGAAGATCTGGTCCTTGCCCTCTAGAGACTTACATTGCGATTTGAGAAATTCTGTATACAGACTGTCTTCAACTCTGTTACTTTTGTACAACCTCATTTTAATAAGTTAACAAATTAGACACTGATACTTCTGAATCACCTTTCAATCTCTGAATTTGGTCTTCAGTACATTACTTCTGAATGATTTTGAGCCACAGCATGTTATCACCTGTTGCCGATTGCTGTTGCTAAAGAATAAAGACCTGGCTTCTGCCAAAATGGCAGGGTATGTTTGTGATAGCAGTATTAGGTCTGTTACTTGGCAGCACTTCTCCCTGTTAAGTGGCAGCTTTTCTCTGAGGCTAAAGTTGCTTCTGTCGTCTCTCCAAAATACTAAGGGGTGGCTAAGCTCTGGAATTCGAATGTCTCTGAAATTATCCCCTGCTTGTCCTAATCTCCAGTCCTGACCACTGTCCATGTACCCCGGAGCAGTGAACAATGATGGGTTGTAGCAGGTGGCCAGTAGAAAAGGCCTCGTGTGTGAGAAGCGGGTAGCTGACTTGGTGAGGTCCCAATCAGCTTGTGCTGTCATGGAAGAAAGACCTTCCACTCCCTGCTCTGGGAAGCTAGAGGATACCTCATGGTCATTTAATGAGTGGGGATTGCCCTAATCTTTTTATTCCTGCATCACCTTCGGGAGAGGGGTGCTTTAGTATTTACACAGTTACAGGGCGATAGATACAATACCTCCTACCTTGATCTTTGGCACCTATGACATCTCTTAGATGTCCACTGGATTACCTCTGTCAGGCATGTTTAGTACTCTGGAAACAGGTACCCCTTTAAAATTGGACTCTGTTGAGTAACTTTGACATTGTACTTTTAAAGTTTTCAGAAGTGCACTAAGTACAAAATAAGTTTGCCTATATGTTAACTGAAAATACTAAGGAATAACTACTCACTGTATACAGTAAGTCCTCTACATACAAACCTTCAAGTTGCGAACTTTCAAAGATGTGAATGTGCGTGCCAGCCCCTGCATGCCAGCTGTTGTACTGTACTACTGTACTTTTCAAGGTACTATACTGTAAGATTAAAAATGTTTTATTTTTTGTGTTTATGTACATATTATTTGTGTGAAAAGTATTATAAACCTATCAGTACAGTACTATATATGCTGATTGTGTTAGTTGGGTACTTAGGCTAACTTTGTTGGACTTACGAACAAACTGGACTTACGAACGTGCTCTTGGAACAGAACTCGTTCATACGTAGGCGACTATTACTTCAGACTGTATTAAGTGTAGGTAGTTGAAGGAAAAGGAAAAGATTGGAGCTTCTAGTATGTGCCAGCTACCTTATATGCATAGTTTTTTACATAGTCAAAAAGATCTAGATTCAGGGGCTTCCCTGGTGGTCCAATCGTTAAGACTCCTCACTCGGGCTTCCCTGGTGGCACAGTGATTAAGAATCTGCCTGCCAATGCAGGGGACATGGGTTTGAGCCCTTGTCTGGGAAGATCCCACATGCCGCGGAGCAACTAAGCCCGTGTGCTACAACTACTGAGCCTGCGCTCTAGAGCCCACGAGCCACAGCTACTGAGCCTGCGTGCCACAACTACTGAAGCCCGAGCTCCGCAACGAGAGGCCACGCAATGAGAAGCCTGCGCACTGCAACGAAACAGTAGCCCCTATTTGCCACAAATGGAGAAGGCCCTCGACAGCAACAAAGATCCAACGCAGCCAAAAATAAATAAATAAATTTATTAAAACAAAAACTCCTCACTCCCAGTGCAGGGGGCCCGGGTTCGCTCCCTGGTCAGGGAACTTGATCCTGCCTGCTGCAAGTAAAGATCCTGCATGCTTCAGCTAAGATCCCACATGCCACAACGAAGGTCCTGCACACGGCAATGAAGATCCCATGTGCCGCAACTAAGACCCAGTGCAGCCAAATGCATAAATAAATATTTTTAAAATATATATATAACATGAAGTTTACCATTTTAACCATTTTTAAATGTACAATTGAGTATTATGTAACTATTACCACTATCTATTTCCAAAACATTTTCATCACCTGAAATAAACTAATCATTAAGCAATAATTTCCCACCCTCCACCCCCTGCCTCCCCATAGCCCCTGGTATTTGTCTATTCTATTTGTCTATTCTAGGTACTTCATATAAGTGGAATCATACAATATTTTCCCTTCTGTGTCTGGCTTATTTCACTTAGCGTATTTTCAAGGTTTATCTATGTTGTACTATGTATCCGAAATTCATTCCTTTTTATGGAGGAAAAATATTCCATTGTGTTTATATATATGTATACATGTGTGTGTATATATATATATATGTGTATATATATATATATATGCCACATTTTGTTTATTCATTCATCTGTCATTAAACACTTGGGTTGCTTCCACCTTTTCACTAATGTGAATAATGCTGCTATGAACGTGGATGTACAAGTATCTCTTTGAGACCCTACTTTTAGTTCTTAGGGTATATACGCAGAAGGAGAATTGCTGGATTATAGAGTAATCCTGTTTTTTGAGAAACCACCATGCATTTTTCCATAGTGGTTGCACCATCTTACATTCCCACTAACAGTGTGCAGGGTTCCGATTTCTCCATATCCTTGTCAACCCTTGTTATTTTCTGGGTTTTTTGATAGTAACCAACCTAATGGATGTGAGGTGGTATCTCCTTGTGGTTTAGATTTTTATTTCCCTAATGACTAATGATGTTGAGCATCTTTTCATGTGCTTTTTGGCCACCTGTATATCTTCTTTGGAGAAATGTGTAGTTAAGTTCTTTGCCCATTTTTAATTGGGTTATTTGTTTTTTGTTGAGTTATAGGAGTTCTCTATATATTCTATATATTAATCCCTTATTATATATATGACTTGCAAATATTTTCTCCCATTCTGTGGATTACCTTATCTCTCTCTTGATGGTGTCCTTTGATGCACAGAAGTTTTTAATTTTGAAGTCCAATTTATTTTTTCTTTTGTTGCTGTGTTTTTGGTGTTATATCCAAGAAAATTACTGCCAAATTCAATGTCATGAAGATTTTCCCGTTTTCTTCTAAGACTTTTTATGGTTTTCGCTCTTAAGTTTAGGTCTTTGATCCACTTTGGGTTAATTTTTGTATATGGAATGAGGAAGGGGTCTCATTCTTTTGCATGTGGATGTCCAGTTTTCCCTCCACCATCTGATGAAAGACTGTCCTTTTTCCATTGCATGGTCTTGACACCCTTTAAAAAACACAACTGACCGTGGACTTCCCTGGTGGCGCATTGGTTAAGAATCTGCCTGCCAATGCAGGGGACACGGGCTCGAGCCCTGGCCCGGGAAAATCCCACATGCCACGGAGCAACTAAGCCCACGTGCCTCAACTACTGAAGCCCGCGCGCCTAGAGCCCGTGCTCCGCAACAAGAGAAGCCGCTGCAATGAGAAGCCTGCGCACCGCAACAAAGAGTAGCCCCTACTCGCCGCAACTAGAGAAAGCCCACGTGCAGCAACAAGGACCCAATGCAGCCAAAAAAACCAAACCAAAACAACAACTGACAGTATGTGTGAGGTTTACTTCTGGGCTGTCTAATCTATTCTGTTGATCTATATGTCCATCCTTATGCCAGTGTCACACTAAATACGTTTTATTTGTTTTCTGTTGTTGTTTTTTAAAATCTATTTTATTTTTGGCTGTGCTGGGTCTTCGTTGCTGCACATGGGCTTTCTCTAGTTGTGGCGAGCGGGGGCTACTCTTCGATGCGGCGCGCGGGCTTCTCATTGCAGTGGCTTCTCTTGTTGCGGAGCACGGGCTCTAGGCGCGCGGGCTTAGTAGTTGTGGCGCACGGGCTTAATTGCTCCACGGCATGTGGGATCTTCCCAGACCAGGGCTCGAACCTATGTCCACTGCATTGGTAGGCGGATTCTTAATCACTGCGCCACCAGGGAAGTCCCTAAATATGTTTTATAAGTTACATTTAATCTTCACAATATTCTTTTAAAGTAGAGACTTATTCTCATTTTATAATTGGGGCAACAACCTCAGAAAAATGTATTACCTGAAGGAATCACAGACTCACAGCTAGTAACTGCGAGACTAAGATTTAAACCCGTCTGATTCCAAATATTGGAAATAAAATCAGTTCCTAAAAAAAAAAAAGAAAATCCCTATGGGGAATTGAATCCAGGTAGTTAAAAGCACTGAAAATAAATTTACAACTCTGCAGAGTTAGAACTCATTAACCCATTCAACAGACTTTTTGGAGTGACTACTTATGTGAGACATTGGTTTTAGGTGCTGTAGATACAATGAGGAAACTGAGGCATGAATTAGTTGAGCAAGAAGTACCCTCAGTTTGCTACTCAAAGCCAGGATTTATTCATTGTTTCATCCTGCACCATCAGGGAAGGTAGATTTTGGTACATACTTCTCAAGCTTATTAAAAACCAGACTTTAAATACAAAAATCTGGTGCTCCCTGGGAAATTCTAATAACCTCCCTAGAGAATAACTGCATTTTCCAGTGAACCTACTATCTAAGAAAACATCTTAGGGTTTTCATTTCTGTCATTTGTAATCTGGAAATAATACTTTTTTTTGAATTTTCCATGTATAAAATTGTGTCAATTTGGGGGCATGCTTTTTCCAAACTATACTTCACCCACACACAATACTTTTCAGAAACACTGGTTAAAAGGGTATTTAAAGTAGGTTTAAAGCCTCATTTTGAAGAAAGGGAAAAATACAGGCTTATTGGTAAAATGAGAAAAACATTGAGCCCTTACTATGCCTGGCACTATCCTAGGTCCCGGAGATACAATGTAACACAATTCCTGTCTGTAAGGAATTTCCATTCTTTTTTTTTTTTTTTTTGCAATCACCTTATTATTGTTTCAGGCAAGATCATCAATAAATGCTAAAATTAGAAGGTGAAAATTTGATGAGAAACATGACATGTATGTAGTCACCAAGCATCTCCCCCATATTGTTTTTTTTTTTTTTTTGGCCGCATCTTGTGGCATGCAGGATCTCAGTTCCCTGGTCTCAGTTCCTGGACCAGGGATCGAAACTGTGCCCCATGCAATGGAAGCATGGAGTCTTAACCATGGACTGCCAGGGAATTCCCAGGAATTTCCATTCTTTAGGACACCAGACTTCAGCAGGTTCTGAGGCCTGTAAGATCCACTGCTAAAAAAGATCTGTTCTTTAATTCAACAAATATTTAATTGTGCCAGGTGGTATTGTAGGCATTTAAGATATATCAATGAACAATGATTACTGCCTTTATGGAGTTGACATTCTAGCAGAGGGAGTCAGATGATAAGCAATAAATATAATAAGAAAATTACCTAGTACTAGTAGCATAAGTGGTGATAAGTACTATGGAAAAAGGAAAAAGGAAACAAAAAATGGGATAGTTAACTGTGCCAAGCAGACTCCAGAATTAAATAGGGTGGCTGGGGAAGACTTCTCTGAGGTTAATTTTGAATAAAAATCTGAAGGAGTTAGGGAGCAAACCATGCACATATCTGGATGAAGAGCAATTCAGGCAGAAAGCAACAAGTGCAAAGGCCTTGAGGTGAAATTATGCTTGGCATATTCAAGGAACAACAAGGGGTAAGATCCTGGAGGTGAATGAGTGAAGAAAAGAGTAGTAGGTGAGATCACAGAGATAATGGAGTGTGGCAGATCTGGTAGGGCATTTTGCTCTGAGTGCTATGTAAAGCCAGTGGATAGTTTTGAGCAGGGAAGTGATACAACATTTCTGATGTGTTAACATGATCATGATGGCAACTGTGATGAAACTAGACTAAGTGAGGACAAGGTGGAAGCAAGAGAAAGCAGTAAGACTACTAAAATAATCCAAGCATAAAGGTGATAGTAGTGTAGGGTAGTGAGAAGCAGATGGTTTCTGTATATATTCTGAAAGTAGGGCCAATGGAACTTGCTGATTGGCTGGAGAAAAACAGAGGGGTTGAGGATGACTGAGATTATTGGCCTGCATAACTGTCAACTGAAAGAAAAATGTACAACATGAGAGTTGTGAGTTTAGTTTTGTACAGGGTCTTACTGAGGGAGACACATGTTCAAGAAGCACTTGAAATGTGTTCCACCAGACTACAAAATGGTGGAGGCTTATAAAGGCAAAAACCACAAGGTTATAGTTAGTTACGTGAGTTCTTTATCAAGAATTATAATTGGAGCTGGCAAGAAGTAAGGGTGCTTGTTTTGGGGTTTTTTTTTTTTTTTTTGGCTGCACCACACGGCTTACACAATCTTAGTTCTGAACCCAGGCCCTGGCAGTGAAAGCGCCAAGTCATAATCACTGGACCACCAGGAAATTCCCAAGGGTGCTTGTTAAATAAGGGTTGGTTGGGGTCCGAATTGGTTGCACGGTTACAAGGGGAGACCTTGAGACCATAAGGATGCAGTGGCTGTGTTGTTCTGAATATGACCAGTGGTGTCCTTGGGTTCTGTACAGTTCAAAGAAAGTTCAAGTTCTCGGTGGGGCAGAATTGTGTCTGAGACCAGATCCTCAATGGCCTCCCAACTCCATTTTTTATACCTGTACTGTGGTTACTCCATTATAATTTCAATTTGTCATCAACTGTAAGAATATAGTTGCCATTAACTGAGATGAGGAAGACTGTGTTGGGAGCTGGTTTTTTGGGGATGGTGGTGGTTAGAATCAGGAGCTTAGTTTTCATCATGTAAGTTTAGGATGTCTACTATACATTTATGTAGCCAACTGGATATATTATTATATGTCAAGTAGCTGTATTGAACTCTGTGAGAAGCACTGTCACTCTTGTGGTCTTCACAGCAACCCTATGAGGTGGATTTTTTTTTTACAAGTGAGGAAAGAGAGGGCTTAAGTAACTTGCCTAATGTCGCAGCTAAAGTGGGAGAGCTGGAATACAACTACAGACACTGGCTTTAAAACTCGTGCTCTTGCTTAATCATTAAGTAATACTGAATCTCAGTGGATGCCTGACATATAGTAATAGACACTCAATAATTATTTGTTGCGTGAATGAATGGAAGAAAAAAACAGTAAAGGGGAGGGATGGGCTACTATCTTCAGAGTCCTCCTATACTCGTTTTCTTTCTGGGTGATCTCTGGCACCACTGCGAAGTTAAGGAAAAAGGCTAAGGAGGGGGCGGGGGGCGGCTAATGCTAGTGATCACGACTCTTGCAGGGTTTACTTTCTATCACAAAGTCCAGGTTTAGCCCAAACGCAGAAGCCCCGTTTTTAGTTCTACCATGACCTTAGCGCACTTATTCTCCACACTAGGAATGCTACAAGTAGCCCAATTTATGCTTCAGGGAACATTAACTTTGCAATAACCTAGCTAACAGATTTACCTGGGGAAACCGAAGGAGGCAACTAACGCGCAAGCGGAAAACTTTAAAGCGCCGCCACGCAGGCGCTCCGCCGCCGGGAAAGTACCCACTACGGCTGCGCGAATTGGCGGCCCCGCCCTCCCTCGTCACGTGCTGTGGGACCGCGGCGTGGCGGCGGCAGTGGCAGTAGCGACGGCAGGCCATAGGGCGGTCAGAAGGTTTCCGGTTCCGGTGTAACGTTCGGGCTCCGTCTCAGGGGCTGAAGTTAGTGAGGTGAGTAGTGGCCCCGGGCCCGGAGAGGGTATCCTCGCGTCCTAGTGACTGGGGCTAGGGTTCAATCCAAGGGGAGGACAGAGGCGGGAAGGTTCAGTGGAAAGGAAGCTGAGAAAAGAACAAGTTCTGTGGGAGAACGGGTTGGAATGAGATTGCTGAGAGGAAAAGGGCGGGGGCGGGAAAGGGACGAGCTGAGGAGACTACCTCTGAGATGAGGAGTTGGGGTAGAACGAGGCTGGGTTGGGGGCGGGTCAGAGAGACGGAAAGAGCAAAAAGAGAAGAATGGGGGTTTCAGGGAGGAAATTGGACTTGTAGCAAAGGAGAGCACCGAGTAAGGAAATGCTTCAGAGGATTAGAACCTGCTCCCAGCTCATTCAGAGATCATTCTGCCTTCCTCTCCTTCCACACCATAACCACACCCCACCCCAGCCCCGCTCCACGCAGTTATTGTTGAATATTTGATTCGTGACAAAGCTAGTTACCGTTTGGAACTTTTATTTTGGCCACTGGCTGTTTAGTTTGCACGTTATCTTATGGAAGAATGGGTTGAAGTTGAGTACATTTGTTCATATGGTGCTTGGGCACACATTTCATCTGATAGAATTAGTTATGCAATCAATAGTTATTGAATGAATTAAGTGCTATATAGGAATGGCAGTCGTCCTCATTTTGTAAGATGAGTGAACCCAGTCTGAGAGGAATTACTTGTCAGAAGGCTGGTAAATGGTAGAACTCGGTGTGAGCTCTTCATTCTCTGTGGTGTCTGAATATGCTTTTGAGCAATGCACATGTTGAGATTGATAGGCTCTACTGCTATCTCATGATGGGTAAATAGAGCCACTGTATTCATATAACGTGTCACTGAGGCACAAAATCTTTCACTCGTAGTTTCATGACTTTAATCTACTTGCTTCATATGGTTATACCAAAATTAAATACACTATTTAGCAACAGTTCTTATAGAGGATAAACCTGCCAGAAATGTAGAAGATAATCAGACTGTACCTTATAGGAGAAAAGATGTCTTAAAACATCTTAAAAGATTGAATCCCAGATTGGACCCTGATGTGTGGCACTGCTGGGAGGAGGTTAGCTTGGAATTGAGGTCAGTCTAGCTTATTGACTTTTAGGCAATATGGAGAAAATCAGGGAAATAAAAATTTTCTTTATGCTCATGAAGAGTTTTGAGATTTAAGTAGGAGATAAAAACGTAAACATGAATAAAATTTAAGAACTGTACTAACTTACATTAAACAACAAATTAAAGATTGTTGTAGAGTCTTTTACGATGGTGTTTTCTCTATTAAGCTAAAAAGTAGAATAAAGGTGAAAAGAGAGAGAGTACATCCAAAACGAGGGTAATCTTTTCTGAACTGAGGGATTAGTTATGACAGAGACCCTGTAGAACATGAGAGAAAAGTATCTAGGTACAGAATTCCCACTGGGATGAATATGAGTACAGAGAAATGTGATAGAACAGTCTTAAGGATTATGAGTTTTAATATAGGATGACTGACCTGGATAAGCCCTCTCATTTGTGTCCCTTAAAAGAAGGCCTGGGTTAAGGAATGCTTGCCCAGAAGTAGGAAGAATAGAATGGCTGGGCTCTGAGTGGGCTTTTTCAGTCTTGTTTTCATGTTATATGCTTGCCAGTCCTTGTTGAATATGACAGAATCAAAAAAGAAGCTAGGACTCATTTCTCAGACTAGGTTATTCCCAAGGTTTGCTTGTTTATTCCACAGGTTTCACTGATCCACTGATACTTACTGAGTTAGGGTTAAAAATCAAACAGAATGTAGTCCTTTCTGTTTTGAAGTATGAGTTGTAGGGAAAGTATTTGGCTTGAAATGGAGGAGAAGAACTTGCCTAGGATTGAGAATAGAGGTGGGGAAGGCATTCCTGATATACTTACTGTTGCCTGGGGTTATTTTAATCTTCTCCTGTCCTCTAACTTAACGCTTTACTGGTTTCTTTTTAGGTGCAGTATTCAATCCTATTTTGAGCTATCCTCCTTTTCCTGAAGAATGGCACTGTCTAAGAGGGAGCTGGATGAGCTGAAACCATGGATAGAGAAGACAGTGAAGAGGGTGCTGGGTTTCTCAGAGCCCACAGTGGTCACAGCAGCACTGAACTGCGTGGGGAAGGGCATGGACAAGAAGAAGGCAGCTGGTATGTACCTTTCTGAAACTTCTGGCTTAACATGTAGGATGACCCCAAATACTGCTTTGAACTTCCCCAAAATTCTCTCTGTTGTGAGTGTCTAAAAAAAGGTCAGGCCACAGTTTCTCTTGCATTATAATGGAAATAGCCTAAATAATTAATATTGCTTTTTCTCTTATTTTTTATTTTTTATACTATTTGTGACATATTTTGAATCTCAGACTGATTTCCTTTGACCACTGCACTGAGTTACCTAAATTATATTTACTTAGGAAATATACTAAAGTCAGATGGGTATATTCAGATTCAGATCGACATCTAAACATATAGAAGTCTCTATAAAATACATGAAAAATGTTGAGGAAGGCAGATTTTGTTAAGGTAGTCTCCTCCAACTGCTGTTTGGGAAAAGTTAGAGTGGTTATTCATCTTAAACTTTGATGCTCAGCCTAAACAGGTTACTCTGGCTATGCTACTTCCTATGCCAAAAAATTATAACTATTTTTATCTCGTGGGGCAAGGTCATTCAGTGTAAGAGAATGTATGAGAATCCTACAAAGAACTTAAGAAAGCATTTCTCTCCCTCTTAGGGATAAAATTCCAGTGTTGGCATCTGTTGTGTGCCTAGTATTGGACTAAGTACTTTTACGTTTTCAACCTTACCACCTCTTTTTTTCTTGCCAGACCATCTGAAACCTTTTCTTGATGATTCTACTCTCCGATTTGTGGACAAACTGTTTGAGGCTGTGGAGGAAGGCCGAAGCTCTAGGCATTCCAAGTCCAGCAGTGACAGGAGCAGAAAACGAGAGCTAAAGGTAGGTTACAGTTAACTATCTGACGAGCTTGGAGTGTTCTGAATGGTAACAAAGTTGCTGAGCTTACCTGGCTCACACTTTAATATCCACTATTAGAATACCTAATATTTAGGAGAGGTACTTAGACATTGAAGTAGAGGGGGTGAACGTGTATTATCACCATCTTATGGTGATGAACTACCTAAGTTCATGGGTTGAATCGTTCCAAGGAAGCAGTAGGTAGCTTTGTCCTTTTTCATATACAGTTAGGAGTTTTGGTTCTCATGTTTCCCTAAGTCTCTCTCTTTTTCTTTTTTTTCAATAAATTGATTGCTCTAAGATTTTATGCTTTGATTTACTTGAGGCCTAATAGATTGCTTCAGAGTGTGACTTCACTGCTACCTGAGCCATAGACCTCATTGTTGGTCCTTTAGAGATATTACTCTGCAATGGACTTCTAGATGGGACACCTAACAGCAATTGATTTTTTACTGTGTGTCTTGAGAGCCTACTGTTTTCCACATAGCATATTGCCAGTCCTCTGGCCCCATGAGTGGAATACTTAAAGGGACCATCATTACCTTCCTTACCTCCTTCTGTTTTTATCCTATAGTTGCTGATTGGTCATGGCCTCTTTCAATATTAGCAGTGTCAAGTAGCTGATCTATCTCTTTCCTCTGTCTGTCTCTTAAAAAAAAAATCTTTTCTGTGACTCCCATCAAAAACCTTCCAAAGTGCTTTTGATATCCTGGCTATCCTTTTGCTTTTCCTGAGGCACAAGAGTGAATAAGCAGTGTCTGCTTGGTCCCTGGCCAGGCTGTGGAACCAAGAGAAATAGAGATTTGTGTGCTTTTTTGTGTTTAGGGTTTTGTAGGGTTATCAGAGGAATGAAAGATAGTCCTTGCCTTAAAGGAATTTGCAGTTTAAGGGTTGGGGGATGGGAGGGCACAACAAAATACAGTCACAAATTATGAAATCTGAGTAGCAGTTTCATGTAAATTTTAGGGTTGACTATAGAGTTTCAGACTTTGTTGAATTTTGTTACATTTAAGGGGGAATGCTTGATGCATAGTATACACAGATCTGTAGAGTGAAGATTATGTTTTGATAGGGCGTGCTACTGTATAAGTGCTGATGGCCTGCTGTGAATAAAGTGACTACATTGGGTGGGATTAATAAAAATGGTTTCTTGAAGGAGGTATCTAGATAGCCTTGGGATTCGGGTCCCATTTTGGTCCATTCAGTCCCCACCCCACACAATATATTATGGGAGAGTCCTTTTTCTTGAACTGTAGGAGTTCCAGGAAGCGCTCGCCCCTGGCCGAGGATATGTCCTTGCAAAACACGAGCCCTCCTAGTGAAGAGGGGATGTCACCCAAAGCCTACCACCGGTGTGTACATTTGCTTTTTCCCATTGTCCCTTCCAGTTGGCCACTCTTGGTCCTGTTAAGTTCACCTTGCAAATTAGTCAACATATTTGAGTTCCCATTGTTTGATGAGAACAAAGTGTTATTGGGGAATACTGAAAAAGAGAGAAAGCCCCTGTCCTGGAAGAGCTTAGACACTAGTTGGGAGAAAGTACGTACTAACATTGAAAGACTTAACACTTGGCAAACAGAATATCAGCAGTGTAATTTTACTTAATATGAACCAAGCTCTTAAGCGCTAAAAGGATGTGAAACAACAGTTTGATCAGAGTGGGTTGAGATTATTAATGAGAAAAACTTCCTGGAGGAGGTGAGTTTTAGGCAGGATTTGGACTGGGGGAAAAGTTGAGGGAGATCATTACAAATGTGGGCAGTAAGATGTGCAAAGACCTTGGGATAGGAACATTTATAAGCACATGGGATGAAATTTGTTTGACTGGAGTAGGAGAATAATGAAGTTGAGATGGGTGAGATGGTCCATTTGGTGGAGGGTCTAGAAGACTCTGGGAAAAGCCACAAAATGCTGATAAGGACTAGGATTATTCTTCCCTTCTCCCATGGGCAGGGATACAACTCTTCTTTCATCTTGGGTTCCCTTAGGAAGTGTTTGGTGATGACTCTGAGATCTCCAAGGAATCATCAGGAGTAAAAAAGCGACGGATACCCCGTTTTGAGGAGGTGGAAGAGGAGCCAGAAGTAATCCCTGGGCCTCCCTCAGAGAGTCCTGGCATGCTGACTAAGCTCCAGGTTAGTAATTAAGAACTGGAAGCGGTGGTTTTGAGAGTTGAAGAAGTAAGAGATGGATGGGTCCAGATTTATCGTGGCCTTAATTTGAATTAATTGTTAGCATTGGAAAAATTTTATGTCCTGCTTTATGTTTCATCATTTCTTGGTTTAACCAGGAGTATTCCAGTTGAAGGCTTTTGAAATAGCATTTACTGAGCACCTATTATGTGGCAAGGAAGGTGTGTTACGTACATCATTTGCCCAAATATCTACCTCACTGTGTCAGTAAGAAAATTATTGAAATGATTAGAACGTAACATGATGGCAGAGAAGTATTTCCAAATACTATAACACAGAAAAGATATAATCCACTTAAATAATTTTGAGTTCACTTTGTATGTTTTTAATAGGAATTATCTGTGTATTTAAAATGGGCACTGTTAAAAAATTTGGGGGCTTCCCTGGTGGCGCATTGGTTGAGAGTCCACCTGCCAATGCAGGGGACACGGGTTCGTGCCCCGGTCCGGGAAGATCTCACATGCCGTGGAGCGGCTGGGCCCGTGAGCCATGGCTGCTGAGCCTGCGCGTCCAGAGCCTGTGCTCTGCAAAGGGAGAGGCCACAACAGTGAGAGGCCCATGTACCACCAAAAAACAAAAAACAAACAAACAAAACAAAAACAAAAACAAAAAATTTTGATACTATGTAAGTAGTAAATATTTCTTGTACCACTTAAAATTTGTTACAGGAGAAATAGAATATATACATATATATGGATGGGTGGGTGGATGGATGGATTTGCATATTATATATGATATTTCTGAAAGGAAAGAAACTGATGGTGATGTTTTTTTATAGAAAATGGGGTGGAAGAATTCACAGTATACCTTTTTGTACTTTTTTGCATTTTAAACTATGTAAATATACCACCTATTCAAAAAAATGTTTAAAATAATTTTTTTTAAATATCTTGAAGCGCCTTGACACAGGACTCCTGGAAAATTCAAGAAGAGTTATTTGATCATGTCCTCAAAGCTTATTATTCTGAACTTCTTTAGGGCAGAGGAAAGTATTTGCAGAGATTAGGAAGTAAGTCTTCACATTGTTGGCTCCCGTTACCCAAACTAGGAACTCAGGGACAAATAGGTGATTTTTTTTTTAAAGTGTAATAATGTTTATGGGTTCTGTCAGTTTTGCATGCATTTTCTAAATGTTCAAAGTTGCCCTGTAAGGTAGGTACCATTTTTATCCCTTTTAGACACTTGGAGGTTTAGAAATTAAATACCGTGTTCAAGGTCACACAAGCATTAAATGGCAGAGTTAAGATTCAAACTCAGGTTTCCCTGACTGCAGAGTCGTAATTAGCAAGCTATGTTACTATCAATACTTAACATGCCAATCCTGCCTTGGGAAGATAGGTTGAAAAATTCCAGTGCTCAGCTGTGTATGCTTATCTTTATTACATTTTCTAGCCTATGGTACAAGCAGAATATGATGGGGTCATTCAAAAATTTTTTGTTCTCTAAACCTGAAAGCCCTTTGAGTTTAGGAACCTGTATGAGAGAAATAAAAAGATGTTAACAGTTTTTCAACTTTTTCCCCCACTGAGAGCAGATCAAACAGATGATGGAGGCAGCAACACGGCAAATCGAGGAAAGGAAAAAACAACTAAGTTTCATTAGCCCCCCTACGCCTCAGGTATTGTAACCAGATTTCTCTGAAAATAAGAATCTTTAGCACAGAATTTCTTGCCACCCACTCAAATGAGAGTCCAGAAGATGACTGCATGTTCCACCCCCAATTTACCACAGTCTACCACTCTGTGGCGGGTTGGCGGGGGGCGGTCGGGGGAGATCTGCCTGTCTGTCTAATTTTTCTGATTCTGATTTCTTTTTCTCTGTCTCACAGCCAAAGACTCCTTCTTCCTCCCAACCAGAGCGACTTCCAATTGGCAACACTATTCAGCCCTCCCAGGCCGCCACTTTCATGAATGATGCCATTGAGAAGGCAAGGAAAGCAGCTGAACTACAAGCCCGCATCCAAGCCCAGCTGGCACTGAAGCCAGGGCTCATCGGCAATGCTAACATGGTGGGCCTGGCCAATCTCCATGCTATGGGCATTGCTCCCCCGTGAGTATCTGTTTCATGGAACTCGTTTCTGAAGCTTGAGAAGCAATAAATACCTTTGAATGTTATTGATCCTCTTCTTGCAAGGAACTTAAATAATTTCTTAGACAGTTTCATATTTCTTACATATACTCAATAAATACCAATTGAATTTATTCTCTTGGTCACCTTGTTGCAGAGTTTAATTATCTTCTTTTTACAATTGGTAGAACTGAAGTTAAGATTATTCCTCTAACATTGGAGCTAGGAATAGAGCCAGGTTTCCTGGATCCTAGGTCAGAACTATATCCATTAAACCACATTGAGTGAGACCAGATCTGAGAGTTCTCTACAACTGGATAAAGGTGATAGACTTCATTTTTAACACCTTAATTGGTTTGCCATCCCCTGTCTGACTCAAGAATTAAGGAGTAAAGGAAAATATGATTCCTATTTCTTACCATTGTAATTTATAAGTTCATTTCATCTGATTGTACTCTATACTCAACTGTCCAGTTTGATAGTTTCAGTCAAGATGTTATTATTCACTGATGGGTTTATGTTCCTTAGAATTTTGTAACCTAGTTGTCTTTGTTGGGTTTTGATTTTTCCTTTTTTTTTTTTTTTTAAATTTTATTTCTTTTGGGCTGTGTGTTGGGTCTTCGTTGCTGTGCGGGGGCTACTCTTCATTGCGCTGTGCGGGCTTCTCATTGTGGTGGCTTTTCTTGTTGAGCATAGGCACGCGGGCTCAGCAGTTGGGGCTCACAGACTCCAGAGCACAGGCTCAGTAGTCGTGGCGCATGGGCTTAGTTGCTCCGCAGCATGTGGGATCTTCCTGGACCAGGGATTGAACCTGTGTCCCCTGCATTGGCAGGCGGATTCTTAATCACTGCGCCACCAGGGAAGCCCTGTTTTTTATTTTCAGCTTGTTTTTTTTTTTTGCTTGACTTATTGTTCCAAATGGGATTTATTCCTTTGTGGGCTATTTTTCAGGAAGGTGGAGTTAAAAGATCAAACTAAACCTACACCACTGATTCTTGATGAACAAGGTCGAACTGTAGATGCAACCGGCAAGGAAATTGAGCTGACACACCGTATGCCTACTCTGAAGGCCAATATTCGGGCTGTGAAGAGGGAACAATTCAAGCAACAGCTAAAAGAAAAGCCATCAGAAGACATGGAGTCTAATACCTTTTTTGACCCCCGAGTCTCAATTGCCCCTTCCCAGCGCCAGAGACGCACTTTTAAATTCCACGACAAGGGCAAATTTGAAAAGATTGCCCAGCGATTACGGACAAAGGTATCTGGCTTAGAATATAATCTAGAATTTTGAAGAAGTTAGGAAGGTGACAAAGGAAATTGAATATAGTCCTGAAATAACCGTCAACTCAGTTCTCTATGTTTTTGGCAATTAGATAAACAAGTAGTAAAGCAATGAGTAATTTTTAAAATACTATATTTTTTCCTGGAATACTTGATTTTTAGCTGATTTGTCTTCTCAGTTACTTACATTCTACTTAGGTAGAAATAAAATTGAATTTGAAAATTCTCCACATAAACGGTCAGTGGAGGGAAACCGTTGAGAACCCTCAGGGCAACTAATGAAAGCTAGCCTGGTGTTAAAATTTACTGCAGACAGTCCACACACTTGGATAGTTTGATTGACTGTATATTTGATGACTTTTACCTTCTTGTTTTCATCCTCTCAGAATGAGGTTTTTCATAAAATTCCATTTCTGCATATTTGCTGCAGGCAGGCACTGTGGGGTAAAGGGCTAGTGATGAGAGTGAAATGTATGTAAATCAACCAAGTAAAGGATAAAGTAAAGCAGAACAGCTCCTTTTTCTAAGCTTTCAGAAAGTATGAATTTGTTGCATTAGATGTAAAGAGTTCAACAAGGGAGTGTTTTAAAGTTTGGGATTCTACTACTTCCCTGTTTTCTTTGACTTCAATTTATCTTCTTGTCTTGTCTTTAGGCTCAACTGGAGAAGCTGCAGGCAGAGATCTCACAGGCAGCTCGAAAAACAGGCATTCATACTTCAACTAGGCTGGCCCTCATTGCTCCTAAGAAGGAGTTGAAGGAAGGTGATGTCCCTGAAATTGAGTGGTGGGACTCTTATATCATCCCCAATGGCTTTGACCTGTGAGTTTGTTGGTTAATACCTTTTCATAAGGCTAGAGTTTTAATGGGAAAGATGGTACTTGTGCATTAAGTAAAAAATTTAAATCCAAGGAAGATAGATAACCATATACAAGCTCATATATTTGTAAAGAATATGTTGTATGGGTTGTTTTAGTTTTTTCGGTTGATGTAGGAGGATTGGGCACATATAGTCTAAATAATCTATACAAATCTGTAAAATTTCTGCTTGCTTTGTTATACATTGTTATTTGTTTTTACCATATTTGTTTTCTTAATTATCTTCTTTTGCTACTTATAATAGGTGTTTACATTTCTTAAAGATCCAGTCCTAGAATAGAGCAAGGATTCTTAGTTGATGGGGGAGAGAATGATAAATAAAGCGTATAAGAAACATTTGGCAAGCTTCAATCATATCTGCTCCATTATTCTGATACATGGCTTTAGGAGACTGTCTCAGCCTTTCCTTATGCTTCCTTTGTCAGCCTCTGTCCCAGCGAATTATTGTTACTAATGAGAGAATAAGTGTCCATCAGGGGTGTTAGGGTAGAAAAAAAAGGTTGACAATGACTGGTGTAGAGAGTGCATCCAACCTTAGTGGGACCATTTTGTCATCTTGAAAATTATAAGTAATATATTACATATTATAGACATGCAAATACTGTAAAAAGTTCTAGAATGCATTATGGGGGGGTGGATTTTTTCATTGTGTTTCTGAGATTCCCTCTCTCTTGGAATCATCTCTACCCACATATCCTGTTTTCCCTTCTTCCTCCAATTTTAGTACAGAGGAAAATCCCAAGAGAGAAGATTATTTTGGAATCACGAATCTTGTTGAACATCCAGCCCAGCTCAACCCTCCAGGTAATGTAGAGATTACTCAATCAAAGCTCTAGAGAAGTATTAGCCAATAGAAATTTATGTGATAATGGGCATGTTCTCTGTCTGGGCTGTCTATACTATAGCTGCTGTGCACACATGACTATTGAGAACTTGAAAACCAAGTTGCATTAATACAGCTGAGGGACTGAATTTTTAATTTTATTCAATTTTAATTTAAATTTAAATAGTACATGTAGTTAGTGGTTACAGTGTTGAACAGTGCAGCTGTAGAGCATTGAGGTCTAATCTATAGATGGCCTCACTGATGTATATTACAAATTGGGCTTTTGCCATAGTGTTGACTCCCAACTCTAGTACACCACCATTAAACTCCTGGCCCTCTTCAATCTTCTTTTTCTTCAGCCTTTCTCTTTATCATTTTTGTAGTGAAAGTCTATTGGCTCAGTCAGAAGAGATGGGTTTTAGTTGTGGCTGTGAACTAGCTGAATCCCTTGGGTAAATCACTTATAATACAGAATTTCCTCATATGTAGAGATAATACTGATATTCCCTCTTAAGCAATCACAGAAGATTTTAACATTTTCATCAAATTTGAGATGAATAGAGGAGGTTAGTTTTTACTCAGTAAATTTACTCGGTAAATTTGCTTGCCAGTATCTCTAATAAGTTCATAAAAATAGATTGAGACCCTGTGATAATAAAAGAATAATAATCATTGAATTATACTTAATCAGAATGTACTTAGCTGTCATCAGCATGAATCATTAGAAGAAAGTGGGGGATTTTATTTGTTTTAACAAATTGAGTAAATCTGCTTTGGGAGCTCAGAAGATTTTTCCCAATCCCTATGACTCTTAAATTATAAATTTCCTAATGTTGGCCAGTGGTTTTCAAATTGTATTCCATAGGCACGTTGAGGTTCAATAAGTAGGATCCAAGTGGGATTCTGGATACCCCCCACCTACTCCAAATCCTCACACAGAGCAGCCTGAGCAGCTCTAATTTTGTTTTCTGTATTTGTCACATTTCAGTTTATAAAAGGGTTCAACTGCTTAAAGAAAAACAAGTTAGAACATTACTCATGAAAGATAAGAATGCTTTTGAGGGGCTTCCCTGGTGGGGCAGTGGTTAAGAATCCGCCTGCCAGTGCAGGGGACATGGGTTCGAGCCCTTGTCCAGGAAGATCCCACATGCCGCAGAGCAACTAAGCCCGTGCACCACAACTACTGAGCCTGCGCTCTAGAGCCTGCGAGCCACAACTACTGAAGCCCATGTGCCTAGAGCCCGTGCTCCGCAACAAGAGAAGCCACTGCAATGAGAAGCCCTCACACTGCAACAAAGAGTAGCCCCCACTCGCCGCAACTAAAGAAAGCCTGCGAGCAGCAGTGAAGACCCAAGGCAGCCAAAAATAAATTTTAAAAAAAAAGAATGCTTTTTAAAGACATAACTATAATACCATTATCACGACCTAAAATTAACTAAAAGCAAACTAGAGGTCCTTTCTTTTTCTTTTTTTTAATCTTAATTGGAGTATAGTTGATTTACAATGTTGTGTTAGTTTCAGGCGTACAGCAAAGTTAATCAGCTACACATATACAGATATCCACTATTGTTTAGATTCTTTTCCCATATAGGCCATTACAGAGTATTGAGTAGAGTTCCCTGTGCTATACAGTAGGTTCATATTAGTAGTGTGTATATGTCAATCCCAGTCTTCCAATTTATCCCTTCCCGCTTACCCCCTGGTAACCATAAGTCTGTTTTCTACATCCGTAACTCTGTTTCTGTTTTGTAGATAAGTTCATTTATACCCTTTTTTCAGATTCCACATATAAGTGATATCATATATTTGTCTTTCTCTATCTGACTTATTTCACTCACTATGACAATCTCTAGGTCAATCCATGTTGCTGTAAAGTTTCTTTTAATGTGATTGATATTCACCTGTATCCCTCTAATATGCTTATTGCTTTGGTACATTCATTTCTCTGCCTGACAGTCGACAATGACACACCAGTTACTCTGGGGGTATATCTGACCAAGAAGGAACAGAAGAAACTTCGAAGGCAAACAAGGAGGGAAGCACAGAAGGAGCTACAAGAGAAAGTCAGGCTAGGCCTGATGCCTCCTCCAGAACCCAAAGGTACGTATCTTAGAGGCAGGGAAGAAAGGGTGACGAGTTTATCTCTGTCATTCTAGAGGAACTTTAGCATCTCTCTATATTTGGGTGCTTTTTGTTTCTCAGAATCATTCATTGGTTTTTCCTTTCCTAAATTTTCTATTGTCTTTGCTTATTAAGACAGGTCAACATAGTCATTGTAGATGTCATTTAAGGCTTTTTTTTTTTTTTAACTAATATTGACCATAAAACATTCCTATACTCCTGGAAGAATAATAGGCTTGAAATTCATGAAGATAGTAGTTGGAGTATTTGCATAGAGTTGCTATGTACATAATTCTTAAATGTTTGAAAAATGAAAATGCAGTTTAAAAAACCTCACTCCTGTAGTTTCCATTATCAGTAATATTTTGAGTGAGCACTGTTATGTATAGGATCTTTCACTAAATGCTATGATGAGAGTGAAAAATGCCAAAGGGCTTCCCTGGTGGTGCAGTGGTTGAGAGTCCGCCTGCCGATGCAGGGGACACGGGTTCGTGCCCTGGTCCGGGAAGATCCCACATGCTGCGGAGCGGCTAGGCCCGTGAGCCATGGCTGCTGGGCCTGCGCGTCCGGAGCCTGTGCTCCGCGACGGGAGAGGCCACAACAGTGAGAGGCCCGAGTACCGCAAAAAAAAAAAAAGAAAAAAAAGGAAAAAAAAATGCCAAAGAAATTAAGTTCCTTGTCTTTCGTAAATTTTCAAACAATGTGAATAAATGCATACCAGTTATTTAGATTAATTATGTGACCTCCCTCAAATGCTGAATTAATTGGATGGGCTTTCAAGGTAAGAGTATTTGGAGGAGGTGAGTTTTGAGCAGAGATTTGAAATAGATGAATGATATGAATTAGTAGAGAAGAGATTGACAGGTTATCCTAGCTGGAGTAATGACTTACGAGATTGATTTCTATCATCTCTTCACTGCAGTAAGAATTTCAAATTTGATGCGAGTATTAGGAACAGAAGCTGTTCAAGACCCCACGAAGGTAGAAGCCCATGTCAGAGCTCAGATGGCAAAAAGACAGAAGTAAGTGCCATGGGATTGGGTGGAAACCCAGGGCAAGTACCTTTCCCAGACTCTTCTGGGGGATCCATATTTGGAGGGAGGGGAGAGTTCTCCGTTGCTCTCTCTTTCCCTCAGCCCTGCCTCTGATCTTCAATGCCTTTCTCACTTGTGGATGTCCTTCCTGTCACGACAGAGCGCATGAAGAGGCCAACGCTGCCCGAAAACTTACAGCAGAACAGAGAAAGGTCAAGAAAATTAAAAAGCTTAAAGAAGACATTTCACAGGGGGTACACATATCTGTTTATAGGTAGGTGTCCAAACTGGGCCAGCCTTTTCCTTAGAAATACCAAAACATTTTCCAGGTGATTGAGGCAGAATCACTGGTGTAAAGCATACCTAATAGCAGCTCTACTCTCTTCTAACGACCCTAGTGTAAATCAAGAGCTAGTAGATCTTTTTCATTGGTGAGGGTTAAAAACTTAGTCTTCTGTCTCTGAGGTCTTAGTGAACTAATACTAGTTCTGAAGAATGAATGAACGAATATGCTTATTCAGGCCAAGATGTGAACTAGGGATCATTCATACTTTATGAAGCATAAAATATTATTTTTTAAGGAAGCATTAAAAGTCTTTTTCCTCAGTTAACTATATCCTTATCCTAATGTATTGCAGTAATCCTTTTATTCCCACTCCAAAGTGGACTTTATTTATTTATTTATTTTTGATTTATTTATTTGTTTTTATTTTTGGCTGCATTGGGTCTTCGTCGCTGCGCGGGCTTTCTCTAGTTGCGGCGAGTGGGGGCTACTCTTCATTGCAGTGCGCAGTCTTCTTGTTGTGGCTTCTCTTGTTGTGGAGCACAGGATCTAGGCACTCAGGCTCAGTAATTGTGGCGCACGGGCTTAGTTGCTCCGTGGCATGTGGGATCTTCCCAGACCAGGGCTTGAACCTGTGTCCCCTATTGGCAGGTGGATTCTTAACCACTGCATCACTAGGGAAGCCCTGGACTTTCCATGTTGTAAATATTTTCTACCTTTTCTGTTGATTTAATGTTTTCATTTTATTCTTTTATGTCAAGTACATGTGTATCTTCTGTTTAGACGTGCTCCTGTTTAGTTCTTTTATTATAAAAACGGCACATTATTATAAAAGTAGTGAATGCTTACTAAGATAAAAAACATTCTAACAATACAGAAGGACATTTACTGAAAAAGTCCCCTTCCTATTCTCTGATCCCTTAGGACCACCCACTGTGGGTAATTGCCACTGACAGTTTTTCGTATACTCTTCAAGAAATTTTTCAGGCATAGCATTGTGACTACTTTATATTATAAGCACCTAGAGGGCAAAGAATTTGTTGGTCTTTATACTGTCAAGAACAACTAGCATATAAATATTTTTGGATGAAGGTAAATATCTCTCCTTCATTCTTAGAGTAAATTTTGATTACCTGCTATTTGTTTTAAAGTGTACAGTGCTAGACTTTGAAGAAGTTTAAGACAGTAGAAATACTTCTGGATTCATCATTTCTACCTTTAAGCATTAGTATATTTGCTTACTCCAAATGCCTTTGTTTTTAGAGAGAAAACTATTTTGGATCCGTTTTTATTTGCCATTCCATTCAGGCAACTGCTGATGCTAAAATGAAAGCCATAACTAAACTTTCCCTTCTCCAGAGTTCGAAATTTGAGCAACCCAGCCAAGAAGTTCAAGATTGAGGCCAATGCTGGGCAGCTGTACCTGACAGGGGTGGTGGTACTGCACAAGGATGTCAACGTGGTAGTAGTGGAAGGGGGTGAGTCTGAAAAAATTGAGGCAACCGTAGGCCTTGAAGTGATTAACATGGTGGGAAGAAAGGAGAAAAAGATAGTATTTTAGAGCCATACCTGGGTTTAATATCTTGGGCCTCTGTTTCTGTGTTTATTGGAGTAGAAGGACCTAAGATGTGGTTCCTGGGATTGCTTCAGCTACCACATTAATGTCTGAGCGTTGAATGCACACAAACGTTCTTTCTACCCCATTGTCTTCCACAACTCTGGCAAAATTCTCCTTCTCTGTTTTTAGGCCCCAAGGCCCAGAAGAAATTTAAGCGTCTTATGCTGCATCGGATAAAGTGGGATGAACAGACATCTAACACAAAGGGAGATGGTGAATGGGGGTTAGAGGGGATTAAGTGGGAGGTGGGATGGTACTCTGTCCATTCATCTGTTCCCTCTCTCTGACACTCTTGCAAATACCAGATAATGTTTAAGAATTTTAGAAAGACCCATTTGGACTTTAAGCATGCTAGACATTCATACAGTATTTATTATATGATCATATGCATGAGTATTAGTTATTCTCCTGCCTGTCCTTTAAGGCCTTTCTACTAGCTGGTTTCCCTGTTAGCCCAGACTCTGGATACTGGCTACATGAGTGTATTTAGTTTGTGAAATTTCAGCAAGCTGCGCATTCATATGTGCATTGTCTATATTATATAACTTTTTGACAAAAAGTTTTTTAAAGGATTGAGAGCAAAAAATATTTTTCAGATCAAAAAAAGCTCTCTGCTTCATTCAAGAAAATAAACTTTTATTCTTTTGCCCAAGTTTATCTTGTATATTTATTTGACATCCTTCAGGCCATCTTCTTCCATCAATATTCATTCTTCCCTTCTTTGAAGACCTGAGTTAGCATTTAACATATGCAGAGAACCTTACTTTTCTTAACTTTGGCCCTTCTATACTTTTCTTTCTTCCCTATTTTTGTACTTAAACTACACTTTTTACTATAATTGATCTATATTTTATTTTGTTTTGCAAGTGTTCCTAAGATATTTTCATTCATTATATCTGTCCTCCTTCATTAGACTAAAAACTCCTTGAGAATGGACTCTTGTCATTTTGGCATCTGAAGTGCTTAGGACAAGTTTTTATTGTTCTTTTATTTATCTCCTTATTCCCAGTACCTGTCACAGCTCTTGACATGTAATTGGTCCTCAATACATGTTTGTTGAATTAATTAATTTCCCTACCTGTTTGGAGATTTCAGTCTAATTGGGGGGAAATAAAGAGTAACAGAAGACATTTGATCCCAGTACATGAGAAAAGGTGATGATATTTAAAAGAATTTGGGTAGGCTTGAATACTGTTTGTTTAGGACCTAAATCTTGATGTCTGATCTAAGTCTAGAGCAAGATTTAGCTAATTGTCTTTTCCAGATGATGAGGAATCTGATGAGGAAGCTGTGAAGAAAACCAACAAATGTGTACTAGTCTGGGAGGTAGGTGATTAAACACTGAAGCAGGACTTTAGCTAATTCCTGATTGTTTATATTATGCAAATGGAGCAATATAATGGTAAAACTAAATAATGACTAATCCCTTAAGTAATTTGTATTTCTTTTTGGAATTCATTGTTAAGTATTTGGCAGCAAATCCTTCCTGATTATATTTTAGTTAAATTGATGGGCATATACTTTATGCCATCTGGGGAAAAGTATGGAAACTGGTGGCAAGAATACAAATTCTCGATTTATTTATTTCACAGTCATGGATATGAGACTTGGAAAGAGGGAAATGAATCGTAGAATTTTTCTTTGGATATAGTGAAAGAAGTACTAGACTTAATACAAAGTTGGGAGTCTGGGCAGTATCACTTACTAGCTTTGTAACTGGGCAAGACACTTAATGTCAAAAACTGTTGCTTTGTCTATAAAATGTGGATATTATTTTCTCCCTATTGTCAGTTTTATTTTGAGAACCTAATTTGATTATTATGTAATGATGCTTTGCAAAATGTGACTAAATCACTCTTAAAATGGAATTTTTTTATGGTTATACAATTCTTTCATCCCTCAAATTTTCTTAGTGAGCCACACTATTCTGAAGAATGAATGAATGAGTGAATATGCTTGTTCAGGCCAAGTTGTGAACTAAGGATCATTCACCCTTTGTGAAGTGTAAAATATCATCCTATTTCTCCAGGAAGCATTAAAAGTTTCTTTCCTCAGTAACTACATTCTTATCCTGATGTACTGCAGTAATCCTTTTATTCCCACTCCAAAATACATTTTATACATTGTAAATATTTTCTACCTTTGTGTTGATTTAATGTTTTCATTTTATTCTTCTAGGTTGCATGCGTGTGTGTATCTTCTATTTTTTAAATGTGCTCATATTTAGTAACTAGTTCTTTATTATAGAAGTAGTACTTTGGGACTTCCCTGGCAGTCCAGCGGTAAGACTCCGCACTTCTCCTGCAGGGGGCGTGAGTTCGATCCCTGGTCGGGGAACTAAGATCCCACATGCCATGCGGCATGGCCCGAAAACAAAAAAAGTAGTACTTTACTCCCAAAGTAGTGAATGCTCATTAAAATAAATTCTGACAACACAGAAGATCACTTACTGAAATAGTCCCTTCCAATTCACTCATTTTTTAAGACCACTCTATAGGTAATTGCTACTGTTTTTCATGTATCCTTCTTCTTACCCCAGATTCCTCCAATTTATGCATACTAAATAGGTAATAATAACCATAATAACTGTTTCTGTGTCTCATAAGTCCCCATATGCATATTTAATATCCCCCAGCCCCTTCACCTCTTTAAAATTCTGTTCCATTTATCTCTGAGAGTCCTCAGGAATTATTTCTCAGGTTCAGAAATAAGCCAAGTTGTGCTTTAGCCTCCTTTTTGGAATCTGATCCCTGAAAGCCTCTAGCACTTTGTGACTGCCATTGCAGCTAGTCCCTTTGGTGAGAATGCAGTTCCACTAAGTACTGAATCTTTCTGTTGTAGTTGTCTGCAGGTTATCCCCCTTGGCTCCCATTCCTCTCTCCCCCGAACCCCTGGATTGTTCTTTGTCACTGGGCCCCAAAACCTCCTGCTTATATACATGGTCTCACTAAGTCTTATGAAAAGAGTCCTTTTAGCCTCTAACTCCTTTCTCCTTAAATGCCCAAATTTGGAGGCCTGGTGGGAGGCAAGTTCATCCCATCTCACCCTCCGTAGTCCTTCCTGACTTACTCTTCCATCCAGGCACCAGAGCACAGAACTCCTCATCTTCCATTCAGTCAAAAAAACAAACCCATACAAAGTCATGAAAACTCAGCAAATATCCAAGGGGGTGGAGGTTAGAATTGTTTGTTTTGTTTTGTTTGTTTAATATTTATTTATTTAGGCTGCACCAGTTCTTAGTTGCGGCACTCGGGATCTTTAGTTGTGGCATGTGGGCTTCTTAGTTGCAGCATGCATGCGGGATCTAGTTCCCTGACCAGGGATCAAACGCGGGCCCCCTGCATTGGGAGCATGGGGTCTTACCCACGGGACCACCAGGGAAGTCCCTAGAATTGTTTTTACCATAAAATTATGTTCAGGTAGGCACATTGCTACACAGGTGTTATTAGGTTTTATAAAGGAATATTATATCTGATTTAAATTAGAAATTGCAGTGTTTTTATTAAAAATTTTGTCTCTTTCCCAGGGTACAGCCAAAGACCGGAGCTTTGGGGAGATGAAGTTCAAACAGTGCCCTACAGAGAACATGGCTCGGGAGCATTTCAAAAAGCATGGGGCTGAGCACTACTGGGACCTTGCGCTGAGTGAATCTGTGTTGGAGTCCACCGACTGAGACTACTGCAAGCCCTTGCCTCTCCCTTCTTGCCTTTGTCTCTTCAGTCCTCTCCCTTATTCTACTTCCAAACCCAGCCCTACTTGTGTGTGTGATCTCAGAACTGTGCCAGGCTGACATTGGGACAAAGGGAGAACACCTTGCTTCCTTCCCCAGACAGCCTGGTGCTGCCCTTTATTCCCCTTATGTGAATATGATTAAAGAGTTATTTTTAAAGTTGGTATGATATTTTTCACACGTTCAAAGGTATTGGAGTTTGGGTCTTCAGGTGATCTTTTCTCCAGACTTCTAGCAATTGCTGTGGAAAAAGAAAATTTTGTCATTGATATTTATGAATATATAAATGGATGAACAAATGGATGGATGATTGGATAATGGAAATTTCTGACCTCATCTTAGAGCAAGAATGATAAATACTGTTTTCCTGGAGCAGAGTGAAGAAGGAAAAGGTATTAAGTGGATAGGGGAGAGGGAATTTCCATCTCTTAACCTTCAGTGGATAGTCACGAGGTTGACAGATTACTTCTGGTCTTGGCTGAGTAGTCTTAACAGGAAATTAGTTCCTCATGTGGGTGAATATATGAGAAGGTGTGTCGTGGGTGAAATGGACACAGAAGGAGAGTCCAAAGAGGATGTTATGGGTCAGTTTGTAAAAGGGAATAGGATTTGGGAATTTAGCCTATTCTCTTTACTAATTAAAGAAACCAATCCTTTTCTAAAAGACAATGTGTAATTTCTTTTTCCCACCCACCCCCAAGAATCTGACAAGATGCAGTTCTGTTTAAGCATTTAATGTTTCTGGTTTGATTTTAGGAGTATTTGGGTCAGAATAAGTATCCATAGAAGTCCAAAATTCTTACCATAAATATCGTTCCATTTCATGTTGCCTGTTGAGGATGTATTGAGAATGGATTGAACATAGGAGCCATTAGAGTTCCTCCCTGCTAATTGGAGTTTACTAGGAAGTAGTGTCAGAATGAATACTTGACCAGAAGTTAAAACATTCTATGTTATCAAATTAACCTCTTTAAAAAAAATGTGGGGACTTCCCTGGCGGTCCAATGATTAAGACTCCATGCTCCCAAGGCAGGGGTCACGGTTTGGATCGTTGGCTGGGGAACTAAGATCCCACATGCTACATGGCACAGCCAAAAATAAATAAAATTTTTAAAAATTAAAAAGTTACTGTTTCAGGCCCTAGTTAGAGTTCCAATTTTAAGGCAGTATTAGAGAGTGCTAGGATAAAAAAAGTGGAAAGAGACAAGGGACTGCAAAAGGCCTTAAGGAAAAACTATACAACCTCTTTTTTAGAGATAAGCAAACTATAACCCAGACAGATGACATTACTAATTCCTAGAGCAGGAAGAAACCTAAAAAAAAAGCCTATATCTGTGAGACTTAGGAGCTAGAGAATTGATATTTCGTGATTTAAGCAAATCCAGGGGAAAACATTGTCAGAAGTAAGTGCTTTTGCTTTTATTAAAGGATTTATTACAAATATGCGTGTAAATAATTTATATACAACTTCAAAAATGTATTGTTTGCTGAAGACCTAAAAGGAGTCTTTTTGTTCATTATAAAGTTCAGTAAGTTCCCTACATAAAAGAATGAGTTCCAGGGCTTCCCTGGTGGTGCAGTGGTTGAGAATCTGCCTGCTAATGCAGGGGACACGGGTTCGAGCCCTGGTCTGGGAGGATCTCACATGCTGCAGAGCAACTAGGCCCATGAGCCACAACTACTGAGCCTGCGCGTCTGGAGCCTGTACTCCGCAACGAGAGGCCGCGATAGTGAGAGGCATGCGCACTGCGATGAAAAGTGGCCCCCGCTTGCCACAACTAGAGAAAGCCCACGTACAGAAACGAAGACCCAACACAGCAAAAATAAATTAAAAAAAAATATTCCATTCCGAAAGCATGTTCATAAGTCCAATTTGTTCGTACATCCAACAAAACCCAATTCACAATTGCTGTACTGTAATCGGTTTGTAATACTTTTCACAAAGTAATACATAACAAAACATTTTGAATCTTACAGTACAGTACCTTGAGAAGTACAGTAGTACAGTACAACAGCTGGCATACAGGGGCATGTTTGCATCTTTGAAAGTTCTGAACTTGAAGGTTCGTCTGTAGGGGGCTTACTGTACCCATAGTGAGACTTAATCCTTGTTTTAAGTCTTAACTCCCTGTACTTCAGGTGGTTTTTTAATTTATCTGATCCTGTACTGTATTAAGCATTGTGCTCGATATGCATTGCCTCCTTTATCAGAACAAATTTATGAGGAAAGTAGATTTTAGAGGTGAGAAATCTGAAGCTAAGAGTAAGTAATTTGCTCCAAGGTTATGGCTAGTAAGTGATGCAGTTTAATTTGAACCCAGGTTTGACTAGAACCCAAACTTAGTCCCTACACATGCTGCTTCATTTGTGAAATAGGTGGTAGGGACAGATGTGTTCTTTCAGATGAATACTAGACTCAGAATAATTCCTATCTTGGGATGCTGTTATCACTTAGAATACATTGTGAACTTTAGTAATTTCTTTCATAATCTGAAGTTATATCTTTAGTTAACGGCAGTTATTTGTCCTCTGTAGCGTTCTGGAGAGAACTTTAAAAGTCATTTGGAATTTATCATGGAGAATTAAGTGAAATGATCAAGGTAGATAATAGCTTTCTTTGTTAAAAAATGCAAATATAAAGTTACTGGACTGATTTGTCCTTCCTATATGTGGCTTACCTTGATGAATTTCCAGAAATATCTTGAACAATGGCAATATCATTGTAATATAGGTACCAAATAATTATTTTTGGATAAGACAATTCAGTCATAACTAACACTGTTTAGCAATCAGGGTGCTTTTGCATGTTATTCAATGCAATATTCTGTAGTTAACATACATGTAATTTTATTCAGGGCAGAAAATGCTACTGTTCAAAAGATTCGATCCAGTTGGAATGATCAGGGAAGTTTGTCTGAAAGAGGCAATTTAAGATAGTTCTTGAAAGAGGCAATTTAAGATAGTTCTTAAGATAGTGCCTGAAAGAGGCAATTTAAGATAGTTCTTGAAAGATAGGTAGAATTTTGGTAATAGAAGAGGATATTTTAGGCAGAATTAATTATAAATAGAAATTTACAGGATATATTTAAGGAAAAGGAACAGTTTGGAGCCCAAGGAACCTTGGAGGAAAGGCATTTGAGATAATACTGGGAAGTTAGATTGGAACCATTGTGGAGGGTCTTAAAAGTTAGGGCTTTTACTTAACTTGGTACATAACAAGGAAGAAGTTTTTTGGTTTTGTTTTTTGAGTACGGGAAAACTAGGAGATTAGTCTGGTAATGTATATAAGCTGAAGAGATATACTAGGAAGCTGATCGTGATGCTGTTGATATGTAGAAAGGTGATAATCTTTAGGTAGAGGGCAAGGGAATGAAAAGAAGGGAATTCACGCAAGAAATATCTAGGTAGAAGTCTACAAGATTTGATAACTAGTTGAAGGGGTAGAATCAAAGATAACTAGGATATCCAACTTGAATAAATCTGAATGCAGGTGATAAATTTAATCTTTGGGAGAGAATGAGCATAAAAATGAGAGAAGGGCTAAAAATGGAACTTTGGCAAACACAAGGGGGTAAGAAAACTAGCAATGGGCGGAGAAAGGATCCATTTAGTGGGATCTGATTAATGATTGTATATTTAACAGAAGCAAAGGGAAATGAATTTTAAGAAAGATTTAAGTATAATAAATAATAGCTGACATCAACATCATCAAGCCTTTACTAAGCCAGGCACTACTTTAAACACTGTGCACACATTAACTCATTTAATAATTATAGCACCACAGAGAGTAAATTGCCAATGGTAAGTGGCAGTAAAGTAAATTGCCACTCGCAAGTAAATTGCCAACGGCAAGTGGCAGAGCCTGAATTTGAGCAGTCTGGTTCTAAGTGTCTTACTCTAAACCATTGCACTAACAGAAAAAGCTGAAGGCTGAGACTGTAAACAGTGCACTGGAATTGGCAATTAATAGATCTTTGATGCTTTTTAAGAGTGTGCTTCCTCAGCACCTATTGCAGTGCCTACCTATTTCACTGAGAAAAGAGAAGCAATTGAAGAGAATTTCTGCACATTCTCACCAACACATCTATCAACCTACCTGAATCTCTCTACCTAGATTCTACCTTCCTGTTACAAGAAAGGAACTGTCTATGGACCTATCACCTGATCCTATCCTCTTCCACTTACTCAAGGAAATCAGCCAGCAATTGTCCCATCTCTATCCTGTATCAACTGTAGCATCTGATAATAGCTACATCATTTCCCACCTTGGAAAAAAGAAATGACCTTTTGAACCCACATTTCCCTCCAGCTTCAGCTCCATTTCTCTGATCCCATTTTATTTCTTGAAAGAGTTGTCACCACATTAACTCCACATCTCCCATTCTCTCTAGAACCCTCTCTAATCACTTCACTTCCTGGAAACAGCCCTTGTCAAGACCACCAGTGACTACTGTGTTTGCCAGATTCAGTGGTTATCTCAGTCCTCAACTTATGCAACCTATGCAGCAACACCTGACACAATTACTCCCTTCTGCTTGACAAATATTCATTACATGGCTTTCAGAATATTACTTTCTGGGTTCTCCTTCGCTGGTCATTCATTTTCAATATCCTTTGAAACTTGCTCCTTATAGCCCAGTCCTTGGTCCTCTAGTCTATCTATGCTCACTCACTTCTGGGCAACCTCATCCATCTCATGGCTTTAAGATCATCTATATACTGACAATTCTTAAACTGATGTTTCCTACCAAGAACTTTTTCATGAACTTTAGACTCGCAACATCTGGTGCCATTTATGCCTCTGATACTCAAGATGTTTAACTGAAATCCCGATTTCTACTCATTTCTCACAGGACTGCTCCTTCCCCTTTCCTCCCCTAGTCCGTCTGAGAAAATGGCAATCCATTCTCCGAGGGAACAATATCACCCCACACGGAGAAAAAGTTGGCTCTTGGGGGATGAAAAAGTTTTAGATATTACAATGCTTTGTCACCTTCCAAAGCTCAACTCTACCAAACAAAATCTTACTCATTTAATTTCTCTCATTTTCTTGGGTGTGACACAAGCAGCAATGACATTGAGTTCATGGAAGATACAAAAATTGTATGCAAAGTCAGTAAGCCCGTGTGTCACAACTACTGAGCCCGCGTGCCTAGAGCCCGTGCTCCGCAACAAGAGAAGCCACTGCAATGAGAAGCCCGTGCACCGCAACGAAGAGTAGCCCCTGCCTGTCGCAACTAAAGAAAGCCCATGCACAGCAACGAAGACCCAACGCAGCCAAAAATAAATAAATAAAATAAAGTTAAAAGTTCACTAAATTTTTTTAAGAAATTAATTTTTCAATTATTTTACTTCTGCTGGAAATATAACAGTTTTGAATGATTTTTTAAAAACTCATTCCCAGGCTTCCCTGGTGGTGCAGTGGTTAAGAATCCGTCTGCCAATATAGGGGACACGGGTTCGAGTCCTGGTCTGGGAAGATCCCACATGCCGCGGAGCAACTAAGCCCGTGCACCACAACTACTGAGCCTGCGCTCTAGAGCCTGCGAGCCACAACTACTGAAGCCCATGTGCCTAGAGCCCGTGCTCCGCAATGAGAAGCCACAGTGATGAGAAGCCCGCTCGCAGCAACTAGAGAAAGCCCGTGCGCAGCAACGAAGACCAAATGCAGCCAAAAATAAATAAATAAATAAAATTTAAAAAAAAACACTGATTCCCTGGTGGTCCAGTGGTTAGGACTCAGCGCTTTCACTGCCATGGCCCGGGTTTGATCCCTGGTCAAGGAACTAAGATCCCACAAACCGCATGGTGTGGCAAAAAAAAAAAAAAAAATCAAAAACCGATTTCATTGCTATTATGTATTTATATAAATTGTTAATTTACATATGTAATGCAGTGAATTACAATTTATATACATAAATTACATTAAAGTTTATTCAGCAAATACAGTTATAAAGTTAAATATTATTAGCGTTAAAATTTTTAAGTTTTGGGACTTCCCTGGTGGCGCAGTGGATAAGACTCCATGCTCCCAGTGCAGGGGGCCCGGGTTCGATCCCTGGTCAGGGAACTAGATCCCACATGCATGCCGCAACTAAGAGTTTGCATGCCACAACTAAGAAGCCCGCGAGCTGCAACTGACCAGGCACAACCAAATAAATAAATATCAAAAAAAAAAAAAAAAGAAGAATCATCCAGTGGAAGAAAGACATCAAAAATTTTTTTAATTTTTAACAAAGATTTTAGTCACACTTAACTCTGCATTGAATAAGAAGTAAACTTCATGCTTACTCTTGTATAAAGCACAAATATACAGACAGTACATAAACAGATATACAATATAACTGTGGTATTAACATTTCATGGGGGTTGGGGGAATAGGAAAAAATATCTAAGAAGAATCTTTAGGGTCAACAGCAATGGAAAAAAAGGCTGAGAAACACTGTTCTAGTTAATCAGGTCAGAAACCTTGGTGTCATATTAGACTCTTTTTTTTTCTTCTTCTCATATTCCCCTTAAATCCATGAGCAATCCTTTCGGCTCTACCTTCAAACTATCCAGGATCTGACGCCACTCCTCTTTTTTTTTTGCCATGCTAGTAGAAGCCACCATCATTTCCTTGTCTGGATTACTCCAATAGCCTCTGGTGGCTCTGCAGTCAGTCTATTTTCAACATAGCAACCACTGTAATCTTTTAAAGAGAATGCTATGTAACTTTTCTGCTTACAACTGCTCTGCTTAAGTGTTCCCCACCTCAAAGTTAAAAGCCAAAGTCTTTACAGTGGCCTTCCAGGCCCTACATGAACTCTCTCCCTTCACCTCTCAGATCTCATATTCTATCACTTGTCCTCTACTCTAGCCACAATGGCCTCCTTGTTCTTCCTCTAATATATCAAGCCATTGCTGTTTTAGGTCCTTTACACTTGCTGTTCCACCTGCCAGCATGTTTTTCTCCCCCTCCCCCATATTTGCTTGGTTACCTTGTGCTCAACATTCAGATCAAGTATCGCTTCCTTCCAGAAGCCTTCCTTGATCACCAAACCACCATTCCCATTCCCTTAAGGACCACACACACAACCCCTCTCTCTTCCTTACCTTGCTTCATGCTACTTCATAGAACTTATTACTCCCTGATATATTTTTTATGGTCTCCTACCAATAAGCCCCAGAAAAAAGGGATATTTGTCTATTTTGCTATGTTACTCCCCCACATCTAAAACTGTACTTGGCACAAGACGTTCAACAACTTTTTGTTGAATTAACAAATACTATACGTGAGCTTGACAAAACAGGTTCCCTGCCTCAAAAAACGTGAGTCTACTGGGAAGACGTGAAAGAATTAAAATACAATAACTGCATGTGTTCAGTGGAACAAAGAAGTCTCCAAATCTGCCCGGAGAATTTACATAGGCATATGCAATTGCACGGTTAATCTAGGTTGTGCTAATCAATGTAATAATAAATATCTAAGGCTTTTGTAAACTATAATGTATTATGCAATTGTGAGACTGTAACATATCTGGCGAAGGTGAGATCACATCTTGCCTTTTATTGTTTCCGCGTCTCGAAAATTCTACGGGGAAAATTTTCGTTTCACTTCATTTACTTCCTCTTCCTATAATCCAAAAAGTCAAGTGGCTGTGAGTGTTAATGTCCCAAGGGAGTGTAAAAAATTGTTTGGTCTGGGAGTCTGCGTAGTGACTGGCTCGCTGCAGCTGGCGCATGCGCATCCTCTGAGGCACTGCAAGATGGCTGCTAGCTACTTTGTGGCGCGTCGGTGCCCCGAGGAATTAGCAACAGCGGCGGCGGCGGCGGCGGCAGCTGCAGGTGCCAGAAAATAACAGTGGCCGCTGAGCGGTGGGAGTTTCTCGGCCCTGCTGTATGAGCTGGACAGCCCCAAGGGAGACACCTCGCTAGGAAGCAAAACGCGGGGCGGAGCGGTGAAGCCCCTCCCCCAACCTCTCCTTAGTTTGACCAACTCCCTCTCCCACCCTTCTCTCCCCGTTTTTCCTCCCAGCCCGCTACGCGCTGGCCTACTGCGCAGGCGCACGAATACTCGAAGCGCCTCCTTAGCCCTTGGGGCTTGTGGGCTTCTGCGCGCGCTTCCCGTTCTTCTCCCTTGATTGGCCAGATTGCCCCGCCATCACACCTCCCTCTGCTTTTTCTAGGTTGAGAAGGAAGCAGGGGGGCGGGGCCAAGCAGCGCGTGCGCGATCGTGTTGCTGTCCCTTTGCTGCTATTGCGTTGCAAAAAAAATCCTGACTAGGTAGCCTTGGGCCTTTCTGTGCTAGAGGATCTAAAGGAGAAAGATTTCTGCAACTGAAGGGCCAGTCGGGTAGTATTAACTTTAAGATATTCATGCCCGCTCTTAGAGGAGTGTGGGGAACGGCCTTAAGCGTTGAGAGCCGAAGAGTATAAAACCATTAATTTCCGGGCCAGGCGTTTAGAAAGGCTTTGCAGGACCTGTTTTCTGCGCAGTTCTTCCGTGATTACTGACTGGTTTAAACACAATCCCTTGAACAATTCCGATAAACCGTCGAAATCCGCAGCCCCTCTTTGCAGCGTGTAGGAGCCGCCAGCGTGCCCAGCAGCTGGTCCTCCCGTCCTACCTCCAGAAGAGCCTAGCGCGTGCACCATCCCCACCCCCTGGCCCCCCTCCCCACCTGCGGCTTTCACGCACTCGCAGTGATTGTTTTGCCCGCTCCCGCCGCCGCCGCCGCCGCCGCCGCCGCCGCCGCCGCCGCCGCCGCCGCGGCCGCCAGAGGAGCAGCAGCGCTTGTGCAAACCGGGAAGATGGCGGCCGGCGGCGGCGGAGGCGGCAGTAAGGCCTCCTCCTCGTCGGCCTCTTCGGCAGGGGCTCTGGAGTCCTCGTTGGATCGAAAATTCCAGTCGGTAACTAACACCATGGAATCTATTCAAGGCTTGTCGTCTTGGTGTATAGAGAACAAGAAACACCACACTACTATCGTCTACCATTGGATGAAGTGGCTCCGGAGATGTGAGTGTTGGGGGGTGACTAGGGAAGGGAAGACTGGGGATGGAAGGAAATACTACCCGAAACGCTTAGGGTTTCCCTGTGGAGCCGCTGCATTCGGTTGGGGTTGTTCATATTAAAGCTTCGACCAGAGTGTACTCAAACTCAGACCCTGTTCCTAGCCGGGATTGTCCTGAACTGCAGGAGGCTCATCATTTCTTGGATTTTATAGCGACTGACTTGGTGTGACCTTGGGCCTTTGGGCCCAAATCTGTTGAGATTTACATGTTGTTTCAGAGCTTTGTAAGGTGATGTTGTTTTTACTGAACCTTCACAGAAATTGTTGCGTCCGTTTATTTCTTATAGGCCCTGACGTGTTAATGATTTCTTGTTTTCCTGGTGATAGACACGCTATGGTTTAAGCAGTAGTAAATGCACCTACTTCGCTGGAATATGTGGGACCATTCTATTTTCCACTGACCTAAAACGTGTGATGTGTAATAAGAAGGGCCTTACCTAGATGAAGAGGTAACGTGAGCTCCACATGGAGCTGAGGCGACCACCTGAGAGGTTTTTGTAGCTATGTTTGCTGCAGTAAAATACAGGCTTCTTGATACAGACCGGAAACAACCGTAGTCAGTATCGCCACTAACACCATAAAATGGAAAACATATCCGGCTACTTTTCAACCAGTTCAGATACCTTTTTAAAGAATAGGAATTGGTTTCATAGGTAATCAAAACAAAGAATCAGGAAGTGTGCTTTTTGAATAGGTACTACTTTTTTACCCCAGTTAATTGCTTTTTTGTCTACATCGTGGAGTTTTTTTCACTTTGCTGCGTTACTGCAGAAAAGAGGTCTGTTAGACTGTCAGGAAGCATGGATTGCAGAAAATTTCAGATCGTTTAGGACAAAGTGTGGAGAAGTCATTTGTTGCTTCCTGCTGAGAAGAGAGGGTTGACCCTAAATCCATGTATATCTATTTGAATTTTAGGTCTGCTTCCTGTCTATGGCACGTCACCAGTGAGACCCATCATTCACTTAATTCTTCTTATTCCACTTTTGCTATTGCCCCTATAGTGTTTTAATTTGTGTTTACTTTTAGGGAACAGATGGATAAAATTCACAAAATCATAGACCCCAAACTTCAAATCATTTGTGTATAAAGTTATTGTTGGGAGAGATGTTTTGTGGCTCTTTGAATAATATATGCAGAAACAGTTGTATAACCAAGGCAGGATTACCTATATTTACCAATAGCAGATCAAAGTTACTTTCTTTCCAAGAGGTAAAATTAGAACATACAATATCAAGTACCAGTCATTATCAAAGACTCACATAGTAAGTATCTAGTATGTACCCAGCCCTTTGTCATTTACAATATATCTAGTATCTCATTATACCTTAAACTAACCCTAAGAAGTAGATTTTTTAATAATTGATTTACAGATGTGGAAACTAAGCCTCAGAAATGTTAAGTAAGCTGCTTAAGTTTATACAGTAAAATGGTGGAGTTGGGTTTTGACTCCACCATATCAGATGACAGTGGCCACATTTAACTTTGTAATGTTTTCATGATTATTCTTTAATGTTTTTGGTATACCAGTGGTAGCAAGCAGTGCTCAAGCCTGAGGACGTATTCTCCTTAAACATATTTTTCTTCCTGTTTTAAAACATTCTTACTTTTTCTACCTTTGGGCTCTGGTGCTTTAACTGTATGGTTACATCATTTGCAAGGATAAGTTGGTAGCCATCCCTGCCTGTGGGATTACAAATGCAATTACAATATATTTTTTACAGTCAGCGATAACGAGATACACTGGAGCCAGAATTTTTCTGCCTCTACTTTTTTTTTTTTGCCTCTACTTTTGATATTGTGCCTGAGCTTATTTCCCTTGTTGATATTTTAAGAGTGAAAAAAATGATTGCTCTAGGAAGACAGTACTTCATTTGAAGTGCATTATATACAGTTTGTATAGTTCAGTGCTTTTGGCTTTCTATAAACCTGATTTTTTTTTGTCTGGTGGAATGCAACTTAACTTTCTGAAATGGTTAAGGGTAATTTGTAGTTGTTTTATGTTTACGTTGAGTGAACATCGTTTATCTTATTGTAAATAAAGCCTTTTGAGAGAAATATTCAGGAGATTGTTGTTAGAATTATTTTAGTTCGAGTTTGGTTTTTAAGTCAGCTTTAGGCAAATTTGTGAAATAGGTGTCTTTGGCATTCCCAGCCTTTCTGTCCATTTTCCTGATGCCACTTTTGCTTCTCCTTTTTTTCTTTGGCATCCATTATTTAGTAACTTATATTTAGACCTCAGTGGGAGTTTAAGTGACTATGTTAACTCTTCCTGAGATATTTTCATTTTTATCCTTTATTTCATAATGTGTAGTAAGAGACTTTTGTTCACTTTAAAGGAAATACTTTAGGGAGTTCCCTGGTGGCCTAGTGGTTAGGATTCTGGGCTTTCACTGCCATGGCTCAGGTTCAATCCCTGGTCGGGGAACTGAGAGCCCGCAAGCTGCGCAGTATGGCCAAAAAATAAATAAATAAAAATTAAAAAAACAATAAAGGAAATAACTTAGAGAAGGCAAGTAGTCTTCCTGAAGCACACTCCATGGTGGGTTATACTGATTTTTTTTTTTTTTTTTTTTTTTTTTTGGTGGTACGCGGGCCTCTCACTGTTGTGGCCTCTCCCGTTGCGGAGCACAGGCTCTGGATGCGCAGGCTCAGCGGCCATGGCTCACGGGCATAGCCACTCAGCGGCATGTGGGATCTTCCAGGACCGGGGCACGAACCCGTGTCCCCTGCATTGGCAGGCGGACTCTCAACCACTGCGCCACCAGGGAAGCCCTGGGTTCTACTGATTTTATTCAGACTTGTTTTAATTTGTTTGATTGAAGCTTCCATTACTATCATTTTTCAAAAGTGATCTTTCTGTAGCATAAACAGATGTCATTTCTGTGCTTTAAAATCCTTCAGTGATATCCCATCGCAACAGGCTTAAAGGGTTAAACTTCTTTTTACTACAAGTAAAAGGTCTACAAGGTCCTACACCACCTGCCCTGCCTACTACCTCTAAGGCTTCTTCTAATCCTATCTTTCCATCATTTAGATCCAAGCTCAAATATTACCTCCACAGAAAGGCCTTCCCTAATGATCTTATTTCAAATGGTTCCTTCAGTTGCATTATAACACATCACTTTATTTTCAGTATATGAAATTACCTTATTTATTTGTTTATATGCTTACTGTTTATTTTCTTCCACCAGATGACATGGCTGTGTCTTCTTTGCTGCTACATCCCCAAGCAACTAGAACAGTGTTTGGCACACAATAAGTAATCAGTAAACATTTGCCAATATAATTTTGTGAAATAGTTAATCAAGAACTTGAATTGTTTTAATTTCTGTTTATCAGAAGGCAGCGTTTATAATTTAGTAAAAGAAATGATAGGTATGGTTGTTGGCAGTTTCAAAATATGGCTCTTATATGGGCTTGATGTGCAATTTGACTAGACTGTCATTTCTGTATTTTGTTCATCTGTCCCATTTTTAATGTAACATGGAAATAAGTATGGAAAAGTAGAAAAACACAGACTTTAGAATTAGGCCCAGGTTCAACTCTTAATTCCATCAGTTAATACCTGGGCACAGTACTTAAACTGTGAGTCTCAATTTCTGATTTGTGAGTAGAGATAATTATCTCTCATAGGCTTGTTGTCTAGATTTAAGAAGATAATGCACATATTTTAGTATAGGTCCTAGCATATACATATATGTTCAGATTATTTATTATGGTGACAACGATGATGTAGATAGTCTTAAGGTCCTGACTATTCGAAATAATTACTTTGTTTTGGGAACAGTGCTGGAAATTACATTCCCAGTCAGAGGGAGATGATTTGGACCAGCCTTTCTGTAGTGAATTAGCAAGTTCTCTGAAGAACTAGTAGGACAAAATGGAAAATACTGTGTTCATGATATCTCCAAGTTGTTTTGCTTCTAACCATTGAATGGGTTGGCCTGTTTTAGAAGGTGTATGAGAATTGAAATGAGTTTTTGAAGAAAAGGGGGTTATAGGAAAGTAGAATCATTTGTAGAACAGAAAAGCTGTTAAGATTTCCCTTCAGCTGTTTTTGGTACGAACTTTAAGTATGTACAAGATTAGAAAAGTAATAACATTCCTGCCACCACTGATCACCCCACTTCAAAAGTAGTTATCTTTTTAAAAATTAATCAATTAATTTATTTTTGGCTGCATTTGGTCTTAATTGCCGTGCGTGGGCTTTGTCTAGTTGCGGCGAGCGGGGGCTACTCTTCGTTGCGGTGCGCCGGCTTCTCGTTGCGGTGCGCCGGCTTCTCGTTGCGGTGGCTTCTCTTGTTGCCGAGCACAGGCTCTAGGCGCGCGGGCTTCAGTTGTGGCTCGTGGGCTGTAGAGCGAAAGCTCATTAGTTGTGGCCCATGGGCTTAGTTGCTCCACAGCATGTGGGACCTTCCCAGAACAGGGCTCGAAGCCGTGTCCCCTGCATTGGCAGGTGGATTCTTAACCACTGCGCCACCAGGGAAGTCCCAGTAGTTATTTTAATGGCCGATCTTTTTTCTTCTGTCCCCTTTACTTTCCCTTCTCCTCCTCATTTGAAGCAAATCTCAGTACAATCTGGTATTTTCTCCACAAGAGAAACTGTTACATAAATATGGACTGTCCAAAAAAAACCTCTTAATACAGGATTAATTTGTTGTAGTGAATTCGAAAAGTGCAATTTACTATTTTTGATGTATGGCAGTGGTTTCTCAGATCCTTGAATGGACCGTGAAGCTGGTAATAATTTTCTAGCTAACTTTTATTAAGTGCTTATTATGTGCCAGGCACTGTTCCAAGCATTTTACACTTATTAATTCATTCAATCTTCATAATTCTTTGAAGTAGTTATTGTTATGATCCCCACTTTACAGATGGGAAAACAGAGGCACTGAGAGGTTGAGTAACTTGCCCATGGTTAGAGAGCTAATAAGTGGTGGATCCAGGATTCAACCCAGTCATTCTTGATTTAGAGCATACACTCTTAGCCATTGTACTACACAGCCTTTCCTATTCATAAAATACTTTCTACAATATTAGGCCATGCAGATTAACTAGAATATCTACATTTTGAAGCTTTGTGGGTATTTTTGTTTTTATTTTTGCTTTCTGTGGGAAAACTGATTATCTTGTATAGATTTGAAGTTCTGATAGTCATTTATAATTTTAAAAAAGGGAAAACAAGTTGAACATGTTAGTTACTAAAGTTGTTTACTTGATAAAAATCTCTAAATGTTAGGTTTTAGATAATAGAAGGATTTTTTTGGTGGCAAAAAGTTTGGGGTACCACACTGGTACCTCCATTGGTCAGTGGAGAGTGAAGTCTATAATCTTGTATTTGATATTGCACAAATCTGAGTGTCTGGAACTATTTTTTGCAGCTCTGGTATCTGAAATGTAGCTATTCCTTTAACCGTTTACTTTCCTTGTAATTCATCCTTTGTAGCAGATATGTTGGCTACACATATAGAGTATAACAGTACTGCCATAGCTTTTTAATCACATATCACATGTATACAAATATAGATGGACTAGGTACAAATTCTTACTTTAAGTTCCAAGATGAATTTTGCTTACAAATCCCTAGTTTACATTCAGTTCTTTTAACAAATATTTATTGAATACCTACTGTGCCAGGCACTGGGGACATAAGCAGGTGAATAAAATGGAGAAAAATTTTTGTCCTCTCAGAGCCTATACTGTTAGAAGAGGAGACAAACAACAAACAAACAAAATATTAAATATATTAGAAGATAAAAAATATTAGGAGTGCTAAAGAGAAATATAAAGCAGGGAAAGGGAATACAGAGTGTTATAAGAGTTTGCAGTTTTAAATTAGGTGCTAAGGGAAGGCCTCACTGAGAATGTGACATTTGAGCAGGAAGGTGAGGTATAGGCAATATAGATAGGAGAGTGTGAGAGGAGAATGTTCCAAAACAAAGAGAACAGAAAAATACAAAGGTCTTGAGGTTAGAGTGTGCCTGGTGAGTTGAAGGAACAACAAGAAAGCTTTTGTGGCTGGAAAGGAGTAGTGAAAGTAAGGATTAGCAGATGAACTCAGATTATGGTGGGTGATATGGCAGGAGGGGCAGATCACAAAGAATTTTATAGGCATTTTTGGTCTTTTATTTTGAATGAGATGGGGCAGAGGAGTGATGTGAACAGATTTCTGTTTTTAAAAGATCATTCTAGTTGCTGCAGAAATAGGGATGCCGGTAGGTGGCTATTGAAGTAATCCTGGGATAAAATATTGGTGGTTTGGACAAGCTTTATAAGAAGTAATTTAATTCTAGACCTGTTCTGAAGGTAGATCCAAATGGCTTTCTAGATGAATTAAATGTGGGGTAAGAGAGGAGAGTTTTCAAGAATGACTCTGGGGTTTTCTTGGCTGAGTGACTAGAAAGAGTTGACATTTATTGACAAACTTCACTCATTTAAAGTGTACAATTCATTTGTTTTAGTATATTCACAGAGTTGTGCGACAGTCACCACAGGGTATCTGCTTAGTATGTAAATTGTCCTTAGAGCCATCAGCCTGGAAGAGATGTACTAGGTAGTAAGTGTAGATAGAGAAGTAAGTGTAGTAAGACAGAGTAATAAGTATAGATAGAGAAGATGTCCAGAGAGAAGGCTCTGGGGCATTCTGGTATTTCAGATACCTCTTTCTGCTTACTTGGTCTAATGTGTTATTGTGTGTGGTTCTTTCTGAGGTTCAAGGTAAACTTTCAGCTTCCCAAAGAAGTAATAAATCTATTTTGATCTCTTGCATATTTCTACTCTTGGGTTAGGTTTAATGGCACTTCTGGATTAGTTAGGCATTAGGTCTGTTATAATTCCCAGTTGTAAAATTATTGCACAATCAGTCTTCTCTCTGCCCTTTGGATGCCTAGGTCACCTTTTCTTCCATCCATTGCCCTAGGTTCATAGAGATGTAGATAATTTCCATGTTTTCTGACAGTGTTTCAAAACATGAGCTACCGTGATTATTACATGAGATTATTGTAATGGTGTATACTAAATGAGCCTTTTTATGTGTATTATGAGACTTTACAAGCAGTTATATTCTTCATTTAGCTGCTTTGTCTCTCAAATGCAGAAGGGTTGTATTATATACATGGCCTTAGGTGGATTTAAAGCAATATGTAAAACATACTTTTGCTGTACATCCCATAGTAAGCTAAATGTTAAATTATATATCAAATAAACAATCCCATAAATCAAAGTGTGAAACAGTATTGACAAACTTCAAGTGATTTTGTGGTGTGGAAATATCTTGAAAATTCCATTGGAAATTTCCATTTCCAATGTAAAATTACTAATATTAACATTTCCTTAAACAGGCCACCCCAAAATTACAGTCCTGTTGGTAGAGAAGGGGTGAGTGTACGTATGTGTGTAATTTCTTAGAGAGTGGAGACTTCTGATTTTATTCTTAGTGATTTGGCTTCCTGCCTTTCATAAACTAATAAATAATAGATGCATCCAAACTCCCTTTTCTCCTAAGCTTTTGTCATTCAGTTATGATCTTTCTTAAAAATTTTATTTATTTTTTAATTAATTAATTTTTTTAACCCCCCTGGCATCAGTCATGGACAGATAAAGCCACAATTCCAAGATTCCTAACACCCTGGTCTCCGGATTCAAGGTACAACAGGCAATAGTCTCTGTCCACCAGGCAGGTGATGGAAACCAGTTTGCAAGTGTGAAGCTAGCTGGTGGGAAGATAAGGAGGGGGCTGAAGGGGCTGTGAGGCTCTTTTTTTTTTTTAATTAATTAATTTTTTGGCTGCGTCGGGTCTCTGTTGCTGCGCGTGGGCCCCCTTCAGCTGCGACAAGCTGGGGCCACTCCTTGCTGTGCGCCGGCTTCTCATTGCGGTGGCTTCTCTTGTTGCGGAGCACAGGCTCCAGGCACACGGGCCTCAGCAGTTGTGGCTCGCGGGCTCCAGAGCACAGGCTCAGTAGTTGTGGTGCACAGACCCAGTTGCTCGGTGGCATGTGGGATCCTTCTGGACCAGGGCTCGAACCCGTGTCCCCTGCATTGGCAGGCGGATTCTCAACCACTGCGCCACCAGGGAAGCCCAAGTTATGATCTTTTCTTTTAATCTTTTTTTTTTCCACTTTTCCCAAGTGTTTAGTGTTCTACAGCAGTACCTTAAAATATTTTGGGTTAGTTGTTTTAAAATTTCATCTGAGAACTAAGACTACATGAGGTTTTTTAATGTGTAGAAGGAGCTCAGAGACCCTAGTAAAAAAAAATTACTCAAAAACTTAACACTGTTGCACAAAACACCTTGACTGAGTTTCTCATCTGTTTGTCAAGGAAACAAAAAGGAGTTGGTGCTTTGTAGTGCTTTTGATTCCACTGCATCCACAGATTTTAGTTATAGAACACTGGAGAGATGCACATCTTGTGGAGAAGTAGTAGAACCTAGTTACTCCTTCTGGGAAAAGGCAACAATTCCATTTGTGCTTTAGAACATTAAAGTCTTTCTGGCTAAGATAAAGATAGTCTAAAAAAAGAAACGTTTTTCTTGTTCTCTTAGAAACATTGAAATAGAGGCTGTTTGATGAAAGAAATAAAATGTTTAATATGCTGGGTTTAAATTTTGGTTGCAGCCTTTTATCTTTCTCTCGTCTCTCTTCCTTCACTTCACTTGCTAGTGATTAGTTTCACTTACTTTCACCCTATGGTTCTTTGGTACCCACCACAGGTGGCCGGGGGGAGAAAGGAGATTGACTATTTCCTTTAGTGAAAGTTTCACTGTTAGAAGGGAAAAGATTTTTTAATGTTAGGCATTATAACTTACCATTTTTAATTAAAAAAAGACCCGAATGGATCCTGTGCTGTTTTTGTGTTCCCTTTACTGTCATTATAGTTTTAAAATGGTAGCATAACGCATTATTTTAAAATGATGATCTCTGTCCAAGAGGCAGTCAGTATTACTTGAGTTATTAACATTTCTTTTATAGTGTATTCCTGTGTCCAAAGATACAGAATTCAGAAAATTAATTTAAGAATATTGGGTGCTTACTCTATGTAAAACTTTGTTAGGTTGCTCGCTGAAAGAGATGGAATTATAAGGAACTTAACGTTTCATAACTAAGATAAGAATTGAACAAAAATAACTTGTTCTGGGAAGTATGATAATATGAGTTTTTATATGCTGTACCAGTTTCGAAGAGTTATCACTTTTTGGTTGGAGTGAAGGTATCCATTCACTGAGCACCCTTACTAGATATCAAACATATACATACATATATATATATATACATATATTCCTATAATCCTAACATAAGCTCTGGAAGGTAGGAGTTATCCCCACTTAAAATTCTTATAAACCGAGGCTTAGGGAAGTCAATTGATTATTTTGAGGAAATTGTCAGACCATTTTTATAGTATAGGAAAGGGAAACTGCCTGGTTTCAGGGTGGCTAAGCATAAGCTTAATTATTTTTTCCCCCCTTGGTTTTGTTCTCTGAAGGCAGAAGGTGAGAGTGAGTGGGAGAAATACAAGAAATACGGTGGATTCAAAGCCTGAGTTGCTTACAAGTACTTTGTTATTATTTAACAATGTTCTTTATTAAGTTTCCAATCATTAATACAGTTAACTTCACAAACATTATCACTAATAGATTTAGTAATAAATAGTTAACATTTCCTGAGTTCTTATCGTGTGATCTCATTTAATATAACAATTCATGAGGTATTGATATTATGTAATTTTTATTACTTAGTAAGGCTATTAGTGATATATATGTAAAATTACGCTGGTGAAGGGAAAATAATAAAGAAAACGTTATAGATGATATAACTGAAGCACTTGAAGGCTCAGTGAGGTAAAATTAATTGTTCAAGTTTCATAGCTAGTAAGCAGTAGAGCCAGAATTAAAATCTAAGCAGTCTTGACTCCAGCGCCTACTCTCTACCTTTGTGCTAGACTGCGTTCCACTTCTTTCAAAGTCTGTTGGTATTTTGTAGTGTTCCATAGTGTGGTATATACAGTATAATGGTTCCCAAACAGCGCTTGTGCCTGTTTTTACCCAGCTTTTTTATATATTATTGACATGTAACATTGTGTAAGTTGTGATGATTAGATCATGTATAAATTGCAAAATGATTACCACAAGATGTACTTAGTAACTTTCAAGTATATAATGCCATATTGTTAACTATCGTCACCATGTTGTATGTTAGATCCCCAAAACGTATTTATCTTATAACTGCAAGTTTGTACCCTTTGACCAATGTCTTCCCATTCCCCAACTCCCTGGCTCCTGGCAACCACCATTCTACTCTCTGTTTCTATGAGTTCTGTGCCTATTTTGATGATTTCACTAAGCTGCAGAGGTGAAAAAAATTCATTAATTCGTATATAGCAATAAATTGAATACAGAAGCAGATATGAGAACTTAGCTGTCTTCTGTTGAGCCAAAACATTAGATTTTCAAGAATGTAAAACAGTGCTACTCTCCTCACTAAATTTTTTTCTCTTGCAAATATAGTTATTTTTAATAAAATATGTATAACTTATTAACTGAATGGTTTTATTATTTTTAATGAATTAATAGATATTTTAAAATTCTTAGTTTTAATTTATAATACAGTAAAGAGCATAGATGTAACTAACTCACATAAGCAAAAGCTCTTTGGGGTCTTCAGTAATTTTTAGGAGGGTAAAGGTATCCTGAAACCAAAAGGTTTGAGAATTCACTGATTTATTGGTATGTTGTACAATGACCTTTATCAAGTTTCTGCAACGTACACATCCATTGTCTCTCATCTTAATACTGTGTATTGCCCAGGGGTTACCAGATGTTATTTTATAACCATTTAATTACTGTTTTTTAATTTGTGAGATCATAAGTTTGATAACTTCTTATTTTGCCAAATAAGGATGTAAAATACACTACCATTTATATTATCACTATCATTTTATAAATTATCACTTTATATGAAAAATTTGCCTTAATGTCCTTGTCTTTCAGGTCTTAGCTCATCTCCTTAGAGGTTGATCCCTATCGTCCTAGCCAAAGAGCCTACCCTACCCCCCTTTGCTCCTATCTATCATTCTCTTATTGCATCACCCTATTTTATTTTCTTTATATACCTTTTCCCATTATAAGATATTACCTTATTTATTTGTTTATTTACTGAGATGCATGTCCCCTCTCACCCTCAACTAGAATGTAAGCCCATGATAGCAGGGACTTTGTTTTGCCCACCACTACATCCTCAGCACCTTGAAGATGGTGTAGAACATAGAAAGTGCTTAATGACTTTCTTATATCTGACCACAGAGCACACTTCGAGAATTGTTGCTATAGAGGTTTTACATAGTTTTGTTTACACAGCTTTACATATGTAGGGGGATATACAATATTGTATAGTGGTTAATTGGCAAAGTACATGGGCTTTGGACTCCAATAGGCATTATACTTGTTACTTAACCTCTTAAAGCCTTTAAATAGGATTAATAATAATACAACATACCTTATGTGATTGTTGGTGGTATTAAAAAAGATAATTCAGGACTTCCCTGGTGGCACAGTGGTTGAGAGTCCGCCTGCCGTTGCAGGGGACATGCGTTCGTGCCGCAGAGCGGCTGGGCCCGTGAGCCATGGCCGCTGAGCCTGCGCGTCTGGAGCCTGTGCTCCGCAACGGGAGAGGCCACAACAGTGAGAGGCCCGCGTACCGCAAAAAAAAAAAAAAAAGATAATTCATATAAAGTGCTTTGCAAACTACCTGACATTTAGAAAGCTCAGCACTGTACAACAGAAATTAACACAACATTGTAAATCGACTACACTTCAGTAAAATATATATATATATATATATATATATATAAAGAAAACTCAGCAAATGGTAACTACTGTTGTTTTTAAATGCAATTATGGTATGTATTTTTATTACACCATGTTTCATGCAGGCCTGTGTGCTTAAGCTTTAAATTCTTCCAGTTAATCCTGCATACCCTAGGTGAAATTTTAAGGTTAATAATCCAAAGGAATGAACACAGATTTTTTAGGCCTTTTTATTAATACTAGAGAATGCCTGGAAAACACACTAATTTGGAAACTATTTATCTATTTTGAGTATTTCACGTACCTATTTGTGTAACAACATCTTGCAGTTCTAGAAGTTCATAGAATTTAAGAATCTTTCATATATTTTTATAGCTGTTGTGCTAATATGTAAATGCATCTCAAAGAAGGGATTTCACAGGGACAGCAATATCTTTAGTGCTGCTGGATTTTTAAAAATAACCTATCAAAAACAAGGGGTTTATAAAAATTTAAGTTGGAATAATAAAGACCAAATATTAATCATATTTTCATTTAAAATTTTAAATTTGAAATTAAAGATTTTTTTAAAAGAAAATTTCATTTCAAGACACATTTTGGAAGATCAATTTTACTTTGTTTTAAAAGTCTTTAAAAACCTGGTAATAGAAAAGTGAATAGCTTTTGAAATCCATTTATAGGTCATCCTTACACATATATACTGTGTTTAGTATAAACTAGGATAAGAATGCATTTCTATTCTCCTGTTCATTCTTATCCTCAGATTGCCATGTACAGTACATATGTATAAACTGATAAATGTGGATAAGATACAGAGAAAATAAAACATAGCAATAAACAAAAAATATGAATTTGACTTTGTACAACAGCATTTTCTAGAAAGTTGTGATGTTTAGTTTAGGTTGTCACTGTCAAAACTTAGGTACTACGAAGTTAAAGTTAAACCTGTTTCATGCTGCTAGACTTTAGTACCTTTAATAAAATGCTTCATGAATTTCCAGAAGGAGTAGGGGATAGGCTGTTCAGTATTCTCCAAACTTATTTGACCATGGAGTTCCTTTCTTTTCTAGCCATCTCATGTGATTACTGTTCTACGGAACACACATTGGGAAGCTTTGTTATGGATGTTTTTCTAGGAAACCCCCAATTAAAGAGCAGAGAGAACCAATTTATATTTGTGTGTAGTAAGAAAGGCTTCATGGAGGAAACAGTTGTTCAAAAAAGATGTGAAGCAGGTGAAAGAAGGCATCTCAAATACAAACAAAGGTGTAAAAGAATCAGAAGCAGAGAGTGAACAATCAGAAGTACACATAGACAAGTGAGGATGGAAAAGACAAAGAGAAGCAAAGAAGCAGTAAAAACCATGATTTTTGAGACATGGTGGGGAGGGGAAGGTATATTGAAAACAAAGTAACTATGTATGTATAGGCACAAAAGCTACAATAGATAGTGATTGTAACACTGGACCAAAATCACTTTTTTGTAATACTGGTATTAGTATATTTTCGGATTTATTCAAAGCTTTTAGAATTCAAAAATTGAAGTTAAGTCTGTGAGCCCAGATTTTTAATGTATTTCATATTTTAAAACATCAAGTAAAAATGTAAATTTATAAAAACATAACTATTAAGCATAGATTATCATTGTAATGTAAATCATCAGCTCCTCCTGGTTTTGCTGCTTCCTTTGACTTTGGTCTTTTTGTCTGAGGTACCTTTATAATTGCTTTGTGTGATGTAGCTGGTTGGGTTGGACTTTAGTATCTTCTTGCCATATTTAACTCCCCTGACCAGTGCTTTCGGAGCCACCTGTCTATGTTCAGTAGTTCAAAATTGCCGAAGTTTTGACTTCTTTCTTGGCCAACTTGGGAAACGTTTCCCTAATGGAGTTTAAATCCTTTCTTTTCCCTAGGAGAGATTCTTTGTTATGGAAGGTTCTTTCCCTCAGGTTCAGACTCTCCCTATAAGTGGGCCATGACAAAGGTAGAGGGGGGTGAGTCAGGGGAGTTTCCTGAACTGCATAGGAAGTAGGGTAAGGAGTTTGTGGTGAAAGTGAGAGGAATGGGGGTGGGTGAGTAGGTAGGAAAGAGATAAAGACAACTAAGGACAACGAATGAACTGCTTTTGTATTATGCCAACAAAAATATTGTAGTTTGGTCTTTAAAATAGCAATACCTGAAACTGATATTACAGTTTGCAAAAATAAATGATAATATGTTTGGGGGAAATGTTCAGGAGCCACTATAATAATCTAACCAAATGACAGATTTGAAAGAATATAACTGGTAGTGGAGAGGACAGATAAGATCTAAGAGGTATTTAGAAAGTAGAATTCGGCAGAACTTGCTGACCAGTTGGATGTACGGGATGAAGTTAGAGGAAAGCTTGGAAGATGGATCCTGTGGATTCTGTCTTGGGTGACAGGAAATTTGGGAGGAAATAGATGATAAAAGCAGGCTTGCACACATGGAGTTGGAGTGTCTGGAGGGCATCTGAGACAAGTTGTTTAATAGATAATTAACCATTTTGATAGTGCTTATAATCCTAATATTGGCTAATATTTATTGACAGTTATATACTTGATGCAATTCTAGGAGTTTTTTGTGTATTTTGTCATGTAATCTTGAGAAAAACCTTTGAATAAGTGGGTACTATTATTTCATTGTATAGATGAGAAAAGCATCTCATTGTATAGATGAGAAAAGGTCATGCAGTTGGAAATAGGGGCTGGGCTTTGAAACTAGTCCTGACTAACTTAAATATGTTCATAACCACTATATTGTATTTGGGAGGGAGCTTTGGACTAGAGATGGAGACTTGGGAATTGTAATCATATTGGTAGTAGTTAATGAATGAGCACTTCAAGGGACACAGTATTTTAAGTGAGAAGAGAAAAGGGCCAGTGAAAGAACTTGGGAAACACCAGAGTTTCAGAAGAAAAGGTGTCCTAGGTAGAGGAGAAGATCAGAGCAAAGTAATTTCTCAGAAATTAAAGGAGGAGAAAGTTTGCCAGTGGAGTTTCCAAGGAACATGGTTCTGGGAAAAGGCATGATTGTACTGGGGAGAAGGGTGAATAGGACAATTTCTGTTTCTGATGATATGACAAACTAGATATTTTGCAGAGAGACTACATTTTTTTTGCCCTAAAAAATAACTAAATCCTGCAGAAATTGTAACAAACATAACTTTTAAAAATAAACTTTATTCTAGAATAGCTTTAGGTTTACAGAGAAGTTGCAAAGATGGTATAGAGGGTTCTAGTATACCCTGCACCCAGTTTCCCCTGTTGTTAACATCTTACATTGGTATATGGTACATTTGTTACAGCTGATGAACCAATACTGATAGGTCATTATTAACTAGAGTCCATACTTTATTTGTGGATTTCCTTAGTTTTTGCCAAATGTCTTTTTCTATCCCAAAATCCCATGCAGAATTCCACATTACATTTAGTCATCATGTCACTTCAGGCTCCTTTAGACTGTAAACAGTTTTGAGGAGTATTGATCAGGTATTTTGTAGAATGTCCCTCTATATGGATTTGTCTGGGGAATTCTCTGGTGGTCTAGTGGTTAGGACTCTGCGCTTCCACTGCAAGAGGGCCTGAGTTTGATTCCTGGTTGGGGAACTAAGATCCCTCAAGCCGCTAGGTGCGGCCCAAATGAATAAACAAAAATATGTGTTTGTCTGATATATATATTTTTTCATGATTAATTGGGGCTATAGGTTCTTGGAAAGAACACAGGAAAAGTGCCATTTGCATCACATCGCCTCAAGAGTATCCTGTCAACATGACTTATCACTGATGATGCTAACCTTGATCACCTGGCTGAGGCAGTATTTATCAGGTTTCTTCACTGTAAAATCTCCCCCCACCCCCTTATCAAACTATACACTTTGGAAAGAAGTCACTGTGCACAGTACACACTTAAGGAGTGCAGAATTGATGTTCCACCTCCTTGAGGGGGCAGTATCTTTGTGTATGGAAGGTTACAAGCTTAATTTTTAATGTATTACTGAGTATGCTAAAAAAGTTAGGGCACTCTCTAAGGGTCTGTTCTCACAAAAGTGAAGAGTCAGCTGAAGCAGGAACAATGAGCTGTGAGCAAACAGAAAAGGCAAGGTTGCTCTCAAAGGCAAATGCCCATATTAGCACTAATGGGAAACTAAGCCTTTGGCCCACAGCAAAATGGAAGAACCCTCTGAGAAAGATGATAAATTGGACCAAGGTCAGTACTACCCTGATTCTGCCATAGCACTTGCAAGTACACTTTGAGAGAAAGCTTTTTCTGGTTAGGCTCTTTGAATTCCCACAGATAAAATTCAACAGAGAATTACCAAACACAAGGAAGTAAGTCACTCTGAGTGAGATTTGATAGAAACAAACCCCTAAAGACTTAAACTATTAATGATAAGATACAAAATATAAAATAATCATGTATAAAATGTTTAAATTAATAAAAGGGGCTGCTCTTCGTTGCGGTGCGTGGGCTTCTCATTGCGGTGGCTTCTCTTGTTGTGAAGTGCGGGCTCTAGGTGCACGGGCTTCAGTAGTTGTGGCATGCAGGCTCAGTAGTTGCGGCACGCGGGCCCTAGAGTATGCGGGCTTCAGTAGTTGCAGCGCACAGGCTCAGTAGTTGTGGCGCACAGGCTTTGTTGCTCTGCAGCATGTGGGATCTTCCCAGACCAGGGATCGAACCTGTGTCCCCTGCATTGGCAGGCAGATTCTTAACCACCGCACCACCAGGGAAGTCCCAGAAGGCGGATTCTTAACCACTGGACCACCAGGGAAGTCCCCCAACAGCATTTTAAAATTAAGGTGTGTACATTGTTTTTTTTTAGACATAATGCTATTGCATACTTAATAGACTACAATATAGTGTAAACATAACTTTTATATGCACTGGGAAACCAGAAAATTCATGTGACTCACTTTATTTCTATATTTGGAACTTTATTGTGGTGGTCTGGAACCAAACCTGCGATATCTCTGAAGTATGCCTGAACTGAAAGGAAGATTTACCAGCTTTGTTATCCTAGTGAGAGAGTTAAAATGTAGCTGTTAATTATTGGTAGTTTAAGCAGATACAAAATATGTAAAAATATAGAGAATTTATACTATACTACCATATCTGATTTAAGTGACTCACATATGGAGAACCCTGTGCTCTAAAATTAGAAAATGTGCATTCTTTTTTGAACAAACAAGGAATATTTAAACCAATTAGTGATGTGTACTGGCCCCTAATGCAAGATTAGTATAATTTTAGATCCTTTGTATCATGAAGATTCATGTTCTTTAGCCATATAGTACTTTTAACTTAGAAGTTAATGACCAAAACAAAAATTTCCCCTTTGCTTGGAAATTAAAATGTGCATTTCCAGATAATTCATGGATCAGAGAATAAATCATAGTGGAAATTTAAAAATACATAGCACTGAATAGTAATAAGAACACTACATCGAAACTAATAACTCATTTTATTGAGTGCTTACCATTTGTTTATTTGGGATCCATCAGTGAATACATCAAGATTTCTGACCTTGTGGATCAATAAATATAATGAAAAAGTAAATTACCTATTATGGTAGAAAATGAAAAAATCTTATGGGAAAAAAGTAAAAAGCAGGGTAAAGGGCATTGGAATTAACGGTGGAGATTGGGGGACAGGTTGCAGTATTAAAGGAAGCACTTAAAATAGGCTTCATTGAGAGAGTGAGAATTAAGTAAAGACCTGAAGACACTGAGTTAGCTGGGTGCATATCTGGAGGAAGAGGATTCTAGGTAAAGGGAACAGTTAGAATTAAGACGCTAAATTATGAGTATATCTGGTATGTTCAAAGAATAGTGTTCCAGAACACTATGGCTAGAATGGAGTAAAAGTAGACGAGGTCAAAGAGATAAAGGAGATGGCAGATCACGTAGGGCAAAGTCTTTGGCTTTTACTTAGAGCAGAAGTAGTAACCATTGGAGAGTTTTGAGCAGAGAACAACATGCTCTGACTTACCTTTTAAAAGAATTCTCCACTGCCATGGCAAGAATAGACTATAAGGAGGAATGGACAGAAGCAGAGAGACCTATTATAAGAGTAATGTAATAGTCTAGGTGAGAGATGATGATGGCTTAGATTGCAGTGACAGGGATAAAGCTCATAAGAAGTAAATGATTTCTGGATACGTTTTGAAGATAGAACGAATTGCTGACAGTATGAGAAAAAGGAGGAATTAAAGATAATTCCAAGGTTTGTGTCCTGAGTGATAGAAGGATGGAGTTGTCATTAACTACGTGATGAAGACTTTGAGTAGACAAGATTTGGGAGAGATCAAGAGTTTAGTTTTTAACACGTTGAGTTTGAGATATCTTCTAGATACTTCAGTGGAGATGTCATGTTAGACAAGTAGGTATATGGGTCTTGAGTTAAGAAGTCTCGGCTGGGATGCAGTAAAGCTGTACCTAAGGGAAATTTGTAACCTTAAATGCAAGAGGCTGAAACTTAACAAGCTAAGCATCTTTTGTTTTAAAAAAAAAAAAAAAAAACAGGCAAAGAACAACAGAATAGGCCCAAGGAGAGTAGAAGGAAGGAGATTAAAATTAAGAGCAAAGAATAAGTACAAAAGAAAGATAAAATAGAGAAGGTCAGCAAAGACAAAGCTCGCTTCTTCAAAAAGCCCAGTAGGGGCTTCCCTGGTGGCACAGTGGTTAAGAATCCGTCTGCCAATGCAGGGGACATGGGTTCGAGCCCTGGTCCAGGAAGATCCCACATGCTGCAGAGCAACTAAGTCCATGTGCCACAGCTACTGAGCTGGCGCTCTAGGGCCCGCAGGCCACAACTACTGAGCCCGTGCACCTAGAGCCTGTGCTCTGCAACAAGAGAAGCCACTGCAATGAGAAGCCCGTGCACCGCAACAAAGACCCAATGCAGCCAAAAATAAAATAAATAAATTTTAAAAATAATAATACTAAAAAAAAAGTAAAAGATAAACCAAAAAAGTAAAAGATAAACCAAAAAAGTAAAAGATAAACCTTTGTCAGGACTGATCAAGGAAGAAAAAAAGAGGAAGCATAAATAAACAATATTAGGAATGGAGAAGGGGGCATGACTACAGATAAAGTAGAAATTTAAAAATCATACGAACAACTTTATGCCAATAAATTTGAAAACTCAGATGAAATGGACAAATTCCTTTAAAAATTAATAATCCAAGAAGAATTAGAAAATTTGAATAGCTCTGTAAGTATTAACCAGACTGAGTTGGTAGTTTGTAAAATCTTCCTGTGAAGAAAACATCAGGCTCATGGAATGAACATCTTTGGCCGGACGGCAAGAAGGTCTCAGGAGAGCTCAAAGATGAATGAGATCATATGAAAAGGATGTACGAGCTGGCTTGAAAGGGATTTTACTAGCTAACTGTGGGACAGTTTGTACATCAAAAGAATGACAGTAATGAATGAAGAAAAAACTCCCTGTGTCTATAGTTACATTCATTAAAAGAAAAGAGAAAGAGAACAAGGGGGGGGCAAGAAAGAAAAACTCTTTATAGAAGAATGTCATCTAATAAATTGCATACTTTTTGTATGTTTAATGTTAAATGACTAATATATACATATATATATATACTTTTTAAAAATTAATAAATAGCTTGTCCTAGGTGAGGACATGGAGAGACATCTGGCCATTGTAGTAGACAGTGTTCCAAATATTTGAAGGAGGAGGGAAGGTAAGAACTGAGAAGGTAGCTATGATGGATTATGTAATTAAGGGAGGGTTATTTTCAAATGAAAGTCACTTCAGTATACAGAACTAGGGAGCCATTAACTAGTTTGTTTTTTAACAAACTTTTTTTTTTTTTTTTTTTTGCGATACGTGGGCCTCTTACTGTTGTGGCCTCTCCCGTTGCGGAGCACAGGCTCCGGACGCGCAGGCCCAGCGGCCACGGCTCACAGGCCCAGCCGCTCCGCGGCACGTGGGATCCTCCCGGACCGGGGCACGAACCCGTGTCCCCTGCATCGGCAGGCGGACTCTCAACCACTGCACCACCAGGGAAGCCCTTAACAAACTTTTTATGATTATTAAAGTACATTGTAAAATTCAAACTATACATGTGTTACAAAATGAAAAGTAATTTACCCATCACTTTCCTCTATATGCCAAGTTCCATTATTAACAGTTTCTTATTTTCTTCTTATATACGTTAACATTGTTGTGCAACCATCACCAACATCCATCTCCAGAACGTTTTTTCATCTTCCCAAACTGAAACTCTGTACTCATTAAAAAGTAACTACCCATTCTTCCCATCCCATAGCCCCTAGCAACCACCATTCTGCTTCCTCTTTCTATGACTTTGACTACTCTAGGTACCTCATATAAGTGGAATCATATAGTATTTGTCTTTTTGTGACTGGCTTATTTTACTTAGCATAACGTCTCTTCAAGGTCCATCCATATTATGGCATGTGTCAGAGTTTCTGTCCTTTTTAAGGCTGAATAATATTCCATTATGTGTGTGAGATTTATATATACGTATATCACATTTTGTTTACCCAGTGTGTTCTTAAAAGAGAACCAACTATAGACATAGATTTTTTAAAATTACAAATACATCTTCAGCTTTACATTAATAATTTTTAAAGCCTAAAGGAAATGGAGAAAATGTCCATAAAAATATTGGCTTAATATATAGAATATATATATTCTTAATATATAGAATGCTTATTGGCTTAAGAAATAGAAAACCTGAAAAGGCCTAGAACCCAGCTGGTTTAGCAGCCATACGATCATGTATGTGTGTTTGCTTTTATTAACATGTGTTTTGTGGCTGAGTATTAGTTTGAAATAATTTGTTGTCTTCAAAATTTTAAACAAGGCTGTTTTTCATATCCAAGTGGATGTCTTTGCAAGGCTGCGTCAGATCTCATCAAATTAAGAAATAATCTCTGTGACTTACATTCAAGGTTGTAACTATTCAGGATTCAATCTGTATTATAGTTATTTGTCTGTGATGAATAATGCTGCTATGGATACTTTTGGGCACATGTGCAAGAGAGGAATTGCCAGATTGAAGGGATGCAACTGTTTGACTTAACAAGTATGTGTTGTCAATTTGTTTCTCATTTAAAATCCCATTAAAAGTACTTTAAAATGATCAATAAAACTGACAAATCTTTAGCCAAAGGAAAAAAAAAAGAAGATGCTAATTACTAATAGCAGGAATGAAAAAGGAGCAACAGTACAGATCCTGCAGACATTGAACTTCTAGAAGTTTTGTAGTTAGATTTTACAGTTAGGTCTGTAATGCATTTTGAGTTAATTTTTGCAAATGGTATGAGGTGTGGGTCAAGGTTGTTCTTTTTTTTTTTTTTTTTTTTTAATACGGTACGCGGGCCTCTCACCGCTGTGGCCTCCCCCGCCGCGGAGCACAGGCTCCGGACGCGCAGGCCCAGCGGCCATGGCCCACGGGCGCAGCCGCCCCGCGGCACGTGGGATCCTCCCGGACCGGGGCACGAACCCGCGCCCCCTGCATCGGCAGGCCCACTCCCAACCACTGCGCCACCAGGGAAGCCCCCTTTGTTTTTTTTTAATGGATGTCCAACTGTTCCAGTACCATTTGCTGAAAAGACTGTCCTTTCTTTATTTCTTCATTAAATTGCCTATGCACCTTTGTCAAAAATCAATTAACCATATGAGTCTATTTCTGAACTCTATTTTGTCCCATTCATCTGTGTCTGTCCTTTTGCTAATGCCTCACTGCCTTGATTACTATATCTCGTTCTGAAATCAGGTAATGTGAATCCTCCAACAAGATTTTCGAAATTACTTTAGCTATTCTAGGTCTTTTGTCTTTCCATTCAAATTTTATTTTATTTATTTTTTTAATTAATTAATTTATTTATTTTTGGCCCTGTTGGGTCTTTGTTGCTGCATGCGGGCTATCTCTAGTTGCGGCGAGCAGGGGCTGCTCTTGTTGCGGAGCACGGGCTCTAGGCACGCAGGCTTCAGTAGTTGTGGCACATGGCCTCAGTAGTTGTGGCTCGTGGGTTCTAGAGCACAGACTCAGTAGTTGTGGCACACAGACTTAGTTGCTCCGTGGTATGTGGAATCTTCCCAGACCAGGACTTGAACCCGTGTCCCCTGCATTGGCAAGTGGATTTTTTTTTTTTTTTTTTGGCAGGCAGATTCTTAACCATAACCACTGTGCCACCAGGTAAGTCCCCCATTTAAATTTTAGAATCAGTTTGTTTTTTCTAAAAATCATGCTGGGATTTTGATTAGGATTATATTGAATCTATACATTAATTTGGGAGAGAATTGACATCTTAACAATATTGAGTCTTCCAACCCATAAATATGGCATATCTGTCCACTTATTTAGGTCTTCTTTGATTTCTTTCATCAGTGCTTTGTATTTTTTTCTCTGCATACATACCTTATTTTGCTAGATTCTACCTAAGTCTTTCTTGCTGTTATAAATGGTTCTGTGTTAAAAAACTTTTTTTTCTATTATGTATTCTGCAACTCTACTAAACTCACTCACTAGTTCTTGTACCTATTTTGTAGATTCTTTGTGGTTTTTCTATGTAGACAAATCATGTTGTCTGCAACAAAAGACAGTTGTAATTTCTTCCTTTCCAATTTATATGCCTTTATTCCTTTCCCTTGTCTTACTGCACTGGCTAGAACATCTAGTTGTAGAGAAAGGGTGAAAGTGAACATCCTGCAGCTTTCAGTATTTCACCTTTATGTATGAGAAAGTCTGATCTTGGGATAGGCAAAGATTTCTTAAGACACCAACAGCACAATCCATTAAAAAATTGTTTTTATAAGCTGGACTTCATCAAAATTATGAGATTTTGCTGTGTTAAAGATGCTATTAAGAGATGTTTATAGTGGTTTTATTCATAATTAACAAAACCAAAAAAACCCAAATACCCTTCAACAAACAAACTGTGATACAAACAAACTTTAGGACATCCTTGAAATGGAATACTATCTTACAATAAAAAGAAATGAAATGTTATGTTTTGCATATTTTACCACAATTTTTTAAAAAATGACTTACGGGAATTCCCTGGCAGTCCAGTAGTTAGGACTCTGCGCTTCCACTTCAGGGGGCACGGGTTCAGTCCCTGGTCTGGGAACTAAGATCCTGAAGGCTGTATAGTGTGGCCAAAAAAAAAAAAAAAAAAAGACTTAAAAAAGAAATGAAGTACTGGTACACACACATAGATACATGTCAAATGTATTATGCTAAGTGACTCAAAGGTTATGTATTATATAATTTCATTTATATAACTCTTTGGAAAGGACAAAACTATATGGTTAGAGAGTGGGGGTAGGGAGAGGGGTTCACTAAAAATGGGCAGGAAGGATTTGGGGGGGTAATAGAACTGCGGGGGTTACACCGCAAAATTTGTCAAAATTTATATACCTGTACATTAAAAAGGGTGAATTTTGGTGTATGTAAATCAAACCTCAATAATAAACCTGATTTTTTTTTTTTAAAAAAGCAAAACACCAACACAATAAATAAGATGACTTTCTGTTTCTCCACATCTTTGCCAAATCTTGGTACTGTCAGCTCTCTTTAATTTTTTGCCAGGCTTGGGGGGCGGGTAAATGCTGTCTCTTGATCTTAATTTGGATTTTCCTGATTATTAATGAAGTTATTTTTTGATTGGCTATTCAAGATTCCTATTCTGTGAAATGCCCATTTGTTTCTTTTGTCCACATAAGAAGTTATAAGGAGTTTCTCCCAGTTAGAGGTATGTCTTTGTACTCTCTTTATGATGTCTTTTTGATGAAGAGAGGTTCTTAATTTTAATAATATTAGATTTATATATGTATTGTGGTTAACCCACTTTTTATTATGGTTGACACACTGTGTTTGGTTTAAGAACTCTTTCCCTACCTTATGGTCATAAAGATGTTCTCCTGTGTTTTCTGCTGAAGCCTTTGGTTAGCCTATTGTATTTGTCCTTATTCCATTCAGAACTGATTTTTTTTTTTTTTTTTTTTTTTGCGGTAGGCGGGCCTCTCACTGCTGTGGCCTCTCCCGTTGCGGAGCACAGGCTCCCGACGCGCAGGCTCAGCGGCCATGGCTCACGGGCCCAGCCGCTCTGTGGCATATGGGATCTTCCCGGACCAGGACACGAACCCGTGTCCCCTGCATCGGTAGACAGACTCTCAACCACTGCGCCACCAGGGAAGCCCCAGAACTGATTTTTGTATATGACATGATAGAGTTCATTTTCATTTTTTTTCCATGTAGAAACACCATTGTCCTATCTACTTTAATGAATAGCATTCTCCTTTTTCCCCAGTGATCTGCAGTGCTACCCCTGTCATAAATGTCAGTTAACACAGATCTGTGTATGGGTTCTCCATTTGGTTCTAATGGTCAATTTGGCCATACCTGTGCAAATTCCATAGCCTGTTATATGACGTCATGGTATCTGGGAGGCCACATTCTTCTACCTTGTGTCTTTTTATTCTTAGGCCTTTGCACTTCCATATAAAATGGAGAATCAGCTTGTCAAATTCCTTAATGTATTTTATTAGGATTTTGACTGGAATTCTATTGAATGTGTTGATCAATGTGGAAGAACTGATCTGATATATATGATAGTCTTACCCCTATGGTACTTCACTCTTTGTATTTAAGACTTCATTATCAGGTTATGTGGTTCCTTTTTATTTCTAACAGAAATTGTTATTTGCTAACAGTATCTACTTCAGCAGACACAGAATTTTATCAAGAATTTTTCTGTAAATATAGTGAATGATATTTACAGATTTTCTAAGATAAAGCCATCCTTAAGTTCTTGGGATAAATAAAAGACCATCTTTATACACTAATGCTGCTTCTGGCATTTTTGTGATCCACAGATCATGGGTCCATGTAATCTCAAGAAAGAAATTTTTCCAGCACAGTTAACACACAAGTCTAATTATTGATCGTAAAAAGCAAACTAAGCAATGAATTGTTTAAGCATTCATTTATTTTGGTAGCTCACAGTGAGTCAGGATCAGAGGAGATCTATTGGACTAGCAGTTTCTAGACATGGGCCAATCAATTTAAGAAAATAGAAAAACTAAAGGTGCTGAAATAGGATTGTTCGTATTTCCAATTGAGGACATTAAAATCATTACCATCATTTCATAAAGATATTTTAATTACCAGAAAAATAGGAAGAAGATAATAGAGAACCATTCTTTAACTTGGATACATTTTGCTTCAGGAAAAATAAGCTGCTATGTCCTTATTTTTCTCATTTCTCTGCAAACCAATGGAAATTTCATCACAGGCTATGGCCAGAATTTGGGAACTGCTGCACCAGGCCATATTATACTGCTTCTTGGAAATTTTTCTATAGTTATTAGATAGATGGAGAAAAAAGGGCACAGTACCTGACTTTGACAGCTGATTGGCTGACATATTATGAAAGTGTTATGGAAATTAATTCCTCTAAGTTTTTGGTAAATGTATAAGTTTATAACTCTTGGTTTCACATATACTTTCTTGGTGGTGGTGGTGACATTGATGTTGAAATATCATATGACACCCTGGTTATAAAAAGTTGATTGTTTTCTCACAAGTTACTCTTTCCTAATCTTGTGGCATCTCTCTTCCTTCTCTGTTAGAGAAGTATCAGGTGTGGAGAGTAAGGTAGATTATTGTGACATAAACTTAAGTACATAATTACCAAGATAAATTTGTTAAAAGAATTGATATGATATATTCTAAATGTACAGTGGAAATGTTTTGGGAATTAATTTGTTGGGATTAGCCACACTAGTATTTCCCTTCGTTAATGTAAATAATAAATAGTTGTGCTCATAGTCATTGAAGATGAAAAGGAATAATCTGCTTTTTTGGCCTCAAGTTAGACTATGGAAGTAGGCAGTCAGTCAACAAAACCATAATAAATGGCTAGTTTGTATTCAGCACTATGAAAGATGGAAGAGAAGTAAATGATATAATTCTGTTTCAAAGAGTTTACAATCAAGCCAAGGAAAAGCTAATGTGTGAAGCAGTACATGATGTTAAATATAAGAGCAGTGTAAGTTCAGAGTTAAGAAAGATGGAAGTGGTTTCAAGAGCTGTCTTTGAGGACCAGGGTTTTGACTTGGGTTTTGAGATGAGAATTCAAATAATGAAAGGAGAAGAGTAATGTCATTTTAGATGGAAGAAATAGTATGAACATTTTTTAAAATCCATGAACAGACAGCTTGGCTATTTAATTAACCAACATTTGAATTGTTCCTGAACAGAGTTTTGGTTATAATAACTTTTTAAAACATTTCGCTTATTAAATGATATGTACATAGTTACTCTGCATAGTTATTAGGTGTAAGCAATTAAACAACTCATATAAATTTCTATATTTAGTATTACTATAGACAAACCAAGCGTTTCTGAGGTCAGCTGAGAAGAATACTGGTTGAGTTGAAGCCCTCGGACTTCTCCGAAGACTAGGGTTCCCAAGTGATTCCGCTTCTGATTTTTTTGTAACCTAGATGTTTCACAAGCCTCCTAGATGTCAGGAGCCAGAATAGAGCAAGGGAGTCCTGGAATTGGAGGAGCTAAGAATAAAATAGCCTTTTCTCTCCCCATTTTCAGAGGCCAGGGTTAAAGAGAAAGAAACTATTGTCCTACATATCTTAATTTAGATTAGTTTAATCAAATGGCATTTTCCCCTCATACTCACCTGATATATACTAGCTTACAGGGAAGGAAAACTGGGAGAAAACAACTGCTGTTAGTGAAGTATTTGACTTGTTCTCTAGTAGGTACTATAAACAGACATTTAACATATATTATTTATTCCTTCCAAAGTCTTGAGCTATTATATTCATTTTAAGGATGGAAATAAAGGCTCAGAGACATATAATTTTAGTCAAGGTCATGACTCAGTTATTGAGGTAAAATTTGAATTGATGTATGTCTGAGTCCAATTTCTGTCTTCTTTCTGCTATACCATCCTCTGAAAGGAATGAGAATTCTGCTGTATGTATTTGAGACAGGACTCTCCTTAGCACTAAGGTGGGGCAGATTACGTTATTTATTTGATATTCCTCTTTTCACCAGCATTTTCGTATTAGTGAAATCAGGGTAAACTTGAAAGAGTAAATGTTATGAAAGAGCAATGTGGGGGGTTGTTGTTTAAGACTCTGTAATATAGACTTACAGAAGATGGATTTGGTTAACAAGGGACAGGAGTAAAAGGTTCAATCTCCTTCACATCCTAGATCATTGCTTGGTTTTATCTAGGAGACCCCAAAACATTTGGGGATAATTGATAAGAGAGAGAAACAGATAATTTGGAGCATGGGGGGAAGATGAGGCCTGGATGGGGATGATTTTAGAAGGGAGGCTTTGGTTAGTATTCATTTATTCAATAGAAGATATTAATTGTATACCTGATAAATAGTTGATTGGCATTGAGTTACCAAGCCAGTGTGCTGAAAGAACTCATGGTCTGATGAGGAAACATTTAAATGGATGTTTTAAATTCCAAGTGAAAAAGTACAGTATCTATATACAAGGTGCTTTAGCAGTATTGAGGAAGGACATAAAATGTAGTGGCATAGGAGTGTTTTCTTTTTAATTTTTAATGTATTATTTTGAATAAGTAAATACATGCCCAAATTCCAAAAAGTGTACGATAGAAAATGAATTCCTCTGTCATGACTGTCTTTATCTCTCTTGATCCCTTGGTTTCCTTCTGTAGAGGCATCACTGTTAGCAGTTTCTTATATATCTTCCCAGAGGTGTTCTCTATAAATATGAAGTATATGCTTGTTTGTACTTTTTGTACACATATACTAGCAAAGTAGACCCATCATATCTTTTTTTTTTTTTTTTTGCGGTGCGCGGGCCTCTCACTGCCGCGGCCCCTCCCGCTGCAGAGCACAGGCTCGGGACGCGCAGGCCCAGCGGCCACGGCTCATGGGCCCAGCCGCTGCGCGGCACGTGGGTCCTCCCGGACCGGGGCACGAACCCGCGTCCCCTGCATCGGCAGGCGGACTCCCAACCACTGCGCCACCAGGGAAGCCCAGACCCATTATATCTTGTTTTTGCTTTATATCTTGGAGATAGTTCTAAATGAACTATAAAATGAACTATTAAAAACAAGTTTTTTAATAGTTACATACTTTTCAGCTAGATGGAGGTAACAGAATTTACCTAGCGAAGCCCCTATTAAGAACTTTTAGGATATTTCCAGACTTTTTTTGGAAATAGTGCTGCAAGAATATCTTTGTACACAGGGACAAGCATACTGGTGGGATTAATTCCCAGCAGTCTGGAGAATGCATTGAAACTACAGACAGAGATCAGTTATTAAGAAGTTTGTTGTAGTAATGATGAGAAACTGAAGTAGGGTAGTGGCAAAAGAAATGGGGAGGGAAAAAATGAACTAGAAATTAATGTACTTCATCAATTCTAGGATGTACATCGTCTTTTCACATTTTAACATGTTTGAAAGCAGTATGTATTTTACAGTTGATGGTTTCATTCAGCTAACTGGAAGTACTTTTAAAATTTCTTGGTGGTATATAAAATGTGCATGTTATAAACAATCTTAGCTTAAATTCAGAAATACGCAGTAATAAGAAGGTAGGATTAACAGGACTTAAATGTAGAAAGTAAGGGGAAGCAAGAGGCAAGGTTGACATATTTTTTGTTTTCTCCACTTTCAATATGTAAACCATTTTTCTATTTTCTGTATGGTCTTCATATTTGATTAATGATTGTCAACTCTACTACTGGTGGATATTTAGATTCTGATTTTCTTTTGGCTCTTTACAGATCATTGATAACACTGAGTAGTTTTCTGTTTAGAGTTAGGGAATGTTTGGATTTAGTAGATTTCTAGATAATTATATATAACAATATTTAACAAATGTTCCTAGTGGCAAATTATTCAAAGAACTTCTGAGTTGATACTTCACAAATGTTGAGAGACCATTTTGAATTTTTTAGCTTAGATGTGGCTCTTTCAGTGTACATTGAAGTCATTTACTCGGGTTCTAAAATCAGTACCTAAGACAAAAGATTAATTCTTAAAATTGTGCACTAATTAAAGTACCTAACGGTATCTTAGATGGAAGTCTGGTCCCTATCTATTCTGTAGGTACTCAGAAGCCAGCTACCTTATGGGATTATTAACCAAACTGAATAGAAGACTATAGTACTCATTTTTATGAGTACTTTTTCTTTTCTTTGTATTTTCCTTCTCCTTTTTTCTAATTTATTTATTCAAGAAATAGTTACTGAAAGCCTACTATGTGTTAGGCATGGTCCTAGGTGGTGAGAATTCAACACTAAACAAAACTGACGAAAATCCTTGTCCTCATTGGGGGAGACAGGCAAAAGATAAAGTAAGTAAATTATAGTATATTGGGTGGAAAAAACAAGGGGTGATAGGAGTGTTGGTGGTTTGATGTTGCAGTTTTCCTGGTCACGGAAATACAGAAAGTCACTGAGAAAGTGACATTTGGGCAAAGATTTAAAGGCAGTGAGAGAGTAAACCATGAGATTATACGGGAAAAGAATGTTCCAAGTAGAGGGAGCAGGGAACTCAAAGGACCCTGAAGCAAGAGTATGCCAGGTGTGTTGTAGGTCTTGCAGTTGCAAGGTGGCCAGAGTGGCTGGAATGGAATGAATGGTTACCAGGACTGGGGATCAGAGAGATAATGCAAGGTCAGATTGTTTAGGACTTACAGGCCATAGTAAGGACTTTGATCTTTACCCTGAGTAAGGACGAGAGCCGTTATTGGAGGGATTTAAAGCAGCAAAATAATAATATGATCAGATTTATATTTTGAAAGGATCTAGACTGAAGTGGGGCAAAGGTAGAAGCAGGGAGACCAGTCAAGAGGCTAATTCAAGCAAAAGATGATATGACTTAAACCAGGAGGCAATGATAAGTAATAGTTGGAGTCTATGTATTTTAAAAATTTGTTATTTTTAAATAATTTCAAATTTAAAGCTGCAGTATATTACAAATACCTCTTGTGTGCCTTTCACCAGATTCCCCAGTAATTAACGTTTTACCATATTTACTTTAATCTCTTATTGCTCTCTTCATATACATGTACACACACACACACACACACACACACACACACACACACACACATTCTTATTTGAGAGTATGATGCAGACATGATGCCCTGTTTAATACTTCAATGTCCTTAAAAGCAGTTCATTTCCTTATATAGTTGTATCAATAAGCTTGCGCTGCCATAACAAAATACCACAAACTGTGTGACTTAAACAGCAGAAATTTACTTTCTCACAGTTCTAGAGGGTGGAAAGGCTAAGATCAAGGTCTGACAGGGTTCAGTTTCTGGTGAAAGTTCTCTTCCTGGCTTGTAGATGGCCACCTTCTTATTGTGTCCTCACGTGGTGGAGGAGGGTTTGGGGGGAGGCAGAGTTCCTCTGATGTCTCTTATAAGGACACTCGTGTCTTCTTATCAAGGCCCCACCATTATGTCCTCACGTAACCTTAATTACCTCCTCATAGACCTTATCTCCACATACAGTAACATTGGGGGTTAGGACTTCAACATATGAATTTTGGGGAGACACAGTTCAGTACATTGCAACAGTTGTTATGTAACATCTGTACAACCACCAAAACCAGGAAATGAAAACTGATACAGTACCACCATCGAATCCACAGACCTTAATTGAATTTTGCCAGTTATCCCAATAATGGTCTTTTTTTTTGTTGTTTGTTTGTTTTTTGCGGTCCGCGGGCCTCTCACTGTTGCGGCCTCTCCTGTTGCGGAGCACAGGCTCCGGACGCGCAGGCTCAGAGGCCATGGCTCACGGGCTCAGCCGCTCCGCGGCATGTGGGATCTTCCCGGACCAGGGCACGAACCTGTGTCCCCTGCAGCGGCAGGCAGACTCTCAACCACTGTGCCACCAGGGAAGCCCCAATAATGGTCTTTTAAAAGTCCAGGGTCATTTGTTAAGAGTTGTCATGTCTCCTTAGTTTACTTCAGTCTGAAACAGTTCTTTAGTCTTTCCTTATCTTTCATGACCCCGAAATTTTTGAAGACTATAGACCAGTGACTTGTAAAATAATCCATAAATTTGTGTTTGTCTGTTTTTTTGTTTTTAGATTCAGGTTATGCAGTTTTGGGCAGGAATACCACAGAAGTGATTCTGTGTTCTTAAAGCATTACATATATTTGGAGGAACATAATGTCAATCTGCCTCATTAATAGTGACATTAACTTTTATCTCTTGAATAAGCATATGTTTTCTATATATAACTGTGAATTCATACCAAGACTTCCAATTACAGTCCAGCACCACAGGGTTTATTCTAACCTCCTTCTTTCTGCATTTGTAACTTCCTAAATCTGTATATATTTCAAAGGTAGCGTTACTGAGATCTGCATTGTGAGTTTGGATAGAGAGTGTGAAAGAGGGGAGTCAAGGATGACCCAAGTTTGGGCTGAAAAAAACCACCACAGAAGAAATGCCATTTACTGGGATGGAGAAGACTATAGGTGGAGAGAATTAAGACGAAGAGATCAGAATATAACACGTTGAGTCTGAGCTGTGTATTAAATATCCCAAGAGAGATGTTGGGTAGGAAGTTGGATATTTGAGTCTGCAGTTCAAAGAATAGGTCCAGGCTGAAATACAAATTAGTTTAAGACAACCAGTTAAACTTTTTGGACAAAAGCGATTATATTTCCTTAATCAATAATGGAAGCAGCAAATATATATTACAGAAAATTATAATACAGGCAAGCAAAAGTGAAAAAAATAGAGATCAGTACTGTTAAAACTTAATTCCTTATTCTTTCTGATCTCTTTCACAGATTTTTTTCCTAACATGAGATCATTCTGTAATTACTGTGTTTCCCCCCAGTTGATGATTTATTTCCATTTCCGTTAATTTTCATTTTATCTGATCCCAGACCACATTCACATTTCTTCAGTTGATCCAAAAATGTCATTTACAGCTGGCTAGTCCAAACCTATATCCATTTCAGAAACACAAATTAGTTACATCAGATTGCTCTGTACCTTGAGTCTCTTTGGGGCGGGAATCTCCTGGTTAGGACTCCAAGCTTTCACTGCCAAGGGCCTGGGTTCAGTCCCTGGTGGGGGAACTAAGAGCCTGCAAACCACGTGGCATGGCCAAAAAAAAAAAAAAAAAGTTTGGGGTGATTTGTTTTGGGAAGTTGAGGTAGAGAGGGGTCAGAATCTGACATGAATTAAATTTAAAATTTTTGACTTTTTCCTGTGGGTGAGTAGAAAACACTGAAGATTATTTAGGATGGGTTATCATAGAAAAGGAAAGTTCTGTGAGAGAGAGAGAGGTGTGTTTCTGGGAACTGTGAGTAATTCATTAAAGGTGGAATTTTGAATTTGAAGGGGGAAGAGATGAGACTGGAAGAGAAGGTAAGATCCAGAATGTAAATGAAGACTAAGGTGTTTGGGCATTTTCTAGTAAGCAGTTGGAAATCATTGACAGATTTGATCTGAGAAATAGTTGGATACTGTTTACGTATTAGAAGATGAATTTAGCAACAATGTAGAGAATAAATTTGAGAAGACCAAGTCCAAGGCAGGATAACCAGTTAGGAGGCTATTTCAGTAGTAGTCCGGGTCAAAAGTGATGACCCAGCAAAGAGCAATGGTAGGAAGAGAAGAAGAGGGGATAAATTTGAAAAATGTTATTGGAGACGAAATTGGCTGGACTTGGAGATTTATCAAGAGGGGGTGAGGGTCAGGTAGGGAAGAAGAAGAGCCAAAAAAGACTGCTGAAATTCTAGCTAAATACAAGAGCAGTAACAGATGGAAGAGGAGGAAGATTATTAATAAAATATTGAAAAACCAAGTTCAAGGTATCTCTGAGACTTTGAAGTAGATGTGTGCATTGACTGGTAAAGGGAAATCCAAGCATGAAATCTATGGATATGGGAGTCATTGGTACTTAGGTGGTAGTAGTTAAATGTGGATAATTATGCTGATAGCATTCCATTTTCTGTTGGCTAAGCACAGTCCTAAATGCTTTACATACATTGTTTTATTTAATTCTTATAACAACCCATGAGTTTGTCATTTTGCAAAGAAAAAAAAAGTAACATATAGAAGTTAGGTAATGTATAAGACCCTAAAGCTAATAAGTGATAAAGCCAGGAATAGAACAGACTATCTGATTTTGAACCTGAAATCTTACAACTCTATGCTACGAGTGAATCGAGAAGAGTGCTCAGGAGAGAACCCTGGGGAGCATCAACATTTAAAGGAAGATGGGGACTTCACTGGTGGCGCAGTGGATAAGACTCCACACTTCCAGTGCAGGGGGCCTGGGTTTGATCCCTGGTCAGGGAACTAGATCCCACACGCATGCTGCAACTGAGAGTAGCATGCCACAACTAAGCCCGTGTGCCGCAACTAAGAAACCTGCATGCCACAACTAAGGAGGCTGCGACCTGCAAATAAATAAATATTTTTTAAAAAGAAAGAAATAAAGGAGGATGATCACAAGCAGAGCTGCCTACCTATCATGTCCACCTGTGTATATATATGGAGGAAGAGCTAGAGACGTCAGAGGAGAACTAAGAGAATGATTATAACAGAAACAAAAAGGGATTACTATAGCACACTATTCTGTGTGCCAAGGCCTGGTGGAAATGATAGTTCTTTGTAGAAATAGCATTTAAAAAAATCTCCTTTTGGGGCTTCCCTAGTGGTGCAGTGGTTAAGAATCCGCCTGCCAATGTAGGGGACACATGTTCGAGCCCTGGTCCGGGAAGGTGCCGCGGAGCAACTAAGCCCGTGTGCCACTAACTACTGAGCCTGTGCTCTAGAGCCCGCAGGCTACAACTACTGAGCCCATACTCCTAGAGCCTGTGCTTCCCAACAAGAGAAGCCACTGCAATGAGAAGCCTGCTCACCACAACAAAGAGTAGCCCCCGCTCGCTGCAACTAGAGAAAGCTGGCACACAGCAACAAGACCCAACACAGCCAAAAATAAATAGATAAAATAAATATATTAAAGAAAAATCTCCTTTGGGTTTAATAAGTTGGAGTTTATTGGTAATATTGGTAATTGCTGTTTGAGTGAAGTGATGGCAACATAAATGAGATAGCATAATTTATATAAGCCTCCTCACATGATAGATTGCATTTTTTAAAATAAATTTATTTTATTATTTTATTTTTTGGCTGCGTTGGGTCTTCATTGCTGCGCGTGGGCTTTTCTCTGGTTGCAGCGAGCGGGGGCCACTCGCCGCTGCAGTGCACGGGCCTCTCACTGCAGTGGCCTCTCTCGTTGCGCAGCATGGGCTCCAGGGCGCCGGCTTCAGTAGCTGTGGCGCACGGGCTTAGTTGCTCCACGGCATGCGGGACCCCCCCAGACCAGGGCCCAAACCCGCGTACCCCGCATTGGCAGGCGGACCCCCAACCACTGCGCCACCAGGGAAGCCCACATATTTTTTAAGTACAAAAAAAGGTAGCTCCTATAATTATGGGGTTACTAGAAATTAGAGACAGTGAGTATATAACACTCTTTCAGATCCCTAATCTGAAAGATCTTAACTGACTTAGGTAAATTGATCTGGATGGGTTTACGTATGGGTACATTAAAAAAAAATAAATTTATGTATTTATTTAATTTTGGCTGCATTGGGTCTTCGTTGCTGCGCGTGGGCTTTCTCTAGTTGCGGCGAGTGGGGGCTCCTCTTCGTTGTGGTGCGCAGGTCTCTCATTGCGGTGGCTTCTCTTGTTGTGGAGCATGGGCTCTAGGCACGCAGGCTTCAGTAGTTGTGGCACGCGGGCTCAGTAGTTGTGGCAAACAGGCTTAGTTGCTCCGTGGCATGTGGAATCTTCCTGGACCAGGGATCGAACCCATGTCCCCTGCATTGACAGGCAGATTCTTAACCACTGTGCCACCAGGGAAGTCCCTGGGTACATTTTTTGAGAGAACATAATTCCCATCTAATGATTTCTGCTTCTCTGTGAAATAGCATATTAAGCTTATCTCCTGAGAGTGAGAATGTGGTAAGAGAGGGCGCTTGACAAGAGTGGTAAAAGTTTGAAATAGCTCTTACAGCAAATGAGAGAGGATGCTGATTAAAGACATATGGAAGGAGGGCCCACTGAAGGAAGGGACTGAATTTACATTGTTTCAGTACTTCTGGTGGTATGATTTTTCTTCAGCAGAACCCAGGGGCAGAAATAAAGGTGCAGTAAAGTCGTTCAGTTAGATTGATCCAGATTTAGGATTTTGTTGAGTACATGTGATAGAAAGCCTAAATTGTAGGGAGGACGAAAAGCAAATGAAGGTTTTGATATGAGTGGTTTTGATAATGGATCAGAAAGACTCTGGAATTGGTAGAGAAAGAATTGAGTACTAAAAGAGACTATATGTGAGTTAGAGAAAATAAAGAACTGAGATCTTGATGAAATTGAAGGACAAATATAATGGAATGGGCGGTTGTGGTCAGAAAGGGTGATTTTAAAATGTAGAAAGAAGTGGTTCTTGGAGGTCGCTGCATTTGAGGTTGAAACTAGAAAACATGATGAATCATCTGTATGGACAGTAAAATTTTTCAGGATAATAATAAAACTTAGGGTGGCTTTGCTCAAGGTTCCAGATAGTAAATTGATTGGGCCCTGTCCTGGACCTTAAAAAAGGTTGATGTGGGTGAGTTTATGGGCTCAAATTACTTATTTCCCAGGACATTCGCCTAGTGATGAAAGTGGCAGCAGAGCCTCTCTTCCAGTAGATGGGAGGACTTAGGTGTATCTGGACTGGTTGATGAAAAGAGTCTGTCTGCAATAATAATGTAGAGGAGGTTAAGCAATTTGCTTGCCTAAGGTCACATTCTGATTGGATTCTAAAACCCATTCTCCTTCCACTAACCCTGGTGTTTTTGCAACAAATTGAACTACTTCAACTCAATTTTTTATCTTCCCAAATGTTTGGGAGAACAGTTTTGTTTTATTTGAGCTTCTCCAGAGTTAATGGGTTTTTTAGTGCCAAATACATACAAAGTGAAGTAGAAATTTACTAAAGGAATACCTAGAACAGAAACTTAACCTGAAGCAGTCAAGATTTTTAGGCATTAGGTTCAGTAACTTGATCCATTAGCTCATTTGTCTGTTTATTCATCATCCATCCTTGTAGTAGCAGTTATACAGTTTGAGAACACTGTGTTTGGAATAAGTTGTACTAAGTATAAATTGACTCATTTGGTCTTATTTATTGTCTTTTGTCATCTCCAGCTGCCTATCCCCACCGTTTGAATCTCTTTTACCTTGCCAATGATGTCATACAGAACTGTAAAAGGAAAAACGCAATCATATTCCGTGAATCGTTTGCTGATGTACTTCCGGAAGCAGCTGCTCTAGTGAAGTAAGTAAATTCTTGAAAATTCAGAATTTTAGTTTCCTGTTAGTAAGAACTGTAATAGTTGCACATGCTTGAAGATCCAAGGATATTTTGTCCAAATTGTTCATTGTAACTTTCCTGGTAATACACTTTTCTTTTAAAGACTCTTTCCTCCCTTTTTGAAAACTTGTCTGTTATTTATGCTCTGCCTCTTCTCTCCTAACTTGACCAGGAGAGTGCATCTCCTGGTCATACTCTCTGGCTGTACTTCTTTCTAACTGCTTTTTCTGTTTTTGTGTTTTTTACACATTTCCATTTTTCTTTCAGAGTCTTTCTGAAATCTTGCCCCCTTCATGAAATCTGTGTAATTAGGGAGAAATGAAAATATTTATTCTTAATTCCATATTGATTTACTCCATTAGCAAAGTTGTGTCCATCATTTCTCAAAGTGCTGGAGCAGTTATATTTGATCTTATTTTTGTCCTGTATTAATAGTGTTTTCCTTGTGTTTCATCCATATTTGTAAGCTGTTTGCTTGGTGTGAGAAACACACACATCTACACACAATTGGAGGATAAACAATTATATGGAAAAATCAAAATAGCTAAATATTTCCTCGAATTATGTACTTATTAGCATAATATATATTTGAATATATGACTATCGTATATTATTGATCCATTTGTTAGTATTAACCCAGTTAGAATGGAATGATCCTTGTTCCTTCCTTTGGATTGTAGACTTAAGATGTCTACTTTGGTATTACAAAAGATTAAAATGTCTTATTTTTATATACTAAGTAATAAAGATTTATACACGTCAGAAGTACATAAAATAATAACAGTAATATCACCTACATTTATTGAGCAGTCATAATTGACCAGATATTATTATTATACAAAGCGCTTCGTGTACTTCAGGTTGTTTAAACCTGAGAACAACATTTAAAGTGGCTATTACTATTACCCTCATTTTAAGGCAGAGGAAACTGGCTTAGAGACATTAAGTAGCTTGCCTAAGCTCTCACAGCTACCGGGTTGAGGGCGGGGGGCTGGTATTTGGCAGAATTCCTACCCAAGCCTGTCTAGACCCCGAAGCTTATGTTCTTTGCCACCTAACCACTAGTCTGTGCTGCTTCTTTACAAATATAAATCCAGTATAATTTTGAGTAAGAAAAGCAGTGTGCTACATGATCTCCACTACTTAAGAGTTTCTGCTGTAAATATCATTATAGTCTTAAAAACTTAACCTAATGTATCCTATACTTAGATTTCATGACCTAGTTCATGGATTAATATAGGGTTGTCACCTTTTATTTTACCATGTAAAGATATTTTTAAAAACAACTACTTTGTATTACTATTTCACAGAAAAACGTAGGAATGGCATAATCTCAGAATAAAGTACAGTCCTTTAAAATTTTAAGCTCTGAAAATGTTTTTAGCTCAATGAAGGATATCTTCAGAAACCTATGATAAAATCAGACTTAATGGTGAAACAATAAAAGCATTTCAGGACAGTGATGCCCTCTATCATTATTACTGTTCACCATTATGTTGAGATTCCATTCATTTCTAAATAAATAAATAAATAAATGATGAGAAGGCATTTAGAAGAGATAGAATTATCATTATTTGCAGATAATAGGGTTACCTACCTCAGGGGTGGGCAACCTTTTTCTATAAAAGACCAGATAGTATTTTAGGCTTTGCAGGCCATAGGATCTCTGTTGCCATTACTCAACTCTGCCATTCTAGCATAAAAGCAGCCATAAGCAAATGGTGTGGCTGTGTTCCTAAAACTTTATTTACAAATCAGGCAGCTGGCCAGATTTGGCTTGAGGTTTGTAGTTTGCTGACCCGTGGCCTACATAGAATCAACTAATAAGAGAGTTCAGTTAAATAGCCAGATTCAAGTTCAACGTAGAAAAGCAATAGATTTCCTATATATGCTAGCAGTAACCAATTAAAAATGTAATTAGAAAAAAAAGATTCCTTTTGCAACAAAAAGTACTGCCTCCCCCCCAAATAAAGGAAACCCCACCCCAAAATAAATATAATAAGTATGTAAGGCTTTTATAGAGAAAGTTTTATAAGAAGACCTGGATAAATGAAGAGATAGATACATATTTTTTTTTTTTTTTTTTTGTGGTACACAGGCCTCTCACTGTTGTGGCCTCTCCCGTTGTGGAGCACAGGCTCCGGACGCGCACAGGCTCAGCAGCCATGGCTCACAGGCTCAGCAGCCATGGCTCACGGGCCCAGCCGCTCCGCGGCATGTGGGATCCTCCTGGTCCAGGGCACGAACCTGCGTCCCCTGCGTCGGCAGGCGGACTCTCAACCACTGCGCCACCATGGAAGCCCGATACATACTTTTGAAGGGAAAGATTTGGTATTGTTAAAAATATGATTCTCTCCCAATATGTAATCTATAAATTCATGTGTAATCCCAGTCAGAATCTCAGTAGGGTTTGATGTGGAAGGATATATATTCAAGATAATTGTTTATAAGAACATCAGAGTCAGAGTTCCCCTGTCAATTATCTGTATATATTTTAAAACAATAATAGAATCAGGAGTAGAAGACTATATCAGTGAAACAGAATATATTCTCACTTATAAAGAAATTAATTATAAAGTATATGATAAATGAGAGTATATTAGGATATGAGCTTTAGTATTCCATAAACAACCCCATCCCATCCCCCTTTTAAATTTCTGTTCACGGTTGTACTTTAGACTCATTTCTACCCTTTTGTGAATTCATTTCTCTTAATTTAAGGCTATCATTTAAATCCCTTTAATTGAGGAGGGGCAAATGTTTAGAAGTTCCAGACAGTTAACCCAGGTGAGTGAAGTGGGTGGACTGTAAGGAAAAACCCATCTAAAAGGGGCAACAGCTACTCAGCCCTAGCCTATGGCCATAAAGAAACATGAGTTCACTGTTGACCTATGCTTTCAGACCTTCCAAAGACTTTCTCATTTTTTAAGCTAGGTCAAAATCTAGATTCTTATATGAAGCCTCCCAATTTTTAAATGTGTAAAGCTAAATCACATTCTAAAAAATGTATTGCTAGCCAAACAAAACACATCTGATGACTAAATTTTGGAGTTACAAATAAATTTTAGTAAGTGGGTGAATTTGCAAATACAGAATCTGCAATTAATGAGAATCACCTGTATCTAGAAATAAATCTTAACAAAAGATGTATAAGATCTCTATTGAAAAAATTATAAAACATAATTGAGAAACAGTATAGAAAACCTAAAGAAATAATTTGTGGATAGGGAAGACTCAATATTTAATGTCATTTCTTCCCAAATTGATTTATAAATCCAAAGCAGTCTTAATTAGGCTCTGAGTAGTGTTTTTCCCGCCTATTTTATTAATTGATTTTGAATTTTGTATGGAAGTGCAGAGAGCTTCTTCTTCCCCTTCCCCCACAAAGAGAAAGCCTAGAAACTCTTGAAGAACAACAAGGTGGGAAGACTGGCTCTACCAGATTTCAAGACTGATTATAAAGCTACGATAAATAAAACAGTGTGATATTTGCCCAGAGATAGCCAAAGAAACTGGTAGAACGTAATACAAAGTCTAGAAACAGACCAGTATATATACTTGGTCTCTGTATGAAAACTATTAGGTAGTAGAAAAAGAATAACTTTTTCATAAATATTGCTGGGACAAATTGGCTATATAGAAAAAATTAGATCCCATTCACATCATACACAAAAATCAATTGCATATTAAATACTTAAACATGAAAGAACTACAAATCTTTTGAAGACAATATAGGAGAATATTTCATGACCTTACCTCATAAGATTAATAAATACAGCTACATTAAAATGAAGACCCTTCCATTTAATTGAAAGACACTATAAAGAGTGAGAAGACAAAGGGCTTCCCTGGTGACGCAGTGGTTAAGAATCTGCCTGCCAATGCAGGGGACACGGGTTCAAGCCCTGGTCTGGGAAGATCCCACGTGCTGTGGAGCAGTTAAGCCAATGTGCCACAACTACTGAAGCCCGGGCGCCTAGAGCCCATGCTCCACAACAAGAGAAGCCACTGCAATGAGAAGCCCACGCACTGCATCAAAGAGTAGCCGCCACTCGCCACAACTAGAGAAAGGCCGCATGCAGCAACGAAGACCCAATGCAGCCAAAAATAAATTAAAAAAAAAAAAAAGTGAAAAGACAAGCCACAGAGTGGGAGAAAATATTTTTATGCGGTCAACAAAAGGTTCATATCCAGAATATATAAAGAATTACAAAATAAGAGAAAGACAAAAAATTTGAAGATTTTAGTTTTACCGGGCACTTGTAGAAATCAAATCAGAAATTATTTAAATATTTATTAATAACTTTTAAAACAATAAACGTTAATAACCAACACTTAAAATTTTAGTGAAAAGAGTGGTGGTGTTTTGCATTCTTGCCAGATCTCTTTAATGTCTGGCTTAACATCAGACAGCTATATTTTCTTACCTGCTTTTTTGCATTCAGTCTGTTCTGCTATCATGTCATATAGCCCTAGAACTGCTGAGACATATCATTACATATCATATAAGTTAGGTCCCAATCAGGAGAGATAAATCACATATCAGTAATTTAAACAGGGAAAATTTATTATGAAGAATCGTTAAGTAGGTAAAAGGTAGCTAACTACTAGAAAGAATAAACTAACTCTAAGGTGTTATGGAATAGTATCTGCTGAAAGCAGCTACTACCTCTGAACCTGAGGGAGAAGTAAATAAGGACTCACCCCACCCCACCCCAAACTAAGATTCAGACCTGAGGAAAGAGTGGATTGCTGTAAGAACATGCTACCTGTCACTAGTGGTTAAGAAACAGGCTGGAGAGCACTCACCGCTGAACTACAAAAGCTATGCTAAAATGCACCCAAGATGCCTCTAAGCTGATCCACTTGAAAACAGAGCACCAAAAGAAGAATCCGTACTGCCTCTTCTAGCCTCTCGGTGTCACTCTAGGGCTCTCTGTTGTCAGAGTCCAACACTGAACCAAGGGGAAATAGAGTTTGCAGAGTCTGGCTCCGGTACCACAAGGGAAGGGCATGTTAGAGCTGAGAGACAGTAAATTAATAACCAGCACACATACGTACCAGATAAGGCATAGATCTTAAAGTCCACCAGTACGAACATTAGCAAGATTGTGGCACAGTGGAAGCTCTTATATACTGTTGCTTTGAGGGTTGATTGGTATAAAACCACCTCATTTAAAAAAGTTTATGTACAGGGCTTCCCTGGTGGCGCAGTGGTTGAGACTCCGCCTGCCGATGCAGGGGACACAGGTTCATGCCCCGGTCCGGGAAGATCCCACGTGCCGCGGAGCGGCTGGGCCCATGAGCCATGGCCGCTGAGCCTGCACGTCCGGAGCCTGTGCTCCGCAACGGGAGAAGCCACAACAGTGAGAGGCCCGCGTACTGCAAAAAAAAAAAAAAAAAAATGTTTATGTACAGATCTTGCAATTCCACCCATAGGCTTTTACCCCTGAGCAACTTTTGCATATGTGCAGCAAGATCAGTGGAAGGGCATTTTCATAGCAACATTGTCTATGGTAGTAAAAATTTGGGGAATTCCCTAGCAGTCCATTGGTTAGGACTCTTGTGCTTCCACTTTAGGGGGCCCAGGTTTGATCCCTGGTTGGAGAACTAAGATCTCACAAGCAGCGCAGCACAGCCAGAAAATAAATTAATAAAGTGAAAACCCTAATAAAAAAAATTTGGAAACATTTTTCTACAGTAAAGTGAATGAATTGTAGCATACTGGAATACCAGACAGCAAGGAAAATTAATGAATTTCAGTTATATGCAGTGACATAGACAAATCTCACAAAATATTGATTGAAAGTACAAAGGAATATTTACGTATATATAGTATGAATCCATTTATATAAAGTTCAAATTTGGCAAAAAATGAACTCTTGTTTATACCTACCTACATGTTAAAACAAAGAAAAGTAAGGAAACAATTATCACAAAAGTCTACCATCCCAGGTAGGTGGAAGGGATTGTAAACTTGAAGGGGTCCACTCAGGTCCTCTGGGGAGCTAGCGGTATTTTATTTCTTGACCTGGGTTGTGATTACATGGCTGTTCACTTTTCAATCATTTGTTTATAATATATATCATATGTAATTATATGCAACTTTTCCATAATGTAAGATTTATTTGGACTAAACAGTTTTCAAATTACAGTATTAAGTAAATGAATTTAAGAAGTTGATTCCTTTTGAAAATCAAATTGGCAGCGTAGTAGAACAAATTGTATAATCAACCGTAGAGCAGTACAGTATTCCCAATTAGGTATGAACTCTGTAGAGTTTTGTTTGCTCTATCCTTTCACCTTCCTTATGCACTTAGTATCCTCAAGAAATTTTCCCTTCCTGACTTCTACTTCCTAGTCTGGATTAAACAATTCTTCTTTGCTACCATTATACCTGTCTCTACTTCTGTCATAGCACCTAACACACTGCCTTGTAATTGATACACATGCTTTTTTTTTTTTTTTTTTCCTGTATGCGGGCCTCTCACTGTTGCGGCCCCTCCCGTTGCGGAGCACAGGCTCTGGACACGCAGGCTCAGTGGCCATGGCTCACGGGCCTAGCCGCTCCACAGCATGTGGGATCCTCCCGGACCGGGGCACGAACCTGTGTCCCCTGCATTGGCAGGCGGACTCTCAACCACTGCGCCACCAGGGAAGCCCGATACACATGCTTTTTGTCACCAGTTTCTATCTCCCAGACATTCTACTCCCAGCACAATGCTTGTCATATCATAGGTGGTTGGTTAGCTTGATGCATGGATGGAAATACCATGGAGAGCTGTAAAGCTGTATTTCTTAAGTACAGGCCTAGATATTCCTAGGTGGGTCCATAGATATAGTTTAAAGGGTCTGTGGATTGTCTAAGCGTATTCAGTGTCATCCGTATGATTACCTTATTAACAGTTCTGTGACTCATTTTCAGTGGCTGTGTTATCATGTGTTTGTATTTTGACGTAAGATAATATTACTTTATCAAAGGCTAATGAGGAAAGGTTAAAGATGGCTTTAATATATAAATAATGGTTTGTATCAGTTGAAGGCACTAATAATTTCGACTAAAAAAAAGTTCATAGTAGTTCAAATGGAGAAAAATGGTGAAATAATTGAATGATAATAGTATTATCGGCTTGATAAATTAAAAAAATATTAAATTCAGTGTATATATTCAGTATCATGTTTGCATTGCACCTTGTACTTCGTTTCGACAATATTTATCACTTTAAATCAATGTTAGTATGAATGGTATTTACTGTATTTTTGTTTAATTTGCAAATTCTGATTTATAGTTGTTGAAGAACTATAAAATGTTTTCAGGGGAATCATATAGGGTAAAAAGATAAATGGAGACTTTGCGATCATATTCATAGGAAATCCAAGAGAATTTACAGACTAATGAGGATTCAGCCAGGTTGCTGGATACAAATCAACATATAAGAATCAATAGCATTTCAGTATATCAGAAATAACCAGTTAAAATATAATTTAAGAAAAAAGGGATATTATTAGCAGTAACAACAAAAGCTTATAGGTACCTAGAACAAAAGTGTGTTGAGACCTTTATGAAGAAAACTGTTTCAAAAACACAAAAATCAGCATGTAAATACAGTACACTTTAATCAAGTTCCCAGTAGGACATTTTAAGAAATTCATTATACTGATTCTAAAATTCATATAGAGGAGTTAGTGTCTTAGGAGTAGTCAAGACTGTTGATAGAAAGCCAAGTTGGACTTAACCTATGAAATATCAAGAATTATTATTTGGCTATAGTAATTAAAAGAGTATGGTATTAATACAAGCATAGACAAATAGATTTAAGGAACAAAACAGAGAGCCCACAAATGGACTCATACATATATGGGATCTCTGTAAATGGTAGTAGTTGCATTACAGTTCATTGGGGGGAAGATGAACTCTTCAATAAGTGATTCTGGGACATGGACTTTCTGTGTGGAAAAAATAAAATTAAATGTTAAATGTTTCCCAACACAGTACACAAAAATATATCCCAAATGAATTACCTTGATGTATAAAACAAAACGTTAAAATGTTAGAAGAAAATATGAATATGTTCATGACTATAAGGGTTAGTTTAGAAAGCTCTTAAGACACCAAGAACAGATAATAAAGAAAAGTATTTGTAAATTTAAGTACATCAAAATTAAACTTCTACATTATAGAAGACACCATAAAATTAAAGACAAGTGACACACTAGGGAAAACATTTGTTATAGGCAAATAAAAAAGATAAGTTTTATAAATGGGGATTATTTTACGAGATACGGAGTAGCAAGTTTTCAGAGATAAAAATCTGTCTCCATCTAATTTCTGAGCTACAAGGTTTTTTGGATTAAGTATTGACTGCCTCCTCCTTGAGTTGACCCAGTATTTGGTCTTCCATTCAGTCAGTTGGCAAATATTTATTAAGAACCTGCAAGATATATAGCACATTATTCTGATGATGTCCCAGAAATAAGATACTGATAAAGAAAAGATATTCTTGAGTGAGGCACAAGATTATGCTGTTTGGTTCTGGTTTTGTTTTGTTTTGTGTTTTTGCCACTCTGCGCAGCTTGTGGGCTGTCAGTTCCCCAACCAAGGACTAAACCTGGGCCCTCGGCAGTGAGAGCGCGGAGTCCTAACCACTGGACCGCCAGGAAATTCCCTAGTTCTCTTTATTTTATCTGTGATACCTGGGCACCTCTTGTACTCCTTATCAACTTTATGCCTTGAAATAATTGGCTAATACCTTGCTGTTTTAAAAGTGGTCCAGGGGAGAGGGTTGCTAGCATAGGAAGCATCTATTCAACATCCTAGCAATTCTGCAAGTCAGTCAATTTTTTTGTTACTTATAAGTCAAACAACAAAGTTTATATTTAATTATGTTGTGTGTGGTAATAATTGTATGTTCTGTAGAAATTAAGGTTGTGATCAGTAATGGCTGAAATAGAGGTCTAGAATTGCAAGGTAAGTAAAACTGCTATTTTGGATTTTGTTTTGGTTTTTTATTTTAGTTGAATTTGTAAATTCAAGAGATGGTTGGATTGTGGAAGTTTGAGAGTTCTGTGTTCATATAAAGAACGAATCTAGCCAAGAATTTTAGAGCTAACAGAAATTGTTTAGTAAAAATCATTTTACAAATGAAGAAACCTAGTTCCCAAAAGACTTCTCACTGAAACCAGAACTAAAACCTCTAGTTTCCCCATCTAGTGCTATTTTTTACTATATTATACCCTGGTCTTATTTTTATGATTTCTTAGCAGTTGCTGTTTTTCCAGCATATTTTACTTGAGACTTCGGCAAATAGCTGTTGGGACTATAATGAATAGTTGGATTTGAAAATGACAAAATCCAGTTGTCATTCATTCATTTACTATTTAGTGAACACTTTGTAGGTGCTGAAGAAGCAACAGTAAATAAGTTATAACTCCTGCCAGGAGGAAGCTCTGTAAACAGACATTTACAGATAATTATGACTTGGCTTCTGGCTGAATGGCCAGCCATCAATTCCAAAGGGTCCTTTTTTATAAAACAATTACATTCTTGACAAAATATAAGCTGAACCAATAACAGTGGACATATTAGAATGGCAGAGCTGACATTAATTAGTATGCCTATCTCAGAGTACCTACCACATGATCTGGGCTCTGGAAAGGGGATAAAGTAGTCTTGAGTCATAAGTTCCCCTGGCTTCCAGTATAGATTTGCTCTCCAGGAACACATTTCCTACTTAGATCACCAGGAATCTCATAGATCAAAAAAATATGTGCTCACCATCAAAGGTCGCCAAATACATTGGGAAACAAAGCACCACAAAGGAGAATCAGCAGATTTAGATCCCCTCACAATGAGCTTCAGATACTAGAATTATCAGACAGGGTATATAAGACAATTATAAGAGATGTTAAAGAAAGACTAAATGGAATAAAATGAACAATGGATAAGATATTTGGGCAAAAGAACCAGTAGGAATTCTAGAAGGGAAAAAGAGATTAAGCTAGAAAATAGTTCTGAAGAAATTAGAATGCAGCAGTAGAGAGAAGGAAGTGGAAAAATGAAGAATAGAATGAAAGGCCTAATTAACATCAAATGAGAATTCTGGAGGAGAGAACTTCTGAGTTCTTTCAAAGAGGTAATGGCTGAGAACACTTTGAAAGTGATGAAACAAACAAAACAAAACATGAATCTTCAAAGATAGGAAGCACAACATATACTAACCAGGGTAAATAAAAAATTTATATCTAGTCATTCATTGTGATGAAATTACAAAACAAAAAGATTTTTAAAAGCAGCCAAAGCGTTCACACCTACTAGGATAACTAATTTAAAAACAAAATGAAACCAGAAAATAACAAGTGTTAGAGAGAATGAGGGAAAACTTCTGCATCTCTGTAGGAATGTAAAATGGTGCAACTGCTATGGAAAACGTTTGATGGTTCTTCAAAAAGTTAAACAGAGAATTACTATATGATCCAGCAGTTCTACTCCTGGGTATGTACAAAAAAAGAAATGAAAGCAGGAAATCAAATGGATGTTTGTACACCCTTGTTCATAACAGCACTTTTTACAATAGCCAAAAGAAGGAACCAGCCCAATTTTCAGATGAACAGATAAACAAAATATGGTATATACATAAAACAGAATATCATTCAACCTTAAAAAGGAGAGAATTCTGACACATGCTACAACGTAGATGAATCTTGAAGACATTATGCTAAGTGAAATAAACCAATCACAGAAGCACAACTATTGTATGATTCCACTTATATGAAGTAACTACAGTAGTCAGATTCATAGAAACAGAAGGTAGAATTGTGGTTATACGGGAAATATTATATGACTCCATTTATAGAAAATGTCTAGAATAGGTAAATCCATAGAGACAGAAAGATTAGAAGTTGTTACGAGCTGGAGGAAAGGGGTAATAGGGAGTTAATTGTTTAATGGGTACAGAGTTTCTGTTTAGGGCAGTGAAAATTGTTGGAAACAGACAGAGGTCATTGTACAACATTGTGGATATAACTAATGCCACTGAGTTGTACATTTAAAAATGGTTAAAATGGCAAGTTTTATGTTATTATTTTATGACAGTTGAGAAAACAGTAAACAAAAACCAAAGTAGTCAAGAGAAAAGACAGAGTCAGATCACATGCACAAGGACTACAGTTAGACTGACAACAGACTTCTAAACTGCAACAGTGAAACCAGAAGGCAGTTACAAAAAATATTTTTATAGCATTGAAAGAAAATAGCCATCAACATGGATTTGTGGGACTTCCCTGGTCGCGCAGTGGTTAAGAATCTGCCTGCCAATGCAGGGGACACGGGTTTGAGCACTGGTCTGGGAAGATCCCACATGCCACGGAGCAACTAAGCACGTGCACTACAACTACTTAGCCTGTGCTCTAGGGCCCGCGAGCCATAACTGCTGAAGCCCTCGTGCCTAGAGCCCATGCTCCACAGTGAGAGGCCACGACAATGAGAAGCCCGTGCACCACAACAAAGAGTAGCCCCCACTTGCTGCAACTGGAGAAAGCCCGCGTGTAGCAATGAAGACCCAACACAGCCAAAAATTAATTAATTAAAAAAAACATGGATTTGCATACAAAGCAAGACTACTTTCAAGAGCTAGACAAACCATATAAAGATGATTCTCCAGAGAAGCAAAAACTGAGAACAATTTACCATCAACAAACTTCTGAATCACTTTTACCCTGGGAAGTTAGCAGTAAGAGGGATGGTGAATCATACTAGCAATAAAATATATGAAATACCTAAGAATAGCCTTAACAGGAAATATGTGAGACCTTTATGAATAAATTGTATTTGGGAATGTTGAATATAAATTTATTAATGCTTTGCTGCAGTAAAGAATAATGTATTAATAATTCATAGATATTAATTAGAAAGTAATGCTTTGTTTAAATTAATATATTCTCCTAATATAATTCAAATTAAAAATGCCAAAATATCACCTCTTTTGGAACTTAACATTACTCTAAATTTACTCCAGGAAAATAAGCAAATGAGAATATAAGAAATGTTCTGAAGTATAATCGTAATGAGGGAAGATAAGCTACAGTTTTGAAGATAATACAGTATAATGTAAAAATGGATCAATGGTGCAGAATTTACAGCCAAGAAAAAGATTAATAATTATATTCTAGAGGAAGCACAGTAAATGAGTGAGGAAAAGAGAAATTATGATATTGAAACAATTAATTGGAAATCTGTTTAGAGCTTAACTTTACATTTATACACCAGTGGTCTTTAAATGAATTATACAGCTGAACATTAAAAAGAAATATTAGGGTATGCCTATTTTCCATTAATTAAATTAATAAATAAACCAAAACAGAGGAGGAAAAAAAGAAACGTTAATCATGAAAAGAGAGATGAAAGAAAATAAGTTATAATGTAAAAAATCTCTGGTAGGAGGACTTTCTACACTTAAAACCTGGCAGTAGACAAACATTCAAAGAAGATTTAGTACCTGTCCTCCTCAAACTATTTTAAAAAATTGAAGAGGAGGGAACACATCCTAACTTATTTTACGAGTCTGGTCACCCTGATACTAAAACCAGACAAAGACAACACACAAAAAAGAAAATTACAGGCCAGTATCTCGTGAACATAGATGCAAAAGTTCTCAACAAAACATTAGCAAGCCAACTCGGAAATAAACCCACATACCTATGGTTAACTAATCTTCAACAAAGGAGGCAAGAATATACAATGGAGAAAAGATAGTCTCTTTAGCAAGTGATGTTGGGAAAACTGGACAGCCACATGTAAATCAGTGAAGTTAGAATACTTCCTCACACCATACACAAAAATAAACTCAAAATGGCTTAGAGACTTAAATATAAGACGTGACACCATAAAACTAGAAGAGAACATAGGCAAAACCTTCTCTGACATAAATCATAGCAATGTTTTCTTAGGTCAGTATCCCAAGGCAAAAAAAAAATAAAAGCAAAAGTAAACAAGTGGCACCTAATTAAACTTACAAGCTTTTGCACAGCAAAGGAAACCATAAACGAAATGAAAAGACAACCTATGGACTGGGAGAAAATATTTGCAAACAATGAGACTAACAAGGGCTTATTTTCCCAAATATTCAAATAGGTCATACAGCTCAATATCAAGAAAACAGACAACCCAATCAAAAAATGGGCAGAAGACCTAAACAGACTTTTCTCTAAAGAAGACATCCAGATGCCCAACAGGCACATGAAAAGATGCTTAGCATCACTAATTATTAGAGAAATGCAAATCAGAACTACAATGAGGAATCACCTCACCAGTCAGAATGGCCATCATCAAAAAGTCTACAAATAATAAATGCTGGAGAGGGTGTGGAGAAAAGGGAATCCGCCTACAGTGTTGGTGGAACTGTAAATTGGTGCAGCCACTGTGGAGAACAGTATGGAAGTTCCTTTAAAAAACTAAAAATAGAGTTACCGTATGATCCAGCAATCCCACTCCTGGACATGTATCCAGAAAAGATGAAAACTAATTCAAAAAGATACATGTGCCTCAGTGTTCATAGCAGCACTGTTTGTAATAGCCAAGATGTGGAAGCAACCTAAGTGTCCATCAACAGATGAATGGGTAAAGAAGATGTAGTGTGTGTGTGTGTGTGTGTGTGTGTGTGTGTGTGTACACACGCACACATACAATGAAATATTACTCAACCATAAAAAAGAATGAAATAATGCTGTTTGCAGCAACATGGATGGATCCTAGAGATTATCATACTACATGAAGTGAGTTAGAGAAAGACAAATATATGATATCACTTACATATGGAATCTTTTAAAATGATGCAAATGAACTTATTTACAAAACAAAAACAGACTCACAGACATAGAAAACAAACTTCTGGTTACCAAAGGGGAAAGGGTAGGTGGATAAATTAGGAACTTGACATTAATAGATACACACTACTATATATAAAATAGATAAACAACAAGGTCCTACTGTATAGCACAGGGAACTGTATTCAATACCTTGTAATAACCTATAATGGAAAAGAATGAGAAAAAGAATATATATGTGTATAACCAAATCACTTTGCTGTACATCAGAAACTAACACAACATTGTATGGGGCTTCCCTGGTGGCTCAGTGGTTAAGAACCTGCCTGCCAGTGCAGGGGACACGGGTTCAAGTCCTGGTCCGGGAAGATCCCACATGCTATGGAGCAACAGGGCCCATGTGCCACAACTACTGAGCCTGTACTCTAGAGCCCGTGAGCCACAACTACTGAGCCCGTGTGCCACAACTACTGAAGCCCATGCTCTGCAACAACAGAAGCCACCACAATGAGAAGCTCATGCACTGCAGTGAAGAGTAGCCCCCGCTCACCGCAACTAGAGAAAGCCGGTGCACAGCAACAAAGACCCAATGCAGCCAAAAATAAATATAAATAAAATAAATAAATTTAAGAAAAAAAGAAACTAACACAACATTATAAATCAACTATATGTCAATTAAAAAAAAAAGGTAAAATATGTTAGCAAGCTGAATCATAAAAGGATCATACACCATGATCCAGTGTGATATATTCCAAGGATGCAAGGGTGGTTCAACATCTGTAAATCAACATGATACATTAACAAAAAGAAGGATTAAAAAACATATGATCGGGCTTCCCTGGTGGCACAGTGGTTGAGAGTCTGCCTGCCAATGCAGGGGACGCAGGTTCGTGCCCCGGTCCGGGAAGATCCCACATGCCGTGGAGCGGCTGGGCCCGTGAGCCATGGCTGCTGAGCCTGCGCGTCTGGAGCCTGTGCTCCGCAACGGGAGAGGCCACAGCAGTGCGAGGCCCACGTACCGCAAAAGAAACAAAAAATATATGATCATCTTAATAGAGGCAGAAAAAGCATTTGACAAAATTCAACGCCCAGTTATAATTAAAAACCCTCAATAAAGTGGGTACAGGGACTTTCCTGCTGGCGCAGTGGTTAAGAATCTGCCTGCCAATGCAGGGAACATGGGTTTGATCCCTGGTCCGGGAAGATCCAACATGCTGCGGAGCAACAAGCCCCTGCGCCACAACTACTGAGCCTGTGCTCTAGAGCCCACGAGCCACAACTACTGAGCCCATGCACCACAACTGCAGAAGCCCACGCACCTGGAGCCCATGCTCTGCAGCAAGAGAAGCCACTGCAATGAGAAGATGCCCGCGCACCACAACGAAGAGTAGCCCCTGCTCGCTGCAGCTAGAGAAAGCCCACGCGCAGCAACGAAGGCCCAACGCAACCAAAAATTTAAAAATAAATAAATTTATTTATTAAAAAAAATAGAGTGGGTACAGAAGGAACGTTCCTCAACATAATATAGGCAGTATATGACAAACCCACAGCTAACATAATACTCAGTGGTGAAGAATTGAAAGCTGTCCTTCTAAGAATAGGAACAAGGCAATGATGTATACTCTTGCCATTCTTATTCAATATAGTACTGGAAATTCTAGCCAGAGCAATTCGGCAGGAAAAAGAAATAAAAGGCATTGGAACAGAAGAAGTATAACTGTCACTATTTGCAGATGACATGATTTTATATATAGAAAATCCTAAAGACTTCACCAAAAACCTATTAGAATCAGGGACTTCCCTGATGGTGCAATGGTTAAGAAGCCACCTGCCAGTGCAGGGGACACGGGTTCAAGCCCTGGTCTGGGAAGATCCCACATACCGTGGAACAACTAAGCCCATGCACCACAAGTACTGAGCCTGCACTGTAGAGCCTGTGAGCCACAACTACTGAGCCCGTGTGCCTAGAGCCCATGCTCCGCAACAAGAGAAGCCACTGCAATGAGAAGCCTGCGCACCACAGCGAATAGTAACCCGTTCACCATTACTAGAGAAAGCTTGCGTGTGGCAACGAAGACCCAGCACAGCCAAAACTAAATAAATAATTAATTTAAAAATTGTTTTAAAAACCTATTAGAATCAATAAACAAATACAGTAAAATTTCAGAATATGAAATCAATATACAGAAATTGGTTTCATTTCTGTATGATAACAATGAGCTAGCAGAAAAAGAAATTAAGAAAACAAAACAATCCCATTTACAATTGCAACAAAAAAGAATGAAATACCTGGAGTAAATTTAACCAAGGAGGTGAAAGACCAGTACGTTGAAAACTATAAGACACTGTTGAAAGAAATTGAAGAAGACACAAATAAATGGAAAGATATTCCACGCTCATGGATTGAAAGAATTAACGTCAGAATGTTCATATTACCTAAAGCAATCTGCAGATTCAATGCAATTCCAATCAAAATCTGAAGGACTTTTTCACCAAAATAGAACAAAAATTCTAAAATTTGTATGGAACCACAAAAGACCCTGAATAGCCAAAGTAATCCTGAGAAAAAAGAACAAATCAGTAGGTATCACACACCCTGATATCAAATGATATTACAAAGCCATAGTAACCAAAACAGCATGGTATTAACAGAAAAACAAATACCTTGATCCGTGGAACAAAATTGAAAGCCCAGAGATAAGCCTATGCATTTATGGACAACTAATTTACAACAAAGGAGCAAAGAACATACAATGGAGGAAGGATAGTCTCTTCAGTAAATGGTAGTGGGAAAAACAAGACAGCAACATACAAAACAAACCCCAAAACTAGGCCACTGTCTCACAACAGACACAAAAATTAACTCAAAATGGATTAAAGACTTGATGTAAGACCTGAAACTATAAAACTCCTAGAAGAAATCGTAGGCTGTAAGGTCTTTGACATTGGTCTTAGCATTACTTTTCTGGATATGTCTCCTCAGGCAAGGGAAACAAAAGGAAAAATAAACAAATGGGACTACATCAAACTAAAAAGTTTCTGCACAGCAAAGGAAACCATCAATAAAACAAAAAGACAGCCTACTGAATAGGAGAAGGTATTTGCAAATCAAATAACTGATAATGGGGTTAATATCCAAAATATAAGAACTCATACAACTCAACAACAGCAAAACCAGTAACCTGTTTGAAAAATGAGCAGAGGGGCTTCCCTGGTGGCGCAGTGGTTGAGAGTCTGCCTGCCGATGCAGGGGACGCGGGTTCGTGCCCCGGTCCAGGAGGATCCCATGTGCGTGGAGCAGCTGTGACCGTGAGCCATGGCTGCTGGGCCTGTGCGTCCGGAACCTGTTGCTCCGCAGCGGGAGGGGCCACAACAGTGAGAGAGGCCCGTGTACCGCAAAAAAAAAAAAAAAAAATGAGCAGAGGTGCTGAATAGACATTTTTCCAGAGAAGACATACAAATGGCCAACAGGCATGTGAAAAAATGTTGAACATCACTAATTATTAGAGAAATGCAAATCAAAACCACAGTGAGATATCACCTCACACCCATTAGAATGGCTGTTATCAAAAAGGCAAGAAATAACAAGTGTTGGAGAGGATGTGGAAAAAATGGAAACCTCATACACTGCTGGTGGGAGTGTAAATCCGTGCAGCCACTATGGAAAACAGTATGGAGATTCCTCAAAAAATTAAGAATAGAACTACCACATGTCCAGATATCCTACTTCTGAGTATTTATCCAAAGAATATGAAAATACTAATTTGAAAAGATATATGCACGCCTCTGTTCATTGCAGCATTATTTACAATAGCCAAGATAGGAAAACAACCAAGGTGCCCATTGATGGATGAATGGATAAAGAAGGTGTGAGATATATATATATATACACACACAGTGGAATACCATTCAGCCATTAAAAAAAAAGACGAAATCTTGCCATCTGTGACAACACAAATGAACCTTGAGGGTATTATGCTAAATGAAGTTAAGTCAGGTGAAGAAAGATGTACCTTATGTTTTCACTCATACATGGAATATGTTTTAAAAATTAAAAATAAAATAACTGAACAAACCAAACCAAACACACACATGGATACAGAGGACCGAGTAGTGGTTACCAGCGTGGCAGGGTAGTGGAGGGAGTGTGAAATGGATGAATGGAGTCAACTGTATGGTGATGGATGGAAACTTAAACTTTTGATCATGAGCATGCTCATGAGTGTATAATCATTAGTGTATACAGAAGTAGAAATATAATGTACTCATGAAACTTATATTATGAACCAATATTACTCTCAGTAAATTTTTTAAAAGTTCAATGTGTTATCCATAGCCTCATCTATATCAGTAGTAAAAAGTGTTGAATAAGAGTTTTTAAGATTTTAGCCCTAGACACCAGGAAAAAATGTTTTAAAATAAACATGAGAGGACATTTGGAAAATAATTTTGTTGACAACTTTATTTTCAGATTTCTAGTTTGAGATGTAAGTTAACATTTTTATATGTCTGTCTCACTTTTTCTTTCTTCTCAGGGATCCATCTGTCTCTAAGTCTATAGAACGAATCTTTAAAATCTGGGAAGATAGAAATGTATACCCAGAAGAAATGATTATGGCGTTAAGAGAAGCTTTGAGTAAGTATTTTTTCTCTCCTAAAAGAAAGATTGAGTCATTGTTCAGTCTTTAAAATTATATATATGTATTTTATAGATTTGGTCCTTTTGCTTAATAACGAAAAATAAACTTTTGGATCTGGCCCTGTTTGTTTAAAATTAAATAATTGTAAAAATCGGTTTGCATTAAAATTTAAGTAGAATTGGTTTGGGGAGGGTTGAATTTCGTTTTTATTGACTAAAGAAAGTAAAGCATATTAAGTGATGTTGACCATCTAATTATTTTCCTGCATTTGCTTTACTTTAGTTGAGTGCTTTAAACTGTTCATCTTTTGTGTTTAATAATTACTGCCCTGTCCTCTTACTTATGGGACAATTTTTGGACAGGGTTTCAGTTTTCAGTAAGCTGTTGGGTAGTAAGCATGTACTGGCATTCTTCGGTCTCTCTTTTGGTTTAGATTTGCAGTAAGTTGTGTACTGGTGTTATTTAAATTACTTAGTTCCTATGTATTAGATACATGTAATTAAGTCATTGAATAGCAGTAGGTGATATCTGATACCATGACCATAATTTGACTAGAAATTTGCTTTAAAAATAGCATCTTCTAAGAAGCTGTTAAATTCTTCATTTGAATGTGTTACCTGGTGTTTTTAAGCTTCTACCCTATTCTCAAAATCTGTTATTTCATTGATGTAAAATCATGTTTATTTATCAGCTTCTTAGATCTGGTGGGTGTTTTTATCTTTTTATAAAAATGAAAGAAAAGGAAAGAAAGAAACAACACACAGTCTCGGATTGCCTTTTTTCATGCTTCAACTTTGACACTGAAGTGGACAGACAGAACAGCTTCCCATAACGCCAGATTGCAAAAACTGAAATGTTTTCCAGGTACCACTTTCAAAACTCAGAAGCAGCTGAAAGAAAATCTGAACAAACAACCGAATAAGCAGTGGAAGAAATCACAAAGTAAGGAACAAAATCTCAACTAATATAAATTACCTCCTCTTTTTGGAGCAGAAGAAAATGTAGACCATTTGACATCGTACCTGGCATAAACCATGGGCAAGCCTGTGTTTTCCAGGCCTGGGAGGCTCCCAGTGACTTGCACTAAACAAGCCATCATGGAGTTACTTCTTTAAAAAAATAAAAATAGAACTACTTTTAAACAAAGGAAATGCAGAAAAAGGGTTTAAATGAGTGAAGATTCAAGAGTAGTTGGGGGATTGAAAGAAGAAAAAAATACGTGATAGTGCCCAGGCTAACTTTCAGGTTCAAAGATATGTGAAGTTAGAGGCAGCTGGCATTAAACAACAGAGCTGAAGAGGAGACTAGGCATTAAGAAGCCTTTCTGTGGGAGCCATGAAATCCTTCAGATTTGGGGATATACTCTACCAGATTAGACATGGGCCTCAAATGCTGGCCAGAAGCTCATTCTCTAACAGGAGCTCCTGCTGTGTTTATCATGTTTACCCAGCATGAGATCAAGGGAGTGGAATACTGCATGTGATAGGCTGCTGTGGGCCAAACTGAGGAATATTGAGAAAGACTTGAAGGTGTGGAGGGAACAAGGTAAAAGACAGTGAGAATTGGGAGGTGAAACAAGACACTTGGGATGGTTTTGCTCCAGCAAGCATGTGATATTCATCATGATTAAGGGAATCCTCTCACATCCTTTTGGTCGTAAGTTGCATGCTTAGGAACAACAAGAGTCATCATTTCAGCCAAAGTTCAACCACAGTGGTATTGTACTTAGAACTTTCCCTGCCTATTTTTGCTATGAATTGAGTCAGCAGAAAAAGAAATCCAGAATTAAATACATAGGAATAGAGTTGATGCTTCTAAGTAAATTTTCTTCAGCCAGTGTGCAGGATTAATTGGATGTCCTGCTCCTGAACACTCTTAATTTGAGGTGTTAAGATCCTCTTACACTCAGACTAGGCAAAAAGGTACTTCATGTATCTCAGTATCTCCAAATCAATAATTCTAGGACTTCAGACTTACAGGGTATGTTGGAGGTAAGTAGGTTAGACCTATCTAAATAGTGTATTTTTATATTTACCATGCTTGGGAGTGTTCAAATTTCATATTCCACTATTTATTCTAGGAATTATACCATGATTTAAATGTGCATGTTCGACATATATTCAAAGAGTACACCCTTAACTATAAAACTGGAAATTTTCCTGAATATTAGTCAACATTTTGTGTCTATATTCTTAAATGACCTTTTGTTTAATTCCAACAGCATCCACGAATCCAAAAGCTGCTCTCAAGTCTAAGATAGTTGCTGAATTTCGAGTAAGTTACAGAATATGTTCAACATGCCAAAATATTATTCACCCCTTTTGTGTTAGCTTTCTGTATAGTCCATCCTGAAAGACTTATTTTTATTCAGTTATACATCAGTTATATTTTAAACATGTTCAGACTGTCTAAAACTTAAGAGTTTTATCTGTATCTCTAAAGGACGAAGTAAGCTTCTTCTGAAATATCTATTACCAGCTGAATTTTGTGTTGAATCCCAACAAGGGATTCATCTTTCTGTAAAACTGTATTAAATTAAAATTTGCTTAAAGTTAACATAATAAGACCGTTTATCTAGTTAAAATTTAAAGAAGATATAAGTGGACCTTTGTCTGTTTCAATCTTAACTCTGTATCCATAAATTAGCATAAATTAGCTTTGAATAAATAAGGAAAAGTTTCTTTTAAAGTATGTAACTGAAAATATGGTTTTGACATGAGAATTGATGTTGATATTTGATATCCCTGATTATGAGGAAATACGAAGGGTTTTTGCCTCTCGTGGCTTTGTTAGGTTTTATTCATGTTTTACTTCAGTGTGGAAAGGTAGAATAAATGGATGATTTCATAAATTAAATATGACCCTGGTCTGTGTTCAGTCTCAGGCCCTCATTGAAGAGCTGTTGCTGTACAAGCGCTCAGAAGATCAGATAGAATTGAAAGAAAAACAGCTGTCAACTATGAGGGTGGATGTGTGCAGCACAGAAACTCTCAAATGCTTAAAAGGTAATACCTACATCCCTTTAAACAGAATAAGTCGGATTTTCTTTCTACATATGTCATCTTCAAGTGATCAGACTGACTTCTTGCATAAAGACCTCACATTATAGAGAATAGTTGTGGTACCTCTTTCCCAGGTGGTGATTTCATGCATGTCAATTTCATAAGTAAATTCCTAGCCTTCAAATTGTACACCTTAAACAATGTTATATGCCAATTATATCTCAATAAAGCTGGAGAAGAAGTAAATTTAAAAAAAAATTTTTAAATAAGTAAATTCTGTCCTTTTCCCCACTTGTAGTCCTTTCTTGATGTATTGGATTATGATAGGGGTATTTCACATGAGTGATTAACTGGTTTGGCTGTGCTCTTCAGTAAGGTCACTGTAGGGAATTCCCTGGTGGTCCAGTGGTTAGGATGTGGCACTTTCACTGCTCTGGGCCTGGGTTCGATCCCTGGTCAGGGAACTAAGATCCTGCAAGCCACATGGTGCAGCCAAAACAATAATAAATAAATAAGGTCACTGTAATGCCTCATAAAATCTAGTGACTTGCTCTCTTTTCCTTACATTGTAGATTATAAATAATAATCATTAATTTATTAGAATGTAAATCTCATGAAAGTAGAAATTATCCTTATTTGTTCTTGCTGTATCCTAGTGCCTAGAGCAATACCTGGCACATAAGAGGCATTCGGTAACTATTTTTGAAATAATGAGTAAATGACTACCAGCTATTTGTTTTGGCACCTATTTTGTTCTTGTACCATGCTTTAAATTTAACATATGTTATCTAATTTAGTCCTCACAACAACTCAGAAGCATGTTAAAAACCTCTGTTTTGGACATGAGAAATCTGAGGCTTCATAAGGCGATAAGAAGCTTGCCCAAGTTACACAGCTGATAAAATGCAAAGCCTAAATTTATATCCACACCTAAGGCCATATTCCAACATCACTGGGAAAAATGTACTTAAGAGAGTAAGAAACAGTTTACAATGTCATACAGTGTTACTATTGTTGAAAAAGAATTCATGGTACTCTTCTAATATCAAATTACCAGAGATCTTAAGATAGGAAAGAATAATCTTTAAGCCTGATACACAAAGAAGTCACTTTATCTTTCTTTTTCTTTTTTTTTTTTTTTTTTTTTTTTGCGGTACGCGGGCCTCTCACTGTTGTGGCCTCTCCCGTTGCGGAGCACAGGCTCCGGACGCGCAGGCCTAGCGGCCATGGCTCGCGGGCCTATCCGCTCTGTGGCATGTGGGATCTTCCCGGACCGGGGCACGAACCCATGTCCCCTGCATCGGCAGGTGGACTCTCAACCACTGCACCACCAGGGAAGCCCTATCTTTACTTTTCTGAACCTCTGTTTTTTCATCTAAGAGATATATCTTATTATAGTCTATAGTATAAAAGTTAATGGTATAAGTGTACAGAATTGAGCCTTGTTCCATTATTCCTAAGTAGCAGTGTGACATCAAATTTGTGAATAAAAGCAGTCAACAAACTTTCATTTAGTTGAACTTTCTTTACCTTAATTAAAAGTGCCTTCATCATGCACTCTTGCTTCACTACAGCAGGATCACACAAACCATTTAAATAATCTGTTTCGTGATTTTTGTGATTTAGAGAAGCTTCTTTAAGGTGTAACTATGAGACTAAGAATATTACAGAATACTTCCTCTTGTTATTTTAGATAAGACAGGTGGGAAGAAATTCTCCAAAGAATTTGAAGAGGCAAGTGCCAAGCTGGAGGAATTTGTGAATGGACTAGATAAGCAGGTGAAAAATGGGCCCTCACTAACAGAAGCACTTGAAAATGCTGGAATTTTCTATGAAGCACAGTACAAAGAAGTAAAAGTGGTGGCCAATGTAAGTAATGATTAAAGCTGTCTTACATCAATTGCTTACCATATATCTGTGACTGTTTATATGTGTTATCTAACTCTATTAGGATAAGTATTATCATCTCTAGTTCACAGATGAAGAAGTTACTTTTATTTTTATAAATTTATTTATAAATTTATTTATTTTTTGGCTGTGTTGGGTCTTCGTTGCTGTGCGCGGACTCTCTCTAGTTGCGGCTAGCAGGGGCTACTCTTCGTTGCAGTGCGGTGGCTTCTCATTGCAGTGGCTTCTCTTGTTGCGGAGCACGGGCTCTAGGCGTGTGGGCTTCAGTAGTTGCAGCACATGGGCTCAGTAGTTGTGGCTCGCGGGCTCTAGAGTGCAGGCTCAGTAGTTGTGGCACACGGGCTTAGTTGCTCCGCAGCATATGGGATCTTCCGAGGCCAGGGCTTGAACCCATGTCTCCTGCATTGACAGGAGGATTCTTAACCACTGCGCTACCAGGGAAGTCCCAAAGAAGTTACTTTTGAAGAGGGTTAGTAACCTTGTACAAGGTAGTATTATAGCTAGCAAGTGAAGGTGTCTGAATTAAGACCTAGGTCTTTTTGATGCTAAAGCTCGTGAATACCCTGACCATTAAGCTTTGCTAAAGCCTTATGTCTTAGTGTTTCAGTGGGAGTGTGCCAAGTTACTGTTATGGGATATAAAATTGGGCAGAAATATGTATATATATATTTTTAAACCCAGGATACTAGATGGAAACATTGTTTCTGAATTTCATCAACTCAATTAAGGAACCTCTTTCTCCCCACCTCAACTGGAAGAGGGGTTGATAATTAGACATTTGTCTAATGGCCCCTGAAAGAAACTGTTTTGTACTTTATTTTAATTTTTTTTTAGTTTTAATCACTATATATGGTTATAAAAGTATATAATACTTTAAGTACTTTTTTTTTTTGGCTGCACCACTCAGTTTGTGGGATCTTGGCTACACCACCCGGTTTGTGGGATCTTAACTCCCCAACCAGGGATTGAACCTGCGCCCTCGTCGGTGAAAGCAGGGAGTCCTAACTACCGGACCTCTAGGGAATTCCCAGTATATAGTACTTTTTTTCTTTTAATAAATTTATTTATTTATTTTTGGCTGTGTTGGGTCTTCGTTGCTGCGCATGGGCTTTCTCTAGTTGAGGCAAGCGGAGGCTACTCTTCGTTGCAGTGTGTGGGCTTCTCACTGCAGTGGCTTCTCGTGCAGCATGGGCTCTGGGTGCACGGGCTTCAGTAGTTGTGGCGCACAGGCTTAGTTGCTCTGCGGCATGTGGGATCTTCCGGGACCAGGGCTCGAACCTGTGTCCCCTGCACTGGCAGATGGATTCTTAACCACTGCACCACCAGGGAAGTCCCCAAGGTATTCACACTTTTAATTTCTGATTTCAACTCCACTACTCACTCCACTTTTTTATACTCATCATTTCCTGGATCAAAACTTCTCAGGGATTCTGCAAGACAGGTCAGCTCCTTTCCCAGGTATAACTCCCTTTCTGCATACTCCTAACCTCATTTTTCTCTACCCTGCCTCATTACATCTTACTCTTACAAAACCTTTTCCTTGTTACTGGTTTATACCTTTGTGTTCCTTTACTATTCATTTTATAGGAGTCCCAGGAGGGAGAGACACTGAACAGGAGTGATTAGCTTACCATTTTTACTCAAAAGACCATTTTTTAATTTTTGAGAAGTGAACCATCGTTACTTATTTATGAAATTGTATAAAATCATTTAGTCTGCTTTGGAGGATCCTTAGCAAATGGCTGGGAGAAGTTTGTTCAGCAAGCATTCATTGAGCACACATAATTGCAATTCTGTGTAATAAATGCTATAATGAAGGTAACTATAGGGTGCTAGGAGAACAGATTGAATAGGTACTTTAGCTAATTTGGGAGTGGGAATGGAGGATACGGAGAAATTTTTTCCCAAAGGAGCTAAACTCTGAAGTTGCAGTAATTAGCTAAATGAAAGACCATATTCTCTGAAGAGCATTTTCAAAGTATGGGAATGAAAGAGAGCATGGCAAAATTGGTGGACCTGAAAGTAGTTTCTTATAGCTAGGCATTTATGAGGAAGTGATAAATAAAACTGGAGAGGGAGTCAAGAACATGGTCCTGAAAGGCCTATATTTATTCTAAGGTCTTTGAATTTTACCCTGAAAGCAATGGAAGGCAGTTGTAGGATTTTAATTTTGCCGATGATGTGATCAAGTCTGCATTTTGGAATCAAGATAGCAAAATGGAGAATAGGAGACTATTAAAGGTAGGGAGACAAGTTAGTAGGTTATTGAAATAATCCAGGTTGACTTTTGTGGAAACAGTTAAACCTTAAAGCAATATTCTCAAAAAGATTTTGACCACAGTCCATATGAAAGAAAGATTTTACATGGAAACTAAGAACCATACACACGTGCACATATACAGCAAAAGTTTCACAAAATAAAACTTACTCTTGTTATATGCAGTACACTGGGAGATATTCTTTCTTCTATATTATTTCATTTCCTATACTTTTTCTGATTTTTTAAGATGAATATTTAGATAATTGATTTTCAGCTTTTTAAAACTATGTATATTTAATACAGTAAACTTCCCTCTAAGCTGCATCTCACAAGTTTTTTGTTTGTTTGTTTTTGGCCGTGCCAGGTCTTAGTTGTGGCATGCGGGATCTTCGTTGTGGTATGCGGGATCTTTTAGTTGCGGCATGCACGAGCTTTAGTTGCGGCATGCAAACTCTTAGTTGAGGCATGTGGGATCTAGTTCCCTGATCAGGGATCGAACCCGGGCCCCCTGCATTGGGAGCTTGGAGTCTAAGCCACTGGACCACCAGGGAAGTCCCACATCTCACAAGTTTTTATTCTTAAATGTGTCTTTTACAAACAGCATATAGTTGGATCTTGGTTTTGTTTTATGCTTATTGTTTTTTAATCAAATCTGACACTCTTAATTTATTGCCTTAAATTAAGTTATCTTAATTTAATATTACTATCTTAATATTGTTATAATAAAACCTTAAATTAATATTCTGTTACTTCATGTATAATGTAAGAACCTTAACAGTAGTAGGATTCCCTTCCCCCAGGTCTTTCTGCTATTGTTAACTATTTTACTTATGTATATTTTGTGTAGTGTAATTTTTATTATTTTTCTTAAACAGTGAGTAGACTTTTAAAGAAATTAATTTATATTTACTATTTCTGGTGCTTTTCATTCCTTTTTGCAGATCCATGTTTCCCTCTGGGATCATTTTCCTTCAGCCTAAAGTCTTTAACATTTCTTATAGTGCAGGACTGTTGGTGATGAATTTCTCAGTTTTTGTTTATCTTAAAATGTCTTTATTTTACCTTCATTTTTGAGAAGTGTTTTCACTGGATAAAGAATTATAAGTTGGCAGTTTTTTTCTTTCGTTACCTGAAAATGTTTCCTTACCTGTCGTCCCTTGAGAAGTCAGCTGTGCCTAGATTTCTTCTTTGTGCTTATCCTGCTACAAAGGGATAAAAGGAGTTCACTGACCTTTTTGGATCTGTGGTTTGATATTGTTCATCAGTTTTAGAACCTATTCGACAATTATCTTTTAAAATATTCCTTCTTTTTCATTCACTCTCTTTTCCTTCTGGGACTCCAGTTATACGTCCCATGTGTTCTTAGATTTCTGTCTGTTCTGTTCATTCTTTTTTCTCTCTGGACTTATTTTTGGCTACTTTATATTTACTTGTCTCCAAATATTCTTTGTTCTACTAAGCCCAGTCTGCTGTATTTTTCAGTTCTAGAATTTTCATTTCGTTCTTTCTTAGAGCTCCTTTTCTTTGTTGAGATTTCCCATCTATTCATCCGTTCTTCATCTTTTCCTAAAAATTCTTTAACGTAGTATTTGTAATCACTGTCTTAAAGGCCTTATATGTTAATTCCAGTATCTGGGTCATTTCTAGGTATACTCCTATTGACTGTTTTTTCTGTGGTGTGTGTGTGTGTGTGTGTGTGTGTGTGTGTGTGTGTGTGTGTGTGTGTACTTTAATCATACCTATATATACTATCTGTTTGCTTGTCTAAGAATTTATTTTATAGGAGACCTTCTGGGTGATACTTGTGGAAACTGTGAATTGTATCATTTTACCTTTAAAAAGTGTTGAGGTTTTTTTCTGGCAATCAGTTAAATTATCAGTGGATCACTGTGATGTGAAGGCTTGGTTTTAGGTTTGTTTGGACATAACCCTTAGTCCTGGGACATGATCCTTACTCCTAATCAATGGCCTTTGTGGGGTTTTAATAGGAAGTGAAGGTGTTTACTAAGCCTCTCTAAATTGACAGTGCATAAACTCTAAACTCTTTGCCTGGCACTGGGCAGCTGCTGAAATCACTGCTTAGGTCTTTAACTTCATAGCTTCCTTGGAGATAGCATCAAAGGAACTATTTCCACCATTCAGATTTATATGTTTTTATTGTTATATATTTTAATTATACACATACATATTCTATAGTTGTTTTATGTAGTCAGTATTTATTTAGTGTTGTTAGCCTTTTTATTTTACTGCATTTGATTTGCTATTAATATTTTCTCTTTATCTTTGGTTTTCAGTAGTTATACAGTGATGTTCCTAGGTGTAGTGTTCTTCGTATTCATCTGGTTTAGGATTTGCAGAACTTTTTGAGTCCGTGGTGTATTAATTTACTAGGGCTGCTATAACAGAGTACCTGAGAGTGGGTAGCTCAAACTACATTAATTTATTGTCTCATACTGTAAAGCTGTAAGTCCAAAATCAAGGTGTTATTAGCAGGGTTGATTCTTTCTGAGGGCTGTGAGGGAAGATCCTGTTCCTGGCTTCTCCTGTTTAACTTGTAGATGGCTGTTTCTTCCCTATGTCTCTTCACATTGCCTTCCCTCTGTTTCCAAATTTTCACTTTTTTGTTAAGGATACCAGTCATATTGGATTAGGGCCCATCCTAATGACCTTGTTTTAACTTGATTACCTCTGTAAAAACTCTGTCTCCAAATAAGGTCACATTCTGAGGTATACAGTTAGGACTGTCAGTGTATGATTTGAGGGGCACAATTCAACCCATAATGAGTAGCTTAATGTTTCTTATAAATTTTGGGATGTTTTCTTGCCAAGTATTGTTTCTATTCCATTATATCTCTTCTCCTCCTGGAGCTCTATTAATTTGTATACTAGATCTCATCAGTGTTCCAAATGTCTTTTTATGTTAGTTTCTGTATTTTCTATCCTTTTCTCCTTGGTGCTTCCCTTCTAGATATTTTCTATTAACCAGTCTTCTAATTCATTAATTTTCTCTTCTGCTGAATCTTATCTATTGTTTAACCCATCAGTTAATTTAGTTGGCTTATTTTTCAGTTCTAGAATTGCCATTTGATTTTTCTTCAGAAATAATTCGATTTTTCTGGTAAAATTCTGTCAGTCTATTTTCATTTTTTCCTCTCTCATTTTTTTTCAGTCTTCTTTGTTTTATTTTGTAACACTCTCAAACTTAAAGAAATAACTTAAGTATATTATGAAGACCTTTTTGTGGGGGGGGAGTCATTTGAAAATAAGTATAACTGATTCACTTTGCTGTACAGCAAAAACGAACACAACATTGTAAAGCAGCTATACTCCAATAAAAATTAATAAAAAAAGAATGAAGATAAGTAAATATATACATAAATAAAAATAAACACACACCCCCCAAAAAAGAAAAAAAAATTGCTGACACCCCATTACCCACAAATATTTTCATGAGTATTTTCCTCCAAGACAATTATTTTCTTCTTCATAACCATAAGGTGTAGCTGTTTAATCATGAAATTAATTGATACATTTCATGCATTATTATCTAATCCTCAGCCCCTATTCAAATTGACCACTTTTTATAACAAAAGCTCCTGTCCAGAATCAGAGGTTTCATTTATTGCATTTCCATTTTCCATTGATCTGGAACAGTTCCTCAGTCTTTTCTTTAATTTTCATGACCTAAATATGTTTGGAGATTACAAGTCAAATAGTTTGTCCAGTGTCCCCCAATTTGGATTTATATGTTGTTTCTTTGTGATCAGATTGAGGTTATATATCTTTAGTAGGAATATCACAGAAGTGATTGTGTTCTTCTCATTTCATCCTTTCAGTTAGCACACAAGTTTGATTTGTTTTACTACCTGTAACATTCCCTTTCGTATCTTATTAGTGTGGCATCTTCCCAGCTTGTCCACTGAAAAGTTTTCACTTGGTAATTGCTGTGGGTTGAATTGTGTACCCCAGAAGATAATGTTGAAGCCCTAACTCTCTGGTACACGTGAAAATGTCCTTACTTGGAAATAGGGTCTTTGCAGATGTACTTAAATTAAGATGAGGTCATTAGGAGGAGGCGTAATCCAATATAACTGGAAGACGGAAATTTGGATACAGATGCACACAGGAATAATATCATGTGACTACCAAGACAGATATTGTAGTGATGCATCTGCAAGCCAAGGAATTCCAAGGGTTGATGGCCACCACCAGAAGCTAGGAAAAGGCAGGGAAGGATTCTGCTCAGTTGTAGAGGGATCATAGCCCTGCTCACACTTTGATTTTGGACTTTTAGCCTCCAGAATTATGAGACAATAAATTTCTGTTGTTTTAAGCCACTCAGTAATAAAGTACCACAACACTAGGAAACCATACACTAATTAATAAGTGTCTTGTGGGGAGGTGTTTTGAAACTATGCAAATATTTTGTTCCTCTTCAGAGTTTCAGTTTATTCATTTATTTATATCACTATGGACTCAGTCGTATTTAGTCAGTGTTCTAATTCATTACTAACTACTGATTCATTGCAAAATAATTATTTTGATGCTCAAATTGTCCCAGTGGGAGCTCCTTTCAAGCCGCTTTCTGTGTTCTTTTGACATATCCCCATCATTTTTTGAGCGTTTCCAGGTTCATCTTGCACTTTTCTGTCCAGCCCGGGAATCAGTCATTTCTCCAAAGAGCCTTGGTTCCTTTTAGTGAAAAACCATATTTTGAAACCAAGATCTGAGTACTAGGTGTACTTATTACTATTGGGATATCACTGCTTCCAGACCATATCAGTGTACAGAGGTAGGAAATATATGTGTGTGTGTGTGTGTGTGTGTGTGTGTGTGTGTGTGTGTGTGTATTTAACCTGTATACACACATTTACATCTATATATATTTCTGTATCTGTCTATATATGTCAGAAACCATGAGTTCACACTGTTATCTCCAATCCCAGTCTAACACTACAAGGTTCATTCTAGTTTTCTCCATTTCCACATTTATAATTGCTTTTTCTAAAAATGTAAAATCTTGCTCCCCTTATCTTCAACATAATCACTTATTTGATCATTGCCCATGTGTATAGCCAGTTTTCCAGCACTTCCATCCCTCCCAGCCATCTCTGTTGGCTTTCTTTTTATCTAACTTAGGCTTCAACATCCCATGCAATGCTTTCCTCCCATGCAGTCATTTTCCTCACCCTATTTTGGCTCCGTTACCTAACCTAGGCGACCAAGGCTTCCCTTCAACTCTTGCAAACGAATTTTGGACTGAATTGTTCAAGATGGGATTTTCTATATTTTCTTGAACGTATAAATCAGAGCTATTTGGGTTTTGCTAGGTAATTCCAATGTTGGCTATACTTGTTTTGAGTCTGTTCATAGTGTCTGTCTTTTCTTTCATCTCTTGGCGTGCTTGCCAATTTTTTATTGAATACTGAACATTGTATATGAAAATACTTCTGGAGTCTCAGTGATTTCTCTTCCTGCAGAAAGGATTCACCCTTTCCTTTGCTAGGCAGATACTGTGAGAGCTTATCATATATATATTTTAAAATTTATTTATTTTTTATGTATTTATTTTGGCTGCGTTGGGTCTTCATTGCTGTGCACAGCTTTCTCTAGTTGCAGTAGGCGGGGGCTACTCTTCACTGCGGTGCACGGGCTTCTCATTGCAGTGGCTTCTCTTGTTGCAGAGCACAGGCTCTAGGTGCACAGGCTTCAGTAGTTGCGGCACGCAGGCTCAGTAGTTGTGGCACGTGGGCTCTAGAGCACAGGCTCAGTAGTTGTGGCACATGGACTTCGTTGCTCCATGACATGTGGGATCTTCCCAGACCAGGGATCGAACCCGTGTCCCTTGCATTGGCAGGCGGATTCTTAACCACTGTGCCACCAGGGAAGTCCAAGAGCTAATCATATTAATCAAATCTGAAATTGAACTGACTTCAGGCTGAATTGCAGTTTGGGCAAACTTTTGATTTCCTGTGGTTCATCCAGCTTCTAAGTCACAGATTTTTTCCCACTGAGAGCCTATGACATCACTAGGGCCCCTCCATCGTTGTGTGATTTGAATGCTAATCCTTGTCTCTTCTGCACCATGAGTCTATGTTTAACTCCGCTTTGCTTTTCAGAATTTTTCTGCTTGACTTCTTTAATTCCCTCTTAAGGAAGCTTCATAATTCAGCAAATATCTTTTTTTTTTAATTGGAGTATAGTTGATTTACAGTGTTCTGTTAATTTCAGGTGTACAGCATAGTGATTCAGTTATACATATACATATGTTTGTTCTCTTTCAGATTATTTTCCTCTGTAGGTTATTACAGAATATTGAGTAAAGTTCCCTTGCTATACAGTAGGTCCCTGTTGGTTATCTACCAGCAAACATCTTGAAGGAAAAGCAATAGCATATTGTTGAGCCAGTTCTGTCCTTCCTCTTTCATCAAAATTTTGGCCTTTCTAATTTTTTCTAATTTATCTCTACAGGCCAGCAAGACGTTTAAAAGTTCTCCTTTTTTCTTTATATTATTTAGTAGTAACCCTCTGCCTTTTCCTTTTGCCTGAATTCTCAAATTCTTGCCTAACTCCCCAAAATCAGCAGGACCCTGAGAGAAAAAGCAGCTGCAGAATGTCAGCTTGACTCTCCTCATGGTTTCCCCCTGCTATAGAATTTGCCACTTGGGTTTTTGTTGCCTTAGCACTCTACAATACATTCAAATATGTGTGTGTGCATGTGCGTGCGTGTGAGTGTGTATAGATATGTACGTGTATATATCTGGCTTTTCTAGTTGTTCTTGATGGGAGCATTTGCTGTGCTACAAACTACTCAATTATGAAACAAAATCTCAATTCTAGCATATTATTTTCCGTTCCACTCCATTTTTAAAATAATGTTTCTTGTGCAGCCAACCAAAATGATGCCACAATCTAATGTTCCAAGACCCTTAACAAAAAAAAGAAAAAGACATACCGCTTCAAGACACTGGCAATTAAGATAATCAGATGAATAGGATTTAAGCCAGATGATCAAGGTTAACAACAACAGTGGTACATTGTATTGATTGTATGTACCCTTGATATGATGTGATGACAATCACACTTTACCTCTGTGGTCTTCCTCCCCAAAACCCATAACCCCAGTCTAATCATGAAAAAAACATTAGACAAACCTCAGTTAAGAGACAGTCTACAAAATACCTGACCAGTACTCTTCAAAACTGTCAAGTTCATCAAAAACAAGGAAAGTCTAACAAACCATCACAAACAAGAGAAGCCTAGGAGATGTGACTACTAAATTATGGGATCCTGGAATGGAAAAAGAACATCAGATAAAATCTGAGGAAATATACATAAAGTATGGGCTTTAGTTAATAATAATTATCAAAATTGGTTTATTAATTGTGACAAATGTATCATGCTAATGTTAGGTGTTAATAATAGGGAAAATTGGGTGTGGGTTATATGGGAACTCTATTTTATCTTCACAGTAATTTTGTACACCTAAAACTTTTTAAATAAACAGTTTCTTTTAAAAAAAAAATCAATAGTATTTAACCTCTCAGGCTATGCTTTATTTATTGATTTGATTTTTGTCTTCTTAGTCATTGCTGTATCTCCAGTACCTAGAAGAGTGGCCAGCGCATTTAGGCTCTTGATAAATATTGGTTGCTTGGAGAGATACAGCGGAGCAAGGGAGGATGAATTGCAGATAACTTCTAAGTCTCTTAACTTGGGCAGCTGTGGATGGTAATATTGACTTAGGGGATATAAAAAGCAGAGATTGGAAACTACTCCATGCTTGACAGATGATATTTTCTTGTTTTATACCAGTGATATAGTTAATAATAATGAAGAAATCTGATCAAGTCAAAATGGTAGCTTCTTGGTTACTTCTCAGAGGAGTAAACTCTTCTTTTTCTTTTAGGCATATAAAACCTTCGCTAATCGAGTGAACAATTTAAAGAAAAAGCTGGATCAATTGAAGTCAACCCTTCCTGATCCTGAGGAATCACCAGTCCCTTCCCCAAGCATGGATGCTCCCTCCCCAACTGGCTCTGAGTCTCCTTTTCAAGGAATGGGAGGTGAGGAATCCCAGTCACCAACCATGGAGAGTGAGAAATCTGCCACACCTGAGCCTGCAACAGATAATCGTGATGTGGAAGACATGGAACTCTCAGATGTGGAAGATGATGGGTCAAAAATCATTGGTATGTCCTATATGATTAGTAGACAACTTGCTCCTTATCTGTTTTGCCTTCCCCACCAATAAGTCTATCACAGGCAGGTATTAAAAGATGGTTTAATCCTCATAAAATTAGAACACCAAGGTAGTAGTATTGTCTGTAGAGCAGTGGTTCAGGATTTGGTATGCCACGTACATTGAGAATCATTGCTTAAGATCTGTGCTGTTCGGGGAATTCCCTGGTGGTCCAGTGGTTAGGAGTCCGTGCTTCCGCTGCCAGGGACCCAAGATCCTGCAAGCGACGTGGTGTGGCAAAAACAAAAACAAAACAAAATACACACTGGATTCTAGGAACTTGGTGCTTTGAAAAAGAGTGAAAATATCTCAATAATTGTTTATATTTATAACTTATTAAAATGAAAATATTTGGGCTATATTGAGATAAGTAAAATATATAATTAAAATTAATTTTACCTGTTCTTCTTTTTTTGATATGGTTACTAGAAAATTTAAACTTACATATGTGGCTTGAATTACATTTCTTTTGAACAGCACTGCTCTAAAGGGAGGGCCACTTATGCTGGAATTCCTTATTCTCTGTCACTCTTGATCTTCAAGATTCCAAAGCCACATTTTGTTAACCACACTTTCAGAATTAACCTGGATTGGTGAATTGTTTCTCTGACATCCCCAGCTTTTATAATTATTCTTATTAGGCAGTTTGACTTAGGTTGAATTTAATGAACTATCCACATAGTGCATTGCCTTTAAAGTATTAAGAGGAAAGTATTGCAGAGGCATCAAGAGTTAAAACATTGCATTAGTGCCTGATTGCACCCCCAGTAGACCAATTTCAGGAGGCCAAAGGATAATACATTAACATATGTACAGAGTTTCTGTTTCTTAGAAAGCTCTCAGGTTAATAATGGCAAAGAAAAGACAGGACCATTTATGACATAAATATTACTGAAAGACAGAACACAAATGTGTACCAAATAATAACATGCTTCCAGAAATGTACAAATTTAATATACAGATACTAAGAAGATGTAAAGAGATCATTAAATGTAAGGTAAAAGATGCATTTGGGGAATTCATTTTAAGCAGCTATTAAAGGTGGGAAGGTTCATAAATGATAAAGAGCATGACTTTTTAAAAAAATCATGAATGATTTTTCTGTAAAGCATAGTACTTTTTAGGAAATATTGGGACATGTTGGAAGCAGAGTCTGGAAAGTAGTAAGATGCAATACTATCTCTTTTTCTTTTTTAAACAGTAGAAGACAGGAAGGAAAAACCTGTGGAGAAGTCAGCTGTATCCACTGCTGTACCTACAAAGCCAACAGAAAGTGTCTCAAAGGCCTCTTCATGTACTCCAGTGCCTGTGACCATGACAGCAACCCCACCTCTTCCAAAGCCTGTGAATACTTCTCTTCTCTCCCCTACTCCAGCACTGGCTTTGCCAAACCTGGCTAATGTGGATCTGGCAAAGATCAGTTCCATCCTTAGCAGCCTGACATCAGTCATGAAAAATACTGGTAAGTAGCCCTAGTAAAGAAGATAAAAGGCTTATTTCCATCTTTCTAATTGAACCATCAATCTGGGTTTTGTTTTGTTTTTTTAATTAAAAGTAACTTTTTAATTAAAAAATAAAAATAGGGATTTCCCTGGCGGTCCAGTGGGTAAGACTCCATGCTCCCAGTGCAGGGGGCCTGTGTTCCATCCCTGGTCGGGGAGCTAGACCCCACATGCATGCCGCAGCTAAGACCCAGTGCAGCCATAATTAATAAATACATACATACATACATACATACCGCTACATGGTCATCATAGAAAAATTAGAAGATAAGTTAAAAGAATAAAATATCCATAATTCTGCCATCCCAAAGGAAACCACTTGTGTTTAACCTTATAAGTGTGCGTGTATGTGTGTGTGTGTGTGTTTTGGGAAATAAAATGTTAGTAATAATTTTTCTTTCAGTAATTGAAGCATATTGCGTATACAGTCGGTCCTCCATATTCACCGGTTCTGCATCTGCAGGTTCCACATCCAAGGATTCAACCAACCATGGATTGAAAATATTTGGGGGAAAAATTTTTTCAGAAAGTTCCAAAAAGCAAAACTTGAACTTGTCATGCCCCAGCAACTATTTATATAGCATTTACATTGTATTTACAACTATTTATATTGTATTATGTATTATGAGTAATCTAGAGATGATTTAAAGTATATGGAAGGACGAGGACTTCCCTGGCGGTCCAGTGGTTAGGTCTCGGTGCTTTGACTGCCATGGCCCAGGTTTAATCCCTGATCAGGGAACAAAGATCCAGCAAGCCATGTGGCATGGCAAACAAACAAACAAAAATAAATAAAGTATATGGAAGGATGTGCATAGGTTATATGCAAATACTATACCATTTTATAAGGGACTTGAGCATCCACAGATTTTGATATATTCAGGAGTCCTGAAACCAACCCCCCATGGGTACCGAGGGACAACTGTACTCTTTTGAAAGCAACTACTTAAAATTTAACTACATATCATGGATGTTTTTGTAAGTCATTAAACATTCAGCTATATCATTTAATAGCATTCAATAATTTATGTAAGCCTTTATTATCAGAACATCTAGTGTGTTTCCAATTTTTCGCTGTTATAAAGAATACTGTAATGAACAACCTTGATGCTAAAATTTTATGCACAACCCTTCTTAAAAGGGTTGATAAGTATATGGGACTTTTTTTAATGGAAGATTTAATGAAGATAAATAAAGTAGAGCTCCTCTACATGCTCATCACTCATCTTCAACACTGTAAACACATGGCCAATCTTGTTTCTGCTATGCCCTATCCAATCCTGATTATTTTGAAGAAAATCCCAATTATTTCATTTCTTCATAAATAACTAAGTATTTCTAAAAGATAAAGACTCCAAAAAATTCAGCATGTAGGTTTTTAAGTCTTTTCATGTTATAACTAAAATGATCTCCAAAAAACATACTATTTTATGTACCAAGTATATGAAAGTTCCCATTGTTCCTCAACCTCTCCAACCTGTTTTGTTTTATACTTTGTCAAATTCGGTCTTTAAAAAATTGTTCGTTTGCATTCCTTTGATTAAAGATGTGGTTAAAATTTCTTTCATATGCTTATCATTTTTTTGTGTGAAATACCTGTCTATATTTTTGATTGTTAAAAAAATCAAAAATCATTTCTTATTTATATACCATTTTTCCTATGTTAAGAATCAACCCAGTATTTTAAAATGTAAACATGTAAAGATTGCTTATATAACCCTCATTTTAAAGTCCATTTCAAAAGGAAATAACTTACTTATCACATAGAATTATGCAGTGGCCCAGTCTGATCATAATTAGCCAGCAATTATCTGTTGAGCACTTAGAGGAGTCTGAGGTGTAGGTTCCATTTGGTAGAGAAAAAAGAAATACGTTCTCTGGTCTCTTTCTATTGGGACTCTGAAAACTAGTAAATACATATGAAAAAAAATAACTTAATACTTATCTAATTTAACAGTGTTCCAAGTAGATAGGAGCAAGTCTTAATCTAATTTTCAGATTTTTTCTTTGTACAAGATGGACAATTTGTGGATCATTCACAGAAGAATTCCTATTGAACATACCATACTCAATTAAGTGACTGGAAAGTTTCATGAATTTATAGGTCATTTTGAATTTCATTTTCTTGAGTTAATCTTTCTGCCACCAGGGGTCAGTCCTGCATCAAGACCTTCTCCAGGAACTCCTGCAAGTCCCAGCAACCTCACCAGTGGTCTGAAAACACCTGCACCTGCCACGACAACATCTCATAACCCTCTAGCAAATATCCTCTCGAAGGTGGAGATCACCCCAGAGAGCATTCTGTCTGCTCTTTCCAAAACCCAGACACAGTCAGCCCCTGCACTGCAAGGTAAACTGACATGCGCTAGAGGGACTTGAATCGTGAATGTTTGTCTCTGGCTTAATCCTGGATTCCATTTCTGAGGAATCCAAAGCTATGAAATGTATAATTCAGAATAATTCATTATTCTCTTTATCATGTACAAACTGACATTTATAGAATTCTGAAATGTCAAAGCTGAAAGAGACTTTAAATATCCTCTAGTCCGATACCCTCCTCAGGTGAGGAAATTAACACTCAGTGAGGTGATGTGACCTGCTTAAGATCACACATCTGTCTGTTCAGTGAAGAGCTGAGACTAAAAGCCAGATTTCTTGACTGGAGTCCAGTATTCTTTCACTTAAACCATGTATCCCAACCTCTTAGTATAAGTTAGTACATGTTGAGTTCTACACATTTTAATGTGAACTGAGGCTAAAGACAGTAAGAAAGATCAATCTATCAGAACTCTTATGAGACATGATTATCTCTTTTTTTATGTCCTAATGTTTTATAGAGGCCTCTATAGATATCATACCTTTTTTTATTTTCTGCCTAGCTATTATCGCTACCTTATTTGAACCTGTCTCTTCACCTTTGCTAATTATCTTGTTTTGTGCTAAAACCATCTGCTTCTAACATTTTTTCATAAAGCTTACCTTGCTCTTTGTTCTCAGACCCTCCAGATACCAACCTCAGTATAATTATGCAGTGAATTACAGCTTCAATATAGTGACTTACTCTTTATCAGTAGTTCTCAACCAGGAGCCTCCAGGGGACATTTGGCAATGTCTGAAGACGTTTTTGTTTGTCACAGCTGGGGTCGGGGTCGGGGTGCTATACCTCTAGTGGGTGGAAGCCAGGGATGCTGCTTAACCCTACAATGCATAGGACAGTCCCAACAACAAAGAAGTATCCCGCCCAAATGTCAGTGGTGCTGAGATCCTGCTTTATATGAATAGAGAGCAGCAGTACAGGTATCTGTTAATTTTCTTATTTCCTAAACTGTTCTGTAAGTGTATCCGCCAGGCACTGTATTATAGTGAGCTTTGTCTTACCATGTAAGAGAATTTTGTTACACATAACTAAATACTGTGAAATAGTAATCCACAGCTCTACATATTGGAACCAGCAAAAGAATTAATGATGATGCTACAGTGCATCTCATACTACTGATTTCAGGGATAATTAGTTTGAGAGATTGGCATGTTTATATGATTTCTCCTTTCCACTCCCTCTTCTATCACCATCCTATAGTTACAGTAAAAATTTTGAACTCGTATTTTAACTTCTTATATAGATATAATACTTAGATCTTAAAGAAGAAGTCTTTTTTTTCAGCAGATTGTAACAATAGTATCATGTGGACCTTCTCATCAGGCAAAATTTGAACAGAACTAGGTGTGTTATGACAAAATGAAAAGTGGGAATCTCAGGAAACAAGCTTTGTGGAATAACAGGGCAGTTTATCACCTTTCAGTTCCTTATGGAAAGTGGAATTCTCCTAGCCTTTTATTTTTATTTTATTTTATTTATTTATTTATTTTTGCAGTACTCAGGCCTCTCACTGTTATGGCCTCTCCCGTTGCGGAGCACAGGCTCCGGATGCGCAGGCTCAGCGGCCATGGCTCACGGGCCGGGGCACGAACCCGTGTCCCCTGCATCGGCAGGCGGACTCTCAACCACTGCGCCACCAGGGAAGCCCCTCTCCTACCCTTTTATTTATTTTTTTTTTTACGGTACGCGAGCCTCTCACTGTTGTGGCCTCTCCCGTTGCGGAGCACAGGCTCCAGACGCACAGGCTCAGCGGCCATGGCTCACGGGCCCAGCCGCTCCGCCGCATGTGGGATCTTCCCGGACTGGGGCACGAACCCGCGTCCCCTGCATCGGCAGGCGGACTCTCAACCACTGCGCCACCAGGGAAGCCCTCTCCTACCCTTTTAAAAGAACTGTGTCCAGCAACTTAAATAGATACATTTCTTCAAAGACCATAAAGGAAATCTCTTAGAACTTTGCTCTGAATCACCCACAGCCCTTATTGACTGATTTCAGCACAAAAGAATGACTTCAGTAGGCAGAGGCCATAGACTATGGTTTAAGATTGAAGAAAATTAATATTTAGCGGTAAGAGATTATTTCACCTATTACCAGAAATCTGAATAGCATCTTTGTTAAGAAGATGGTCTTCTGAAGAATTTATTTCACAACAGCTGAAAGATAATACTGAAATATCTTTTTAAAATCATGATATTATCATATCTCACTTTCTAGTGCTTGAAGACTTCTGGTTTTGGTAAGAGCAGTTACTACTAAGAATTAAATCAAACTGTTAGGAAGGGGAAAATTATATAGCCAGGGACCTTTTTGGAAATGAAACATGGATTTTTTTTTCAGGAGGATAATAACTGAAATAAACAATATTTCAATTATTTGGATATTATCAAACACTGGATAGTAATAAAAGCTGTGCATCATTATTTAGAAGTTGATGGCATTTGAAAATGTCACAAGGATGGAGCAACCTTAAAATTCTTAAGACCTTAAATCTCTTAGCAAATAAGGATAAAACTTGATATTTTGAAGAAACATTAATTGAAATATCATATGAAATATTATTTTCTTTCACATATCGTTATGAAGGAACAGTTTTAATGTATGACTGAAAGCTGTAAATTCAGGTGAAGTATACATAAACTTTTCATTTGTGATCAGAAATTGAGGAGATTTTCCAAAATGTGATTGAATATAAAGGACCTTCTGTTACCTCTTTATCAAGTATTTTTCCAAGCATTTTTCTGCAAGAGCAGTTTGCTTTGGTGAACTTTAGTCTTCTTTGCCCCAAAGAATTCTTTCTCAGTGCTTCTGAGAAGGTTTTGTCTGTCAGTGAGTGGGGTTGAATCTCATCAGTGTCAGCCTGAATAATCCTTGAATTTTCCAAGCTATAAGAAGGGGATTGTATGTTTTCTTGTGAAAGAATCAGTGCCCCAATGGTCTAGCTGTATAAGCTTTGTGGTGTATGTTTGTATATTTATTATTGCTACATTTTACAACTAAAATTTTTACAACCAAAGCTCTGTTTCCCCAAAGATAACACCAGTGTGGCAAGAGATGCTCCTTGAAAAAAGCATCCCAGTTCAAATAAATTCCTGCAATTTGCATATTGCTATCTCTCTCCTGAGAATAACAGTGTAGGTTAACTTGTTAGAGACAGTGGTGGAGGTTGGAAAGGAAGGATAGGGCAGAATATCTATTTGCGTTTAGAGAAACAGTTCCACAGAGCAAACATTAAGAAATACTGGCTTAAAGTGTTATTTTAAAAGTAATTTTGCACCCCTTCTTTTCCTGCTTTGTCTTGTTTAAACTGTGAATGATTCTAACACTAAAATTTCCCCCATCCTGTTGCCTTTTATTTTGCCATGTTGGACTTGTTTCATGACTACTAGAAACATTTCAGTAATTTGCTCTTCTTATATTGATAAATAGGTCCAATGTTTTCTATGACATTTAGCCATTACTTGTTTGGTCTGGATTCCCTTTGATCTCATATTTTAATGTCTATCTGGTTCCCACTGGAATGAATAAGAATATCCAATTAGCCTACATTGTTTTCATTGGAAGGTAGGGAGTTCTTTTTAACTCCTCTAATCTTTGTTTCTACAGGCCTGTCATCTTTACTTCAGAGTGTTACTGGGAACCCAGTTCCATCCAGCGAAGCTGCATCCCAGAGCACTTCGGCTTCCCCTGCCAACACCACAGTCTCTAGCATAAAAGGAAGAAATCTGCCCTCCAATACCCAATCCTTTATTCCGAAAAGCTTCAGCTATTCCCCTAATTCATCAACTTCTGAAGTCTCTTCAACTTCAGCCAGCAAGGCCTCAATTGGGCAAAGCCCAGGGCTCCCCAGCTCTACTTTCAAGCTACCATCCAACACTCTGGGGTTTACAGGTACCCACAATACTAGCCCTGCTGCCCCACCTACTGAAGTTGCCATGTGCCAATCTTCAGAGATCTCCAAGCCAAAGCTGGAGTCAGAGTCCACCTCCCCAAGCCTGGAAATGAAGATCCACAACTTCTTAAAAGGTAATCCTGGTTTCAGTGGCTTAAACTTAAACATCCCAATCCTGAGCAGTTTGGGATCCAGTGCCCCAGCAGAAAGCCATCCCTCAGACTTCCAGCGTGGCCCTACTAGCACATCAATCGACAACATTGATGGAACCCCTGTGCGGGATGAACGGAGTGGGACACCCACCCAGGATGAGATGATGGACAAGCCCACATCCAGCAGTGTAGACACTATGTCCCTGCTTTCTAAGATCATTAGCCCTGGTTCCTCAACACCCAGCAGTACAAGATCACCACCCCCTGGGAGAGAGGAAAGCTACCCTCGAGAGCTCTCCAATTCTGTATCTACATATCGACCCTTTGGCCTGGGCAGTGAATCACCCTATAAGCAGCCTTCTGATGGAATGGAGAGACCATCTTCCCTGATGGACTCTTCACAGGAGAAATTCTATCCAGATACTTCTTTCCAGGAAGATGAAGATTACCGAGATTTTGAGTATTCAGGGCCTCCACCCTCTGCCATGATGAACCTAGAGAAGAAACCAGCCAAATCTATCCTGAAATCAAGCAAGCTTTCTGATACCACCGAGTACCAGCCCATCTTGTCCAGTTACAGCCACAGGGGCCAAGAATTTGGGGTAAAGTCTGCCTTCCCTCCATCTGTAAGGGCCCTCCTGGACTCTAGTGAGAACTGTGACCGTCTCTCGTCTTCCCCTGGGCTTTTTGGTGCCTTCAGCATAAGAGGGAATGAACCTGGGTCTGACCGGTCACCATCACCGAGTAAGAATGATTCATTTTTCACCCCTGACTCCAACCACAATAACTTGTCTCAGTCTACCACTGGGCATCTCAGTTTGCCACAGAAGCAGTACCCAGACTCTCCTCACCCAGTTCCACATCGTTCCCTTTTCTCTCCGCAGAATACCCTTGCTGCTCCCACGGGCCACCCACCCACGTCAGGCGTGGAGAAAGTCCTGGCCTCCACCATTTCCACCACATCGACGATTGAGTTTAAGAATATGCTTAAAAATGCCTCACGAAAGCCCTCAGATGATAAACATTTTGGCCAGGCCCCCAGCAAGGGCACTTCAAGTGATGGTGTCAGTCTCTCAAACCTCTCCCAGCCCAGCTTGACAGCCAGTGATCAGCAGCAGCAAGAAGAGCACTACCGCATAGAGACCCGAGTCTCCTCCTCCTGCTTAGACTTGCCTGATAGTACGGAAGAAAAGGGGGCCCCTATAGAGACCTTGGGTTATCATAATGCATCCAATAGGAGGATGTCAGGGGAGCCAATACAGACTGTAGAGTCCATCCGAGTTCCTGGGAAGGGAAATAGAGGACATGGGCGTGAGGCTTCAAGGGTGGGTTGGTTTGATCTGAGCACCTCAGGCAGCTCTTTTGACAATGGCCCCTCAAGTGCCTCTGAGTTGGCATCCCTTGGGGGTGGGGGCAGCGGAGGCCTCACTGGCTTTAAAACAGCACCATACAAAGAACGAGCACCCCAATTTCAGGAAAGTGTCGGCAGCTTTCGTTCCAACAGTTTCAACTCAACATTTGAGCATCATCTCCCCCCGTCCCCATTGGAACATGGGACACCCTTCCAGAGAGAGCCAGTGGGGCCATCATCTGCCCCACCTGCTCCTCCTAAGGATCATGGTGGTATCTTCTCTCGAGATGCACCCACTCATCTACCCTCTGTGGATCTTTCGAACCCCTTCACAAAGGAGGCAGCCCTGGCCCATGCTGCCCCACCTCCTCCTGGAGAGCACAGCGGAGTTCCTTTCCCCACCCCACCCCCTCCTCCGCCCCCTGGGGAACATAGCAGCAGTGGCGGGAGTGGCGTCCCTTTCTCCACTCCTCCTCCTCCTCCGCCTCCTGTTGACCACTCTGGGGTTGTACCCTTCCCGACCCCACCACTGGCAGAGCACGGAGTGGCGGGGGCTGTGGCAGTATTTCCCAAGGACCATAGTTCCCTCCTTCAGGGGACCCTGGCTGATCATTTTGGGGTGCTCCCAGGACCCAGGGACCATGGGGGCCCCACCCAACGGGACCTCAACGGCCCTGGCCTTAGCCGTGTACGCGAGAGCCTGAGCCTACCCTCCCTTTCTCTGGAGCACTTGGGCCCAGCCCATGGAGGAGGAGGTGGGGGAGGCAGCAGCAACAGCAGCGGCCCCCCCTTGGGTCCCTCACACAGAGACGCCATCAGCCGGAGTGGTATGATCTTGCGGAGTCCCCGGCCAGACTTCCGGCCTAGGGAACCTTTTCTCAGCAGAGACCCTTTTCACAGTTTAAAGAGACCCAGGCCACCTTTCGCTAGGGGCCCTCCGTTCTTTGCACCAAAACGCCCATTCTTCCCTCCCAGGTACTGATGGAAACTAAGGGAAAGGCATTTTGAACAGTCTAGAGAGAATTGGAAGTAGGAGTTTGGTTTATTATTGTTATTTTTGTTTGTTTTCCCTCCTTTGATTTATTTTTTCTTTTTTTTATTATGACAGAGGACCTCCCTTCCAAATTAAAAAGTCCCATGTGCATATGCCCACATTTCACTATTCCATCCAGTCCTGCCTCCCACTGCACTTACACCCACCTTCTCCAACTTGTTTGTATTTTAAGGGGGTGGGGGGCAAAGAAACACAACCAAAGCCACTTCATTTGGCTGGGGGTTTGAGGGGTGGGGAGGAAAACAGCTCGTATCTTACCCCATCTATGGAAGAGTATTATTACATTTGAAATAAAACTTCCATCAGTACAGATAATAACATGTGCAATGTTGGGATGTTATTTTGGGCTTGGCATGTCAAAAGTAGTCAGTGGAAGGATTCCTGTCCCCTTCTCTCTCCAGCTCCGTTACTGCTGTAACCAGTGTGGCTCTCTTCCCTGTATGCTCTGTGGCCTGCTGACAGCCAGGAGATGTTGCAGGGGAGAAATGTGGGAGACCTGGGACCTGTCAAGTTGTTTTGTTCTGCTTTGTTTTGTTTTTAAAGGCATGTTGCAGTTGAGTTATTTACCTCTCTCCTAAAATCTAAAGCTTCTTTTTTTTTCCTTTTTTCCTCTTCTAAAGTACTATCAGGCAGTAACTTTGAGGAGATACGGACCTCATTTTATCCTAGTAAAAAATTTTCCTCTTTATACTTGGAGTGAAAGAAAGGGGGCTGGATATAATTTAAAGGTTAAAATAAGGAGTAGCTACAATATAGAGCGCTAGAGAAAGGAACTGTTAAATGGTGTGTTGTGACCTGCCCATCTGTCATAAACAAGGAAACATTTCTGAGGTAGTTTCACACATCTTGCACCAAGCTCTTGCTTCCTGCTTTTCTTTCTTGACTTTTTCCTCCCTCAGTTTTCATTTCTGCTTTAGCCAGAGAGAAAGTCACTACAGTAGACAATTGATATGAAGGTGTAACTGAAATGTTATCAAATATTATCCCTGTATTTTTTAATAAGTACACATTTTTACCATGGTGCCTCCCTAACGTAAGTGACATTTGTTGGTAGTTTTCAGCAAAAGTTAACTACAAGGGAAAGGGAAATATTTGTCTTTATCTTTCTTTTCCCCTTGACCTAGTCCTGTATTCACCCCTCTTCTTGGTATTTCGAAGGAGGAAGTTCAGTAGCATCCTTCTTTATATTATACCTCTTTAGATCTTAGTGACAAGTGGATATTATTATATGTATCTTTACAGAGAAACAGGAGGACCCGATAAATTCAAATTTACCCCACTCTACAGATAGCAGCCTGTCACATTTCAAGGCTCAATCCTTAACCTCACCTCCCACTCGCAATAGAAAATAATGTTTCTGCCCTTAGTCATTTTCCACGAGAAAGGAATGCTTTTCTTGTCCCTGAACTGAAAGGCTTCTTATTTGTATTTCTACAACTAGTACTGGGAAAAAGACAATCACTGCATTCTGAGTGTTTATATCTTTCTTTATATCTAGGGACACTGAAAGGCAAATGTTGCTTTACTACTCTTTTTTATTTAGTGTCTTACCCCAAGGTACACACTGGTCATCTCCAGCCAGATGAGTAAAAGAAAAGGAAATTCTAGCAAGTTTCATATTTTCTTCCAAGTTAGTATAGGAGTAATTGTAGGAAGTATGGGGATTGCCCTGGATTCCTCCAGCGAAATATTAAAGATGGGAGAGAGTGGGCAGTGTAGTGACAGAAGATGATTATTTGTCTCAAAAGAAACTTGCTTTTCAGATAAAGAGCGTTTCGGATAAAGAGCAGCTTAAACCAGGTGTGCATCATAGTTTGGGAGTTTTTGTGTAATTTATTCCATATTATTTATTTGGGCTCGTCATGTTTTCTTTGGTTAGGATCCTGCAAGTCATTCATCTTCCTAATGCGTTTCTGGTTTTAAGCCAACTGTTCTTTCTTTCTTTGACCTTCTCAAGCCTCTCTGCCCTGTAGCTTCCCCACCCCCACCCCCCGCAAAAATGCATGATACCACGACCTTGTAAGTGGGGTGGGGTATATAGTGTAGCAAAGCAAAGAAACAGTACAGTTATATTGAGTCCTAAGACATTTGTTTAGAGAAAAGTGTAAGAGAGTGTGAGGGTGGGGGTGGGGGGAGGGAAAGGGAGAGTTCTCTCTGACTCGAAAGTGGGATAGGTTTTTTCTTCCTTTGCAGAAAAGTGGGATTTTTTTTATTCTAGAATAAAAGAATGTGAATTCTTTTTGCTGCTCTCGTTTAAGCTAAAAGTAGTGTTTACTTGAAAAGGCTCTCTGACCATTTGATTTTATCAGAAAATGCGGGGTTGTCAGGACAGTGGCTTCCTGAATGTTGGGGCAGGGCTATTGTCCTCAAAAGCATGATAGCTAATCCATGAAAGAAGGACCTTGTTGTACAGTTTAAAAGATGGACTTTTTAAGGGTTGGTTTTTTTGTGGAGTGTTTTTTTTTTTTTTTAAGCCACAGAATCCTCAGTGCATTTGTTTCAAGATGGAAGTGAGGATTTGTATGTGACTTGTCAGCTGTTGTTAACTTTAAGGAAATCTGTCTACAGCAGTAAATGAAGACAACAATGTATATATGTGATATAGTGAAACAAAAAAGACAATTCTGGTATTCATAACATGAAACAAAGGGGTTTTATTCTTTCTTTGTCTGTGATTTAAAACTCCGTGCCCATGCTCTGACTTTTGTATTTCAACCTGAGTTTAAAAAATAAACAAGATTTTTTTAAAGAAAGCATAGCATAGTGTATCTTGGCAAGGACATGATTCATATGCAAGCAGAATATGTGAAGTTGTTACTAACGTCCTTGGTGCTCACTGTAAAATCACAGACAGAGAATCAGTGGGTGGGGGTCATGAATACACTGGTACCACTTAAAACACAGTGATACAGTATCAGAAATTGAGTCCTTGAGTATTTTGTAAGAGTTTACTCTTCAGTCAGCTTAGATGAAACCTGTCTCCCTGCTCCCCTCTGCCCTCCCAAAAGTTGAGAATAAACAGAATTTGGTTTGTTTCCAGGGAGGGTAAAATGATAAGAGAATAGGCCTTTTATCCTTTCCGATCCCAGGAGTACAATGTTTGTGATATATATGGTACAGCAAACCTATCTAGATAATGTGAATATGCTAAACTTCTAATCGCAAAATATTCACTATCAATCCTGAAGTTACTGGTTCATGCAGAATTAAGCTTCAGCTGTTATTGTTTTGAAGCCGCTGTAAATGACTGCTTTTTCCCCCTTTTTCTTCCCCTCCTCCCCCTCCCCCCTTTTTTCGAATGGGCTGGGGTGCCTGTTAAGATTAAAATTAGATATGTTGGATTGATATTCTCACGTGTTCAGTGTGGAAAACAAAACAAGTACATGCTTTAGAGGCAACAACAATGAAATCCTTTTGAAATGTGTATTAATATCATTTAATAAAATAACTAGTTCTAAAGGTTTGACATTTTTCTTTGAGATCTGGGGCTTTGACCAAGGGCCCCTGGCTTCTCTGGTGAGTGCCAATAGGAGGGAACTTCTCCAGGAGTTGAAACCGCTGCTTTGTGGAACAGGCCTATGGTTGGAAAGACCTAAATTTTCTCCAGCAAAGACCCTCCATGACTGTCCAGGGCTGAAGGTGAAACCAGCTACAGAATGCAGGAAGAAAAGCCTGGATATCTCTCTGAAGATACAATTGTATTGGCTTTTTGGTCTAAGAGTGCATGGAGGGTAGAGGGGCTGGTGTATGTGCCTGCACGGTTCTAAGGCAAACACAGATGCCACAGACCACCCATCTCATCCCTTCCTTGTGACCACTTGCCCTTTCCTCTCTTCCAGCCATTCCTCTTTTTTTTTTTTAAATCTCTTTGCCCCCAAAATTGTTTTTGTTTCCTGTTTAATAAAGTATGGTTTCCTTTGTTGTGTGGTTGACTTTTCCCCTCTCGCACTGATCTTGTCCAGCTGTCGTCCCCTTTGACTTCTGCACTCAGTGTCACTGAAGGCAGTCTGAGCCTCTTGAGAGATCTTTATGGCCTTGTGGTTTTCTCTTTGATCCTTTATGAAATTCAATTTTGAAAGGGATGATGGGTGGGGTGAGATCAAGATGTTCAGGGAATGGTTGGTAATGAAGTGGGTATACTGTATGGATGATAACTTGTGTTATGTCTTCAAAAAGTTGTACAGTCGTGAGCGAAGAAGCATTTTTAAAGCAAACATAAAATTGGGGTAGTGGTGATAGGGATCCTTCTGGTCAATTCTTTGCCCACATCTGCCCTTCTTGCATATTGACAGTCTGTCATACAGAAGCTACACTCAACCGCTCTCTCTTGCCCCATCCCTTTTTCATAACCCAGGGAGGCTTAATAAATGGAATGTTGGCTTAAGGGTTAAAGAGAGTTGCTGCGTCTGGACCAGGCTGGGTCACTGGCAGGGTAGAATGCTCTAAATAGCAGCCTTGAATACGTGAAGCTACAGATGTGTCACCAGACACTTCGGAAATAGCCTAGGAACACACCCAGCAGGTAGGGTGTACCACTATGCCAGCTGCTTCTGGAATCTGGCTCACCCTTACTTCCTGGTCCCCAGTTGGGACCTTGACTTGCCCTCCTGATGCCTGTCTTCACCCCAAGGAAGCAACAGCTTTTAGAATTCCTCATCGGCCTTTCTGAGCATGTTGAAAATACATAACTTCCCCAAAATTGTTCTATTTAAGCCAATATGGTATAGAAGGAATGAGTTACCCCCTCATGTATGTAGACAGAATAACATAAACACTATCTGAGTGGGTTTTAGGGTATTGAGGCATTTCTCATACTTGTTTATGAGTAACTGTATGGACAAGTCCGGTCAGCTGCTGTTTACAATTGCTGAGTAATAACTCATTGAGTCTGCACAGACAAAGCTGCAAGAGGGATACCCATAAGTGAGATGGCTCCTAAGTAAACATCCTGTTCTCCCCCCACGTAGAAGTAGAAAGAAGCACATAATGCCTTAAAGGAAAGGAGCAAGTGCAATGTAGAATTAAATATCAATTTCTGACGAACTGCTGGGGGAGGACAGAAGAAACCTTTAATGCTTAGTTACAAGTTTGAGGGGAAGGGGATAAGAAGGCTGAGATCTATCTAGAAACTGATATTACAGTTACCTTATGGTTCTATTTTATTTTTTTCCTGTCCTTTCCCTTTGTTATCACTGTGGCAAGAGTCAAACGTTGAGAACACAGATATGGGTGGAGGGGCTAGTGAGCAGTGCCAACAGAGAGAACAAATACAGGCTGCAGTTGTTTGTGTCTGACTTAAAAGGGTGTTGGCTAAACCAGTACACCCTGGATCTGCTGAGGTTCCTAGCAAATTAGATGTTCCAACCACATTACCTCCTTTCCCTTCCCCATTGGATCCCCTTCTTTTTGAGAATTAAGTCCTTTGCCACATAATTTGTGGGAAGGAGATAAGACTTGAAACTTCCTACATTTTTTTTCTTGGAGTATTTCAGTTGGAATGGGTAGAAAGAAGATGGGCAGCATCCAGTTCCTTGTTTTCTCCTCCCCTGGCTAGGAATCCTTTGCATCCACATGAGGCAATACTTAAGGTCCCATTTTCTAGGTAGCCAATCATTGTCAAAGGCAGTAGAGATTAATGAAGTATTAATTTGAAATCTTGGTTTTTTGGGTAGTGGGCCATCGTTGTATGTAATCTTCCGTAGATGTAGCTAGGGCCTTCTTTCAGAGTACTTTGCTCTTTGCTTTGGTTTTTTTTTACTTCAGTATCAAACAAGTTGGCACTGACTCCTGTGTTTGGGAGACTTCATATTTTTCCGTTGGTCTTGACCTGACCAACCAGGGTCATTTAAAAGGCAGGGTGGAGGTGGCTGTTTCCTTGTTTCTCAGGCTCAAGAAATGTCTTGGGAAAGGGAAATGTTAGTAGAGATTTTTAGGTGAGCCAAAGGTTTTGTCTTCAAAGTTCAATTTATCCCCATGCTCTGGGTAGGAAGCTTCCCCCTCTTGATTTATTCAGCAAACTTGGCTGGACTTTCTCTTTGTAGCATCTTTAAAGCAAAGTTAAAGTTTGGCTGCGTCCTAGATCTTCATTACTAAAGAAAAAAAAATTTTTTTTTAACCTAAACTCCCCACAGTACCTACTGTAGGCTTAACCACTTGGCTAGTTCTTTGGGCCTCAAAAGCATTTGGTGGCAATGATGTAAACCTTTCTTTATGTATTTTACCTTTTTACATTTCTCTCTTTTACCTCCAATATCTTTTAAAATTTCTTTGGTGCAGGGAAATTTTGCTTCTAAAAACTAAGATTTGGAGGTAATGTGTTGATCCTGATAACAAGTGGGAAATGTACTTTACCTTCAATGGAGAGAATTCTTACAAATAGTTTAACATTATAAAAGCAGTACCTCCTCAACCAAAGCTTTAGCTAACAGGATGTCTATTCTAAAAGTGGAGTAAAGCTGAGAATTTCCCAAAATTAAGGGTCCAGTATACCCTTTACTGAGGATTCCCTTTTCCCTAGACTTCTGTGAAATCTTCTGCCATTATTTCCTAAACTCTTCTTTTTCCTTAACCTTAGTGTGGTAGAGGACATTTGGTAAGATGCCTCTTTGCCTCTTTTCTTGGCTTTCTATTGGACCTTTTTCTCCACCCTATATTAAAGACCTCTTAGGCCCCAGAGGCTCCTAGAAGTGTACCCTGGAGAGACAAAAAGCTGTGCTACCAAACATGATGCGTTATGATTATCCTGGTCCCTGAGAGACAGCATAGCATGGCAGAACACAGGCCTTGGTTTCAGACGGACTGCAGCTTGACTTGCCTGAGAGTCATTTTCAATGTTTTAAAGGGAGCGTAAGAAGAGCTACTACTTGTCGGGGTTCTAGGAGTTCAATGAGATAGTGAAGCATGGTACTTCGCACATAGTAAAATTCTGAGGCTGAGACATGCTAGTCATAGATCAGAATCACTGTGAAGGACCAGTGCTTAATGCGTTGGCCTTAGCTAGCTTGCTTTTGCCTGCTTGCTTGCTGGCTTGCTTGCCACACAGGGAGGAATGGAATAACTTGACATCCCTTCCTTCCTCCCTCCACTGCAAAACAGGTTACATACGTGATGATATAGTAGTTGATTCATTGGCACCTCCTGAGCACTCAGCTCAGTGCATTGCACACAGTAAGCAGTCAGTAAATGTTTGAGAGATGAGTGCCGGGAGCTACCATAACTGTAATCTGCTTATTCCACCATCCCTCTACTATCCTTACAAAGTAGAATGATTGAAGAAGGTGTGTATCAGTATATGAATACTTTGGACTTTTGAGTCAGTACAGTGATTGGTGTATTCTTAAGTCAATAATTATTTATTGAGCAGCTACCAATTTGTTGCCTGCAATGTAACACTCCCCTGTCCCTTTTGGTGCAGAGCCATGGGTAAAGTTTGTCACACTTTCTGAATGCCATTTAAAAATTCTCCCTACCTTTTCCCAACCACACACACACACACACAAAGTAATCTTCCTCTTCCACAGTCTTGTTTATTTCTTTTTGTATTTCAGGGTGTGTAACATACCAGAAGATGGAGCCAAGATCCAGGGTGGTGCCTGTGACTCAGATCAACTGCTGCCTCTCTCAGAACCTCTGGAAACTTAGATTAAACATCTTTCTCTGACAGCTTTTCCTCCACAATCCTTGATAACATCACCATTGGAAACTTGAGAACCAACTCCAACCAGCCCCACCCCCAGGTGAGGGGACTAATGGGAATTACTGAGAACCTCACAGCTGTCCCCAAATCCATTTCCCCTCATACTTTACTACATATCTGGTTGTGTTTCAATTTTTATTGTATAAAACAAATCAAATATACCTAGTACTGTGTTCTGGATATAGCAGGGAGAGGGAAGAGAAGGGATAAAGGAAGTTGAGAGCTAGGATGGGAATGAGTGGCAAAGGTCTTGTGTAGGAAGCAGAGAGCTAAGATTCTAGGGTCAGGCACTTCTTTCTGAAGTGAAGAGGGAGTTGCATTGGAGTAAACTCTATTACCAGAGAAAGACTGGTGTGGTAGAATACAAGACGTGGATTCAGCATCCAGCGTCAGTGCTTACTGTTTGGCCTTAAACCACTTACCTTCTCTGACCTTAAATTCCTCATCTTTAAGATTAAGAGGTTTCTAAGGTCCCTACTTAAGCACGATGAGTATGAAGGGACTCCAAGGAGTGCCCTCTGCAGATTTTCCGCTCTAGCCCCAAAGCGGTTATATTCATTTGTTCTCATAGCTTGTAGCTATTGTTGCCCATTACTGTGTACCATGCAGTATATTAGGCGATTTACATAAAATTAACCTCAACAATTCAGAATGATAACTATTATTATTCCCATTTTATAGATAAGAAAATTGAAGCTTATTAGAAATTAATTTACCCAAAATTACGTAGCGATCCAGGATTTACACTAGGTCTGTCTCGTCCCAAAGTCTATGCTTTTACCTGTTACCTACCTGCCAGTGGAGACTACGTAAAAGAAAATGGTTAAAAGAAAATAACTACTCTTTCTAATCTGTTTTTCTCCCGCTCGCACTCTGAAGAATTTTCCTGCCTCTGCCCTCAAAGCCGCAGGATATCTTATTGTTACTTTGGTCTGAAACTGCAGGTCTCTGGAATTGCCATTTGTGTAACAGTTTAGGTCTTCCGGTCAGCCGGAACCAGCCGCAACGCTGCTCTCGCTGTGTGGGGTGTACCTCTTCGGAGTTCCTGGAGGTGGTCCCAGACTGGAGTGGCAGCTGTATTAACCAATAGGCTTGGACATTGTTGGGCCGGAAGCCAATGAGGAATCTGGCGATGGAGAAGCGGCGATCATTTATTTGAGGATGTAGGACGGGTCTGAAGGAAAATGGGGCTGTGTCAGAGGTGGCGGCGGCTTCGGATCCCAGGGTTACAAGCCTGCGGGCTGCACATGGTGCGTGAGGTACCCAAAGATTCCGAACCACATTGGACCCAGCCCAGCGGAACCCCAAAGTGTAGGCTCTCAACCCAGCCTGACACCCCTCTACTCCCGCCCTGCGTCTCCAGACCCGGCTACTGTAGCCCTTAGATGCGCCATCTTTTTCCTAGGGTCAGCAGCCTGCGGCGGGGCCTAGGGCTCCCAGCCTAGGACCCGTTATCACCCAGTCCTTTTAAAGACTAGAGATTAGGACCACGGCCACATAAATGTTCTAATTTCCCACTGTCCCCAATCCCAAGAAGGAATGGTGGGACATGTGTTACCTCCTAACATCTTTCCCTCCAGGCAGCTGTGCCGACCCCTCCACACTGGTTGGTAGAGCGGCTTGGCCTTTTTGAGCAGCTATGGACTGCTCAGGTAAAGAGGTTAGCAAGCCTGGCACAGAAGGAACACCGGACTATCAAGATATCACTTCCTGGAGGCCAGAAAGTGGATGCTGTGGCATGGAACACAACCCCTTACCAACTAGCCCAGCAGATCAGGTATCAGGCCCATTCTGTACCTACCAGGATAATCCTTCTATCTCTGTACTTTCTCGATCTGAGCAGGGAAAGAGCTCTGTATGTTTATTCCATTCCTATCAAGACAGCTTTTCCTGCTGATCCCTTTTTATCTGCGTTAGTTTCATAGTCTCTGCCCTTCCTCTGTTATGCATGGGGGAAAACAACGATAGGTTCTGTTGCTCTGGTAACACATTTCCCCTTTCAAGTTTGGAGTTGCTAAGAGATTAGTCCCTCTCTACCCCTTTGGATGGTAACCTTGTTTTTCTCTTTTTCCCCATCCCCCACTGCTGAAGTTCTCAACTGGCAGATACTGCAGTGGCTGCTCAAGTGAATGGAGAACCTTATGATCTGGAGCGGCCCTTAGAGACAGATTCTGACCTCAGATTTCTGACATTCGATTCTGCAGAGGGGAAAGCAGTAAGTTTCTTCCTTACCAGGGATACAGTGGCTACTAAACGAAGAGATGTTTAAGTGGGCACTTGTAGCATTTATTTCTTTTGCCTCAGTTTCTCCATTTGCAGTTGGGAGGGAGGCCTACCGCAGATTGCTTGTCTTGATTGTTCCTGGCTAAGCTGGAAACTTAGGGTGAAAGTTTTTACTTAGCCTGGGTCTGTTAAGCAGTGATCATTGTGCTAGTGAAAGGGAGAGATATAAAGTTGAAAATAGAGGATGATATGCCACGTTAGCCCTCCAACTCTTGAGACATGCATTATAAGTCATCTGTAGCATGTATTTAATTTTAATGTGGCTTGCACAACCGAGCACATCACCTGGCCTCCTCTCCACTTTTTCATGTCAGCTTGGATGGCATGAAAACTGACTAGCCTCCTACTATGCTCTAGAACCGGAAGCACTGAGGAGTGAGGCTTACTCTCTTCTGTGTGTTGCTTCTAGTGGCCTTCTTTCTTTTCTATTCAGTTGTTTTTGTTTTCATTTACTTTTTACTATTTAGTGGTCACCCCAAAGTCAGGTTCCCCATTTTGTGATAGTTATTCATACTAGTTTCATGCCAGCTTCTCTGAGGAGAGGATCCGAGAGCTAGGGGCTAAAGGAGAAGGTTAGGAACTCATGAACTCCTTTCTTGTGAACCCAGGTATTCTGGCACTCCAGTACCCATGTCCTGGGGGCAGCAGCTGAACAACTTCTAGGTGCTGTTCTCTGTCAAGGTCCAAGCACAGGATGTGGCTTTTACCATGATTTCTTCCTTGGAAAGGAACGGTGAGTAGTGCAAGGAAGGAGGAGAATGATTCTGGGGTGGTTTCTTTTTCAAAGATTTCACCATATTTTACTTTATTTTTCTATTTTTTTGAGCTATAGTTGATAAATAAAATTGTAATATAAAGTGTACACATGGTGATTTGATGCATGTATACATTGTGAAAGGATTCCTACAATCGAGTTAATTATCACATGCTTTTTTGTGTGTGTGAGAGAATGCTTAAGGTGGGCTCTTAGCAAATTTCACTTACGCAATACAGAATTTATCGACTATAGTCACCATGCTATACATTAGTTTTTCAGACCTTATTCATCTTATAACTGAAAGTTTGTACCTCTTTCCTGGGGTGTTTTCTGAGGCCTTTTTCTGGGGCCTCAGGCATGTTCAGTTTGGAGGAGAAAGAAAGCTGGGGGGGGGGTCCCTCCATGCCTCAACTGTGACATAGGTACCACTTTCTCCACTAGTCCATGTCTTTCCTTTTCTAAATCTGCTTGAAACTTACCTTCTCTAGCTTTTATGAATTCTTCAAATTTACTTCATCCCTCATTACTGTTGCTCTAGTTTTCTTTATCTAGATTGCCTGCACACAACATTTAATTTCATACAAAGAGCTTTTGCTCCAGCTGTAAACTTTGTACCTGATTTCCTATTTGTTTTCCCCTAGTCTGTTTGTCTTTGCCAATAATTTTAGATGTTTTTGGAAGGCAGGATTTCATCCCATGGCCAACACCCAGGTGATGCTCCTTAGAGGATGGAAGCCAACCAACCCTCATCTTTCCAGGACAATCAAGGGCTCAGAGCTGCCTGTTTTGGAACGGATTTGTCAGGAACTTGCAGCTGCTGCTCAACCCTTCCGGAGACTAGAGGCTTCCCAGGATGAGCTTCGGCAGCTCTTCAAGGTGGAGTGGAGACACACAAGTTTAGGAGGATAATCTAGAGACGTGAGGGAAGGAGTGGCTCTCTCTCAGGACTTATTCGTGGGAATAAAGACTTGTCTTCACTCTTCCCTTCTTCCAGGATAACCCCTTTAAGCTTCACCTGATCGAGGAGAAAGTGACAGGTCCAACGGCAACAGTATATGGGTGAGAGCTGTCAAGACTGAGGAAAACAGGGAGAGGTGGGGATGCACTAAAGAAGGCCAGAAATGGGATAAGGGAAAGAAGATAGAAGGTAATCTGTTGCTCCCAAAAAAGAAATGGGAATTGATTTTTATCTCCCATTGCTTTCTCTGTGGAATAGTTCTTTATATCTCTTTCTGTCAGCTAAACACCCTAGAGGGAGAATCCTAGAAGCTCAAGAATCTGGAAATCACTAACTGGCCCCTTCTTTCTCCCAGGTGTGGTATGTTGGTTGATCTGTGCAGAGGCCCCCACCTTCGGCATACTGGACAGATTGGAGGCCTGAAGCTGCTATCGGTCAGTTGTGAGGGCTGGGTTAGGTTGAGATTACTGTTTTCCCTGGAGTGAGCTGGGGAATGGGAAGGTGATCCTCTCTGTCAACCCCTTTTCTGCTCTGATAGCTAAGGGGGGCAATCCAGAAATAGAAACTTTGTCCCTGCCTTTTAGAAATCCCCATCTGATGACAGATACTGGACACCCTGCCAGGGCCCAGAAGCCAATTCCGAGTCCATAGTCAGACATTAGCACTAAGGGAGATGGCGAGGGAGGGCATGATCAGGCTGGACACGGTCATGTAGGGAAGGCTTCTGTGGAGAGAGCCAGTGTGGAACACCATTTGACAGCCACAGAGAGAATACTCTTAAGTCAAAGGCCTGCCCTTTCTGAAAATATTGCTCCTGGGCAAGGTGAGCTATTAGTCGGAATAGGAGCAGAGAGAGAGGGGAGAGGCAGATGTGCAGAGCAGAAAGCCCTGGACTGAAAACCTAGGCATCTGTTCTTAGTCCTGTCTCTGCCACTGATGAAGTATACGGCCTTGGGTAAATCTCCTTACCCGTTTTCCCCATCTATAAAATGAAGCTGTTGATTCCTGTCCTACCAGTAAATCCACATCATAGAGACAAAACCAACTAACGCAAGAGAAAGTGTTTGAGGAAAAGTTAAAAGTGCTATAAAATGCAGGCTGTTTCTTATTAGTACCATACAATTGTTCAAGGAAAGAACAAGCAGAGGCATTTGAATTTCATGGATCCAGGAACAGGACCTAGTGTGGGAGACTGAGTTTTCTAGCAGCTGTATGGGAGATTGATAAGGGGATGGATAGACTAATATTTGAGCAGAACTTAGGGTTACTTCCCTGAGCAGTCATTGATTAGAAGGGAAAGGAACAAAGTACACGGGTGCTGGTAGGGCAGTGGTAGTGAGAATGGGGACAAAAAGAGGTGGCAGGGTAAGGTTAGAATTCAGCAGGACATATGTAGAAATCAAGGCTCAGGCACCTCCGGGGTGATATACATGGCAGGGGGTGTCTGGAGGATGGCAGGGGCCATCCTCCTGGTGGTGATGGTGGGAAGGTAGAGACAGAGAGATGAGATGGGATCGTTGTCATACCTGTGATGCTTATGCTCAGAGTATCATATGAGGATTGAAAGAGGGGTTGTCCTCATCTTCCCTTTGACTCCCTTTGTCCTCCCACAGAACTCATCATCCTTATGGAGGTTTTCTGGCACCCCAGAGACACTGCAGAGAGTGTCAGGGATTTCCTTCCCCACTGCAGAGGAGCTGAGGGCCTGGGAAGAGTGGAGGGAGGAAGCAGAGTTACGGGACCACCGGCGCATTGGGAAGGTACAGAGACTGGGAAAATGGGGGCAGGGTGGGGGTGATGATGAGGGTTGGAGAGAGATGAAGGAACCTGACTGTGAAGTTGAGAGCAGATTCGGAATCCTGCAGACTGAGCAGCTTGGTCAGTTATCTCTTCTGGGTTCCCAAGCCCCCGCTTCCCCGTTGAAGTGACCGTTGCCGTTCCCGACTCCAGGAACAGGAGCTCTTCTTCTTCCATGAACTGAGCCCCGGGAGCTGCTTCTTCCTGCCTCGAGGGACAAGGGTGTATAATGTACTCGTGGCTTTTATCAGGGTAAGGAGGACCCATGTTCAGGGGAAGGAAGACTGGGGAGGGACTGAGGGCCTAGAAGAAGCCATGTGTTAAAAGAGGGGGATTAGAAGTTTAAACATAAATATTGTAAAGTGCTAGTGATTTTTATCAAGGGCCTAGAAATGTGTGGTCTACAGTGAGGAGCATAGTGAGGGAGGATGGTGCTTACTAGGTTGTAGCTGTGTTCAGCATGACCTGAGAGCCCAGAAGAATCACACAGCTGCCATCCTGCTTCCTCTCCCCCTAGTCACTCTGGCCTTCCATGTCTGTACCCTCCTCTCTAGGCCGAGTACACCCGCCGTGGTTTCTCAGAAGTGAAAACCCCCACGCTGTTTTCTACGAAACTCTGGGAACTGTCAGGGCACTGGGAGCATTACCGGGAAGACATGTTTGCCCTGCAGCCCCCAGGCTCTGACAGCCATGCCGGCTCCCAGAGTGACCACTCTACCAGCCATCCCACAGGCACACTTGCCCTCAAGCCCATGAACTGCCCTGCGCACTGGTGAGCTGGGATCCAGGAGACCTGGGTCCTCCCAGGGCTAGGGCTAGGCACCTGGTTACTAAGTACTAAGTTGTAGAAAACTTGGAATCGTATTGGAACACTTGATTTGAGTCTTGAATCTGCCCTCTAGCTCCCTATGTGAATTTGGAAAAATCATTGCACCTCCCTAAGCCTCAGTCTCCTCATGTGTAATATCAAGGGTTTGGAGTTGCTGCCTGAGGTTCTTCTTTCAGTTCAGTGCCTATCACAGCACAGGGGCACAGTAAGTGATGTCTGTTATTGTTGTTACTGAGATTCACTTTTGAACCAGGCAGGGCCCAGATTGTGATGAGTGGGATTGACAGGACTCAGGCATGCCGAGGCTGGAGAGCGCGTTAGCTGATGGTGCAGAGAAGGGAAGCAAGCAGCCTGGGCGGAGGAGAAGTCTTCAGGGGCTAGTTTTCCCTGTGGCCCTGACTCCTCCCCACCCCAACCTCAGCCTGATGTTCGCCCACCGGCCCAGATCCTGGCGAGAGCTGCCCCTGCGACTGGCCGACTTCGGGGCCTTGCACCGGGCTGAGGCCTCTGGCAGTCTGGGGGGACTGACCCGGCTACGGCGCTTCCAGCAAGATGACGCTCACATCTTCTGTGCACCCGATCAGGTGGCCCTTCCCCAGCTCCACCAGAGCCTTTCTAAGCCGCCTTTCATTCTCCTTGTGAACTGCCAACATTCCTGACTCTCAGTTGCCCTCTTTATATATGATAATTTAGCTATATTCTATCGCAACCTTTCCTTTATGTTTTTGCCCTCTTTTCCCCAAACTACCACCAACCCAAAGCTCTAGCTAGCACACAGCTCATCTGCCCTTATTCCCCCAGCTGGAAGCAGAGATCCGAGGCTGTCTTGATTTCCTCCGCTCTGTCTACACTGTCCTTGGGTTCTCCTTCCGCTTGGCACTGTCTACCCGGCCATCTGGCTTCCTGGGAGAGCCTTGCCTTTGGGACCAGGCTGAGCAGGTGAGCAGGTGGTAGGGAAGCAGAGGCAGATAAACCAGTCTCTGATGGAAGGAGAGGGGAGATGGGAATCAGGGTCCCTGGTAGAGGCGTATGCTGAGAGGGTCACTGTTGGGGACTAGAGGGATCTGTTGCTCATAAAGTTTAAGATGACATATTCCTCTCTTGTATCCTTTCCTCTAAAGGTCCTTCAACAGGCCCTAGAAGAATTCGGAGAACCCTGGGACCTCAACCCTGGAGATGGTGCCTTCTATGGGCCTAAGGTAAGCTGGGGACCGTGGTTAGAGTCTTATTTATTCCTTTTTTTGTTTTGTTTTATTATCTGTTTAATAGATACAAAGGAATGTTTTAAAATTTGTGTAAGATATAAAGAAGAGCAGTACATCTCCTGCTCTCATGGAACTTAGGTCTGGTGAGGGCTCTGAGAGGTAAATAGGGTGTTTCAGCACCGTGGGATCAGTGCTGTGTAGGTACTAAGGGGGCACGTTACTCAGGAGGGTCAGGAAAGGCTTCCCATAGGAATCTCTTTCCGATCTGAAAGGTAATCGTTGGCCAAGTAAAAAGGTGCTTCAGGAGGGAATGTTGGGGGCTTCCCTGGTGGCGCAGTGGTTGAGAGTCCGCCTGCCAATGCAGGGGACATGGGTTCGTGCCCCGGTTTGGGAAGATCCCACATGCCGCAGAGCGGCTAGGCCCGTGAGCCATGGCCACTAAGCCTGCGCGTCCAGAGCCTGTGCTCCACAATGGGAGAGGCCACAACAGTGAGAGGCCCGCGTACAGAAAAAAAAAAAAAAAAAGGAGGGAACGTTGTAGGCAGAGGCTGGGGCAAAGAGTAAAAACTCACATGGCAAGTTGGAAGAGGTGAAAGAAGTCAGGGAAAAAGGACTGTAAAGTGTCTGCTGGATTTAGTGAAAAGGCTGTTAGGTTTTGAGGGTCCATTTTTCAGTAAAGTGGGGACTAGATGTGGAGTCAGAAGTGAATGAATGAACCTAATACTTCCAAGAACATTGGCTCTTATAAAGGCAAAGGAGAGTAGCTGGCAGATCCAAAGAGATGTTGATGAAGGGAGAGACTTGAGAATGTTTAAATGCCGTGATGAGAGGGAGCCTGTTTGGGTCAGGGAGAAGTCAAAGTTGTAGAAGGGGTTTCAGTAGAGGAAAGTTTCTGGGGAGTCTTGAGGGTTGGGATCCAGAGCCCTTCACAGAAAGAAGCACCTGTGCTGTTGTTTAGGGGGTAGAAGGAAAGGCTTGGGGGTAGGTGCCAGGATATTTATAGGTGTGGTGACAGAAGTTGAGACATTTTCCCATCTCATGATACCAACTATCAGAATTCTCCATGAGATGGGAGGCAGGATCATTTGCTGAGATAGGAGTGGAGAATAGGAGAGTTGTCAGTGCGGGGGTTGAAGATGGGAAGAGAGGAGAAAGCTTGAAAATCCTTGAGGAGAACAGGATGCAGAGCTGATTAGGGCAGCCAGAGGATTGCAGGCAGCAGCAAGGGTTCACCTGAGGTTCACAACAGCGACTTGCATCAGTTGCTGTTTTTGCGTCTGTGTGGTGTGTGGCGTGTTGGGCAGCACTGGGCACTTCTGTTCCAGGGCCAAGGAGGTGGGATGCTAGGGTGCCACCAGGGTGGGGTTTTGTCATGTGGATGTGACAGAAGAACAGTGATACCAGGGAACCAGGGAGAGTGGTTACAGCTGCATGGGGAAAGAAACAGGGGTGGGAGAGGCTGAGAGGCCTGTGAATGGGAAGAAAAATGAGGAGTTAAGGAGCCGAGAGATTGAAGAGCCATTAATAGGAATAATTGTCAGAGCTGGAAGGACAAGAGATAGTAATCAGAGCAGGTGTCTGATGGACTGTTTCAGAGTTGCAGCCATTCTGGGCGATGACAACATGAAGGATGTAGCCATAGTGTGGGTGCGGATGAAGGTCTCTGAGATGAGGAACTCACGGAATTGAGAGGCCAGGGTGAGGGTGGGCCGTTCATGTGAATGTTGATGTTCCCTAATAATATACCACTATTAAGCGGAAAGAGCCACCGCCAGAGTCTGCAGCACGATGCAGCTGGGTGACACGTCTCTCCACACAGCCTGGGATGTGGCTAGGTAGAAGGAGGTGGCACGCATAATGGAGGATACTGGTTCTGGTTTCTTTCATGTCCTCCCTTCTGTCTCCTCCAGATTGACGTGCACCTCCACGATGCCCTGGGTCGGCCCCATCAGTGTGGGACAATCCAGCTTGACTTCCAGCTGCCCCTGAGATTTGACCTCCAGTACAAGGGGTACAGAACCTTGTCCTGTCCCCTTTTCCCTTGGCCCGTGGAATAGGTGGAGAACAACTTCCCTTTCTGCCTTTGACCCTAAAAACTAAACCACATCCTCCACACCCTCCCTTGCCAGGGCTGAAGATTCTTGGAAACTGGAAGGTGATCTTGGGTGCACATTGTGTGACACTTTTCCATTCCATCCATCCCCCCCCCCTTTCCCTCCAAGGCAGGCGGGGGCCCTGGAGCGTCCAGTCCTCATTCATCGAGCAGTGCTAGGTTCTGTGGAAAGGATGTTGGGAGTGCTGGCGGAAAGCTGCGGGGGAAAATGGTGAGACCTCTGACTCCCGGTTCCTGTTCTGGCCCTCAAGCCAGGTAGTGCGTGCTCCACATCCTGGCTCCCTTCAAACTCCACTTCTGTTTCCTTCTAGAATCTGCTCCCTGCATCCACACTTGGGGTCTGAGCCAGGATAAATAATTTGCCTTCCTCTGTTCTCTCAATCAGGCCACTATGGCTGTCACCATTCCAGGTGGTGGTCATACCTGTGGGGACTGAGCAAGAGGAATATGCCAGGGAGGTGAGGAGTTGGGGGTGAGGATGGGGACGAGCAGTGGGTAGCAGAGGCCACATGGGGTAGTGAAAGGGGCACGGCACTTGGAATCACAAGACTGCACTCAAATAATAAATGTTGATTGCTGACAACTGAGCACTTGGCACAAAAGGGGCCTTGGAGAAATGTTTGTTTTATTTTTCCTTTCTAGAGAGAAGTAAGGATATGGACAGTACTAGAGTCGAGCAGCTGGTTGGGTAGAGTGGTGTCTAGAAACAGGCAGCGTCCAGGGAGGCCTGGCTCCAGGAGGAGGCCGACAAGGAGGCTGTGGGGCTGGGGAGAGGCCTCAGTGTAGAGAGTGAGGAGGGTTTGTCCCTGAGAACTGGAGAGCCTTGACGCAAAGGAAGGAGGGGCAGATGGGGGAGCTTGGGGAAAACTGGCATCAGACTGTTCTAGCTCCTCAGCCTTCCGTTAAATCAGGTTCCTGTCAATGATCCTCTACCCCAGGCACAGCGGAGCCTGCAAGCTGCAGGACTGGTTGGCGACCTGGATGCTGACTCTGGACTGACCCTCGGCCGGAGGATCCGCCGGGCTCAGCTTGCCCACTACAATTTTCAGTTCGGTAAGACCGGGTTAGCACAGCCCTCAGAGCCTTGCACTCTTCCACTCGGCCTGTATGTTGTTCTTCCCTGTCTACTACGTTTGGTCATCCGCATATTTGGGTAAATTGCAGCTCATTACCTGAGCTGGGCAGGAGCCAGGATTCAGAACTCCTGAGCCATTTGGACTCTAGGCTCCTTCACCCCCTGACCAGCACCTCTGACCCTCAGAACAGTTTTCTTCTGACCCCCGCCCTAGCTCTTGGTGTCTGTTAGTAATTAGCCAAGGGAGCATCAGAAAGGAACAGGAAGGGTTAATAAGGCGTTAATTAGTTAGCTTTGCTTATTCTAGACCTAGATAGAGTCAGCCCTAAGGGATGAGGAGAAAGGCCTTAAGAAAAATAGTCTAGGCCTACCTTGCTCCTTTTTTTCATTTTCCAAGGTTCAGAGCTCTGTCTTGAAGACAAGGAGTAGGAACGTCTCAGCCAGATTACCTGGTTCTCTAGTTTTACACATCCACTCATCCTGCCAGCCTTGGAGCAAGCTGCCCGTGATCCCTTGGACTTGCACGTGTGTCATCCACCCTGCCACCCTCCCCTTTCTCTAAAGCGCACACACACACACACACACACACACACACACACACGCGCGCGCGCTCTCTCTCTCTCTCTCTCTCTGGATCTGCTTCTTGATCTGTTTGTCTTTCTTTGGCTGACCCTACTATCTCTGACCCCTGGGATCCTGAGTGGAAGTGATAAGGCATGTAAGACAATGTCTGGAATATTTCTCTATCTCCTCAGGATGACCAGGGAACTGGAGAGCAAGAGATAGCTAAATATATCCTTTCCCGGAACCATGTCTGAGCTCTGCTCTTCCTAAAGATTTCGGTCTCTTAAATTTCTGCATAGCAAAAGGAGATATCCTCTGGATAAATTTGCCCTGAGGTTCACAAACCTCCCCTCTTTCTGCAGTGGTTGGCCAGAAAGAGCAGAGTAAGAGAACAGTGAACATTCGGACTCGAGATAATCGTCGACTTGGGGAATGGGACTTGGCCGAGGCTGTACAGCGGCTACTGGAGCTACAGAACACCAGGGTCCCAAATGCTGAAGAAATTTTCTGAGCTTTTGTGTATAGATGTGGCAAAGACCTGTAGGAGCTATCAGGCCCCCTTAACACGGAGGGGCCCAACCTAACTGCCAAGAGTCTGAAGTCCCCCAGACCCCTCAGAACTCGTGTGGAGGCATGAATCTGCTCTCATGAAAAGAGATTTGGTCTGGGGGAAGCTGTAGCTGTTTGGATGTGAGGAACGTGAAACTAAAAATAATAAACTTGAAGCTACTGGGAATGTGTCTTCATCTCTGACTCCTGATGGGGACATAAAAGGGAGTTTGACTCTGTCTAGCACTCTTTTGTCCTAGGGGGTTGGGGTAATTGAAAAGGGGCAGCCCATGGCTCTCACTGGTCGGGGAGCTCCCTGGGATAGCTGTCCTGTTCCCCTGTCTAAACTCCTCAGTGCCCTGTTTCCCCAGCCCCAATTCAGCAGGTTGTCAGATCCATTCTCCAAAGAAGGCCAGATGGAGAAATTGAGGCACAAAACAAAGTCTCAGACCTCTCTTGCTCCAGGATTCTCAGAATCAGTTTCTCTTGGGGTTGGGTTCACCATTGTTCTCAATCCTGTCAGGAGCCTTCAGGGTGTGTGGGAGGAGTGTCTGCCAGAGGAGGAGCAGCTGGGACTGAGTCATGGCCGGATGCTGAGGAGGGCGGTAGCTATCCCCAGATAGACTATAAAGAGGAGAAGGAACCAGCCCTGAAGTTCACAACAGCAGTGACAGCAACTGGAGAAGCAGGTTTCCAGAAGCCCGGCTCTTCAAATCAGATCTGCCTGAGAGGACCTACTTGGGTGGCCGCTGACCAGTCCTTGCCCCAGGATGGGGACCACGTCCAGAGCAGCCTTGGTCTTGGCCTGTTTAGCTGTTGCTTCTGTAGCCTCTAAGGGAGGTGAGTTGGGGTCAGAGCCAGCACTTGGAAAGGGGGCCTGGCCAGCATGGGCCTGGGGCCTGGGTCCAGCCATCCCAGATGGCTCATCACCAGCAAAAGGATGCCCCATTTGGCTGCCTTTTTCTGAGCAGGCCTGTGGTGAGCCTAGGCACTGGAGCCTTTAACCAGGGAGGGGAGCAGGGGTACAGAAAGAAAGGAGTTGCTAGAGATTGCTGCCAAGAAACACATATTGGAGTCAAACGGACAACTGCGGGGATGGATGGATTCACAGAGTGAGGGGCCTGATGTATATGTGGCACCTATTAGCCAGAAGTGAGAAGAGGAGCTCCCAGGCTGCTCAAAACCAGTCTACTGACCCAGAGAGCCTTGACTGGCTCCCTGCCTGGTTAGGAGAAGAGAGGGCATCATCCATCTACAGGGGACCAGGAACAGCCACTCTCTAGCTCACACACACGTTATCTGCTTGGATGCCAAACAAAACGTTACTGTGGGAAACTATTGCATGAGGGTCATAGATCTAATCTATCTGGAAGGCCCTGTCTTGTTCTTCCCAGGTCCTGGTCTTTTGTGACTGCAGATCAGCTACAGGTGATTACTTTCCCTGTGGCTTTCTCTTACATGCCTTTCTCTTTTCTAGTTGTGGCGCATAGGCTCCAGGGCACATGGGCTCTGTAGTTGTGGTGTGCAGGTTCCAGAATGCGTGGGCTCTCCATATTGCCTCAGGAGTCCTGAACCATCCCAGTTTCCCAGGTCCTAAATTGAGACCTGAACTAAGGGGGATCTGAGACTGGCTGAAGGGGAGGCACTTCAACTTCTGCGTGGGCTCCTTACCAGAAGGCCCAAAGATGTTTAAAGGGCCTGTGGTAGGCAGGAGGGTGGAGGAGATGGGCAGGTGAGGCTCCAGCCAGTTCAAGGTCTGGACTGTGGAGAGAGCCCAGAAGCTGTAAGGGAAAGACACTGACACAAGATTAAGGCCTTCCTCCCCAGCCCCATGTGTCACACTCCCTTTAGGCCTGGACTTGGGAGACCCAAGGCTTTGAGCATGGTAGAGGTGAGGCTGTCAGATTATCACACCCAATCGGCCTTGACCAGGTGTGTTTGGGGGGTGGCTTAGGGGACATGGGGCAGGAGCAGTACAGAGAGGCTTCTGGTGTCTTAGTCATCTTTTCTAAGCTCTTAACCTCTACTGCCTCCCCTTCCCATTCTCAGGGCCAGGAAAGGGAAACCACCCCTGACTCACCGTTCCTCTTCCAGGTAGCAAGGCTTCAGGGCAGAGGGAGCTGGGGCCAGTGCACCTCACCCACCCCTTTCAAGAAGGTAAGAGTTTGGGGGAGTGGCATGGGATTGGGGTTCCAGGAGGAAATGTAGGCTCTGACCATCTCCCTTCTTGCCGGTAGTTGGCTATGCTGCACCCCCTTCCCCACCTCTGACCAGAGCTCTCCCCATGGATTACCCCGACACCTCTCAGCATAGCCCTCACTTTGAAGGACAGAGTGAAGGTAAGTCTCAGTTGCACCTCTAGGTTTCTAGTCTGACTTACTTCCTGATCTTCAGAATGGGAGGGGAAGAAGGAGTGGGCTACATACATACTCCGCTTTCTGTAGTACAGCCATCTCCATCTCAGAAAGCCATCCCTGTCCAAGAGGAGCTGCCCGCTCCCCAACTCCCTGTGGAAAAGAAAGGTGAGTGCTTGCCCTTTCCCTCACTCCCACCCACTACATCTTGCTGACATCAGCCTGAGCCTTGCTTTTTTGTGTCCTCACCCCTATCTTGCAGGGAATCCGCCTCTCCCTCAAGAGGCCGTCCCCCTACAAGAAGAGCTGTCCCCTCCCCAGGTCCCTATTGAACAGAAGGAAGGTAAGTGACTCCTTCCCCTCTTTACCCTCCTGCCTACCCGTGGCTGACAGCATGGGCTTTGGGGCTTCTGCCACTTACTAGCTGTGTAATAACCTTGGGTAAGTTACCTCTCTAAGCCTTAGTTTCTTTATTTGTAAAATTGGGGAAATAATACCTATTTTATAAAATTATAAGATTACATGACACAAAAGTAACATTTATTTTCACTTCTCTATTGAGTTCCTTTTTTTTTAAAGCATATGCTGTTTCTTTTTTTTTAAATTTTATTTATTGATTGATTTTTGGGCTGCGTTGGGTCTTTGTTGCAGCACGCAGGATCTCTGTTGAGGCATGCGGGATCTTTCGTTGCGGCATGCAGGTTTCTCTCTAGTTGTGGCGTGCGGGTTTTTTTCTCTTTTCTAGTTGTGGCGCATAGGCTCCAGGGCACATGGGCTCTGTAGTTGTGGTGTGCAGGTTCCAGAATGCGTGGGCTCTCTAGTTGAGGCGTGCGAGCTCAGTAGTTGTGGCATGCAGGTTTAGTTGCCCTGTGGCATGTGGGATCTTAGTTCCCTGACCAGGGATCGAACCCGCATTCCCTGCATTGGAAGGCGGATTCTTTACCACTGGACCACCAGGAAAGTCCCTCTATTGAGTTACTTTTTTTTATTTTTTATTTATTTTTTTTTTAAATTTGAAGTGGGCCTCTCACTGTTGTGGCCTCTCCCATTGTGGAGCCCAGGCTCCGGACGTGCAGGCTCAGCGGCCATGGCTCATGGGCCTAGCCGCTCCACGGCATGTGGTATCTTCCCGGACCGGGGCACGAACCCGTGTCCGCTGCATCGGCAGGCAGACTCTCAACCACTGCGCCACCAGGGAAGCCCTATTGAGTTACATTTTATGAATGGGAACTGGCCTGTCTTCTAGAGATGCCCGTCCCAACATGAATGTTGTTTTACGCATCTCCTTCTACCCCAGTAGACCCATCTTTCCTTTATCAAGAGGAGATGACCTTGCAATCTAAGCAGAGAGTGAGTGAGTGACAGCTTTAGTCTGTTCATCCCCCAGCTTTAATGCTCCGACCCTGGTCGGGGTAGTGGGGTGGGGGAGCAGGTATTCTGAGCCTTGGGAAGCAGCAAAGGGAGCAGGCGTGATTCGGGGTCAGGGAGCTATAAGGGTGACACCTTTCATGACTCAGGTCTCTTCCTTTTGGTCAGTCATTCTGAAGTTAAGAGCCACGAATTCATTTGTCCCCTTTTCCTCTATATCCTCCCAACACTTTCTCCTCAACCCCAACTTCTTTCAGTCCTCCCAACTCAATCCAGCCCTTCTCTATCCCTCTGCATGTTCCCCCTTCCCACTCTGTTCTCCCCATTCTAGAAAAGCTGGCTCCCTTCATGGACCACAGCCCCCCAGAGCCTAAGTCTTCGAATCCAGCCCAGCGCTGCCAACAGGGCCGACACCAAGGTGGCTGGGGCCACCAGCTGGATGGCTTCCCCCCTGGGCGGCCTTCTCTGGACAATCTGGACCAGATCTGCCTTCCTAATCGTCAGCATGTGGTGTACGGCCCTTGGAACCTGCCACAGACTGGCTTTTCCCACCTTGTTCGTCAGGGTGAGACCCTCAATTTGCTGGAGACTGGATATTCCCGCTGCTGCCGCTGTCACAGCTACACAAACCGCTTGGACTGTGCGAAAGTCACGGTAAGGGTTGGGCTCTTGATCCTGGGGATGTCCTTTAACCCCCAGACAGTATGTGTGTGTTTCAAGGACTAGAGGCCTAGGCCTGGGTATGCAGGAACCTCAGGTCCCTTTCATTGGCCCTACCTTGGGCCTCCTCATTGTGCCAGAAGAGCAGAGGACAGCCTCTGCCTCTTTATTATCTGCATACCCAGGGTCCTTTTTGGAGTCTGGGAGGAAAACAGGTATGTGGAGAGTGGGCTACCAGGCTGATCTACTCCTCTTGCTCTAGTGGGAGGATGCAATGACCCGGTTCTGTGAGGCCGAGTTTTCTGTTAAGACCCGACCCCATTGGTGCTGCAAACGTCAGGGGGAGGCTCGATTCTCCTGCTTCCAAGACGAAGCTCCCCGGCCACACTACCAGCTCCAGGCCTGCCCCAGCCACCAGCCTGGTATTTCCTCGGGTCCTGAGCTGCCTTTTCCCCCTGGGCTACCCACACTGGACAATATCAAGAACATCTGCCACCTAAGACGCTTCTGCTGTGTGCCACGCAACCTCCCAGCTACTGACCCCATCCAAAGGCAGCTGCAGGTTCTGACCCAGCTGGAGGGGGAGTTCCAGCACTGCTGCCGGCAGGGGAACAACCACACCTGTACATGGAAGGCCGTAAGTGGGCATCCCCGCATCCTGAGAGCCTGTCTGCCTGCCCTCCTGTCTCTGACCTCTGATCCCACCAGCCTATTTGTCATCCATGTACCTACCACCTGTGAGCATGTCTGCCCATTCATCTGCTTGTGAATGTCTGTGCATCCACTGTGTTCTTTGTCTGAGTTTGTTCATCGTGCACTTTCATCCTGCACTCCTGGCCTCGTCCACCCAATACCCTACACATGTACCTGTCTGCCGTCCATCTGTCCAGCTCTGGCCTCACCTGACCCTCTCTGTCTACCGTTCCAGCACATCTCCTGTGGCCAGCTCCGAACCTCATCTGTTCTTCTACCCTTCCACCTTCCCAATCCCATACATCCACAGCTGCCTCCTTGCCCTCTGGTTCTTTGCCCTTCCCTTTTGGCACCTGGGGCTGAAAGTCCCTCATCTCATAGCGTAGGGCAGTGAGGGAAGCAGTGGGTTAGGAGGGCCAAGTGTCCAGGCTTCTGATTTTCCTTTCTCTGGCCCACAGTGGAAGGATACCCTTGATGGCTACTGTGATCAGGAAAAGGCTACAAATACCCACCACTACTCGTGTTGCCACTACCCTCCTAGCCCTGCCCGAGATGAGTGCTTTGCCCGGCAGGCTCCCTATCCCAACTATGACCGGGACATCTTGACCCTGGACCTCAGCCGAATCACCCCCAACTTCATGAGTCATCTCTGTGGAAATCAAAGGGTTTTCACCAAGCAGTGAGTCTTGCCCAGTTCTTCCCCAACTCTTTTCCCTTCTCCAAAACCTCCCTTTTGGGGCACCCTCTGGGGCACTCTTGGGAAAAGCAAAATCATGGTCTGCAAGCACCATTTTGATGCCTGGAGACACCCAAAGACCCTGACCCCTACCTGTTTCCCACCAACATAGTAAGCAGATTCCTGGGCTGATCCAGAACGTGACTGCCCGCTGCTGTGACCTGCCGTTTCCAGAGCAGGCCTGCTGTGCTGAGGAGGAGGTGAGTGTGAGGGCAGGGGGTCATAGTCTCCAGAGGAACACAGAGGAGGGGAGAGAGAGGGCTGGAACTGCAGGATACCCCTTCTTTTAGTACCTCAAACCAGCCCACAGAAATAATGAGGACTACTGGGGAGATCTTTTTTCTTGGTTCCAGGAGTCTTCACTCCTGACCTGACCTGCTCCCCATCTCTAAGTGCCTATTATGCCTTCTCTGGGCCTCTAGCTTCTGGCATTTCCAGATGTTCACATCTGTCCATCACAAGGAGTCTAGCTGTGGAAGGCAGCCTTGTACTCTCTCTGAGCCCCAGAAGGGATCTAGGGAGAGAGCAGTAGAAACTGAGGGAAGGGGGACTTCGGACATCCAAGTAACCAGGCCTGACCTCTGACAACCTTCCTCCCCTATCATGTCTGCTTTACTCCTTCATCAGAAATCAGCCTTTATTGATGACCTGTGTGGTCCCCGACGTAACTTCTGGCGAGACTCTGCCTTCTGCTGTAAACTGAGTCCTGGGGATGAACAGATCAACTGCTTCAACACTAATTATCTGAGGAATGTGGCTCTAGTGGCTGGAGACATTAGGGATGCCAAGGACCAGAGGGAGCAGGGCCCAACTTGGGCCCAATATCAGCCCCACCCCTGAGCCCAAGGAAGAGTGAGTCACCGCAGACAGAGCCTTGGAGGATCAGATTGGGGGACCCCATCCCACCCTCCTGGAATACTCATTACAGTAAACACCTCTTGGATTTGGCCTCATTGTGTCTGTCGTCTCACACAAACACACCCTCCTAAGCCTGCCCGATTTTCTTCAGTGTCTGGCCCCTGAGGCCCACTGCCCCACCCCCACTAACTGAGCTGAAGTCTTTCCACAGGCTTTGTCGGGACCAAAACTAAATGGTTTAACTTCAGTATTTGTCATCGTGAATCTATTCACACATTTAAAAGGAATGTCACTTTGTTAGCTGGCTATCAGGATTCAGAAGTGAAAAAGATATGATTCATGTCTTTGGTGAGCCCCCGAAATGCACAGTCCTACCTGACACTTTTTAATCTTCACTTCTGATCCTTGGAGTCCATGTGTTTATTCATTCAGTATACATTGATTGAACCGTCGACGTGCACTGTGCTAGACTGCGGGATACACATTCGGAAAACATACAGTTCCTTCCTTCAGGTTGCTCACATTCCAGGAACCTAGCAGGTGTGATTAGTGGTGTGGTACAGGGCTGCCAGAGCGCCAGTATGCTCAGAGTACTTGATAACCGGGCCAGAGCTGGGAGTAGGGCTGGGGGCAGTAGGGGTGCACCAGGGAAGGCCTCTGCAGGGGTGAGGTCGGAGCTTCTCCAGGAGAAGTAGAGGGTACAAGAGGCAGGTACGGACCAGGCGAAGGGGCAACTCATGCAGAAGCACAAAGGCTGAAAGGACCTGACGGTGGTTGTTCCTCCCAGATGAGTCTGGAAAGATGAGCAGGAGCTCATCACGAATGACTCATCTGCCCGGCTTAAAGGGCCTCTTGGCACCTCTGCCCGCTAGGCACCGGCCCGCTAGGGCACCGGTGGTTTCAAGCAGAATATGTGTTCACATTTGCCTTTTAGGATGTCTAGTCGGCAGCCAGCCAGGCAGGAACCTGGGAGGCCAGTTCGGACAGTGTCGTGCCAATGCCTGAGGGGAGGGCGCCGTAGCACCCAGACCGGAGCTAGACCACAGGGTGGCGGGACCCTGCGGCCCTTCGAGGTTGACCACAGGAAACCGGAGCCTCCAGGCTGGAGCTGAAAGAACTGGAATGAAGGCTTAGTCCCGTGGGAACCCGTCCTCTGTGATTCTGCTGCCTGGACAACTTTACAGAAAGCAGGACATCCCCGGCCCAGCTTATGGAGGAAGAGGGTGAAACAGGGACTGCCGTCCTTCCCCAGCCGGGGACTAGATAAGCCCCAGCAGCTCTAAAACTGACACCCGCCATTCCCTCCGCTCCTCCACCGCCTTTTATTTATTTATTTACACTTTGCCCGCATAGCAGTTTTTAACCCATCAGCGTCTTAGCAGCTCCTTCGCCTGTCCGTCAGCACGAGGGCCAATGAGCGGGCGAGAGACACTCCGTGCCCCGCCCCTGCGACTGCAACCCGGCCAGCGCGGGCCTGCTCGACCCCGGCCGCGCGCTCGGGTAGCGCTCTCGTAGGGCGTCAGCTTCTATGCGCGGACGTCTGGGCCCATTCTTTTTTTTTTTTTTTTTTCCTCGGTAGGTGGGCCGGACGCGCAGGCTCAGCGGCCATGGCTCACGGGCCTAGCCGCTCCGCGGCACGTGGGATCCTTCCGGACCGGGGCACGAACCTGTGTCCCCTGCATCGGCAGGCGGACTCTCAACCACTGTGCCACCAGGGAAGCCCTGGGCCCATTCTGATCGCCTCTGGGCGTCAGAGACCGGGCTGGCAGAGGCAGGGCGCACTCCTTCCCCGACCCCGTGCGCTCGTCCGCCCTCGGTGTACTGGTCCAAACCAGCTCGCGGGGCGGAGCCCCGGCCGGTGGACGGACGGGCGGGCAGCTCCGCCGGCAGAGGCACCACTAACGGGCTCTGTCCCTCCAGGAGCTTCCCGGAGATGCATTCTTACTGCATTTGCAAAGCGCCCCGCCAAGTCTGGAGAGGGAGTCCGAGAAGAGTTGGACCACAGTCCCAGCCCCGAGGAGTTGACAGTCTACCGGGGAGGAGAGGAAGGAAACCAGGAAAGCAATAGTAAGCAGCTATCATGAAAGAATATCAAGTGCTAAATAGATATAAGCATCAAGAACGGAGAGTTAAAAGAAGTAATTATCTGTAGGAATCGGGGTACTGTTAAATGGAGGAGGTGGCTTTCCACAGAGCCCCGAAGCATGGATAGGATTGCTGTTAGTTACCATATGGTGAACCTGTTAACACTTATGGCAGTTCGTTGTATAGAAAAACTTAAAATATATTAAATTCAATACAGTGTTGTATGTCAATTATATCTCAATAAAACTGGAGGAAAAAAATAAGTAAAATAAAATGTACTAAGTTCAGATAAAGGAGTCAGAGACCCTAACTACTTGGAGGGGCCGGGGAAAGCTTTATGGAGGGATGCAAGCTTGAGTAGGATTTTGCTGGAAGGGAAAGGGAGGATGAACAAAGCACTGGGTGTATGCAAAGTTCAGCTAAAGTAAACAGAGTGTGTGTTTGTGTTAAACAGAGTGCTAAGTATTCTGGCTATAAAGAATATTAAAAAATCGTCCTCAAGGATTTTTAGCTCTATGGAGACCTGAATATCTAATGATAGATATTCTCAGGATTCTTCGGGAGCCACCTAGCCTGGCTTTCAGGTAGGTCTTCTGGAGGAGGAAATAAAGCAGGAAGTGTGGTTGGTATATTTGAAGAGCCACTAAGTAGTAAAAATACTGTGGGGGAGTAGCTAGGCGTGAGGTTGGAAATTTCAGGCTTTCTGGAAGATCTTGAAGCACTATACAAGTCACGCCAACTTGGGGATAAGCACCTATAAAGGGTTGTAAAAGAAAAGTGATGTGAACAAATTTATTTTTAAAAAAGATACATTAGATGGACAGACAAGTGGATAGGAGTAGATGAGCTGGAGAGAGGGTAGAGACCCGAACCTGTTCAGAGGTTGAAATTGTAATTCTTCAATATCAATAAAACTGAGAAACTCTGATATCCAGAACTTTGTTAATGGTAGAGAGGATGAAAAGGGAAGGGACATCTTTTAAAGACATTTAGGAGATGGGATTGACAGAGCTGTTCGCTACAGGAGATGTCTAGGAAGACTCCCAAGTTTGAGGTTTGGGTAAGGATATGCAGGGTGAGGAGCAAGTTTTACAGGACGATGATGAGTGTTCAGTTTTGGAGTCCTCAGTAGTCAGTGTCCTTAGTGAAAAGCACCTTCAGGAGGAAGATGTCAAAAGCCAAATTCTAGGGAATTGATTGTGAATGGGAGGTGAAAAAGAGGAGGCAGCATGTGTAGCCTGCTCTTTGAATGTCCTTCTAAACACGACACTTGGAAGTCCCTTAGGTAGCACAGGTTCAGCTTGTTCAAAAATGAATTCCTCTGGATATATGGGGAGATGTGAAAAAGAAAATGTAGCAATAAGTGACCTGTAGAATCTGGGTGGTGGGCATATGGGTGTTCACTATTCAATCTGTCAACCTTTTTCTTCATTTTTGACATGAGCTTATCATCTCTACCCTCCAACTATCCCTACCCCTGTGAACCCCATCTCAATACACAGAACCACCATCTACTCAGTTATTTAGGCAACAGACCTGGGAGTGTCATTTAATTAGTCCCTCTCCTTCTCCCTTCTATTCCAATCAGTCACCAAATCTCCTAAATATCTCTTACATCCAGCAACAATGGAGTTGCACCTTATACCAAGGTTAGGTTCTAAAGTCAGTACATAAGGCAAAAGTTACATAGTCAACATAACTTTTGGAAATCCCTTAAATCGCTCATAAAATACAGCAGTCATGTGACTTCCCTGGCGGTCCAGTGGTTAAGACTTGGCACTTCCACTGCAGGGGGCACAGGTTGGGGAACTAAGATTCCTCATGCCGCACCGTGGGGACAAAAGTTAAAAAAAAAAAAATACAGCAGCCATGGTTTTGTGTGCACAACTCTGTAAACAAAATGTATGTGCAAGTATGTATGTATAAGCCAGTGTATAGTAATGTACAGTATATAATAGGGTATACAATATAACATTAAAGTATTTTCAACTACATACAAAAATGAGATAGCGCTCTCTCCAGCTGCAGGACACGTGGAAGCACAGAGCCTGAGGCCAACACTGCCAGGACCTCAGCGGGAGAGGAGGGTCTCTGCTCTTGTATTTCAATAAACCTGTTGATGTTAAAAAAAAAAAAAAAAAGTTAAATGTACACAGGGCACAAGGATGCTGCATTTCTCACCTCTTCACTGCCTCTACCCTAGTCCAAGCTTCCATCAACCCCCAGGATTATTGAAACAGCTTCCCAACTAGTCTCCTGGCTCCTTCCCCAGAGCCTGTCCAATCCATGCCCTACACTCCAGGCAGATTGACCTGCTGACTGATTTGAGCAGGTCACTTTGCTGCTTTAAAACCCCTCAATGACATCCCACTGGTCCCTTAGGACAACGTTTAAAACACCCCCATATGGCTGCCCCAGCCTTCTGCCATGTGGCCTCTGCCCAGTCTCTGGACTTCATGTCACACACACCTCTTTCCTCTTGTTCTCTAAGCCCTGTCAGAATTGGGCTTTCTGTTCCTCAGGTTCACCATACTCTTTTGTGCTTCAGGGACTTTCCCATGCTGCTCTGTCCGCATAGAACTCTCTTACCCCCTCTGCTCAACTGGTTAACAAACACTTGTTATCTACTCAACGAACCATCCACCTCAACCCCCCAATACTTTGTTCTTGCTAAATTTTATTATTTTAAACTTTTTTATTTATTTTTATTTTTGGCCGCGCAGCATGCGGGATCCCCGACCAGGGATCAGACTCGTGTCCCCTGCATTGGAAGTATGGAGTCTTAACTGCTGGACTGCCAGGGAAATCCTCTTGCTGAATTTTAAATTTAGAAAAAAAAACATTGTGAAAAATAATCCACATATTTAAAATGCACTAAACATAAATGTATATTTCAATGGATTATTATAAAATGAAACCCCCCTGCAACAGCAACTCAGTTCAAGAAAAAGGACATTGCCTTCGCCCCAGAAATCCCTCATAATACTGCTTGCTGGTCATAGACTCCTTCAACCCTCCCAAAGTAACCACTGTCCTACTGTCCTGATATTTATCGTAACCACTCACTTGCTTTTTCTTTATTGTTTTACCACCTAAATATGAATCCTAAAAACAATCATTTAGGTTTTCAAAAAACCTTTATTGGGATATAATTCACATACCATACAATTCACCCATTTAAAGTGTACAATGCAATGGTTTTCAATATATTCCATTATTAACTTTTTAAGATTGTGGTAAAATATATAAACATGAAATTTGTCATTTTAACCATTTTTGAGTGTACAATTCAGTGCCATTAATTACATTCACAATGTTGTGCAAACATCACTACCATATAATTTCCAAAACATTTTTATCACCCCAAATAGAAACTCTATGACCATTAAGCAATTACGCCCCATTTCCACCTCTCCGCAGCCCCTGGTAACTTTTTTTTAAATTAATTAATTAATTTGTGGCTGCGTTGGGTCTTCATTGCTGTGCGCGGGCTTTCTCTAGTTGTGGTGAGTGGGGGCTACTCTTCATTGCACTGCACGGGCTTCTCATTGCGGTGACTTCTCTTGTTGTGGAGCATGGGCTCTAGGTGTGCAGGCTTCAGTAGTTGTGGCATGCAGGCTCAGTAGTTGTGGCACACGGGCTTAGTTGCTCCACGACATGTGGGATCTTCACGGACCAGGGCTCGAACCCGTGTCACCTGCATTGGCAGGCGGATTCTTTACCAGTGCACCACCAGGGAAGTCCCCCTGGTAACTTCTAATCCATTTTCTGTCTCTATGAATTTGCCTATTCTAGGAATCTCATGTACAATATTTGTAGGTACTTCTTTTTTTGGCTGCATTGGGTCTTCGTTGCTGTGCACACGCTTTCTCTAGTTGCAGTGAGCAGGGGTTACTCTTCGTTGCGGTGCACGGGCTCTAGGCGCACAGCCTTCAGTAGTTGCAGCACATGAGCTCAGTAGCTGTGGCTCGCGGGCTCTAGAACGCAGGCTCAGTAGTTGTGGCGCACAGGCTTAGTTGCACCGCGGCATGTGGGATCTTCCCAGGCCAGGGCTTGAACCCGTGTCCCCTGCATTGGCAGGCGGATTCTTAACCACTGCCCCACCAGGGAAGTCCCCCATTCATCTGTTGATGGACACTTCAGTTGTTTCCATCTTTTGGCTGTTGTGAATAATGCACAATCATTTAATTTTGCCCATTTTTTTTTATGAGAATGGAACAGGACAGAATATATTCTTTGTTATGTCTGGCTTTTAAAGCATGCATTCGGGGCTTCCCTGGTGGCGCAATGGTTGAGGATCGCCTGCCAAAGCAGGGAACACGGGTTCGATCCCTGGTCCGGGAAGATCCCACATGTCGCGGAGCAACTAAGCCTGAGCACCACAACTACTGAGCCTGCTCTCTAGAGCCCGCGTGCCACGACTACTGAAGCCCCTGCGCCTAGAGGCCGTGATCCGCAACAACAGAAGCCACCGCAATGAGAAGCCACCGCACAGGCTTAGTTGCTCCGCGACCCCCCAGCCTGCCGCCAGCCGCCCCGAGAGCACGATGGTGGCGGCCCACCTGTTCCAGAAGTGTTGCCTGGTCCAGAGGATCCTGGAGGCCTGGGAAGCCAGTGACCACACACAGGCAGCGGGTGGCATTAGGCACGGGAACATGGGACACCTCACCTGATCGCCAACACGGTGGTGCAGAACCTGGAGGGGGGCCCCATGCAGACCCAGCTCAGCGAGGTCATCCGAGGGCTCCCTGGGACTGCCGCGGGCGCTGGGAGAGCTTTGTGGAGGAGACGCTGATGGAGGCCAACCGCAGGAACGTGGTGGACCTGGTTAGCACCCGCCATCTTCACCCCTCAAGTGAGGAAGAGGACGTGGAGGGCATTTTCCCTAATGAACTGGCCCTTCAGCAGGCTTTCTCTGGGTACCAGGTCCAGCAGATGACAGCCCCCTTCGTGGACCAGTTTGGCTTCAGCAACGAGGAGTTTGCTGAGCAGGACAACAGCGTCAACGCCCCATTTGACAGGATCGTGGAGATCAACTTCAGCGTCGACAGCCCCGGTGCCGCTCTGTTTGAGGCCTGCTGCAGTGACCACATCCAGCCCTTCGACAAGGACGACAACCTCTGGGAGGACGTCCGTGTGGCCCAAGTGACCAGAGCCAGGTTCGGGGGCCCTCATGCTTCAGAGAGCTGCCGGAAGGACGGCCCGGAGCGCCGAGGCCAGGGCAGGGAGGAGAGCTCGAGAGCAGATGGGGACACGGCTCCGGCGGGCGGGCGCCCCTTGGGCTGCCGCCCAGAAGGAAGGTCCTCGTGTTAGGGTGGCTCAGAAGCAGGTGCCCCGTGGACGGTGTTTGATGAGCCGGAGAATTCCATGGCCTCGGGCCCGGCCCCGGCAGTGGCGATGGGCGTGGGTTCCAGTGTGTGGGTGGCCAGCTCCTCCAGTGCCTTGGCTCCAGAGGAGAAAGGCTGGGCCAAGTTCGCTGGCTTCCAGCCTTTCTGCTGCTCTGAGTCAGGGCCCAGGTGCAGCTCCCCAGTGGATAGAGGTCATGGCGATGCCCAGGGTGGCCTGAACCAGGGCCCAGAGAGAACCCTTGGCCCGGCCACTCCGGGTGCCTGGAACGCATGTGTTACCAGGAAGGCGCCCCTGGTGGCCTCCAAGAGCCGTGAGGACAAGCTGATGGCGGCTGTTGCCTCGGAGGCTGTTAGTGTGGGTCCTGGTCAGGAGGCCGCCCCCCGCCGCCCGTGTCAGTCCCCAGGTGTGGGCGGGAGTGTTGTGGACAGACGTGGCCTGCAAGGTGTCCAGGGAAGGGCCCTGGGCCCGTGTGGCCCACAGAGTGGGCTGAGTGCGCCACCAGCACGCCTCCAGACCTGGCCTCCCTTGCACCTGTGGAAGTGACCTCTGCCCCGGTCGTGGCCGTCCTTCCCGAGGCTGCCATGGCGGCCACCACAGTACTGAGCAACGCCGGCCCCTCCCTGGCCACTCTGGCAGTCTCTCCTATGCTGGCTGTGGCCGTCACCACTGCAGCCCCAGCTGGCCCAGCTGTCTCCATGGCGGCCGCCCTAGGGACAGTGACAAAGGACAGGCAGACAGATGGGCCGCCGCCTGCAGGAGCTGCCTTAAGTGGCCTCATGTGATGCTGCTGCTGCCACCCAGCTTTGGCGCCCCAGCCAAGCAAACTACCTGGTGACGCATTTCATGTTTTTAAATTAAATTTAATTTAATTTAAAAATAAATGCTGCATTGGTAAAGCTGGCAGTTGGAACCAGTCGGACAGCCCAGCCTGCATTTCTCCTGCCTGACTCCGGGTGGGCCTCGAGGGTCCAGCCCCACGCACAGCAATAAGGCCTCAGACAGGGGCTCTGCCTGTGGGGGCCGTGACTCCAGACGCCGCAAGGACCGAGGTCTGGGCTGGGCGCCACAGGCTCTGAGCCTGTTTTTATCCATTATTTAACAAACGCAGATAGAGCCACATGTTTGCACTTTTTATCCAGCGCAGGAGAGGGTCTCCGAGGCTCTGGGGACAAATGTGGGTCTGGAGCTGGGTTGGCCAGACAGGGTTTTAGCTGCCTGGTGGCCCTGGGAGCTGGCCTTGAGCCAGGCTGCAAACTTGACTGACTTAAAAATAAAACGAGCCCCCCGCAGCCTGGCAGGGTGTCCCAGGCTTCCCGCCGCAGTGGGCAGTGGGGCGCCTGGCAGGAGCTGGCCACGGGCTGCAGGACGGGGTGCGGAGGGCCCAGCAGTGCCCAGGGGTCGGGGGCTAACCCTGCAACTGCTGTGGAGGGTGGGGACGAGCTATCCTGGGGGTGTGCAGAGTTATCTCATGTTACTGTTCTGATAATCTGACAGGGCACCCAGATCCCACAACTCCCAATAAAAGTTGTTATTCTCACCGAAAAAGATAATAATTAAAAAAAAAAAAGAACAGCATGGTGTATATCCAGAAGAGAATAGCCAAACTCTTACAGCTCAGTACTAAGAAAACAAACAATCCAATAAAACTATGGGCAAAAGATTTGAATAGACATTTCGCATAGGAAGATACAAAAATTGTTAATAAGCATATGACAAGATGCTCAGTATCATTCGTGATTAGGGACATGCAAATCAGAACCACAGTGAGGTACCATTTCACACCCACTAAAATGGCTATAATCAAAAAGACAGAGACTTCCCTGGTGGTGCAGTGGTTAAGAATCTGCCTGCAGGGGCTTCCCTGGTGGCGCAGTGGTTGAGAGTCCGCCTGCCAATGCGGGGGACATGGGTTCGTGCCCCGGTCCGGGAGGATCCCACATGCCGCGGAGCGGCTGGGCCTGTGAGGCATGGCTGCTGAGCCTGCGCATCTGGAGCCTGTGCTTCGCAACGGGAGAGGCCACAACAGTGAGAGGCCCGCGTACCGCAAAAAAAAATAATAAAAAAATAAAAAAGAATCTGCCTGCCATTGCAGGGGACACTGGTTCGATCCCTGGTCCAGGAATATCCCACATGCCACGAAGCAACTAAGCCCGTGCGCTACAACTACTGAGCCTGCGCTCTAGAGCCCGCAAGCCACAACTACTGAAGCCCTTGTGCCTAGAGCCCGTGCTCTGCAACAAGAGAAGCCACCGCAATGAGAAGCCCTTGCACCGCAACGAAGAGTAACCCCTGCTCGCTGCACCTAGAGAAAGCTGACACGCAGCAACGAAGGCCCAACACAGCCATAAATAAATAAATAATAAATAAATAAATTCATTAAAAAAAAAAGACAGAAGGACTTCCCTGGTGGTCCAGTGGTTAAGACTCCGCGCTTCCACTGCAGGGGGCGGGGTTTGATCCCTGGTAGGGGAACTAAGATCCCTCGTGCCCGTGCGTCGGCCAAAGAAAACAAATACCAAAACAAAAGACAGATAAAAACAAATGTTGGCAAGGTTGTGGTAAAAGAGGAAGCCTTAGACATTCCTGATGGGAATAAAAAATGGTACAGTCACTTCAGAAAACTGGAAGTTTCTCAAAAGGTTGAAATATATTTACCATATGACCCAGCAATTCCACTCTTTGGTGTCTTCCCAAGAGCTATGAAAACATATATATCCACATAAGAACTTGCACACAAATGTTCCTAGCAATATTATTCCATAATATAATAGCCAAAAAGGAAACCAAATTGGAAACATCCTAAATGTCCATCAACTGGAGAATGGATAGATAAAATCTGGTATGTCCATACAATGGAATACAATTCAACAATTAAAAGGAACAAAATACATGTTATGCCTTGGATGAACATCAAAGAGCATGCTCAGTGAAAGAAGTCAAACACAGGAGACCTCATATTGTATGATTCTATGTATGGGAACTATCCAGAGAAGGCAAAGCTATAGAGACAAAGAGTAGATTAGTGGTTGCCTGGGGAAGGAGCGGGAGAACAGGATTAAGAGTAAATGTGCCATGAGGGATCCTATTAGAGTGATGAAAAAAAATTTTTTTTTGGCCACACCACATGGCTTGTGGAATCTTAGTTCCCCAACCAGGGGTTGAACCCAGGCCCTCAGCAGTGAAAGCACAGAGTCCTAACCACTGGACCATCAGGGAATTCCCGAAAATATTTTTCAACTGATTTATGGTGGTGGTTACCCAACTTGGTAAACTTTTAAAAATGTCATTGAATTGTACACTTGAAAAAGGTGAATTAAATGATATGCAGAATAGGCTTTAATAAAGTTATTTTTTTAATTTATTATCTAGTTTGGCTGCATTGGGTCTTCGTTGCGGTGCGTGGGCTTCTCATTGTGGTGGCTTCTCGTTCTGGAGCACGGGCTCTAGGCACAGGGGCTTCAGTAGTTGCAGCACACCGGCTCAGCAGCTGTGGCATGCAGGCCCTAGAGAGCGCGGGCTTCAGTAGTTGTGGCTCGCGGGCTGTAGAGCGCAGGCTCAATAGTTGTGGCACGCGGGCTTAGTTCCTCCGCGGCATGTGGGATCTTACCGGACCAGGGATTGAACCCGTGTCCCCTCCATTGACAGGTGGATTCTTAACCATTGCACCACCAAGGAAGTCCCTAAAGTTATTTTTTTAAACATGGGTATAGAAGATAGACCATTTAAAATACTTAAGACATGTTAAATACATAATTATGATTCCAAATTGCCATTGATTTATGCTTTGTATTTCACCAAGATGTATTTATCCACTATAGAAACTACTCCCCTTCCCTGCCTATGGAATGTTAAGTTTGCACTCAAGGTGATATGTCTCCCTTAATTTGATATGCCACTAATTTATGGTTGTGCAGAAATATCAACAGCCTCATTTAAAACACACACACATGCATTTACATTTACCTAAATTTGTAAAAAATAATGAGGTGAGGTAGAATTTCCTCCCTCCTGAAAATTTGTTTTTAGCTTCTAAAAAACCTAATGTTTCCAGGGCTACTGAAAATATACATTTACAAAGTCATTTACAAACTATTTTGAGGGTTAGTATTGATACAAGGACCACTGATAAACCTGATGTAAAATGTCCCAGACGTGACTTCCTATCTCCTGTGCACCCAAGGCTGCACCAAAACCCTCCTCGTTTTCTCTGGTAAGTCTTCCTCTCTTCCTCCTCCTCCTTCCTTTTCTTTAAGGTATTCTTTACATACCATTCTTGTTTTTTTTTTTAAATATCATATACAGCTTTATTATTACCATGTCATTTTTTTTACATCTTTATTGGACTATAATTGCTTTACAATGGTGTGTTAGTTTCTGCTTTATAACAAAGTGAATCAGTTATACATATACATATGTTCCCATATCTCTTCCCTCTTGCGTCTCCCTCCCTCCCACCCTCCCTATCCCACCCCTCCAGGTGGTCACAAACCACCGAGCCGATATTCCTGTGCCATGTGGCTGCTTCCCACTAGCTAGCTATTTTACGTTTGGTAGTGTATATATGTCCATGCCACTCTCTCACTTTGTCACAGCTTACCCTTCCCCCTCCCTCTGTCCTCAAGTCCGTTCTCCAGTAGGTCTGTGTCTTTATTCCTGTCTTACCCGTAGGTTCTTCATGACATTTTTTTTTCTTAAATTCCATATATATGTGTTAGCATACGGTATTTGTCTTTCTCTTTCTGACTTACTTCACTCTGTAGTTTTTTTTTTCTTATTTAACTCTCTCTTTTGCTTTTCCTCATTTTTTATATTGTTTAGAATTTTAAAAAAAAGAAATCTGGAGATTTATCCTTTCCTGTCTCTTTTGATTGGCTTCAACTTTTTCAGGTCAACCTTGTACATCTGCTGTGGATTCTAACTCCCCTTCAGTGGAACTGGCAGTGGAACTGGCTTGTGAACTGCAGGATGTGGTCTTAGGCGCTGGCATCCCAGAGGTGACCGTGGGAGGGAAAGAAGATGTGCCTTAACTGTAGAGTCTTTGGGATTTTCTATGCACGCAATCACAACCACTATGAGTATCAATAGTTTTGTCTCTTCCTTCTAATCCTCTTGTCTTTTATTTCTTTTTCTTTTTTACTCCCCTGGATAGACTTCGAAAGAACACTGATGGGAAGCAGAGATTGAGGACATCCTGACCTTGTGTGGTTCTTGATTGTGGCAGGCAGCCTCCAGGATGGTCCCCACGGACCCTTGCCTACTGGTGTTCACACCCTTGTGTAGTCCCTCTCTCATGTTGTTTATGTGACCAATCAAACATGGCAGAAGTGATGGTATGTCACTTCTGAGGCTAGGAAGTGAAAGATATAGTGGCATCTGCCTCTCTATTATCTATGGTACCTATTGTTCTATTTTTTTTTTTTTTAGATTTTATTTATTATTTATTTATTTTATTTATTTTTGGCTGTGTCAAGTCTTAGTTGCAGTGCACGGGTTCTTCATTGTGACGCGCGGGCTTCTCTCTAGTTATGGCATGCGGGTTTTTCTCTTCTTTAGTTGTGGCACACAGGTTCCAGGCGTTGTGGCGTGTAGGCTCTGTAGTTTGCAGCACACGGGCTCTAGTTGTGGCGCGTGAGCTCAATAGGTGCGGCACGCAGGCTTAGTTGCCCCACGGCATGTGGAATCTTAGTTCCCTAGCCAGGGATGGAACCCACGTCCCCTGCATTGTAAGGCAGATTCTTTACCACTGGACAACCAGGGAAGTCCCCCTGTTGTTCTTATTTATGCTGTTTTATACCCTTGGGTTATATCTGTGTGCTGGACACTGTTTTTGATAAATTATTTATAGAAATTCCTTGAGGCTCAAGATAATATCTCCACTAAACAGAACTTATTTTGCCAGCTCCTGAGGGCACTAGCAATCTGGAGCCACATAAGTCTGAAATTTTCACCCTAGCCCCTTGAGGCTGCCAGTATTGCAGCTCAGCCTTTTTCAAAACAAGAACCCCAAGGCATAAGCAGCCTTTAGGGCAGGTTTCATTTCACTTTCTCATGCTCTTCAGTATCTCAGCATCTCAATTCAGCAATTCTTCAAATCTCCTTATTTCTCCGATGCTTTTAAGATGACTTTTTAAAGTTTTTGTTTTGGTTTGGTTTGGTTTTATTGGTATGAGGGTTTGTCTGAACTATCTAGGCTTCCATGTCCAGAACTGTTGGTCCCTTTGACCCTCATTTGAGGGATCCAATAGGCAGCAATATCTTCACTGTGCTATAGGATGAATCATAATTGGGCTAGGTCCATCATGGTAACCCCCTTCTATGCCTGAGGTGGGCATATGACACACCTCTGAGGGAAAAAAAAGACACAAGAGGAAAATTCCTGAGAACTTGTGGATGAATTTTTGTGCCCTTTTAAAAGAGAGCTGATCAGGAACCAGAGCCTTTTCTCTTTATTGTGCTTTGGGGTGATGTTATGGAAGGAAGTCACACTTGAGTCTGTGGCACCCCTCTTATAACTGAGGGAAAAGCCAAGGAAATTGCAGAAGTGTCAACTCATGGTGTTTTATATTGTGGAGCCACTTAAAAATCCTGGAACCCTTTGCTTCCAAGCTTCTGAAATATTCTTATGGTTTCACTGTTAGTCAGGTTTTCTGTTATGTGCAGTCCAAAGTGTTCCTAATTGACATATCATCCTTCAAGTCTCAGCTTTAAATAACATTTCCTCAGGGAAGCCTTTCTGAAACCTCCAGATCGATACATTGAATAATACACTCTCCTTTCCCTTTAGTGCCCCTCATCATATTTCTAATATCTGTTGAATGATAGTCTCTCTCTGGGCTGTAAGCTCTATGAGAACAGAGACCATGGTAGGTATCCTAGAGTCCAGCCCGGTGCCAGGCATGGCAGCCTCTTATAAATAAATAACTATCCAAATAGACAAATAAAAGCATCAAGAGCACAAGTGGAGGGAGAAACTAGATAAAAACCCTGGAGGATGTGAATTTAAATTTGTGCAACTGTGCTTCTTCTAACAGACGAAAACTCTTAAAGCTCAAAGAATCAATACAGGGCTTCCCTGGTGGCGCAGTGGTTAAGAATCTGCCTGCCAATGCAGGGGACACGGGTTCAAGCTCTGGCCCGGGAAGATCCCACATGCCGCAGAGCAACTAAGCCCGTGCGCCACAACTACTGAGCCTGCGCTCTAGAGCCTGCAAGCCACAACTACTGAGCCCGCATCCTGCAACTACTGAAGCCCGCATGCCTACAGCCTGTGCTCTGCAACAAGAGAAGCCACCGCAATGAGAAGCCCGCACAGTGCCATGAAGAGTAGCCCCTGCTCACCGCAACTAGAGAAAGCCCGCGACACAGCCAGGAATAAAAAAAAAAAAAAAAAAAGAAAAGAAAAAATCATTACACAAGGGTTGGAATGACCATCGTGAGAACTGGGTATGAATGTTCATCTGGGAAAAGTAAGAGTTGCCAAGTAGTGTTAAAGACCCAGCTGGGATTAGAAACCGTGTATGTGCATTGGCATCAGTCGGCAGAATTACGAGATTTCTTCCAGCAGTGGTCAGCTGTCTGGGTGTGGGAAAGAAGTTGGGTAATTAGATTGATCCAAAGATGGGGGCTCTCAGGGCAGGCTGCCTTCTGTTCTGGTCTCTGGTAAAGTAAGTAAAAGTAGATATGGAATTTTATTTAATTTATTTAATCTCTCAATAGATTAAACCTGGTGGAACTCAAAAAGGCCTGCCCTTTCATTCCAGACTGGAGAATATCCCTTGGCTGAAGCACTCACTGCAGAGGTCTGCCCCCATCTCCCACTTGCCATGGAAAGGCTTATGAGGGGGATGTGTGAATTTCCTAAAGTGTGTGTGTGTGTGTGTGTGTGTGTGTGTGTGTGCGCTTGTGCATTTTTCTGGGGTGAGTGTCTATAGTTTCCACCAGATTCTCAAAAGGGTCTGTGATCCAGAAAGGCAAGAAGCACTGACTTGGGGTTAGCTCCTAGCCGTGAGCCACTGTGTGGATCCACTGTGACAATCAGGGCTTGACTGATGGGTGGTCACAGCCCTGCTTATTAACGAGAGGTGGCATGGCACAGTGGTAGATGTGTAGACTCCAGGGTCAGAGGCCTGGGCTATGCCACTTAGCTCCTCAGTTTCTTATCAAATGGGAATGATAATCACAGTTCTTTATCTCAGAGAGCTGTTGCAAAGATTAAATGAGTTAGTACATGTAAGTGCTTAGGACCATGCCTGGCACTTAGTAAGAGCTGGTTTTTTTGGTTTTTTTTTTTTTGCGGTACGCGGGCCTCTCACTGTTGTGGCCTCTCCCGTTGCGGAGCACAGGCTCCGGACGCGCAGGCTCAGCGGCCATGGCTCACGGGCCCAGCCGCTCCGCGGCATGTGGGATCTTCCCAGACCGGGGCACGAACCCGTGTCCCCTGCATCGGCAGGCAGACTCTCAACCACTGCGCCACCAGGGAAGCCCCAAGAGCTGGTTTTTATTATACCTAATGGTTAGTGATGCGTCAGGACCCACATTCAGGACAAAGAGGTTGAATCAGGAGGCATCATTTGGGGGAGCAGTCTCTTCTCCCTGATACTTATTGTGTGATCTGGGGCAAGTTCCTTAACTGGTCTGTGCCTCAGTTGTCTTATCTGTAATATGGAGTTAGTAACAGTAACTACCTCATAAGATTGTTGTAGGTCTTCTATATGGGCTCAGAGCAGTGAGTCCAACTCACTAAATGTTGGTATTATTATTATTAATATTATTATTACTGCCTTGGTATATTTAGGCTCCTCATTTTGATGAGAGCAGCTCTTTGCAGCTGGCTCCCAAGCCTTCCCTCACACCGAAACCTTCACAACTCACAAAGCACCTCACACGTACCGTGTCTACCTCACAGCAGCTCATTGAGGTGAAGACTTGAGACCCAAAGAGAGTAAGGGACTAAACCTAAGGCCCCTCTACCTGCCCCCTTCCTCATGGCATTCCTTCCTCTCCCTGGTTTCCATCTACAGCAATCCCACTTGTGAAATCCCACACCGACTACAAAGCCTTTCTGGTTCCCTTAATCAGAATCCCTGTTTGGAACCAACTTCATGGCCTGCTCACAGTTCTGCACTGACCTCACGGCTCGCCTCCCCACTAAGCTGCAGACTCCCAGGCCCTGTCCTACTCCTTTTATTGCACCTATCACCGCTCTTTGGACAGAAAATGCCTTCTCTAGAGAGCTGCTGAGTGAAGGAAATTAAATCTTGATGATTCTACTATTCCAAGGTATTCACATGTCTAAGGGAAGGGAGGAAGAGACACTGAAATGCTGATCTTCCCTGTAGACCAAGAGACTGAGCACATAAACAGTGGCCAGACCGTATGGAAAAAGAGAACTCACCCACAACCTTCTGAAAGCTGCCCAGGAAACCAACCCCTTATCTACAGTAAACCAACCAGGAAGTCTATAAATCAGATTTGTAGGAAGTTAGACTATCTCTAGCAACAATCCGGGAAGATAAACAATAACTTCTAGGAACTTCCCTGGTGGCGCAGTGGTAAAGAATCTGCCTTACAGTGCAGGGGACGCGGGTTCCATCCCTGGTCAAGGGAACTAAGATCCCACATGCCACGGGGCAACTAAGCCTGCCTGCGTACCACAACTATTGAGCTCACGCCTCAACGAGAGAGAAGGCCACGCCCTGCAACTAGAGAGAAACCTGAACAGACAGCGCGCCCTAACGAAAAAGATCCCGCATACCTCAACAAAGATCCCATGTGCCTCAACTAAGACCCGATGCAGCCAAAAACAAACAAACAAAAAAACCAATAACTTCTATAACAATTGGATCAAAAAGGCCAGGACTTGATTAATAACTGACAACTTGCCTAAATTTGGTCCCCACTTCCAATGTGGGAGCAACCATAGAAAGCCAAATATGTACCCCTAACCAGTCATGCCCCAGGATGCCCCATTTCTAGTTAGCCTGCCTACAAGCTTCCCCATGCCAAAAGCCTCAATCAGGGCACACCTGAAACCTTCCCTTTTATCCGCTATGAAGCTTTCCCATTCCTCTGCCTGCCTTTGATTCTCTCCTAAAACACAAGTGACCTTGGCTGACCCCCTTGCTATAGCAAGGACAGAATACATAGCCCACCTGTGCTTTTCTCATTTGGCTGGTTATTTCCATGAGACCCCGGAATGAAAGCACAGGGAGCAGAGACCCAGACCTCTGTCAGTTCCCTGGTTTCCCCTGGGGTGGAGCTCTGAGCCCTCAAACAGCAGAGCTGCTGGCTGATCCACTGGAAATGCTGAGCAGACCTTTGGACTCAACTGAGGGAGAGCTGGGGAGGCCAAATTGACTCAGATTAAATCCCCCAGGCATAAAAATCACAAAAGAGTTTTTGTTAGATGCTGATTGGGAGGGAGAGGCTCCAAAGATCTGGGAAAAGGATAGGACAACTGGGAATAGAGAAATGAGGGAAAGGCAGGAATCTTGCCTAGAACCAGAGCAGGGATTGCCTGGAACTGCTTGGGTGGGATGGAGAGTTGAGTCAAAATTCTTTTCTAACCTCCACCAAAATCCTTTATCCAAAACACAGATATTTGCTGAGTGCGTAGTGCATACCAGGCATGGCCACTGACTTCATGGAGCTCACACCCTAGTGGGGGAAGACAGACAATAAATGACTAAAAAAAATATATATATATATATATATATATATAAAATTTTAAAATATATATATAATTTCAGAAGTGGTAAGTGCCCTGAGGAAAATAAAATAGGATGTTGGACAGAGAGAAGGGGTGCTGGGGTTGGCAGCGCAGCGTACGGAAATGTGGTTGGGGAAGACCTCTCTGAGAAATGACATTTGCACTGACACCAGAAGGAACCAGCAGTAATTCTCCCAGAGGAAGTTGTTTTCCAGGCAGAGGGAGCAGCTTAAGCAAAGGCCCTGAAGTGGGACTGGGTTTGATAAGTTCAATATGGAACAGAAAGAAGGTGGAACAGAAGGAAGGTGGGTTTGGCTAGAGCAGCGTGAGGGGAGGGTACTAGTGGTGGGATGAGACCAGGAAAGGAAGCTCCAGTCAGACCAGGCATGAAAGGAGGGCTTTCGAGGCCATGTTAAGAGTTTAGATTTTATTTTATTCTAAATATAATAGGAAGCTATTGAGAGAAGGCACTAAACTCCTTGCCTGCCTCAGCCGTTTTGTCAAAGCCTTAAAAGAGCTCCCTTGTTGAGATTTTGTCAAGATCCTGGTAGTCGGGGGATGTGTGTATGTGGGGGGATGGCACTGAGGAGATAGGAGGTGGCCCAGTCGCTTTACATCACAACCAGAATCTCTTGTTCAGGAGGACAAACTGGGCCACAGAGAGTGTGTGAACCCCTGAAGTTGTACGCTAATTTTGTGCATGTGTGTACCCTATTTTAGGGAAGAACCCAGGCTTTGTCAGATTCTCAGAGGAGTCTCTGTAACCAAAAGAAGATAGAAAAGGAGGCTACTGACTTGTATGCTTGCATACGCGTATGCCATCTTAGTAAGGACCCGCGGATGTGGCCAGTGAGGGGCAGGGGTAGGGGGGGAAAGCAGGGAGATGCGTTGTACTGTGCACCATGTGCTTTACCTATTTTTATTTTTTTTTAAGTGAAGTATAATTGACTTAAAACGTTATATTAGTTTCAGGCGTACAACATAGTGATTCAATATTTTTTTTTCTTTTTTTCTTTTTTTTTTTTTTTTTGCGTTACACGGGCCTCTCACTGTTGTGGCCTCTCCCGTTGCGGAGCACAGGCTCCGGACGCGCAGGCTCAGCGGCCATGGCTCACGGGCCCAGCCGCTCCGCGGCATGTGGGATCTTCCCAGACCGGGGCACGAACCCGTGTCCCCTGCATCGGCAGGCGGACTCTCAACCACTGCGCCACCGGGGAAGCCCGATTCAATATTTTTATACATTACAAAATGATCACCAACTGCTTTACCTATGTTTAAAAATCCGCTTCAGTGTAAAGGACTGAAGCCAGAGGAGAATGGATAGGGTGAGAAGGAAGGTGCAAAAGTCTTGGCTGTGGCCAGGGCAGGGCGGTGACGTACCTGCTGGTCCTAACTTGACCCACCCCACCGCTAACCTGTGCTCACAGCCCTCAACTCTGAAGAGCTTGTCCCAGAGATGTGGGTCTGTGCAGGAGGGCTCGGCTGCCCAGCGAGCACCCACTGCACTGCTTTGGGAGAGTGGACGTGGTCTCGGGTGGCCTCGGCCTGCAGCGGCTTGAAGCAGGATTTCGGTTCCTGGCCAGTGATTGAGGTCGGGTCGCGGCGGTGAGAGCACCGAATCCTAGGCACTAGATCAGTGGTCAGTGACAAGGCCCGGGCCCTATGGCTTTGCAGAAAAGAATTCCCACAGAGGTGGAAAGTGGTGAAACAAGTATTTATTAGGAGAAAAAAGTACAGTACGTGTGGATAGACACACAGGCGGGCGCAGAAAGAGTCGCGCCCTCGTGACAGTTTGAATCACTTATATGGGGCAATTTTTCCAGGTTTCCTTTGGCCAACCATTTTGATTTGCCTGGTTCAAAGTCTGAATTTGGTATAGCTCAGGATTTTCCCATGTGTGCACTCACATCTCTTAGCCAAGATGGATTCTACCGAAGAGGCCTATAGGTAAGTGAGCATTAGTTGGCATCACACCCCTTTTGACCTCCAAGGAGCCTTTCTGCGCATGTGTAGCTGGGGAGGTCTCCTGACTTCAAGAATGAGGAATATGTGCTCTCTTATCTTCTATCTGGGCAGGGCCCAGCCTCCTCTCTCAACTGTCCTGTTATTCCCGTCTCCACGGAGTATCGGTCCACAAGGAACGAACTCAAACTGTTTGCCCCGGGGGCCCATCTGTCTCCTGCCTCAGTCAGAATAGATCCCCTGGAGATGCCCTTGCTCAGGACCTGAGGCCAATGTCCTCTGCCTGAGCCCCAGGCTCCTCTGAGCCCTGCAACTTCACCAAGAGAAGCCGGGGCTTCCGGAGCACGGCACACTGCCGACCCCACCAGGAGCCTTGGGCTCAGATCTGAATGCATCTCTCAGCTGCTTTTATGAGGGATCCATCCCCAACAAATGATCTTTGTTGGTCATTTTGCTTTGAGTAAAAGTTCCCTTGCTCTGCCTGACATCCATGCCAGCCCTAGCCAGGCAGATGGAGGCTGAGACAGTAGTGTTTTCTCTTAATTCTCTCCAGAACCTCGTGCTTTGCCTCCCCACAAATAGGTCTGGCCCGACCTTCAGCACCCACCTGTTCTCAGTGATCAGTAAGTGGGCAGGGACTTGCCTCCCTAGGGTGCTCAGATCCGCAGCAATCCCGGTCCACGAGCTGGGGAGTGGAATCAGCTGCTGATGACAGGTTCCTGGCAGGGTGCAAAGCAGGCCAGGGCCTCCTTGTCCACACTGGGGGAGGGGATCAGGGTGGCTTTGTGCAGGCCAATTAAACCGCAGAGCTGCTCTCCTGCTGGGGAAAAATTCAGACCTTTCAATAGCTTCCTCCTGGGGCCACCTCTGTGGTGTCAGCACAGGCATTTATAATTGTGTAGCCTAATAGAATTTTACCACTCAGTCTTCTAACTCTAAATTAAATAATAATACCATCCAATATTTACTTACTTACTTACTATGGATCAGGTGCTATTTAGTTAAAGACTACATGTATCATCCCATTTAAACCCCACTGAGGGACTTCCCTGGTGGCACAGTGGTTAAGAATCCGCCTACCAGTTCAGGGGACATGGGTTTGAGCCCTGCTCCGGGAAGATCCCACATGCCGCGGAGCAACTAAGCCCGTGCGCCACAAGTACTGAGCCTGCGCTCTGGAGCCCGCGAGCCACAACTACTGAAGCCTGCATGCCACAACTACTGAAGCCCAAGTGCCTAGAGCCTAAGCCACCGCAATGAGAAGCTGACACACCACAACAAAGAGTACCCCCGCTCACCACAACTAGAGAAAGCCCGTGCACAGCAATGAAGGCCCAACGCAGGCAAAAATTTAAAAACACGCACACACACAAAAACCCACTGAGCCCCGAGGTAGTGGCATGGTCATGTCCCCCTGTCACGCAGCCAGTTGGTCAAGGAGGTGGCATGTGAACCCAGGCAGCCTGGGAACACTGTGCCTATAGCTGCATCAATAAAAATAAAGCGGTTCGCAGAAGGGCCCCACAGTCTTGCATCAAATGGGATGCAATCCGGGCCCAGTAATCAGAGAACAAACTTGAGGGTCCTGACTGTTGCACACAAGCACGCAGTGGGGATACTGGCTGCTGGCCTGGAGTCAGGGGCCCCAGGCTGCCGTTTCCTCTGTAAAATAAGGGGACAGCCTGTACTGCTCCAGCGCTCCCAGCTCTGAAAGGCTGCAGGTTACTTCCCAGAAAAGTGTGAGCTCCTCCTGCTGGGAAAACCACTACCAGGCCTGCCAACACTTCTCCTTGCCCCAGCGGCTCAGAACGGTGCCGGGAAGCTGCTGGGCCGGGGGTGGGGGAACCTGGGTTCTGGCTCCAGTTCTGCTTCCTAAGTCAAGCGCTTGGCATCCTCTCCTGCCTCATTTTTCTCATCTGATAAATGGAAGTAATGTCCACAGGCCCACCCCCAATTTATAAGGTTTGGGGAGAAGATAAAATGAGATGATGAATCTAAAAAAGCCCTTGGAGGGAATTCCCTGGTGGTCCGGTGGTTAGGACTCTGTGCTTCCACTGCAGGGGACACGGGTTTGATCCCTGGTCAGGAACTAAGATCCCGAAAACTGCATGGCATGGCCAAAAAAGAAAAAGAAAAAAAAATAAAAACCCTTGGAGACTGGAGGTTCTGTGCACAGTGAAGAACTGGGGCCAAGGCAGGTCTCTTACCCTCTGCATCCTGGAGTTTCTGAGATGAGGACAGGCCCTGAAGTGAGAGACAGGCAGGCAGTGCTGGGTATAACTGCCCCTCACCCTCCACCAAGGTCGCCCTGCCTGCCAGGCGCCCTCTCCTGGGGCAGCAGCCCCTCCCCATGGTGAGAGGACAGCCAGACAGCAGGGGACTGAGGTGAGGAGAAGACACAAGGACTCAGAAACAGGGATTTTCTTTCTGTTGCTGACCCTGGGCTGACTGTCAGGGCTTCAAAGGGGAGGCTCAGGGAGCTGAACCCCAGAATGATGAGTCACTCGTTAATCAATGTAATTGAGCACCTACCAGGTACCAGACACTGGAAAACAGTGAGCTCCCAAGTGCCCCAGGTGGATGCCCTGCGGGTGGGTCTCAGAGTCTCCTGCGCACTGACTGAGCCAGCAGAGCCGAGGGGACCATGTGGGGCCTGTCCGGGAGCGTGGACTGAAGAGAATCAAGTGGGAGCAGCGGCTGAAGCCAAACTAGGGAAGCTGGGGAGCCAGGCTGCAGTCCCAGACTGAACGTGAGGCCACAGAGCAGGGACCCTTACGCTTCTCGGCCCCAGGAAGAGCAGCAGTCACCTTAGAGCCCCAGAAGTCCAGCTAGGGCCAGTGGCTCAGCCAGAGTCCAGGCACATCCGTGCATCTGGGGGCAGGTGACCCTGGACCTGCGGTCTGAGTGGCAAGCTGGTTACCTCCTGCCTCCACCTGCACCTCCCCCGCGTCCCCCCCTGCAGCAGGCCTCCACCCTCCCATTTCTGACGTCAGGTCCTTGGTATGTAGAGCCTTTCCTCTTGTCCTGGAAGAAGACGCCTGCTGGACTGTATCAGTTCTTTCCGTCACCCTCAGCCACTCTTGGAGCTTGCTTACCCCAGAAATTAAACATTTCCTTCTCAGTTTGTGTTCCCAGTTCACTTGGGCCAGCGGCTTAGTGGCCACCTCTAAGCATTTTGCTAAAGTTTCCCCTCTTAGCATACACCACACAAGCAGCAACTGCAATTTTATCATGTAGTCCTCGATGCCAGGCCCTGTAGGGGAAACCAAGAAGCGTAAGGCAAGTCCCTGCTCTTAGGAATTCCTCATCTAATTACGGAAAACTGAATAGCGTACAGGTGCAGCCTGCCAACCGGCTCACCCGCCGGGAGCCGTTGGGGCGCGGTGCCAAATGCAGCTGGAGGGGGAGAGGACACATCGGGCCAACACCTGATTTTGGAAGAGGTGGCATTTGAGCTGACCTTGGAGGATGAGTAGGATGTAAGGTATGGGAAGGAGAGAAGGCATTCCATGGACGCCAGGAGCAAAGTGTCACACATTAGTATTGGTCACTGTCACCGTGATCCACGCAGGAGGTGAGGAGAGCTTTGTCGGGTGGTGGCCACAGAAGGGACGAGGACACATAACTATGTGAAGGACAGGAAGTCTTTGGGCTAAGAGGACTGGACTTCATGTCCATGACAGGATCTGGGATCTAATTCTGGGTTTGCCAGAAATTGCCACAAGCTCTTCACCTGGAAAGTGGAGGGACTGGGCAAAATAACCTCTAAATTTCCGTGCTATTCTGGAATTAAAGGAGAGAAAGGAATCAAGATGACTCTAGGATTTTGAAAAAGAGTCCCCAAAACAGGAGGTCAGGAGAAGTGAGGAGAGGAAGCACGGTTTGGGGAGAGGATGTCAGTTTTACATGAATTTGAGTGTAACCTCTCCGTGACCCTTCCTTCCACCGGGTTCTGGTCCCCACTGCCACAGGCAGATCTGTTCGTAGTCTCACCTGGCATCCGCTGCTTCCCTCCCCTGGGAGAGCGTGACCCTGCTGCATCAAGGCCAGAGTAAGGAAGAGGACCTGGCCTTTGCTTCAGAAGATTTGTCAGCTTCTCCTCCGTGAATAAACACCTTCTCCATCACCAACACAATCTTGCTAGGAAATGTGTGGCTGCCCAGGGCCCGCAGGTGAGGCTGGGAAGCCCCTAAACTGACAATTAAGTTTCCATCCCCCCCGGGGGAAGGGGGGCTTGAAACAGAAATGTGGCTGTTATTGAGAAATGAAGTGTGGTTCCTGCATACCTGGGTTGGAGGACCCAAATGGGTACCTGGTTCACAGGCAAACTTCCCAAGGAGTCGCTTAGACCAGTGGACCTCCCCTGTAGGTGTGCACAGGACCCCCGTGGAGCTCAGGAACGAGATCACCCAGATTGGGGACCAGGCAGCTGTATTTTAATATCCTCGCAGGCAACTGTCAGACACACCTAAGTGAGAGACTCCTGGGCCTAGAGAGCTTCCAGGGCCAGGGCTTTGGGCCAAGGAGAGAGAGGGACAGAGGTGGTCCTGGGAGGTGAGGGGCTCACTGATAGAGAGAATGTGCTGGGGCATGGAAGGTTCCAACCTCAGAGGAGACGGATGGGGGTGGCATTTCAGGCAAGGAGGCACACAGGCCCTGGCTGGGGGCTCTGCCTGTTTGGGGTGGTGAAGCCGGAGGGGCAGGCTGTGGCCAGGAGGGCAAGGCTTTGAATGCCACGCTAAGAGCTGGACTAGATCCTGAAGCTGCCAGGAGCAGGGAAGGCTGTGAGCAAGAGAAGGAAGACCTTTCCAGCACCAGGAGCAGATGTGGCCCCCTGCTTGTCCACACAGGGCCCTCAAGGTCTCTGAGATGAGCCTGGGCCTGTGGTCAGAGGGGCAAGCCCGCACTACCTCCTGCCTTGACTCATTTCCTTCAGAGCAGCTCTGAGTCTTCCATTTCTGACTTCAAGTCCTTGGTATGTACAAAATTCTTGCCTCTCCTTTGGCTGCCCTGCCCGCCTCTCTGGCTGCAGTTTTGAGTTTTGTACCCTGATTCCTACCCTTTTATGTCTGCCTTTCTTAGGCCTTCAGCACAATTTGTCAAAATTAATTTGACACCAAGCTGGCTTTCTCTAGAAAGTCAGGGAAACGTCTAGGCACGAGAGCAAGATTCATGTGGGGAGAATTACCATGGCCCTTTCCTTAGGGCAGTCCTGAGGTTAGAATCCTCTGTCTCCAGCGGCAATCCAGTAAAGAAAGAAGCCATTTCTTGAGGCTCAAGTGGTGGAAATAACTTGCTCAGATTCTGTCCCATGGAGTCCAGCACATCAGCTGATCTCCCCGCTCTGCTCTATAACTGAAAGGGGTGCCCTGTTCAAACCACAAACAGGGCCCACATCACCCCCAGAGCCTGCCTCTCTGTATACCTCTGCTCTGCTTGGAGAAATTCTTAATTTACTTCTGGAATTAGGTGAGGGGTTGGACACTGGGCCCAGTTATCACCGGACATTTATTCTCTCTGTAGGAGCCCCTTTGGAGAGGAAAGATGGGTTTCTGCCACCTTCCTTACTTGGGACAAAACGCACTCTTTCCTGCTCTTAATTCACATCTGCAGTTGATCTTGGAATTGGTCACAGTACTATGTGTGGCCAGTACATTAAGTGCAATTCCAGACTCAAGAACAAAACAATAAGTTTCTCTGTTTTCTCAAAATGCTTGGAGGCCTCAACCCTCGCCCTACCTCCACCAAGCAGGGCCTGCCCTTTTTTCTGTGACTCTGGGACAATGTCTTCCCAGTGCATCTTTGCCCTCAGCAGCTGCTGAACCTGTGCCAGCCCAGAGCACCTCACCTTCTGGCCCACGAACCCCAAGGCACAAGGAGCCTGCCAAGCTGGGAAGACATCACAGAACTCAGTCCTGGTGGCCAATCTGCTGCCAGATTTCTTAGTAAGGAAGATTGCTTCTACCCAGACAGCAACATAACTTTTTTCCCCAACCCCTGGCACAGAGGCTGGGCCACCGTTGTCAACCTGCTGTGAGAACACATTTAATATGTGCTCTGTCACTGGCAAATCCTTGTTGAATCTTGCTGGGCTCTGAGAGAGGATTCTCAGCACAGAACGTGGGCATCGCGATGGGGCAGGTCTAAGTCTTTACACAGTGCAGAGTTTTGATCTACGCAGCACGTCAACTAAAATAAAATTTTAAATGCATCATTAATCATAACGCTGACTGACTTTTCTCTATGACTTTACAGCTTCACACACCTGCTCTTATTTTTATTTTGGCTTTTGCAATAATCCATGAAGTAGATAAACTGAGAACTGTTGTTACTCCAATTTTAGAGATGAGAAGCCTGAAGCTTAGCATGCCCAAGGTCACACAGCCCCTGAATGGCAAAGTTGGGATGGAATCTGGATCAGCGCTTAATCTCTTTAGGACCCAGGGCTGGATCTTGCAGCAGCAGCAGTAGCAGCAGTGGCAGCATGGGATGGTCGACCGCTCTGGGCTCCCCAGGCCCTAGTAGCCAAGGGGAGTGTGGCTACTTGAGAATGTTCTCCAAGATCCTAAGGACAGGACTAAGTGGAGGCTTGTGTCAGAGGAATGGGTCCTGGCTAATTGTTCCCCATGCCTGGTGATGGGTACCATTTTATTAAATCTGTACATCGGTTATATTGAGACTATAAGAGAGGAAGAATATCATCTGAAAATCTTCCCAATTTAACAAACAATATTCTCAAACAAAACAAACAATTCTCAAAACAAAAATATTCTCAAACATTCTGGAGGAATGGGTCCTGGCTAATTGTTCCCCATGCCTGGTGATGGGTACCATTTTATTAAATCTGTACATCGGTTATATTGAGACTATAAGAGAGGAAGAATATCATCTGAAAATCTTCCCAATTTAACAAACAATATTCTCAAACAAAACAAACAATTCTCAAAACAAAAATATTCTCAAACATTCTGGAGGCCTAATCCAGAAGCTCTAGCTTATGGCCATGTTTCCCAAGCACATATGTAAGAAGATGTACACATGAGTTCAAACCACTTAACATAGTTGTCAAACTACTGACGATTTTGTAAACTTAATGGCTGCCAAGGTTATGTTTGATCAATTCATTCAATTCCATAAACATTTACTGAGCACTTCCTGTTTTTCGAATGCCGATGGACAGACAGACACATGGCTCAGGGCGGTACTGAGGCAAAGTCTGTCACCAAGGACCCCAGGACCTGCCTGAGAGGACCTGGAAGATTGAAATATGGTAATCAAATTTAAAAGAATCCTGGGACTTCCCTGGTGGCGCAGTGGTTAAGAATCCGCCTGCCAATGCAGGGGACACGGGTTCGAGCCCTGGTCCGGGAAGATCCCACATGCCGCAGAGCACTAAGCCCGTGTGTCACAACTACTGAGTCTGTGCTCTAGAGCCTGCGAGCCACAACTACTGAAGCCCGTGCGCCTAGAGCCTGTGCTCCGCAACAAGAGAAGCCACTGCAATGAGAAGCCCACGCACCACTCACTGCAACTAGAGAAAGCCTATGGGCAGCAACGAAGACCCAAGGCAGCCAAAAAAAAAAAAGTTTCTGACCAAATTTAATGTCTCCAGAGCAGTGACTGGGAGACCAGAAAAATCCCATCCTCGTCTCGCACCTCATCTTACCAAACGGGTCACATCCTGTTTCTTCATGATTTCATCATCCTAGAACCAGCTCAGCCAAAATGGGTTGACACAACAACCAGAAAGTGCTGGAATGTGACCATAGCTGAGGCAGGGATCACCATTTCTAGTTCATGGCTTATCCCACAAGCATTTATTAAATGCCAGGCGAGGTGGAAGACACAAAGGTAAACATGGCCGGGTGGCCCCCACCCTCCAGGTTCCTTGCAGAGAACAGGTCACAGAGGCTGTTCTCATAACTGTTGTGGGGAGTAAGCTAACTAGGCCAATGGTCAGCAGAATGGCATCAGTGACAGAAAGTACGGAACAACGTGACAGGACACTGAGAATCAACGGCTGGAGACCAGGCTGGTGCGTAGCAACTGGGAATAGAGTGGCTCTTCTGGAACAAAGGAGTTGAGCAAACCACGATTCCCATAGGCAGGAAGGCAAACACTGGGCTTTCTGAAAATGGGTGCTATGGCCACAAACCAAAAGACACACAGTTTCACACTAGTTTCCGGGCCCCACCTGTGCACACTGGTATCGGCATCAGCATTATGTTGGAGTAGGGACAACGTCTCACAGGAAACATGAGTTTAAAATGTTATTCGGTTCAACACAAATAAAACTTCCTTATTCTACTACCAGAAAAAAGAATTATTAAGTGAACTTAGCTAAATTTCTCAAACATTTCATTTGCACCCAACATACACAGGTAATAGCTTCTCACTGTGAGGTTTGGGGCAAATTACCGAATTTTTCTTTGTGTCTTTGTTTCTTTCTTTCTTTCTTTTTTTTTTGGCCACCCCGTGAGGCTTGCTGGATCTTAGTTTCCTGACCAGGGATCAAACCCAGACCCCTGGAATTCCCTGTGTCTGTTTCCAAATCCGTTACAATGAGGTCTGCACACAGAGTAAGTGCTATATACATGTTAGCTATATTATTATTATTATTAAATCACTATGTTAAGCTCAAAGTCAGACGAATACTTAGCCTGTTCCCTTTTTGTCCTTCATTTGTCCTAGCCCTACAGGTACTTTTGGGTGAACATCTACTTATTGCATAATCTTTTAAGAAATTTCTTTTTATCCTTGAGACAGTGTCCACAAATTTCATCTGGCCGTTTGCACACTGCCGAGGCATAGGAAATTCCTTTCCTTATACAATCTTTTCAGACCACCAAGTCATGGGAGGTGATAGCTGTAATAAATCTTGTGAGCTCTTTGGCTCACAGCCACTTCTTAATGGAAAGGACTATATCTGACCCTCAGTTCACAGCATGACAAATGTCAAAGGCGGACCTTTCCCTCTGGCCAGGCTTCCTTCCCACTCTGCTGTCTTCGGTCACACCTTCTGGTCCTGCAGCTTGCCTCCTGGTAGATAAGTGAATGCTGCTGGGGTGTGACTTGGGGGCACTGAAAGGCCCCTGACCTAAAATATCTTCCTCTGTCCCTGTGGACTGGGCATCTCATCGTCAGCATTATACTCTGAGGTCTGAGCAAAGGGGCTTCCCACTCCAAATCCAGGACTATAAATATGCCTCTGGGTTAGGACTGCATGTCACCAACAGTCCCAAGATAAACCACCCCTACCGGGAGGGGGCCTTAACCCATTATCTTCCCAAGCTCTTCAGGAGAATGAGACCAAGACTGAGGACGTTTTCAGAAGAGGCACAGACTTAAGGCCTGCAGACAAATCTGAGCAACAGTCATGTTTTGGAGGTTGTACTTGATGTCTTAAAGTTGTTTTTTTAGTGACTTGTCAATATTTTAAAACTAGGATGCTTTATAATGTCTCTTAAAAAATAAAAACTTAATAACAAAGCTCTAGCAACATTGTCCTGCACCCGCACAAAGTAACAGGGGTCTTAGGGGTTCCCAGTCAGCTTACCCACCATCCTGTGGGCCTGAGCTTGGGTAAAAAAGTTGGAAAGCAGGCCTGGGCACCTGGGACTCATTTGTCTGTTGTATATCATTCCAATTCAAATATTTCTTTTAACTCTAAAAAAAAAAAAAAAAACCATAAAAAATATGAAAAAATACAGATGACACAAAGTAGCCTAAAGTTCTTTCCTTGTGTTGAAAAAACTTAGGGATTTACTGAGAAAACAAAATATGGATGTTAAACTTCAAATAAGGGTATACCTGTTACACGTCAAAGCATTTTAGGGCTTCCCTGGTGGCGCAGTGGTTAAGAATCCGCCTGCTAACGCAGGGGACATGGGTTCAAGCCCTGGTCCGGGAAGATCCCACATACCACGGAGCAACTAAGCCCGCGAACCTAGAGCCCGTGCTCTGCAGCAAGAGAAGCCACCGCAATGAGAAGCCTGCGCACCACAACGAAGGGCAGCCCCCGCCTGCAGCAACCAGAGAAAGCCTGCGCGCAGCAACAAAGACACAACACAGACAAATATTAAATAAATTTATATTAAAAAAATATATTGACAAGGGACTTCCCTGGTGGTCCAGTGGTTAAGACTCTGCACTTCCACGGCACGGAGCGTGGCTTGGATCCCTGGTTGGGGAACTAAGATCCTGCATGCCGGGCGGTGCCGCCAAAAAGTTAAAATAAAATAAAATAAAATAAAATATTGACAAGTTACTGAAAAAAAGCCAAAACCTTTCAGATACTGAGTAGACCCAGCAATACAGGACCGTGGTTCATGAATAAATGGCAAATAAAACTTTAAAAATAGTAGTGACCATTTATTATCTACTTTGTCATACACTTTCATGTATATTATTTATTTCTTTAACATAACTAAAAACATAGATAACGCTTGTGGTTAAAAATTCAACAACATATAAGCATGTAGAGTAAAAAGTGAAAGCTGTATTTTTTTCCTCTCCCAACCCCACAGCCCCTGCCCAGGTGTTGCCCCCAATTCCGAGTTTGGGGTATATTCTTCCAGATATAAATGAATAGACAGACATATCTCCAAGCTTATTCGTATATATCAGATTAGCTCCATTTTACAGATGAGGAAAGTGCAGCACAGAAAAGTTGTAGTATTCATCCAAGACCACAGAGCTGATAAGTACTCGAGCTGAGATTCAAACCCAGCTCGTCTGATTCCTAAATCAGCGCATTTCTTCTGCTATGCTCCGTGTGTAAAATTTTATGGATGAAGAAACCGAGGCTCATAGAGGTCCCTGTGCAGTCAGAACCACATGGTTCACAGCCCACCTCGGGAGAGGCAGGGGTGACTGGGCTTGCACGGGAGGCTGCGTGGAGGAGAGGGCCTTGACCAACGCGGATCTGGGGTCGGGTGGGACCATCTCGGCCCAGCAACGCCCAGATCTGGGGCCCGGGGCTTGTCCACGCCGCTCGGGTACAGGCACCACCCAGGCCCTTGGCGCCACTCGCGGCCGCCTGGCCTGGGCAGGCGCAGCGCTCGCACCGCCCACTCGGAGCCGGTCTGGAGGCCGGGGTCCGGGAGTCCCGAGCCCCAGCCGGGCCTTGGGACAGCCCGGGAGAGATGGCTTCCTCCGAACCGGGCTGGGACCCCCTCAGCGTCGCCCCCTCGAGCCGTTGGCGGGTGCCGGGCTGGGGTGGCCAAGGCCCAAAGCCCGGGGTGGGTGGCCCTGACGGGCAAGGGGTTCGGGGTGGGCCGCCGGGAACCGGGGGCCGGCTCGGGACGCGGGCTGGGCGCGTGGCGGGCGGGCGGGCGGAGCGGGGGGCGGGGCGAGGGCGGAGCCGCGGACGGAGGCGGCAGTGTCCGGAGCCGGGCTCAGGGGCAGCCGTGGCCGCCGCGGAGCAAGGCTGCCTGGAGAGAGCGCCCGGGCGCAGAGGGGTTAACGGGCCGCCGGGGCCGAGCAGAGCAGGTACAGATCTTCCCTGGGACCCCCGGCCCCGGCCGCCCTCTCTCCCCGGTCCCGTTAGACCCCCCGCCCTGCGCGCACGCGCCGTCCCTGTTCCCTGCGCCCCGCGGTCGCGCCCCAGCCACGACCCCAGCCCCAGCTCTTATAGCTCTTATAGCCTCGAAAGTCCCTGGGGTCGAATTCCTGGGGAGGGGGTTCTGATTCCTTGGAACTCTGGCCCCCATCACTCGGGCGGAGAATCAGCCAAAATTCCTACGAAGTCACAGAGTAAAATTGGAAAACGTAGCCAGGACCTCCCGGCACACGCCCGGCGCCTCCTGCCCTCCTCCTCTAGATGGGTGCTCCTGGAGGATGTGTTTCCCCCATCCCCCAACCCCGCCACTCTCTTCTGTCCTGGAGTTGGGGGACAGGGACACTATGAGGGACGCATGTGGGTGCCCTTGATCCAGCTCAGCCTGACGACTAGAAAGGAAAGATGCCTGTTGGGATGGGCCTCCAGGACCCAGGAGTGGAGGGCACAAGGAGGACCAAGGAGTTCTCATCCAAGATAGGGACTCTCCAGCCAGCCCTGGAGCCTGCTGTGGGGCGCCCTGCCCCGCAGCACCACCCATTTCCCAGAGGTGGGTCCCCTGGGGGTGAAGGGGTTAGTTCTGCCCAGGTCTCTCTTCCTTGATCTTCACTGGCCAGTGTGGAGGTGTGGCTGGGAGGAGCCCAGGTTTGTCTAGACCAGAGTCAGCCTGGCCCAAGAGTGACCACTTCTGACCTCTCCTTTCTTCATCCTGGGCAGTGAGACACACCAGATGAGGAACATGAGAAGGGGTGAAAACCACAAATGTGTATCTGTTTCTGTAGGGGTGGAGGGGGAGTGTCGGCCCCCTGCCCAGCTATGCAGGGGGTGGGGTAGGACTTTTCCAGAGAGGGAGCCAGGCCTGGCCCTGGCCCCAAGAGCTCACGCCACCCCACCCCTTACTTCTCCAGGGAACTGCCAAAGCCAAACCCAGCTCAGGACAGGATTATGTGTACTGGGTAGACCCATGGAGAAAGAGGTAGCAGAGAGAAGCAGAGGCAGAGAGGGAGTAGAGAGGGGACCCGGACCCGGCAGCAAGAAGTGGCAGTGATCATCACCCCATCTCTCCTTTCCTTCAACCTCCAGTAACAGAGTCAGGCAGAGAGCTGAAGTTTTGGGTGGAACGTTGGCCCTTCTCTGGAGCCCCTACCCGCCCCCCCCCCCCATCAGGGTGGAGTTGTTGACCTCAGTGGTCAGCCCAGCCAAGGGAAGGAGCTGCCATCAGCAACCCCCTTCCCAACCCCAAGCAGCTGAGGAGACCCTGCAGCTCAGGCTCAACCACTGTGATCCCTCCCTCAACTTCCCAAGTCCTGGGGTCTCAGGGAGGGAAGTGGGGCTGAGAGTTGCTACCCCCAAGCACATTCCTGCCCTTCTCTCTGTCATTTTCCTGCCCCTGAGCTGGCCCACCTCGGCATTAGCTCCTTGGATTCCTCTCCCGGGTGCCTTTCAGATCCAACAGAAACATTTTTTTTTTTCCTGGAAAGCAGAACTCCGAGCAGCATGAGGAGTGGGGGTGGGAAGGGCTCATTGTGAGCAGGAAGGGGCTGGAGGGCAAGGGGAGCGATGGGAGAGTCAGGCTTAGACCAAGGGAGGGTTCCAAGCTCCACTTCCCCAAGGATCAAGTTTAGCCTTCAGGAGGACTTCCTGGCTCTTCAGAAGATAGACCGTGCATGATTGGGGAGCAACGGCATCTCTAGCTGCATATCCCCTTCCCAGGTTTCCCTAGCCCATCAGAGTCTTGCCTGAAGTAAGGCCTCATTGATCTAATGCTGGACGCTGGCCCCTAGAGAGAGGTTAAATCTCAGTGGGAAAAATCACCTGCTTCTCTAGAGATGAAACCATCAGCCCATTTAGTTTATCCCTTGACTGGGAATTGTTTGAGGCAGGCAGAGATGTGCCTGAGTGTTCCAGAAGGAGCTTTATTAGCTAAGAGGGGAAGAAAAAGCTGGGAGTCAGGTAGGAAACGGAAAGCCCAAGGGGCTTCCAGTCAGCAGCTCAGAGGGGGTGTCTGGTAAGTCCTCACTGAGCCTCCCTCCTCAGCTTTCCAGGACCTCTGGGAGGGCAGGAGGGAGAGCCAGATGAAAACCATCTTAAGAAAGATGCGTGTGCCTGAGCTGGCCTAGAGACAGTTCCTAGTTAGGACAGGGAGCTGAGAAGTTCCTGCAGTTGAGGAGGGGAACTACGCCTGAGTTGGGAGGCTGAAGGCAGACCACCACCCCTCCAGCCTGGGTGGATGGACAAGGGCAGTGTGCCTTCTCCCTCCCTCCCTCCCTCAGGATCATAAAGGGGTGGGCCAGTCTTCACCCATCCATTCTCACTCTAAGATGTCCTTCTGAGGAGTCATCCCTCCCAACCCCCAGCTTTCTGGAGACTGGACCAGGCTTCGGTCCCTGCAGAGCGCATCCCCCACCCCACGCCCAGATGCCGGAGTAGAGTTGACTTCCGGTCCCCTCCTCCCTGGCCCCGGTGGCCATCAAGGGAGGAGAGATGGAGAAGTGGGCGGGCAGGTAAGAGGTGGGGCGGCCCTGGAGGAGGGATGGCTGGGTCTCCGGTCTCTGGAAGGGAGAGAAAGGAGCTCTGGGGGAGGCTGGGGGAAGTGATGAGTAACTTCTGATCTCTGAGCAGCTGGCATCAGGATGTGCGGAGCCTCCTTGGGGTGAGGGCTGTGTCGTAACACCTCCTCCGGCTCCTGTCTGACACCTTCACTCCTGCCTTTGGTTTGCAGGCCCCGGATGTGTCTGATGCTGCTTCTGTTCCTCCCTCAGCTCTGCCTGGATCAGGAGGTGAGCCAGGGACTAGAGACTACGATCCTTTCCTCTCCCTGCCTCCCAGCTTCCCGCAATCTCCAGGCCGCGTCTGCATTTTCCACAGCCTCTGATAAGCCGCAGCCCCTTTCTCTCACACTTGGCCCTCCCAGCCTCCCTAACTCCCTAACTCCTCGCCAAATCACTTCAAGTCCCACCTCTGCTACTGAATGGGACCTTGGGCCAGTCACTACAGCCCCAAGCCTCCAGCATTGGACTAGATATTCTGCACAGTTCCGTCAAAAATCATTCTAATTTTGGCTGAACTTTTTGTCTACACAGGTGTTGTCTGGGCACTCTCTTCAGACACCTCCCGAGGAGAACCAAGGCCCTGAGGGTGTCTGGGGTCCTTGGGACCAGTGGGCCTCTTGCTCCCAGCCCTGCGGGGTTGGGGTGCAGCGCAGGAGCCGGGCGTGTCAGCTCCCTACAGCTCAACTCCACCAGGGCCTGCCCCTCCCACCCCGGCCCCCAAGACATCCAGAAGCCCTGCTCCCCCGGGGTCAAGGCACCAGACCTCATACTTCCCGAGAAACCCTTCCCCTGTACAGGCCACCACCTCGGGGAAGAGGTGGCCCCCTTCGAGGTCCTGCTTCTCATTTAGGGAGAGAGGAGGCCCAGGAGATTCAAGGAGCCAGGAGGTGAGGGGTGGGGCTTTGAGGGAAGAGGCGGGGCCTTGGGCAAGGGGCGGAGCTAGGGATGAAGGAAAGGGGAGCAAAGGATCCAGGGTTTATAAAGGCTTATCTTTGGTGCTGGGGAGTCGCCTGGGGAGCCAGGCTCCGAGGTAGCCAGCACTGTGACCCCACGTCTGCAACACTTTCTCAGGTCCCGGGTTCGAGACCCCATCAAGCCAGGAATGTTTGGTTATGGGAGAGTGCCCTTTGCTTTGCCGCTCCATCGGAACCGCAGGCACCCCAGGAGACCACCCAGCTCTGAGCTCTCGCGGACCTCAGATCTTCCATCCCTGACTCCAAGAACAGAGCCATCTTCTGCAAACCACACCCCGCAAACTGAACTCCCTCCTACTGAACCGTCTGCCCACACCCCGTCCCCCCCAGGAGAACCCCCAAGCCCCGAAGCTGCTCAAACAGAGGTGCCCTCTAGAACCAGGCCTGCCCTCACATGGCCCCACCCCAGAGCCCAGGCCTCTGGCACAGAGCCCTCCTTGTTCCCTCCATCCCCAGGAGAAGGTAGCTCCTTTCACATGTCCCCTCAGCCAAGAAGGCCAAGTTCCCAGGGTTGGGCCGGTCCCCGGCTGGCAGAGAGACACCCTAATCCTTTCCTTTCTGTCCCTCGGAGCCGAGGCCAGCAGAGCCAGGAGCACTGGAGACCTGGGGGGAATCTTCACGGGTCCCTCACGGAGTCTGCCCCTCACTACCCAGATGGCTGGTTGCCTCTGCTGAGTGCTGGCCCCCATTCCAGCCCCCTCTGGAGCCTCTTTGCTCCCAGTAGCCCTGTCCCAAGATGTTCTGGGGAGAGTGAGCAGCTGAGAGCCTGCAGCCAAGCGGTGAGTTCCTTCTTGGACCCCTCCCCAGACTTCCAATTCTGCTTCCCTGACCCTGAGCCTGGGTCCTCAGCCTGTCAGATCTGGACCTGAGGGAGAAGGGCCTTGGCATCTGACCTCTTCAGGGTAGGGACCTTGGAGCTCTTCCATAGACCTGACCTGCCTCCTTATCCCCCCAATCCAGCCCTGACCCACACCCCCATTTTCCTCCCCAGCTTTGACTCCTCTGTATCCCCCACCTCAGCCCTGCCCCCCTGAGCAGCCAGACCCCCGGGCCCTGCAGTGTGCAGCCTTTGACTCCCAGGAGTTCATGGGTCAGCTGTACCAGTGGGAGCCCTTCACAGAAGGTGAGGTTTCTAGCCCACTTCCTGGACAGGTGGTTGGAGATTGGGGGATGATGGGGAGGGAGACACTCAGCCCCTCTTTTTCTTCTCTGTAGGCTCTTGTATTTCTTCTGTGTCATATTGTCTTCCTTATTTCCCAGGGCTGGGGAGAGAGACAGAACAGGCCCAGAAAGGGCTGGGGGTTTCGGACAGAGCCCTAGCTGTCAGATGGCGGTGTATGGTCAGCAGAGGGGTCAGGCTAAGAGAACGGATGTGTCCAGAGGTGCCCTTTGGCTGGTCTTCTCTGGGAAGAAGCCCAACCCAGGAGGTGGGATGGATGTGACATGAGCAGGGCATGGTCAGAGAGATCCTGCCCAGTGGTGACAGCTCAGTGGAGGTGCCCCATGGATCCTGGACAGTGTTGTATCACTTTCTCCCAAGTTACCATCCATTTGATTTTCAGCCTGTGTCACCTTGATACCAAGACAAGCCCTCATGAGCTCTGAACTCACATAATCATAGTTTCAAGTATCTGTCCTCTCTCAGAGCTCAAAACCCCTTTTCTGGTCTTAGTGACCTCAATTGATCTGACCCAACTTTTGTGTGACCCTCAAACTGACCTTTCAGAGTACAGAATTGTCATGTTCCCTTCATCCACAGTGACCTCGGCAACCTCAGGATGCCCTATTGCTAATATAAGGCAAGCCAAGCCGCTCTCAGGGCCCTGGGTTCTTTCTCAGTTAACCTCCTGCCCGGGACCCCAGCTAACCACCCTTCTACCCTGTCTCTTAGTTCAGGGTTCCCAGCGCTGTGAACTGAACTGCCGTCCCCGTGGCTTCCGCTTCTATGTCCGTCACACCGAAAAGGTCCAGGACGGGACCCTGTGTCAGCCTGGAGCCCCAGACATCTGTGTGGCCGGACGCTGTCTGGTGAGGGAGGACGGGGTGTGCACATGGGGAGAGAGGCGATGTTAATAACTGCCACAGGCACACACACAGAGTCTCCTTGCTCATCATCACAATGGCAAAACACCAGACTCAGGTTGCAGAGAGGAAAGTTCTTACCTGCCAAGCAGGGCTGAGCAGAGTCAAGAGTCGAACTCCTTAAGCCCATCCAAGCTTCCCAGAGGCTGGCTGGGAATGGTGGGGCTGACAGAGAAACTACAAGTCTCACTTGTAGTGCAAAGGTCAAGACACGTGGTGAGCCGAAGACTCCAAGACGACCAGGCCAGGGTTGCAGGTGGCGTCTGGCTTCTGGCAGCCCCTGCCTCACTCCGCTTTCCCCTAGAGCCCTGGCTGTGATGGGATCCTCGGCTCGGGCAGGCGTCCAGATGGCTGTGGAGTCTGTGGGGGTGATGATTCTACCTGTCGCCTCATCTCGGGGAACCTCACTGACCGGGGGGGCCCTCTGGGCTATCAGAAAATCCTGTTGATTCCTGCTGGAGCCTCCCGGCTCTGGATCGCCCAGCTCCGGCCCAGCTCCAACTACCTTGGTGAGTCCCTGGATTCCCCGAGTCTTGGTCCCCCGTTCCATTCCTGGCCTATTGGTTCTGCCCTTCACGCCCCCATTCAGCACGGCAAGTGAGCCACCCGGGAAGTCAGGGCTCCCTTCCTCCCTCCCGCGTGGGCACGGGCTATGTGGGGTTCTGTGTTGTCGGGGAAGTGGTGGGAGAGGGGGACAGTATGACTAACCTCGCATGTCCTGATCTGCCACCTCCAGCACTTCGTGGCCCTGGGGGCCGGTCCATCATTAATGGAAACTGGGCTGTGGATCCCCCTGGGTCCTACGCTGCCGGCGGGACTGTCTTCCGGTACAGCCGTCCTCCTCGAGAGGAGGGCGTGGGGGAGAGTCTGTCTGCGGAAGGCCCCACGACCCAGCCTGTGGATGTCTACGTGAGTGAGGGGCCTGCACCTGGGCCGGAGGTGGAGGCCGCCCCGCTGCCTCTCCTCTGAGGGGAAAGCTGTGGGTCTCAAGATGGGCAGAAGGCTAGTGGATGCCCCCCCTGGCCACCCCCAAACATTCATTACCTTCTCTTTTTCTCCCCAGATGATATTTCAGGAGGAAAACCCAGGTGTTTTCTACCAGTATGTCATCTCTTCACCTCCCCCCAACCTTGAGAACCCCACCCCAGAGCCCCGGCTCCCCCACCTCCAGCCTGGTAAGACTTTGATCTCCAGACCTAAAAGGAGGTGGGGAGAGGCTGAGGGGAGCTCGAGGCAATGGGGATGCATCTAATTTGTCTACCCGACTCTCCCTGTGCAGAGGTTTTGAGGGGAGAGCCCCCACCTGCTTCAGTACCCCGCCCTGCCCGCACCCCAGGCACCCTCCAGCGTCAGGTGCGGATCCCCCAGATGCCTGCCCCGCCCCATCCCAGGACACCCCTGGGGTCTCCAGCCGGATACTGGAAACGGGTGGGACACTCTGAGTGCTCGGCATCCTGTGGAAAAGGTGAGACTTCACCCACCAGCCTGTATTCCTGGCACCCTCAGCCCAGATGCCCAGCTTGGCACTCCTGACCCCATACCCTGGATTGTGGGTCCACACCTTGACTCTGTGCCGAATCGGACTTCAGTGCCTGGGACCCCACTGACACTGGATGCCGAGCTATCCTGCCTCCCCTGGCTTCCTTTTTATCCCTTTCAGGTGTCTGGCGCCCTGTCTTCCTCTGCATTTCTCGTGAGTCAGGAGAGGAACTGGATGAACGCAGCTGTGCCGTGGGCACCAGGCCCCCGGCCTCCCAGGAACCCTGCCACGGCCCCCCGTGCCCACCGTAGTGAGTGCGCCCCACGGGAGGGTTAGGGTCCTGGGGACACGACGGTTGCCCCGGGGAAACACATCCTCGCCCCCATAGGATCTCACCTGGACTCTGCACTCAACACAAGATCTCCTGGCTTCAGAGAGACGTTATTCAGTGAGAAAGGCTGACATTCCATAGACAACAAGGAAACCCTGAGCCCCACAAGGGATCCCAGACTCCAAATATGCCCACTCTCCTCTGAGGGGTCCCCACCCCCAGTCTGTCGTCCCCTTCCCCAAACATGGCAGTCCCACACATCTCTGTTTTTGCCCTCTGTGTCTCTGTCCCTTCCCCTCCCTGCCCACGCCCATAGCTGGGAGGCCGGCGAGTGGACGTCCTGCAGCCGCTCCTGTGGCCCCGGCACCCAGCACCGTCAGCTGCGCTGCCGGCAGGAGTTTGGGGGCGGCGGCTCGTCGGTGCCCCTGGAGCGCTGCGGACATCTGCCCCGGCCCAACATCACCCAGCCGTGCCAGCTGCGCCTCTGCGGCCGCTGGGAGGTCCGCTCCCCCTGGAGCCAGGTGAGTGGTCCCAGGCAAGGAAGCTCTTGGAGCGGGAAGATCCTGGAGGCGTGGGCACCAGTGAGCTAGAGCAGTGGTTTTTCAACTCCGTTCTAATCAGCAGAAACTTTTACAAATGAGATCTCATGTAGAACCTCCATCTGTAAGTCTGCGAAGAGACGGAACCGGGGCTTGGGGGCCCAGAGCCCCATACTCAGCCTGCTCCTCAGCCCACGAAGCCCTGTAACCGCTGAGCCAGGCATCAAAGGCACATCCTGGTTCAGAGGCCCCAGAGCTGGAGGCTGGTGAGGCAGCGGGGGAAGCCCAGGCCTGAATGCCCCTCGTCCCCTCAGTGCTCTGTGCGGTGCGGGCGCGGCCAGAGGAGCCGACAGGTCCGCTGCGTCGGCAGCAACGGTGATGAAGTGAGCGAGCAGGAGTGCGTCTCAGGCCCCCCGCGGCCCCCCAGCAGAGAGGCCTGTGACATGGGGCCCTGCACCACAGCCTGGTTCCACAGCGACTGGAGCTCCAAGGTGGGCCCCCCACCCCCTCAGCCGAGCCCCACGCCCCTGGTACCCCCACCCAGGACACCCTCCCGGGGCCTTTCCAGCACAGTTGCATAACGTCGATTGAGCAAGCGCCTGCCGTCTGCTGGACACTGCTGATGCTGGGGACTCAGAGACAAACTGACGCTGACATCCTGACCCCTGCCTGGCAAAGTTTCCCCATATCTGGCTGGTTCCCCTGGGGCATTCCCTAACTCCCGGATCCGGGATGTGTCTGTCCTCAGCCCCCTCCCCTTCCTCTACTTGTCACTCCAGCCTCCCTTCACACTCTGCTTCCCAACAGTGCTCAGCTGAGTGTGGGACGGGAATCCAGCGACGTTCTGTCATCTGCCTCGGGAGTGGGGAGACCCATGGGGAGGGCCAGGAGGAAGCAGGGGCAGGAGCCACTGAGCAGACCTGTGCTCCAGGAAGCCGTCCCCCTGACATGCGTGCCTGCAGCTTGGGGCCCTGTGAGGTGACGTGGTGCTGGTACACGGGGCCCTGGGCAGAGGTGAGCTGAGAGCCTGGGAGGGGGCCCGTCGGTGGGATTCCCTGGGGGGAGGTCGGAGTAATCCTGCTCTCCCTTCCCGTCTTCTCCATCAGTGCTCCTCAGAATGTGGCTCTGGCACGCAGCGTAGAGACATCATCTGTGTGTCCAAACTGGGGACTGAGTTCAATGTGACTTCTCCTAGCAACTGTTCCCACCTGCCCAGGCCCCCTGCCCTGCAGCCCTGTCAGGGGCAGGACTGCCAAGACCGATGGTTTTCTACACCCTGGAGTCCGGTGAGTGCCTGGCACCCTTGCCCGCTCAGCATGGACTTCCAGGGGAGGGGAGGCGTCCCTCCTTGTACCTCCCTCTGTGCCCCAGGCTAAAGCCCGCGGCAGTTTAACTTGTCTCATTTCCTAGACCAGGAGGACAGGTGGGCCCCCTCCACGTGGGGTTTCATAATGCTCCAGGATAGCCCCCCAATTCTTTTCAGAGGAGGAGGAGGCCTGGGGTTCAGGAGGAGCCTGGGGCACAGCAAAGGTCTGATTTGATAGCTGGGGTCTCCCCAGTGTTCTCGCTCCTGCCAGGGGGGCATGCAGACAAGGGAGGTCCAGTGCCTGACTGCCAACCAGACCCTCAGCATCCGATGTCCTCCTCACCTGCGGCCCTCCAGGAAACGATCCTGTAACAGCCAACCCTGCAGCCAACGCCCCGGTAAAGAGCTCCCTCTCCCCAGTCCCCAGCAGAGCGGGGTCAGCTGAAGTGTGGGTGGAGATTAGGAAGGACGAGTGGGAGTGGGCAACACACCTCCAGCGGGATGGATCTTGGTGACTTCTTGTGCCCAATGGCCTCCTCTGTCCCCAGATGATCAATGCAAGGACAGCTCTCCACATTGCCCCCTGGTGGTGCAGGCCCGGCTCTGCGTCTATCCCTACTACACAGCTACCTGTTGCCGCTCTTGCGCCCATGTCTTGGAGCGGTCTCCCCCGGAGCCCGCCTGAAATGGGTCCAGGAGACCCTCTCCTCGTGGTTTTTTCATGCCACCATCAGTCACCTGTCAATCAGCCCACTCTGTACCCTCTGGCTCTCTAGCCTGTCCTGGTCTCACTAGGGACGTCCCCCAGGGTGGTCGAAGGTGGCAAGATGACGGACAGTAACTGTCAAGACGTGTGGTTGGGTCTGTGCGGTGGTGTGATGGTGTGTGTGCACATATGCCCCCAGATGTGTATATGGGCTTGTGTGGATGTGTGTGCGCCCATAAACCTGTATCACTTCTCAAAAAGAAGTTACACAGACTGAGAAGGAACCGGGAGAGGGGACGATGCCTGTTTCTGTCAGAGTTTTCTAGGCTGAAAGGAAAGCAAGTTTGCAACTCTTTGGGAATCCGAGCTACTTAGAGTCTGGCCTTCCCATTAATCCCAACTTTGTGTCCTCAACCTCATTTCTTCTGTTCAGGCCACACATCATCTAAACCATCCTTTTGTCCTCTGACCCTTTCTCCCCTTACTTAGTCTCTCTATCCCTCCCTCTCATAGTTAGCTAGGGATGGGGTGAGCCATTGCCAATCCTGCTTTTCCCCAGGAAGAGAGACTATCTCCCCAGAGCAGGGACCAGCTGGGCAGAAGATGGCAAAGAGAAAGGTTAGAATAAGACAACCGAGCCCCTGCTCCTGCTCCCCACCTCCTAAAACAGTCCCCACCCCAGAACTAATTTATTTTTTATTAAAGATGATTATGACAAATGAGAAACAGGCTCTTCATTGTCCTCGTGGGAACCCAGCCATACAGGCCACCTAAGCAAGCAGTGTGAGATCAGAATGAAGGGTGGGAAGGGGACTAGTACTTGGAGCCCAGGTGGAGAGAGTTTGGGCCCAGAAAGGCTAATGAATGAGCCCCAGTCACCTGAGACCAGGAGCCTTGGTCAGAGAGGGAGAGGATCCTGGCCGACCTCAGGCCCTGCAGGTTGGTCATTGACCACTAGAGGTCACCACTTCTCCCAGTTTAGGTATGGAGTTGGGCACTTGGGTCCAGAGCTGAAGAAGAAACTGCTTGGCCTATGGTGGGTTTCTTGGTAGGCTGTCTTTCTTGTAAAGTCTCTTGTAATCTAGTAGCACTTTTTTCCCATCTGGGGCTGAGCTGAATGGCGGCTGCCTTTTCAGGGGTCTTTTTTCCTGTTCCCTTTCTTTGGCCCTGCCTTCCTGCCCCTCTCATCCTTTCTGCTATTACCCATTTCCCTATTAAGCTCTTGGTTTATTGCTTTTTATAGGGTGGGAGGAAAGGAAATGATTCACACCCCACACCCCACACCCCTCTCCCTCAGCAGAAATGGCCGGAGGAGGAGCCTGGCCCGGCTCTAGGGGACTTGGGGGTGGAGTCAAGGGTGGAGTCAAGGAAGTACTGGATGTCCTGCCAAAGACACATTCTTCAGAGATGTCTCACCCTAGTCTCCTCCCTCCTCCCTCCCCCACCCATGTCCACTCTCAAGGTAAATAGCTTGCTAGAGGTGGTGTGAGAGTGGGCAGCCTTTTCCATAACACAGATCCTCTCCCTGACCCCTACAATTCTGAGGTCCGAGTCCAGATCTCCACTTGTGGAAGCCAGACTTCCCAGGGGTCCCCATGCCTAGGAAGAGGGGAAGTGCAATAGAATTGAGCTTCTCTCCCTATTAGAAGCATCCCTCTCCCATCCCTGCACCTCTACAAGTCTGGCCGGGTAAGACCGTAAATAAAGGCCTGCAGAAACAGCTGAACTCAGTGACTACTGTTTCCTGAGCATGCACACACAGACACCCAGACACTGGGGAGGACCCCAGAGTTGCCTGAGGAGACAGGCCGTCTCTGCTCTGGCAGCTCCCTCACATCATACTGTTGCCTTGGGAAGCAGGCTTTCCCTGGGTTGGAAGTGGCTGAGAAGGAAGACTCCGGACAACATCTTGGGAGGACAGTGCATGAGGAAGGAGGCAAAAGAAAATGGGGGCAAAGGAAAGAAACTGACTTTAGTCCAGGGCGAGGAGTGAGGAAGGGGGTACAAGGAAAGCCCAGTCTTAGTGTCTCTGCTCAGTGTAAAGAGAAGGCGTCAGATGTGTTCCTCTCTTTGGTGAACCCCTAAGGGGATCAAAGACGCGGGGGGATCAGGGAAGTGGGACCTGAGCCCGCCCTGTAGATACTGAGGGCTGAAGGCGGAGCCCTGAGACCGAGGGAGGGGTGTGGTGAATAGCTGGGGCCCTCCCAGTGATTCCTGGAAGCTGAAGGCTGGGCGGTGGCCCCAGCTCAGCTGACTTCCCCGAAGTTCCTCCTCCCTCTTTGGGCCTCTGGGCTGTTGCCGGGCAGGTTTGGAGTTTGGCCTGAGCCTGAGAACCAATCACAGGTGGGGAATGCAGCCACAGCCCCTCTAAGGGCTCCCCCAGCTTCAGTAACTCCCTTCTCTTTCTTTTTTTTTTTTAGGATACATTTTAACATTTTATATTTTTTTAACATCTTTATTGGAGTATAATTGCTTTACAATGGTGTGTTAGTTTCTGCTTCACAACAAACCCTTCCCTTTCTGATAGCCCCCAGCTCCCTCATAGCCTCCAGCCTCTGACTGCTCAGGATGTGGGCTTTCATCTGGGGGGTTGCCCCCTTTCACCTCATTTTAAAGCCAGGATTCAGTGCAGCCCCTAAGGATTCTTTTCTCTGGTCACTGAAGTCAGTATTGGGGAGGGGGGTGTCAATGTGAAAGTCTTCAGGAAGGGAAACCTGACCCCAAGCACCCCTTTTCCTGGCCCCTTAGAGGGGAGTAGTGTGGCCAGATGCCTCTTTGATGACCTCTGAAACCCTCTGGAGGGCTGGGAGAGAGGAAGCTGCAACCCAAGGTCAGGGAGATGTGCTGGAGGGGCCCTTAGGTTTGGCGCCCTGGGTGGAATTTAGGGAAGAACTCAGAGGAACTGGACCCCTGAGAATTGAGGTGGGGGTGGGGTGGTGATAGGAACAATCTTGATGTGCACAAGAGAGATCAAGCGTGCAGAAGGCCAGCAAATTGCTAGGGCTTCTCGTTTCTCGGTGTTTGTTGGGGGAAGGGGATTGTGGTTCTGTGTCAGTGGACTTAGGGGTGAACTTGTGAGGTCTCAGTTCAGCTGGGTCAGAATTCCTCTCCCCTCCCCCCTCCCAGTTTCCCCAGGGTAATTACCCACCCAATTAAGCTTCAGCCTTCAGACTAAATTTAGCTTCTATACTTCCCCAACCAGGGGCCTCCCTGCAAGCAGGTGCTCACAGCTGCAGGGGTGAGTCTGAGGAGACCAGACCCACACTCTTCACTCATCCAGATTCAACCTCTGTGGTTAACTTAACTAGGAGTGAAGCAGAGCACAGGGCCCCAGGTGCTGACCTACAGCATGAGTGTCTCAACCTGAAGATACCCTCCCTCAGGAGCCCTTTAGGGGAGGATCTAGATAGACCTGGAGGGCGGCAGGAGGGCAGAGGGATGAGAGTGAGAACAAAATGCAAGGAGAAGGTCCCTTCCAGATTCTCTCCAACCAGATCCTCTTTCATTTCCTGTTTCCCCTTCTCCCCAGTTCTACAGAGACTTCATTTGAACTTAACACCCTTCCCCCACCAGAGTAAACTGAATCAGAGACCTCTCCTCTGCTTGAAGCATGGGGAATCATGCTAAAGAGTACCTCAATAGTTTGGAGGTGGAGTGGGGGCGTGGGTTCCTGCATTCCCACCCTCTCTCCGACCAGCATCCCTCAAATCCATCAGCTCTGGTTCTGGGAGTCAGGTGGGTGGGGAAGTTAGAGCGGAGGGGGCTTATCTGTCACAGGCAGATGATGAAGAGATGTCTGCTTTAAAGGGTGAGAGGCACCTTCTACAGGAAGTAGAAAGCCTCTGGAAAGTACCTAAGACTAAGTCAGTCAACAAGAGAGAGAAACAGTTTGGGTTAACCAAACTAGACAGCACAAATCTTCAATCTGACTTTGGGCTCCTTGACCCTGGAGACTGGGGGAAGCTCTAGAGGGGGTGTTTCATGGCTGAGGTCAGAAGGTAGAAAGGATTGGAGGGAGGAATGTGCAAAATTAGTCCAAAACAAGGTGTGCATGAGCCATAGCAGTCAGATGCTAGGAAACCAATCAGCCACACCAGCTGAAGGGGAGGCGCAGGGATGGCTAGGAACCAGATCAGAGCACTTTCTCAGCGAGCACCAGACAGCTGTCTTTGAATGTCCTGGGAAAGAACTTCAGTATTAGAGGAGAGATGGGTTCAATTTCAGCAATGTCCCAGCTTGGGGTTAGGATGTATGTGTATGTGTTGTACCCCTCTGAGCCTTGCCTGAATCTTTTTAAGAGACAGCTCTACAGAACTTTGAGTGAGGAGGAAAAGAAACTAGGGGTGAGAGGGTGGGGTTGCTCATAAAAAGAAGACTGTGTGTGTCCCTGGGATCCCTAGGCTAAAAGGCAAGAGGCCCTGCCCTTGATGGGAGGGGCAGAGTTAATCTGCTCTGGAACCAGACCCCCTCTTTCATCTCTTCCTCCCTCCCCTCACCTACTACTGATTCTTGGTTGCCTGCCTCTTTCATGACATCATAACACGCCTTTTTAGCTCTAGCAGAGGAGTGCGCAACCTTTTTCTCTTAAGGACCAGCCGTAAATATTTTCGGCTTTGCAGGGCATAGAATCTCTGTTGCAGCTACTTGACTACTGCTGTAGCACAGAAGCAGCCCTACACAATTTGTAAACAAATGGGCATGGCTGTGTTCCAACCAAACTTTATTTATGACACTGAAATCTTAATTTCACATAACTTTAAGGTGTCAACAAATATCTTTTTTCAACCATTTAAAAATGCAAAAACCATTCTTAGCTTTTGAGCCATACAGAAACAGGCAATAGGGCAGATTTGGCTGGCAGGGAGTTTACTTACCCCTGGGATTTCTTCCATCTGGTTGAACTCCCACAATGCCCAGCTGTGGAAAGTCCTGTTTGTGTCCCCTCTGCTTCAAAATACAGCTGTAGACCCTTTTAATTTAACATCCTATCTATTGACATCGGCTTCTTAGTGGTTTCTCCCTGGGAATTCAATGACTTGGACATGGCTGATAGAGTAAATCCTTAAGGGACGTTTCCCGAAATTCCTTAAAGCACTTTGTTTAGTGCTTTAAAGTAAAGCATTTGTATATATTCTCTCTTTGAATCTTCTCAATAATAAGATGGGGGAAGACAATTAAATCCAGTTTACAGGGGAGAAAATTAAGTCTAGTCTTTTAACTTTTAAAATTCTAATTCCTTTGATCTGCTATTCAATTTCATTCCCACAGAGCACCCTTTATCAAAATACTGAGTTCTTTGGGCCACAGTGATCTGGAAGTTGGATGGGATCAAGTGTTTTTGTTGTTTTCAAACGTCTTTCGTGACTTCTCTGCATTTTAGGAAAATCCTGTCTAAATTTCATTTTTCAACTCACAGTTTCAAGGAATTAAAAATCCTTTCAAACATATTCAGTGTTTAGGCCCCAGGAAATAATTAAAATAAATATACATGGTCTTTGTGTAAGGTACACACACTGTCATACAAACATAAGCTTATATATTACTAATTGAGTCACAGTTTTTTTCCCTAGAACTTTATCAAAGTTGTGTATTAATATGTTCTGGACTTAAAAGCAATGCAGCTGCATTTCTTTTTAAAATAACCTATTTCTGGGATTGCTTACCAAATCCTTCTTTTGTATTAGAGGTTTTCTTTCACTCAATAGTACCATGATGGATTGACATATCTATCCATCATGCTTCATGAGGGGGGAAAGGAAGATACAGAACCTCTATCCTGTTTCAGACCTGACCCCAACTATCAAACTTTGAAGTGAGAGAAAGAGGCAAAGAAGCAGGTAACCAACCACTCCCCCACCATTACCAAGCTCCTCTGTACAGCTGTTGTTCCTTAAAGCTGAAAACAAGCCACTTCATTTCAAAACACACACAGACAACCTCATTTCATTTCGACACGAAGTTGTTTCCCTCTTTCTGTTTCTCTACTTTGCCTCACGGAGGATTTCTGAGAAATGAAAAAATCACCTCCCACAGTCACAGTCTGCAGTTTTGTTTTTGGGTTTTTTTTTTTTTTTTTGGTATGATGAAGAGGAGAGACAGGAAAGGCGTACACTGGGCATACAGTATTAACCCAAAGCTTTACAAAGTAAGCAAAATGCCCTTCCCATAGCGCTTCGGCCGAAGTGGGCCCCACCTTACCTTAGATCTGGGCGTTCAGGGTCTAGAGATGGGTGGGAACCACTCCAGGCAACCTCAGGAATAGAGGTGTGAACTGAGGATGGAATGCATGAAAGATCTGGGCATAGAGATTCAGGAATAAAATGTTTATGAAACCAATGTTTCTTAGGGAAAACCCCTACCTCCCCCCCGACCCCAAATCTGAATACCTGAGTCATACCAGCCCTGGAGGGGTGTCTACGAAATGTGTAGGAAAATTTCTGAAACCAGCTCCTCCTATTAGACTAGAAAACGAACTGTTTTTAGGGGCACAGAATTGAAGGCGTTTCTTAATCAAAATAAAGTAGAAAACTCATCTAATTCAGGTAGAAACCCAACAGTTAAATACTCTTTGCCTTGTCTGCTTCCTTGGCTCTTTCCCCCCGCACACCTTGTTCCAGAATAACGTCAATAAACATACACATGTGACCACAGAGGGTGGGGGGAGGGGAGACCAAGTGGGGGTGGTGAAATTCTGAATGGAATGCAGCCCCAGCTAGCTAGGGGGCTGGGACTGAGACTTCGGGCCCTGTCTGTGGACTTATACAGGCAGAGAAGCCAAAACAATGAGCTCATGGGCAAGAATGCAGCCTGTGGGGAAGTCTGGGCAGTCAGAGCAAACTAGTTTTTTGAACCAGGATGCGAATAGCTGTAATTGAGTCTCCCACGGGAACAGGATTAGGGAGAGTGGAGCCATCATTCAGTATCTTAGGGTCCAGTTAAATAACTTTTGGGGGCTGTTCTTTATTAAATTCTGTTCTGCAGAGAGCATAGCAGTCTCGGGTCCATGTTCAAAAACCTGGTTCCTTTCCCTGACTATGTGAACTTGGGTGGGTGAAGATGGCTGGTGAGATGTGTGAGCGAACTTAGGTGATGCTCTTAAGACATCTTTATTCAAAGCAGGTCTGCCAATGCCAGCTCCTACACCAGGATCCAGTGATGGCTATGATCCTTAAGTTGTGTGTGTTCAGGGCTACCACTTTAACAAGACAGAGGAAACGGCCAATACAGTCTATCTTCTTTACTTCCCAAATAAACAGTCCACCCAGCTGTATTTATACCAAATTCAGACTTCTACGACCAAAGAGACATCTTTTTTTTCCTACCAGTGTTTTCCAATACTTTTATATAAGGCCCTAAATGGAAGAAACTGAAGAGATACTACCTTCACTGGCCATGTATGGTGAAGGGGAAGGAAGGCAGGGAGGGAAGATGAAATGAGAAGAAAAAAGATTATCTACACATCTCCCCCTTCTCCTACCCCCCACCAGAGGTTCCTTCTCAGCTCCATGCTTTTGTGCATGTTTCCTACTCATGTTAAGGTCCAACCTCAAATGTTTATTTTGAAGCCTTCTTGACCACCTTCTACTTCCAGAAGTTGTCCCACCCCTTGTCCTATAATATCTTTATTATATCCTAATTAATAATTGTATCCTAATTATTTTTGTCTGTTATCACTCCTATTAGACTGTGAGCTTTAACTTTGTGCTACAATTGCTTTCTTTCCATGGATTTGTTATGCATAAATTCTTCAGATGTATTTCCTAAAAACGAGGACATTTTCTTATATAACCACAATATAATTAACACACTCAAGAAATTTAACATTGATACAGTACTAACATATTGCCCATATTAAAATTTTCCCAATTGTTCCCAAGTCCTTTATAGCTTTTTTCATCCAGGATCCAATCAAAGATCACCCTGCATTTAGTTGTCATGTTTCTTTGAGTGTTCCCTGGTTGTTGTTTTTTTCCATTCTATACATAAAAGCTTACATCTGCTAACCCCAACCTCCCACTCCACCCTAGTCTTTTTTGATTGCGTTGAGGGTAAGAATTAGTCTTTTCATAACTCCAGCATCCAGAAGTGCATGGTGCATAGTAAGCAGTCCCCTGCCAGGTAATGGACAAATGAAGAAACTCAACAAACATTTGGCTGCCTTGAGCTCATTAAATGTCCCAGTTCATTGAAGTATTGAAACACTCTTAATAAACTAAAGTAACCCCTGAACAGGGGAAGAGGAGAGAAGGCAAAGTGGGTAAGAATACAGAAACCCAATGGCAGAGACAAGCCATGGAAATGGATACTTGGAAGGGGTAAAATCCAGAGTAGTATTCTTGGCCCAAACACATTTCCCAACAGTCAAGAACTATTATTCTATGCAGGTAAAGAAAGGAACTGCAAAAGAAAGACCAGGTATAGCGTGGGAACAAAAGCCTGCCCTATTTTTTTTTTTTTTTTTTTTTTTTAACCTCACAAGAATCATTAGTAAAGAACACAGAATTCCCTGAGAGGTCTGTTACATCCGCCTGCAGGCAGATTCCCAACTCCCAACTTTCCACATGCTTCACATAACTAAGATAACACTGTAACAACTTTGAAACTAAAGAAGTGGGACCGAGTTAAGCTTTCAAATCTTGAAACTGAGAAGCCTTTAAAGAGTGTGGGAGGGTTCCAGAAGACAAAGCTCTGTAATCATTGAAAAAGTAGGGCCAAAAAGAACTAGGATAAATTAAGACAGACTCAGCTGATCATCTTGAACTCCAGGAATTAATGGCCTGTGCTCTGGGCATCTGGCTGGAGCCATGCTACACACCAGTTGTACAAATTATTTCACTTTAACTTTGGTAAAACCCTCCAGCTGTCACAACTGCTTTAAGAAAAATGTTCTGAAACAGTCTGAAGCAAGAGCTAGCACTAAAGTAGCAAAACAGGAACTGAAAGAAAAAGTCTGGTTGTGTCAAATGAGGGGAAGTGTTGATTATTTTGACTCCCTCAGTGACTCATGTTACTGGTTACCATTTGACCCAAGTTTTTAAGGTGTTAAACTAAGGAATATTGCCACAGAAATAGCTTCACATCACAACAGGGCAATGGGAGCAATAGTATTTGCACAGCAGAACTTGACTCTGACCACGATTTGGGCGCTCCTGTCCTGTGCTACTCTCCCTCCACACCTGTTCGGGAGTTCATTTGTACAAAACAGCTTTCTTTGTAATGAGAAAAAACTGCCATCTTCTGGTAGTTAGGCTCCAGAAAAAGAGGGGCTGCCAAACAGAAATGCACAAAACCTGAAGGGGGAAAAGCGCAGAATCCTGTTTGCATGATTAGCATTTGGTGCTCAGGGCTTAAAACCAATATGCAAACCTCATATTTGCACATTTCCATGGTGATTCCCCTCCCTTTCAAGGTAGCTGAAAATAAAGACAGGATAGGGCTTCTGAAATTGACTTGCTTATTCTCACCTCCTTTTTGGGAGGAAAGGGGAAAGGCACTTAAAGATTAGTACCAACAACCTTATGGAAACTTAACTTTGGGTGTTAATTCTTCTAGCTCCTTTACTCACCTCAAAAGGTTGAGTGAGATAGGGAGATACAATAACTGTTGTAGTGAACCCTCTTACCCCCAAGTTATACCAACATTTGGTGACTAAAAGAAATGGGGATGGGGATTATGATTTTTGTATTAAAATATACTGCTGTACTTTTGAACTACTCCAAAGTACAACAGTAATACATGTAATTAAAAGCCCGGGACTTCCCTGCTGGTCCAGTGGTGAAGACTGCGCTTCCAATGCAGGGGGTGCAGGTTTGATTCCTGGTCAGGGAACTAAGATCCCACATGCCGTGCGGCATGGCCAAAAAAATATTTTAAAAAAAGCCCAACAGCTCTAATTTGAATGAAAGAAGGGGTTATTCTGAATGGAACTGACCTTTGCTCTAAGGCAAATCAGTTTTATGGGGCTTTTGCTGGTTAATTCACCTATACCTGTTTGTTCAGCTAACTTCCCTCAGATGCTTGCCTAAGAGGGGGAAGGAAAACAGGCATTGATTAGAAAACACCCATACCACACCTTGCATTTGAATAAAAGATTTATTATTTTCGTCTCAGGAAAAACAGGAAGTTAGGGAAACACACTACATTTTACAGCCCACATTAGTTTGTAGTTGGTCCTAACCCTTCCTGGCACAGATGTCAACAGCATTAGCTGTTTTAACCAGAACCAAGGTGTTCACCCCAAACAGAATGTACATAGACGACACTAGAGGACTGCAGGGTTTTCCCTGAGAGAAGCATCAGACAGACAGAAGTTGCTGAGAGAGCCATCTTTCCAGGCAGCCCCTCTCTTTCTATTTTGGAAGATTTGCCTGAACTACGCAGCTAGTCAGCACTTGAAACATGTGCCTCTTCTCCCTACAGAATCACCCACCCTGCCCCGAAGCACTTGGGCTCCCTAAGCCCTCACAGCCTCTGACCCAAAATAGCAACTGAAGATTCTCATCTACATTTCAGCAGTCACACCTAGTAAATTGGGAAGTGGGGCCCCTAAACTCCATCAAGCTACAGCTCTGTGCTTATTTCCATAACTGGCTATGGGGAGACAGGCCTTTTTAGTCACCTTAACTAGATCTTAAGATTAATTAACTATATAAAGTGCTTTTAGGTCCTTAGAGATAGACATGATATAAATAAGTGGTTTATGATCAAGAATGATAAATACACAGATAAAAATAGCTCTAGCTAGATGACCTTAAGGCTTGGAGATGGGCGGGCAGGGCAATTGTTCCCTAATTACATTCTTAGTCATTTTATTCATGCCTATTTTTGTCTGGAGTCCACATACTAAAGGTCACATTCAGAAGCTAAAGGTTTCAAAATGACCCTGGTTCCACTATAAAAGTTTTCTCCAGTTTACTAGTAGCTTTTATATAACTCTGAGGTTTAACAGAGCCCATCAATTTCTATAATTTTAAGTGAGCATATTCAAATGCAAAAGAACCTAGAGAAAGTCACCTAAGATATCATCCCCTCCTCTGAAAATCCCTAAGGGGATTTTGAAAATTTCTCCCCAAAGACAGGATTAAGCAACAACCAATAAGATACTAGTCCAAGGAAAAGGGACTCTTCTCACCTCGTCACTGTTACTGTCAGCACCCATTGTACTGCCACCTCCTAAGGATAAAATTCAAGAAGGATGAAGGTCTGTGGACTCCTTGGGCGGTCACTTAGGTTCCTAGTGCCAAAAACTAAAAGGGCTAGTAAGAGTTCAGGGATGGCAAGGTAAATTTGTAGGAACTATAAATATCTGTAGAGGGAGCCGAACAAGCAGCAAATATTTCAAGGAAGGATAGGAAATAAACAGTAAGTTTGATAAAACATCAAGTCTGAAGTCCATAGAGATGCCAATGCAAAAATCTGAAACAAGTTTGAGAATCATTAATAGAAATGAAATAAGTATTCGTTTTATTAACTCACTAGGCTTAGACCTGTGTTTAACAAGCAAGCCTAGTAATAGCACCATGGTTAGACTATAGCCTGCTTTTCCAAGCCATCATTGTACAATTTATTAACAAGGGATCAAATGTCTCTCATCCACCCAATGTGCTCTTTTTATACATACTCCTAATAAGTCCCATTTGGAACAGCTGAAAATCTTTCAGCAAAAGCTTTGAAGATGAGCTCATGAACTCAGTTAAAATTTCACCGGTTAAATTAAGACAAATGGAAGGAACTCAAATGAGTAGTTGCCCAATCAGAGCCCATTATTTCTAAGTCATCAGCCTGTGTGCCCCGCCCCCCCAATAAATCCTTAAAACCTTGACTCAATTATTGAAAACCCACATGTAACAAAGTGAAAGGATTAATTTCCATTCCTCAATTTCTCAGCCCCAGGTTAAAAAAAAAACCAAAAAAACCCCAAACAGGTATTTAAGAAATACTTACCAAAATCAGATAGGAAAATTAAAGCCTGCATAGTTATGAATCAGAATTGTTGTACTACAACCAGGTTGCATACAATTACATCAGTTGGTTCTGTATACAATCTAGAACTGACTAACACAAAATTTAGAATAGAAAAAGCTATAAGAAACAGGTTCCTAACTACAGAAGTTGTAAATTTCAAAAGGGTATGAAAAAACTAATGTAATTTCAGACTTTTCTCCCTTTACATTTCAAACAGATGTTCTGTAAAAATATATACAATTTTTACAGACGATTACAAGTTTTTGTCTTAAAAACAGGATATTCCAGATTTGTAATTGAGCCTTAAGTCAAGTATTCTTGGCCATGACACTAGGCTAATAAACTAGGAATCACTCAAACCAAGCCAAAGTAGAACAGGTATAAACATCCTGAGCATTGGACTTTCTATTCAAGAAGCACATCTAGGAAAGCTAATTATAGAGGATAAAGCTTCCCTTCACACTCTGTTGTACAGTGTTGAGGCTTCTAGTCATAGGTTCTATTACTTGTAGCTTAAAATCCATTTTACACATGATGCTGGCATTGTTAGTGCTTCTATTTTAACACTATAGAAGTTAATGGATTCAGTGAGCATATTTAATGAACTCTATGACTAGCCTGGCTACTGGCCACTTTCCTGTTCTAGGCAAGGTAATTAAAGTCTCTCCACCCTACCGTCTTCACTAAATCTAAAAGTCCTCCTCCGTGGCCTCCCAAAGTTTGCCTGTTGCTGAAACAGAATTCTGCTTCTTTCAGACAGTGACTTTTCAAGAGAGACTACTTTTCCCATGTATTTATTCCTGTTAGCCATAAGCCTCCTGCCGCTTGCTTTTCTCCGTTGCTGGAGTAGAACTCCTGGAGGTTATGGCCTGCACAGCTTGAAGTCCAACTTCATAAATACATCTGATTTCACAGCAGGCGTATGTGGTTTTGGTGGCTGGAGTTGGTTAAGAGTCAATTATTGCACTTAAAAGGCTATCTTATTAGATACGCCAAACCAGCTCCTACTCCGGCAACACCTGCAAAAGCCAGCAGCACATTTCTGATGCCGCCTTCTAGGTCCTCTACATGGAAGAAGTCCACAAACCCATCCTAGAAAACAAACAAAAAGCACAGTTTCAAGTATGGGCTTCCACTGGCTTAAAAACACTATTTACAAAGAAAAGATGAATTAAAATATCTAAGGTTCCCCCCCCCCAAATGCAATGACGAACCAATTATTATTTATCCCCAGACTGCAAAGGAGACACATTATGCAATTAAAAGGGAGGTGGGGCACGCTCAAAAATGTATTTGCTATCACGCCCAGGTGATTCTTATTTCTTAACCAGTAAAACAGCTTACAGAAAACCAAGATTTTTTTTTTTTTTTTTTTTTTTTTTTTGCAGCACACGGGCCTCTCACTGTTGTGGCCTCTCCCGTTGCGCAGCACAGGCTCCGGACGCGCAGGCTCAGCGGCCATGGCTCACGGGCCCAGCCGCTCCGTGGCATGTGGATCTTCCCGGACCGGGGCACGAACCCGCGGCCCCTGCATCGGCAGGCGGACTCTCAACCACTGCGCCACCAGGGAAGCCCCAAACCCAGGATTTTTGATACAACAATTCAAGACAGTCATACCATCTCTAAGGACCAACTACTTAAATCAACATCAAGCAACCAGAGGTCCAAAGTTAGAGCCTTGAAAACCAAGTTGTGCATCTTAAAAACCTTTAGCTATCCCCTCTTTCTCTATAAAATCCTCCATTTCATTTCCACTCCAAGTCCCCTCCTCAACCTTAAAGCAAACTTACCCAGCCTCTTTGTTTGACTAGCCAGTCTCGTTTTGTCCTTACGAGAACATCTGTGATGCTTTCTGCTAATGGTTCGATGCAGCTTTCTTGGTTTATACTCTTCAAGTGTTTGGCCACAAAGGCACCAAAAGAGATGAGAGTCACAATCCTGCCCCAGTTTGTTACTCCGTCACTGAAAACATGGACCATCACTCGAGACAAAGATTTGACATCGTCTTCGTTTTTGATGTCCAGTTTCCGAAGCATGCCTGAGAGGAAGAAAAGCATGCAGGTTCTCACGGCCTCTTTGTCTAAACCAGGGCACGATTCGCCTGCCCACCCACGGCGGGGGAAATCGCTATTCGGGCTCTATAGAACTCAGGCTGATCCCACTTGAAAATTGACATCCCACCCTTTCCGGGCTTTGAGCAGAGCTGCCATTTCCAAAAGAATCAAGTGGGTGGAAACAATGACTCACGGCCAGAATATTCTGGTTTCAGAAATAGGATGAGAGTCGTTTCAACACTGACTCGTTTCGGTTTCCACCCACCAAAGGTGGGTGAGTCCAAAGAGCTGAAAAAAGGCAGCGCGGCCTTCGCGAATAACCCCCTTACCTTGGAAGGCCGTCTCGTGGTTCCGTTGCACACCGTCCCCGACCCGTCGCAGGGTCTCTAACGCTTTCCGGCTGGCGGCCCCAGACCCGCCCAGTGGCTTCGCGTCCTTGGTGCCGGTTGCCTGCTCCCGGAGGTATCGAGAGATAATCTCCAGGGACTGCCGGTACAACTCGTCCTCCTCCTCCTCTGCTGGGGGCGGCGTCGAGGGGAGTGAGCCGTCCTTGCCCGGGCTGTTACTGGCCTCGCCGACCAATTCCAGCAAAGGCAGGACGGACGGCCGCTTCCCTAGAGGCTCCGGCTCGCACCCGTCCAGCTCCTCTTCGGGCGACATGATGGCGTCGGAGACCGAGGATTCCATCTCTTCGGGCGGCGAGGCGCGGCGGGTGGGCGCGAAGAACAGCAGCCTGGCGCGGGTCGCGGTGACGTCGGGGCCCTCAGCGCCAATGGGCGAGGGCCGCGCGACCCTCCGGGCGTCGGGCGCGAGAGTGGCCGGGGGGCTCGGGCCGGCGCTTCCGCCAATCACCTCGCCGGCTTCCCCTCCCCCTACCTCTCGCCCGGCCGTGGCCTCCTTTCCTGCAGCCAAAAGCCGCCTTCCCGGAGCGGAGGCGCCGCTGCCGCTATCCGGTCCCAATCCGGCCCCCCCACAGTAGAGGTTGAGTCCGATCACTGCGTTTCTCTTGAGGCCGAACATCTCAAACCGCCGCCGCCGCCTACTGAGAAAAATGGGGGAGACCCCTGCAGCTATCTTGAAGAGCGGAAGTAACGACTGAGAGAGGCGCTCCTAGATCACGGTTTTAGGGCCCAGTCCTACGCAATGGCGTCAGCAACTCTTAAAAAAAAATCATATCCTTAGATGGTGAAAAGGGCGGAATCTTCCGGAGGGTTGCGCACGACACCTAACCAGCGGGTTAGGGCAGGGGCGGGGCCTGGGGCAGGGCGGGGCTTCCGGCTCTCCGGAGCCTCTCGCGGCCGGTTACGTAACGGCGGCTCAGGCGCTTGGGCTGGTGGGTACGGTCTCTTGCCGCGGGCTCACCTGGGCCTGCTAATAATGGATCTCTCTGGACTTCCCTGAACCCTGATTTGCGAGCCCCTGCTGTTGTTTTTGTGCCAGAGGTTTTTTTCCCACACCAAAGTCTTAACCATCTAGTCTCTCAGACTTTGAGGAAAGGGAATGAGTAAATTCTGTCGCGGATGGGGAACAACAGTCTTAGATAATACGGATAAATAAGAGGGCACTGTTTGGAACCTGTAGTTATTTTGCACATCTTCAGCTCTTTGGAAATGGGGACGCTCCATGGACTGCCCTATAGAATCATTTTATGTAAGTTGAAAAAACGAAATTGTTCTGCTCCACCTAAATTTTATTCCTGTCTCCCTGTTTGCTTTCTCCCATTCCCCATCTCTACCCTCTGGTGCTATTTACATACAAGCCTTGCTCTGTCAGCACCTCTTCTGAGACATTTGACTCTAGCGGTCAACCCCTTGAGGACAAGGATCCTGGTATATACCGTATGTATGAATTAACATTAATTGAAGCAACCTCTTTTTTTTAAAAGACCTGTAAAAATAATAATAGCTAAAATTCAAGAGCAAAATATTTGAGGGACATAAGCAGGAAAGGTGAGCAAGGTTCCTATTCCTGAAAATATCAATTTAGTAAGGAAATAGGGCATCCATACCACACAATTATGTATTTGGGCAAGACCTAGAACCATGGAGATTTATATGTGGCAGAGAGGATGGAGAGAAACATCTTGTGGCTGTAGTGAATAAGACATGGTTTCTCTATTTAAGGAACTTCCAGTCTTGCACAGCAACTAACCATAATGTGAGATGGAATTTATGCTCTATAGGAGGCATCAACAACTTAATATTGGAGTTGTGAGGTTGGAAAATTCACTTTGGGCTAGGAGAGCTAGAGGAAGAAGACTTTATGGAAGAGGTAGCTTTTTCTGCTTTGCTTTCTAGAATGCGATTTTATCAAGGGGAGAGAGGTTGAGCAAATTTGCATGCAAAAGCATTTTCTTCAGAGGCTGAAAAAAGAAATGCATTGCAGGTTTCACCTTAATTATAGCCAGAAATCTCAAGTGCTCAGTAATCCTATTGCATTTCCTTAATCAACTCACTCTCCTGTGATCCAAGGTGACTAGTGCACATCATCTCTTCTATCCTTAAGCCTCCATAATTCCCTCCTCCCTTCCTCACTCTCAGCTGTTAACTTACTTCACTGAGAAAATGGAAGCAATCAGAAGAGAAAAACTTCATTTCTCACCACCAAATCTACTAATTTACTCCTTCTGTTTCCATCCTTTCTGCTATTCCTGCAGTTAAAATGATTGAACCTTCTCTGCTATCTCAGATCAACCTCTTGTGCACTGGATCCCATCTTCTTTGCCTACTCAAGTACTTGCAGTTATCCCTTGCATCATCACTTTCTCTCTCCCTATGGAATCATTTCATCAATCAGCATACAAACTTGATATTCTCTCTCACATCTTTAGAAAGCCTTCCCTAGAACCTAAATTCTTTTTTTCTTTCTGGCCGCACTGCACGGCATGCGGGACCTTAGTTCCCCAACCAGGGATCGAACCTGTGCCCCCTGCAGTGGAAGCGCAGATTCTTAACCCCTGGACCTCCAGGAAAGTCCCTAGAACCTAAATTCTTGATGTTCCCCTTTGTAACAAAAATCTTCAGCCTCCTTACTTTCTCTTCTCTCTTGAACCCACCCCAATCAAGCTTTCATTCCCCCCACTCCACTGAAACCATTCTTGTCAGTGTCAGCAATGACCTCCACATGACTAAACTCCAGTGGTTAATTTGCAGTCCTCATTTTACTTGACCTCTCAGCAGTATTTAACATGTATTTAATCATTCCCTTCTTGAAACACTTTCTTCATGTGCCTTTTAGGGAACAATACTCTCCTGGTTTTCCTTCTTCCACGTGGGCTTCTCTTCAGTTTTATTCTTTTCCACTGGCTGTCCACTTGACGAGGACACTTATCGTGTTTCCCTTTGTAACCCTAGCTATGCCTGACCCATGGCAAACACTCCATTGTTGAAAGGATAAATCTGAATGTTTACTAATATGGGATATACAAAAGCTAGAAAAGCGGGATGGGGTCATATTATTGAGGGCTTTGAAAGCCAGTTGAAGAGCTTAGAACTTTTCTAGGCAGTTTGGAACCTCTAAGAACTAGAGTACCATGATATGTGCTCTAATTTAGGTTCATTACTCTAATTGTTTTAGAATGGATTGAGAGAGAAAGGATTGGAAGTAAATAAATTAGGAGGCTACTGCAATGTGATAGGCAAGAATTAGGGACTTCCCTGGTGGCGCAGTGGATAAGACTCCACTCCCAATGCAGGGGGCCTGGGTTCATCCCTAGTCAGGGAACTAGATCCCACATGCATGCCGCAACTAAGAGTTAGCATGCCACAACTAAGGAACCCGCCTGCTGCAACTAAGATCTGGTGCAACCAAATAAATAAATATTTTTAAAAAAAGAATTGGTGACCTGAACTCAGGTGGTGGTAGTGGAAATGGAAAAAATAACATGACACTGTGGAGGCAGAGTCTACAGGGCTTGATGACTAAGAGGATGAAAGAACAAAGTGTGACATTATCATAAAACAGGCATCCATATTATACACGATCAACAGGTAGACCACCTTCTAGACTACGATGGACTGCCCTAGAAAGCCACTACTCTTACCAGTGGGGGAAAGGATATATGCAGCTTAGAGGCAAGGAGTCAGCATGTTTCCAGGATGTCTGGGAGGTCCTGTCCTCAGCAAATTTTACTTCACTTAGAAGGTCTTCTGATCCGTAACATTATTCAGAGTCACAGGAGCCTCTGGATTTGTACACACTGCATATCAAGAATGGCTCTTGTTCTTAGGATAACTATATTGGCCACAATCCTGAACCGGAAAAGAAAAGCATTGTTGACATCTTGATTATGTCATTCTTTTTTGTAGGCATGAATCCTTTGAAATGTCCCCAAATTGTGAGCACATTTTCTCCTTAAAATGTGCCTTTGTTTCAGAGAATTCATTTACATAATTTCTTTCAAAATAGACAAAGAAAAGGTCTTAATATAGGATCTAAGATGTACTCCAATAGTCTTTTTTTTTTTGCCGCACCATGAGGTATGTGGAATCAATTATTTATTTATTTATGTATGTATTTTTGGCTGCGTTGGGTCTTTGTTGCTGCACATGGGCTCTCTCTAACTGTGGCAAGTGGGGGGCTACTCTTTGTTGCAGTGCGCGGGCTTCTCATTGCAGTGGCTTCTCTTGTTGCGGAGCACGGGCTTAGTTGCTCTGTGGCATGTGGGATCTTCCGGGACCAGGGATCCAACCTGTGTCCCCTGCATTGGCAGGCGGATTCTTAACCACTGTGCCACCAGGGAAGTCCCGGCATGTGAGATCTTAGTTCTCCGATCAGGGATCAAACCTGCCCCCTGCAGTGGAAGCACAGAGTCTTAACCACTGGACAGCCAGGGAAGTCCACTCTAATAGTCTTGTTCTCCACTCTTTGGGGCCTGAAATTGGGCATACTTAATATCTCATGTTGCCTTCCCTCCTAATTAAAAATCTCTTGCTCTTGGGCTTCCCTGGTGGTGCAGTGGTTAAGAATCTGCTTGCCAATGCAGGGCACACGGGTTCGAGCCCTGGTCCCGGAAGATCCCACATGCCGCGGAGCAACTAAGCCTGCGAGCCACAACTACTGAGCCCATGTGCCACAACTAGTGAAGCCCACGCGCTTAGAGCCTGTGCTCTGCAATAAGAGAAGCCGCTGCAATGAGAAACCTGTGCACTGCAACGAAGAGTAGCCCCTGCTCACTGCAGCTAGAGAAAGACCACGCCTGGCAACGAAGACCCAATGCAGCCAAATATAAATGATAATAAATAAAATAAATATTTAAAAATCCTAAAAAGAAATCTCTTGCTGTTATCCTTACCGTCTCTCTTAATTACTCAACCCTTTTATTCCTCAGCCTAATAAAGCAGCGTTTTTGTTTTTCTTTTGTTTTGTTTTGAGGCCCTATATGTAACCCAAGTTTGGGGAGACTCTCTACTCGACTGATAGAAATTTCCAGAACTACTGGAGCACCTTGTTCTCTTTCTCTAAATTGAGGCTAATCTTTTGCTTATAAACTATTTCTAAGGCTTCTTCATACCATACTCAATCACATTATCCTCTAATTTTTGAGGGTTGTAAAACTCCTGGGTGCTAATCAAATAAAATCACATTCACCAAGGTAATCTAGTAACCCTCAGGTGGACTTATTTGAAAATGCTCTAACATGATATTAAAAGATCATGTAGTCATCTTTTTGCCTTATTTCTAAAATGTATGTAATTTTTTCCCAAACATTCCTCCCTGTGACCATAAATAATTTCTAAAGATTATTCTTGATCACACACTAAAAAGTTGATCTCATGTTTTTATGTCAAAATCATTAATTGAACTTCTTGCTTAGTTGGACATTTCTTACACTTCTTACTGAATACCATACTCTTTCATACTGTGCCTTCAGTATCAGTATCTTCCTACCTTGTCATCACAACACTGTAATCTATCATCTTTGTCTATAAGATGATAATTTCGGGCCCTAGTCTCCACAGGTAACACTAGCATAAAACTAGGGTTCAGTAGCCTTTCATAAGGTGTGACAGACATTGCTAGTTGCCTTATCCAATATTCATTCTTATTCCTTTCTGACAAACCCAGAGTTGGCATAGTGGTTCCATAATGATCGGGAACTCATACTTCCTTCTGTTGTGTTGTTCTGCTATCCTCATACATACTTTTCTACCTCATGGTCCAAGACGGCTAGCTTTACCCATGGTCCAAGACGCCTAGCTTTACGGCTGCATTCCAACCATCAGGAAATACAATAGAAAAGGGAAGGCAAAGGGTATCTAGCTTTCTTTCTTTATTTTTATTTTTTTTGCGGTACGCCTCTCACTGTTGTGGCCTCTCACGTTGCGGAGCACAGGCTCCAGACGCGCAGGCTCAGCGGCCATGATTCACAGGCCCAGCCCCGCCGCGGCATGTGGGATCTTCCCGAACCGGGAGCACGAACCCGTGTCCCCTGCATCGGCAGGCGGACTCTCAACCACTGCACCACCAGGGAAGCCCTAGCTTTCTTTATTGACACTTCCCTGAAGTCGCATACCTTTTTTTGTTAATATCCTGTGAGCTAGAAATTAGTTACATGGTCTTCTACCTGCAAGGGAGTCTTTATTCTAAGAATACAGTCTTTATTCTGAGTGTCTGTGTGCCCAGCTAAAAACTGAGGATTCTGTTACTATAGAAGAAAGGAAGCATAACCAGCAGTCTCTACCACTATGTGTAAAGATATATGGGGAATGTTATAAAATTCTACTGAAATACATTAAGCAAAACCCAATAGAGACACAAACCATATTCACATATAGGAAGACTCATAATTGTAAAAATGTCAGTTCTCCTTCAAAATGATGTATAGACTAAATGCAGTTCTAGATAAGGAAATTGATAAGTTGATCCTAAAACTTACATGTAAGACCAAAGGGCCAAGACTAGCCAAGAGGCTCTTGAAAGAAAGAAAAAAAAAAAAAAAAAGGGAACAACAATGAGGGGACTAGCCATGAAAGGGGTAGTAAACTTGGTTTACTACTCAATTTTAATTTTTCTCCTCTTGGCCTGGGATATGTAACTCAGACTTCTCCTCTGTGAAGTCTGACAGTGGAGCCTGCAATTGTTCAATTTTCTGTGAAACATTGTAATAGCAAAAAACTGGAAACAATCTATATGTCCAACAACAGAATGGTTAGATAAACTGTGATACATTCATACTATGGGATCCTTACTATAGCAGCTACAAAGAGTGAGATAGCTTTATATGTGCAGATATGAAAAGGTCTCTGAATCATGTTAAGTGAAAAAAGAAGACGTAGAATAACACAAACCATCTGATACCATTTATGTTTTTAAAATCCTGTACAACTACGTATTTCTACATGTAACTGTATATCCATGTAAATACATAGAAAAAAGTCTGGAAGGATACATAACTAGAGGACCAGGATTTGGGGTAATGATCAAGGAAGACTTTGCCTTTGTCTGTAGTTTTTTTGAATGAAGATTTTAATCTCTATTATTTACAAGTTTTATAAAGGAATTGTATTCATATATTATTTATAAAATCAAAATAAATCAAAACAACCTTATCTCATCCCCAGAATTACGTCTCTAGGTTTTAGTTAGTTTTAATGAGTCAATAGTGTGATAGGGTTAGTACTGAAGAAAATCTAAGGGGACCTGAGGCTCTCCCACAGTCCAAGTCTACAACCAGGAAGTGATGATTTATTTCTACTTGATTCAGGTCACATCTGGACCAGACTTAGAGAGGTACATTGACACAATTTGAGCTCATCTAGAAAATAGTCAGGGAGATGCCAGGAGTCCATACCATGTCAAGGAGCAATAACTGAAGGAAGGAAGAATGTTTAGACTAGTGAAATGAGATGTAGAGAGAAGTGGTCCTCAAATGAAGAGTGGTTTTTTTTTTTTTTTTTTTTTTTGCCAGGGTGGGGCTTTCTCTAGTTGCTGCTGCTTTCTAGTGGGGGCTACTCTTCGTTGCAGTGCATGGGCGTCTCATTGCGATGGCTTCTCTTGTTGCAGAGCATGGGCTCTAGGCGCACGGGCCTCAGTAGTTGCAGCACACGGGCCCTAGAACGTGCGGGCTTCAGTAGTTGTGGAGCGCAGGCTCAGTAGTTGTGGCGCACGGGCTTAGATGCTCCACAGCATGTGGGATCTTCCCGGACCAGGGCTCGAACTCGTGTCCCCTGCATTGGCAGGCAGATTCTTAACCACTGCGCCACCAGGGAAGTCCCTGTTTTCTTTTTTATAATGAGGGTTGATTGATGTATTCTTTTATTTTTTTAAATTATTTGGCTGTGCTGGGTCTTAGTTGTGGCATGTGGGATCTTCGTTGTGGCATGTGGGATCTAGTTCCCTGACCAAGGATGGAACCTCGGGCCCCTGCATTGGAAGCGCGGAGCCTTAGCCACTGGACCACCAGGGAAGTCCCTCGAAGAGTTTTAGTGAGGGTGAAGATAGTAGTAAATTCTAAGACACTGGAGTTATTCAAGAAAAAACTAAATGATCACTTGTCAGGGATGCTCTGGAAAAGATTAATTCAGGAGGAATTAGAACTAGATGATCTTCAAGGTTCCAACTAACTCTAAGAGTCTACTTTAAATTCTCTTGGTCTCAGCCAGATTTACCAAACCCCAAATCCCTAAAACTCCCTCGTTTTGAGTTGTTTTATGGTGGAGAGCATCTTAGCCTTTCAAAGGCTCTTTGGACTACAAACTGGAAATCTCATTCCATGAGTGCCAATTAAATGCCTCAGAGAATATAAAGATGATAGTTGGAATGTTTAACAAGTACCAATTGAAGGGATGTAGTAAAAATTAAAGTTTAATTTTGTCTCCTGCCACTGAAAAATGTATTTCAGTAGGAGATGTTTCCCTCTGATCTGGACGAAAATTCCAGCATCCCCCGCTAACATTTCTTCACCTTTGGGTAACAGTCTTGCGATCACTTTAAGTAGCAGAACAGACTCTTCACCCCACAGCTAGGATCGGTATAGCCTGCAAGCTTGCCTTTGTGGAATAGTGGTAGTTGGCTTCTCCTCTACTTCCTAGATGCTGACACTGACACCTAGAATGGGGCAGAAGGAAGAGGGAGAAATATTCTTGGTGGCTTCATGCTCTCCTCATGCTGATGTTGAAAGCTGACTGTCTCATGGGCATTTGTGTGGATCCATCAGAGGCTTCCCTGCTGGGCCTTTCAATGGCAATATCAGCTTCCCCTAAGTGACATGATGCATTGTATTTCTATGGCCACCACTACCCCCTCATCTTTCTGTTTTCCAGAGGTCCATTCTACATGGAATCTTTTGTAAAGAGTCCCACTATGTGTCCAGGAAGTTCTCTTGAGCAGGATTTACCCTGGCTTCATACTTGGCTCCCAGGATTCATGTATATTTGACCCTTTGTCAGAAGGAAGTGCAGTTGATTCCAAGATGTAGCTGTCCCATAAGGCCCCTCCTTCTAGGCTTGAGAAGAGGGAAGTACTCCCCACACCCTCTCCTCCAGATTGGATGTGGATCACAACACAGTAGTAGCTCTCTCCAAAGAAATCTCATTTGTAAACCCTATCCCCACTTTTTATACTCTTGAAATGAGGATTCAAGATTTGTGGAACTGGTCCTTGTTAATTTCCTTTAAACCTTTGCATTTCTGTCTGGTATCTCCCTTTGGAATTTCATATCTATTATATCTTGGTACCCCAGCTGAAACATCCAGTTAAAATCTTAAGTGTAAAACATAATCTCCGTTATCAACCTGCTTTACATCCTTCCCCATTCCCTACCTTCGAGTCTATGTGATTTAGTCATACTTCACAGGCCAAGTCACAGGGTAGTCATCAAGCTGGTCAGACATGGTTTGGTTACGCCTCCCTTTAGTGATAAAGCTAATGTCTAGGGCCCACTACAATGATCCCACTGCCCATGAGAGGGAAAGCTCAGGACTCCCTCTTGGCTCCAAACCTGGTTCTCCATGAGGGTGTACCTAGGACATTGTTGTTTGGGGGGGCAGCCATGGACCCTGGAGTCTGTCAATTACCAAATGACCTTAGATAAATTACCTTTTCTGAGTTCATTAAACGTCTGTAAAATAGTCTTACCTTCTAATTCAAAATTTAATTTTAATCACATAATTAATGCATAAATACTCTCCTTATAAAAAAAGCAAGCCATTAAGATGAGACTAACTTTCCTTTGGTTATCACCTTCAATCCCATTCCCCTAACTCCCTTCCAGATGTAACCACAATCCTTAGTTTAGAAATTATCTTTCCTTTTTCAATCAAATCTGTTTTAACCTGTAAAAATAGGATAGTGATATCTATTCTGTGAAATAGGACAGAGGTGAAAATGCAAGGCGCATAATGCTTTCTCCTATTTTCTCAGTGTGTTGGGAGGAACTGAGACCTCCTGCAGGAACATAGCTGTACACTAAATTCAAGCTGAAGAAGAGAAATCTTACCTATTTTCAGGGTTGGAAATACCTGCCCTTTATCTGATATTAGAAAGTTCCAGGTTTTTTTGTTTTTTTTTTTTTCGAAAAAAATTCAATAGACGTCATGCACAGAATCTACAGTAGGAATAAGGCCCAGCCTGTTACACCAACACAGGCAGCCTGCTCTTGGATAGGGGTCTGCTGGAGAAGGGTAGCCAGGGCCAAAGGCCCAGAGAGCACTCTGCCTCCATTATACTCTTCCATTTCAGCCAGGCAATGATTTTGTGTAGTGTGTCTTTTCTTTCATTTCAAACTACAGAAAGGAAGAGATCATATACCCAGATTTTCCTTCCCAAAACAGCTTTCCATCTGAGTACAACAAAGGCAAAACACAAAGCAATCTTCCCACACAATTCTGCTCTTCCATCATTCTACAGGACAAGGGACACTCCCACAATAGCTTTTTTCTACTATCAGAGAGGACACACAAGCCAAGATTTCCAAAGGCACCTGTGGTTGGTTCCCAGGTGCCCCCGAGCAGGCTTTTATTTTAGCATAAGAACAAATTCCATTTATTGAGCACGTACTTTGCCAGCCATGATACAAGTTTCTTTACACATATCCAATTTAATTCTAACAAAATCCATATAAGGTTTGTATTATAATTATCCTCATATTACAGATTAAGGGACTGAAGTTCAAAAAGGTTAAGTAATTCTGTTTTTAAACTGTGACTTCCTGAGGCAAGGGAGATGTTTAAGAACAGTACTCGTCCGTGGGAAGTGTCATCTGGGAGCAGGAATGAGAAGCATGAAAATGTGGGGAGAAAAGAAGAGGTAGGACAATAGCAAATTAAGAGAAAGAAAAAATGCATGTCCCAGTAAGAAGTGCCATTCATCTCCACTGCTCAGCCTGGGCCGTACCCTAGGGTGTGTGTTTGTGTGTAAACCTTCATAGCAACCAGCTGGTTTATGTCTCTCTATGACAACATAGGTTTGCAGTGTGTAAATATGGGCACTGGTGAGGATGAGTGTGGGCTGGGGAGGGGAAGTAGGACCGCTGAGTCAAGGGGAAATAGTGCAGAAAGGGCAGATTCCTTTATGCCCTCATCTCTCCCTCCCAGCCCACCCTCAAGATAGGAAAGGGGCTTAAAGCCCTGCTCTCTCCTTGATTCACAGCAGTTACAGGTAAGAGCTAAGCCTTGCATACATGTTGTCTTATTTTAACCAATTATGTAAATTCCTATCCAGCGAGGGGGATCCCCTTGGTGCAAGAGGGGAAGGGTAGAAACTTTTGTTTCCCATTTTCACCCCAGGTGCCACTTTCAGGGCCACTGAGGGTAGAGAGAGGTCGGAGGATCCCATCTGATGAAGGCATGGTGGCCCCAGAGGGAAAGGTGAGGGAGAGAAACCAGGCAAAAGGGTGTAGGAATAAGAATAGGCACTGCTGAGAGGATTACATAGCGCCAGGCTTGAGTTACAAGAACCTCTTCCTTTAGTCAGAACAGTGGTTCCCAACCACGGGATCCCAGGGAACATGTGGCAATGTCTGGGGACTTTTTTGATTGTCCTGACTGAGCATCTAGTGGGTAGAGCACAGAGATGCTGTTAACATCCTAAAATACACAGGACAGCTCCCATAACAAAATATCTAGTTCAAAATGTCAATAGTCCCAAGGTTGAAAGTTAGAATATTCTGGTCCTACATGAGTCCTCTCCTCGGTCCATGGCAGGAGCACCAGTGATAGGTCAAATTACTTGAAGGGAATACCATGGGATGCCAGCTTGTTACCCTGGGCCCTGAGTTCCTCTCAAACTTCCAACTCAAGTATTTTGTTTGTTTACTCCTAACAAAAACAAATTTAGGCTGGAGTCCCAAATTTGCTGTAAAGTCAGCTTCTAGAGAAGAGGGCCTTGGGTATCGGAAAAGCTGCCTGACAGAGGCTGTGCAACTGGACAAAAGGCATGATCTCTTGGCCAGTGTTTCACTGAACTCAATGATCTCAAATGTTTCTTTAGTTCTAAACTCTGTACTTTTGGATAATTCTTGCATGTAGCTGTACACAATTTGGGTCAATGGACAAGGAAATGACTCAGAAATGCAATGGACGGAAGTCTGAGGGTGTTTTCAGACTTTCCTAATCATAAAAGTTGCTTCAGACATCGACTTTACCAGTTTTTTTTTTTTTAATCTATTTTTGGCTGCGTTGGGTCTTCGTTGCTGCACACGGGCTTTCTCTAGTTGCTGGGAGCGGGGGCTACTCTTCGTTGCAGTGCGCGGGCCTCTCATTGCAGTGGCTTCTCTTGTTGCAGAGCACGGGCTCTAGGCACGCAGGCTTCAGTAGTTGCAGCATGCGGGCTCAGTAGTTGTGGCTTGCGGGCTCTAGAGCGCATGCTTAGTAGTTGTGGTGCATGGTCTTAGTTGCTCTGCGGCATGTGGGATCCTCCCGGACCAGGGCTCGAACCCATGTCCCCTGCATTGGCAGGCGGATTCTTAACCACTGCACCACTGGGGAAGTCCCAGACCTGGACTTTAGTGTCAAACCAGGACTCATGATCGCTGAATGATTCCAGGTCTTTCCTTTGCATATTTGAGTAGGTGGTATCTACGTGGGGTGATTAATGGTGCTGGTGAAAGACATTTCAAGGAATCCACCTGATTCAGACTGGGTAAGAAGATAGATTAAGTTGTCTCTACCCGCCCCCCAACCTCCCCCCCCCAAATTTCCCCCATAGGTCTGCTTATGTTCAAATTTCTACCATGAGAGTTTTATATGCAGTTAAAAATGTAAATATTTTAGCGTAAGTATCAGTTTGACGTTACTAATTGGGTTTGGGACTGTAAGGTAGGTAGGTGGCTGGCACTTGATCAAGAATGATGCTTCTTGATAGGTATGTAGCTCTAGCAGTTAATATGAATAACTTGAGAAAAGTTCTTGTACTGTGTAAATTCTATTCAGTTCAATCTTTTCAATCTAATAATAAAGATTTAATAACTGAGTTCATATTTTGCATTAATCTCTAATATCCACCCATGATAAATATATGTCAAAAGAAGGTTCAAAAAAAGTCCATCTAAAAACACTAAATGCCTCTGTCACTAAACTTCCGTTTATACCAGAACTTTTCTTTTACCTGAAGAGGCCACTTTACCACAATGTGGTTATCAGTATTTAGTGCTCTCTTCCTGTCATAAGTTAGTGTTTTACAGAAAAGCTATCCTTGGTTGACCTTCTGAGCACTCGGCCTTTACCTGTTCTTTCTTAGTCATGTGGCTCATCTAGAAGTTTTCCAAAAGAGAGACCCAGCTTTGTGTGGGGATGTGGGGAGCACCCTTCCAACATTGTTCTCTCAGTTACAAGTCTCATTTCCCTGCTTATCGACTACTGCTGCCATTCAGAGACTGTTGAAAGAGGTCAAACTCTTTTTATTGTTTTCTGAATACTTACAGATTAATCTGAACATGTTAGTGAACAATTTATTCCTTCAACAAATACTTATTGAACACATATGTGCCAAACACTTGATGCTGGGGCTATAGCAATGAACAAGACAAAGCCCTGGTAGGAGTTCAATAAATACTTGATAAAGGTGTGAATGAAGGACCCTCCTCCAGTTGTTCGCTTTAGTCTAGCTTACTTGTTCCTCTTTGTAATCATTGTTCAAGCTACTGTTCCATTCTCTTTCTCCTAGAATGCCCTCTCAGAGGTGGAATGCTTAATCTTCCCCTCAGAACCCTGAGAGGGAGGCCTGAGGAGACTGGATTCCATAGCCCTGTGGGGCCTTCAGTCAAGACTGGTACCAAACAACTTTTGAACCAAAGTTGGGAACCTTAGGCTAATTTACTGCACAAGTGGTTCCCATCTCTATAATCTTTGGACCCTGCCCCAAATACAGATCTCTCCTACTTATACTTTCATCCCTGGTCCCCTCATTTCTCTGATGCCTCACACAGAAACTCCTCTTTAGAGAATTTCCCTCAACCCACTCATTCAAATTACACTGAGGTTATCCCCAAACACAGCTTTATTTGCAGACCTAGAGGGTTTTCCCCTCCTATATCAGAAAGTGGGGGAACAGAGATACTCCTGGTTCCCTAATGTCATTTTCAGGCCCCTATTTTTCCAAGATTATTTGCATGCTACCCCTCCTGCTTTGGAGTTCATCCCATCAAGCTAAACTCTCCTTCATATTCTCTGCTATTCCTGGTCACTCCTACACCAGGACTGGCAGCTGGCTTCATCTTCTCCTCCCCAGGCTTGCATAATTCTGGATTCATTTAAACACCTTGATTTACTGACCCAACACTCTAAGCCCATAATTCTTTTATTGTTGCTGTTGTCATTTACTAAACTAGACACTTCCATTTTCCTTTTATTAAGAAAAAAATACAGTTGGGTCTAATAAGAGATAACAGTACAAAATCTCAAACACATGAGCCACCTACCCTGGCAGTTGGATATGGAAACTCCCTTAGTTCTTTAACTCTCCAATGATCTTTATCTTTACTCCACTTAAAACACCCATTCCTATTGCCCTGGCATTATATGGAAGAGTTCCAACTCTGAAATCTTAAACTCCAACATCATTCTGACACCATGTCCTGCCTGGGCTTCCAGTTTTACCACTTTCACTTCTAAATCGTCTGCTCTTTGACCTTATCAAGACTTCTCTTGACCAGAGTTTAACGTACCTCGCCAGTCTGAATTGGGTGGCTTCCATCTTTCACCAGCACCTTCAATCCCCTTGTTCCTTTGTCAATCCTCTTCATCTGTCTACAAATCATGATCCAGGATCTATACAATAATATGTCTTCTCTGCTCTTGTACCCAGGCAGCTGGGTGTTGCTAGAGAAGACAGCAGAAATATATGGATTGATACCATTCCAATGGATGATGCATTCCAAGGATGACACATTCATGGTTTCTGTTATACCCTCAACATTGTTTCCTAACTCTTATAGTTTTTTCTTTTTTTAATTATTTTATTTTTGGCTGTGTTGTATCTTCGTTACTGCATGCAGGCTTTTCTCTGGATGCGGCGAGCGGGGTCTACTGTTCGTTGTGGTGCGTGGGCTTCTCATAATACGAAATACTTAGTATTTTTTATCATCGCTCTTTCATCCTCCTCCCTTTCATCCTCTCTCCAACACTATGGCCACTCTTCTTAAGCCCCCTAACTCCCACTTCCCTCTCAAGTATCAACCTCACATCCTATTCCACAAAGAACAAGGAAGCTGTCAGACGAGGACTCCCATCAATTACCTACCCCTATTCACAAACAGCTGTGAGTTTACCCTTTGTTACATCTTCACCTTGAGTCTCATGCAGGATGAGGTATATATCCTCCTGCTTTAGATCAATTCCTAACTCAGCTGACTTGCTAACTCAGCACCTCACCTTGTACAGTGGCTGGCACATAGTAAGTGCTCAATAAATGTTTGCTGAACTATTGTTTAATTAACTACATCCACCTGAGCTCCTTCTTGCCCCCCAACTCCCCGTTTCTTTTTGGAACCCTGCTTTTTGGTTATCATCATTCTCTATTGAGCTTCTACTTTTACTTGTTCCTTTCACTTGGTAAATATACATGCCTATCATTACCATCCTAAAACAACAACAGCAAGCAACAAAACCTTCACACACCACTCAGTTTTACAAGCAAGATTCTATCTCTACCAATCCATGGAAACTGGTTTCAAAAAGGTTACTAACTGGCAAATCAAATGCACACCCTTTAGTTGATTTTTTTTTTTTTTGGCTGTGTTGGGTCTTCGTTGCTGCGCGCAGGCTTCTCATTGCGGTGGATTCTCTTGTTGCAGAGCATGGGCTCTAGGCGTGCGGGCTTCAGTAGTTGCGGCACACGGGCTCAGTAGTTGTGGCGTACGGGCTTAGTTGCTCCGTGGCATGTGGGATCCTGCCGGACCAGGGCTCGAACCCGTGTCCCCTGCATTGGCAGGCGGATTCTTAACCACGGCACCACCAGGGAAGCCCCTTTTAGTCCATTTAAAAGAAACATTTTGTGATTTTATTCTTGTGATTTTATTTTTATTCTAGAATTAAATTAGAATTAAAATTACCTCTAGTGATCAACTACATGCTCACTGCCAAAACCCTGAAAAGTACAGATAGTGGACACGCACACATACACACCTTAGACCATAATCCTGGCAAACAGTTATTCACGATTTTGGCACACTGCTTTCCTGAAATTTGGGGGCACTTTTTATTACATAGGTGAGATAGTCTCGTTTTTAAACTTAACTTCTAATAGCATTTTACACTATTGACTGATTGAGTTTCTCCATTAAACTCTGTCCTTGGGCACGACATCTTCCTGATTCTCCTATTTTGCTGGGCCCTTTTCTCTATTCCTTTCAGATGTCAGCCTTCATCAGGATCAGTTCTTCAGTCTTTCTGCTCTCTGTATTTTCACGGCCATGGCTTTACTAGTACATCTTAAAGTCTACAGAATCTGTATCTCCTATTCTGACTTTTTATCCAACCTCTAGACTCATAAATCCAGTAACTTTCTAGTCATCTACTCTCGGATGTTCTATAGGCACCTCATATCAACTCTTCGGCAAAACTGAACTCATTGTCTTCCTTGCTAAACTTGCTCTTCCAGCTGTATTCTCTCTCTGGATTATGGCATCATCATTTACCCAGCAACTCAGGCCAGAAAACTCGGAATTTTTTATTGGAGTCCTGTCTCTTCCCGAGTCCCACCCCCATGAAGTTCTGTTGATTGTACTTCTCATGTATCTCTTGAATCTGTTCACTCTTCTTCATCCTCACTATCATTACCTTATTTCCCAGTCATATCTAACCTACAGTACTGTAGCAACATACAGTCTGTCTCACTCATAACTCAACTAACCCATGGTAACAGTTTACTTAGTACAGAATTCTCCACTTAGATGTTTCATTGTTACTTTAAACTTACTATGTCTCAAATTGAATTCATCATCTTCCTCTTCACAATAGCCTTAACCCTTCCCAACTTTTCCATCCCATTAATAGCGTCTCTAATACATCCATTATACCCTCTCCGATCTCTTCCTGACACTGCAATCAGAAAGATTATTCTAAGGAGCCAATCTGATCATGTCATTTCCTTGCTCAAAACCTTTATTCAGCAGCTTTACATTGCCTCCAGAATAAAGCCTAAAGGGCCCTTTGTGATCTAACCCTTGCTTCCCTCCACCGACATCTGGCCTCATTCCTTGCATGCTATGCTACAGCTACTCTCAATTATTTTAAGTTTCCAGAATGTAATACCTCTACATCTTTTCACATACTGTTTCTTCCACCTGGAAGACCTTTCCCAATCTAATCCCTTTACCTAAGTCCTACTACTCCCTCATATTTCAGCTTAGAAGCTACCTTCTGTGAAGGGATTTTTCCTGACTGTTCTTCTCCCACCTGCCCAAATTAGGTGTGTATTCTGTGCTTCCAGAGCATTTTGTGCTTATCCCTATCTTAGCACCGAATCCTTGTATTCTAATAATTGTCAGTCTACCTGTCTTTATTATATCCCCCAGTAGTCTTTAAGCTCCCTGGGGGCAGGAACCATATTTTAGGCACTGTTGTAGTCCCTGAAGTAAGGGCTTTTCGTGCTTTATCTTGTTTAATCATCACAACAGTCATTTGTGGTGGGTACTACATCATTCCTATTTTACAAAATAAGTAAACTGAAGCAAAGAGAGTTTAAGAAACTTGTCCCAAATTATCAAAACCAGGAAACCTGACACTAGAACCAGTCCATACTAAATCTATTACCTTTAAATCCCTTCTCCACACAATTTTGCAGTGACCTGTCTAAAACATAGAACTGACAAGATTTCTTCTTTGTAATCCCCTCAGTGGTTCCTATAGCTGCCTGCAAGCCATATCCTTGTCTACCTTCCTGGCCTGGTCTCCAGTGACTCCCCAGGACTCACTTGATACTGCTACTGCAGAATCACCACAGATTCCACAGTTTCATCCTTCTCTAAGTGTTGGTCCCTGTACAAAAATGCGCTTTCTCACCTTACTTTCTGGAGAAATCCTGTTCCTCCTTCAGAATTTGCTCCATGAAATCTTTCCTGATCACTTTTTCTTTAAAAAGATTTATTAATTCATTTATTTATTTTTGGCTGCATCGGGTCTTCGTTGTGGTGTGCGGGCTCTTCGTTGTGGTGCGACGGCTTCTCTCTAGTTGTGGCATGCGAGCTCAGTGGTTGTGGCACACAGGCTTAGTTGCTCCGCGGCATATGGGATCTTAGTTCCCTGACCAGGGATCGAACCCATGTCCCCTGCATCCACTGGACCACCAGGGAAGTCCCCAGATCACTCTTTTTTTGTTTTTATGGCTGCACTATGCAGCTTGTGAGATCTTAGTTCCCCGACCAGGGATTGAACCGGCCAGGCAGTGGAAGTGCTTCCTGATCACTCTTTTCCCCATCCCATTGCAGGCAGTGGAATCCTGCCTCCACTCTCGGAAGCTATGTGACTTGGCCAAGTTACTGATTTAGTTTTCTCATTTGTATAATGGCAAGACTAAGACTACCTACTTTGTAGAATTGTTGTGAGGACTAAATGAGATGATGTTAATTGAGTACTTAGCAATGGGCTAGGTGCAATTACTATTAAATACTTGTTCCTATTCCTCTATGTAGCTGGGCTTCTACTGCTGCAAGTTTAACACTGCATATGATTTCCTCATGTGTAGTTCCCCCACCAGAGTGGAATCGCCTTGAAAGCAGCACCCACATATCATTTATATTTTAGCACGATGCCTGGCATATTACAGGCACTTATTAACTGATAATTGAACTAGACAATTTAATACTACCCATCTTTCAAGGCCCAGTTCAATCTCCATTTCTTCCACTAATATTTACCTAATGATTCCAGCCCTCTGAATTTCCCCTTCTCAGAATTCTTTTACCACTGACATGTATTATATGTAGAAGTGTTGTCTCAATGAGGCTTCAAGTTCTTTCAGGGCAGACACCATTTCTTATACTGTTTATCTGCCCAACAACTGCTAATATTTCCAATCACAAAGTTAGAGTTCAACAATTATTGGGGTTGGCCAAAAAGTTCGTTTGGGTTTTTCCAAAAGAGCTTATGGGAAAACCCGAACGAACTTTTTGGCCAATCCAATACTTGTGAATTAAAATATTGCTGCCCAAGCATGAGCAGCCTCATCTTATCTTTATTAGTAAGTCACCCATCTCTAAGAAAATTCAGCTAACAACTCATCTCCTGACCCTCCTTCTCTTAGCTTGTGGGAATTCTGCTTAGAACTGCATTAATTTGGAGACTTCCCTGGAGGTCCAGTGGTTAAGACTCTGCTTCCGCTGCAGGGAACATGGGTTCAACCCTTGGTCAGGGAACTAAGATGCCGCATGCCACACGGGATCTTATTTATTTAGTTGCACCGGGTCTTAGTTGCCAGAGGCAGGCTCCTTAGTTGTGGCTCGCCGGCTCCTTAGTTGCGGCAATGCAAACTCTTATTGTGGGCATGTGAGTTGCGGCATGCAATGTGGGATCTAGTTTCCTGATCAGGGATCGAACCTGGGCCCCCTGCCTTGGGAGCACGGAGTCTCATCCACTGCGCCACCAGGGAAACTCCCGCCACTCGGGATCTTACATTAATTTGCTTTTATTTGTATGCCACTGTCAGGTCTTAGCTTCCAAGGGAAGAGATCTTCCCTTTCCTTGTTAACCTCCCTCAAGGCCCAGTAGAGGGCACTATACACACAAGGGCTGCTAGTGTGGGTGCCACTGGCTGACTGTGGATATTGTCAATGGCAATTCTCCGGGCTATTTTTCTTTTGCCTGTGTTTTCCATGCTAGGGCCACAACAGCTTAAAATAAATGCTGCTGGACAATAAAAATGGTGACTTCATCCCTGCCACCCTGCATATCAGATGGCTCAACTGAGAGGCTTGTCAGCACAATTATCACTCAACCATGTTGGAGGAGTAGAAGAACCCTTGAATCCACTCTCTGGAATAAAGATTTTAGAAAAGGTAAAATAATGGGCAGGAACAGCTATTTGAAGCACTGCAGAATCAGTCTTCCCTGACCGCCTAGCCCTATAGTATGGGAGTGAAGGAAAAAAAATGGCACGTTTTAAACTGAAACAGAAATAGGAACAAACATTTCTTGGCACCCCAGGATCCCTAATGCTATGCTTAAACCTAAGGGCCAGGGAAGCCAAGAATAATGGAAAAATCATATAAAAGCCTAGATATTAACTCAAGCTCTTCAGTAAACTAGCACTGCCACCTTGTAAGTAACTTATTTCTGTATGTTAACTTCCGTTACCTGTATATTAACTTCCGTTACCGGTATATTAACTTCCGTTACCTATATATTAAATGAAACTGCACTAACTAGATGATTCCACATCTTGAGACTTGCTGGCCTCATTCCCCAGCTGTAGCCACCTGGCAAACATAAAACTAGGGACAACATGCTCAAAAAGAAGTCATGGGACTGGTTTAAGGGGAATAAGGATGAGAAGGCTCAGAAACCCCACCACAATAAACATTCATATATCTCCTAGCTTTAAGATATAAAGTTTAGGGAAGTCCCTGGCAGTCCAGTGGTTAAGACTCCGTGTTTCCAATGCAGGGGGCGCGGGTTTGATCCCTGGTCGGGGAACTAAGATCCCATGTGCCGCGTGACCAAAAAAAAAAAAAAAAAGAAAGAAATGAAGAAGTATCTAAAAACAACCCCAAAACGTGGAGACCAGAGAAAAATGGCTCTAATCGCTAAGTAAAAATTTTAAATGTTCTCTGTATAAAAAAAAAGATATAAAATTTATACCTTTTGAAGTATATGAACTTTTTCATATATTTTCTTCCAGTTAGACAATAAACCCCACAAAGGTAGGGAATGCCTTTAATATATTTCTCCAAACCACCTGGCTCACTTAGTGTCTAGCATGCTGTTCAGAAAGGCTGCTGGTTAGGAGGCATCACAATCCACTGGCTAAATCACGAGAGAGCAAGTCAGTATAACATCCCGAGTAGCTGAAAACTTATTTGGAAAGTTTCTGATTAAGAAGAATGGGTTAGATACTGAGAACAACATTCCTTCTCTAGTTTAGAAGTACTCCTCCCCCTCAATATGATAGAGATTTCTCTGGAATATCTATGTCTCCTGGACCCTGTTTATCTTCCTTGATGCACACTCATTTGAGAAGCCAATCACATTTGGGAAAATACCATGATAAATTCTCCTAATCAAACTTGGGCAAATGGGCAAGTTTCAATCTTCACACATGGTAGATTGGTGTGAGAGGAGACAAGTGAGTTTGTTTCTCCTTGGGTAACATTTCTTTTGTATATTACACTCACAAGTAGTTTTAAACTTTTTTCAGTGGCAGGATTCCAGTGGTTAGGACATCATGAGGAAAGAAGTGACTCTGCCCCCTACTGGCCACTAGCAGAAAGGCTTGCGTTCCTTTTGGCTTATTACTAGAGGTCACATTTCTCCTTCACAGACATGAGAGCTTGTGAAGGAATGGAAGACTGAAAGGGAAAAGGAAAAGCAGGCTTCCTTTTTTGCTTAGCCTGTACTGAGCTTTAGGTGTCAATAAACCATTTAGATCAAATACCGCAAACCCCTTATTTTGTGAGTCAAAACCTGAGGTGGCTGCATCTTCTGCATTAGCTACGGAAACAGTAGCTTGGACAGGAGTCAGGAAAAGTCCTGGTCTAATGCCAACGTCCCTGCTCCCTCTCCGTAAATTAGGGAAACGGGGAACCCAGACACATCCCACATGAAGGGCCCCTGTTCCTTAGAAACTTAGGCCCCACACTGGCTTCTCCCCTTGAATGGTGTTTTCAGTATTGTTTTCTTCCCTTTCCCCAAACCCCAATAAAACACACCAACTGCTTCAGAGTATTTCTGGGTTGGGTTTTTTTGGTGGGTCTTCTTTTGTTTTTTATTTCAAACTGAAAAAGTTCCCTGGGCTCTGTGGGGCTCCCCACGCTCATGGCCCCCTTCTCCCACGCTCACTGCCCTTCTTCCCGCAGCAAATCTATTTCAAGGACAGCACTTTTTTTTTTTAATGCATAATTGAGTTCTCAGCTTGTTCTGCAGAACCAGAGGAGCTGTCTGCATCTTTCATATTTAGACGGTCAGTTTCTTTTATCTGACACCAGGTCCCCAGCCACATCCAAGCAAGCAAGGCATTCTTCTACAGAGCTGAATTAGAGCCTCTCATCTTTTGTCCATTTTACTTCCTCCTCCTCACACCCACCCACCAGCCACATGGTTAAGGAGGATAGCCAAGAATGTTTTTATCAACTCCAAGCCCTAATTCATATTCCCCCAAATCTCCCACTCCACCCTCCCAACCCCCCACCCCACCCCCAGGATTTCACTGAGATGTCTCCCAACAATTATTTGGAGAAAAAGGAAAAACAAAAAAGGTTCAAGGTCTTGGTGCTCAGCCCAAGGGGCTCCATGCGCTGGGACACCGACGGGCAGGGGCTTCTGCCTCTCCAGCCCGCGCCCGAGCCACCTCCTGACCCCTGGCTGCAAAAGCAGGGAGGGGCAGGAGCCAGCACAGGACCCAGGGGGGCAGCGTCTCAGGATCTGGCGGAGCCCCGGGCAGCATCATTCAACTTGGCCACTGCGGACGAACACAGAAGAAAAAGAAAACACTGTCAAGCAGTAAGGGAAAGAACCCTAAGTCCCACCCCAGTCTCTACCCCATCACTCTTCCACACTTAACAATCATTAGGGCTACCTGGCACATGTCTCAATCCTATCCAGCGAGTTGTTTAAAAAAAAAAAAAGAGAATTTCAGTCTTTTCCTGTCTTCAAAACAAAATGTTCTCTGTCTTTTTGGAGATACCCATGAAAACAAAAACAAAAACAAATTCTTTAGACAAGATCAAAACAACTGGAGGTTTTCAGGGGTGTAAGCTGCCTGGCTCAGAGCAGGCTTGGTTTCAGAGGCATGGCCAGAGCCACTTGCAGCAGCGGAGACGGACTGGGGGCACACAGTGATCAGGTGGTAACTGCACGGAGGTCAGGGCCAGACAGCACACTTGTTGTTCTGAGTGGACTTAATAATCTAGGTTTAATCAAAGCAATTTGGATTTGGATTTTGAAATGACCCTTCTTTGCCATGGAAGCTATGTACTTCACGCTGTGGAAACAGGTGGCATATACAGAACGTAGCTTGCTTCTTTGTTTTCTTAGCCTTGAAGATGACCAGGTGGAGAGAGAGACCAACAGTTTTTCTGATTTCCCTATTTCTTCTATTCCTTCCTAAAAACCAGACTCACTGTGGCCTCAGTCTTGAGGAGTCATACTGACCGACAGAGAAAGCAGCTCAGACAGAAAATACAAAATTTGAGAAGATCGGAGGTGAAGAAAACGTACAAAATTATATATATATTTATATATATAATAACATGACATATCTATGTACAACATGTCTGGGACAGTTGAGGAAACTGTACAAGGATGTTCAGCATTTTCCCCTTCCCACATGGACTTTAGACTAAGGAAGACAGCATGAGGAAATGGAGCAAGAAACACAAAAATTATATACAATTACAAGTGACAGCCAAGGAGTTTGGGGGCCAGGGAATCACAGGATCCTGCTCTCTCCGTTCCCTCCTCACCAACTTTTTCCTATCCAATCTGAATGATGGCCTGAAAAGTGAATGGCTGGTCAGGAAAGAAGTAGAGACACACCCTAACCGCCCCCCCACGTGCATTAGCAAGTTCATCAGTCGTCCTCATCAGGCCAGATGTGTGGTACATCAGAACTGGTTTGCTGAGAGGGCAAGAGAGGATTATAGAATCTTCCCCTCCTGAACGGTTAGTTCGCACCCTGCTGTCTCTGTGATAACTAGCAGGCTGCATTCAGTAACATTCAGGCCAAGCCAGTGATAACTAGACTGATGATGCTGGCCACCTGCAGCCCCTTTCCCCCACCTGGTTCACGATCAGCATTGCTACTTCTCAGAGCACAGGAGCTGGGTTACTGGGCTCTAGGAAGGCAGAGATTTCTCAGTGCTCCTTCTCCCTAACCACCTTCCCCAGCTTCCTCCAAGGTGATTCATCTCCTGAGAACCTGCTGCTCCAGCCCTGCAGTAGCACTAAGCCCTGGAGGCTCGCTCAGTTCATCCCTTTTCTTCTTGTCTCCCTAACAATACACCTGGCAGCTGATAACATCTGAAATATGGGACTCCAAATGTGCATGACTGAGCATGTTTCTTTAGGCCCACAGCTTGGCTGCCAGAGCAGCTTTTTAGCAGCAAGGGCCCAGATTGTAGGAAAGTAGGTGAGGGCAGAGGCAAGAGCTTTCATGGCTAGCTTCTTAGAATTTTTCTTCTTGACCCTCAAGACCATGATACTTATGAGGCCCTCTTGCCTGAATTTATAACCCTCAAACCTCAACTTCTCTCCCTGTGTAGTCTTCAAATAGTTCCCCTCTGTAGGCTCACCTATGGGCCTTCCTCACTTTTGGCTTTACAATGAACAGCAGTTTTTTTCAGGATTTTAGAATCAGAATCAATCTTATCTATATTCAACTGTTTTACAGAGGTGGAAATAGAAATCCAGAGAGGTTAAATGCCTTGACCAAGGTTACATGTCAATTCTGCCTAGACTGAGTGGGACTAGAACCCAGATACCTTGACTCTTAACCCAGTGTTCTTTCCACTATCCCACGATACTTTCAAAAAGCAACATGCTGGAAGAGAGAGAGAAGGTGCCCATTTTATGTGAATTATATCCTCCAATCTTTACATTATTTAAGAACCAGGGCAAACTGTAAAAGACACTGACTGAGTAAAGGAGGTTAAGTGGGCATTATAGTTTTAGGCAAGCAAATCAGTTTTTCCTTTTGAGGCTTCTCTACACCTGCCATAATGGAAACATGAAGCAGTAGCAGCCCAAGGGACAAAACATTTAAAGCACAGAAAACAGATCCCATTCAATCTATCTTTCCCAACCATGTCAGGTCAGCCTTGGGATGTTAAACCTGTCATATTATTCCCAAGGCCTAGCCTAACCAATTTTGGGATATTCTCTTCCAAAAGTAGAAGTCACATCTCCCCAGTTTTTTGTACAAAAGAAAAAGAGTTTGCAGCATTATCCAATCCTAGTCTCCTATTTCTGAGCCCCTACCTGGGCTACATGAGGGTGTGGAAATCTCAACTTATCCAAAGAAATGAACTCAGAGCCTCTCTTCAGCCCACATTACCTTCTCAGCAGCCCCCAGGAGAATCACAGTCATTTCTGGCTAGCAAGCTGAGAAGATATAACTAGGTGCCCATTCCATCCCTGCCTATGATATACAAAAGTCCAGTGGGTGAGGAAGGGGAGCAGAAGGGGGCCCCGGTTACCCCGCAAGCTTGCTGGTGACGAGTGAGGACTTTCTCTGGGGCAGATCCTGTGGGGTGGGGATGTGGTCACCAGTCACCAGGTTCTTGTCTGGTCCTGCACTTGGCAGCTGCTTATTCTTCATCTTGGCTTTGGCCATGTTGTAGTCTCCTGAGTCAAAGTACTTTTGCTAAGAGATAAGAGGGAGGTTTAGGTGAGTGAGGAGCTCTGGTCTTCCTCAAAAACAAGGAGACTCACATCCACTATAAACCTGCATCCACGCTCAGACCTTTCAAGTCTCTTTTGGATTAGTCTCATGCATACAGAGCTTAGCATTAATTACATTTACTTACGTCTTCTCCCCAGTGTGTTCTGACTTTTTCAGGTATGGAAGCAGTTTCCCATCTAGGGTGTTATTTTTGGAGTTAAGAGATAGCTCCTACATCCTCTGTACCCACATCTTTTGTAGCCCCATGAGTACAGGATGGTTCAACCAAATTACTGACTTTATTCACTAAGGCTTATAAGGACCTATTAGCCTCCAATGGGCTTGGTGCTGGGGAAACAGAAATGAATAAGATACATAGAAGGGTCGATCTGGGGCTATCAGCAGGAGATCAACCTCAAGCTAACAACCTCAAAATTAAAAATTATTCTCTCAGACTATGAATAGAAACTGGGCTTGTTCATGAGAATGTACTTTCCTCTGACTGCAAGCACTCCCACACACGTTCCATGGCTCTGACAGCCTGCCCACGCCTGCCTTGCTTACAGCAAGTAAACTGCAAATCAGCATCACATCATCATCTGTGACTAAGACTCAGTAACCGGGATTCTCCACAGGAATCTGCTTCCCTCTCCATTTCATCCACATAGAGAAACACACTCCAGGTTAATGACATACAATCCCTCAGTCAGCTTTCAGTACCTCTGAGGACTGAGAAACCTGATCAGGAGCTAGATGGCTATGAAGGTAAGACTCTGCCTTGGGAGAAGGACCATTCTGGACAGGAAAAATAAGTCTCTTCAGGGAGCATAGTTAGTAGTTGGTGCTAACTTCAAGGGTCTAAAGACATCTACTATTCATTTCAAGTTGAGGAAATCTGTAGGACAGATGGGCTGATCTTTTTCTGAAATGACACACCCCAAAATTTAGCTCTAATCCTAAATGTGCAATCCTAAAACTCCCACCATCCAAACAGGCAAATGTCTGGAGGCTGTCAGCATTCCAGACTCTAACATCCTTCCCTCACTCCCCCAACCCCATACCCAAATGCCCCTACATTAAGCCTTAATATCCTTCGTGGGAAATCAGAAGATAACTGATACCATTTCAGGGATTTACAATATTTGCCTTGCTTTTTACAAGTTTCTAATTTTTCTCTACTACTGTCCCACAACAAAACCTTCATATTGGTGTTCAGTAGAACTTCCACAGATCTCATCCCTAAGGCTCCCTTTGGCTCCGAAGTAAGAGGGTAAGAGATTGTGCCCCGTACCCCTTTCTGGAGTCTCTTCATGAGGAAGTCGGAGCCTCCAGGCTTTTGTCCTAGGCTTGGATATTTGGCCTTTAGCTTTGCCTCCTCGGCTCTCTCAGGGAGCATACCTTCTTTCTCCTGTGTGTCCTGGAGGAAACAAACGGGCCAACAAAATTAAACACTAAGAAGCAACTGCTTCTAATATCTGATAACTTTTATACTATTACCTTTTCCTGGAGGTATTAGTAAATTACCCATTAGTAAACATGCTATTTCCACTCTGTTCTTAAATAAAGCTAGACCTTTGTTCAGATCCCTAAAGCTCAAGATGACTGTACTGTGAGAAGAAAAGATAACTTGCTTCTCACACGAAACCCAGGGAACCACCCCAGTGACCTGTGAGTGACCTATACCTAAACCTAAACACAATACTTCACTCAAAGAGCAAGCGATATCTCACTCAGAACAGAAGCTAGGAAAGACAGAGAAAAGAGCCAACAGGGCTTCTGGTGATACAAAATTAGTATGAAAGTTTCCTAGCTGTCCCTAAAACACAGTACAGGTCAAATGGGAAATCAAGGGGGATAACTGCTGAGATGTTCCCTCCTAAGCTAGTCAGCAGATAAGTCTCTCTACGGAGGAGGCTAGCTATGTAGCCATCTCCAGACATCTCCACCTTAGTAATGGGACAGCATTGCTTCCATAAACACTGTAGTAGGAAGGTGACAGGTAAACAGAGATTAAAATGACACTTTTTAACCTCAAGAAAATTTAGGTACAGTAGGTTCACTAGTATTTACCTACCAGCTTTGCCAAAAAATCAACACCTTCCCTAGTGACGGAAGTTTGGGGAACATGCCAAGAGCTCAATTAGCTTGTGGGGGCTCTTACTGTTGCTGTTACTCCCTGCTTGCTTTTTGTAGGCCCTGCTGCACTTTTTTTTACTGACTTTTTAAAAAAGGACATGAAGCCAATTTGTGGCTCTTTTTAGTGGAATTACATTCCCTTCCCTTGAAAACCTGGCACAGACATAACACCGGGTGTATTTCATGAACCCGAATCCAGTACTAAATGTTATTAAGTCAAATACAAACCCCCAAAGAGGGTGGCGTGTTTTCATCACAGAATTGCAGGTTAACTAAGTCCCACTACCTTGGAAGTCTGGGGGGAATATGGTGGCGTCTTTCTTGTCACGACTCTGTCGGCGTCTTTTCTAGGTTTAACCTCCATTATTCTGTTTGGAACTCTAGTCCTCTTCAATTTTGTAAGGTCCTCTTTGAAGGTGGGCAACAGACCATCTCCAGCGGTCAAAACAGGTCTCTTTGAGAAAGTTGCCGCCTTAAACTAGCCATGATAATAATTACTCTTCTCCCTTCCCCCAGTGCTGGTCCTTTTTAAACGTCTTTACCTCTACTTGTATCTTTCTGGGGATTTAGAATGCAAGCCCCAGCCTACTGGTTGGGTCATTTTACCCCTACTAACCAGTAACACACATCTCATCCCGGGACCACCAACCCCTTTCATTCACCCAGTCTTTCTAAACACCCGCCCCGCGCCCAGGCTCGGCCAATTATAGCACAACTTCAATGAGTTGAGCGGTAGGTCTACTGGCCAATCAAGAAGAGAATCGCATTGATTGACAATCCATCCAGCTAACTAGCGCCAAAGCAGCAATCCGTACTGAAGCTCACCCTGCATGACGCAAGAAGTGGCCAACCCCTGCAGAGCCCGAGACCATGGCGACCAATCCGCACTGGTGGGAGACCGTCTCCCGCCCCATCACGGTCGCCCCCAGCTCGCCCACCGCACCCCCTCCATTTCACCTGCTTCTCCTCGCCAGTCTCCTCCGCAGGGTTCTCCTCCTCTTGTTTCTGGGACATGGCGGGACCGGGACTGTGGAGTGTAGGGGACCCAGGAAGTCACCCGGAGAAGGGAAGGGGGAGGGGAAACGGGACAACCTGCGCTGCTTCTTCGGCTCCTGTCACTAGGGTTGCTCAGTCAAAATGGCGGCTCTTGCCTGTGACGTTGCGGCCGCCCCTTCCTATGGGAGCCAATGGGAGCGGGGTAGATAGGACAATGACGTAACGACCTACCAATAGTTGCTGGCTAAATGTGGGTTCTATGGAGGCGACGGGCAAGCTGGAAGGCCAACCCGGAAAGAGAGTGACCCACAAGGACCAATTGGAAGCCCTTGGGGGATGTGAGGGGGTGGTGCTGGTAGCTCTGGCATTTTTGCTCCTTTGATGGGGTCAGACTTCCTTCGGCTCCACCGCCCCGCGCCCAGGAGGCTTTGCTGAGCTTCAAATTGGAGAGCGAAATGATGGAAACCTTTTATTTCCAGGTGAAGAGGATTAAGCTTTGCGCAGTGTTAGCAGAAATTTATCAATCACCAGAAAATAATTAAGAGGTCAGACACTATTCCAATGTGTCACTTGGGGTCTGGAATGGAGAGACTGAGTCATCTTGCGGAACACAAATGGCTTACGTTTCATGATTTAACTCATGTACAGTTTTTTACTTGTTCACAGTCATCCCATGGAGACTTGAGCACTTTGAAACAGTACAGGTCTAGGTACCTGGTAAACATTTAGTAAATACTTGCTAACGTATCCTGAGTCACAGTTCAACAATATTTTTTGAGCGTCTATTTGAAGACGGTACTCTTTTAGTTTTACAGGGGATACAAATGTAGTAAGGCAGTCTCTGCCATAGAAAGTTTAGTGGGCTTGTAAAGTTTAGTGGGCTTGTGGGGAGGGTTTTCACAGTGTGCCAGGTGTACCTTAAATCCTCAAGATTAAATAGACACGTCTTCCTAGAGTGTTAGTCAAAAAGCACTACATTTTTATATTAAAACAGTCTAATACTAATAACACTGAAAAATTCATATTAAATTTTAATTTTCCAGGCAGCCTGTTGTGACAGATAGCCTTGGGGCTGTTCATTTTCCTGTATAATTAGGTACACTTCTAATGGAAAAGTTTGAGAAGCATAGAATACACAGATTATTATCATACAAGGCAAAATCTGGTCAGCATTGAAGTAAAAGTATTAATAAAGTGGTATAGGGGTTCAGATGAAGGTTCATATTCAGTTTAGGGTCCCCCCCACAAAAATAGACTTTGTGATGCAGGTGGGTATTTGAAATCAGCTTTAAAGAATTTAGGAGTTTGCCAGGTAAAGGTGAAGGAAGGGTATTCTGGGTGATGGGGTCAGCATGAAGGCTAGAAAAATAGAACTGAGTCCAGAACATGGAGGACTCTGAATGCCAGGATAAGGAACTAGTGAATAATTTAGTTATCCAGGGGAGACATTTAAGGGTTTTAGGCCAGAGAGTGGCAGATCAGAACTGTTCATTAGGAAGATTAATCTAGTGGTAATGAATAAAAATCATTCAGAATTCCAAGCAGAAAGATAGTGGGGGTGGACAGTCTAGCCAGGAGTCCACTGCAATACTCTGGGTAGGAGATAATTAGGATTTAAACTAGAAACGTGATAGTTTAGAATGGAAAACAGTGAACGTAATTGAGTCTGTGGCAATGTAATCTACTAGATTAGCAGCTGACTGAATATAGGGAATGAGGAGACCATGTGCCTCAAGGTGACTACTTGTAGAAACAAATTCAAGAAGAGGAGTTGATTTGGAAATGGAATTGGAAGCAGACAGAAAATGAGGTGTTCAGTTTTGAAATCACTGACTTTTTAAAAACCAGTGAGCCATTTGGTGGAGATATCCAGGCAATGAAGACTTAGGTTAAATGACCTCTGAGATCTCCATAGCTGAAATTTTAGCGTTCTAGGAAATATAGATCTGGAGTTTGGAATAAAAGTAGTAGCCAAATATGAATGAAATGTGGACTTCTTCACATAATTATAAGTAAAGTTGTGGAATTAGATGGGATCAACAAAGGAGAAAGTAGAAAAAAAAAAGAAGTCCCAAGACAGAAACCTGGGGAAAAGTTGGCAAAGGGACACAGAGACAAATGATCAGAGTGGTAAGAAGAGAGAAGTAACAGAGAAGTTAAAGTTGAAGGGGGCAAAAGCTAATTGCAAGTGGTTAAAGAGTGAAGAGGTATTTATTTAACAGTAATATTTAACAGTAAAGCAAAGAAAGGAATGAGGACAATGAACAGAAGAGGAAGCAGCAGAGGACTTTCTTTTTTTGGAGAGTAGGAAAGATTTAAGCAAGTTTTAGAAAAGGGGAAGGGCTAATTGAGAGAAAAACTAAAAATATAATTAACTACTTTAAAGAGGAGATAAATAATTAAAGTCTCATAGAAAACAAACTTATGGTTACCAAACAGGAAAGAGGGGGGAGGGATAAATTAGGAGTTTGGGACTAACATATACACACTACTATGTACAAAATAGATAACCAACAAGGACCTACTGTATAGCACAGGGAACTATAATCAATAGTTTGTAATAACCTATAAGGGAAAAGAATCTGAAAAAGAATACACACACACACACACACACACACACACACACACATAACTGAATCACTCTGCTGTATACCTGAAACTAACACAACATGGTAAATCAACTATACTTCAATTTAAAAAAAAGTTAAAGTCTCAGAGGAGATCATTAGATCAGGAGAGAGAGAGGCAGACAGGTTGGCTTTGGCCACTGAAAAGGAAGAACGGGAAGGGAAATGTACAGAGAGATTCTGAGGTGGCTAAACATTTAGAGAAGTCATATTGAATGGACTTGCTTTTCTGAGGTTAATCTTTTGAGAATAAAAAGGATGATGGGTGGGATAGAGGATCTAGGAAAAATGGGGTAGAAACTGTGCCATAGAAAATGGCAATGATGCAAAACAGCAAGAAAGATCTACCTGAGATTAGATAAGAGTGAATGTGTAGTAGTCCTAATCAGCATGGCTTTGTGACTTTGGTCAGTAATTCCTGGCTGCCTTGGGATGGAGAAAACAGACAGCCTGAGTTAATTAACCAGGACGAAGGACTGGTAAAGAAGGAACAGTGGAGGGAGGACAATGAGGAAGTCTAGAATGGTTTGCCAGTTTGTTGAAATAGCTGACTGTGGCATCTAGGCTCTTTAGGAAAGACAGAATGAGATTGATGAACTGGGAGGAGTAGAAAAGAGTTGAAGAACTGGTTATGAGACAGATGAAGCTCAGATTTGGTGGGAATGACTGAGAGGCAGATGAATAGGAAGTTGCAGTGAGAGGGAAATTTCAGTTTGTATCTGGGTAGGTGGAGACATTGTAGGTTATGGTGAGCTCTAGCCTATAATAATTATAATTGGTGCCAGATATGGCTATAGTAGTCACTGTTGATACAATCAAGCAAATGTGAAGTCACAAAATTTGAAGTTCCAGAGCATGATAGGGAAGGTGGTTAGGACAGGGTGTCTGTGACCCATATGTTGGAATGAGCTATAGGTCACCAACACGTGTATTTAAGTATATAAGGTACCACACTCTGTGGAAGTAACTATAATATTAGGTAATGTATGACACTTACCAAATGAGTTGTATTTATAAGTGTTTCAAAGATCATTTCTGGCTGAGCTGGTCAAGGAATGTTTTAGATGTTAGAGAACCTAAACTGGGACTATGAGGATGAATAGGAAAATTGGAGATTAGCAGGAGGGAGGAGGAAAGGAAGACAGTTTAGAGGACCACCCTATCTTTTAAAAGTTTAGAGGGTGACTGACCCCTGACTGAGGAGAAAGTATCTATAGCAAGAGTTTCTAGAGGGAGTGAGATCCTGCTAGCCCAGCAAGACTCCTCTTGCATCCAACAAATTTCATTGAGCACTCATTACGTGTTATGTATTGTGCTGGGCATGTTACCGAACAAAACTTGGGTCTGCTGTGCTTGGGATGCACAGCAAAGCCTATATACTGACACTGGGTTGTGATGAAGAAAAGTACAGTGTTTATTGCAGGGCACCACACAGGAGAATGTGTAGTTAGTGTTCAAAGGACCCAAACCTCCCTACCCCCCATGGCTTTCAGAGAAGAGTTTTAATGCCAGTGTGAGGGAGAGGGTCATAGGTTGTGTGATCAGCTCCTACACAATTCTCTAATTGGTGATGGTGAGCTAACATGGTGATGTTTTGTGAATCTCAGTCATCAACCTTCTGGTTCCAACTGGTCTGGGGTCTGTGTGCTGGTGGTCAGCATGCAGTTAACTTTCTCTGCCTGGTGGGGATTTTAATATCTGAAAAAGAACTCAAGGATATGGCTCAGGATATTATCTACAGCCCTTGAGGAGGAACTAAAGGTCCTTGACTTTATGGCTAAACTATTATTTTGTCTTGCTTGACTGATTTCCTTTGTTTCTGCATTTCTCACTTTTCTTGATTAAATTTGCTCTTTGGAACTTGGGGAAGGCCTAGGAGGCTAAAGCTTTTCTATAAACAAGAGGTGAGGGACACAGTGAGATCTGTCCCTGAGAAGGCCCTGCAAGTTCCTGCTCGATTTCAGGCACCATGGATGGATGCAAAGATAAAGGTCAGTCCCTGCCTTCAAGCTGTTCACAGATGACTAAGAAGATAAGAGATGAAGACGGTTTATACCGGCAAAGACTATTAAAAGCAGTTTCTTGGAGGAGATGACATTTAAGGAAGTATAGGAATACTCAAGGTAAAAAAAAAGAGAGTGTGGAGAAGACCTTTTCAAGCAGAAGGAGCCTCATGTGAAAAGACATAGAGCCATAAGAAACTCCATGTTCTGGATCCTTGGTTCTCAGACTCGGTTGATTAGAAGTTCCCAGAGAACTTTATAAAAATACAGATTTCCTCAGCCCTCTTTCACCCCAGTTGAATCAGCATCTCTGGGCTGGGGCCTGGAAATCTATACTTTTAAAAAGCTCCCTAAGGAGAGACTGCAAATAAGGCTGATTTGGAACCCCTGTGGAGCAGCAAGACATGACACTGTTCAGGTTGCTGGGGTCCTGGGGAGACTTGTAAGTCATGCTAAAGTGTTGGGGTTTCATGAAGCCAAAGGGGGAACCTCTGATTTCAAGCAGGGAAATGGTATTGTTAGACTTGGGGTTTGGAAAGATATAACTGTGGTAGTGTTGCAGCAAGAAGAGAAATGAGACTTTTCTGATAAACAAAGAAAACAAGAAGGGACTTTCCTGGTGGTCCAGTGGTTGAGAATCTGCCTTCCAGTGCAGGGGACACGGGTTCGATCCCTGGCCCGGGAACTAAGATCCCACATGCCGCGGAGCAACTAAGCCTGTGTGCCGCAACTACTGAGCCTGCTTGCTCTGGGGCCTGCGTGCCACAACAAAGAGCCCGTGCGCCGTAACTAAGACCCGATGCAGCCAGATTAATTAATTAATTAATTAAAAAAAAGAAAACAAGGGAACAGTGAACAGGCTAGAGAAGAAACAAACTGGCCTGAGTCAATCACTACTAGTTTTATTTTAACTGTTACTAATCTATAGTGTCTGTAACTAGATTTGTACTTCATGAAGCTAACCTATCACTCCTTAACACTATGTGAATTTCACCCTGCACTCCCCTGTAGGAAATCACTCCTTGTAGCAGTTGCATTTCAGAAAGAAGGTTGCAGGCAGATAACCCAGAGACAAATGGACCCAATTACCGGGCTTGCCTGAGCCAGCTGTGACTGTTTTGAACTAACTCAGGAAGAAGTATACAAGAGCTTCATTACTAGAGCCTTATCACCTACCATAGACTATGAGCCCTGCCTATATAACCTCTCTCAGTTCCCCAGGGAGGGGGGCACAGTTCTTGAGGCGCTAGCCTGATCTGTCTTCCCTTTGCATGGCAGAGGAATAAAGCCTTCAAAGCCTTATCCTTCAAAATCTCTATCTCCGTATTTCTGTTCAGCATCGGTGCACAGAGAGCCAAGGTTTTTTGACAACAGTAGCCATGTGGAGATTGGACTGAAATGGAGAGGGAGACTCCAGGATTGCAGTAATCCAGGCAAGACTTGAAAGGCCTGATCAAAGGCAGGGCCGTGTGAATGAAGAGAAGCTGAAGAGACAAATGATATTGGATGTAGGGAATGAAGGTGACGGAGAATTAAGGATGAATCCCAAATTGCTGAGTAAATGGTGGTGCCATTTACCAAAAAGCAAATACAGGGAGAAGAGCAGATTGGAGGGGGGAAAGTGAGGAGAGAAGAGGACCTGAACTTCTTGTTTATTCCTAGTCTGTTGGTCTTTTTTCTTGTTTATGTTTGAATTTTTCAGGGGAAGACCTAAATCTTTTCAGAGTATGAGAGATGAGATATCTTGGAATAGCACTGTAAAATTCATCAGTGCTTAAGCAAGGTTCTACAGAAGAATGGAATATAAAAAGAATATAAAAAGTGAAACTGGGGACTTCCCTGTGGTCCACTGGATAAGACTCCATGCTTCCAATGCAGGGGCATGGGTTCCATCCCTCGTCGATCCCTGGTTGGGGAACTAAGATCCCACATGCCGCACAGCGTGGCCAGAAAACTGCAGAAATATCTGGGTTTAAGACACATGCCATTAGCACTCTCTGATGGGCCAGACTTAGAATACCAGGGAATTAACCAAGCTCAATCCTCTCCTTGTCTCTTTTAGAAATGTATACTCTTAGGGCTGGCCTTAAGTGTAGCCTAAGAAAAGTAGCTAAATGATCAGAATAACACAGTGTTAAAGATAATTTTCAAAAAAGTAAAATCATAACTCATACAAATGAGGGAACTAGTAAGATGTTAAACTGGTTCAAAAGAGAATCTGAAGACAGACACATATATAGGCAATTAAGAATGCTGAAATTGCTAATAGATATAAAATTGGCCAATATCTACAGGGCATAAAATATTATGTTTGGAGTTATCTTTTTCACAGGGTGGAAATTGTATCTCACTGGCCAAAATTCATTTGTCTCTCTATGTATAAGAATCATTTGCACTGCCATCAGTTTTCTCAATTTACAAATTGTAAAGTAGTTCAAAGACAATGAAAGCCATAGATCGATTATGCCAAAGACTCCTCTAGACAGTACCCAATAATGTTTTTTCCCATTTCAAAGTTTTAAAAATGATTTCCCCCCTGAGAACAGAAAAGCCTCTCTTATCATAAATATCTCACCTCTGCCGTACACTGCATTGAAGTGGAAGCAGCAGCAGGACACCAATTAGGAGAGATGACAGTGGTTTGGACTAGGAGGTAGTAGCTACAGAGAAGGTTGAAAATGGCTGGATGTGGAGTTTTGAAGGTACAACCAACAGAATTTGCTGTTATGAGAATCCAGGATAACTTCAAAGCTTTTGGCCTGAGCAGCTAGGTGAATGATGGCACCATTTACTAATATGGGGAAATATGAAAGTAGGAGGTTTAGGAGAAGAAATATAGATTTTGTTTTGGACACATTATATTCTCTAAAGACATCATTTAAAATGTGGTATTTCTTTTTTTTTAAGAGTTTTTTTTTTTTTTTTAATATCCACATTGCTTTATTTATTTATTTTTTGACACACTGGTGAGGAGAGCACTTTTGTTTTGGAGGCATCACACGGACTGTGGAACTTCCCCAACCAGGGATTGAACCCATGCCCCCTGCAGTGGAAGCATGGAGTCTCAACCACTGGACCACCAGGGAAGTCCAAAAATGTGGTATTTCTATACAGTGTAATATTATTTGCCAATAAAAATAAATGAAGCACTGATACATACTACAACATGGATGAACCTTGAAAACATTATGCTAAGTGAAAGAAGCAGTCACAAAAGACACATATTGTATGATTCCATTTATATGAAATGTCCAGAATAGGCAAATCTGCAGAGACAGAAAGTACATTAGTGTTTGCCTAGGACTGAGGGAAATGGGGAATGACTGCTAATGGGTATGTGTTTTTTTCTAGGGTGATGACATGTTCTAAAATTGTGGTGATAGCATGATGCTGTGAATATACTAAAAAACCATCAAATTATTCACTTTAAGTAGGTATGTTATATGGTATGTGCATTTTATATCAATAAAGCTGTTATAAAAATAGTTATCAGGGGCTTCCCTGGTGGCACAGTGGTTGAGAGTCCGCCTGCCGACGCAGGGGACACGGGTTCGTGCCCCGGTCCGGGAAGATCCCACATGCCGTGGAGCGGCTGGGCCCGTGAGCCATGGCTGCTGACCCTGCGCGTCCGGGGCCTGTGCTCCGCAATGGGAGAGGCCGCAACAGTAAGAGGCCCAAGTACCGCAAAAAAAAAAAAAAAAAAAAGAAACTTTTCAAAATATGTAGTTATCAAAACATTATGAAGCTATTTTAATAAAGGATTTTAACCTGCTAAAAATAAAAGGAAAATTAAGTGGTCAAGGGTGCTAATCCTTCTCTGTTAACCACAGGAAACCTGCCTATTCAGACTGTCTATGTCAATGCACCATAACCAACGTAGAACAGTTTGCTAATAGCAAGCAAATAGCTTCTTCTTTTTTTTTTTTTTGCGGTACGCGGGCCTCTCACTGTTGTGGTCTCTCCCATCGCGGAGCACAGGCTCCGGACGCGCAGGCCTAGAGGCCATGGCTCACGGGCCGAGCCGCTCCGCAGCATGTGGGATCTTCCCGGACCGGGTCACAAACCCGTGTCCCCTGCATTGGCAGGCGGACTCTCAACCACTGTGCCACTAGGGAAGCCCGCAAATAGCTTCTTGATTGCTGGGCTCCCATAAAGCAATCATTCTTAACGTGTGTGTGTGTGTGTGTGTGTGTGTGTGTGTGTGTGTGTGTGTGTGTGTGTGTGTGTGTGTGTGTGTGTGTGTGTGTGTGAAGGACTGGATTATGATTAGCTTTAGTATACACAGCCACCAGTTTTCCAAAGTATGGAAAATCTGATCTTTGAGAATCTAATACAAGCTGTGTTTCTTCTCTCCTCAAAGTGCATGTATACACACATGCATACATGCAAAAATATTGTACATATTTTCAGGGTGTACAGAGACCCACTGAAGCCCACCAGAGAAGTTGTTTCCATAAATTAAAGCATTGTCACAGGAATTTACAGTGACCTTCATTTATTCAGATTTGTGTTCAGTTATGTGCCCCAAATTTATGATTTGACAATTTAAAAGCTCTGTAGTATGGTTGGTGGGAGTGTAAATTGGTACAACCATACTTGGGAAAACTGGTGGCACTATATACTAAAGCTAAATGTAATTGAAACCCTATAGTCCAACAATTCCACTCCTAGGTACATATATCCAACTGAAATGCATTCTCATGTTCACCAAAACAAGTATTCACAGCAGCTCTATTTATAATTGCTCCAAACTAGAACAACCCAAATGTTCAAAATAAAATAATCAACCGTCACAAAAAATACATATTGGATGATTTCATTTATATAACGTTCAAAAGCAAAACCAATCTATTGTATTAAAAGTCAGGATTGTAGTTAGCTTGAAGGAGGGATATAGTGACTGGGAGAGGGCATGAAGGGGGCTTTTGGCGAGCTGGTAATGTTTTGTTTCTTGACTGGGGTGCTAGTTACATAAGAATGCTCACTATTCATTACTGAGTCATTCATACATTTTTATTTATTTTGATTTAAGCAATTTTCTCTGGTTATGATTCCATAAAAAGTTTTAAAAGGTATCTAAATGTGAAGAGTAAGATGGAGGAGAGAAATAAAGACTCAATTAGGTCATCTAATTTTTAAAACATGAACATTTTAAAATAAAAAGTGTTTGTTCAGTCTTTTAAATGTTCATAATGTTAAGAATCTAGTCAACTATTCTGTTACCTTCTCTAGTCTTCCCCTCTTTGATCATAAACATCTCTTCCTCCCTGCTCTCAAATGAAAGGAATCCAATTTAGTTTAATATAAATCAGTTTAAACTAAGTTATCTAAGACCCTTCTGGCCTCCACTTAGGAGTTCAGGAAAGGCTGGGGTGACAGAGCTAGGGGAAAAAGTTTATTTGAAAAATTATTATTAAGGCTAACCCAAAAGTATTTTGAGGTGTTGTATTATGGCTTTAAATGTCCAGAAATCTTTGAAGAAGTACTCATCATTAGATTGGGAGTGGGATCTCAGCATCTCTGAAATATATGAGAAAAACTTTGGCTTTGAATTTTTTCCCATCAAATCAGGAGAATAACATACATCTATTGGGCTTGCATATGGGGCAGAAACATGGCGATTTGGTCAAGCAGTCCTTCTGATGGGGCAGAAGCCTCTAGATTCCTAGCTGAGTTTCTAAAGTAAGTTCAGATAAAATATGCTATTATTCTTGGGGATGTTCACTTAGTTGAGAAAAACAAAGTGGTGGGCAGAGTACTGATACTCAGGGAACAAAAATCTACACAAAACACATCTATTTGAAGAGTTCTTATGGAGTATTTGCTCCCCACCTTCCACCCAAATTGAATCTACTTTTTTACAATCTGGAATGTAAAGAAAAACTAACAGCAGTGAGTGGGGCTGCTAGAAAAAGATTTCTGCCAGGAAGTGACCCTTGCTTTTCTGACTTGCATTCCGTAGAATTTTATTGCTTTCTGGGAGGGATGGCTCCCTTTCTCACTTATCAATAAGAAGTCATGTCTAGTCTGTCTCTTTCCAAATTATGTACACACCTGGAACTCACTGAGGAGAAAAGGAAGGCAGACCAAGGCCTTGAGAAGAACTGGGGACACAGGAACAAAGATTCATGTACATATGTAATAGGTAATAGGAAAATATAAAAAATCCATTCTACTTAACTTATTTCAGCATTAAAGCAATTATTTTTATTCTTTAGGGAGTAAAACACATGCTTAGAAATTATATGAATATATAATCTGTGCATTTTAGCTGTATGGAAAAGGTAAAGAACATTTAAAAAATCTTTCAATTAGAATTCTCTTTATAGTTTTGTTAAAAATTTTTTAAATTAATTTATTTTTGGCTGTGTTGGGTCTTCGTTTCTGTGCGAGGGCTTTCTCTAGTTGGGGCAAACGGGGGCCACTCTTCATTGCGGTGTGCAGGCCTCTCACTATCGCAGCCTCTCTTGTTGCAGAGCACAGGCTCCAGACGCGCAGGCTCAGTAGTTGTTGCTCACAGGCCTAGTTGCTCCGCGGCATGTGGGATCTTCCAAGACCAGGGCTCGAACCCGTGTCCCCTGCATTGGCAGGCAGATTCTCAACCACTGCGCCACCAGGGAAGCCCAGTTTTGTTAAAATTTGATATCAGAAAACACTCATGCAAGAAGTGAGTACAGTGAAATATTTAAAGTGTTGGGGACTTCCCTGGTGGTCCAGTGGTTAAGATTCTGCACTCCCAATGCAGGAGGCCTGGGTTCGATCCCTGGTCAGGGAACTAGATTCTGCATGCCGCAACTAAAAATCCCTCATCTGGCATGCTACAGTGAACACCCGGCACAGCCAAATAAATAAATACGTATTTAAAAAAATAAAAAATAAAATAGTATTGTAAAACAAAAACAAAAAAACAGCCAGCAATCTAGAATTCTATATCCAGTAAAATTATCCTTCAAAAGCGAAGGATAAATACTTTCTCAGATAAAAACTGAGGGAATTTATGTCCAGCACACTTGCCCTGTAAGAAGTGTTAAAAGAAGTTAAGGGAGAAGGAAAATGATATGCCAGAAAAGTTTTATGTAAGAAAAGCATCAGAGAAGGAATAAATGAAGGTAAACAAAAACAGATAATTTGCTAGTTCCAAAAACCCTTCTTTAGTCTATAACTTGAATATACTCTCTTAGAACAATCTCTTTTGAGAGATAGATATGTGAAAAGCACACACATTCATGAAATTCTAGCACATAACAAATTACTTTGTACATTCTGTATTTTGTTTCCCTAGCCCAGCATAGCCTTGGCTCTTCCTTTTCAACCTGAGAAGATTCTTCAAGATTGAGCTTAAATGAAGGCAGGAGAGAGTAGTGGTTAAAAGCCTGTGTTTGAACTCAAGCTCTGCACAGTGTCCTTAGGCAAGCCTCACTACCTCTCTGAATTTTCTTTAAAATAATCTTCTATGGTTTTTTAGTGTTGAGGACTAAATTAGAAAATATATGAAGTGGTTAGAATAGTACCTCACAAGAAAAGTACTCAATACATGAAAGCCACTATAATAAATAACCTCTTCTAAGTCTTTCCTAGTGTTCCCAGGAAGAATGCTACTTCTTTGTGCTTCTAAAAATTAAGTTTGGGCTCCCCTGGTGGCGCAGTGGTTGAGAGTCCGCCTGCTGATGCAGGGGACACAGGTTCGTGCCCTGGTCTGGGAAGATCCCACATGCTGTGGAGTGGCTGGGCCCGTGAGCCATGGCCGCTGAGCCTGCGCGTCCAGAGCATGTGCTCCACAACGGGAGAGGCCACAACAGTGAGAGGCCCGCGTACCGCAAAAAAAAAAAAAAAAAAAATTAAGTTTCTACTTCCACATGAGCATTTATCACAAAGTATCTTATTTGCCCACTTAAATGTGAGTTCTTGGGGGCCGAAATTGTGTCCTACACAATTTTTTATTGTCACACCTAGCAAGTGCCATTTAATTTGTAAGTACTCAATATTTTTTTGGATGAATGAATTATAGGCAATAAAATATAAAGCAGTGTTCCCAAATTTTAACGTGTAAGCTTTTAGAGACTATGTTTAAAATGCAGCTTCCTAAGCCCCCAACCCCAGAGACTGATTTATTAGTAACCTGTATTTTGGCAAAGTACTCACCCCCACAAAGGTTATTTTGATGCACCACATTTTGAGAAACATTGTTACAAAGGATGACTTATGGGAAAACAATACTTTTTCTGAAATAAAAATAACAAGTATAAACAATCCTAGTAAATACATTTCTTATTGTCCTTTATGCTGTAGACATTATAAAAGAAGTGAAGAACAATAAGCCAATTACAAGCTCAATTATCTTTCTTTTCACACATTGTTAACTCTGTTATAGTTAGGTATGTTACCTACACTTGCAACCTAAGACTTTCAGCTCTTCAGTAAGTTCAGGTGTCACGTGCAAGTAGTTATTAATAGGATAGAATATACTCATTATTTTCATGGTAATAATGGTGTAATTGGGTAACTTATTTTGCTCGAGATGGAGACACTATTCAGACTTTACATTAGCTGGTGTTCGGGTTAGACTTAACATGCCCTGCCCTCCAGTATATATATGTTACAATTGTAATATTTGTGTATGCCTAATTTTCCACACAGGATGAAACAGAGGCTAGTATCCTAGTGTAAACCGGGAGTGTTACTGGCCTTGTGTGAAAAGTTCTCATTTCCAGTTAAAATAACTGAAGTTGTAAAACTGCACAGAGATACCAGAGACAATAATCTTTATTATACAGAAATGTGAAGGCCATATGCATTAAATGAAAAGGTGTTTTGCAATGAACATTATGCAGATTCAAACTGAAGACATCTTCATCTTATCGAGATACAATATAAAAATAAACACTGACCAAGAGTTGCTAGAAAGAACTCAACTTCTACTCTCCCAATCAAGCTGAAACTTTCCACAGGAAAACCTGGTTTCAATTCATGCTGAATTGTTTTCATATGGAAAGAAAAAACTAAGTCAGGTAGAGGCAACCAGGGACTGGTTTTTGTACTTTTAGAGAGCCAGACTGAAGCTCTACTCAGCTTCACATTTAAGAATTTGTTTCACTTTAAAATTTATATCTCTAGTCACCTAAGTGATACCTAAAAGTGAAAAAAGAAAGTTAATTGAGTTGGGAATTTTGTGGAGCTAGACAGGTTTAGGGGAGAAGATGAAGTTACAATCATTCATTTAATTACTTCTGATCAGGAAGATTTGATGTCAGGTCTGGATCATCTGTATTAGCCCTTTGATAGCCCGTTTCTCTGTAGCTGTCAAGAGGCAAGATCCATTAAAAGTATCAGCATAACAAATGCTTGATATTAGCACAGTCTGATGCCTGTCCTCTTTATATTCCCAAATACTGGACTTTATATCAGGATGCTTTTAAGATCAAATTGCTCTTCTAAACAGGATTTTTCTTAATAAGCTTCTGTTTGCATTCACTACTGAATTAAAAAATGTTTTAGCGATTTGGTTAGACAGATGGTTGTGTTGAGACAAGACTAATGACTAGAAGGGTATCTGTGGATTAAATATAGATAAAAGTACCTCCAGAACCCTTAAATATAGACAGAATCTATCAATTTATGTAGGAAGCCAAAATAGGGAACAAGAAGATCTAGAGTTTAGATATATTGTCTGGACTCAGGATACTGCCTTCTGCAATTGAAATTTACAACTCCCTAAATTCAATCAGAGTAGGGACATTTAAAGTAGTCAGGAGGAATCAGGATAGTCATGTGCTAAAGAGAGGAAATTCTGATGTCACCTCCCTTTGCAAATTGTATTGCTGACTGCTTGAAGGAGGTGGTTGAGAGATACATTTTTTTCATTTAGACTTCTGTTCTAATGAATGATGGAGTAGGATAATGCTGAGAGAGAGTAGAGAATATATTTCTGGTTCTAGGACTGTGAGAACCAGGTAATCACATTTGCAATATTCTCATTAGGTTAGAAAAGGAAAAATGAGAAAACCACTAGCGGGACACGCATTTATATCCCAGAGACCATATGCTCCGAAAATTAGTTTTGTTTCCATTGCCCCTTATTCAAAGAGATGGTTACTTCAACAAGCTATATTACTTAGCAGAGCCTGAGAGACAGACTGAAAACATATATTTAAAATGGAAAATAAAATTTTAAAAATATGATAAATGGTTTGCTCTACATCTCATTCACATTCTGTGGCTAGAGAAATCCAAATCTCACTTAGATATTCCTGCTAATGCAAAAGCACACTAGATGGAAGTAAACCAAGAAATGAGAGAAAATGTTTATTTATTGGGTGTGTGTTGGTTCACCCAGTTTATTCACCTCTGGAGTGGAAGTATAGGGAAAAATAAAGTCTGCTTATAATAGTCAAGGTCTATACAGGAGCCTTGAAGTTGCTCTCCCCAAATAACGAGTTTGATTCAAGAGAAGGAAAAAACATGATGGAAAACATCTCATCACACAAAGCTTGCTGATGGTGCCTCTGACAGTCACTGGCCAGTAAGGGAAAAGGAGAAACCCACCTGCTGGCTTTAGGATTTATTGAAGGCTGCCAGCACAGCCCAGATCATCTCTGTGGCACTGTGCTTTGTCCCCTCTACCTCAGGGTCCAGTTCCACTAGGTCCTTGGCCCGATTCATTGCCACATCATACTTGTCATCTGTCAGAGAGGAGAAGACATTCTCTAGCACGTCAGAGGAGTGGGCTAGCACCAGTAGTGCTAGTGTTCGCTTGTCCATACGCTGAGGGTCATTTACCCACCGCTCTAGGACACTGTCTTGAAGCTTTTTCACTAGTCGCTGCTTCTCTGTTGTATTGGTCACTGGGTGAGTAGTCATGTCAAATAGGAGGAAATTCTGCTTCTCAGTGGTTAGAATACCCTTCTCTACTAGGTTCTTTGCAATTCTCTCTCTTACATTTCTCAGCTGGTACTGTAATTTGAAAGGGTTCCAGGTCTCACCTATGGGAAAAATAAATAGAAGGCTTGAACAACATTATAAACCAACTAGACCTAAGAAGACATCTATAGAATATTCTACCCTATAACAGTAGAATGTACATTCTTCTTAAGTGCACATGAAACATTCTCCAGGATAGACCATATGCCAGGCCATAAAACAAACCTTAATAAATTTAAAAGGACTGAAAACATACAAAGTATGCTATCCAATCACAATGGAATTAAACTAGAAATTAATAACAGAAGGAAATCTGGGAAATTAAAAAATATGTGGAAATTACACAACACAATCTGAAATAACCAATGAGTCAAAGAAGAAATCACAAGGAAAATTTAAAAAATACTTTTGAGTTGAATTAAAGAAACCCCACAACATACCAAAACTTATGGGATGCAGCTTAAAGCAGTACGAAGAGGGAAATTTATGATCCAAATGCTATATTAGAAAAGGAGATGTCAAATCAACAACCTAACATTCTATCTTAAAAAACTAGAAAAAGAAGATCATACTAAACCCAAAGCAAGCAGGAGAAAGGAAATAATAATAAAGATTAGAGAGGAAACAGAGAAAATCAAATCAAAACTTGGTTCAATGAAAATATAAAAAAAGGACAAACCTAGAGTGACCAAGGAAAAAAGAGAGAACACTCAAAATTACTAAAATTAGGAATGAAAGAGGAGACATCACTACTGACCTTACAAAAATAAAAAGAATTGTAAGGAAATACTATGAAAAACAGGATGCCAACAAATTAGACAACCTAGAAGAATGGACAAATTCTTTGAAATACAGAAATTACCTAAACCAACTCAACAAGAAAGAGAGAGTTTGAATATATAACAAGTAAATAGATTGAATAGTAACTTTAAAACTTCCCACAAAGAAAAGTGTGGTCAAGATGGCTGTACTGGTAATTCTACCAAACATTAATGAAGAATTAATGCCAATCCTTCACAAATGCTTAAAAAAAAAAAGAAGAGGAAGAGGAGGGAACACTTCCTTAGTCTACACAGTATTACTCTGATAGTAAAAGGAGACACACTTCACAAGAAAACTATAGACCAATATCCCTTATGAATATAGGTACAAAAATGCTCAACAAAATACTAGCAAACAAATCTAGCAACATATAATAAACACTATGTAGGGAATTTCCTGGTGGTCCAGTGGTTAGGACTCTGTGCTTTCACTGCCAAGGGTGTGGGTTCAATCCCTGGTCAGGGAACTAAGATCCTGAAAGCTGTGTGGCGAGGCTGAAGGAAAAAACAAACAAAAAACAAAAAAAATGGGACTTCCCTGGTGGCGCAGTGGTTAAGAATCCGCCTGCCAATGCAGGGGACACAGGTTCATGCCCTGGTCTGGGAAAATCCCACATGCTGTGAAGCAACTAAGCCCGTGTGCCGCAACTACTGAGCCTGCACTCTAGAGCCTGCGAGCCACAACTACTGAGCCCGTGTGCCACAACTATTGAAGCCCGTGGGCCTAGAGCCCATGCTCCACAAGAGAAGCCACTGCAATGAGAAGCTCGTGTGCCACAACGAAGAGTAGCCCCCACTCCACAACTAAAGAAAGCCTGTGTGCAGCAATGAAGACCAAATGCAGCCAAAAATAAAATAAATAAAAAAATTAATTAAAAATTTTTTTAATTAAAAAAAGAAAACAAATAGCAAAATGGCAGAATTGACTGTCTCCTTATCAGTAATTACTTTAAATGTAAATGGATTAAACTACTTAATAGTAAGAAAAAATTGGCAGAATGGGTTAAAAAACATAATCCAATTATATGCTGTCTATGAGAGATTCACTTTAGATCAAAGGACACAGATAGGCTGAAAGTGAATGGATGGAAAAAGATATTCCATTCAAATAGTAACCAAAAGACAGCAGGGGTGGCTATACTAATTTTGGACAAAATAGATTTAAAATTATGTAAGGTAAGAGAGACAGAGAAAGACATTATATATTAATAAAACGTTCAGTACAACAAGAAGATATAACAAGTATAAATATTTACACTCCTAAGAACAGGCTCAAAATATATGAAGCAAAATGGGCAGAACAGTCAGAAGTAGACAGTTTTATAACACCCCATTTTCAATGAGACTTAGATCAAGTAGACTGAAAATAATTAAAAAATAGAAGATTCAACAACATAATAAACTCACTAAGCCTAACAGACATATACAGAACACTCCACCTAACAGCAGAATACACATTCTTCTCAAGTGTACATGGCACATTCTCCATTCTCCATTCTCCTAACAAGACAGACCTCTTGTTAGGCCATAAAATAAATCTCAATAGATTTCAAAAGATACAGACAAAGTATCTGCTCTGACAACAATGGGATGAAATTAGAAATAAGTAAAAGAAGGAAAATGAAAATTTGCCTATATGTGTAAATTAAACAAGCTTAAACAACCAATGGGTCAAAGAAGAAATTACAAGGGAAATTAGAAAATACTTAGAAATGGATGAAAACACAATGCACTAAAATGTATGGGATATAGTGAAAGCAGTGCTCAGAGGGAAATTTATAGCTGTAAATGCCTAAATTAAAAAAGTAAGTCTCAAATCAATCACCTAACTTTACACTTTAATGGACTAGAAAAAGAAGAGCAAAGTAAACCCAAAGCTAACAGAAGGAACGAAATAAAGATTAGAGAAGAGATGAACAAAAAGAGAGATCAGAAAAACAACAAAGAAGACCAAAGAAACAAAGAGTTGGTTTTTTGAAAAGATCAACAAAATTCACAAACTTTTAGGTAGACTGCCAAAGAAAAAGAGAAAAGATACAAACAACTAAAATGAGAAATTAAAGTGGGGACATTACAAATAACCTTGCAAAGATTAAAAAAAGGATTATAAGAGAATGCTATGAATAATGGTAAGCCAACAAATTATATAACCTAGAAGAAATGGACAAATTCCCTGAAACACTCAAATTATCTAAACTGACTGATGAAGAAATAGAAAATTTCAACAGATTTATAGCAAGTAAAAAGATGAAATCAGGGCTTCCCTGGTGGCGCAGTGGTTGAGAGTCCGCCTGCTGATGCAGGGGACATGGGTTCGTGCCCCGGTCCGGGAAGATCCCACGTGCCACGGAGCGGCTAGGCCCGTGAGCCATGGCCGCTGAGCCTGCGCGTCCGAAGCCTGTGCTCCGTAACGGGAGAGGCCACAACAGTGAGAGGCCTACGTACCGCAAAAAAAAAAAAAAAGATGAAATCAGTAATCAAAAACCTCCCCAAAAAGAAAAGTCCTGGACCAGATGGCTTCATCAGTGAATTCTACCTAACATTTAAACAAGAATTAACACAAATCCTTCTCAAAGTCTTCCAAAAAACTGAAGAGGGAACGCCTCCTAACTCATCCTGTGAGGCAAGGATTATCCTGATACTAAAGCCAGATAAAGACATCAGGAATGTCTTTATCCTGATGGTTAGGAATCTGCCTGTCAATGCAGGGGGACATGGTTTGAGCCCTAGTCTGGGAAGATTCCATGTGCGGCGGAGCAACTAAGCCCAGCTCGTGAGCCACAACTACCGAGTCCGTGTGCCACAACTACTGAAGCCTGTGCGCCTAGAGCCTGTGCTCCACAACAAGAGAAGGCACCGCAATGAGAAGCCTGTGAATCGCAATGAAGAGTAGCCCCCACTCGACATAACTAGAGAAAGCCCACGTGCAGCAACAAAGACCCAATGCAGCCAAAAAATAATAATAAATTAATAAATTAAAAAAATACATCACAAGAAAAGAAAGTTACAGACTAATAAGTCCTATGAATATAGATGCAAAATTCTTAATAAAATATTAGCAAATTGAATCCAACAGCATAATAAAATGATTATTCACCTTGATCAAGTAAAATTTATCCCAGGAATGTAACAGAAAATCAAATGGGCTGAGGACCTGAATAGACATTTTTCTAAAGAAGACATACAAATGGCCAAAAGACACATGAAAATGCGCTCAACATCACTAATCATCAAGGAAATGCAAATCAAAACCATAGTGTGATATCATTCCACATTTGTTAAGATGGCTAATATTAAAAAGACCAAGAATAACAACTGTTGGTGAGGATATAGAGAAAAGGGAACCCTTGTGTACTGTTAGTGAAAATGTAAATTGGCCCAGTCACTACAGAAAACAGTATAGGACTTCCCTGGTGGTGCAGTGGTTGAGAATCCACCTGCCAATGCAGGGGACATGGTTTAATCCCTGGTCTGGGAAGATCCCACATGCCGCGGAGCACCTAAGCCCATGCGCCACAACTACTGAGCCTGTGCTCTACAGCCCATGAGCCACAATTACTGAGCCCGCATGCCACAACTACTGAAGCCTGCGCGCCTAGAGCCCATGCTCCACAAGAGAAGCCACTGCAATGAGAAGTCCACGCACTGCAATGAAAAGTAGCCCCCACTCACCGCAACTAGAGAAAGCCCACGTGCAGCAATGAAGACCCAATGTAGCCAAAAAAATAAATAAAATTAAAAAAAATTTTTTAATTAAAAAAAAAGAAAACAGTATAGAGGTTTCTCAAAAACTTAAAATTACAACTACCATATAATCTAGTAATTCTACTTCTGAGTAGAATTGAAAAGATATATGCACCCCATGTTCACTGCAGCATTATTTATAATAGCCAAGACATGGAAGCAACTTAAATATCAATTATGGATGAATGGATAAAGAAAATGTGGTATATGTATATACACACACCACACACATACATATATGCACACATATACATATAACAGAATATTATTCAACCATAAAAAACAGGAAATCTTGCCATTCATGACAACCTGGATGGACCTTGAGGGCATTATGCTAAGTGAAGTAAGTCAGACAGAGGGACTTCCCTGGTGGTACAGTGGTGAAGACTCCGTGCTCCCAACGCAGGGGGCCTGGGTTCAATCCTTGGTCAGGGAACTAGATCCCACATGCATGCCACAACTAAGAGTTACATGCTGCAACTAAGGAGCCCTTGAGCTGCAACTAAGGAGCCTGCCTGCCGCAACTAATGAGGCTGTGAGCCGCAACTAAGGAGTCCTCCTGCTGCAACTAAGGAGGCTGCGAGCTGCAACTAAGGAGCCTGCCTGCTGCAACAAAGACCTGGCACAACCAAATAAATAAATAAATATTTTTTAAAAAATAAAATAAAATAAAATAAATAAGTGAGGCTGAATGCCCGCATAAATCTATAAAAAAAAAAAGTCAGACAGAGAAAGACAAATACTATTATGATCTCACTTGTATGTGGAATGTAAAACAAAAACAAAAAATTCCAAAATCATAGATACAGAGAACAGATTGGTAGTTGCTAGGGGCAGGGAGGGGGAGAATGCCAGAATGCGTGAAGGAGATCAAAAGATACAAAATTCTAGTTATAAAATAAATAAATCCTGCGGATGTAATGTAGAGCATGGTGACTATAGTTAATAACACTGCATTATATATTTGAAAGTTCCAAGAAAACAGATCTTAAAAGTTCTCAGGACTTCCTTGGTGGTCCAGTGGTTAAGACTCCATGCTCCCAACACAGGGGGCCCACGTTCAATCCCTGGTTGGAGAACTAGATCCCACATGCCACAACTAAGAGCTCACATGCCACAACTAAAGATCCTACTTGCCACAACTAAAAGGTCCCGTATGCCGCAATGAAGATCCTGCATGCAGCAATGAAGATCCCGCGTGCTGCAACTAAGATCCGGTGCAGCCAAATAAATAAATATTTTTTTAAAAAAGTTCTCACACAAGAAAAAAAAACTACCTATGTGTGATGATGGATACTAACTAGAATTATTGTGGTGATCATTTCATAATATGTACAAATATTGAATCAATATGATGTACACCTGAAATTAATATAATGTTTATGCCAATTTTAACTCAATAAAAAGTCAAACAATGTAATACATCATTTAACAGAATGAAAAAAAACCCCACATGATCATCTCACTTGACTCAGAAAAGCAACTTGAGAAAAACAAACACCATTTCATGATAAAAACTTCTAGGAAACTAGGAGTAAAAGAAAAATTCCTCAACATGATAAAGAGTATTTATGAAAACCTCAAAGCTAATTGTAAAAGATCCCCCAAAGGTCAAGGAACAAGAAAGACAAGGATGCCTGCTTTCACCGCTGCTATTCAACAATTTACTGGAAGTTCTGGCCAGAGCTAGTAGACAAGAAAGAAAAAATTAAAGGCATCTAAATTGTAAAGGAAAAACTAAAACTATCTCTGTTTGCAGATAGAAAATCCCCCAAAGTACACAAAAAGCTACTAGAGCTAATAAACTCAGCTAAGTTGCAGGGTACAAGATGAACACACAAAAAATCAGTTGTTTCTATATATCAGAAATGAATAATCTGAAAATGAAATTAAGAAAGCAATCTCATTTATAATAGTGTCTAAGAAAATTAAATATTTAGGAATAAGTCTAACCAGGGAGGTGGAAGATTTGTACACTGAAAACTATAAAACACTGCTGAAAGAAATTAAAGAACACATAAATAATGGAAAGACAGACTGAGCTTCTTTTAATGGACAGGAAGACTTAACACTGTTAAAATGGCAATACCACCTGAAGAGATCTACAGGTTCAACACAATCCCTATCAAATTCTAACAGCCTTTTCCACAGAAGTGGAAAAGCTGATCCTCAAATTCATATGGAATTGCAAGGGACCCAGAACAGCCAAAATAACTTGAAAAAGAAGAATAAAGTTAGTGGACTCATACTTTCCCAACTTCAAAACTTACTACCAAGCTACAGTAAGTAAAACAGTATGGTATGGCATAAGGACAAACATACAGATTAATGCAATAGAATAGAGAGCCCAGAAATAAACCCTCATAGATATGGTCAACTGATTTTTCAACAAGGCTGCCAACACCATTCAAGGGGGAAAGAATAGTATTTTTAACAAATGGTTCTGAGAAACTGCACATCCACATGCAAAAGAATGAAGCTGAACCTTTACCTTACCTCATATACAAAAATTAAGTAAAAATGGATCAAAGAACCAAATTTAAGAACTAAAACTATAAAACTCTTAGAATAAAGCACTGGGGAAAATCTTTATGACATTAGATTTGGCAAAGATTTCATGGATATGACACCAAAAGTACAGGCAACAAGTAGATAAGTTGGACTTCATCAAAATTAAGAACTTTTGTACATCAAGAGTTATTATCAATAAAATGAAGAAATAACAGAATGAGAGAAAATATTTGCAAATCATATATCTGATAAGGGATTACTATCTAGAATATAGAAAGACCTTCTAAAACTCAACAACAACAACAGAAGCCAATTCAAAAATGGGCAAAGTACTTGAATAGACATTTCTCCAAAGAAGATATATAAATGGTCCATGAAAAGATGCTCAACATCATTAATCATTAGGGAAATGCAAATCAAAACCACAGTGAGATACCACTTCACACCTACTAGGATGGCTATAATTAAAAACAAAACAAAACAAAACAAAAATTAGAATAAAAAAAGTGCTGATGAGGATGTGGAGAAACTGCAACCTTCACACTTGGCTGGTAAGAATGTAAAAGAGTGCAGCCTCTGTAGAAAACAGTTTGGTGGTTTCTCAAAACATTGAACTATCACATACCCAGTAATTCTACTCCAAGATATACATCCAAAAGAATGGAAAGCAGTGACTTGAACAGATATATGTACAAAAATGTTCCCAGGAGCATTATCCACAATAGCCAAAAGATGGAAACACCCAAGTGTACATCAACAGATGAAATGAACAAAATGTGGTATACATATACAGTAGAATATTATTCAACCATAAAAAGAATGAGATTTTGATGTATGCTACAAAATGAATGGATCTTGAAAACATGCTTAGTGAAATAAGCCAGACATAGAAGGAGAATATTATATGATTCCACTTATATGAGTTACTTAGTACAGGCAAATTCATAGAGACAGAAAGTAGACGGAATGAGGGGAGGAAGAGGGGTGTTTGCAATGATGTGAAAGCTTTGAGTGTAGAGAGAAGTGATGGTTATTTAACACTGTGCCTGTATTTAATGTCACTGAATTGTACACTTATGATTAAGATAATAAATATGTATATTTTACCACAATAAAAAGTTAACTATATACCCTCCCAAAGTTAAAACATGTCCACACAAAAACTTGTCTATGAATGTTCATAGCAGCACTATTCATAATAGCCAAAAAGTGGAAATAACTCAAATGTCCATCAACTGATGAATAAGTAATTAAAGTTGTATAACCATACAATGAAATATTATTTGGCAATAAAAAGGAGTCAAATTAAAACGGGAAATTCTTGGGACTTCCCTGGTGGTCTGGTGGTTAAGACTCTGCACTTCCATTGCAGGGGGCACAAGTTTGATCCTTGGTTGGGGAACTAAGATTCTGCATGCTATGCAGTGTGGCCAAGAAAAAAAAAGGGGGGGGTGAAATTCTAATAAGATTGGTGGATTGTATCAATTTCAGTACCCTGGTTGTCATATTTTAAAATTTTGAGAAATGTTACCAGTGGGGGATTCTGGACAAAGCATATAAAGGGACCTTTCTGTATTATTTCTTGCAACCGCATGTGAATATACAAATGTCTCAATAAAAACTTCAGTTAAAAAAATTGTTCCAGGTCTTCCCTGGTGGCGCAGTGGTTGAGAGTCCGCCTGCCGATGCAGGGGACACGGGTTCGTGCCCCGGTCCGGGAAGATTCCACATGCCGTGGAGCGGCTGGGCCTGTGAGCCATGGCCACTGAGCCGGCACATCTGGAGCCTGTGCTCTGCAACGGGAGAGGCCGTGGCAGTGAGAGGCCCGCGTACCGCAAAAAAAAAAAAAAAAAAAAAAAAAAATTGTTCCAGAAGGTGACACTGGCTGGGATCTCAAAGTGCCCTGTGGAATATTCTCCTAAAATATTATGCCTTAGGCTTGATTATTCATATTAAAGATTTTGAACTTGCCCTTGAGAAAAAAAGGAATGAAGTGCTAATACATGCCACAACATGGATGAACCTTGAAAATATTATCCTCAGAAGTTAGTCACAAAAAACCATAAGTTGTATGATTTCATTTATATGGAATATCCAGAATAGGCAAATCTACAGAGATAGAATGTAGATTAGTGGTTGCCTGTAGCTGGGCAGGAGGGTTGGGGAAATGCGGGGAAAACTGCTAATGAGTATGGGGTTTATTTTGGGGATGATGAAAATGTTCTAAACTTAGGTCGTGATGATGGTTGCACAATTGTGTGAATATACTAAAATCCATTTAATTGTATACTTTAAATGGGTCATCTGTATGGGATGTGAATTATACATCAACATGGTTGTTAAAAAATTTCTTGTGAGCTTATGAGGTGGAAAGAGGTAAGATGAAGCTCTGGAAAACTTTACGTACTGATTAATCATGTCTTTTTTGTCCCTCATTAGTACAGTTAAACAGTGAACCATATATATCTTACGCAGCACCCTGACCTTCTATACTTCTTCTCCCAACCTTAAGAGTAGGATAAAAATTATAAAATGTGGGATTTTTAAATCATTCTGAGTCATCTTACCAGTGAGTAGCTCTATCCATGTTTGGACAGTTTCTGTGGGTTCAGTTGCTTTGATGTGTTTGAGAGTTTCATCCAGTAAAACATCACCCGTTGGGCTGTCTGACTTTAGTAGTACCTTTCAGAAAAGAAGAAACAAGAGACCCTGGTTGATATACTTCATTCAAATTAAAGTTATTCAATATGCTATACATATATTATTGGTTAAGTCATAGGAAATGCAAAGCAGCATAACATATTTTCTCTGTCCTCAGAAATTTAAAATCTAGTATGGGGTGATAATAGGGAGATAAAAAAACATTTGAAGTGGGCCCCAATGACAAACTGGATATAAATGATAATGGAGAAAAGATTCAATAACTCTTTGAGCCTGGAAAACCAACTTGTGAAACAATTAATAAAGATAGGAAAGTCAGGAAAAGTTGATGAAGTTTGGTTTTAACTGATATGGGATAGCCAAGTTGAAATGTCTGGACAATACTTAACTATGTTCCTGGGGGTGGAAAAAGAAGACAGGCCTAGAAATTTGGGAGTTAATATATCATGGGGGTGATAGATGAAGCTGTAAAAGTAAATGATATCTCCAAAAGTTATACAAAGTGATACAAACCGAGACTTAGATGTTAAGGAATGGAAAAGTAAAGGAAATAGGGTACAGCCAGAGAAGCAAGAGGATGTAATATAACAAAGGTCAAGAACAGATGGGACTTCCCTAGCGGTCCAGTGGTTAAGAATCTACCTTCCAATGCAGGGGATGCAGGTTTGATCCCTGGTCGTGGAACTAAGATCCCACATGCTGTGGGGCAATTAAGCCCGTGCACTGCAACTACTGAGCCCACATGCCACAACTAGAGAGAAGCCCATGCGCCACAACTAGAGAAGCCCGCATGGTGCAATGAGGATCCCGCATGCTGCAACTAAGACCCGACGCAGCCAAATAAAAACAAACAAATAAATAAATAAATATTTTTTAAAAAGAACAGAAAGTTTCAAGTATGAGGTAGTCAAAAGTGTTGAACACCACATATAGGTTAAAAGAGAAAAATAAATTGAAGGCTGAAAATTAGCTGGTGACACCTAAGAATGTAGTTTCAGTAGACTGCTGAGTATGACAGTGAAGTTGTGAGTGGAAAAAATGAGTAGTAAGAAAATGGAGAGAGCGGTATACCTCATAGGCTAGAGAGAACTTGCATAATACTTGGAAGGAGGGAAATTGAATGGTTATCTGAGGATGATCAGAGTTAAGTAAAGACTGCACCTGACCCACATGTTTGCCTCTTCATATACAATACTCTATTTCATAATATTATAGGTACAGATATATAGAGAAAAATAATCAACACCATCCTAAATGTGATTTTTCTGCATAAAAATGGAAGACAAAATCATGAATTTCTTATAACTCTTTTGACCATGGATACTTGGATTTCTTTCCCTGCTACAGGATAACTAAACCTGCTAGACAATGGGACAACTGAATAAGTAATATTTGTATTGTCTCACTACTCAAATCTTCCTATTCATCCAAAATGGACTGTTGATATCTGCCCTTTCATAAGAGGATGTTCGCAGAGGACGCTCTACCTTTCTGTCTAGTAGTCGCTTCTTACGCATGGTGGGGGGTTCTAGATAGATTCGACCTCGCATGGCCAGCTCTATCAGGATGCCCCCTCGCAGACCAGATGATATGCAGTCATTCCAGAAAGATGTGTAACCCTAGGAAAGGGGAAAAGAGAAGAGAAAGAATGTTCTGAAAGGGATATGGACTTGCGGTAAGCACCCAAAGAATGGTCCACTTTGTTGTGTGATTCATTTCACTTCACATTACATGAACTCGAGGCAACGTATAAAATAAATGAAAAAAATCTCTTTAAGTCCCTTAATCTAACCCCCCTACCCCAAAGTATGACTTTCTGTCTAACTTCAAGGTCTTCGTGAATTCCTGTGGTTTGGCTGTTAGTTAACAATTGGCATGCCAAATTTTAATTTTTGAGAAGACTTTTGGTTTCTTTGATATCTGTTTCCATGACACTTTAAATTTCAGAGTGGGATACAAATAGGTCAAGTAGAAAAATGTATAAATCATTTGAGCCTTTTACGCCTCCAAGACATGTATTATTTGCAAGCTATTTTGATGGGTGGTGTAGTCAGCTCTGCCACTGACTAGTTAAATGCCGTGGGTATGTTACTTAGCCTTTCTCAAGTGCAATGTCCTCATCTGTAAAATGGGGGCACTGATATCTATCTTTATAAGTTTATTGTGAGGAATAAGTGAGATATATATAAGAAACCATTTAGTATGGTACCTGGCATATCATAGGCACTTAAATGTTAGTTTCTCTTCCCTAGGAACTATAGGGAATACAAAGGTATATAGTTAATAGCCACTGTCTTAAGGAGCTGAAAATGTAGCTGGAAAGACCATGCAAACTCCAGGAAAATTTTCTGTGATAATATAAAATTTAAATAAAAGCTCAACCGAAAATGGAGTAGAAGAGACAGGCATAAATCACTATAGGAAATTTGGCTTGTTTGTTTATTTATTTTTAATTAATCAATCTATTTATTTATTTATTTATTGGTGGCATTGGGTCTTCGTTGCTGCGCGCAGGCTTTCTCTAGTTGCAGCAAGCGGGGGCTGCTCTTCATTGTGGTGTGTGGGCTTCTCATTGCAGTGGCTTCTCTTGCTGTGAAGCACGGGCTCTAGGCATGTGGGCTTCAGTAGTTGCGGCACGCAGGCTCAGTAGTTGTGGCTTGTGGGCTCTAGAATGCAGACTCAGTAGTTGTGGCTTGCAGGCTCTAGAGTGCAGACTCAGTAGTTGTGGTGCACGGGTTTAGTTGCTCCAAAGCATGTGGAATCTTCCCTGACCAGGGCTCGAACCCGTGTCCCCTGCACTGGCAGGTGGATTCTTAACCGCTGCACCACCAGGGAAGTCCCGGAAGTTTGGTTTAGATGATAGTTTTTCAAATTATAAATCACTTTTGGGCTAGAGTAGTCAGAAACTCTTATGGGACTTGAGCTGGGGTTTGAAGAATAGGTTGAATTTAGCAGAGAAGGTGGATTTTCCAGATGAAGGAAGTCATCCAAATTTTACCTATTCTTCAAAAGGGCGTTCCAAGTAAAAGTGTCAAGGAAGGAGACCTCAAATATGTTTACAGATTTAACTCAAGAATTTAAAGAGAACTCATGAGATCAAGTTGGTTGGGCTAGGCTGTGGAAAGCCTTGATGCTCTGAACTTTTTATTGAAAGGCAATATTAAATTCTGAAGGTTCTGAACAAGGAGCTATGATTAACACAAGGAAGACCCATCAGTGTTATCAGAACTGTTTAACACTCTTTAGCTATCTTTGTGTGTAGCGTTCCCTCTCACTGGAGAGAAGGTGGGTGTGATGTTGGCAGATTCTAGCATGGCTTTAAAGCATCACCAAGACTAAGTCACTAGTAATAACAGTAATGTCTAATATTTATTGAACACTTATTATGCAGTAGATTTGTGCTAAGCTTTTTTGCATGCATTATATGATTACATCTTCACAACAATCTTATAAGGGAGGTTATTACTATTATCCACATTTTAAAGTTGAGGAAATTAAGGCTTATGGAGGTTATGTAATATGATAGAGGTCACAAAGCTAAGTGGTGGCAAAGAATTAAAAAACATCTTTTAAAAATTCCAGTTTTCCACTTTATTGATTTGGAAGTTGTACATTCACTTTTCTTTAGGAAGTTATTTTTGAAATTTTAACATGCATGATCATTTAAAATTCATACAAGATCGAATTTATTTTTAAAACAAATCAATATATTAATCACTCTCCTAGTTTGCCAATATTTTATCTTTTTTTTAACCTCACAAATTAGACATCATTATTAGCATCATCGTTATTTTATACAGGTAGCCCTTGTTTAGATTTACTCGGTTGCTTACCAAATTCTTTGCTGACCATTCCTTCGTGCATCTCAGACCTCCTTTCTGGTACCATTTTCCTTCCTCCTAAAGTAGAATTTCCTTAAATGAAAGTCTGTTGGAGGCAAACTCTATTTTGTTTCTATGAAATGTCTTTATTTTACCATTGTTTTTAAAATATTGCTTCTCTGGACATAAAATTCTAGGTTGATAGTTTTCTCTTTATCACATTGAAGATATTATGCCCTCCTAACTTCCACTGTTACAGTGAGAAATCTGTCACTCTTATTGATTGTGGTAGGCGATTTGACTTTTTTCTTTGGTCCTTTAAGGTCTTCTCTCTTGGTGTTTTGCAGTTTGACTACAACAAGACTGTGTGTGAACTTACGCATCCTATTTGGTAATATGCTTCCTGTGTCTGTACGTTCATTTTTTTTTTTTTGCGGTACGCGGGCCTCTCACTGTTGTGGCCTCTCCCGTTGCAGCGCACAGGCTCCGGACGCGCAGGCCTAGAGGCCATGGCTCACGGGCCCAGCCGCTCCGCGGCATGTGGGATCCTCCCGGACCGGGGCACAAACCCGTGTCCCCTGCATCGGCAGGCGGACTCTCAACCACTGCGCCACCAGGGAAGCCCTGTACGTTCATTTTTTACTTCTCAAAAATTCTCAATTCTTATCTCTAAGAATTTTGGCTTTCCTTCATTTCCTTTTTTCTTTCTTTCAATCTTTCTTATTCTAACCTCCATGTCTTTTAATCTCTCCTTTATATTTTCCATTTCCTTTGTCTCTAAATTGATTTCACAAGAGTTAGTTCATATCTGGCTTCCAATTTACTCTCTCCATTTATATTTAATATGTTAAACTATCCCTGAGATTTTGATTTCAACTATTTTTCATCTCTAAAAGTTTTATTTAGTTATTTTTCACATTTGCCTGGTCATTTGTGATCATTTCTTCTTGTTCATTTTGTGATTCTTATATTTCTTTAAAAATATCATAGATACTTCATATTGGTTGATCATTTCAATATCTAAGGTCCTTGAATGACCTATTGTTATTTCTGCTGATTCTTTCTCACGTGTATTTTTCTTTGTATGTTTGATGATATTTGATTAAGAGGTCCATATTTAATTTTTTTTGAATCTACGAGATTCTGGAGGCCTAAATTGAGGATATTTTCCTCTAGAGAGGAAGATCTGCACTTGCTTTTGCTGAGAGTAAGGCATGGTGGACTGGGAGACTGCCACACAACAGGGACCACATTTAAACCTAGCTTCTACATTTTATTTCAACCCAAAAGTTTATTCCTGACCACCTAATTCCTGAATCTCTGTACTGATCTGGTAATTTGCCCCAGAGCAATCTGGTTTTCATGTTTGTTTTTTGCTCAAGTCTAGGATTTTAATTTTGGTGTTTGTTTGGGGGCTCTGAAGATTTCCTTTCCATTCCAAAGGCCCAACAATACATTAAAAATTAAGTCTTACCACTATACTGCCAGAAGTAGAGGTCTTCTAATTCCATTTTTCCCACAGCCAGGATGATCTTTAAGCTCAAAGCTAATCATATAACTCCCTTCCCTTCTGCTTAAAAATCTTTCAAATGCTCCTCCCAGTCAAATCCAAATTTTTTAGTAATAGCTCTTAAATCAGGAGGCTGCTTACTAGTCTCTCTCTGGCTTCTTTCCCCTAGAACACTATGCCCCAGCTTTCTGGAACCATTTTAAGTACTCTAAATGCATCATTTTTGCCTATTGGCCTTTGCACGCACAGTTCTCTCTGTCTAGAAGAACCAATACTCTTCTTTACTCAACTCCTCCTTGTTCTTAAGGATTGAGTACAAGGGTCACATCTGCCACGTCACCTTCTCCAACATTATCTTTCCCTCCACTCCATCCTTTGGGTTAGATCCTCACCTGGGTGTATGTGTGTGTGTGTCTACTTCTCCCCTATCATTTATTATATCACACTGCAACCAACTGCTTGTCCTCAGTAGACTATAAATTCCTTAGGGAGAGAGTATATGACTGATATACAGTATTTCTCAATAAATGTTTTTTGAAAGCATAAATTTATGATTGAGAGTAAATATGTTAACCTGGCAAAAGGTCAGCTTGAATCATAAGCATCCCTAGACATATCCAAATTTCCTGAGGGCCTGATCTTAGACTAAAACCTGGGATTAATTCTCTCCACTGCCCGCCTCGTGGCTACTTCAGGAGTAATACTTGTAACTCCTCTTTAAGGAGGGAGTAAGCCTTTTATTTCCCAATTAATACTTGGTTTATACAAGTTAGCTGCCGCATTAAGGTTAAACTATAACTTTACTTTATAATATATAACATACTTAGGCATAACTTTTATATAATCCTGATGACTTTATGAATCTCAACAGGTGTGCAAACATTTCAGACAGTATTAAAGCAATTAGAGGAAAGTTTTTCTTGTTTTTTCATTTCTGCCTGACCATACAACTTCTGTTTCAGTAACAGTGATGTCAGATTGTCAACAGAACCATAAATGAGAATCCCTGAGCCCGCGTGCCACAACTACTGAAGCCTGCACGCCTAGAGCCTGTGCTCTGCAACAAGAGAAGCCACCACAATGAGAAGCTGGCGCACTGCTAGGAAGAGTAGCCCCCACCTGCTGCAACTAGAGAAAGCCCGTGCGCAGCAGTGAAGACCCAAGGCAGCCAAAAATGAATTAAAAAAAAAAAAAAAAAAGAAGCAATGGAGACCAGGATGTATAAACTGTATGTTTTTCAATAACACCCTTTCCCATAATAGTATCTCATATTATATAAAACTCTTCAAATGTTTTTTAACTTTCTTTTTATTGAATCATATGCCATAATAGAAAAAAGTATAAAAATACACATGAAGAGTTTTAAAAATGATTATAACTGTAAGTCCCTTTTGCTCTAAATACATGGAGCTGTCTTGGTAAATTCTCAAACCATCTATAATAAAGATGCTGTGTTAAAGGGCCACTGCTTTAGTATGCAGGATGATCTAGCACATGTATACTGAAATTCACCATTCAGTCATTAGATTTAATTACCAAAGGCTATATACATGAGGGAAAAGAGAAAAAGAAAAATTTTAGGATCTACTAAAAATACCAAAATTGCACACTACTTCATGACCAACAGAGACTATTGGAGGATTGGCAGAATGAGATCTTTGGATAGTAGATTTTTTGTCTTGATTATAAACGTAATAGATGATTGTCAAAAAAAAAAAAAAAAAAGATCATATTTTAGAAATGTATAATTTAGAAAGTAAAAGTCTCCTATAATCTTATCACCTCCACATAACAGTTTAGTGGGTATCTTCTAGACTTTACATACATAGTCTATTATATATTTGTTAATATTACATACAGAAATAAGATCATATTGAGTGGCAACTTTTCCACTTAGCCATTATTTTGGATATCTTTCCACATCACTAAACACAGAGCTACCTCAATCATTGTTATGACTGCACAGTATTGCATTTTAATTTTTATTTTTTTTAACTTAAATTTTTTTTGCGGTACGCGGGCCTCTCACTGTTGTGGCCTCTCCCGCTGCGGAGCACAGGCTCCGGACGCGCAGGCTCAGCGGCCATGGCTCACGGGCCCAGCCACTCCGCGGCGTGTGGGATCTTCCCAGACCAGGGCACGAACCTATGTCCCCTGCATCGGCAGGCGGACTCTCTATCACTGCGCCACCAGGGAAGCCCAGTACTGCATTTTAGATGCACTATAGTTTTTTGTTTTTGTTTTTTTTAGTAAATTTATTTATTTTTGGCTGTGTTGGGTCTTTGTTGCTGCCTCTGGGCTTTCTCTAGTTGCGGTGAGCGGGGGCTACTCTTCGTTGCGGTGCGTGGGCTTCTCATTGTGGTGGCTTCTCCTGTTGTGGAGCACGGGCTCAAGGCGCACGGACTTCAGCAGTTGTGGCCCGCAGGCTCTAGAGCGCAGGCTCAGCAGTTGTGGCGCACGGGCTTAGTTGCTCCATGGTATGTGGGATCTTCCTGGACCATGGCTCGAAACTGTGTCCCCTGCATTGGCAGGCAGATTCTCAAAAACTGCTCCAAGAGGGAAGCCCCTAAATGCACTATAGTTTATCTACCCAAGTCCTTACTGATGTATGTATCGGTTGTTTACAATTTTTTGCCATTATAAAAAAAATGCTATAAAGAAATTCATTTGTATGTATATTTCTGTTGAATAAATTCCTAGAAGAAATTTTTGAGTCAAAGATTATACACATAGAAATTTTTGATAATGCTATTTTATTCTTGTAAAAGGTTGGACAATAAGATTTCAATAAATTCAGACAGTCAACACTTTGCACTGAATTTCTGCCTAGTGAAGTATTCAAACCTCTTTATAGACACACCTTAAAACAACAATGAAGGTTAAAGATCTTAAAATTGCCTGCTTGGAGTAAAAAGAGGAAAGAAAGCAAAGAAACTTAAAGCATCATTAAAAGGAGTTTTTAAAAATATAGTTCGAAAATCCTTATGATAAATTTGAATGAAAAACAGGCAAATACATAACTGTATATTCAGGATTATCATAATTATGTAAAATAATGTCTACAAACCAACCAAAAAAGTGGTGTTCTAATTTTTCCAAATTATCTACACTGAAAAAAAAATCTTTCTCCCCGACCAAATCTGAAGATTCAACATAAAAATTGCTTCACTTTCCATGAGAGAAAGAATTTTACTGTGTCTTCTTGAAGCCTTTTCTATATGCCCAGTTCCAAAGCCCAATGTCTGCATGATGATCTCCAGTGTTATCAAAAATTATACACAAAAAAAAAAGTTTTACAAGCAAAACGAATTTTATTTCATTTTTTTCCTCTAAAAAAATCCTTTAAGAAGAGTTAATTTACTATTTTCCTTTGAAGTGCTCTATAAAAAGAGTGGCTTCCAGGATTTGATCTAAATTCCTCTTTTATAAATTAATGTGATTCATTCTAACTCCAATTAATATTTCTATGTCCACAGAGCCAAAAGAGACATTTTATTTATTTATTTTTATTGGAGTATAGTTGCTTTACAATATTGTATTAGCTTATACTGTTCAGCAAAGTGAATCAGCTATACGTATACATATATCCCCTCTTTTTTTTTGGATTTCCTTCTCATTTAGGTCACCACAGAGCACTGAGTAGAGTTCCCTGTGCTACACTATATGTCAATCCCAATCTCCCAATTCATCCCCCCACCTTCCACCTTGGTATCCATACATTTGTTCTCTAGGTCTGTGTCTCTATTTCTGCTTTGTAAATAAGATCATCTATACCAATTTTTTCAGATTCCAAATACATGCATTAATATATGATATTTGTTTTTCTCTTTCTGACTTACTTCACTGTGTATGACAGTCACTAGGTCCATCCATGTCAAAAGAGACATTTTAGAAAAGAGATTAAGCATTAATAAAAGCTCACTCTGCTTAATCATAATGGGGAATAAGGAACTGTGACCTGGATGTTATTCTGGTTTAACAGATGATTTCAGCATGATTGGGAAGAATGGATTATAAACCTAGACAAATGGATACAATTTCTCAAGCCGCGAAAGCCAGGAATCCTAATCACTAGGCCATCAGGGAGCTCTCCCTGCACCCTTTTTAAAATAAAAACCACTATCAAAAGTTCAGAAAATAAAAACAACATGGAAATGCCTTGTCAGTGAAAAGGAAATACAAAATAAAGGAAAGCAACTGGTAATCTTTGAATATTCCTACATAAGCTTTAAATCTCATTTTGGCCAGTAAAACTGTCCTCAATTTTTTATTCTAAAAAATGTTTAAATGATTGTTAGCACCAAAAACAGTAACAGTAACTTACATGCCTTTCTTTTCCCACAATCTGTTACTTATGAGAAAATGGAATTTTCATTGCTACACACCATCCAAAGAAAGTTGAAAAGGGGGAGTAAAAAATCTGAAAATGTGTCTAAGGTGCTAAATCTACTTCCCTACAACTCCTCAAATGATTTAAAATAGATTTAGAAACACATAAAGGCATTTATGGTATGTTCAAACCTCAGAAGAGCCAAGCTAGGTAAATGCAGATATAGCTTTTGTCTTCAAATAGATCTTTTCTCCCTGATTAAAAAGTAATATACATATATTTTAGAAAATATGGAAAGAAAAAAAAATCATAAAAAATAAAATAAAAATTGCTCATAATTCTATCATCCTATTATCATTTTGGTGTATGTAAAACCAGATTTTTCTTTATGTATGCAATACACATATCTTCTCTCATACCCACCAATTTTCCCATCTGCTTCTCCCCCCACCCCACTTGTGGGGCTTCCCTTCATAGAACAGCTTTGTGTAAATTATGGAACAGAACATATACATTATAAATTTTCATAAAATATTGGGAAGTAGAAGTAAAAGAAACTGTGAGAGAGGTAATTTCTTAATCTTTCATAACAGGGAGTCAATAGGATATTGCCTAAATTGGAATCATGTGGTTTAAGAAAACATGACCCCAACACCATTTTCTAAACACATTTTTGGTTTAACATTTCCAAACATACACAAACTATAGAGATTATTAACCTCTATGTATCCATCATCTAGCTTCAATAGCTACCAGTACAATCTTTCATCTATACCTCTCACCCCAACTCCAGATTATTTCAGTGCAAATCCCAGCTGCTGTAGCATATCATCCATAAAATATTACAATATTTTCCCCAAGAGATGAAGGAAAAAAAATGCAATACTTCACACCTAAAAAAAATTAATAGGGCCTTCCCTGGTGGCGCAGTGGTTGAGAGTCCGCCTGCCGATGCAGGGGACACGGGTTTGTGCCCCGGTCCGGGAAGATCCCACATGCCGCGGAGCGGCTGGGCCCGTGAGCCATGGCCGCTGAGCCTGCGCGTCTGGGGCCTGTGCTCCGCAATGGGAGAGGCCACAACAGTGAGAGGTCCATGTACCGCCAAAAAAAAAAAAAAAAAAAAAAAAAAAAAAAAAAATTTCTTAATATTATCAAGTATTCAGTAAGCATTCAAATTCCATCAATTATTTAATGCATTTTTAGAATACCTGGTTTGTTTGAACTAGGAGCCAAACAAGGTCCACACATAGTCTTATTTTTTTCATAAGCTCTTTTTTAACCTTAGTGGGGCCTTTTAGTAAATGATATCTTGTTTTGAAGAAAAGCAATATTCAGTTTAACCTCAATTTCCCTTTTATGTCAAATTCAAGTAACATTACACTCAACATTTTTTAAAAATGGAGTAAATCATACTACATGTGCTATTTTTTTTTTTTTTTTTTTTTTTTTTTGCGGTACGCAGGCCTCTCACTTGTGGCTTCTCCCGTTGCAGAGCACAGGCTCCAGACGCACAGGCTCAGCGGCCATGGCTCACGGGCCCAGCCACTCCGAGGCACGTGGGATCCTCCCGCACCGGGGCACGAACCCGCGTCCCCTGCATCGGCAGGCGGACTCCCAACCACTGCGCCACCAGGGAAGCCCTACATGTGCTATTTTTAAAGTAAAATGTAATAAATATAATTTTACTTAAATTTAACATAAAGAGAAAATGAACTGAAACTGAAGGAATTACTGAACTTCAAACATTTCCTTATTACATGAGATTTTCCTAAAAGACTCATTCCTAAGGTTAAGAAAATAGATTTAAGAGGTTGAGTTTTTTGTTTAAAGTAAATGTTTCAATATTAGACAACATCTAATTGACTTCTCACTATAAAAAATAAAAGTTAATATTTCTCCTATGCTTTCTCCCATCTTTATTCCTTTACTTCCCAATTTTTAAATTATAAATTTATATGGCTATTATTATTTTTTATTGATATAATTGACATATAACTTTATATTAGTTTCAGGTATACAACATGATTCTATATATGTATATATTGTGAAATGATCCTCACAATAAATCTACTTAACATCCATCATCAAACATAGTTAATTACAAATTTTTTCTTGTGATGAGAACTTTTAATATCTACTCTCTCAGCAACTTTAATATATACAATACAGTATTATTAACTATAGGTATCATGCCAAAGATTACATCTCCAGGACTTATTTATTTTATAATTGGAACTTTGTACCTTTTTGATTACCTTCACTCATTTCACCTACCCACCCCCAATCCCTACCTCTGGCAACCATCAATCTGTGCTATGTGTCTATGTGTTTTTTTTTAATTCTTCATATAAGTGAGATCATACAGTATCTTTTGACTGACTTATTTCAATTCAGTTTGGTTATTATTTATTGAGTATTTATATGTGTCAGGCTGATTTAAACATTTTATAGAAGTCATTTAATTCTTACAATAGCACTATGAAGTCAATATTATCTCTATAAAATGAGTATAAGGAAATAATGTGGAAACCGAGGCCAAGTCAAATATTTAGTAAGTGGTAGACTTTGCATTTTAATGTAGCTATGTCTGCTTCCAAAGCCTGTGTTTTTTGTTTTTTTTAAAAAATAAATTTATTTATTTATTTTTGGCCACATTGGGTCTTCGTTGCATGCAGGCTTTCTCTAGTTGCAGCGAGTGGGGGCTACTACTCTTCGTTGTGGTGCGTGGGCTTCTCATTGCAGTGGCTTCTCTTGTTGTGGAGCACGGGCTCCAGGCATGCGGGCTCAGTAGTTGTGGTGTGTGGGCTCAGTAGTTGTGGCTCGTGCGCTCTAGAGCACAGGCTCAGTAGTTGTAGAGCATGGGCTTAGTTGCCCCGCGGCATGTGGGATCTTTCCGGACCAGGGCTCGAACCCATGTCCCCTGCACTGGCAGGCGGATTCTGCACCACCAGGGAAGCCCCCAAAGCCTGTGTCTTTAAACACTGCCTATAAGAAAATTAGAAAATGCAGTAACTAAGCACATTGAGATGTATGATAAATGCAAGGGAATTTAGAGAATGCAAAGATCACTGTTTGATTTGTGATAGGCTTTGAAAGGAAATGTAGAATTTAAATTAAAACAAACTATGGGGACGGTAACATGGTAGGAATATATAAAAAACAAATGTGGGGATTCTGGGAAGTTGCAGAGTAGGAAGCACCAGAAATTTGTCTTCCCACCTAGACAACAACTGTATCAGTAGAATCTGTCTGACATAACTATTTCGGAACTCTGGAGGCTATTGAAGGCTTGCAACTTCCAGGGGAAGACGTGGATCATAAATTACAGTTAATTCCAGTCAATTTCAAATCTTAGTTTAGCAGAGGCTACCCATCTCCCATTCCCTCACCCCATGGCAGGCAGCCATGCATGTGTTCTTAGAGCAGCTTACATGCCCCTTACTAGGAGCTAGGGTGGGCAATAAGGACTCTGTCCTCCAAATATCAGATATCAGGGATCTGCATTCTGATCATGGAGGTGCAGACACAGAGGCCATTATTGTAACCTCCCTGGTTTGCTGCAAGCCTTTCCCCTTCTGGTGACTTCCAGGTGATTTAAAGGGCTTATGCCTTTTCCCTCCTCTTCATTTTCCTTTCCCCTCTTTTTGGAGCCAGATACCAAAGACTAGGACATTCAAAAGTAACTACATACACAGGGGAAATTAGAAGGTTATTGTAAATGCCCAAGGAAAGGCACAGGCTCAGAAAAGACTTGAGAAGACCTTAATTTTACACTTTAGGCTGATCCTCAGCACAAAAATAGCCTACAACAATTAAAAAAAAAAAAGCATTACACATACACAAAAATCAACTCAAAATGGATTAAAGACTTGACCGTAACTTCTGAAACAGTAAAACTACAAGAAGAAAACAGAGGGTAAGCTCCTTGACATTGGTCTTGGCAATGTTTTTTTTGGACTTGACACCAAAAGTACAAGCAACAAAAGCAAAAAAATCAACAAGTAGAACTACATCAAACTAAAAAGCTTCTGCACAGCAAAGGAAACCATCAATAAAATGAAAAAGCAACACATGGAATGGGAGAAAATATTTACAAACCACATATCCAATAAGTGATTAATATCTAAAATACACAAGGAACACACATATTAATAACTCAACCGCAAAAAACCAAATACCCAATTTAAAAATGGGCAAAGGACCGGAACAGACATTTTTCCAAAGAAAACATATAAGTGACCAACAGGTATAGGAAAAGGTGCTCAACATCACTAATCATCAGGGAAATACAAATCAAAACCACAATAAGATAATGCTTCATACCTGTTAGGATGGTATTATCAAAAAGATAAGAGATAACAAATGCTAGCAAGAACATGGATAAAAGGGAAACTTTGTACACTTGGTGGGAATGTAAAGTGGTATAGCCACTATGGAAAACAATATGGAGGTTTCTCAAGAAATTAAAAATAGAACTACCATATGATCTAACAACCCCGTTTCTGGGTGTACATCCAAAGGAAAAAAATCATTATTTCAAAGAGATATCTGTATTGTCATGTTTATTGCAGCATTTTTCACAGTAGCCAAAGTATAGAAACAATATAAGTATCCATCAATGGATAAATGGATCAAGGAAAAAAAATGTTACTCAGTCTTTAAAAAGACAGAAATCCTGTCATTTGTGACAACATGGAAGAATCTGGAGGGCATTATGCACTGGAGATATTTCACCTGGAGGTGAAATAAGCCAGAAAGAAAGACAAACATTGCATAGTATCACTTAATGTAAAATCTAAAAAAACTGAGCTCCTAGAAACAGAAAGTAGAAAAATGTTTGCCAGGGACTGGGGGGTGGGGGGAAATAGGGAGAGGTTGGTAAAAGGGTACAAACTTTCAGTTACACGATCAATAAGGTTTGAGGGTCTAATGTTCAACGTGGTGACTATAGTTGATAACACTGTATTGCTACCTACTTTTTTTTTTTTTAAGTAGAGTTGATTTACAATATTGTGTTAGTTTCAGGTATACAACAAAGGGATTCAGTTAGATAGATAGATTGATATAGATATAGATAGACATATTCTTTTTTTCTGATTCTTTCCTATTATAGGTTATTACAGATGCTGAATATAGTTCCCTGCACTGTTACAGTAAATACTTGTTTATTTTATATATGGTGATGTGTATCTGATAACACTGTATTGTACAATTGAAATCTGCTAAGAGAATAGATCATAAATGTTCTCTCTCACACACACACAAAGGTAAATATATGTTAGGTGATGGATGTGTTAATTAACATGATGGGGGGAATCTTATCGCAGTGTACACATATATCAAATCATCATGTTGTATACTTTAAATATTTTATAATTTTGTCAGTTATACCTAAATAAATCTGAAAAAAAAAACCCAGCAAACTCTGGCTAAGGGGCATAATCTGATTTCCAGAGTTACCATATCATTAGATTCAAATGTCTAATTTTCAGTCAAAAAAATCATAAGACGGGCTTCCCTGGTGGCGCAGTGGTTGAGAGCCCCCCTGCCGATGCAGGGGACGTGGGTTTGTGCCCCAGTTCGGGAGGATCCTGCATGCCACGGAGCGGCTGGGCCTGTGAGCCACGGCCACTGGGCCTGTGTGTCCGGGGCCTGTGCTCCGCAACAGGAGAAGCCACAGTGGTGAGAGGCCCGTGTACCGCAAAAAAAAAAAAAATCATAAGACATATAAACAGTTCAGTATGCTGACTCAAAGGAAAAAAAGACAGAAACTGTCCCAGAAAGACCAGATGGCAGACCTAGTAGACAAAGACTTTAAAACAACTATCTTAAAGATTCCCAAAGAACTAAAGGAAGATGTGGAGAAAGTCAGGAAAATGATGTATGAACAAAATGGAAATATCAGTAAAGAGGTTGAAAACTTAGAAATCAAAAAGGAATTCTAGAGCTGAAAGTATAATAACTGAAATTAAAAAATTTACTAGAGGGATTCAAAGGCAGATTTGAGCAGACAAAAGAATTAACAAACTTGGAGACAGGACAAATTGAAATTATTGAGTCTGAGGAACAGAAAGAAAAAAGATTGAAGAATGATGAACAGATCCTAGGGAACTGTGGGATATCAACAAAAGTGAACCAATGTATACATTTTGGGCCTTCCAGAAGAGAAAGCAAAAGGGGCAGAGAGATTATTTGAAGAAATAATGGCCAAAAACTTCCCAAGTTTGATGAAAGATATACATATAAATATCCAAAAGCTCAATGAACTCCAAATAGGATGAACTCAAAGAGACACACACTGAGTCACATTAAAATCAAACTGTTGAAAGTCAAAGACAAAGAGAGACCTTGAAAGCAACAGAAGATAAGCCACTTGTCCCATACAAGAGATGCTCAATAAGATTATCAACAAATTTCTCATCAGAAACATTGGAGGCCAGAAGACAATGAGCTGATATATTCAAAGTGCTAAAAGAAAAAAAAACAACAAACCTGTCAACCAAGAATTCTATATCTGGCAAAACTATCTTTCAAAAGTGAAGGAGAAATTAAGACATTCCCAGATAAACAAAAGCTCAGGGAGTCTTTACCACTAGGCCTGTCCTGCAAGAAACGCTAAAGAGAGTCCTACAGGCAGAAATGAAAGGACACTGGACAGTAACCCAAAGAAGTATGAAGAAATAAAGATGTCAGTAAAGATAAACATATGGGCAATTACAAAAGCTAGTATTATAGTAAAAATGGTTTGTAACTCCATTTTTTGTTTTCTACATGATTTAAGAGACTAATACACTTTATTATTTTTTTTCCCAATGAGGTATATACTTTCTTTTTTTTTGAGACTAATACACTTTAAAACATTAGTCTAAAAATGAGTATTAGTATAACTTTGGTTTGTTACTCTACATTCTGTTTTGTACATAATTTAAGAGACTAATGCATCATAATTAGTTTAACTTTCGGGGCACAAAATGTATAAAGATGTAATTCTGTAACATCAAGAACTAAAAGGGGTGGGATAGAGCTATACAGAAGCAGAGTTTTCCTATTTTATTCAAGTTAAGTTGGTATAAATTCAAATTAAAGTGTTATAACTTTAGGATGTTAAATGTAGTCCCCATGGCAACAACAAAGAAAATAGTTACAGAATATATAGAAAAGGAAATGAGAAGAGAATTAAAACATTTCAGTATATTTATGTTTGGTTTGAACATAAATTCCACAATTTGTTGGCCAGTTTAACTTTGACTCCCATAAAGAGAGGATAATATTTGCCTTACAGGATCAAGCAAGAGAAAGTGCAAAATGTTTTGAAAACTTTATGTTATACTAATAAAATATGAAGAGGGAGACAAAAGAGATGAAATGGCTCCCATCAAGTTTACAGAGTCAGTGGTTACTGCCAGAAGTCCAAATTTAAGTGGGTGGGTTTTATCTTAATATCAATACCAGATATTTTAGAAGACAACAGTGTGCCACTGGTGGTTGGGGGAGCATACAGAGAGGCAGGCTCTCAATGAAAACAGCTTAAACTATATTTCCTGTTAACTATTTCCTGTTAAAATAGGACATTGGTCTCCCAGTTTATTTCCTTTTGTACCAATAGTAAATAATTCTTTGTGGTTATATGACTAGATATAATTTTTAAAAAGCAAAACAAAAGTTTTTCTTTTTTAATAACAGCCTGTGTTAATAAAAACCACAAAACCTGACAAACGAGTCTTTCTGATACACTTGCCCTATTCACAATGGCAATACTAGTGACAAGAGATTTATTGTTCATTTTGTGCTATCAGGAAACTAAAAGACCAGGTCGTGACCTAAATTATAAATTACACTTTTAATCTTTTGATTTTAATAAAATGTTTTAGAACTGAGCAACTTTCAAAGAGGAGCAATTTTCTCCCTCTCTAGCCATTCATCCACAAGTTGTTTACTGACTTATTGTGACTGATTTTTTTTAACTTACTGATTGTTCACTGAGATTTTTTTACCAGCTTTAAAAATGTTTGCACTTCCAATCTCCCATCGCTAATAAATTACAATGAGTAAATTATAACTGCTGAAGGATCATTAGTAAGCTTGAAAAGCTTAGCATTAACATATTTTATAATTTAAAATGAAAGTTTTATTCAGTTTGATTTATCATTTTTATATACGTATGAAGAGTGACACTGTTTGAAAGAACATAATTAGTAAGTACAAGAATATTGTTAGCAGCACTATTCATAATGGACTCCTGAATGTCCATCTACCAGTAGAATGAATGGTCATATATCCATATAATGAAATACTATCTTGCAATAAACTGAATTAAATTATATGCAACAACATGGATGAATTTCAAACATATTGGACAAAAGACTACATGACAGTATTAATCCCAAAACATAAAGTTTAAAAACAGGCAAAACTAAAATATATTGTTTAGGGATATATACACATGTGAAAACTACAGGGAGGTAGGACAGCATGTGATTAGGGAAGGGCACAAGATGATGCCTCCAGGATTCTGATAATGTTCTACTGATGGTGGTTACATGAGTGTTTGCTTTAAAATTGCTTGTTAAATTTTACATATGTATTTTATACACTTTTTTGAATGTGCTATATTTCACAATTTTTGAAAAGTTAAACAATAAAACACACAACTGGATGTCCAGCTCTGGTACTTGTTTCAAAACATCTGAGTTCATTTAAAGGAGATGGGATTTTTTCAAATATTTGTGATTTTTCTAGCTGCAAATCACTGAAATTATTACAAACATCCAGCTCATGTTCTTTTTTCCTAGAAACTGTCTCTCTTCACAGACTAACTCTTGCTTATCTTCAGAATTCAGGTTAAGAGTTATCCCCTCCCAGAAGTCTTTCCCAGTATATCTTCTCCTTCCCTCTCCCACCTACTACTTTCCACAGTACTCAGAACATAGTTATGCATATATCGCACTATACTCCAACAGTCCACTGACTTTCCTGACCCCCTCCTAACTTCTCCAGCCATTCCCAGGCCACTAGACTACAAGTAATCTCAAAAGCAGGGACTATTGTTTTTGTTCTCTTCTAATATTCAGCACTTGACATATATGAGGCATTCAATAAATTTTTGGTGACTAAACAAATGAATGAAAATATATTTCCCTAATACCAATGAACAATATTTCTTGTCGATTTTTACTCCAGTGACATGAGAAATATGGTGAAAAGCTTTTATGTCACAGTGCTTAGTAAGCACTCAATAAATGGCATTATTAAGCAAGAGCTTTGCAAGGAAGGGAAGAGGGCTAAAAAACACTAACCAAATTTAAAAGATTATGGCCAAAAGTCAAAAGCATTAGTAGGTTCACTCCTCTTACAGGTAACTTAATTATAAAGATTTTCATAAAGAAGTTTTAAATATATTAGTAATTTAATTAAAGCATTAACTGTCCATGAATCAATACAAATATCTATATCAAAACTCTTAACAAAGGCAATACTGACAAATAAACAGGATCTTGATTTCAACAGGAAATAAATCTATTTTATTTTGGTCAGGCTGGTGCTCAAGTTTAATTTTCTCAGTTGAGGTCAGTGTTACTGAACTGAGGTAACATCTAATTTTAAACATATTTGAAAGGTTAGACTCTTCAACATAAAAATTTCTTGATTATTTCACAAGACAATGAAGCTTAATATTTTAAACTAGTCTGTGGCAGCTACTACTCAGAAGACTCTTAAGAAAGGATGACAGTAATATTTCACAAGCAATCTGACTATATGACCTGCTGTCATTTTTTTCTAGGCCTACAATTCTTGAAATATTAGTCTCATTATGTTATTTTCTACATATAGGCTTTTTAAAACATAATTTAAAAAATTATAGCATTAGGTTCTATACTTTAAACTTTATGAAACTCTTCAGCAAAAGTTAACTTTGAGACATTGGGATGCAAACTTTAACATTTGGCAATTTTTTTTTGACATGTCACAAATAAACCATGAAAAAACAAGAAATTACATATATACCAAAACATATACTCACAAAGAACACAGAGCAAAAATATCCTTCAATTGTATACAAAAATGAAATGGACGTTGCTGTTTTCATCAGGCTGATCCTCTTTTACTTAAAGGAAAGAGTCTAAGTCTCGCCTGGCACTTAAAATCATTCCTACTCTGATCTGAGTCTAATTTGTCAATTCTGAATCTCATGGTTTTCTAAAAACACCATCTACTTCAGTCATACTGGTACTCAATTATCTCCCAAATTCATCAAGCTCATGAAACCTCTGCTCACTCATCCAGAATGTGTTCCCTTCCCTTCTTCCATTTATGTAAATCCTATCCATTCTTACAGGCCCAGCTGGTTTTACTGCCTTCTGTTCTTCCCCAGATTATTTCCACTTATGATGATCTCTCCTTCCTCCAACTTCCTCTGCTCTTACTGTTCTAACTTGGAAACACTTGCTGTTTTTTAGTTGTCGTTTACTTCTTTAAAAATCTTTTGAATTGTGAAATATAATGCACACACAGAAGAGTACACAAAAGTGAAAGGCTCAATGATTTATCCCCAAGTGCATATCCATGAAACGTTCCCCAAGTAGAGAAATAGAAAACTGTTAGCACCCAGAAACTCCTTCATGCTCTTGTCTAATCACTAAAACTCCCCTCCTCCCCTGCTCCTCACTACCCTAACAACTATGGTAATCCCCTTCTTGCTTTTCTGTATGTTTTACCACCTAAATATGCAATCCCAGATACCATAGTTTAGTTTTTTGAATTTTATATACACATAATCATACAATATGTATTCTTTTGTGTCTGGCTTCCTTTGTTGAACATATATGAGAATCATACATGTTTTGTAACAATGTTCATTTTCATTCTATATAAAAATATATTTATACTCATTTAAATAAATGAATGATTCATTTTTATCCACTCTTCTGTTGATGGAGCTTTGGGTTAATTTTTTTTTTTGGGGGTTACTTAATTTTTAAAAAGACGTATTATTTGTTTTATAGTATATATAGACGTATTATTTGTTTTATAGTATAAAATATTATACTATTTTATATTTACCTTAGTATTTGTATAATGCTAAGCACATTAAACATTGATTAAATAAATCAACAAGTGGTTTGAGAGATAAGAAGAAAATAAGTTGAGCTGGAAATCAATGTAGTATTTTTTAGAGAAAGTTATGTAACTGGCATTTTGGAACAACTATTACTACTTTAATAAATCAGAAGGTTTGACCTCTCCTATTTATGTACGCCTAAGGATTTATCATTTCTCATTCTTTTTGAGCCAACTGAAAGCTAAAAACTTAATTTATCAGCTATCTCCAAAAATAAAATTCAAACAATTCAAAAGGTGGATATTATCTGCCCATCTTTATACAGTATTTCACCAATATGTTGAATACGCACTACGATCATAGCTCTAAACAAGCTCCTTTATTTTTTTATCCTATTTCCTTAAGTTTATATTAACTATTATAAATTTAGAAACACAAAGACAAGTCCAAAGGCAGTTTTGCTACAGAACAGAAGCAAAAATTCTAGTACCTAGGTTCAGCAGGAAATTAATCATTCCTATTCAAAACTAAAACAAACAAAACAGCTTTTTAGATCTAATATGCTCTTCTGTTTTAGTGATTGAATGTTTCCCAGGCACCGTGTAAACATCTCAAAATAGTATTTATACCACCTAATCTTCAGACCTACTCTGACTTTCTCTTAGAGAGTCAGTTTTGCTTTTTCATTTATTTGACTTTTATAAAACTAGACCCTCACCAACTTTCTCAGCAAACAGGAATATATTCTTCCGGGTAAGATTTTATGATATATTTGCATCTTGGCCAAGTACACATGGGAATGTCTCTAACGTTAGTTTTAATAATACACAGGCTATAACAAGTCTTTTAATTTCTGTTCAAGTTGGTAATTTAACATGACAAAAATCAGAGAAGGGAAAAGTGGTAAAGAAAAACTAAACTAAACTAAAATAAGGGTATTCTCAAGTTGAGGAGTCAATGTAGAAAAGAACAGATATTACTGGATGTATGTAACCAATTCATTTCTAAGAACAACAATCAAAGCCACATTTAGTATTTTTTTAATATAAAGTAACATTTTAATTTGATAAGTTTTCAAAACTGAGGCCAATAATAAATATGCCTCTTTTTGTACTCACCAAAGTCTTCTTAACAAGGAAGTAGATTATTTAAAATATTATTTGTATATCCTTTTTTTTTTTGGCTGCACTGCACAGCATGTGAGATCTTAGTTCCCTAATCAGGGATCAAACCTTCGCCCCCTACTTTGGAAGTGCGGAGTCTTAACCACTGGACCACCAGGGAAGCCCCTATTTGTATATTTTTATAACCTCTTCATTAGCGAAGAAAGTGATGGGAAAACACAATAAAAAGTTAAATTACAAGTGAAGGATAATGTATACTACTAATAGAAAAGCCAAGAAAATATTTGGTTGTATCACAAGATTTGCTATCTCAACTAATTTCATTATAAAATAGATGTTCTGTTAATAAGGGAAAAATTAGAAAAAAGGGAAAGCTGTAATTAATTTTAAAACATTTTCTAAAATAATCCTCATCAATTGTTGATATTTAACTTCTAAAAATCCACAGAATAGAGGGACTTCCCTGGTGGTCCAGTGGTTAAGACTCCTCGCTCCCAGTGCAAGGGGTCCAGGTTCCTGGTCAGGGAACTAGATCCCACAGGCCACAACTAAGGTTTTCATGCTGCAATTAAAGATCCCACGTGCCATCAACTAAAGATCCTGCACGCGGCAACAAAGATCCCACATGCTGCAGCTAAGACCCGGCGCAGCCAAATAAATAAATAAATATTTTAAAAAAAATAGCTGCTCTGCTTGTCCAAAACCACTAATAAAAATAAAGATACACAGAATAGAATAAAAGTTATTCTTCTGTATTATAAGAAACCAACCCCTGTTTATTTTTGTAAGACAGCTAACCATACATGTTCCTTGTCTTCTCATTTAAAAGACTTTTCTCCCCAAAGCTCAAGAAGACTTCAATGTGTGAGCCTTCTTTCTTAGTTTAATAAGAGGTTATTTCACCATCAATCTCACTTGGGAAACTACAAGTACGAACACTTTATACTGTGTTACATCTTCTAAAATTCTGGAGTAATTTTGTAATTAAATTACACTTCAAGAATTATACTTCTGGATTTTACCCTCCAAGTATCAACCATCCTCCCAAACTCCCCCATCCCCCAGATGGCTGAAGCACAATTCTAAGGCCAATTTAGTATTAATGAAAATATTTTATCAGATTACTTCCTAAAAACATTCCAATATTTAAGTCTTTGAGACAGCATAGCAAATCCAATTGCATTACCTCTTTATCTTTTAGTCCCAGGAGCAATACTTCTTCCATAAGCGTGAGGCGGATATCCTTAGAGTCTTCAGTGTCCTCATTGTCTTGACTTCTGTCTTGATTAGTGTCTTCCTCACTTTCCACCTTCTTTTCAGAGTTCTTCCCTCCTTCTGTACGACGGGCCCGGTGAGTTAAAGTGGTCATTCTTACCTGTCTCTGGAGGGGGTGATGAAAAAATATCTATATGTGTGCTTATGTAAATAAACATCTAGATATTCATAAATGCATACTAAAAATATATACAGGTAAGAAATATTTACAAACTTAAATAAAGAAAGGAAAGAGTAATGACCAGAAAAAATTAGGTGGATAACAATATCTTTTCCAAAGTAAAATAGGTTGAACTCCACTGGAGGCATTGACAAGAAATCAAATCATTAATTCTAAAGACCAGTAGAAAGGACCGACTTTTTTTTTCTTTTTTTGTGGTACGCGGGCCTCTCACTGTTGTGGCCTCCCCCATTGCGGAGCACAGGCTCCGGACGCACAGGCTCAGCGGCCATGGCTCACGGACCCAGCCGCTCCGCGGCATGTGGGATCTTCCCGGACCGGGGCACGAACCCGTGTCCCCTGCATCGGCAGGTGGCTCTCAACCATTGCGCCACAAGGGAAGCCCAGGACCGACTTTTAAGCCTGCTGATTTCTTGTGCATAACCTAATCACATAATCATTGTGATTCCTTTCACAAAATGGATTTTCCCCAAGTTAAATAATATGGAACAGCAAAAAATTGTGAGCATCCAGCTCCGAAGAGCATACAGTAATTTATGTGCAATTTCTATAAATATTCACCAGTTCATTATAAAACATACAAAAAAATAGTGAAAAAAATTAAGAAAAACTAAATAGAAATATATGTTCTAATATTTCCTTCCCAAACCCTAATGACTCATTTCATGCATTCACTTTGGAGATTACCAGTCTACAGAAGATCAGAAGATCATGTGTAGTAACTTTCATCTCTATCCCTAGTCTAGCCACCTTGCAAATACACAAACAGCTGACAACAAAAAGCACTGGCAAGAGAATGTTAAAAGATTAGCAGATTCTTTCTCAAGTACAAAAAAAATCAGAGCACAAGCCCTTTTATACCATGCACTATAGTTTTTTAAAAATCTACAGTCAAGAGAAATTGCACTACCATGTGTGATAAAGTTTAAAGTTAGCATACTTTAGATATATCTAAATGTCATTTTTAAGATGAAATACAATAAATATTTTAAATCAGCAATTACTGAAAATAGCTTTTTCAAGATCAAAAGAATGCATTCAAGAGACTGGATCCCATTCTATCTTCTAGTAATATCTTCCATTACCCCCAATTATGTACTGTTAAACCATTTCTCAAACATGTCCATGCCTTCCACCTCTCTCCTTTGTACAGGCTGGAGTTCTCTCCCTTTTCCCTTCCTTTCTAAATTCTACACATTCTTCAAAGTCCTATTGAGGACCCACTGTAAAGCCTTCAGTGAATCTGCTTCTCCATTACCCCTATGTCCCATAGCCAGAATAGGTCTCTCCTCAGCTGTACGTTCACACAACTTTATTTATACTTACTTCCTTTAAAGTATTTATTATAGTCTTTCTTTTGGTATGGCTGTCTCTCAACTGTAAACTTCTTGAGGGCAGGGATATTGTCTTCTTGGGTTTTTATATTCTCCATAGCAACTAGCACAATGTCTTTAACGTTGTAACTGCTCGATAAATATATACTGATTAAAATGAATACTCAGAAATGCATGTAAACGTTTAAAAAAGAAATACAAATGAAGTGACTTACAAAAGATTCTTTGTACAAGGCTATATTTCAAATAATTCTTGGCGGGAGGTGGGAAGAAGAGTGAAAGAGGAAGAGAAGCATGAAATAAATGCTTAAAGGCACTAACCCTATCTGGCACGGTGAATAGAGCTCATATCCTAACCCAATCCAAGAAACTTTAAATCTTCAGGGCAAAAAAATAATGGGGCATTTTCTTTGAAAAATTAATCGCCCTTGGACATTTACTAGTTAAAGACCCTATTTGAAAAAAAAAAACCCAAGGGCCCCAAAATTAAATAAATAAAAACCTCCCTCTCCCCACAAAATGAAAAATTTGGAGGTTTTTTTTTTTTTCGACGTTAGAAAATGTATTGATATTTCCCCCGTTGCTTACCTGACGTTATTTCCTGGGTTACGGCCAAACTCAGGCTGCAGCTTGCGCTCTATCTCAGGGGGACACCTGTCCCCACCCCCACCCCCCCACCCCCGACCGAGTAGGTGAAAAACTTCTCAGCCACGCAGAGAGAACAAACTTCCTGATCCTTCGATGGACAGAAGGAATAACACATCAGCTTCCTCAGGATCACTAAGCAACCTACCTTGGTTTCTTCATTGGACCAATCAGAAACCTCCAAGGTTGAGTTCAGCCAATCGGAGCTTACGAGAGGAGGCTCTCCCCCCGCCCGGCTACTGCGTTGCGATCCAGACAAACACCACCAAAAGGAGGCAGGTTTGGGCTCAACCTGACAGCTGGTCAATCCAATGAAGGAACCTTGGTAGAGAAAGGAAAGAGGGCTGCGCTCCCCACCCTCCATTAAACCGGCCAATCAAAGCGTTCGGTGAGCTATCACCAGCTGCCGATCTACAAAGGTTTCTGTTGGTCAACCTCAGTGTAGCAGGTGTGTTACTGTAGCAGTGTATACTGTACTGTGACAATTAGGTGAGATGGGTTGGGATCCAATAAAGCTAAGAATACATAAACATTTAAAAATTGGTTGTTTTTGACAGTTAGCTTATCCCTAACTTTCCTGTTCCAGAAAAAACCGATCTGGGTCAGTTTGTGGACGTTTACTTGGTTTACATTAAACAGAATAGGCACATTTCTACCATAGCATTCATTCTAACATTCGCTATTAGTGCTTGTTACTGGCAAGCCCACGGATAATAATATGTTTTTAGAATATGGCTGCTGAAAATGCAAGAGGCAAACAGACCAAGTTTTAAGCTTTTCTTTTCTAGAGCACAGAAAACAGTCAAGTCTGGAACCGGGTCCCAGGTTTCTCACTAAAAGCACAGTATCTTTCACTACCACTCAAAAGTTCTAGAAAGTGTGCTCAACTCTTGCAAAGTAACATCTACTGAAATGATCTCAAAATTAGTGCCTAAAAATTTTCTGCTATTTAAATAAAAATTAGAAGCCATGAAAGAGTCTAGATGCTGAACATTTTATTTATGCTGCCAAAAATGGCAGACTTTAAAATCATTTTCTCTTGTAGTAAAAAATGTTAAAAGTTAAAGCACCGATTTTTAATTGTACATTATATATTATCATGTTAATACACTATATCAAAGTACGGAAGAACATTGTTTTAATAACATGACAGACATAGCCAGTTAAATTGTATAGTTTTAACACAAGTAAAAAGTGAATTACTATCAAAATTTAATACCAAAATAAACATTATTTACTTCAAAAAATGGCTTTAGAGGACCTTAAACGTTAATATATGTTAAAAGAAAGTGTCCACCAAAATGGAAGATAGATCAATATTGAGTAGATAATTAACATAACAAATTATGACACTGGTACTTTTAATTCAAAAGTTCTCCTGAGTTTGTCTCAGATAAGATTAAGGATCACAATATGATAGTCAGCTAAGGATTAATTTTAGTGTACTAACTTCTTAAGACTACATGTAAGTTTTCAGAGGTAGGGCAAACACACCTTAAAACAGTAATATAATGTCCTTTAAATGTTGTGAAGAACTTTGCAAACATGCAGAAATAAATTTTTTTTTTTTTTTTTTTTTGCAGTGCGTGGGCCTCTCCCTGCCGTGGCCTCTCCCGTTGCGGAGCACAGGCTCCGGACGCGCAGGCTCAGCGGCCATGGCTCACGGGCCCAGCCGCTCCGCGGCATGTGGGATCCTCCAGGACCGGGGCACGAACCCGTGTCCCCTGCATCGGCAGGAGGACTCTCAACCACTGCGCCACCAGGGAAGCCCAGAAATAAATTTTTTTATGTATTTTTCTTTGGTTCACTAAGCTTTCTTCTTTTTGGCACTGACTCTTGACTAGAAGAATCAAGGTGATGAAGGACCTGTCAAAAGAAAACAACTACTAAGAATACTTTCCAGTTTAAATGTCTTTAAGTTTTGAGCTTTTTCATGGCTCTGAGGTCCTTTCCTTCCTTCCTTCTTTCCTTTCTTCTTTTAAAAAATTGACTAACATACCATTTCCTAAGATAGGATAGCTGGGTTCTCTAAAAGTAGGTAAATTTTATTATTGACATATTTATATATCCTGATGGCTGCTGAAAGTATAGCCTTACAAAGTATAAGGTTTTCATTAGGGATGTTGGAGTAGTTAGAAAGATAGATTTGACATTATGTTCTCAAAATAGTAAAATATTTTGAGGGGAATGAGGGGGGAGAGATTAAAAAATGAGCTGCAAATAGAGAAACATTCCACTTTGGCATCATGTAAGATTTAAATCATGTTTTGTTTTTGTATATGGTGCTTAGCAGTGCCTGATAGATTTTAGAAATTCATTGCACCCTTGAATGAATGGGAGGGTGAATTAGGAAAATTGCTAACAAGATTCTGAGTTATCAAACTTTTATTTTTCTGGTAAAACTCACTAATGATACAAATTGGATTATGATTTTGCAGAAAAAATCAAGGCTTAATACACTGGGGAAAAAATTAAAGAACCTAATATATCAGGTTATTCCATTCCCTTCTTAAGATAAATTGAAAACAGTATTAACCAGCTAGTATATTTTTGAGATTACCCCTTTAACACTTGATTTCTAAAAAGAATCTTAAGTTTTCAGTTATCTAATTTTAACCTACTACTAATAATAAAAATTCTGGTTGAAAAAGTATAAATATTTATCTCAGAAATGACAAATACATTATCTGATTTGGTAAAATAAGGTTCCAAATATAAGACAACTGTTACAAGATTTAGGTCAGGAAAATTTTCTTTCTTCTAAGGTACTAGGAGGAGATGCTATATTTTTAGAGAACATGTGGATTTGGTAACTTACCTTGTTTCTACTTTCTCTAGAAAGCTCAGATCAAACCTGTGGCCCAATTCTAATTCTATATAAATAAAATGGGCTGAATATTCTTGTACTCTCATTTTCTCATTCTATTCATATTTTTCCTGACATAGATCTTTTAAATTTTTATTTTATTTTTATTTATTTTTGGCTGCATTGGGTCTTTGTTGCTGCGCGTAGGCTTTCTCTAGTTGCGGTGTGCGGGCTTCTCACTGCAGTGGCTTCTCTTGTTGCAGAGCATGGGCTCTAGGCGCGCGGGCTTCAGTAGTTGTGGCACGCGGGCTCTAGAGTGCAGGCTCAGTAGTTGTGGTGCACGGACCTAGTTGGTCTGCGGCATGTGGGATCTTCCTGGACCAGGGATCAAACCTGTGTCCCCTGCATTGGCAGGCGGATTCTTAACCACTGCGCACCAGGCAAGTTCCCTGATGTTGATTTTTATTTTATAAATTCCTCCAACTATTTCAGATCATTCATGGAATAAGACAGTAAATGTTTACACGGAAAAATTAATAAACCACATAGCATATTTTATTTTAAAATCACCCCATTTTTTAGAATCAAATATATTTAAACAAGATTTAGATACCAGAGCTCTGAGGTATATCCAGGAATATAATCATATTTATCATTAAATTTAATCTATAGTAATGATATTCTGATACTTGCTATTTTATTCAGCCTATATATAAGACTTACTGTTTTCGCAGATTCAAGCTGACTTCTCTTCCGATTTTCCTTAGAAGATTTTACTTGTTGATTTCCATTAGCCTCCACAAAGACAGAATAATTACTAATTGGTTATTTCTCAAAGAACAACAAACATGCTTTTTCAACCGCAGGCAGCTATATGCGGTTTTTAAAAGAACAACTTTACTGCGATATAATTCAGATACCATACAATTCATCTATTTAAAAGTGTACAAAATTAAGTGATTTTAAGTATATTCACAGAGTTGTGCAACCATCACCACAGTCAATTTTACAGCACTTTCATCCTCCAAAAAGAAATCCTGTACCCTTATAGCTATCACTCCCCTATTCCCCCATCCTCCCGCCAGCATTAAGACTTTCTGTTTCTATACAAATCCCTATTCTGGGCTTTCATATAAAGGGAACCATATTATATATATATATATATATATATATATATATATATATATATATATATATATATATATATATATATATATATATATATATATATAGTGTGTGTGTGTGTGTGTGTGTGTGTGTGTGTGACTGGGTTCTTTCACTTAAAGAAACGTACTGGTACTTCATTCCTTTTTATGGCTGAATAATAATAGTCTACTGTATGAATACCACATTTTGGGGCTTCCCTGGTGGCGCAGTGGTTGAGAGTCCGCCTGCCAATGCAGGGGACACGGGTTCGTGCCCCGGTCTGGGAAGATCCCACATGCCACGGAGCGGCTGGGCCCGTGAGCCATGGCCACAGAGCCTGTGCGTCTGGAGCCTGTGCCCCGCAACGGGAGAGGTCACAACAGGGAGAGGCCCGTGTACAGAAAAAAAAAAAAAAAAAGAATACCACATTTTGTTTATCCATTCATCTGTTACATTTAGGTTTTTTTCCCCACCTTTTGCCTATTGTGAATAATGCTACATATGCGGTTTTTAAAATGAATATTGGATGGTGACAAATTATTAGCTGCTATAGTATTATTCTCTAAAAGTACATACTTATTTTCTGATGCTTGCAATGTCCTTTTCAATGATAACTTCCTTAGTATATATATTATTAAATATTTTCATTTCCTGCCCTTTTCTAACCATAATTCAGTCATTATTCTCAAATACAGGAGTACTTTGGTGGAGTAAAGGATACTCATCCTAAACAGAAGCTGCCTAGGAAGAACATTTTGCTGCTAGAGGTAGTAATTTTTGAAATTCTTTTATCTCTTGCTTTTCTCAGCACACTACTTTGAACGCTGCCTTCTACCAGTTCTTAACTTTCCATCGAGAATGTGGGAAAAAAGGATACCTAAAAATGGCACTATCATCAATGGTGTTCTGGTAAATGTTTAACAACCAGTTCTCTGGGAGAAAGAAATCCTGAGTTGAGGCATTTGCTGATTTCCATGCTATGAATACTCTCATCATGTCCAGTTTCAAGCTGTCAACATGATGTCACTGAATAAAGAGTTGGAAACAAATGCTCCAGCGTACCACTGTTAGAGTGTGCTATTTGTTTCCTTACATTTTACAGAATGCTTTTTCTTCACCTCTGAACCTTTGAGAGTAACTTAAGGGTCTAAATAAAATACAGATTTCTATTCAGTACAACTCATAAAACAGTCATTTTTAATGTCTTATTAACACAATAGTCCATTTACAAGATAGAACATGGGAACAGTTTGGTGTTCTAGGAAATTTCCTTGGGAGTCTGGATGATAGCATCACTTCTCAAAGGCTTTCCTGGATTCCCCTTTCTATTTTTTTAAAATAAATTTATTTATTTTTGGCTGTGTTGGGTCTTCATTGCTGCACGCGGGCTTTCTCTAGTTGGGGCAAGAGGGGGCTACTCTTCGTTGCGACACGCAGGCTTTTCATTAGGGTGGCTTCTCTTGTTGCAGAGCACGGGTTCTAGGCACGCGGGCTTCAGTAGTTGTGGCACGTAGGCTCTGTAGTTGTGGCTCGCGGGCTGTAGAGCATAGGCTCAGTAGTTGTGGTGCACGGGCTTAGCTGCTCCAGGGCATGTGGGATCTTCCTGGACCAGGGCTTGAACCTGTGTCCCCTGCATTGGCAGGCGGATTCTTAGCCACTGTGCCACCAGGGAAGTCCCTCCCCTCTCTACTGTACCTTCAGTAAAATTAACCATTCTTTCCTTTGTGCCTCTATGTAGCCTATTCAGACTGTTATTATGGCCCTGTATCACTGCTTGTTGACCTCCAATTACTACATTTTCATCTAAGAACAAGTTATACCTCCAGCACCTAGTAAAGTACCTGAAACATAGTATGTGCTTACCAAACGTTGGTCCAATAAATGAAGTATTAAAAGCAAAATAAACTCAAATATGGGGGGAAATTACAAGGTTAGAATGGAAAACAAATCTAAAGAGATGCTTTTACCATTTTATTCTGAAAGATTTTTCCACTTCTTGTTTTGCTTTGAGACACATCAAGTTCAGATGTTTTACTGACTAACTGCTCAACCTAGAAAAGAAAATAATTACACAAAACCACATAAAATAATATAATAAAAGTTTTTCGTAACAATAATGGGGGTCAAAAATTCAATCACATAAAATTTAGGGTCTTGCTATGTTGGGTTAATGAAAACCAATAATTTTGTGTTGGTTCTGTCATAAAAAGTGCAAAGGTAAAGATAGTGAAACTGACACTGTACACAATTGACCATTCACTGAATTCAGAAAGTCCCAAATTATCACTAGGCACCACTCTTCCAGAAGATAAGAACTTCAGCCCACCCCCATTGAAGAAAGGCTGCGCAAAGGAAGGCAGACAATCATCAGTCCCATTATTTTCATGTTGATTTTATCTAAATGTTATTTCAGGATTTTACTGTGTGTAGAAAACAAAATTAAACATGTTCTGCTCCAAGGCAACAAAAATGTATTATATAGTCCATTTGTAAATACAAAGGGTTGTGGAGTTAATAATTGCTTAAGATTTTATTTAGCTCTGAAATTCTGAGATTCTCTGAACAGTATTTAGGTTCATTACTAAACAAATCAACCAATAAAATACTTAAAACTTTTCAACGTATAATTCTCGAATTTTGTTAATAAGCATTCTTAATACCTAATTTTCTTCTAAAAGACCTAGAATATAAGAAAATCTGAGAAATAACTAAATAAGCATATAAGCACCTGTCTTTTGAAAAAAATAAAATTAGAAGTGAGATAGAACTGTCAAATTTATACCTGAGAATGAGAAATTGAAAGATCTGGACTTTCTTTAGACCTCATAGCTTCATCTTCTTCACAAACTACACCTGGTTCTGTTAAAAAAAAATAGTTAAAATGGTATAAAATTGAATTGGAAGTGAATTAATTTACATTTTCATTAACTCCTTACCTCCAAGTTCAGAAGATCCAGGGTTTTTTTTCTGCTCTTCCATTTTAGTTTCAATGTCAAAATCATTCTACATAATTACATGAAGGAAAAAATGGACATATTTCAAAAAGAAACTAAAACAACTGGGTAGAATATTTATGAACAAATTTGTTTTATGTGAAGGTTAAATATAACATAACACTACAATGACCTTACACTTGCTAGAAATAAAGTGGCCCTATAATTACTATAATAAGGCAACTTATTTATCCAAAGTATAAAATCCTATTTTTTTTTTTTTACTTTGCAGGGTTGCTTTAAGGCAGATGATAAAAATATACAACTTTCTCAAAAATGTATGATGGTTCTAAGAACACTTAGATCTTACTATTGTTTGAGAACACTGAATTAGACATGGTCACACAACAAGCTACTGCTTCTGTAGCTCTGGAATTTCTGTATAGATATTAGCATAAACTCTGAATATGACCCAACCCTCTTCAGGGAGTTGGGGAAGGATAAGCACAGTTATGGTATGGTAGAAATAGCAAAGGTTTAATGTCTATAATTATTATTCCTTTTGTGACATTTGTCAAAGAGCTTTAAATATTTTAAAGAACGCTTCATAAATCCCAGCCATATTTGTTTATAAGGCAAGACTGGGATTTAGGTTTTAGGAAGAAAATTCCTTATTCTTTGACTGAAATGGTTAAAAACTGAATTTTCTACTTGTAAGGATGTGGCCACAGAACCTAAATCAGAATAGTCAATCTCTATACATAAGAACTGTGGTCATAATTTAGAATAAAATGAGACAAGAGAAGACAACAAAGATGAGATTAAAGAACAATTATATTAATGATGAAAGATTTTCTGGGAGTGAGGCTATAACAAAAAAAGCTTTTTTTATACTTCAATTCATCCATGCATTCAACCAATACTGAGAATGCATTCCGTAAATCTAAGTGTTAGGGACAGGAGGATTAAAAAGATAAGACACTTTTCCTGCCTTCCAGGAACTTCCAGGCTGCTTCAGGACACTGAATTTCCAGGCCCTGAAGAAATTCAAGCATGAGCACTTAGTAGGGGTGTTGTATGGTAGAAAAGATTCCAGCATTCGTTGGGGGATTAGAGTAGTTCAGTGGTCTTCTTTTCTTTTTTTTTTGGCCGCGCCGCAGGATCTTAGCTCCCCAACCAGGGACTGAACCCAGGCCCTGGCAGTGAAAGCGCTGAGTCCTAAACACTGCAGCACTAGGGAATTCCGTGATTTTCAAATTACACTCCAGACCAAGGGGTTTCCTCAGAGTCCACCATGAGGGTAGGTGAGGTGGTGAGTGGCTCGGCCTCCAGGACCATTCCCTACTTCATTCACAGTAGTTGTGCTTTTAAATTTCTGAGAATAATGTTGTTTGCATCCAGGTAAAAAGTTTTAAAACCACAAACCTTAACCTTCTTTAAGGTCCCTTCCAAACTTGAGTTTATGATTGTAATAAATATTTATAGCTATTAAAGTCCTCAGAATTGAATCAAACATTCATTACTCTTGTTCTTCATAACTCTTTGAATATACTTACACTTATGTAATGCTCCTGTTCATCTTTGAAATCATCTTTGTCCATAAGAATTTTTTGAAGTGGTGTTCTTAATTGTTTTGGTGTTAATACAGATGAATCAATATTTTCTATTCGTTCTTTGTCAGTGGTCACTTTTACTTTGAAGGTGTGAAAAGGTGTTGGGATTTCTCCCACATTTAAGTACATAGGCTCCCCTTCAAATATCACTCCTTCACAATTACCATCCTTAAAACCAGGAGGCTGGTAACCTGGGGGTGTAACTGCAGAAAAGTAAGTATAAACTGTGCTGTTCATGAAACTGAAGAAAATACATTAATTTTTATTATTATAAAATATATGCAGATTAAAGAAATTTCAAACAGTATAGAAGAACATATAATAAAAAGTAAAAATCACTCTCCTACTATCTCCAAGTTCCTATTTTATTCCTTAAAGGTAAACTTTTTTCCCTACACTTGACTGACTATGTGACCTTGAGGAAACTACTTGTCATCCTTGATTTGGTTTCCTCATCCGTCAAGTGGGGTAAATACTAGTACCTACCTCATAGGGTCACTGTGGTATTAAAGTCTGTAAAATGCTCAGAACAGAACTGGCACAGAGTTAAGTATTCAATAAATGTTAGTTATTATTGTTGATGCTTTATGTTCTTCTAGAAGATACGATGCATGTAAAGTATATATTTTATATATTTATATAATAAATATAATATATATTTAAATTATATAATAAATACATGTATATCTCTTTAAAACACACAAATGAGGTCATACTCTTCTGTACCTAGCTGTTTTTAACATCACCTTTTTTAAAAAAATTTATTTAATTTATTTTTATTTTTGGCTGCGTTGGGTCTTCGTTGCAGTGCGTGGGCTTCTCATTGCAGTGGCTTCTCTTATTGTGGAGCACGGCACGTGGGCTTCAGTAGTTGTAGCGCATGGGCTTAGTCGCTCCGCGGCATGTGGGCCAGGGCTCAAACCCGTGTCCCCTGCATTGGCAGGCGGATTCTTAACCACTGCGCCACCAGGGAAGCCCTTTAACATCACCTTTTAATCTGTTTTTAATATTTTTTGGATAAGAATTTATCAGCACATTCTTTTAAATAGCTTGCACAGCACTACTATATAGATGCACCATAATTTATTTACTCAGTCCTCCAATAAACAACTCAAGGTTGTTTCCAGTTTGTTCCTGGTTTAACCAATACATTATGAAAATCCTCATAAACCTATAACCTTGCAAGGTTGTCTAAGTATATTCGCAAGATACTCTTCTAGCTACAGAATTTCTGGATTAAAGGGAATGTGCCAAATTTTGATACTGCCAAACTGTCCTCTTAAAATGTTACATGGCACCTATATACATTCCCTCAAGAGTATACAAAAGTACCTGCTTACTCCCACACCCTTGCCAACAATGATTTTACAAGTTTTACTGATATGATAACTGAAAAATGGTATCTCATTGCTTCACTTCCTTAGTTATGAATGAAGTTGAACTTCACATGGACATGTTCAGACCACTGGAGAAGTTGTGTATATTTTTTCAAATACTGATATTAAATATAAATTTTATAATTTCAAAAAATATATAACAATTTAGGTGCTTACAAACATTTGGGATGGAAACTGTTTCGATGACAAGAAAATATACAGATATCAACTGAAACAGGATGAACTGGAAATAGTACCTTCATCGTAGTAAAAAAGTTTCATGGTCAAACAAACATCATTAGGTAAAGGTCCCAGATTTTGCATTAGAACATAAATCTTGCGAATGAGAAGAATACTTGCTTTCTTGGTGTCAGCAGATGACATACTAGATTCACTGCTTTGGTTTTTACTGGAAGAGAATCACACATTAATTTCTTTTATAGCACCCATAGCTTCTAATAACATAACTTCACATTTTACTACTTGAGATTCTTATTCCCATTAAAGCATTAAGTTGTTAAGTTAAAAATTGTGATATAATGTGTTTTAATGCCACTATTATAAAAATTAATATCACTGTTAATATTATTATTATAAACTAATTTACATATATTAAATTAATATGCATTTTATACAAGATGTTTAAAGGAAACGAATGATGGACTTTTATTGTATTTCTTTTATTTTAATTTTTAAAAATTTATTTTATTTTATTTATTTTATTTTTGGCTGCACTGGGTCTTAATTGCTGTGCACAGGCTTTTCTCTGGTTGCAGCGAGCAGGGGGCTACTCTTCGTTGCGGTGCGTGGGCTTCTCATTGCGGTGGGTTCTCTTGTGGAACACGGGCTCTAGGCATGCAGGCTTCAGTAGTTGTGGCACGCGGGCTCAGTAGTTGTTGCCCACAGGCTCTAGAAGGCAGGCTCAGTAGTTGTGGTGCACGGGCTTAGTTGCTCCGTGGCACGTGGGATCTTCCTGGACCAGGGATCGAACCTGTGTCCCCTGCATTGTCAGGCGGATTCTTAAGCACTGCGCCACCAGGGGAGCCCTTTACTGTATTTCTAATAACTTAAGCATACAGTGGCTTTCCTACTCTTTGGCTCTGTTTCACAATCAAAACAGTATATAATTAGCCACAGAATTCTGGCTTGCAGCCACTCCAAGAATATTTTGTATCCTTGATGGTTAATTGGGGATGTTTGAGAAGTTTCAGAATTATTCCTGAAGTTTAGCTATATAGTATTAATAAGTGGTAATCTGTAATACAAAAAGAAAACTATAGAACAATACCTTATGAAGTCCATGATTGGTCCATTACTGGTGTACTTGAATTTAAACTGGTAACATTCTGAAATTGTCTTAAATAGAAAATACTGCAGTTATGAATCTGATATACAGTACTGGTGGCCAAGTAGCTATATATAGCTTTTGTATGACTCACCATTTATTTAATAATTTCTTCTGCATGTTAATCCCTATTCGTCCATTGAAACTTTCCAGTCCTAATAGTCAATTCCCAGGGTCTGGGATTCGGGGCTTCAGTGTTGGAGAGATAGTTATTCCCTCGGTCATTGCAATGTATGTTTTACATACCAGAGGGAAGGAACTCCTTAGCAGGCAGGTGAGGGAGGCAGCACATCTCTTCCTCTAACAGAATGACTAAGCACAGGGCTTCAATCCTTGGTAACCACAAGCAAGTCATTTAAGCCCACTAAGTCTCAGTTTCCCCAGCTAATAAAAGGGGCTGAAAATAGTACCTATCTCATTGGTGCCTATGAATATTTATCAAATGGGATAATTTATATAGAGCCCTTAATAAAGTATCTGGCACACTAAGCATTCAATAAATATTAGTGCATCAGCAATGTTGCTCTTTTACTGAAAGAAAAAATGTGCAACTATAAAAATCTTCAGATGTACATTTTCTGTACATTTTCTGAACAGTTAGTTTCTGAGCAATCAAATAATTCATAGCCTTTGCCCATATGATTTCGTCACCATGGGCATATATTAAGCATTAATTGTAGGCTTAATTTGTAGTATCAAAGAAAAGACATTCCTAGCTCTCTTGAAGCTCTAATACTTTTATGGCTTTCTTTATATTCCATTGCTCACTTAGGGATGGGGTTAGCTTTCTCTTTCTTTTTTAAGAATCTGCTTCTCCATTAGTGAAGGAAACACGATATTGTAACAGCTATAGTGTAATGGGTAAGCACTCAGATCATGAACTGGCCTTCTTAGGTCCAAATTCTGGTTCTGCCACTATGACCTTACACAAGAAACCTTGTGTCTAGGTTTCCTCATCTATAGAGTGGAGATGATAATGATATATTACCTCATGATGGTTATAATGAATAAATGAGATAATGCACATGAAACCCCAAAGAACAGAGCCTAGGAATAGTAAGCACTCAGTAGATCTTTCCCCTTTGTTTCTTGTCTTCTGGTTTTCCCTTTCATTTATTATAACCCTTTCTTTCTTTTAACTGTCAGATGAACAGGTAGATGTGACTGGATTGGAGTGAATATTCAAAGATTAAGGATGAGTATCTTATTTTTCTCAAACTCAAACATTTTATAATTCTAAAACAAGAATATAATTAAAAAATATTGCAAAGAACCAGAAGTCAGGAGATTTAGGTTATTTCTAGTGGTTTTACTTTGTGGCCTAGGCTCAGTCACGTAATCTCTCTTGTAGTAAGTGTATTAATCTGTTTAAATATAACAATACAAGCCCTGTCTTACCTCAAAAAAGTCTTTATGAGGTTCAAATTTTGAAAATATATGTGAAAGTGCATTGATAAAAGCACAGTTAAAAGCACTGGATATTATTATATTTTTATGTTACTTATAGATATTAGAAGCATTATGGGGGGTTTTTGGCATTATTTTTTTTTAATAACTTAAGCATACTTACCTGAGGGTCTTCTGGATTACTATATACCTATTTAAAAATAATTTACAATTTAGTAAATTGTAGAGGCTAAGTATTCAAGGAGAACTAAATTGGATGTTTAGACTAAAATATTAAATGAATTCAGTAAAACAAAATACAGAACGACCCCCTCAAAATATTAGCTACTTTTCCATTGAATAGATCAGTAGTTTGTATCAAGTGACATGATCAATACGTGGTTTTAATGTTATTTAATTAAGCAAGGCTGAATTTGACAGTCTTTAAAAAAGAATATACAATTTAAAAATACTTACAGCTAGAACAACCAACCTTAGCTGAAACAAAACAAAGAACAAAAATCTTATTTTTTTTTAATTAATTAAATTTTTATTATCATAGTTTAAATATTATATGTTTCAGGTGTACAACATAGTGACTCACAATTTTTAAAGGTTATACTCCATTTATAGTTATTATAAAATATTGGCTATATTCCCTGTGCTATACAATATATCCTTACAGCTTATTTATTTTATACATAGTAGTTTATAAAAATCTTATTTTTATTCTATGAAATATTTGTGCATGATGGACCATAAGAATTCTTTGTCCTTTTTCAACATTTATTCCTAATAAAAATAATCTTACATTAAATAGACTTCATATGATGCATGTAAAGCAATACCTCAGATATCTTTCTCTATTCCCAAAATATCTATTTCTAGTTGACTTACTGAAAGTTGAAATTCATATCGCTAACTTAAGCAAACGGGCATTACTGCCAGTTACAAGGAAAATATGTATTGTGAAATAACACATTAAATATTACCAATATGAGAACTGATTCTGAAAAGAGAAAAAGAGAGTTCAGAGCCCTGCTCATTTAGTAAAGGGAAGAGACTTTGGAGACTATAGGAAAAGAGAATCACAGGAAATCATTCACTCAAGTAATCTGCCAAAATCTGAGTCATCCTTGATTTGGATCTTTTCCTTATATTCCAGAACCAATCGTCAACAAGTCCGCTCAGTTCTGCCAGATATATCCTGAATCTTCTCATTTTTCTCCTTTGCCATCCTGGTCTAAGCCACCATTATTTTTTATCAGTACTGTAGTAATGGATTAAGTGTCATTCTCCTTAATTCCAATCTTATTCTCCTTCTACAGTACATTCTCTAAATAGCAGTTCAGAGTGATATTTCTTTTAATTTAGAATATAAATCAAATGATGTTACATTTCTACTCAAAACCTTCAAATGGCTTTTATTTACACCTAAAATAAAATCCAAACTCTTTTTTTTTTAAAGACTTTTTTTTTCTTTTTTTGATGTGGACCATTTTTAAACTCTTTATTGAATTTGTTACAATATTGTTTCTGTTTTATGTTTTGGTTTTTTGGCCCTGAGGCACGTGGGATCTTAGCTCCCTGATCAGGGATTGAACCCGTACCCGCTGCATTGGAAAGCGAAGTCTTAACCACAACCACTGGACCTCCAGGGAAGTCCCAAAATCCAAACTCTTTACCTACACAGCTCTGAATGCTCTGGCCCTGTCCATCTCCACAGGTTCATCTCCTGCTGCTCTCTTGCACTGCTCACCACACTCTAATCATTCTGGCCTTCTGTTTGTTCCTTGAACTCTCCAAACTCCCCTCCAACTCTTTGCATTTGCTGCTCTGTCAGGAATATTCTCCCAAAATCAGTGCCTAGCTGGTTTCTTCTAATTCAAGTCTCAGCTTAAATATCACCCCCTCAGAGAAGCTCCTCAGACTACCCTATCTAAAGTTACCCCATCTCTCCATTTGCCACATACTTTTTCTTAAAATGTTAATGGCAGTTAACACTATTGGATGTTATCTAATTTCCTTGTTTTATTGACTATTTTCCCATTATAGAAGGGACCCTCTTCGTCTTGTTGACCACTGTTAGCTTACCCAGCTCCTACCTAGAATACGTGCCTAGCACAGAGGAGGCACTCAATATTTAATGAATATTAAATACATTATGTCTTAATGAGGGAGGTTGGTGACCATGGATAAAATTTTATCTTTTTCATAATTTTTTTTAGAGTTGGACTTCTTTGTATATATTGATACAAACATAAGCTAAGTAACTATACAAAAAGGCTTGTCACAATTTAACCTAGACTACGTGTGAATTTATTTCTGAACTCTCATGAAGAAATAACTTATTAAATTATTAGTATAAACATGATAATAGAAGGCATGTGAAACTAATGAATAAACTATTTTAAAAGACTTTTTAATTCATTAAGTTTTTGTAAGTTAATATGTGTTATTAATACAAATGAGTGTTAACAACCAAAACTTGCCAAAATTCGTTAAGTACTAATTCTGTTTGCTTTAAATGAGTTGAAAATCAGTCTTTAAAATATTCAAATTTTCAGCTTTGGACTGGCCTATGCCCAAGTTAGTTTAAGTTAATCTTTTACTACATGTAACGGCTGTTACGTTTGTAGAATATAAACTGTAGAAAAAAAGGATAAAGAGATACCGACTTACATATTTTTTCTCTAAAGCATCATAGCATCCGGACATCCTAAAAAATAATCAAGGATTCATTTTTAGACTGAATGCACTTCCAGAAAATAGTTCTTTTAATAAGTCTCCATATTATCTCATTACTAAATAATACACGGTTTTATTATTAAAGCTTCCTTCTTATTAACTAGCTTAAAATAATAAAACAAAACAATGTGGCAGAAATATAAAATGTCAATAGTGGATGGAAGGAAAGGAAGATAGAAAATATCTGGCAGCTATTTGTGAGGAACAATAATAGGAAAGTGAAGCCTGCTCACATGGAGCATGAAATAAAGTAAAATTTTAATGCAAAAATCCAAAGACCTGCAAAAATGGTATACAGAGTTAAAGAGGGAATCACTAAAACTGGGTTAAACACTTAAAGGTATCCAAGGCACAAAAAAATGTGATTTAAGAAAAAATAATTTTCTTTCATTAGGTATTTCACTTACCACTTCAATAACTGTGTAGATCCTGGACAATCCTTCTGTTCTCTCAGAATTCTGACACACATATCTAAATGCAAAAATAATGATATAAATATAGAGCTACTTAAGATTAGCAAACAAATAGAAATTTAAATGAAGATTATTTTCTTCAGCTGTGTATTACAGGTTTATTATTAATGGTAATTAACTTCCAGATGATTGATGTTAATATAATTAAAGGAAGAAAGTTTACATGGAAACAAATAATCTTTTTATCCTTTTTATAAAATTGCATCATAATGATTAGGATGTATGTTGATGGGTAGAAAAATTTTTCCATTTTCAAAGCTATAGAAACTTAGATATAACACTTTCATGCCATTGTCATCCAAGAGTCTTAGCATATTTGCTATGGACTCTTATCCCAGTAAAATACTTGTAAAAGGCCAAGAAGTTAACAGGCCATCAGATAGAGCCCTGTAAGGAAGCAATAAGTAATATAGTGGAAAGGATGAGGTCTCTCAGTCTCAGGTTCCTTATCAGAAAAATAGGAGTAATATCTAACTCATAGGTCTGTAATGTGAACTAACAAGATATCATACATAACATGGTGCTTAACATATTGCCCACAGAGTTGGTGTACAATGTTAGGTATACATTATGTGCTAGGCAATAAGTTATTATTATAGTATAAACTGGCTCTATTTTACTTCTTTAAAATAACACAAGAACATACACTACCACTGTAGGAGGCTATAAATAGGATGTTTTTGCTATTTACTTCATCATTATAAGAATAATGTCAGGTGATATTATACTTGAGAGATTAAGGGAAATTTTTATGATTAAGTGCTTTCAAAGGTATTGAATATACTTTAAAAAAAATCACTTAGATGTCCACACAAAAACTTGTACAGGAATGTGGCATTATTTATAATAGCCAAAAAGTGGAAACAACCCAATGTTCATCAACTGATGAGTGGATAAATAAAATGTGGTATATTCATATAATGGAATATTATTTGGCCATAAAAAATGAAGTACTAATCCATGCTACAAAATGGATGAACCTTAAAAACATTATGCCAAGTGAAAGAAGCCAGTCACAAAGGACCACATATTGTATGATTCATTTATTTGAAATGGCTAGAATAGGCAAATCCATAAAGACAGAAAGCAGATCAGTGGTTGCCTAGGACTGGGAAGTGGGGGAAATGGAGAGTGACTTAATGGGTATGGGGTTTCCTTTTAAGGTGATGAAATGTTCTATAACTGACTGTGGTGAATATACCCAAAATCAATGAATTGTGCACTTTAAATGAGTGAATTATTAGATATGCAAATCATATCTCAATAAAGCTGTCATTATAAAAACAAAATCTCTAAGTCAAAAATTATCATTTTAGAGCAAGCCAAAATAAAAATAACATCTTTAAAGAAAGTCTTTAAATAAACATTGTATTACCATATAGATATCTTGTTCCATAAGCACATTCTGGGAATATTCCTCTCAAATACGTGATGCAGGATATTGAAACTGCTAGAAGCCTCTTCACTAACACTAAAGACTGCTGCTCAGTTGATATCTTACTGGGAAGTACAAACGTACTCTAAATTCAAGGGAAATTAAAACATTTTATTTAGATTTACTAAAAATACAGTCTTCCTGAACTTAAAAGTAGATCTAATTTTTTGCACAAGCATGGTACTTTCCCAAAGAATTCTTAACCATAGCAGTTAGTAATCCCCCCAAAATCAGAGTGGCTTCTAAAATGTGAGGGTGTTTGCAGGGTAGCAGCCTAAAGGTAACATGCAAAAAGTGCTTAAGAATCGTGTTAGAAATCCCTTGCACATTAACTGTCTGTAACTGCATAATACATGGATAGATAACACTGATTTTTCTCTTTAGTCACTGACTGGGTTTAACACAGGTAACTGTAATGCAAGATCTGTGAAGGGTAAACAATTTTATCTTTGTGGGGCATAAAAATTCATTTTCTAGAAGCGGACTGCTATTAGTGATAATTTCATCAAAGGAACCTAATAGCATTCATTGATACCTAATGTGAACTGAATTTGAACCAGCAATTTAATACAATGCATCAAGCATCCAATAGAATTCTCCATTAATTCAACTTAGTTTAGCAAATATCTTCATTCTTAAAACATTGAGTTTACTGATATCACTAAACCCTCAAAGAGGTGACTCTAACTTTCTAACATAAAAATAGGTGAGACTTCAAGAAACAATAAAATTAGCTAAATTAAAATATATTAAAATACAAGATCATAAAAAAAATACAAGAAATCATACCATGGAGGTTCTGTGCAATTGTGCAGTGGCCATCCTCTGATGAAGTATTTTCTTTCATTCAACCTTGTGACACAAATACAAGCTTTAACTTCAGATCTTATTTTTATCACTAATTTGGTTTACTATATGTAAAGTCAGAAAGAATTTTATGTGACTAAATGACAGGATTTTTTTTAACTTAGAATCTTCGAAAACATATTCATTTTTCTATAAAACTCTTTTGAGTAAAGTGCTAATTTTAAACCATTTGACTAGCAACCCTCACATAAAAGGGTTATTAATAAAGCTCTTTAGAGCTTCCCTGGTGGCACAGTGGTTGAGAGTCCGCCTGCCGATGCAGGGGACACGGGTTCGGGTCCCGGCCCGCGAAGATCCCACATGCCGTGGAGCGGCTGGGCCCGTGAGCCATGACCACTAAGCCTGCACGTCCGGAGCCTGTGCTCCGCAACGGGAGAGGCCGCAACAGTGAAATGCCCGCGTACTGCAAAAAAAAAAAAAGAAAGCTCTTTAAGAGACCTCTCTCGTGTGTGTGGTACGCGGGCCTCTCACCGTTGTGGCCTCTCCCGTGGGAGGTGGGAGGTGCGAGGTAACAGGAAAAGACATTAAAAAGTAAAAGAATAAAAGAAAAGGGAAAGAAAGGAAACAAAGGAAACAAAAACGAAACAAACATGTATTACGTAAGGTCTGAGGGTCCGGCGGCAGCGACCAGGAGAGAGGCACGACGTGGCATGCGCTTTGCCCGATGCGCTTGCGCCTTCCTTCTACGGTAGCCGGCAGAGGCGACTCAGTAGGCTTTTGACCTTTGGTCGGGGTCACCTTTCCCGCCAAGAGCAGCGCAAGGTGCGCTGGGAACACCAAGAGCCTGAAGGACTCCTCTCAGCCAGAAAAGCCGCACGTCAGCGGGGGAAGGTTAACAGCATGTGCGAAGAGTTCCCGATATACATAGCCGTCTTACAGTGACCAAGGTGTTCTCAACGGCCATTTAATTAGTCAAATTAATTTCTGATTGTTTTCTAACTTTTGATTTTGTTATTGGATCTACCACATACTGCATTCACGCTTTACAGTTCCTGTGTCTTCAGGAAACCAGCTGCCCTAGCAGTCTCCTACCTAGATGTTTCCACTGTGCTATGTCTGTGGGGACAGTGTTAGCTTTACTGTAATTAATGTCTCATTTAGAAGCAAAATAAAACTCAGAGCTGGTAGGTAGTTGGAGAATGTTTAGTAATACAAACTTCTTAGTTTGCAGATTGTTATACATGCAAATAAGTTGTGTTAGTAGTGTAGATATATATTAATTTCTCATAAACTTTGGTATGTCTGCATTACCAGTTAGAAAACAGCCACCCCAGATATGAAAAGATTTTCCCAGAGTCAATTAGGAGAGGAATGAAGACCAGAACCCTGTTTTCAGGGTCAAAAATAGTGAAAATCCCCTGGTCTATTTATTTTGCTTCATATTTCCCTTACACTTAAAGTTTTGTAAATAATTAAACAGAAACCTCAATTAAATAGAGTTGGGAGATCAGAATGGGGAGTTCTCATGCCCTGAGAGGGAGCAGAGTCCAATAGGAAGGACTCCAAAGAGTACATCCCAGGAATTCTGCTGCCAGTGTCCTTGTCCCCATGGTGAGCCACAGCCACCCTCTGCCTCTGCAGGACAACCCCCAACACTAGCAGGTAGGTATGGTTCAGTCTCCTATGGGGTCACTGCTCCTTCCCTCTGGGTCCTGATGCACACACTACTTTGTGTGTGCCCTCCAAGAGTGGAGTCTCTGTTTCCCCCAGTCTTGTCCAAGTCCTGCAGTCAAATCCCACTAGGCTTCAAAGTCTGATTCTTTAGGAATTCCTCCTCCCATTGCCGGACCCCCAGGTTGGGAAGCCTGACGTGGGGCTCAGAACCTTCACTCCAGTGGGTGGACTTCTGTGGTATAATTGTTCTCCAGCTAGTGAGTCACCCACCCAGTGGTTATGGGATTTGATTTTATTGTGATTGCGTCCCTCCTACCGTTTCATTGTGGCTTCTCCTTTGTCTTTGGATGTGGGGATCTTTTTTGGTGAGTTCCAGTGTCTTCCTGTGGATGACTGTTCAGCAGTTAATTGTGATTCTGGTGTTCTCGCAAGAGGGAGTCTCATATGTTTGTTTGTTTTTTTTAATTTAATTTTATTTATACAGCAGGTTTTTTTAAATTTTAATTTTATTTATTTTTTTTGTACAGCAGGTCCCTATTTGTCATCAATTTTATACACATCAGTGTATACATGTCAATCCCAATCTCCCAATTTATCACACCCCCACCCCCACGCCCCACGGCTTTCCCCCCTTGGAGTCCATACATTTGTTCTCTACATCTGTGTCTCAATTTCTGCCCTGCAAACCGGTTATCTGTACCATTTTTCTAGGTTCCACATATATGTGTTAATATATATTTGTTTTTCTTTTTCTGATTTACTTCACTCTGCATGACAGTCTCTACAAATGACCCAATTTCATTCCTTTTTATGGCTGAGTAATATTCTATTGTATATATGTACCACATCTTCTTTATCCATTCGTCTGTTGATGGGCATTTATGTTGCTTCCATGACCTGGCTATTGTAAATAGTGCTGCAATGAACATTGGGGTGCATGTGTCTTTTTGAATTATGGTTTTCTCTGGGCATATGCCCAGTAGTGGGATTGCTGGGTCACATGGTAGTTCTGTTTTTAGTTTTTTAAGGGACCTCCATACTGTTCTCCACAGTGGCTGTATCAATTTACATTCCCACCAACAGTGCAAGAGGGTTCCCTTTTCTCCACACCCTCTCCAGCATTTGTTGTTTGTAGATTTTCTGATGATGCCCATTCTAACTGGTGTGAGGTGATACCTCATTTAGTTCTGATTTGCATTTCTCTAATAATTACTGATGTTGAGCAGTTTTTCATGTGCTTACTGGACATCTGTATGTCTTCTTTGGAGAAATGTCTATTTAACTCTTCTGCCCATTTTTGGACTGGGTTGTCTGTTTTTTTAATATTGAGCTGCACGAACTGTTTATATATTTTGGAGATTAATCCTTTGTTTATTCGTTTGCAAATATTTTCTCCCATTCTGAGGGTTGTCTTTTCCTCTTGTTTGTAGTTTCCTTTGCTTTGCAAAAGCTTTTAAGTTTCATTAGGTCCCATTTGTTTATTTTTGTTTTTATTTCCATTATTCTAGGAGGTGGATCAAAAAAGATCTTGCTGTGATTTATGTCAAAGAGTGTTCTTCCTATGTTTTCCTCTAAGAGTTTTATAGTGTCTGGTCTTACATTTACATCTTAATCCATTTTGAGTTTATTTTTGTGTATGGTGTTAGGGAGTGTCCTAATTTCATTCTTTTACATGTAGCTGTCCAGTTTCCCCAGCACCACTTATTGAAGAGACTGTCTTTTCTCCATTGTATATCCTTGCCTCCTTTGTCATAGATTAGTTGACCATAGGTGCATGGGTTTATCTCTGGGCTTTCTATCCTGTTCCATTGATCTATATTTCTGTTTTTGTGCCAGTACCATATTACCTTGGTTACTGTAGCTTTGTAGTATAGTCTGAAGTCAGGGAGTCTGATTCCTCCAGCTCCTTTTTTTTCCCTCGAGACTGCTTTGGCTATTCGGGGTCTGAATAGCCCCAAAGAGTCGTATATATTTTAATGGCATTGTCCAGTGGACTCCTAGTTCTGGAATGTTTAAGTCCTCTTGTTTCTTTACCTTTTTTTTTATCCAGTTAAAAGTTTTGTCAACTTCTATGGTGTCTCCCAGACTTGCTCTTTGTTTTTGATTTGTTTGTAATTTTTTTCCTTTATTCACAGTTACAAATTTTGTCCAGAGTTTTAGCACCACACATATACTTGCTGTAGTACCTTCAAGCTAGTATTCTTTTTATTTTCTTCAAATCATCCTATATACAGTTTCCAGAGTAAGACTTTTTTTAATTTCTTTTTTGATTTAACATTTTTATTTTTATTTTTTGTGTAAACTATTTTATTTTTAAAAAAAGGCTTTTTATTTCTGTAAGTTTGAAATTACTTATGGCTAAAAATTTCTCCTTATATTACACATACAATAAAGATTTTTGTTAAATATTTCATTATTCTACTTAATAGTTCAGAGGTTCTTCACCTGGGATCCATGGATTCCTAAAGGATCCATGGATAGAATTCATAAAATCTGTGGATTTTTATGGGGAAAACAATAACATCTTTATTTTCATCAACCTCTAACTGAAAGCATTTCCTTCAATTCTGAACATAGTTCATAAAACACAGTAATATTAGCAATACTTGTAATTCTATCACCCAAAGAAAACTCAGATATTTTTGTATCACATTACAGTTTTTTCAGGTATCTTCAAATATCATTTATACTTGTCACTCTTTTAAATTTAAGATAGTTATTAACTCTTGTTATTTAATGCATTTTTAAAGAAGCATGTTTATGGTGAACTTCCTAGGATCCTTCTCAGTGATGTAAGTTGCTGAGCCAAGTGTTATTTTAGCCATGGTTGTGCCTCCGGTTTATGTAAAACACACACACGTCACTTAACCCTGTTTGTATGAAATGTCTATATCTTGAGTATATCAAGAAAAATCAAGGTGAAACCATTCTTGAAAGAAAAAAGAAACATGTTTATTACTATAGCACAAAGTTATATTTAAAATTTTTAATAACTGTATTTCAATATAATCAGCATCCTTTGTAATTCTATGTATTTTATTTTATGGACTTAAAAACATTATTCTGAGAAGGTGTCCATAGGCTTAATGAGACTGACAAAGGTTAAGAACCTATGTTTTTGTTCCATTTACAGTGCTTGAAAAATTGTGGGCAAAATAAAAATTAAAGAATAATCAACTAAACACTTTTAATTTTAATTTTATTTATTTATTTTGTCTGCATTGGGTCTTCGCTGCGGTGCACGGGCTTTCTCTAGTTGTGGCTAGTGGGGGCTACTCTTCGTTGTGGTGTGTGGGCTTCTCATTGCAGTGGCTTCTCTTGTTGCGGGGCATGGGCTGTAGGTGCACGAGCTTCAGTAGTTGCGGCACGTGGCCTCAGTAGTTGTGGCACACAGGCTTGGTTGCTCTGCGGCATGTGGGATCTTCCCAGACCAGGGATTGAACCTGTGTGCTCTGCGTTGGCAGGCAGATTCTAAACCACTGTGCCACCAGGGAAGTCCAACTAAATACTTTTTAACTACAATATTTCTCTACACTTTTGATAATATTCATATATTATTACCATGTTTTTATAGTGAGCAATTCTTGTTCTTTAAAATGTACTTTGTGGAAAGGGAACCAAAGATAGTAAAATTAGTTTAAGTTCAGTTTAATATATATTAATGACATCATCCCATACATTCTTCATGTCATAGACATGAACTTATAAAATTTAAAATTCCTGCTACCTCTTCAGAACCTGTCTACTAATCTAGAGCAGCAATCTAATTACTCATAAAAATGTGAGTAATGGAATATTTTTAAAGAAATGCAGTTTGGTTATTTTTTCAGGATGACTAATAATTTGTCCCCAAAAGATACTGGCCCATTGCTAATGATTAGGTAAAAATAATTTGAATTAGTATAATTACTGTTGATCATTAAAATAATTATTACAAAACGCTTGAAAATAGATTGTCTCTTTAGCATGTGTCTACTTTGACATTATTTATTTAAAAACATTTACTGAATCCTTTTATGTGAAAAGATACAATCTCAGGACATGAAGAACCTAATAGTTTCTTCCATTAAACTTGCCATAGTGCGCAGTGGTTAAGAATCCACCTGCCAATGCAGGGGACATGGGTTCAAGCCCTGGGATGGGAAGATCCCACGTGCCACGGAGCAACTAAGCCCGTGTGCCACAACTACTGAGCCTATGTGCCTACAGCCCATGCTCCGCAACAAAGAGAAGCCACCGCAATGGGAAGCCCACGCACCGCAATGAAGAGTAGCCCCCGCTTGCCTAAACTAGAGAAAGCCCGCGTGCAGCAACGAAGACCCAATGCAGTCAAAAATAAATAAATAAATGTATTTTTTTTTAAAAGTTGCCATAGCATGTGATGTATCGCATTGATTGATTTGTGTATATTGAAGAATCCTTGCATCCCTGGGATAAATCTCACTTGATCATGGTATATGATCCTTTTAATGTGTTCTTGGATTCTGTTTGCTAGTATTTTGTTCAGGATTTTTGCATCTGTGTTCATCAGTTATACTGGTCTATAATTTTCTTTTTTTGTGACGTCTTTTTCTGGTTTTGGTATCAGGGTGATGGTGGCTTTGTAGAATGACTTTGGGAGTGTTTCTCCCTCTGCAATTTTTTGGAAGAGTTTGAGAAGGATCAGTGTTAGCTCTTCTCTAAATGTTTGGTAGAATTCGCCTGTGAAGCCATCTGGTCCTGGAATTTTGTTTGTTGGAAGATTTTTAATCACAGTTTCAATTTCGTTACTTGTGATAGGTCTGTTTATATATATATATATTTTAAGATATATATATATTTTTAATGCTTTTCTATTTTTAAAAAATTTCTTTTATTTATTTATTTGGCTGCATCGGCTCTTTGTTGTTGCGCGCAGACCCTCCCCAGTTGTGGCGAGCGGGGGCCATTCCTCCCTGCGGTGGGTGGGCCCCCCATTGCAGTGGCCTCCCCCTTTGTGGAGCACAGGCTCCAGGCACATGGGCCTCAGTAGTTGTGTCATGCAGGCTCAGTAGTTGTGGTGCACAGGCCTAGCTGCTCCGCGGCATGTGGGATCTTCCCGGACCAGGGCTCAAACCTGTGTCCCCTGCATTAGCAGGCGGACTCTTAACTACTGCACCACCAGGGAAGCCCTGTTTATATTTTCTAATTTTTCCTGGTTCAGTCTTGGAAAACTGTACCTTTCCGAGAATTTGTCCATTTCTTCATGGTTGTCCATTTTATTGGCATATAGTTGTTTGTAGTAGTCTCTTATAATCCTTCGTATTTCTGCAGTGTCAGCTGTGATTTCTTTTCTTTTTTTTTTTGCGGGGAGAGGGGTACACGGGCCTCTCACTGTTGTGGCCTCTCCCGTTGCAGAGCACAGGCTCCGGACACGCAGGCTCAGCGGCCATGGCTCACGGGCCTAGCCGCTCCGCGGCATGTGGGATCTTCCTGGACTGGGACATGAACCCATGTCCCCTGCATTGGCAGGTGGACTCTCACTGCGCCACCAGGGAAGACCCTATCCTTGCTGCTTTTAATATTTTTTTTCAATTTAATTTTTATTAGTTTGATTAATGTGTGTCTTGGTGTGTTTTTCCTAGGGTTTATCCTGTATGGGATTCTCTGTGCTTCCTGGACTTGGGTAACTATTTCCTTTCCCAGGTTAGGGAAGTTTTTGCCTATAATCTCTGGAAATATTTTTCAGACCCTTTCTTTTTCTCTTCTTCTTCTGGGACCTCTATAATTCGAATGTTGGTGCGTTTAGTATTGTCCCAGAGGTCTCTGAGATTGTCTTCAATTCTTTTCATTATTTTTTCTTTATTTTGCTCCTCAGCAGTTATTTCCTCCATTTTGTCTTTCAGCTCACTTATTCATTCTTCTGCCTCAGTTATTCTATTATTGATTCCTTCTAGTGTATTTTTTGTTTCAGTTATTGTGTTGTTCATCTCAGTTTGTTTGTTCTTTAGTTCTTCTAGATGTTTGTTAAACATCTCTTGTATTTTCTCAATCTGTGCCTCCATTTTATTTCCGAGATTCTGGGTCATCTTTACTATCATTACTCTGAATTCTTTTTCAGGTAGATTGCCTATTTCCTCTTCATTTATTTGGTCTTGTAGGTTTTTACCTTGCTCCTTCATCTGTAACATATATTTTTTTTTGCTCTCTCATTTTTCTTTCTTTCTTTTTTTTTTCTTTTATGAGTGGGATTGTGTTCCTTTCTTCCTGGTTGTTTGGCCTGAGGCTTCCAACATTGGAGTTTGTAAGCTGTTGGGTAGAGCTGGGTCTTGGTGCTGAGGTGAGGACCTCCATGAGACCTCACTCTGATGAATAGTCCCTGGGATCTGAAGTTCTCTGTTAGTCCAGTGTTTCGGACACAGAGCTCCCACCACAGGAGCTTCGGCCCCACCCCCAGCTCATGAACCAAGATCCTGCAAGCCATGTGGGACAGCAAAAAAAAAAAAAAGAGAACAGTACCAAAGTAAAAAATAAAATTAGACTAGGAAACTAACAGATATGTTAGAAACAATATAAAAATAAAAATATAGATGAATCAAAAACCAGAAGGTAAAACAGTACCACAATAGTAAAAAAGAGGAGGAGGGGAAAAAAAAAAAGGTGGGGGGAAGGCTTGGCTCTGGAGGGCAGGGCCTAAGCAAGGGTGAGGTTTGGGTGGTGGGTGGGGCCTATGCTTGGGATCCACAAGGCTGGAAAAGGCGCTGGGGGCTGTGGGGGATAGGGCATAGGCTCAACAGGAACAGAAGGGGCCCAGGTATACCCCCCACCCCTGGTCTCAGAGGGTGGAGGAACCTCACCTGGGAGCCCAGCAGCCTTCCTGGGCTCGAGTGGGCGGGGCAAACACCATCTACTCCTCTCCTGCTCCTCCCAAAGGGCCCCTTCTGCCTGCCTCTCCTGATCTCCTCAGCCTCCCTCTTATGCCCCCAGGACCCATGCGGCCTGGAGGAGGCTGTGGAGGGAAGACCGATATCACTCATGAATATAGATGCAAAAATCCTCAACAAAATACTAACAAACAGAATCCAACAACACATTAAAAGGATCATACACCATGATCAAGTGGGATTTATCCCAGGGATGCAAGGATTCTTCAATATATGCAAATCAATCAATATGATACACCACACTAACAAATTAAGGAATAGAAACCATATGATCATCTCAATAGAGGCAGAAAAAGCTTGTGACAAAATTCAACACGCATTTATGATAAAAACTCTCCAGAAAATGGGCATAGAGGGAACCTACCTCAACATAATAAAGGCCATATATGACAAACCCACAGCAAGCATCATACTCAATGGTGAAAAACTGAAAGCATTTCCACTAAGATCAGGAACAAGACAAGGATGTCCACTCTCGCCACTCTTATTCAGCAGAGTTTTGGAAGTCCTAGCCACGGCAATCAGAAAAGAAAAAGAAATAAAAGGAATACAAATTGGAAAAGAAATAGAACTGTCACTGGTTGCAGATGACATGCTACTATACGTAGAAAATCCTAAAGATGCCACCAGAAAACTACTAGAGCTAATCAATGAATTTGGTAAGGTTTCATGATACGAAATTAATGCACAGAAATCTCTTGTATTCCTATACACTAATGATGAAAAATCTGAAAGAGAAATTAAGGAAACAATCCCATTTACCATCGCAACAAAAAGAATAAAATACCTAGGAATAAACCCACCTAAGGAAGTGAAAGACTTGTTCTCAGAAAACTATAAAACACTGATGAAAGAAATCAAAGATGACCTAAACGGATGGAGAAATATACCATGTTCTTGGATTGGAAGAGTCAGTATTGTGAAAATGACTATACTACCCAATGCAATCCCTATCAAACCATGGCATGCTTCACAGAATTCTTTAGTATTCTTCATAGAATTAGAACAAAAAATTTTACAATTCGTATGGAAACACAAAAGACCCCGAATAGCCAAAGCAATCTTGAGAAAGAAAAACAGAATTGGAGGAATCAGGCTCCCCAACTTCAAACTAGACCACAAAGCTACAGTAATCAAGACAGTATGGTACTGGTACAGAAACAGAAATATAGATCAATGGTACAGGATAGAATGTCCAGAGATAAACCCATGCACATATGGTCACCTAATTTATGACAAAGGAGGCATGAACACACAATGGAGAAAAGATAGCCTCTTCAATAAGTGGTGCTGGGAAAACGGGACAGCTACATGTAAAAGAATGAAATTAGAACACTTCCTAACACCATACACAAAAATAAACTCAAAATGGATTAAAGGCCTAAATGTAAGACTGGACACTATAAAACTTAGAGGAAAACACAGAAAAAACACTCTTTGACATAAATCACAGCAAGATCTTTTTTGACCCACCTCCTAGAGTAATGGAAATAAAAACAAAAAATAAACGAATGGGACCTCATGAAACTTAAAAGCTTTTGCACAGCAAAGGAAACCATAAACAAGACAAAAGACAACCCTCAGAATGGGAGAAAATATTTGCAAATGAAACAACAGACAAAGGATTAATCTCCAAAATATACAAACAGCTCATGGAGCTCAATATCAAAAAAACAAACAATCCAATTAAAAAATGGGTGGAAGTCCTAAATAGACATTTCACCAAGGAAGACATACAGATGGCCAAGAGGCACATGAAAAGATGCTCAGCATCACTAATTATTAGAGAAATGCAATTCAAACCTGCAATGAGGTATCACCTCACGCCGGTCAGATGGCCATTATAAAAAAATCTAGAAACAATAAATGCTGGAAAGCGTGTGGTGAAAAGGGAATCCTCCTGCACTGTTTGTGAGAATGTAAATTGATACAACCGCTATGGAAAACAGTATGGAGCTTCCTTTAAAAACTAAAAATAGAACTACCATATGACCCAGCAATCCCACTACTGGGCATATACCCAGAGAAAACCATAATTCAAAAAGAGACATGCACCCCGATGTTCATTGCAGCACTATTTACAATAGCCAGGACATGGAACTAACCTAAATGTCCATCAACAGATGAATGGATAAAGAAGATGTGGCGCATATATACAATGGAATATTACTCAGCCATAAAAAGAAATGAAATTGAGTTATTTGTAGTGAGGTGGATGGACCTAGAGTCTGTCATACAGAGTGAAGTAAGTCAGAAAGAGAAAAACAAATACCATATGCTAATGCATATATATGGAATATAAAAAAAAAAGGTACTGATGAACCTAGTTGCAGGGCAGGAATAAAGATGTAGACATTGATAATGGACTTGAGGACACGGGGTGGGAGGGGGAAGCTGGGGCGAAGTGAGAGTAGCATTGACATATATGCACTACCAAATGTAAAATAGTTAGCTAGTGGGAAGAAGCAGCATAGCACAGGGAAATCAGCTCAGTGCTTTGCAATGTCCTAGAGGAGTGGGATAGGGAGGGTGGGAGGGAGGTTCAAGAGAGTGGGAATATGGGGACATATGTATGCATATGGCTGATTCATTTTGGTGTACAACAGAAACTAACAGTATTGTGAAGCAATTATACTCCGTTAAAGATCTATTAAAAGAAAAAAAGTTGTCATAGCATATCACCAGCATACTACAATTTATATTCTCATGATAGATTATAATAGTTACCTACGAATAAGAAAAGAATGGTATGTGGTTGATCTTGGGTGGCCTCGGCCTGCAGCAGCTTGATGCAGGGTTTTGGTTCCAGGCCTGTGATTGAGGTCCGGTCTCGGCGGTGAGAGCACCGAATCCTAGGCACTAGATCAGTGGTCAGTGAAAGGCCCGGGCCCTGCGCCGTTGCAGAAAAGGAATTCCCACAAAGATGGAAAGTAGTGAAACAAGTATTTATTTGCAGAAAAAAGTGCAGTACGTGTGGATAGACACACGAGCGGGCTCAGAAAGAGTCGTGCCCTGGTGGCAGTTTAAATCACTTATATGGGGCATTTTTTCCAGGTTTCCTTAGGCCAATCATTTTGATTTGCCTGATTCAAAGTCTGAATTTGGTATAGCTCAGGATTTTCCCATGTGTGCATGCACATCTCTTAGCCAAGATGGATTCTACCGAAGAGGCCTATGGGTAGATTTGGCCACTTGGCATCACTCTCCTTTTGACCTCCAAGGAGCCTTTCTGCGCATGTGTAGTGGGGGGGGGTCTCCTGACTTCAGGAATGAGAAATATGTGGTCTCTTATCTTCTATCTGGGCAGGGCCCAGACTCCTCTCTCAATTGTCCTGTTATTCCCATGTCGGAGTATCAGTCCACAAGGAAAGAACTCAAACTATTTGCCCTGGGGGCCCATCTGTCTCCTGCCTCATGGTAATGATACAAAGTTGAAAAGGCAGTTATTTATTAAGCATCTATATGCCATCGAGGTTCAGCAGGATATCATGGGACTTAAAAGGACAAATAAAATAAGACAATGAAAAACATGACAGATTATCTCAGGTTGACCAATTTTCATACAGTTATATCTATAGTACATTATTAATTTACTTAGCAAACTTTTCCCCAAGATCTGCAAAGTTAAAAAAGTAGATGAATCAAACTATATTTTCTGTTAGTACAGTAAATATACATTGATCATGACACACATTTCTACTGGTTACAGCAGGTAAAATTAAATTGTGAGAAAGTGTTTCTTCTTTCTCGAATTGTTATAAAACAAAGAGGTCCTCTAGATTTCCGGGTAAGAGGGATAACTAGCAATCCCACAGTGATTTCCACTATTTCTTGCCATCCGTATATATCCTTGGTCACCAAAGTTGAGGCCCCAGCTTTAGAAAAAGAAGTAACACAAAATTACAAATGAATATAATCAAATCACATTATCAACTTTTTATCTCTTAGATTGCTTTTCTCCTAAAGAGATTATATATGAAAAGCTGTAAAACAAAGTTAGAACAAAATAATATAATAATTTCCCCAGGGCTTTTAGGCAATTTTCAGAGGATGGTTTGGTAGGTTTTAATGCTATATTAATGAATAGATTTAATACCTAAGGAAAACAATATAAGCTCCATCCTAAACCTTTAAATCCTCCTACTTCTGCAGGGAAAGAGTTTTATTATCCTTTCCAAGACCCCATCTTTAAGTGTTTTTGCATAATAGGATCATAGGTGATGATTCCCTGTCAAACTTCAATTTCTTTAGAGAGTGTCAATTAAGAAAGATTTTTGAGAGACCACTATGGAAAAGGCGCAGGGCAGGGGATTCTCAAAAAGAGAGCTCTCAAACACCTTTTTTTTTTTTTTTTTTTTTTTGCGGTACGCGGGCCTCTCCCTGTTGTGGCCTCTCCCATTGTGGAGCACAGGCTCCGGACGCGCAAGCTCAGCGGCCGGGCCCAGCCGCTCTGCAGCATGTGGGATCTTCCCCGACGAGGGCACGAACCCATGTCCCCTGCATCTGCAGGCGGATTCTCAACCACTGCGCCACCAGGGAAGCCCTCAAACACCTTTTTGACCTGGAAGTGGAGCTGAGATAAGGTAAGACTTGCTCATAGTTAAAGCTGTAAAAAATGGAATATGCTACCTTGGGAAAAGATGAGCTCCGTGGCACTGGAAGTGTTCAATTAGAGATGTACATAATTTGTCAGAGATGTTGCAGGGGGAATTCATGGGTCAGATAAGGGTTAGAGGAGATCAGTGGTTCCTCACTTTTTCATTTCATGGACTTTGAGAATTTCAAAAAATTTTGCAGATTGACATAAAGTTACCAGTTTTTAAGTTAGCAAGTACAGACATTAAAAAAACCAAAACCCTTTATTATCACCATCAAATTGTAAAAGAAAGGACATGTTAACACCAAAAACAAAACTTAAGAGGACATAACCTCTAATTTAAGTATAGTCCTTTGAGACAAATAAATTTAGATTTATGAAAGATTTACCAAAATATTCTTTTTTCTCCCTTTTTCACATACTAGTGAAAAAATTGACAAAATTCTTGTAAGAGAAATGACTTGTGAAGTTTTTTATGATTCTGAGATTTTATAATTGTAGGTGTACAAATAATTATAATATGAGGCAGAATTCATATTCTGTATGAATTGTGCTATAACTAGTATACAAATAAAAGCATGAAATACTGTGTTGGTATTTGGAGAGCAACAGGAAATTTAGTTGAAGGGAAAACAACATCTTTAGGGGAGTAGTGTGAAAAGAAGATAGAAAGTTGGTTTGGGGCCGTATTGTGCGGAGCTTAGAACAGCAGACTGAGGAACTTGTTTAAGTCCATAGGCAGAGGGAAGCCATTGCAAACTTTTGCTCAGGACTCAAAGGAAGGTTGTGTTTTTGCATGCAGTGGAGAAACTAAGAAATGCTGGACTATTGGAAGAAGACAAGTGGCATAATTTAAAATAACTGTGCTTCAATAGGCCTTAAATGTTCTATGTATCAGCCATTCACTGGACTCTTCTGGTCTTATTTGTCTCTCTCTTGTACCATTTAACACAGTTGTCTACTCTCACCTCACTTCTCTCTTGGCTTTAAGATACTACTGTGTCCTGATTTTCTCTTCTCTCTATGGTCACTCTTTCTTAAACTCTCTTATGGGCTCCCTTCTTTTTCTTTTTTTGGCCGCACCAAGCGTCTTATGGGATTGACCAGCAATTGAACCAGGGCCCTCAGCAGTGAAAGTGCCAAGTCCTAACCACTGGACCTCCAGGGAATTCCCTGGGCTCCTTTTTTTGATTCCTTTCATTTATTGCCACTCCCCTGCTCAAAATCCTTTAATGCCTCACCAACACCTTGAGAATCAAATCCAAACTCCGCTGTCACCTCTCATCAATGGATGTGCAGTGCTTTTTTAGTATCCAGTTTGATAAGCAAAAGCAATAATAAATTCTGGCTAAGCTATTATTATTAATATCAATAGCCACCACTTATTGAGCACTTACTCTGTGCTAAGCAGCTTAACATATATTATCTCATTTAATCATCATCCTGTGAGGTAGGCATTATCTTCTTTTTACTAAAGAGAAAAACTGGCAGAGGTAAAGTGGCTTGCCCAAAGTCACACAGATGGTTAATTGTGAATCAAGGGTTCAAATCTAGGGTTGTTTTATTCCAAAGCCTACTCTAACTTTTATACTCTCTTCCTGTGAGAGAGGTAGTATGGGGAATGAAATTCAAACTAGAACATCCAGGATCTTATATAATTAGTATATTGCTATATCTTACTATATAGTTATTTCACTGACTAAAAACAAGGTAAAAAATTTTAGATAAGCTGAGTTTAGACTTAAGTTCTGGTAATGAAAGTTGAATTGAGGCTCTTAGGAGTAGTAATATGAACTCAGTCAGTGAGAGCTAGGAGTCCTAGATCCCACTCAGTATCTGGACAAGATCAACTGTCCCAAACTTTGTAGATCCCAGACTTCTTTTTTGGCGGAGTACTGCTAACCCTCCTTTTAAAAATACAGCTGATTAAAAATCTCAAGCTAAAAAAATATTTGAGGACAAATTCTTGTCTTCAGAACTGTTCAAGGTCAGTTCCAAATGCTCATTCCAGTCCTTACCAAGTTGTTTATTTTTATCAACTCTATAGCCCTTTCACTCAAACTGTTCAATTCTGGGCAAGTTTCTTAACTCTCTCAGTATCAGGAGTTTCCTATTCTGTGTTATGGGGATAAAATGCTATCTCATAGATTACCTTAAAAATTAAATGAGAAAATGTATTTAAAGTGCTTGCACACACACACACAAAAAAATAAAGTGCTTGCACAGTGTCTGTAGTAAATGCTCAACAAGTAGAGGTAGCTATTTTTGTTCTTATCCGAGTATAAGTCCATCTGATTTGACTCAAGTAGAGTCCATCCCCTTTAAAAGTATGTAGTGTTTTTCTAGGGTGACCAACAGTTCCACTTTCCCTAGGATTGTCCTGGTTTTAAAAATAAAGTCCTATGGCCTGGGAAACCCCTTAGTCAGTGACAAAGTAAGACGGTTTGTCCCCCTACCTTCTCCCTGCATATTATAGACTACTAACTTATTAGATATTCCTTCTAAAATATATGCCAATTTCCTTTGTAATAAATTGCAGCCTTGAACTTCTTAGGCTGTGCCAGACACTATTCTAGGCGTTAGGATTATGGAAGTAAACAAGGTAGACAAAGTCTTTTTGAAGCCTATGCATTCTATATGGGAAACATATAATAAACAAAGAAATACGTAATATGATATGATATGATATGATAAGTACTATAAAGAAAAATAAAGAGTAAGGGATACAGAGTGTTGGGAATCCGGGCTACATTTTAAAAAATTTTTTTATTTATTTTATTTTATTTTATTATTTGGCCAATGCCGTGTGGCTTGCAGGATCTTAGTTCCCCAACCAGGGATCGAACCAGGGCCCAGCAGTGAAAGCGCAGAGTTCAAACCACTGGACCGCCAGGGAAGTCCCCAGGGCTACATTTTAGATGATGTAGTCAGGGGATGCTTATCTGAGGAAATACTTGAGCAAAGACCTAAGTAAACTGAAGATGCAAAAATCTGAGAAAAGAGTTGGGAATCAGCTTGGTGTGTCTGGGAAACAACAACAAGGCTAGTGTACCTAGATATCAGTGAGAGAGGGGAAAGCAATTGGAGAGGTGGTTGGAGAGGCAGGCTGAAACCAGATAATGTCCCACTTTTAACACATGTGGGTCTTATTCTGAGTGTGAAGGAAAGCCATTAGAGGGTTTGGAGTAGGAGAGTAATAACATCTGCTTTCTGATTTAAAAAAGCTCATTCTGGCTACAGTGTAGAGGATTGACTACAGGCAAACAAGAGGGAAAGTGATTATCAGTTGGGAGATATACTGCAATAGACAAAGAGAGATGGACAGTGGCCTGAACTAGAGTGGTAACAGTAGAGATACTGAGAAGTGATAAGGTTTGGGATAATTTAATGATGGTAGAAATGACAGGATTTGCTGATGGTTTAGATGTAGGGTATCATATGAAGAAAGAAGAGATGGCTCCAATGTTTTTTGGCCTGGGGTAAGTGCTGTTGGCATTTACTAAGATGGGGAAAATTGGGGCAGTAGCAGGGAGTCAAGAGTTCTATTTTGAACATGTTAAGTTAAAGAGACCTATAGACACACAGCTGGTAGACTGCTGGACATGGAATCTGGAGCTCAGGGGAGAGATTAGGGCTAAAGATACAAAGGTGAGAGTCATCAGCACATACCTGGTGTTTAAAACCATGAGACTAAATGAGATTACTTAAGGAGTGAGCCTAGAGAGAGGGGGAACTGAGGCCTGGGGAAGTCTAATATTTATAAGCAAGAAGTAATAAAAGGAACTAAGGAACTCAGGAGACTGAGAAGTAAGTAGAGCAGGAAGAAAACCAGGAGAATGTGGTCCCCTGAAAGTCGAATAAAGAGTGTTTCCGAAAGGAGAGAGTAATTATATATCAAATGTTAAGAGGACAGGTAAGGTGAGACTTTGAAAACTGTTTAATGAGGCAAGATGGAAGTGAGTGGCAATCTAGGCAAGAGTGATTTCAGTGAAGTGGTGTAATAAATACCTGTTCTGAGTTATAAACCAATATGCACATTCTTAATCTCTTTATAGAGAAATCTCTAAGGAAAACCACTAGGCTATAACTTTTTTCTTTTTACATCATTTTTTCAGCCTTAGATTCCATGGAGAAGAGGCAGTATGTATTAATTTAATATAAATTCCTACAATGTTTAGTATAAAACAGTTACCCTAACTCTACTTTAGGATCAGGCTCAGGCTTCCCTGGTGGCACAGTGGTTAAGAATCCACCTGCCAGACTCTGGGAGGGCTCACGCCAAGGAGTACTTCCCAGAACTTCTGCTGCCAGTGTCCTTGTCCCTGCGGTGAGCCACAGCCACCCCCTGCCTCTGCAGGAGACCCTCCAACACTAGTAGGCTACAGGGTGAGAAGAAGCAAGAAGAACTACAATCCTGCAGCCTGTGGAACAAAAACCACATTCACAGAAAGATAGGCAAGATGAAAAGGCAGAAGGCTATATACCAGATGAAGGAACAAGATAAAACCCCAGAAAAACAACTAAATGAAATGGAGATAGGAAACCTTCCAGAAAAAGAATTCAGAACAATGATAGTAAAGATGATCCAGGACCTTGGAAACAGAATGGAGGCAAAGATCGAGAAGATGCAAGAAATGTTTAACAAAGACCTAGAAGAATTAAAGAACAAACAAACAGAGATGAACAATACAATAACTGAAATGAAAACTACACTAGAAGGTATCAATAGCAGAATAACTGAGGCAGAAGAACGGATAAGTGACCTAGAAGACAGAATGGTGGAATTCACTGCTGCGGAACAGAATAAAGAAAAAAGAATGAAAAGAAATGAAGACAGCCTAAGAGACCTCTGGGACAACATTAAATGCAACAACATTCACATTATAGGGGTCCCAGAAGGAGAAGAGAGAGAGAAAGGACCCAAGAAAATATTTGAAGAGATTATAGTCGAAAACTTCCCTAACATGGAAGGAAATAGCCACCCAAGTCCAGGAAGCGCAGTGAGTCCCATACAGGATAAACCCAAGGAGAAACACACTGAGACACATAGTAATCAAATTGGCAAAAATTAAAGACAAAGAAAAATTATTGAAAGCAGCAAGGGAAAAATGACAAATAACATACAAGGGAACTCCCATAAGGTTAACAGCTGATTTCTCAGCAGAAACTCTACAAGCCAGAAGGGAGTGGCATGACATATTTAAAGTGATGAAAGGAAAGAAACTACAACCAAGATTACTCTACCTGGCAAGGATCTTATTCAGATTCGATGGAGAAATCAAAATCTTCACAGACAAGCAAAAGCTAAGAGAATTCAGCGCCACCAAACCAGCTCTATAACAAATGCTAAAGGAACTTCTCTAAGTGGGAAACACAAGAAAAGAAAAGGACCTACAAAAACAAACCCAAAACAATTAAGAAAATGGTCATAGGAACATACCTATCAATAATTACCTTAAACGTAAATGGATTAAATGCTCCAACCAAAAGACACAGCCTTGCTGAATGGATACAAAAACAAGACCCATCTATATGCTGTCTACAAGAGACCCACTTCAGACCTAGGGACACATACAGACTGAAAGTGAAGGGATGGAAAAAGATATTCCATGCAAATGGAAATCAAAAGAAAGCTAGAGTAGCAATACTCATATCAGATAAAATAGACTTTAAAATAATGAATGTTACAAGAGACAAGGAAGGACACTACATAATGATCAAGGGATCAATCCAAGAACAAGATATACCAATTATAAATATATATGCACCCAACATAGGAGCACCTCAATACATAAGGCAACTGCTAACAGCTCTAAAAGAGGAAATCAACAGTAACACAATAATAGTGGGGGACTTTAACACCTCACTTACACCAATGGACAGATCATCCAAAATGAAAATAAATAAGGAAACAGAAGCTTTAAATGACACAATAGACCAGGTAGATTTAATTGATATTTATAGGACATTCCATTCAAAAACAGCAGATTACACTTTCTTCTCAAGTGTGCATGGAACATTCTCCAGGATAGATCACATCTTGGGTCACAAATCAAGCCTCAGTAAATTTAAGAAAATTGAAATCATATCAAGCATCTTTTCTGACCACAACGCTATGAGATTAGAAATGAATTACAGGGAGAAAAATGTAAAAAAACACAAACACATGGAGGCTAAACAATACGTTACTAAATAACCAAGAGATCACTGAAGAAATCAAGGAGGAAATCAAAAAATACCTAGAGACAACTGACAATGAAAACACGATGATCCAAAACCTATGGGATGTGTCAAGAGCAGTTCTAAGAGGAAAATTTATAGCTATACAAGCCTACCTCAAGAAACAAGAAAAACCTCAAATAAACAATCTAACCTTACACCTAAAGGAACTAGAGAGAGAAGAACAAACAAAACCCAAAGTTAGCAGAAGGAAAGAAATCATAAAGATCAGAGCGGAAATAAATGAAATAGAAACAAAGAAAGCAATAGCAAAGATCAATAAAACTAAAAGCTGGTTCTTTGAAAAGATAAACAAAATTGATAAACTATTAGCCAGACTCATCAAGAAAAGAGGGAGAGGACTCAAATCAATAAAATTAGAAATGAAAAAGGAGAAATTACAACAGACACCACAGAAATACAAAGCATCCTGAGAGACTACTACAAGCAACTCTATGCCCATAAAATGGACAACCTGAAAGAAATGGACAAATTCTTAGAAAGGTATAGCCTTCCTAGACTGAACCAGAAGAAACAGAAAATATGAACAGACCAATCACAAGTAATGAAATTGAAACTGTGATTAAAAATCTTCCAACAAAGAAAAGTCCAGGACTAGATGGTTTCACAGGTGAATTCTATCAAACATTTAGAGAAGAGCTAACACCCATCCTTCTCAAACTCTTCCAAAAAATTGCAGAGGAAGGCACACTCCCAAACACATTCTATGAGGCCACCATCACCCTGATACCAAAAGCAGACAAAGATACTACAAAAAAAGAAAATTACAGACCAATATCACTGATGAATATAGATGCAAAAATCCTCAACAAAATACTAGCAAACAGAATCCAACAACACATTAAAAGGATCATACACCATGATCAAGTGGGATTTATCCCAGGGATGCAAGGATTCTTCAATATACACAAATCAATCAATGTGATACCCCATATTAACAAACTGAAGAATAAAAACCATATGATCGGGCTTCCCTGGTGGTGCAGTGGTTGAGAGTCCGCCTGCTCATGCTGGGGACACGGGTTCTGCCCCGGTCCGGGAAGATCCCACATGCCGCAGAGCGGCTGGGCCCGTGAGCCATGGCCGCTGAGCCTGCGCGTCCGGAGCCTGTGCTCCACAACAGGAGAGGCCGCAACAGTGAGAGGCCCATGTACCGCAAAAAAAAACAACAACATATGATCATCTCAATAGATGCAGAAAAGGCTTTTGACAAAATTCAACACTGATTTATGAAGAAAACTCTCCAGAAAGTGGGCATAGAGGGAACCTACCCCAACATAATAAAGGGCATATACGACAAACACATAGCAAACATCATTCTCAATGGTAAAAAACTGAAAGCATTTCCTCTAAGATCAGGAACGAGACAAGGATGTCCACTCTCACCACTATTATTCAACATGGTTTTGGAAGTCCTAGCCACGGCAATCAGAGAAGAAAAAGAAACAAAAGGAATACAAATTGGAAAAGAAGAAATAAAACTGTCACTGTTAGCAGATGATATGATACTATATATAGAGAATCCTTAAGATGCCACCAGAAAACTACTAGAGCTAATCAATGAATTTGGTAAAGTTGCAGGATACAAAATTAATGCACAGAAATCTCTTGCATTCCTATACACTAATGATGAAAAATCTGAAAGAGAAATTAAGGAAACACTCCCATTTACCATTGCAACAATAAGAATAAAATACCTAGGAATAAACCTACCTAGGGAGACAAAAGACCTCTATGCAGAAAACTATAAGACACTGACGAAAGAAATTAAAGATGATACCAAAGATGGAGAGATATATACCATGTTCTTGGATTGGAAGAATCAATATTGTGAAAATGACTATACTACCCAAAGCAATCTACAGATTCAATGCAATCCCTATGAAATTACCAATGGCATTTTTTACGGAACTAGAACAAAAAATCTTAAAATTTGTATGGAGACACAAAAGACCCCGAATAGCCAAAGCAATCTTGAGAAAGAAAAACGGAGCTGGAGGAATCAGACTCCCTGACTTCAGACTATACTACAAAGCTACAGTAATCAAGACAATATGGTATTGGCACAAAAACAGAAACATATATCAATGGAACAAGATAGAAAGCCCAGAGATAAACCCATGCACCTATGGTCAATTAATCTATGACAAAGGAGGCAAGGATATACAATGGAGAAAAGACAGTCTCTTCAATAAGTGGTGCTGGGAAAACTGGACAGCTACATGTAAAGAATGAAATTAGGACACTCCCTAACACCATACACAAAAATAAAATCAAAATGGATTAGAGACCTAAATGTAAGACTGGACACTATAAAACTCTTAGAGGAAAACATAGGAAGAACATTCTTTGACATAAATCACAGCAAGATCTTTTTTTGGTCCACCTCCTAGAGTAATGGAAATAAAAACAAAAATAAACAAATGGGACCTAATGAAACTTAAAAGCTTTTGCACTGGGGCTTCCCTCGTGGCGCAGTGGTTGAGAGTCTGCCTGCTAATGCAGGGGACACGGGTTCGAGCCCTGGTCTGCAGGGCTGCAACAAGAGAGGCTGCGATAGTGAGAGGCCCACGCACCGCGATGAAGAGTGGGCCCCACTTGCCACAACTAGAGAAAGCCCTCGCACAGAAATGAAGACTGAACACAGCAAATATAAATAAATAAATTAATAAACTCCTACCCACAACATCTTCTTAAAAAAACAACAACAAAAGAAACAAAAAAACCCTGCTGGGTCCATACAGCGTGATTCACTTTAAAAAAAAAAAAAGAAAAAAGCTTTTGCACAGCAAAGGAAACCATAAACAAGACGAAAAGACAACCCTCAGAATGGGAGAAAATATTTGCAAACGAATCAACGGACAAAGCATTTATCTCCAAAATATATAAACAGTTTGTGCAGCTCAATATTAAAAAACAAACAACCCGATCCAAAAATGGGCAAAAGACCTAAATAGACATTTCACCAAAGAAGACATACAGATGGCCAAGAAGCACATGAAAAGCTGCTCAACATCACTAATTATTAGAGAAATGCAAATCAAAACTACAATGAGGTATCACCTCACACCAGTTAGAATAGGCATCATCAGAAAATCTACAAACAACAAATGCTGGAGAGGGTGTGGAGAAAAGGGAACCCTCTTGCACTGTTGGTGGGAATGTAAATTGATACAGCCACTCTGGAGAACAGCATGGAGGTTCCTTAAAAAACTAAAAATAGAATTATCATATGATCCAGCAATCCCACTACTGGGCATATACCCAGAGAAAACCATAATTCAAAAAGACACATGCACCCCAATGTTCATTGCAGCACTGTTTACAATAGCCAGGTCATGGAAGCAACCTAGATGTCCATCGACAGATGAATGGATACAGAAGATGTGATACATATATACAATGGAATACTACTCAGCCATAAAAAGGAACGAAATTGAGTCATTTGTTTAGACGTGGATGGATCTAGAGACTGTCATACAGAGTGAAGTAAGTCAGAAAGAGAAAAACAAATACCGTATATTAACGCATGTATGTGTAACCTAGGAAAATGGTACAGATGAACTGGTTTGCAGGGCAGAAGCTGAGACACAGAAGTAGAGAACAAACGTATGGACACCAAAGGGGGAAAGCGGCGGGGGGGTGGGGATGGTGGTGTGATGAATTGGGCGATTCGGATTGACATGTATACACTGATGTGTATAAAACTGATGACTAATAAGAACCTGCTGTATAAAAAAATAAATACAATTAAATTTAAAAATTAAGAAAAAAAAAGAATCCACCTGCCAATGCAGGGGACACAGGTTCCAGCCCTGGTCCAGGAAGATCCCACATGCCGCCGAGCAACTAGGCCCGTGCACCACAACTACTGAGCCTGCGCTCTAGAGCCTGTGAACCACAACTACTGAGCCCACGTGCCGCAACTACTGAAGCCCGCGCACCTAGAGCCCGTGCTCCGCAACAAGAGAAGCCACTGCAATGAGAAGCCCGCTCACCCCAGCGAAGAGTAGCCCCCGCTCGCCACAACTAGAGAAAAGGCCGCGTGCAGCAACAAAGACCCAACACAGCCAAAAAAAAAAAAAAAAAAAATCAGGCTCTCTTGAAAGATCATTCAACAGTTTTCAGTGAAGGAAAATGGAGTATGTTCTTTCTTCTAACTTATATTTTAATAACTTAATGCCACTTATGGATGAAGAAGAGTCATTTCTGTACCCACCCCCAACTCAATCCATCAACTTACCGCATGACCTAGAGGCCCATCTATTTTGCAACTGTTTATTTTAGAGAGTTCACCAGATATTGCTTAAAGGTGTCCTGGGTGCTTACTTAGTTTTTTGGTGTGTGTGTTTGCATGCATGAATGTGTATTTGTGTTTGCATGCATGCGTGTGTGTGTGTGTGTGTGTGTGTGTGTGTGTGTTTAAGGTTCTAATGGGCACATAGTTAATACCTTTAATATTTTTTCCTCAGGCCAAAGTTGTCTCATGCCCAGTAACTGTGGAGCCTTCATTACTCATTGACCTGTATGTTAAATTAAACTCCTCCCTTTTTTTTGCAAAGACAATCTTGGCCCATCTTGTGGGCAGTCCCTTAGACTGGGGTGGCCTTCTGACCAAGTTTAGGCTCCTAAACTTTTCTAAGTACATAGCAGTTGTATCTCTAGCTCAGCTAGCTTTCTAAATTTATAGATCTGCCCATCAGTGAAACATAGACTATCCAAATACTTAAGGATCTTCTCAGATAGTTTAACCTCAAAATCTCTACTGCCTAATATTTAGGGAGATGTTCCTGAAAAATATGTAGTTCATCATTCCTCACTTAGATGCTCTAGTTTTATTCCTGAATTAAGTCAAACCATCAGAGGGTTGTATAATAAGGTATTTTGCATTATTTTGGTCCCCATAAAATAATTTTTACTTAGTTATGCTTGGTATTAAATCATTTGCCTATGTGCTAGACATTCTGAAAGCATTCTGTAAAACTTCTAGCTGCACTTATTGTTGGGATATTACTAAGGGCATAGTTTTCTGCATTAGATTGTATTCTCTTTATACAGCTTCAAAGGAGGAATAATAATAAAAATAATAACTATGATTTATTGGACATATTATGTGCCAGACACTATGTGCTAAGTGTTTTACATACATTATCTTGTTAAATCCTTATAGTAATATTGAAACTATTATTCCCATTTTACAAATGGGAAAATTGAAAGTTAAAGATATTAAATAACCTGCCTAAGGTCACATGGACAGTAAAGGAGCTAGGATTCTAAGCAAGTTCTGCCTGGCTTCAAAGTAAATGCTTTTACTTGCTATGCTATACTGTATTATAAAAAGAAGCTAAATACCCATGTCCAGAAAGGGAGAAAAATTCAGGGACATTGGATCATTGTTATATATATACCAAAAAGATTAAGTGTAAACAAAAGGAAGATAAAAAGGAAGAGGCCAAATAGAGGAAGACTCCACATTCTTTTACTTAAGGTTAACTTGGTAGCACTGGAATGACATAGAATCTAACCTTTTAAGAGATCATTAAGAACAAGTTTGATAATATAAGAGGGTTTTGCTTGAGTCAACCTCTGTGGAGCCTGGAATTCATGACCATATCCAATCTGTCCTTGCTGGGATTTAGTGCCAGGATCGCTGTGGTCGTTCATAATTTGTTCCCTTCCTAACCCACGTCTCTCTCTAATAGGCTTCTTATACTACTACCTTTATAAAAGAACATGCAGTTCCCTTAACTCATTTACTTTCTCTCAGTTCTAGACTTTGTCACATTTACCTTCCTCTGTTCTGATTGCCCTTTTTCGTCTGGCTATTTCTTTCTCATCCTTCAAGATTCAATCAAATAATCTGGCTAAAAGGCCCTCCCAGACTCCCCAGGCTATGCCAGGTACTCTTATTCTGTGCTTCCACTGCAATGGATGCATACCTCCATCTTAGCATTTATTGCATTCTATTGCAATTGTCTGTACATGCACACACCTGTTTCCTTGACTCTACGTACTAAACTGTGAGTATCTTGAAGGATGATAGGAAGGCTGTATTTTTCATTGCCTAGCACTGTGCTTGGCACATGGTAGGTACTAATATATGTTTGTTGAATCAGTGTATCAACAAAGATACAAAAGAGACTGTTCTACCTTTGAGGAGTTTATATTTTAGTGAATGGAACATGATTTATAGAAATAGCTATAACAGAAGGTACAATTTGTTAAATGCTATAATAGAATTTATAAAGCATTGCTAAAGCTTAGAAGTTAGAGAAACAATTCTGAGTAAATGAATGGGGTATGGAAGAGACAGCATTTGAGGTAGGTATTTTTTTGAAGAATGAATAGGATTTTAATGATATTTTAAGGATTTTTAAGGTTTTTTCATTTTAAAAGTAATAAGTGGTTTGTTAAAGACAATTTTGAAAATACGTATAGGCAGACAAAGACAACCTTTGTTTTTTTGTTTTGTTTTTTCTTGCTGTGCCGTGGGGCAGGTGGGATCCTAGATTTTTTTTTTTTTTGGCCAAGCTGTGGCATGTGGGATCTTAGTTCCCTGACCAGGGATCAAACCCATGCCCCCTGCAGTGGAAGTGCAGAGTCTTAACCACTGGACTAACAGGGAGGTCCCAAAGACAACCATTATTAACATTTGGTATAATTCCTTCTGGTCCTTTAGTATAACATATATCAGAGAAATGATGTATACTATTTTAAACTTAATACTTATACTGTATATAAATGTTGTATTTATATGTATTTTTTCATTTAAACATATATTCCAAGTATTTTATTAGGTTATTAATAATGGTCTGAATAAATACAATTTCTAACACATGGAATGATTATGTCATAATTTATTTAACACTATTTCTATTGTTAGGCATTTTTGGTTGCTTACTAGTTTCCACTATTAAAGGAGAAGAATGCTATACAATTTACATAAGTCAGGTGTGAAGTTTGCCCCAAATTAGGATTATTTTCTTCATATAGATTCCAAGAAATGGAAATAATTGGATGAAGAATATGAACACTTAAAAAGTTCTTGATTCATATTATCAAACTGCTTTCAAGAAGGATTGTAAAACTTTACTCTTCCACCAGAATGTATAAGGGTGCCCATTTCATCACAGACAGTGGGGTTTCTGTAGGCAGCAATGGGCTTTAAGGGCATTTCAGAAAGATGAAACGGCACAAGTAACAAATTAGAAATAGCTAAGTAGGGCTTTCCTGGTGGTGAAATGCCTGTCAATGCAGGGGACACGGGTTCGAGCCCTGGTCTGGGAAGATCCCACATGCCTTGGAGCAACTAAGCCCGTGCGCCACAATTACTGAACCTGTGCTCTAGAGCCCACGAGCCACAACTACTGAGCCCTTGTGCCACAACTACTGAAGCCTGCACCTACAGTCCATGCTCCACAACAAGAGAAGCCACCACAGTGAGAAGCCTGTGCACCACACAAAGAGCAGCCCCCGCTCGCCGCAACTAGAGAAAGCCCATGCACAGCAACGAAGACCCAATGCAGCCAAAAATTAATTAATTAATTAAATAAAATATCATTAGAAAAAAATAGAAGAAAAAAGAAATAGCTAAGTGTCTCTAAACTTAAAGAATGATGAGAAAGTAGTTTGCTGTGGCCCGAGTGTGAGTATGGGTACATGAGAATACAGTGGAAGAAAAGTGTAAAAGGCTACGTTGGAAGCTACCTAGTGGAGACCCTTGAATGCCTGGCCAGGAGTTTGGACTTTATTTTGATGAAAATGGTAGACTGTTTAGAATTTTGACCTTGGGTTTGGATGATACATATTTTAAGAAGATACTTCCATAGCTGGGTGAGAAGAGAATCTGAATTAATGTCATTAGGAATGGAAAAGAGAAAATACATATAAAGTATGATTCAGAGGCCTAAAGGACAGGGCTGTGTGGGTTTAGGGAGAGAAGGAAGAGCCCAAGATGATACCAAGGCTTTGATGATCTGAAGATGATGATGTATTACTCAAAATAGAGAATAATTTTTCCTTGAACTTACTCTGAAATCATTTTTGTGGATGGGGGATTTAGGGCAAGTTGGGATACAGAGAGGGGGAATTTGATTTTAGATTTGTTGAGTGAGACAGAGAGAGAATGTGTGTGTGTGTGTGTGTGTGTGTGTGAGTGTGTGTGTGTTGTAAGTGGAAGTAGGGCAGGTGGGTGGGGAATTTTGATTTTTAAAGAAGAGCTAAAGTTGGAAGTTGGACATAGAAGTCTGTTGCTTAGTAGAAAGGTAATTTTTAGAAATTGTGAACTGGGTATAATGCACATAATGGTGATAGATGAAGCTCAAGGATCAGAGGAGTTTGCTTTGGCATGGCTAGAGCTAGAGTATAAGGGACAGGTGGAAGAAAATAACCTAAGAAATGAGGCTAAAGCTGATATAGCAAAACAAGCCAGGAAAGGGATATGTCATAGATATCATAGAACTAAATGCAGTAGAGAGTTTATAAAGCAGAGAAGTCTCTCACATTTCTGTGCCATTGCATATCCTTTTGGGGTCATCGGGCAACTTACTTCCCTCCTCCAACACATGAGCAGTTCCATTCATCTGAAAACTTGGTGCAAGTAGCGCCTTCTCTCTGGAGCTTTAGGCAGTTAGGCATCTCCTCTATGGCCCCATAGCCATTTAGACATATTATACCATGATGTGTTGTATTTTATTGCTTAAAGATATCTAATTCCCAAGTGGACTGTGAGCCCTTACAGGATAGGATGATTTCTCATTAATTTTTGTATTTCCAAGGCCTAGATAATGTCTGTCACATTGTAGATGCCTAGAAAACGCTTGTTAAATTAGTAAGTGCTAAGAAGAGGTTTTGAATTAAAACCCTAAAAGATATATAATCTTCAAGAAGAAACTTCAATAGAGAAGAGGATTTACAATACCTACTGTAGGGAGTAAACAAGACATATATATATAAGTGAAAGTATTGCTCCATTTTAAAAAGTTATCACCGGTCTAGACCCAAGCTGATCAGTACTGGGAATGGGTTATAAATGTACCAAGACATTAATCACCTCAACTACGTTCCCAATGGGCCATGCAAATATTATCATCTTTGTGGGCCACAACATGAAAAAGATAGGAAAGTACCTTTTTGTTTGTTTATTTATGATTTGTAGACTAGGTACTTCCAGTAAAGATTTGAGGGGGGTTATGGGTTGAATTATGTCCCTTCCAAATTAATATGTTGGAACCCTAACACCCAGTACTTCAGAATGTGACCTTATTTGGAAATAGAAGCATTGCAGATATAATTAGCCAAGAACAGGTCATTAGGGTGGGCCCTAATCCAATATGACCAGTCTTATAAAAAGAGAACATTGAACAGAAATACACATGCACCAGGGAGAATGTCATGTGGAAATGAAGGCAGAGATCAGGTGATGCTTCTACAAGCCAAGGAAAGCCAAAGATTGCCAGCAAAACTTCAGAAGCTAGAGGAAAGTCACAGCCCTTCTGACTTCTAGCCTCTAGAACTGTGAGACAATAAATTTCTGTTGTTTAAGCCACTCAGTTTGTGATATTTTGTTATGGGAGCCCTGGAAAACTAATACAAGGAGAAACTTGGAAACTAATACAAGGAGACACGTTTAAGTCTCAACTCTTCACATTTCCTCTTTTTTTCCCTCTGAAAGCTACATTACTTTTGTTTGTGGGTTTTATGGATGTCAGCTAATTCATGTATTGAGGGGCTGTTAGGTGCCACATACTGTGCTGAGGATTCAAAGACAAGACATAATCTCTGCCCCAAAGGCACATACAGAATAGTGGAGTGACAGTTAGGTGAACATACAATTTAAATATAATGTGTAAAATATTCCAGTATGCATAGGATATTTTAGGAGCATAGAAAAAAAGACATTTTGCCTAGCCCAAGAATTTAGGGAAAACTTTCTGGTATAGATAATGCCTGAGCTGGTTTTGAAGGGAAAGGAGGAATAAACCAAGTGAGGAGAAAGGATGTTTCAGGCAGAGGGGCCAGCATAACCAAGATATGAAGATATTAAAGGTAAAATGATATGTATGGGAACTATAACTGTGTATGTTTCAATATAACTAGAATGAAAAATGTGAGACAAGTGCCAGGAATTGAGGCTGGCAAGACAAGTAGGGACCAGACATAGGCGACTCATCTTTTCTACTAGGGAACATTCATCTCACAATGAATGGTACTAAGTAAAAGAGGTATAAGCCCAGACTTATATTTTAGACAAACCAGATTGGAAGCAGTATAAAAGACAGATTTAAGAGTAAAGGAGGGCTTCCCTGGTGGCACAGTGGTTGAGAGACCGCCTGCCGATGCAGGGGACACGGGTTTGTGCCCCGGTCCAGGAAGATCCCACATGCCACGGAGCGGCTGGGCCCGTGAACCATGGCCGCTGAGCCTGTGCGTCCGGAGCCCGTGCTCCACAACAGGAGAGGCTACAACAGTGAGAGGCCCGCGTACCGTAAAAAAAAAACAAACAAAGAGTAAAGGAGACCTGGGTATATATCCAAAACAAAAACAAAAACACTAATTCAAAAAGATACATGCACCCAAATGTTCATAGCAGCATTATTTATAACAGCCAAGATATGGAAACAACCTAAGTGTCCATCAACAGATGAATGGGTAAAGAAGATGTGGTATATATATAATGGAATACCACTCAGCCATAAAAAAGAATGAAAATTATGCCATTTGCAGCAACGTGGATGGACTTGGAGGACATTATGCTAAATGAAATAAGGCAGACAGAAAAATAAATACTGTATGATATGGCTTATATGTAGAATCTAAAAAATACAATAAACTAGTGAGTATAACATAAAAGAAGCAGACTCATAGATATAGAGAACAAAGTAGTGGTTACCAGTGGCAGGGTGGGGGAGTGGGCAGTACTAAGTACTGGGTGTAAGATAGGCTCAAGGGTGTATTGTACAAGCCAGGGAATATAGCCAATATTTTGTAATAACTGTAAATGGAAAGTAACCTTTAAAAATTGTGTAAAATAATGAAATATTTTTTTAATTAAAAAGGAAAAGAAAGAGTAAAGGAGACCAGTTAGATGGCTACAGGGAGAGTCCAGGCAAGAGATGTCTCAACTAGAGCAATAACAGAAGAAATGGAGAGGGGGCAGAATCAAGGACAGATATGAGGTAAAATTAGTTTGACTTGTTGCTTGATTGGATCTGGAGGATCTAAGACAAATCCATAGTACCTAATTGGGTAACTATGTTGTGTGGTGTTGCCTTTTAGTGAGATGGGAAGTTCTGAGAAGGAACGAAATGGTAAGGAGGGCACTGGGTTCCCTGGACATGCTGAGTTTGGAGAAACTAAGATACGTGGAAGTGCATGTGTCCAGATAAATAAGTCTGAAGTTCAGGGCAGAGGTCAGAGCTAGAGCTAGAGATTTGAAAGCCATCAGCATATAGTTATAGCTGAAATCATAAGAATGGAATGATTGTATCCAAGAAAGATGTAGAATAAGAAGAGTAATGGGCAGAGGATGGAGCCCTGGAAGAAAGACCAACAACTGGGGGCTAAGCAGAGGAATGGGTATTCATAAAGGAGACCAACAAGGAATGATCAGAGAAGTATTGTAGAAGATAAATCATGAAAACCAAGAGCTGACTGCAGAATAGGAAGTGAAGAATTCTGAGTAATTTAAAATGTCACTTTATAAGAAGCTATAAATATTCACCATTTTCAATATCATGATGATCATCATCATAATCACAAGAAAGCATTGGTTGAGGTTCCCTCAAATTCCTGATTTTACTTAAATATACATTAAAGTGTGAGTACCTGTTTTTCACAAGCCAGTAGTCTTTCCCATTAAGGTTACCATATCCAATCACCAGTACACCATGATTCACAGTCTGAGTACACAAGGGGTCATAGTAGACACCTGAGAATAAAATATGGGTAGAGAACAAGAGTAAGTGATGTGTGGCAATGAAGGACATTTGAAAATGCTATTTTATTAGACTGTTTTGGGTATATGTCAGGAACATATACTCTCACATTTAAACTATTTAGAGTTCATGATTCTTTGCCATCAATGCTGTATTTGTCAGGGTTTTGTTGTTGTTGTTGCTTTGTTTGTCTGTTTGTTTGTTTAGCCAAGTTTGGCATCAGTCTAATCACAGCTCCCTCAGAAATCTTCTTTGATGAACTGCCACCTTTTCCTAATTATTTTTTAACTTATATTGTTGTATTTCTATGTATATATTCCTAAATTGTTTGTTCTATACATTGTCATCCTTTACTAAATTAAATGATCTTTAAGTTGAGGTTTAAAAAAAAAAAAAGATGATAACCTTCTAGTTTGTCTAATACAACGCTCTACCCTTAGTGGGCGCCCTCCTTGTACACTACTGTGTTGTACCTACACTCCACAGCGGCTACAGCAGCTAGGAGCTCAGGCTCTGGAGTCAGGCAGCACGGTTTCTAATTCCAACTGACCGCTTGCAGACTGTATGACTTTAGGCAAGTTAACCTAAGACTTAATTTTTTCATCTGTAAAATAGGGCTATTGTAAGGATTAAATGAGATAATGCACAGAAAGAATTTAGCATAGTACCTGGCCTGTACTCTTAGTAAATTTTGACAACTGTTACTTTACTAATTAGAACTGGGTATAAAAATATGTATATGAAATGATATGAGGTGGAGGATTCCATTTAACCTAATCTAAGCATCCAGAGGCATAGTGATGGGGAAGAATAATATTCTTTCTTATGGTGCAAGGGCAGTATAAAGCATGAGGATAACATGTCTGGATTTTTACCACTTCTGTAGAGGAAGAAAGAATGGCGTGCATCTACAGCAACAGACACAGGTCCTTTGTTGGCCACAGCTTCTTTTAAGGCATCTTCACTGCCGAAGGGAAGTTCAATATACCTTGAACATGTGGCAGCTCGATTTTTTGCATTATACTGGCACTTTTCATCCTGTGGGAAAAGGATAAATCAGATAAAGAAGTATACTTCAACTTCCTTTATAAATCGACAGTATCCTAAGTCTGGATTTGAAATATGCTTTCTTTCCTCATTTAGTCTTTTCAAGTGTCTAAGGCTCCTTCTTCCTTTTAAAGAAAGAAACATAAAATCTTCCAAACCCTAATAGTTCTATGTTTCACCAATAAAAGAGGAAATACAGAACCGTTCTGTTGCTTTAAATTGTATACATCTTCATATGTGCAAATTTACCAGGGTAATGTCTCTCAGACTCTAAGGGGATTGTTAGGGGCATACTACATCAAGACTCGAGACTAGAGCTTTAAGATCTTTTTTTTTAAATTTTTTTTTTGGGGTATGCAGGCCTCTCACTGTTGTGGCCTCTCCCGTTGCGGAGCACAGGCTCTGGATGCGCGGGCTCTGTGGCCATGGCTCACGGGCCTAGCCGCTCCGCGGCATGTGGGATCTTCCCGGACCGGGGCACGAACCCGTGTCCCCTGCATCGGCAGGCGGATTCTCAACCACTGGACCATGGAAGTCCCTGAAAATCTATTTTTAATCATGAACCCTGCTTGCTTGTTTAAAAATCATTGTGCCACTGATAAATTAAGTAGGCTGCTGCATAAGAAAGAGAACTCTTGAGAATTTAGGAATTCTTGATGGAGGTTCAGTCTCTCTCTCTCTCTCTCTCTCTCTCTCTCTCTCTCTCATACACACACACACACACACACACACACACACACACACACACACACACACACACACACACACACACACACACACACACACACACCAAGCAGCACTGCTTCTCAAGCAATTGGCTTGGTGATAAGTTCAGTACAGTGAGTTGGAGGGATAGCATGAGGTCAAGGGGCGGCACAAAAAGTTTGTTTGTGGCACACCATGGCTTTGTAGGGATAGGAAGCTTCTGAATCGATGCCGTTGTTATCAATGATATATTGGAAAGCCTCTGTCATGAAGCCACCATTGCAGCCTTTATTCCCATATTTTTCAGTTGAGCAATCCACCAGGTTCTGTGCACTCAGGGACACCAGCTTTCCTGTTTTCAGCTTCACTTGTGCTTCCAGGGCTCCCACAGCACTGAAAGCCCAACAAGCACCACAAGCGCCCTAAAACAGAGACAAAGTCACAAGGGCAATCACAGAGTCAGTAAGGATGACCTCCATAACACAAACTGGGCGACTCCCAACATGTCAGCACTTTCAGCAGATCCAGGAAGAGCTCCCCCCACTACAGTTTCCTCTTCCCTTAGGCCATGGCAATGAAGACCAAATACTTGATTGTTCTCTGGGCAAGGTCTAACCTTAATAAATATTTACGAATGGCTGAGCTCAGAGCATAATTGCCATATTCAAATATATTAAGAAACAGTACTTACTGAGCATGTACCAAATCCCAGCTATTTTCACCCCATAGTAAGGGAGATAAATGCTAATAGTAAAGTGATTTTTGAGAGGAACTGGGATGATTCCCTTGACCTAAAATACTCTTCCTTCTGCCAAATAATGCCTGAAACATAAGGTTAGCATTTTTCAGACATTTTTAGCTATAGAATTTTTTTGGTCATAAGATATTTTACAGGGAAGCATAAACAAACAGAAAAACACAAAGTTGCTTTAGTTTAAAAAGGTGCAGAGTGTTCTAAGCCACATCATAATTGTTCTCTCTCTCTCCACCTCATCCCACTCTGCTCTCTAGTGGAAGGAAGCAAATTCAATTTGCCTTTGGTCAAAGCAAAATCACCCCCTAAAATGCAAGCACCCAGAGAAAGGATCTCATTAAATTATTTATAGTTAACACTTAGATATGTAGTTTATTGGGTCTTCTTATACTTTTGTTTTAGGGAAGCTCCAGTAAGAAACCCAAAACTAGTTGAAAGAAAAATTATCTAGGTGGAAAAGAGTAAGAGATTAGCAGTATCATTCACTTCTTAATTTTTCTATTCTTCTTTGGTCACAAGCTGGGGCAGCTGCTCAGGACACTGATTCTTTTCCCTTATCCTGACCTCTAAGGTGATACATGTGTTTTATCCTTAGATATCCCTAACTAATTTAGGATTTTGTAGCTTTCTTTCTTTCTTTTTTTTTTTACAAGCAAATTAAAGGAAATACAAAAACATAGGAACAAATTTATAAAGTCCATATTTCTTATTCTAACAACATAAGCCTAGTCATGAATTAACTTGACCACTACAATTTACAGGCCACCCTTAGCTCTAGTTTTTCCTCTCCTTCAACCCTGAAATTCATAAGTGAGTTGGAGGAATAAACTTCCTGATTGAAATTCTCTCACACACATGATACTATTTCTCAAGTAATCGGCTTGGTGGAGGGTCCAGTGCAGTTGATGGATAGCATGAACGCTAAAGGTCTGTCTTAAAGACCTACTTGCTTAATTTACAGTTTTTTGCTTAGTCTAATATTGATGGCTCTAACCTTTGATGTTCTCAGCACTGTGGGGAATACAAAAAGTATCATATGTGGTCCTGGCCCTTCAGGAGCTCACAATGTAGTTGGGAAGACAAGAATAGCAAACATACTTAGAAAGGAACCTAAGGGACTATGAGATTCACTGCCAGATTATGTAGCTAGACTCAGTATTTAAGGAAGAGAGATCTCTATCTGGGGTACAGAGGCCTGGGATGACAATACTCACCTGGTATTTCACTTCAGTAACACACCCCTTCTCTCTCCAGTCCAGAGAATCAGGCAATTTCTGATTAGGGTTTGACTTGAAAGTGACATTTCTCTGCCATTGGCTGGGAACTCTCAGGGAACTCATCAAAGATATCACTTCTTCACTGGTCTACAAAGATATATACATAGCTCCTTTCACTTATACCCTTCTTTTCAATATCCTGATAACTGTAACTGTGAATATATTTAACAACTGAGAGAAACAAGTGGTAGCTGTGACTAACATAGGTAACTATCTGGTAGGTGAATTATCTGGGTCTCTTTAGTCTTACACTTTGCCATTGGCATCACAGTTAGGCATTGGGAAGGAGAAGAAGAAAATGATAAAAACTAGGTTACAGAGAGGCAGATTTTTGGTTCAAAGCAAGGCAGAATTTTATAAAAGCATTGTCTAAAAAGTGGACTAAACTGGTTTTCCTTGTGAGAAAGAATTATAAAAGAGATTCCTGCATTTAATCTACTTAGGGTGGTCCTTTCCAAGGGGTGCTATGATTCTTAATTTTGGCCACAGTGAAAAAGTTTTGTAGGGTAGAACAGAATCTAATAACTAATGGGAGATGATTTGTGATATTAAATACCCACACTCCCCCATTAAGAAAGCAAGTGGACCACATTAAATTATAAATTTAGACTTACATAACTATGTTAACTTATTCTAAAATATTTTGAGTAGCCTTTAGGCAATGCTTTCTAGAATTACTAAAAATAAAAGTAACAGTGGTCTGCGAGTTAAAAATACTCCTTTAAGGAAGGGATTTGTCAAGGAAAGTGATCACAGTAGGACCAAAGAAGCAATCTGTACAAATTCTTATGTCCTTGAATTCTGTTTTCTAATTTTATACACATACAGAAAACACTCCTTTGTTGTTTGCCTTCAAATTGCCTTTGGGGAGACAGAAATCCTGTTTATCCAGAGATGAAAATAGGATTATTTATAATTTACCTACCATGTCTCCCAGGTGGTTCATGCCTAGATCATATGAATGCATTCCCATTGAATGCTCTAGATTGTGAAGCATCACAGTTTTTAGATTCTTTTCCCAGATGAGACGCCGTGCTACTTCCTCATTCTAAAATATAAGGAAAAAGAACATAGTTATACTGAATCCTTCAAAAATGTGTTCAATAATGAAAATAAACATATTATGAAGCATTCTATTAAGTGTGGATCTGTTTGGGAGCATACAAATAAACGAATATATCCGATATAACTGGTAAAATTGCACAGTAATCTTAACTCTTCCTCTTAATTGCTCTGATGGTGATTAATATCATTTTAGATATACACAATGAACTTCCTCAATTTGCTAAAAAGTTTTTTTTAGAAGTTGCAGTTTGTTGAAGTATATTCTTTGTAAGTGGTAAACTCACTTAATGATTATAGGTTTTTTAAAAACAATTTCTTGGGCTTCCCTGGTGGCACAGTGGTTGAGAGTCTGCCTGTCGATGCAGGGAACACGGGTTCGCGCCCCGGTCCGGGAAGATCCCACATGCCGCGGAGTGGCTGGGCCCGTGAGCCATGGCCGCTGAGCCTGCGCATCCGGAGCCGGTTGCTCCGCAACGGGAGAGGCCACAACAGTGAGAGGCCTGCATACCGCAAAAAAAATAAAAATAAAAAAAAATATATATATTTTCTCTTTTACCCTCACTCTTGAAAAATAGTTTAGCTGATTATAAATTCCTAGCTTTTTTTTTTTTTTTTTTTTTTTTTGCGGTACGCGGGCCTCTCACTGTTGCGGCCTTGCGGAGCACAGGCTCCGGACGCGCAGACTCAGCGGCCATGGCTCACGGGCCCAGCTGCTCCGCGGCATGTCGGATCTTCCCAGCCCAGGGCACGAACCCGTGTCCCCTGCATCCGCAGGCGGACTCTCAACCACTGTGCCACCAGGGATGCCCAGAAAGCACTTTTGACTGGAGGACTCAGGAACATGTTTTTTCGTATCTGGAAAATTCTCAACCAGTATCTCTTCAAATATTACTTCTCCACCATTCCATCAGATGGAGCCACAAACTCTCTTTCATCTCTTAACCTGCATTTTCATAGTTTTTCCTTTTTATTTTTGTGTGCTGCCTTCTTGATGAATGCCTCAGTACTATCTTTCAGATTGCTGATTCTATCCAGCTCTTTCCAGTCTGGAGTTTATCCCTTTAATTGAGTTCTTATTTCAATGACTATATTTTTTTCATTTCTGAGATTTCTAATTGGATTTCTAATACATTTCACAATTTCTTGTTCATTCATGCAGATGTTATTCCATTATACATAGTTTTAAAAATAATTTTGGTCCTATTATCCTAATTTTATCCAGAGTGAATTCATATTCAGACTGTTGATTTTGTTGCCCTCCAGGAGCTTCATTTACATAGAATGAAATGTACATGGTGCCTCCTAGAATCACCGACCCTCACCTCCACCCCCAAGGCCGGAGTTTACGACAAGCCGTAGCCCAATGAGCAGTCAGCAATAACTCTTTTCTGCCTCATTTCATTGAGTATTAGAACCCAGGCCTAGGCCCTGGCTCTAGGTAGTAAGTCTGGATGCAGTCACTCTGTCTTGGAGCAAGATTTTACTGTTACCCCAGTAATGGACATGTACAGATATACTTCCAAACCACTAGAGGGAAAAAATGAAATAAAGAAAAAATAAATCTAATGAAGTATAGGAAAGAAAAAAAAGAAGAGAACTTTGAGATACATTTTAATGGTAGGATACTAATCAAAAGTCATTTTCATTCCTCCTGATGGACTAGAATCATTAAAAAGTGAGGTAATATTCATTTAACCAAATAGTAGTGCTAACTGCACATCTAACTCTAGTCAACGCTGAAATTAGAGGTCTGGTCCTAAAAGGGAGTGGGTGAGGGTGAAATTCATCAGTACTAAGAAAACAACTCAGACCATTTTTATACAAAAACCATACATCAAATAAGTAAATATATAATCCTTGCTTACAAACTCAGAAATATTATACAGTTATAGGACTTAGTTATTTGAAGCACCAGGGTTAAAATCTTAAAATCAATCAAGAAGTATGTTTTGAAATAAAAATAAAAGTAAAAACTGGGAAGTGAGAGTCAAGAAATAATATCTGCCAGTGCTTCTCTATGCCAGGGACTGAAAGAGGCCTTTTTTGCTCCTCAGACATGCACTCCTTCCCTCTTGGCCTGGGACTCTCACTTCAGTTTTCTACTTTGCTTGCTCCCTGGCTTCTATCCATTCTCTGCTCAAATGTCACCTTATATGTGAAGCCTTCCCTGACCATTCTATCATATGTATAAAATAATCACTCCCAACCCCTCACAGCCATCACACAGGACCCTTCCAACTCCCCCATGCCTTGCTTTATTTTTCTCTACTTCTTTCCTGTCTCTCCTTTTAGGATATAAGCTCCATAAAAACAGGAACTTTAGGACTTCCCTGGTGGCACAGTGGTTAAGAATCCTCCTGCCAATGCAGGGGTCACGGGTTTGAGCACTGGTCCAGGGAGAGCCCACATGCTGCGGAGCAACTAAGCCCGTGAGCCACAACTACTGAGCCTGAGCTCTAGAGCCCGTGAGGCACAACTACTGACCCCACATGCCACAACTACTGAAGCCCGCGCGCCTAGAAGCCGTGCTCTGCAACAAGAGAAGCCACCGCAATGAGAAGCCCACGCAACGCAACGAAGAGTAGCCCCCACTCACCACAACTAGAGAAAGCCCATGCACAGCAAAAAGGCCCCAACGCAGCCAAAAAGAAATAAATTTATTTTTTAAAAAAACAACAGGAACTTTATTTTGTTTCCTGTTGTATCTCTAGTACCAAGAACAGAATCTTGCAAGAGAGGAGTGTGTAACATTTATTGAAAACACTGCTTGTCACAATATGTAGGGTACTTGAGTAAAAGCAAATTGCTCAAGTGGCAGCCCATCTACCTGTTCCTTGTATTGTTTCCCATAGGTTTTCTTCCAGAGATCCCAGTGATGATCCAGAGTGGAATCTCTGTGCTGTTGTGCCATCACAGAGGAGCACAGCAGGAGCACCCACACCAGCCATTTCATTCTGTTAAAGGAAAGGTAACATAGGAAGAGTAGCTGTTAGCTGCATCTATTGTGACCATATTTTTTTCACAACAAAAAGTAGGAATGCAGAGTCTGTCAAGGGGACAGAATATTACAAAGCAGAATTATGCAGGAAACTTTCTGGATTATACAGTGACAGGGAGTAATGCAGATTTTTGTCTGAAATACCACTTCCAATTCTTAGTAGCACTTTAAAAGTGATTTTCAAAAAGTTTCCTGATATCTGGTAAGCCAAATTTTACATCTAAGTTTGGGGGGATGTGGAGATGAGGAAGCAGGGACTTGACAGGATTTGACAACAAATCTAACCAAGGGAAATCCTCTTTCCTCCTTTCCAGAAAAAAAAAAAAATCCTTAAGAAGAAGGCATACCTTTGAAAAATCAGTTTATCTTCATAATTTTTGAATACACAAGCTCCTCTTAACTGATCTATCCACAACCTTCAGAGATAGTTAAAAGACAACTCCTGTGTATTGCTTTCCCATCCTTGGATCATTTTTACCTTTTAACCTTTCTTTTCCCCTAAAAATCAAAATATCTATTTCAAAAGAAGAGGTTAACTGCTTTTGAAAACACCACTTCTATATTTAATACAAAGAGACTTCAACAGAAATTCAGTGACTAACTCCCTCAAACTGGATTCTACTTTCTTTTCCACTTTTTTAAATTCAAAACAGCTGGATTTTTAACCATGTAAATCTTCAAATTATATTCCAAAGAAAGCTATGTGTCTGCCTCAGGCTTTAGATGTTTAAGCAGACATTAACTTTTCAAAAATAGACTCTTTTTAGTAAAAAAAAAAGAGGCAAATTGAGCAACAATGATTTTTTTAGTTTACTTCCTGTAACAAACGATGTAAAACCTGGCAGGCAGAGTAAGCTAAAAACACAAATGAAGGATTTAAGGACCAAGTAGAAGAAAAAGAACAGACAGTACGTACATGATAGAACCAGCAGGTGCTCCCATACTAAGAATGCTTGATGGTGGGCTCTCTCCAAAGATTTCAAAGGCAGCAAAGAGACTTCAGTTAAAGTGACTTTAAAAAGAAATTGGAACTTGTCACATGAGGTATCCACAATGAGGAAGTGAACTTTCATTTCAGTTTCATTTAAAATCTAACTAGATTTGCTACATCTGGCTCTCTTGCTGCAGTTTTGGAGATAAAGCAGGTGCAGTAAACCATCAAAAAGAGCCCCCAGTAGAGGAGATCAGTAGAAAAAGCTCAGCAAAATAACACCAGTACACATTTACCCTTTAATTTTTCATCATTTTGATTATTCACTTTACCTAGAAACAACAATTTTCAGATGGAAAACTTTAGCTATGAAGAGATTAGGATTAAGTTCCTGAAATCCCAGCTTCCTCCATGATTTCCTAGGAAAATCCACCTTATTCTTTTTAACACAACTCATCCATGATCTACTGTTGTCTAATTCTCACCCAGGTGAGAATTCCCATTTATACATGGGTCAGTTTCTGAGCCCACCGATCTGTTTTTTAATCTATTGTCCCTTCAATACAGTTTTAATTAAAATAGCTTTGAATATGTCTCGATGTCTAATAGGGTAAGTCACCCCTGCCACTCCTATGTTTGTTCTTCTTTTTCAAAGTTGTCTTAACATTTTGTGCCTGTTAACTTTTCCATATGAGTTTTAAAAATCAGTTTATCAAGCTTCCTGAAAAATTCTGAGTTTTTATTTAAATTGATATATTTATATTAAATTACTATATGTATTATAAATAAAGTTTAATACACACACATATAGATAAATTTGTGGAGACTCAGTATCATTACAATGTTGAATATTCTTACCTGTAGCAGACATTTTCATGTTTGTAGCCATCTAGCTTTTAAAATTTTTATTTATTCATTTATTTTTTAAAAAGATTTTTATTTATTTATTTTGGCTGCACTGGGTCTTAGTTGCAGCATGCGGGATCTTCACTGCGGCATGTGGACTCTTAGTTGAGGCATGCGGACTCTTAGTTGCAACATGCGAACTAAGTTGTGGCATGCATGTGGGATCTAGTTCCCTGACCAAGGATTAAACCCAGGTCCCCTGCATTGGGAGCATGGAGTCTTACCCACTGGACCACCAGGGAAGTCCCCCATCTAGTTTTTTTTTTAAAAATATTTTTATTATGGAAAACAATTTTTTTAACATCTTTATTGGAGTATAATTGCTTTACAATGTTGTGTTAGCTTCTGCTGTATAACAAAGTGAATCAGCTATATGTATACATATATCCCCATATCCCCTCCCTCTTGCGTCTCCCTCCCACCCCTCTGGGTGGTCACAAAGCACCGAGCTGATCTCCCGGTGCTCTGCGGCTGCTTCCAACTAGCTATCTATTTTACATATGGTAGTGTATATATGTCCATGCCACGCTCTCACTTCATCCCAGCTTACCCTTCCCCCTCCCCGTGTCCTCAAGTCCATTCTCTACATCTACGTCTTTATTCCTGTCCTGCCCCTAGGTTTAGCAGAACCATTTTTTTTTAGATTCCATATATATGTGTTAGCATACGGTATTTGTTTTTCTCTTTCTGACTTACTTCACTCTGTATGACAGACTCTAGGTCCATCCACCTCACTACAAATAACTCAATTTCGTTTCTTTTTATGGCTGAGTAATATTCCATTGTATATATGTGCCACATCTTCTATATCCATTCATCTGTCGATGGACATTTAGGTTGGTACCATGTCCTGGCTATTGTAAATAGTGCTGCAATGAACATTGGGGTACATGTCTCTTTTTGAATTATGGTTTTCTCAGGGTGTATGCCCAGTAGTGGGATTGCTGGGTCATATGGTAGTTCTATTTTTAGTTCTTTAAGGAATCTCCATACTGTTCTCCATAGTGGCTGTATCAATTTACATTCCTACCAACAGCGCAAGAAGGTTCCCTTTTCTCCATACCCTCTCCAGCATTTATTGTTTGTAGATTTTTTGATGATGGCCATTCTGACTGGTGTGAGGTGATACCTCATTGTGGTTTTGATTTGCATATCTCTAATGATTAGTGATGTTGAGCATCTTTTCATGTGTTTGTTGGCAATCTGTATATTTCTTTGGAGAAAAGTCTACTTAGGTCTTGCACCAATTTTTTGATTGAGTTGTTTGTTTTTTTTGATATTGAGCTCCATGAGCTGCTTGTATATTTTGGAGATTAATCCTTTGTCAGTTGCTTCATTTGCAAATATTTTCTCCCATTCTGAGGGTTGTTTTTTCATCTTGTTTATGGTTTCCTTTGCTGTGCAAAAGCTTTTAAGTTTCATTAGGTCCCATTGGTTTATTTTTGTTTTTATTTCCATTTCTCTAGGAGGTGGGTCAAAAAGGATCTTGTTATGATTTATGTCATAGAGTGTTCTACCTATGTTTTCCTCTAATAGTTTTATAGTGTCTGGCCTTACATTTAGGTCTTTAATCCATTTTGAGTTTATTTTTGTGTATGGTGTTAGGAAGTGTTCTAATTTCATTCTTTTACATGTAGCTGTCCAGTTTTCCCAGCACCACTTATTGAAGAGGTTGTCTTTTCTCCATTGTATATTCTTGCCTCCTTTATCAAAGATAAGGTGACCATATGTGCGTGGGTTTATCTCTGGGTTTTCTATCCTGTTCCATTGATCTATACTTCTGTTTTTGTGCCAGTACCATATTGTCTTGATTACTGTGGCTTTGTAGTATAGTCTGAAGTCAGGGAGCCTGATTCCTCCAGCTCCGTTTTTCTTTCTCAAGATTGCTTTTGCTATTCGGGGTCTTTTGTGTTTCCATACAAATTGTAAAAATTTTTGTTCTAGTTCTGTGAAAAGTGCCATTGGTAGTTTGACAGGGATTGCATTGAATCTTTAGATTGCTTTGGTACTATAGTCATTTTCATAATGTTGATTCTTCCAATCCAGGAACATGGTGTATCTCTCCGCCTGTTGGTATCATCTTTAATTTCTTTCATCAGTGTCTTATAGTTTTCTGCATACAGGTCTTTTGTCTTCTTAGGTAGGTTTATTCCTAGGTATTTTATTCTTTTTGTTGTGATGGTAAATGGGAGCAGTAATAGCAAAATGAACACCCGTGAGACCATTATCCTGTTTCAAAAATTATCAATACATGGCCAGTCTTGCTTTATTTACCCTCCCACTACCCAGATTATTTTGAACCAAATACTAGATATCAGATTCTTTCAGATGTAAACATTCCAGTGTGTATCTCTAAAACATAAAGACTCTGAAATAAATGAAACCCCAATACCATGATTACATCTCAAATAAATTAACAATAATTTCTTAATGTCCTCAAACATGTCAGTATTTACATTTCCCTATCTTATACATTTTAAAAAATGGTTTGTTTGAATTGCGATCCAAATAAGGTCCATACATTGCAAAACCATTGAGTTTTTCTTGTATCATTATGAATTCATGGATTTAACCAAATTTTATGTGCTTCAATTCAATGCAGTCTTATCCTTATTGATATTCATATTGTCCCATCTTTGGTCAGTGAAAACATTCAAATTGGCTTCTGAATCCTGAGTCTCTGTGTTTGGCATGAGATTAGTGCTCTTTAATAGATTCTTTTCTTTCTAACATGACAACCCATTGCAGGCTTATGTTGAACAGTTCCGGCCTAGAGAGCTCCCTTTGCCTTTCCATCATGTGAGGACACAGCGAAAAGACAGCCATCTGTGAACCAGGAAGAGGGCCTCACCAGACACTGAATCTGCCAGTGTCTTGATCTTAGACTTCCCAGCCTCCACAACTGTGAGAAATAAATTTCTGTCATTTATAAGCCACCCAGTTTATGGTATTTTGTTATAGAAGTCCAAACAGACCAAGACAACTATCCTCACATAAATCTTACACTCAAAGCAGGTAGTTTTCTTCATGTTTCCAGGACATTTATGCTTTTTATCCTCTGCACTCTTTACTCACTTTATTATTATAACAGTCCTAGCTAACATTTGTTGGATGCACCAATTATATGCCAGTGAGCATGCTATACTCTTCATATATTATTATTTAATCTTTACAACACTGTGAGGTAGGACAAATATTATCCTCATTTTACAGAGGGGAAATTAAAGTTCTGAGAGGTTGTATAGTTTGTTCAAGAGGACAGAACTGGTTGCTGACCTGGGATTGAACCCAGTTTTAAAGTAGTACTTTCCCAACAGAATCATTTTGCATCCCACTGTCTGGAATTTCCTTCCCTCATCGCTGCCTCTTGAGATCCTGCTCCTCCTTCATGGCCCATCTCAAAAGATACCTCTTTCAAAAAAACTTTCTTTATCCCCAACTTAATGTCTCTTTTTGAGCCTCTACAGTACTTTGAGGCTCTCTTATGGCAAACTCAAAGATTCTGAGACCAGAAAAATCATCCTCTTAATTCTCTACTTAATTTATGTCTTTGTCATACAAGTCTACCTGTTGGCCCCTTAAGTACAGGAGTTATGTATATCTTACTCTTCTTTGTATCCTCCACAGTATAGAATGCAATGATATAGTTAGTAGGCACTCAATAAATATTTACTGACAAGATTTAAATTATTTCAACAGCCTTCAATCCAATCTACCTTGCAATCTCATTCTGTACAACACTGCCAAATTGTTCTCTTAAAACACATTTTTAGGGACTTTTAGGGACTGTTGTAGTCAAGCTGGTCTCACGGGCCCCCACATTGCACGGTCATTTGTGTCTTTCTGAAATGACTCTCTCTATTCCTTGGCCTCTCTACTTTGCAAGTTCTACTTCAAGTATCGCCTTTCCCAGTCTTCTCTGACTACCTCACCATCTTCCATTTCTATATACTTTTTTAAAATTTAATTTTTATTTTATATTAGAGTATATTTGATTTACAGTGTTGTGATAGTTTCAGGTGTACAGGAAAGTGATTCAGTTATACATACACATATATTCTATATACTTTTTTTTTTTTTTGAGGTATGCGGGCCTCTCACTGTTGTGGCCTCTCCCGTTGTGGAGCACAGGCTCCGGACGCACAGGCTCAGCGGCCATGGCTCACGGGCCCAGCCGCTCCGCGGCATGTGGGATCTTCCCGGACCAGGGCACGAACCCGCGTCCCCTGCATCGGCAGGCAGACTCTCAACCACTGCGCCACCAGGGAAGCCCATATATTCTATATACTTTTAAGAAACAAATTGTACCATGCAGTTTTGAACTTATTCTCTATTTGCATCACATAAGATGGTTTCATCTCACCAGCTGACTTGAGAATACAGGATCCTGTCTTACTTATCTTTGTATTCTGTTTAATACATGTTTAGGCAAAAACAAATAAATATTTATTGGATTAATTTTCTAATTATAATCTTCTACATGTTTTATCTTCACTTCTGATTCATCACCCATTCGGCCATGGCTTTTAGCCTTAGGTTTCTCTGCTTCTTTTGCTCTCCTCTTCGTATATAAAAGTCTGTAAACAATCATACTACAGTATTTAAAAACATTAGGGGAACACATCATTATATAGTCTATCCTCAGGTACACTTAGTGCATTTCATAAAATTCTCATTCTGCAACATTCTAAACCTGTAAATTGGATTTTTGCACATTAGTTTCCTTTGAAATGGGGCAAACTTGCTGTTGCAAATTTAACTAGAGATTTTTTTTTTTTAAAGAGAGGAAATCTGCAGTAGTACAGTACTTAATCTTCTCTAGAATGCTGCCTCCCTTCCATCACAGATGAGGAAACATTTCCTGAATGATATCAAAAAGGAAAATGAAAGCCAAATAAGGAAGCCTAGTGCCTTCTCCAGGTTTTTTTTTTTAATTAATTAATTTAATTATTTATTTTTATTTTTGGCTGCATTGGGTCTTCATTGCTGTGCTAGGGCTTTCTTTGGTTACGGCGAGCAGGGGCTACTCTTCCTTGCGGTGTGCGGGCTTCTCATTACGGTGGCTTCCCTTGTTGGGAGCATGGGCTCTAGGTGTGTGGGCTTCAGTAGTTGTGGCATGTGGGCTCAGTAGTTGTGGCTAACGGGCTGAGTTACTCCGCAGCATGTAGGATCTTCCTGGGCCAGGGCTTGAACCCGTGTCCCTTGCACTGGCAGGCAGATTCTTAACCACTGCACTACCAGGGAAATCCCCCTTCTCCAGGGTTTAAAGTCACCATCTCTCAGGCTTATGGATCCTGAAAGTTAGCTGCTTCAAGTTTCTTTGAGGAACTATCTTACTTGGTCTTAAAGAAAAGGACTCTGAATTTTAGGATGAGGCTGATGTTAGTTTTACTCTCTGTTAATTTACCCAAGTGACTAACTTTATGCTGGGAATTTAATAACGTACATTATTTCTATAGTTAAGATAGCTCGCTTGTTACTGACCCTTTTGCCCAAGAAGTACACAAATGTGAGATGAAGAACACCCTTAATAGAGTATAGGAGACTAGAAAATTAATTAATTATCTAGTTTACATTTTCTGAAGAAAGAAAATAGGATTCTTGAATCATTGGGAAAGATAGGAATGTTTTAATTGAAAACATACGGTATTTCTAATACTTTCTGTATAGATTATCTGCTTAGTGCATTATTCTGGAAATATTTGATCCCAATAGACATCCCCCATTATCCTGGGTGCCTCTCTCTGTCACGTGGCAATGTGTTCTCAAAGAAGGAAGGTTAATTTTATTAAGAGATCAAAACAAGACATAACTCAGGAGTACTGGGGTGCCACAGATAAGACCCTTCCCCCCAACAAATGTATAACAATTGTGACACACTTGTGTCACAAGGTAACACAAGGTAAGTCACAAGAAATTTGTTAGTAATGATAAAGTGTCAAAATTTGCAAGTGACACATTTAAAAATTAGAGTAGATTAAGGTTATCTCTGTAATAACATCACTTTGATATAAGTACACTTCAATATGCTTTCTGGGAGAGGATAGGGGGGTTTATAGATAGCTACCAGAGACTGACATTATTTTGTGAGTGTATCCATGGAAATGTGTCACAAATGTGAATATCAGTCTTCTCTATAGAGGTGGAGAACACTTGAGCTAAAGCATGTCTTTAAGTGTATATTATTTGCCACCTAGCCTCCATTTCCCCTTCTTGTGGCAATAGCATCTTGATTTTAAAATGGGGAACTCCCCCCACCCACACACACTCATGGGATTAAGAGAGAAGCGACATTCTCCCCTAGTTCCAGTGGTACGTGTAGGTCCCAAGGCTAGCCCATCAGAGCTTTGTATCCTTCTGGCTACAGTGACTAGAAAAAAAAATCTTTGGCTGTGGGAACTAGCAGAAGGAATTGAACCAAAGGCTACTGAGCTGTCACAGAAACTAGTGCCAAAGAATCCCTAAGCCTAACAGTCTATTGCCTTTCTAGGCTCCCAACTTGTACCACAGCTAAAATTGAGCAGTCCATCTCCAGAAAAGGCATTTACTCCATGCCCACCTCTGGTATAGCCATGGAGAATAAGGACAAGCAAGACCATCTATCTAGCAGGAAAACACAGGGGCCATGGTGGCAGTAAGGAAGATTCCCACAGAGAACAAATTTGGAGGTTCCCAATTGGCTGGCCAAAAAACTCACTCCACCCCCAGGGAGGGAGTCTTCCGTATTCCTGCCTAGTTGGTATAATGTATGCTATGGGTCAATGATAACTGTGAACTATTTTTTCATCCATTCTCCCCTTTCCAGAATTAGACTTTCACTGTAGTTATACTATTTCTTCTTCTCCATCATTTTTAGGATAGCTTAGATACAGATAACTTAAGTTTTATGTTGCCAGGCCTCAAGGGGCCATATCCAAACTTGACGAGGAAGACTATATACATCAGCCAAAAATTCTGGTCTTGGAGCTGAACACAGTAACCAGATAAGGCCCTGGGTTGTCTCACTGGGGAGGGAACTTTGGTAAGCACTTTTTAATGTAGGTATGAACATTTTTTAATAACCATTCACCCCTTACTTCCTTTCCAACAGAATTCTAATCTTGTTTAGAGAAATGCTCTCCACAGGGCCATGGGCTAAAATGAAGTCAGAGAGGTAAGCTGGAACCAGATCATACTTGTAGGTCGCTTAAGAATTTTGTATTATATTCTAAGTTCACTAAAATATAATCTCCATGAGGTCATGGATTTTTGTCACTGTCCCAGAACAGTCTAGCATGTTAAATAAATGAAAGTATGATGGAAGGGCTTTGCACAGGGGAGTGATATGACCTGCTTGCTGTCCAGAGAATAGACTATAGTGTGCCTACAGTAGAGGGAGTGTAGTGTGGAAGTAGGGAAGTTAGTAGTCCTACCACAGAATCTAGGGGAGAAGTGACGGGGACTTAAACTGGAGGGTGTGGGTTGTGGTGGATGTAAAGTCGTGGCCAGATTCATATTATATTTTGAAGACAGAGGGACGGAATTTTCTAATATGGATTGTAAGAGAAGCGGAAAAGACAGGAATAACAACAAAACAGTTGTTATTAAACATGCAGCAATGTTTAATTCAAAATCACATGGCTAGATAATAAAGCTTTAAGTAGTTACTAGAACTTCTCTCTTTGGTTCTTTTTTTTATTGTAGTAAAAAATACGTAACATAAAATTTACCATTTTAGCTATTTTTAAGTATACAATTAAGTGGCATTAAGTACATTCACAATATTGTATAATTATTGCCACAGTCTATTTCCAGAACTTTTTTTAAAAAAAAAATAGACTTTATTTTTTAGAATAGTTCTAGGTTCACAAAAAAATTGAGCTGAAAGTACAAAGAGTTCCAATATACTCCTCGACCCCACATACTCATAACCTCCCTCATTTAGAAATTGTTCATCATTCCAAACAGAAAATTTACCCCCTTTAAGAAATAACTCCCTATTTTGCCCCCCCCACCGAAGCCCCTGGTAATACCTCTAGTCTATTCTACTTTCTGTCTCTATGAATTAGTCTATTTTAAATGCCTCATGTAAGTGGAATCATTTGTCCTTTTGTGTTTGGCTTATTTCACTTATGTTTGCACTGTTCTTCCATGTTGTAGTATGTATCAACACTTCATTCCTTTTTAAGGCTGAATAATATTCCATTGTGTGTACATACCACATTTTGTTAATCCATTCATCTGGTGATGAACACTTTGATTGTTTCTACCTTTTGGCTATTGTGAATTATGCTGCTAAGAACACTGGTGTACAAGTATCTGTCTGAGTCCATGTTTTCAATTCTTTTGGATGTATATCTAGGAGTGAAATTGCTAGATCAATATTGTAATTTTATAGGGAATTCCCTGGCGGTCCAATGGTTAGGACTCCATGCTCTCCTGCCAAAGACCGGGGTTCAATCCCTCGTTGGAGAATTGGATCCCACAAGCCCAGCAGCATGGCAAAAAAAAAAAAAAAAAGGTAATTCTATGTTTAACTTTGGGGGGAAGCTTCAAAACCACAACAGTTGCACCACTTTATGTTCCCACCAGCAATGTACCAGAGTTCCAATTTTTCCACATCCTTCCCACACTTGCTATTGTTTGCTTTTTTTGTAATAGCCACCATAATGGGTGTGAAGTATTATCTCATCGTGGTTTTGATTTGCATTTCTCTAAAGGCTAGTGATGAGCATAGTTTCACGTGCTTATTGACTATTTGTCCATCTTTGGAGAAAAGTCTGTTCAAATCCTTTGCCCATTTTTGCATTGGGTTTTTTGGGTTGTAGCTCTTTATATATTCTGGATATTACTTTTAAAGTCAGATATATGATTTGCAGACATTTTCTCTTATTTTGTGGGTTGTCTTTTGACTCTCTTGAGTCACTTTAAGTGTCTCACTTGAGACACTTTAATGCACAAAAGTTCTAAATTTTGATGAAGTCCAATTTATTTTGTTGCTGCTTGTACTTGTGGTGTCATGTCTAAGACAAGGTCAGGAAGACCCTATGTTTTTTCCTAAGAGTTTTATAGTTTTAGCTCTTATATTTAGTTTTTTTAAACCATTTGGAATTAATTTTTATATATGGTGTGAGGTACCACTCCAACTTCATTCTTTTACATGTTGTCATCCAGTTGTCCCAGCGCCATTTGTTGAAAAGACTATTCCTTTCCCTGTCAAGTTGTCTTGGCACCCTTGTTGAAACTTAACTGAACATAAATAAAACAGTTTATTTCTGTATTCTTAATTCTATTCCATTGATCTATAAATCTATCCTTATGCCAGTAATACATGGTCTTGGTTACTACTGTTGGTTTGTAGTAAGTTTAGAAATTGGGAAGTATATTCTTTTTCAAGAACTTTATTCTTTCAACTCTATTCTTTTTCAAGATTGTTTTGGCTATCCTGGACCCCTTTAATATTCATATGAATTTTAGGGTCAGCATGTCAATTTCTACAAAGAAGCCAGCTAGGATTTTTTTTTTATCCAATAGTATGCATTTTATGACAATAACAGGAACAGATTGGGCACCCTAGGGCTCTCTTTATATCCTAAAGAAAATGAGCATTTACATTATTCATGGGCTGTACTGAATTTAAAAAAGATCAGTTGTACACTCACCCCTTAGACAGGATAAACTGTCCTGGGGTGTACAGCTTTAACACCTTCATTAAAGTTGTTTGCAAAAGGAACAGAGAACTAAACAAAACAAAACATTTTTCCTTGGGAGTGGAGAGTCATTTGCTATTATAACCAGCAAATACCATTTATTAAGTCAAAAATGGAAGGGGGCAGGGCCACAAACACTATTTGAGCAAGCTGACCAACACACATTACAGTTTTAAAAATGAAGGTTATATACTGTATGTTATAAGTCCCAACAAAGAGTGTCAAAATGACATCTATTTCTTTGCTTGCTTTGTGATCATACCTCTTGGAGGTGTTACGGGTTCTCGTGGCATCTGGCTTCTTCTTCTCTGCAGGCTTTAAAATCTGAAAAGAACACATTAGTGTGTCAACCACACTCATCATGGCACCCGCATCGTCAAACTCTCCACAATAATTGGGTGCAGAAAACAGAGTGACCAACTGCCTCTTTGCAAAAAAAATTCATATCCATCTTCAACCACCAAATGGGCTCTACATGTAAGATCTAAATCATGCTTATGGAGAAATTTTGCAACCACTTCTGCACCAAATGTGAAGAACACTCCTCTGTCATTTTCACCCCAGCCTAAGACACCTTTATTGGCATCAGACCACAAAAGATCACAAGGAAGACCTTGATCTGGTACATCAGTTGGTCGAATAATTCTCTGAATCTGCTCCATAGATTGAAGATCTGGTGATAAACCTCCATGACAGCAGAATATTTTCTCATGCACCAAGGCTGCTATCCATAAACAGTTAAAGCAGACTGTGAACGTTTTCCATAGTTTAATGTTATATCTTCTTCTACATTCATCATAAAATCCATAAATTCTATTGATGCCGGCACATTCATGCTTTCCTCTAAGAAGAAAAAATTCTCGGAATATTTGATTTTGTAAGCCAGTAAGAGGCAGATAGTCTCCAATGGGACTTTCCCCTGTCCACATAGTCCCCAAGAAACAGGTAATTGCTTTCTGGAGGGAAACCACCATACTCAAAAAGGTGAAGCAACTCATAGTATTGCCCATGGATATCACCACATATTTTGAGTGGTGCTTCAAGTTCTAGTAGGATAGGCTGACTGAGAAAGACCTCTCCAGACTTTAAGCACAGTCCTCTGATTTCATTCTCCTGTAGCTACATATTCTTACCAGGCTTGGACCCTCTCACTTTCAGCGGCCGTTGGATGATGCTGTCGATGTTGAGTTTATCTGTATCCACCATCGCCTTCCCGCCGCCGACCCTGCAGCAGCAGCGCAGCCGCCGGCTCGCGCCCGGGATTCACATCTCCCTTCCCACGCCGCCACGAGCAGAGATGGTGGTGGCGCAGGTGGCAGAAGCCACGGCTGGATCCGCCCCCTGCGCAATCGCCCCGCTCCCTGCTTCATCTTTATTTCCCCAGAGGAACCACGAGAGCGAAGCCAGCTAGGATTTTGATAGGGATTGTTTTGGACCTACAGATCAATCAATTTGGCGGAGTGTTGACATCTTAATATTATCTTGTAGTCCATGAACATGCAATGTCTTTCCACTTTTTTAGGTCTTCTGAATTTCTTTCCAACAGTGTTTTGTAGTTTTCAGAGTATAAGTTTTGCACTTCTTTTTTTTTTATTGAGGTACAATTGACACACAACATTACATTAGTTTCAGGTGTACAACGTCATGATTCAACATCTGTATGGATTGCAAAATTATCACCACAATAAATCTAGTTCACATCCATCACCATACACAGTTACATAATTTTTTTTCTAGTGATGAAAACTTTTAAGATCTACTTTCTTAGCAACTTCCAAATATGCAATACAGTATTATTAACTATAGTTGTTATCCTGTACATTACATTCCCATGAGGCAGGAGATAGATGGGCTCCAGGTTAGACATTTACAACTGGCCGCCTATTTATATTTCTGGGGGCGAGAAAAAGACGAGCTTCAGGTCGGACACTCACAACTAGCCTCCTGTTTGCATTTCCTGAGACAGGAGGTAGGTGGGCTCCAGGTTAGGCGTTTACAATCAGCCTCCTGTTTGCCCTCCAAAATGGAAGTAACAACAGAAACAGGATAAATAGCCAGGCTTTGTCTCTTGTGGACACCTTAAGATAACAGTCATGGCACTAACAAAGAGGGGCAAAACCTCGTTTGAGTACAGGATCAAGAGTCTCAGCTTCCCCCCCTCTCGTTGGGGCAAGGGAGACACTATACATGTGCAGAAAGGCTCCTTGGGGGGTCAAAAGTCCGGGGACAATGCCAGGCCATAATGAGTCTTGCTTCTCCCAGATGCCTTTTCATCGAGATCCATCTAGGCTGAGAGGTATGTGTGCACCTAGGGGGAGGGTCCTGAAACAAATAAGCCAGGGGGGACAAAAGCAAGATGATTGGCCAGAAGGAAGACAAAGACCCCGAAGAACTGCCCTATATAAATGACTTAATAGCCTCTTTACTGCTTAACTTAACTCACAACTTTTACCTTGTGTGTTTTTCTTTAAGTCGACACAGGAAAGAAGACCTTAGGCTATAAGTGTCCAGAGGTGAAGAATTAGATTCTTGAAGTCCGTGGACAAACTTAGTTTGTAAGTATTATGAAGGCTGTCATTGACTCATAAAGGCTTTTCAATGGCATTAGAGCCTAAAGGTTCAGCAAAAAGGATATGTACTGTAAAAAAATAAAATTGCCCAGGAGTATTATAATACCTGTGCCACTAAAAGTTAATGGGCTGGACTTCCCTGGTGGTGCAGTACTTAAGAATCCGCCTGCCAGTGCAGGGGACACAGGTTCAATCTCTGGTCCGGGAAGATCCCACGTGATGCAGAGCAACTAAGCCCGTATGCCACAACTACTGAGCCTGCGCTCTAGAGCCTAAAAGCCACAACTACTGAGCCCGCATGCCACAACCACTGAAGCCCGTGTGCCTAGAGCCCATGCTCCGCAACAAGAGAAGCCACTGCAATGAGAAGCCCGCACACCACAACTAGAGAAAGCCCACGCGCAGCAAGGAAGACCAAAAGCAGCCAAAACTAAACAAATAAAATTAAATTTAAAAAAGTTACTGGGCTGTCACTTGTAAGTTTTCATTTACTCCTCACAACATCTATGAAGGATAATGAGAAATAGAGTATATTGTGGTAGCTAAGAGCACTAGGACCTTGGATTCAGAAAGAGCAAGCAATTGGCCAAATCCAGAGCATGAGAGAGTCTACTGGACAAATGACCTGGCTTCTCCATAAAATCAATTACAAGGGAAAAAAAAGTATGTGTGTCTGGGGGGAGTGTAGGGTGAGGAGGTGACTGTCAAAGAATACAGTAGACTTAACAACTAAATGCAGTGTGTAAAACTGTTTGGATACTAATTTGAGTAAATGAACAGTAAAAAAGACACCTTAAACAATTGGAGAGGCTTTTAAATGGACTAAATATTAAATGATATTGAGAAATAATTATTAATTTTGTTGGATGTGCTAATGGCATGGTGGTTATATTAAAAAATTTCTGACTCAGAGATGTATAATGAGGGATTACACATAATCCCTCATTATATGAGTAAAGTAGTATCCAGGATTTGCTTTAAAATACTGAAAAAAAAATGAGGCGGGATAGATGAAACAAGACTGGAAAATGTTGATAATTGTTAACACTGGATGATGGGTACATGGCGCTTCACTCTACTACTCTCTCTCACCTTTCATATATATGTTTAAAATATTCTATAACCAAGTTAAAAATAAAAATAAATAATAAAATATATAAAAGGAGAGAGAGAAACAAAAAAGACCTGGTCTGCTTCCTGGCTCAGCCTCTTACTAGCTAGGTTACCTTGGGGAAGCTATTCGATATCTGTAAAATGGCAATAATAAGGATATGTAAAGCATTTAACACAGTATGGGCTGCATAGTTAAGCTCAATAAATGTTAGCTAATGTTGTTATTATGAAAGAAATAAAAAATATGTAATAACAGATTTGATTTACAGTAATTTTAAAACTTCTTTGTGTCAAAATATCAATCATTAATTACAGTATAATTTGTAACTGAGAACACTGGAAACAATATAGATGTTCATTTACTGGAGTTTAATTAAATAAATTATATACATTTTTATAAGGGAATTTCATGCATCTATAAAAATAATCATATTTCTAAGTCAAGACCTATCAATTCTATCACTTAGCATCATTTTGGAGATATTACATAATGCAAACAGACAAGAAAGAAATTAGAGGTAAAAATGAGAAAGAAAAAGGTAAAATTTACCTCTGTGGATGATATGCTTACATACTCAAAAAAAAAAAATCAAAAGAATCAACTGAAAAATGTATAAACCAAAAGAGAATTCAAGGTAAGGTAGCTGAGTACAAAAACTAATATGATAGAAATCAATAGCTTTCAAATATACATCCAATTAAAAATTATATTGGAAAAGACCCCATTTAAACTGCAAAAATAATAAAAGATAAACTCCCTAGAAAAGAGGTTAGCAAGAAATGGGCAATATCTATAAGAAGGGCACAAAAGAATACTTGACAAAATATAAAGGCACCTCTTATTCTTAGATAGGAAGGTTCAATAGTATAAAGAGGTCAATTTTCCCTAATTAGAGATATAAATTTAATGTCATCCAAATAAAAATACCAGCAGAATTTTAGACAACTTGACAAGCTAATTCAATAGATCACATGGAAAAAATAAAAAGCAAGAATCTTCAGGAAAAAATCTAAAAAAAAGAGAGTAATAAGGGGAAGACTAACCTGACTAGATATTAAAACATTATAAATGTGTGATACTGGCCAAGGATAGATATACATATTGATGTACCAGAATAGAAAATCTAGAAATAAACCCAAATACATACAGGAATGAAATAAATTTGTTGCCCACATATCCATACAAAAGGAAGTTCTAAGGGATGTTCTTTAGGCAGAAAGACAAAAAAAAAAGAAATCAAAATAATAGAAATGTGTAAATTTGCCTAGCTGGAAGTCAGACATCTCTCAAGCTTGTCTTTGGTCTTTACAAAGCTCAACAAAAACTACTTGCAGATTATCGAATGTGGTCTCTCATGCCTATACATTTCAGTATACTGTTCTTTGTGTCTGAATGCCATTTTACAGCTCCCAATCTGCCAAACCCATACCCAAGCTTCAAAAAAGTTCAGGAGTCATTCTTCCATTAAGTATTCTTTCTTTGAGAAGAAATAGAGTATGTGCAGTGTCTCCTAAATGTTGATTTTCCAATTTCTTGCATCTCCATTTTGTTCTTCATCTGTTATTTGTTCTTTACACCACTGCCAGAGGAATACTGCTAAAATATAGATCTGATAGTGTCTTTCTCCTACTAAAAAATATTTGATGCCCACTAAATGCCTGAGTGTCTATAAAATAAAATATGAACTTCTAGGGACATGAGAGGCTTTCAAGGCCTTCCAGGACTCACCTCCAACCTACTTTCTGTCCTCAGCTCTACCATGTAAATGAGTGTGCACCCTATATTTAGAGACACTGCAGCTCTTACCATTCACACACACAGCTTTCTTGGTGCCTTTGTTCACCCAGATCCTTCAGCCTGATATGCCGCCCTCCCTCCTCTAACCCTACTCCTCACCCCCAACCCAAATCTCTCCAATCCCTCATCCACCCCAATCCCTAATCTTCTCTGCTCACTGAGATTTTTCAAAGCTGTGTTCAATGAAACCACATCTAAAATCGATTAAGAATGACTCATTCCTGAGCTTCCATAATTCATGTTTATTTTATTATGGTTGATATTATTAATAATATTGATATCAGTTGTTTATATGCCTGTCACTAGTCTATAACATTCACAGAAGTCAGGGCCATGTCTTACTAATTTGTTTCATCCTGGTAGCTTTAAATACACTGCTTACCACATGGTAATAAATACTGACACACAAAAATAAATAATTTTTGCACAGCAAGAAATAAAGTAGCGCCTGACACATGGTAAGCATTCAATAAATGTGAACTCTTTCTAGTGGTAATAACAGATGCTCAATAAACGTTCTGTGAAAAATGGCAAAACCAGTTGTGCTGATTTATTATTAGCCAGCTAAGTTCTTTTAGAATTGATACTGCTTGGGAATCATTATAAAGAGTTTCAATCTCCTCTTTTGGTGATAGCAAAATTTTAGGTTCCAGAACCTCAGAAAGGGCCTTAAGATATTTTTCAAGACATAGGTTCATGTGTCACTTAATCTGGTCCCCATACAGATAGAATTAAATATTGAAATATTTTTATATCCATTTAATCCCTGAAACTTAGTATAATTCTTTTTTTACACTTTTCTGTTTTTAATAGATGAAAGATTTACAAAATCATAATTAGTCTCCTTCAGCAGCTAGTGTGGCCAAGACAAATCATATCAAAAGTACTTGTCAACTTACTTCCTGTAGACTAGAGGATAAACAAGTCTTTTTGTTTTTTTTAACTTCTTTTTTTTTAATTTTTCAAGATAAATAAAGTATACATTATTAGGACTTTTCACAGTCAAAAGTCAGTTTTTCACTTCCATTCCACGTGGAAATTTTTGCTGTGGCTTATTTGTTTTCACAGCTGTATGATATTCCGTAGCATATCTGTTTCACAATATATTCATCCATTTTTCTCTTGCTGTACATTTAGATTGTTCTAGGTTCTTTTCCTCTTTCAAATAATTCTGCAATGCATTCTTCTGTGTGTCTCCTTATGCACATGTGGGAAAGTCTCTAAAGATGGGTAAGTACTTCATCTTTTTTTTAAAAATATATTTATTTATTTATTTGTTTGTTTAGCTGCTTTGGGTTTTCGTTGCAACACCCTGGCTTTCTCTATGAGATCAGGCATCTTTTCCTGTATTCATCGGCTTTTTAGATTTCTTCTGTGGATTGCCTGTTTGTGTCTTTTGCCTAATTTTCTATTATTTGTTTTTATCTCATCAATCTGTAGTTTGTTTGTTTTTACATATACGTTCTAGATACTAGTCTTCTGTTATTTATAGGCTATGTCTGTTCAGGTCCTCCAAGAAGCAGACACCAAGAGGGAATTAGAAGTGCAAGACAATTACTGGGGGTCAGTGCTTCTGAAGGGTAATGGGAAAAGGAACAGGAGTGGTTGAGAAGAATCTTTAGACCCCAGTGCAGCTCTTGATACCGTCTCATTGCAGCTTCTCCTTTGTCTTTGGATGTGGGGTATCTTTTTTGGTGAGTTCCACTGTCTTCCTGTCGATGATTGTTCAGCAGTTAGTTGTGATTCCGGTGCTCTCGCAAGAGGGAGTGAGCACACGTCCTTCTACTCCACCATCTTGAACCAGTCTCTTAGTACAATTCTTAATACTGAGTAAGCACTTTAAAAATGTTGGTTGTAAATGTCTATCAACAGATGAATGGATAAAGAAGAAGTGGCACATATATACAATGGAATATTACTCAGCCATAGAAAGAAATGAAATTGGATTATTTGTAGTGAGGTGGATGGACCTAGAGTCTGTCAGACAGAGTGAAGTCAGAAAGAGAAAAACAAATACCATATGCTAACACATATATATGGAATCTTAAAAAAAAAAATGTTCATCTCACTGATGAAACTGCAGGGCAGGAATAAAAACGTAGACATAGAGAATGGACTTGAGGACACAGCGGGAGAGGGGGAAGCTGGGGTGAAGTGAGAGCAGCATCTACATATATACACTACCAAATGTAAAATAGTTAGCTAGTGGGAAGCAGCAGCATAGCACAGGGAGATCAGCTCGGTGCTTTGCAACGACATAGAGTGGTGGGATAGGGAGGGTGGGAGGGAGGCTCAAGAGGGAGGGGATATGGGGATATATGTATGCATATGGCTGATTCACTTTGTTGTACAACAGAAACTAACACAGTATTGTGAAGCAATTATACTCCAATAAAGATCTATTAAAAAAATAATAAAAATGTTGAAGGAATGAGCAAATAAATGAATTAGGACAAATTGTTTATGCAGCAGAATCTCCAGACAAATTGTGAGCACATCACATATAAGGAATATGTTTTGTTCATCTTTTTGTCTCCAGCATCTAGCATGGTATCTGACACAAAATGAACGTTTACTAAATAGCTATTTATTAAATTAGAGATAAGCGATAAATACAGTTTACTTTATAAATGGCAAAGAAGGAAAAACAAAACACATTTGTTGTATCATGTAACCTTGTACCAAAGATTTATGAATAGATTTATTAATGGGGTGGAATTTCTACCTTGAAGATATAGAAGTAAATGTGGAGACTGAGAAGTCAGGTCACCTTAGTCCTCTAGAGTGGTTAAAGCTAACTAGTCCCTGTGAATGAGAATCTAGCCTAGCTGAAGATCTCTAGCCTCTATTTACACAGCATTGGCCCCAGGACAACACAGTCAGGGCAGGTTGTGGTCACATCTCTTAGCCTAAGAATGCATACCTGTTAGGGAAATTTCCTATTTCTAATGAAAAAATAAAGACCTTGGGTGGAGAGAAGAAAAGTAGTAGGAGTGTCACTTGAAGCACAAACAAACATGGAAACTGAACAAACAATCTCTGTATCATTACATCTTCTTCAAGAAAGGCACACCAATTCCCTTCCAAGGTATATCAGTATGTTGCACCATTGTGGAAGGAATGGAAGAGCAGGATGGGGTTGCCTGGCTGAAGTCACATCTTGGGGAAGCTGGCCAGGTTGGCAATGCCACAAGCGTTGTTCTTATTCCGGGCCATGAGGATATAGCCTTTGTTCCCCCAGTTTTCTCCCCAGCTGTAGGACCAAGCAAGGAAAATACTTAGTACCCTCAGTTTATTCAATAAAACATTTACTGAGTATTGTACCTGAGTATAGGTACTGATGTTTTACAAAAATGAATAAGACAGTTTTTACCTTTAAACAGTTTAAAGTCAAGAAATGGAGGCATAGGGCTATAGGAGAAATTGCTTCTGACCAAGGGGATCAAAAAGGGCTTAAGAAAAAGGTGGCATTTGAGCTGAGCCCAAAGGCGGATAGAATTTGGACCTGTGGAAATGGAAGCCAGCAGGGGAGTGTGAAATGAGTAACAGAGGCAGGAAAGCATGCGACATGTGTTAGGATCATGTAGCTGAAAAACAGGGTGCTTGACAGGGTGTAGTGGGAGATCAGGTTGAGTGATCTTTATTGCCAGGCTAAAGAGTTTGACTCTCTGGCCCATGATAGTAGAGGAGACACTGAAGTTTTCTGATTGGGAGAGTAAAATCATTCAACTTGTGTTTTATGAAGACTAATCTTGAAAACGTGAGTCTAGAGCATAAGAAAGAGGCAAGAGGGCTGAAGTTGGTGATCTTGGTTTCATAGAAGAAATGAATGAAACTATGAGAATTGATGAGATTGCTAAGGAGTCAAGTGGAGGGACTGGAAGATTAGATACAGGTAGACAAAGACAGAGACAGAGACAGACAGAGAGAGGGAAGATTGGTCTATACATCTTCCTAAATTGTTTTCATGAGTTTTTTGTCCTTTTTCCCCAACCAGAAAATTCACCAGTTACCTGGTACATTTTACTTAAGACCTCTACCCTACCGCTGTTCCCTTCTCCAGGGGTCCCCAATGATCCTGATCCTGCCTAGGTGTGTCCTTTATTCTTCCCAGCTCTCTTGGCACTTGATCAAGAAAGGAAAGGGTAAGTGCTTGCGCTGGGAGTCAAGAAAGGGAGAACACAAGACAGAAGCTGTGGGAGAAGGAACATCCTCTTAGAAAGGTGCTCAGGTTCACTCTTAATTGGGACTGTGATATAAAAAGTTGCTTCAGGTTTGAAGCAACTCCCAGCCTTACATTCTATCCTGCCAGCCCTCCAGGCAGCAAATCCAACTTGGTTATACTACTGCATTGGCCTGTGCACTCCCCAGAGTCTAGGACCCCTGCTCTTTGGAGGGCACCAAGGACAGAAAATTTAATCAGGGCTACTGCTAGGCTGGTGTTGACCAATGAGGAAAGAAAAAGAATAACTACCCTAAATCTGCGCCCCTACAGAGTCACAAGGGGCTAAAGAGAAATGGGGAGCCAACTACTAATAACGTGTAGTTTTATTTGTTCCCAATAATAGAGAGGGAAACACTAATTTTTGTTGTTGTTGCTCATATCCACTTTCTGAAAAGCATTTCTCTTCACAGACTTCAAAATCTTTGGCCAGTTCTTATATGTCTATCCTAAGTGTAGCTGGAAGGGCAAAAAGCTGCACAAGACGATACTAAACTTTTACTTTGTTTATACTGTACCCTAGTGCTTATAGACAGACTGATGATGGAAACCTCTCTAAAAAATCAATCACATTAGAGAGAAAAGAAAGAAAAAAATATAATTCCAAAGCTCCTGCTGGTTCTTGGTGCTACTTTATGTTCTCATTTAGCTAGGTCTGTCTTTCTTAGGGGGCAATGAGGTCACTGAAGACAGACATCTGCTCATGTGTTTGTGTATGTGATTAAGTACCTTGAACATATAGCAGCTGCCCAACACATACCTTTAGTACTCTTGTCTGGTCATTAAATGTTAGAATTAATAGCCTCTGATTGGGAAGGTAGAATTGAAACATCTGAGAAAACTTTCTCTTGATTTAAGAGAAAGAAAGGAATATTGGGAAGTTGGAGTTGAGGGTGAGTGTTAAGAGGATGACATGTAGTGTTCCCATCATTACCTGTTTTTAATTATCCAATGCTTGTTTCCCTTCTGGATCCCGTATCCCACTGCCAAAACTGCATGGTTCAGATTATCACTATTGCAGTTTTCATCGTAATACACACCTAGGAAACAAACTATCAAGGTGAAGCTTTCTGCAATCCAAGGGTCGCCCTGTGAGGTCTCCCACTCTAGGAGACCCTCTGTAGAATCCCATTCCAGTCAGGAGGGCTTACAAAAGAGATGCTCTGTGCTGTGGCAGCTGTTTCTCCCTGGCAGACTCAGTCTTTATGGAAACAAGTACTGAAAATGCTCAGTACCCTTCGAGAAGCTGCCCAGCCCACGTCATAAGAGAAGGTTGATTGTGCCCCATAGGAACAGTGCCTTACCTTTTCTGTAAAACTGGAAGGAGGTCAGGCTTGCATCAATGGCCACAGAGACGGGTCCCACTCGGGCCACTGCCCTCTTCAGGGCTTTTTCATTTCCCTCAGGGATCTCTCTGTACCCTCTGCACTTAGCTGCCTTGCCTGTTGGGTTGTACATACAACTTTCATCCTGGAAAAAACAGGTTGAAATAGGACTAGGACTAAGCAACAGGCAGTGAATCAGTGAGTGAGGAATTCTGCCAATGTTTTGGGTGATGTCAGTGCACTAACAGGGGCAGCAGACTAGAGTCTCTAGAAAGGGTCTGTTCTCTCCTCACCATTTTAGAAACTATAAAGAAAAGAATATGAAAAGTGGATACCTTGTACCGTACACAAAAATCAGCTCCAGGTGGTTTTAAAACATAAATGTGAAAGGAAACACTGTAAAACTTAAAAAAGAGAATATTTTTTATTTCTACCTCAGGGTAGAGAAAGATTTCTGAAATACGATTTTTTTAAAAGCACAAATCATCTTCCGGCAATGTAGTATGTGTGATCCTCGGTAGGCAGGGAGGCAGCAGCTGCTGTGTGGGCAGGAGGCCAAGGCCAAGACCCAGCTAGAGGGAGGACCTTGGCCCCATGCACATATAACAGGCAAAGAGTTCTGGCTGGACCCTTGTGCTCTCATGAGATAAAAGCACATAACATGACACTAAAACAAATTAATAAGGAACTTAGCAATTTAGCTTGTGAATTTCCAAAGTTATGTTTTGCAGGTCTAGTTAACGATGATATGTTTCATTGTCAAGCCACAATTATGGAATCTAATGGGAACCCACATCAAGGTGGTGTATTCTTTTTGGCAGTTCATTTTCCTACAGACTACCCCTTCAAAACCCTGAAGTTGCATCTACAAGAATACATTGTCTAAATATTAACAATAATGGCAGCAGTTGACATGATATTCTAAGATTACAATAGTCTCCTGTCTTAATAATTTCTCAAGATTCCTTTATCTGCCATATGATCCAAACCCTTGATGCCTCCTAGCACCAAATATTGCATAGATCTACAAGTAAAATAAAATATCTAGGGAATGGATTTGGAAGGATACCACGTGATGATACTTTAAAAATAACCTGTATTATGGCTGGAGGGAACTTAAATTACTGTATTATCTGGCTGCTGCCCTATCAGATCTCTTCTTTTTTTAAATTTTGTTTTTCTTTACCTCCTTCCATTCATTTACACGTTCATATAAGATGTTCTTTCAGTTTTGGACAATAACTGCTTTTAAAAACTGTAAAGTAGATAAGAGAACAGTTGTCCAAGATTCAGAATGTTAAAAATGGAACACATGTTTTATATGGCTAATTCTTCATTTTAATTGATTATGAGACCAAGAACATTGCACATTTCTCTAAAATGCTGACGAGATCATCTGAGGGGGTAGGAGAACAGAGATTATAAGTCAATTGCTCCTTCTATTCCAAAATAGGGTTTCAAATGTTATGTAATTTTCCTTTAAATTATTCAGAGTTTCTGAGTTATTAGTTAAACTGTCTCTCAACAAACTGGTTAATATAGTACTGAATAAATGATGCAAGCTGTCAATGGATAAGTGATCAACTACTAGCTCTAATAATATTTAAGTTATGTTTTTAATATAGTTAGACAACCCTTTAAATTGGTTGCCTGGATTAATCAATACAAAAAAAGTTATAAACAGGAATCTGTTTTTTTGTATACACTGTTAGGATTTGTTTAATTTTTTTGATGTCAGGTGACAACAAAAAGTTGTCAGGAGAATATTTGACAGTTTAAAAAAGAATATTTTACCGCGCCCAGGTTATCTCACTGACCTGCCTGATGTACTCAGAATTCAAAAGCTAACCTTTTAGGACAGCTTCAGTGTGCTGCGCCTTATGGCAGCAGCCCCAGGGTCAGATATGGACTGGGGACACAGCAGTTCTGAGAACTGTACACATAGTAAAGAAAAAGCTTTCCACACACAACCTCCAACTTCTCTGACTTATTTACCTGACAGCTAAAAAAACCATAACATGGAATACTAATGGCATGACATTTATGAAATGAAGTAGTTTTGATGTGGCCAATGTCACGATGATGTGCTGAAGTGACATTACTATGTAGGTTGCTGAGTATCCAGTAAAATGGATCTGTTCAGTCATTTACATTAATGAGCATTTTTGTTGCAGGAGATACCATTTCAGATGACTAAACATGAATAAATAAAACTCGTTGTTACTGGATTTTTTAAAGGCACAAATTGCAAAGGAAAAAAATTAATAATTTTTCTACACTAAAATTAAAAACTTTTCTGGATTGAAAGACATCATAAAGAGAATGAAAAGAAAAATAGACTCACAACACACATAGTATTAGTATCCAAATATCTTTTTTAAATTCCTAAAAATCAGTAAAAAGGAGAACACAACCTAAAGATGGGAAAAGATATAAACAGTCAATTCACTGAAGAAGAAATGCAAATGGCCAGATAAGCATACCAATGAAGAGATGAATCAATAGGATTTCTTATACTGTGCAGGTGGGAAATACAAATTTTTCCAAACACTTTGGTAAATAATTTGACATTATCTAGTAAAGAGGAAGATGCACATACCCCAAGACTCAGACAATTCTGTTACTAGATATTATATTCTGGTAAAGAAACTCTTGTACATGTGCATAGAAGACGTGCCCGGGAATGTTTGCAGCAGATAAACAGATCCAATAGATAGATCTTGGCTCTGCTACATAACTAGAGGTGTGAGTTTGAATATGCTATTTTATCTCCTTAAGTGTCAATCTCCTCACCTATAAAGTGAGGATAAGGGTAACTTACAGGGCTTTTATGAGGATTAAATGAGAGCATGCACTAAGTACATGGCTTAGCATATGGTAGCCATCATTTGTATTACTCAGCCTTGTTATCCCTGCTTCAAAGGCTCTTATTGCAAAGGCCCCATATTATATTATCTATCAACCCCATGTATATAAAAAGCCCTCAGATCTTCTTCCTTTTAGATAAGAAAGATCTTCCTATTACTAAAGGACCTTATAGGAGGAAGTGAGTTGATCTCTAAAACTGCAATAAATATGAAGCAACTTGCTTTTTCCCTCATTTTATACATGTTAGCATGTTAACTTACATAATTTGCTTAAATGTTCCCCAAACCCACACTGAGATCATACAAAATAAGGCCAAGTGATTCATGAAATTAGCATGGTGGGCCTGGAGACTTGTGATGGGAGTGGAGGAATTGAGCAGAGTTACAGAGACTGACTCAGAGATCTATGGGATAACCTGTCCTCTGTTTTTTCTTCAGGGCAGAGAGGCAGATAGGAACCATGGTAGCCTAAGCTCCCCAAATTCTCCCAGACTGTGGGAATCTTCTTGGCCTCTGTGGGAAATTATCCCATCAAGAAGGCTGGATAGGGTAACAGAAAACAAGATTTCTGGACTTGTTTCCAGTACAAAATGTCATGCTGGGGAAGGAGGAGCCATTACAGAGCTGTATGACTGCATGGGACAGTCTCACCTGTCCAACATACGGGTAGGCATCTTCAGAGTCAATGCCCCGGTTCTTCTGCACATACTGGAAGGCATTGGTCATGTAGCCCCCTCCACAGCCATCATTCTCAGACACACAGTCCACCAGGTTCTGTGGACTCAGATTTAAGAGTTTGCCAGTTTTCTTCTTGAGTTGGCCCTCCAGGGCACCCACAGAGCTAAAAGCCCAACAGGAACCACACTGACCCTGAGAGGCATAACAGAGAAACTACCAGTCATTGCTGTTCACACTTTCTGTTTCTTCCTTCTACCTGCCTGATGAAATTCCATATGTTTTATAAATTCCAGCACCTGTCCCCTTTGCTGTGAAGTCTTCCTATTTCCCTTCATTTAACCTTTGTTGCAGTGTTCTATTGCTATTGTTGCTATTGATAACTGTTGTTACTATTGTTAACTGTTGTTACTATTGTTACCATTAGCTGTAGTAAAGCAGAATACAGCTCTTCCTCCAATGAATCCATCATAAATTGAAAATATAGTAAGTCGAAAATGCATTTAATACCCCTAACCTACTGAACATCAAAACTTAGCCTAGCCTACCGTAAATGTGCTCAGTACACTTACGTTAGCCTTCAGTTGGGTAAAACTATCTAACACAAAGCCTATGTTATAATAAAGTGTTGCATATCTCACATAATTTATTGAATACTGTACTGAAAGTGAAAAACAGACTGGTTGTAAGTGTATTGGTTGTTTACCCTCATGATCATGTGGCTGACTGGGAGCAGCGGCTCTCTACCACAGGCCAAGATCAAGAAAAGTTTTCGTACCACATATCCTAGCCTGGGAAAAGATCAAAATTCAAAATTTGAAGTACAGTTTCTATGGAATGCCTATCACTTTCACACCATCATCAAGTCAAAAAATCATAAGGTGAACCATCAGAAGTTGGGGACCATCTGTACTGGTTTTGCAACACACTAGATGTGTAACCTTGGGTAAATTACTAAACCTCTCTGTACCTCACTTTCTTTATGTGTAAATTGTGGATAATTATAATGTACTTAATGGAATTATGAGAATTTAAAAAGTTAATTCATGTAAAGGATGAATTATTATGTGTAATAATAATAATCTCTCAAAAGTGCTAGCTATTATTATTAGTGTTTGTTCAGCTAGATTATACATTTTTCTTTCTTTCCTGTTCTATTTTTTAAAACTGGGGATTTCTTGAGGACACAGGTTATGTCTTGGTCATCTTGAATCTCTACTGCCTAGCACTATATCTGGTAGGTTCTGAAAAAAATGTGTTTGTTGAATGAATGTTAAATCAAGTGTTTATCTGGTGGATAAAATCAGCCTTGTTAAGGTTGTGGGAAACCTTACATTCTCATGGTGGTAAGAATGTAAGATCATACAAACTTTTTTGGAAAGGATTCTGTGACCTACTGATTCCAATTTTGGGATTTGTTTTGCATAAATATTTGTATATATTCACAAAAATATATGCACACAGGTGCTTACAGCAACACTTTGTAGAAAAGAAAAAACAGAAATAACCTAAATCTACAAAAACAGATGATGAGTTAAATAACAGAATAGACTTTATTCTCTTAGCAGGGGGAGAGGTTAACTTAATTCTTTGCCCTCTTTTTCTGATGCCCTCCTACCTTAAGAACAAAGAAGCAGAAGAACAGAGAGGTCATGCCAGTTTCCATACCCACACCCAAGAGGAAGGAGGGTACCTGGTTTTTGACAGGAGTAACATATCCCTTCTTCCGATAATCAATAGAGTCTGGGCTGCCTTCCCAGTCTGGGATATAGAGGGTGTCATTACTGCGGGAATGAGAGGGGGGTATTTTGAGTCCAGTCATCTTCTGAACCACTTCTTCACTGGTCTGGGACAAAGAAGAAAGAGGCCAGGCATAAGCAGGGAACCAAGACAAACAGGGAAGGTAGACCAGGAGCTAAGGATCAACTCACCATATCCCCCAAATGGTTCATGGCCAGTTCATATGTATGGACACCAAGAGAGGCCTCGAGATTATGGATGGAAATATGCTTCAGGTTTTTTTCCCAAATTAAACGCCGAGAGACTTCATCCACCTAAACAGAGCATAGTCAGTATTGGCATAGACTGTGTCCTGTGTACAAAGTTATCTACATAATACTGTGGCGGTTTCTAGAAGAGATTAAATTTACAGTCATAGAGGGTTTACAATCTAGTTGGGGAACTGACCATGGGATTATTAAGAGCATGCAAAAGAAATATATAAAACAAATAATAGAATGCAAAGCTCTGGAGAGACATATAGGAAAATAATTGCTTACGGATTAATAGCATTAATCTGAGAAGGCTTCCCAAAAGAGAAATATAAGACAGTTATGAAGAAAAGGAAGGACAGGACTTGATGGAGGGTGAATTGAGGAGTAGTAATGGAAAGTATATGTTAACAGTTAGGGACCAGGGGCAGGTTTGCTTGGTTGTAGTGGTTAAAGTATTGGGGTTGAAGAAGGGAGTCTGGAAGCTAGGATTAGATGTCTCAGGTTCCAACCCTCCCACCATGTTCCCCTCCAGGTTCCCAGGCACCTTGCTGTTATACTGCTTTCTGTAGGTCTTCTTCCATAGCTCCCACTGGGTGTTCAGCATCTCCTCGGGATACAGAGCAAGGCTCACCACAGGCAGCAGTAGTAGAACCTTGAGCCCCCACATCCTGGAGAAGGGGATAATTAGGGGACACTCTTCTATTTGCCCAGAGGTTCCTAACCTGGCTTGGGATGAGGAAATAGCTGGAACCATATTCTCAGACAGGTGGTTCTTAACCTTTGGGACTCATAGACTCCCACGACAAGCTAATAAAAATTTTCAACCCACTTTAGTCCCAGAAAAATGAATGCACACAATAATTCTGGAGGGTTCATGAATCCGAAGTTAAGAACGCCTTCCTCTGGACCACGAGGCAGAGGAAAACTAGGCTTTACAAGGAAGGTAGACAGAGATTGAGGATGACTTCCATATGATAAAAACAGTGATAGTCAGGAGGGTTCTGGGTTTGGGTGGGACGCTGATACATCTGGTTACAAGTATTTTGACCTAGGGAGATTCAACACACACACACACACACACACACACACACATACACACACATATACACACACATACACACAGATACACTTGCACAGATAACCAGCAATGGGATAGAAAATGGACAATCAGGATGGGACAACACCTGTCTGCTCCAGTGTCCCCAGCAGACTTGGAGGAGATAGACAATGTAAGTGCAGGGTGGGATGAGTGGGGTCGGAGAATACACAAAGGAGAGATTTTCAGCTAAGTTTTGCTTCCTGATTATTTCTTCAAGGCATTCTTTTGTTCCTTGCCTAAATTCTGATACTTCTGATCTTGCTAGGAGAGGACAAGGGAAAAGCTGACAGCATTTCCTGTTCTCAAACTATGAGATGTTTACTGTCTCCTCAGTCGTCTTATGCATTTCTTCCTCCTTTCTCTTCCTGTTCCTTCCTCAGGCAGGAAACTGTCCTAATCTCAACCAGCTGCTGCGGGCAGGAAAGTTTCTTTTTTTCTGACCAAAAAGCCCACAAAACCTCTGTGACTGCCTCACAGGACAAAAAGCCTCAGAACCAAAGTTTGTTAGAAGAATGTAAGACAGAAAAGCAATGTTCTGTGATTATTAGATACACAGCTTTTCAGAAGTTTACTCTAGCTTCATTCACTTCTTGCAGTGTCTTGCTAATTTCATGTCCTCCATTTTAAGAGCAAGTTAGTCTGCATCAAGCCACACAGCTTGCATAAATTTTGAATTTATAGTCCATTTTTGTGTAATCTTTGCAAACTGGCAAAATGTCCAGGAGGACGTTTAATATCTGGAGTGTTAAGGGCTTTGGGATGTCTCAAACAGCAGGAAGACCTTACTGAGCTACCACCTCCCTGCACTACTCCTCCCCCCTGCTAGTAAGTTAACCCTTTTGGTACCTGCCCACCCACCCCCACACCTCCCCCCCCCCCAAAAAAAACCAACCCTGAGAGGTCACTCCTTGAGGGATGGGTAAAGGATGCCCTATATTCTTTGCTTTCACTAATAACCATGTATACATACAAACAAACCGTAAAAGGAGTCCTAAAGATTTCCAGGCAAATTTTACTTAGCCAAGAAATAACCTAAGAAGGGCATCACTGTTTTCATCTGCAAAGCCTATAAAGTTCATTTTGATCCCCAAGTCACTACGTTCCTAATATTCCTTAAAATGGAGAACTGAAAGGAATGAGAAGCTAAAAGATCTAGGAAGTTGAAAATGTTACCTGCTGATGGGGATCTGTTCTCTGGGCTCGTCTCAGCAGAGAAGTGTGGATAATGTGGGCGGATGACTAGGGGTGCTGGATTTATTCCACCAGGATTGCGGAAGTCAACTGTAGCTGTTGGCTGGAAAATTTGGATGGGGAGGGCAGTGGAGATAGAAATGCTGAGAGAGGGGGATTAGGGAGGAGGGAAGGAGGCAGCAGATTTGCATCGTTTCTGTGTGCGCATGTGGAGCATGTGTGCCAGGGCAGAGAGTTAGGTATTTAGTTTCACGTGGCTGCCTGCCTTTGAGAGCAGACAAAAAAAATACCTCAATACATATTATCCAAGTTGCGGCTTACCTTCTCTTTCGTGGACAAAATATTATTACACTAGGGGATTAAAACTTTCCAGTCCCTTTCCTGTTATTAATCTCTCCAACTTTGAAACCTCAGTTTTCCAATATGTCTGACCCTCACATGAGGGATGAGGAAATGAACACAAAAGGCTAGAAAAAAGTATGTAAGGGAAGTCACAGGCTCCAAAATCATTTGTATTTTATAAACTTGTTGACTAAAAGTTGTCATTGCTTCCAGGCAGGGGAATATCTTCCCCAGACTAACATGGTTTTGCTGAGGAAGGATACATCAAGAAAAGTCCAGATGAAACCAGTTCTAAAAGTAACCAGAAACAGTATTCCTGGTTATTTATGACAGCACTTGAATCAATGCCATAAGCACTGACAAATTCACATGTGACTTCTTTGTTGCTACAACTCTCAGATGGTGGGATGATGAACATTATCTGTCTCAATTATTAAAATCCCCAATCCAGGTCCAGTCATATGAGCTTCACCAAATGCTTCCCTCAACATCCAGGCATGTGACAGATCATAAGAATCTAGTTCAGTCCCTAAACCACAACCCCAAACATTTTCTTCCATAAACAGATGTGTGCGAAGAGGAAAAGGGGTCCTGGGAACAAAAAGGATAACACATGGGATCTAGAGTCAGTTTCTAGCTGGATTACACACATAGACCCTCAAGAACACAGGCTTATGCTTATGGGTTTTTTAAATTTCCTAATGAAACACATTGTCCTAGAGGGAAACTAGGTCTAGACCTGAATAGTTTAAATTTCCCCATTCTTAATACCTTTAAATCCAGAAGTGCCCTATTGGTCTCAAGTCCCAACTTTCCCCCTCTCCCAAGGACTTGAGCAATCCCCCACCCCCCATCCCATGGTCAGATGTTTCTGATGATTTTACTCAGAATGAGTCAAGATCAGGAGGACAACCAAGGAACGCTGAGTGATCAGAGCCCTATGATTTCTGATTCCTGAAATTATAGACATGCTGTGCTTTTATGTTTGTATATTTGAAGCGCAAGCTATGGATTCAACTAGTTGTGGGTGTTTGTTGTTTATGAGCTGGGAAGGAATAATAAAGCCGCAATCAAGATCACACAACACAGGAAAGTTTACAAAAGGAAAAAATATTTTGTTTTAAAATCTTTGCTACATGTCATTATTTTTGCCACTGTAAGGCTCAGCACAGATGCCAGCAGTACAGAAATGGCCAACAAGGAAAAAAAAAAAAACAATCAAAAATAAAACCCTGAAGGAAAAGCAGAAACAAAACCCCCAGAGCATCTTCTCCCGCCCCTCCCCTTCCCCAGAAGCCCTATAATAACTGTACAATATTATAGTCCTGATCACATTTAAAAACAGCTGATTATTAAAAAACAAGGATTTCATTGGAAACTCAACTTTTTGGTTTCTTAAACTGTGATATAAATATATATGTATATTGTATGTGTGCACATAGAATAAAAAAATAAACTGTCTCCTTTTCCATTCCACTACCTGGCACCAGATTGGAGACAAAAGGGAGGGAAACCTAATGACATTCTTTCAGCCTCTCCAAGGCCACCTATGTTCCTCAGTCCCCTATGGCTACATTTAGTATGTCTTCTCCTTATTCAATCTTGCACTTAAGATACTGGCCTGAGCCAAACAAATAAACAAAAAAAGGCCGATACACATGGCTGTTACCTGAGGAAGGGAAAGAGTGAGAGTAGTAACCTGTATCCGCGTTTATATGGCTATAGTTAATTGCTAAGTGACCCTGTCGGGATGGGAGTCCAGGTCCCATCTATCACATGGATTTATTACACTTGTACTATAAAGCAAAATCCAATCTCAAGATTGGAAAGGGAGCAAAGAGGAAAGAACAACAGGCCCAGAAGAGACCTAAATCTCCGTTTCTTGCAGACTGGATACTTTGAGAATGGGATGAAAGAGGTTACTTTGCAAGAAGGCTTGGTATTTGGTTTAAACTCCACCAGTGAGGATTTTCACTGGGACTGCTAATCCAAGAAGTTGAGTTTCCATGCATATATAACCTCTACAGAACACACATCATATGTGATTCTGACAGAAAAATGCAGCATTATCATTATGGCCAAGTAGGGGGTTTCTAAAAGTGTTTATCTTGCCAGCCTACTTCTGTAATGTTTACAGATCTTCCATATAAGGTGAGAGCACCAAAATCAGGAATGACCCATCTTTATCACTATATGTGTTCGATGAGAAACCAACGATTTCAATAGAAGACTTTATATATTTGCTTATAGTTGCCTATTGGCTGGGCATAGATATAAGTGCAGCAAAGACATTTATTTAAATACTCTTTGGCTGCAATACTAAGTGGAAAATACCTGGAAGAGTTAACTCCTTAGGACTCTTTAAAAAACACAAAGAAAGACAAAATCTGGGACAAATTTTGCATAACTCCCCAACAGGGAGAAAGAAACACAGAAACAAACGTGCACGTGCTCATGCACACACATGTGCACATGCATGCATGCATGCACGCGCGCACACACACACACACACACACACTCTCTCTCTCTTTCCCTCTCTCTCTCACACTTCCTTACTCATGTTTCTTTCCAGAGGAATTGCTCACAGGCAGCAGAAAGAGCCTATGCTCACTTCCTAAAGCCCCATGTATACCTACCATGCTTCATGGTCCTCAAACATGAGGACATTTCTCCCCTCCTCCACCTTATTGAGAATTTCTTTCCAGAAATAAGCCATATTATCCAAGACAAATAGTGGATGCCAGGTTCTCTAACCTGCCCCTTGACCCAGCACAAATCATCTCTGCACAAAATTTCTGGTCAGGAGACATAAGGAAAGGCATTCTTAACCTTATCCAGTCTCAATTTTTCAAAGGGTCCCCAAAGCCTTGAGGATTCAACTCCATTTCTTCTATAAATGTTATCTCAGAGAGAAACAAGGAAGACAAGGGAAAGGTCAGAAGGAAAAGGGGGTATACATCAGGGGTGAGGGAAGGGAAGGGAGAGGAACTTTTATTCTGTTTATAGTAAGATTTGCTTTTTAAAAACAAATGGTGATCTTTTTTTCTCCCCCACCCCTTATCCTCACCCCAATAGTTCTATTCTGAAAAGGAGGGAAACATAGTTAGATCAGGAAATTCTTCATTGTTGTAACTGTTGCTCTGGTCTCCCAGCATGGACAGCATCTCCTAATAAGTGAAAAAGAATAAGTTTGGGTCACACACCTTGATCCTTTACATTTATCAAGCTGCCTCCCAACATTCCCCTGAACTGTCATCTCTGGCCCCAGAGAGTTTCTGCTGTGCTGAGTTCTCTTAGCCTTCCTTACTCCCAGCAACAATGACTCCTTTAGATGACAACCTTTTTTCCTAGTTCCTTCTCTGTCTTCCTCCTACAGTTCCACATTTTCCCTCTTTTCTAGACCTCAGTATTTTCAAAAGGAGAAAAATCTGCTTGTCACATTTCATAAAACCCCCCTCTGGATACATATGGAATATCTCTTATCCTATTATGTTTTCCACCAAAACCTTGTTTTGCCTTCTTTCGACCTGTGTTTTAAACTAAGCTCCTCCTTTGTCCCACCTGAGATTACTCCGCTGACTCTTGCAGTCCCCTCAGGATGTATGTAAATAGACCTTTAGAGCTGTATTCAGTATTTTTATACCTAAAGTACTATCAAGCAGGCACACGGTTCTCCGTGAATGGGCCAAAATTACTTTTTTTGATGTCTTCACATGGCGCTTCACATCACTAACGACGGTCTGGTCAAAGGCTGTGCAGCACACTAACTTCACAATCTTTTCAATTAATGACATCTATTCCTATATGTCTTGACTCTTTTCTTCTCTTCTTACTAACCTCAATCAAACACCTGAATCCATGCATGCTTTCTTCTCTGTCTCTCCTCCCTGACTCTCTCCCAGTTTCTGGTTTTCTGAAGTCTGTTCACCCTCTCACCTGGAAGACCTCTGGCTGTCCAGGTTGCTGTGCTGATGGCTGTTGAACATGTTGCTCATTAGAACTTGAACGATGATGAGGCTGCTGGCCCTGCCACTGTGGCCAGACACCCACACCCTCTGCTGTCCGTGTCTGGAATTGTCCTGCAGTCTGTCCAGTCTCAGGAGCTAAAAATACAGCAAGGAAGAATAAACAACTTCAATCTGCTAACTCCACTAGAGAGGAGAAACTAGCATATTATCACATGCAAATAATTAATTTTACCTAGACACTTTCTGCCCTTCTTTCTGCAAATCAATGCCTCTTCTATTTCAAACCCTGGTCTCAGATTCATTTTTCTTCTCTAGGTACCCTTTCCAAAGAGTCCTTTGCTCATTCACACTATACTTGCATATTATTAAATTTATAATACTTTACATGCTTTTTGTTATATGTGCTGAAGTCTTTTTCATGTGGGTATGTTTTATATTCCAAATGGACTGTCACCTTGTTAGGTCAGTACAGCCGTGACAAAAGCAAGCAATTTTAACTACGAAATTCTTTCTCTCTCTTTTTTTTAAAATAAATTTATTTATTTTTGGCTGCACTGGGTCTTCATTGCTGCACGCGGGCTTTCTCCAGTTGCGACGAGCGGGGGCTACTCTTCGTTGTGGTGCGCGGGCTTCTCATTGCAGTGGCTTCTCTTTGCTGTGCAGCACAGGCTCTAAGCACGCGGGCTCAATAGTTGTGGCTTGCGGGCTCTAGAGCGCAGGCTCAGTAGTTGTGGTGCACGGGCTTAGTTGCTCCGCGGCACGTGGGATCTTCCCGGACCAGGGCTCGAACCTGTGTCCCCTGCATTGGCAGGGAGACTCTTAACCACTGCGCCACCAGGGAAGCCCAAAATCCTTTCACTTTAGTGGTGTGATATTTCTCCTTCTAGTCTGAACTCACCAAAGTTGGATCCACGATTGGTGAGACTTGGGTAGGCAGTGGCACCAGGTGATGCAGTGGAAGCTCCAGGGAGGGACATGGGGCTGAAGGAGGATGGAGTCTGAAAGTTGCCTACACCAAATTGGGAAGAACGAGTCTTGGCTGTAGCCTGGGTAGCCACCTGCTAAAAGAAAGAAAGGGGTAGAGAACAAATGGAACATTAATATTATTGCACAGGCCATTCCTGTGAGAGTTAATGTTACCTCTGTCAATCACTGGATTCTTCTGAGCCAAGCTCATTACTTATATGCCATTGTATATTTCTTCCAATTAACTCCCAATCTCCCTTGACACTATTTTTAGACACGTGATAAATTGCAAAAAACAAAGAACTATGGGATTAGTAACAGTACACGTTTATTTAGAGTTGTGAGAATTAAACGAAAATGACTTAACCGAAAGCATTTTATAAACTGTAAAGTTATACAAAAACTAGAGGTATTAATAATAGTATAGCATTATATATAGAGAAAAAACACTTTGTATCATTTTATTTAGTCTGTACCACATTTATTTGTTCCTAATGATTTTTTTTTTTGGAAACTAAACATTTTTCTCACTACAATATTAATGCATATGTACTGTGGGATATTTTCAAAAGGAAGGAAAATAAAAAGGAAATAATCATCCATAATTCTACCACCAAAGACCCATGGTTAACATTTTTGGATAACTTCTTCCAGTTTTTATTTTCCTATGCATTTTTTATACAATGAGGTCATACTGCATATAATAATTCTGGAGCTTACTTCTGGTTTTGGCTTTTTTATTTAAGTATTACTTAGCAATATAAGTATATATCAACATATGACAGGACATTAGCTTTAGCCTTAACATATATTTTATATATACATATATATACTATATGAGGATTTTTCAACACAATTTTTTTTATTTTGGTAAATAGATATCACTGTGTATAAATTAGTGATTAATTTTCTCCTTTGTCCCTGTATTTTGTAGCCCTAACCAAAGTGGAAACTTCTCAGAATTTACTCCAAAACAAATCTGGAACTGAAACCTGTTCAAGATGTTTGTGAGCAATTTTTGATTTAAGGTGAATGTGAAAACCATGGACTCTGAGATGTTTGTATTATCTATGGTTTTTAATTATCTAGCTGCTCCCAATAAAGATAAAAATTGGAAGGAAGGGGATGGAGGGGTGGAAAGAAGATGTCTAAGACAGACAGCAATAATTTTACATATGTAGAAAAGCCTAACCAAGCAAACAAAAAATACACAAGGGACAGACAGATGAGAAGGTTTACCTGGGCAGAGAAGCCTGGGCGGGTGCTAGGGGTCCAAGCTGGGGCTGCTCCCTGGGTAGGATTGGAGTGGCGAGAAATCTGGGCCAACATCTGCCCTGCAGAAGCTGATGGCTGGACAATGGTTACAGGAGGGGCCAGACCATTATTTCTAGGAGTGAACAAATAGTGAGGTAAGGATTTAAAAGGTGCATTTATCACAGAATCTAGGAATCACAGGACAATCTAGTGCTATACCTAGATTCCCTTGACTCCCTGGGGTTAAGAAAAACTTGATAACAGAATTTGGAAAAGATGAGAAAGACTGACAGTCACACACTGATCAGGACACACAGAGATGGAACCTAGAACATGGCAACAGGACAGGTGCAAAGAAAAAGGAGGAAGAAAAACAAGCTTGTCTCATCCTAGGCCTACAAGTTCCACTGCTTTGTCTGAAATAACCAGAGAAAGTTAGGGAAGAATAAAACTTGGATTCAGTAACTGAATCCCTCAGTTGCCATGTAAAGTAGCACACACATGTGGGGCTCACCTGAAACTCTCTGCCGGCCGGGAGGTAGGAGGGAATGTGTTGCCCTGGGAGAATAACTGTTGGGTGGCAGGGACAGTGCTGGAGGAGATGCCTTTACTCTGATCTGTGGACCAAAAGGAGTTGGGGGAGGGCCAGTCAAGGGGCTGTAGTATATTAGTTCAGCAAGTTCTTATTTACTCACGAGGTATTAGGATTAAATGGAAATATACTGGGAGACTACTGATTGGGCAATTGTAGGCCCATCAGTAAGTGATGAAAATGAGAATTTAAAATGAGAATAAAGAAGAAACATACCCGTATTGATGTTGGAGTAGATTTCTGAAAATCTTGGATCTCTATCTTGGGCAAATAGACCCTCTGACTTCTCGAGGGGCTTGCTGTGTTCTGGCCCTGTGGTTGTCACAGGCTGAACAGAAACCTGTGGAAATACAATGATAAAAATAACCAAGAAGGTTTAACATGACAACTCAATAACCCTAAAATTCATGTAAAGATACAAATATACTCTAACTGGCTCTCAGGGATACTTCTTAAGGAAATGCTCACCATCCTTCAAAGAAGACACACTAACCTGGGAATGATTGTAGCTGGCTAGTCCATCTCTTCCTTGTACCACATCCAATTCTGTTTGCTGTTGCTGCTGCCTATATGTTAAAGGCAAGTAAAGAGAGAAACGGGAAAAGAGATTTTTAAAAAGAATCTGGGGAAAGGGCTTAAAACAAACAAAAAAGTGGGACTGTATATGGCCACCACCCCAGGCTAGTCACTGCTCAATAAATGATTCTCTGACCATTTCTCACCTGGGTGCCAGCTGCCCTGAGCCCATCTCCAGGGATAAATTAGCTGTGGGACCTAGCTGTGGCCTCTGGATTGTGTTGGGCAGTGTAGGCCGTGGTTCCTGGCTAGAGTTCCTAGGAAAATGAAGAGTAGAGAGAACAAAGAAAAAAAAAGTATCTGACTCTGTTTGTACATAAGACATTATAGATTCACCTGTACATGGGGTAATCACTGATCAATTCCCCTTTCAAGTCCAATCCTATGATAACCTGTAACTTCAGATTCAGCAAATAATTCACACTACAGAAAACATGGTACAAATAGAAACTATGTCCTATGCAACAAGAGTTCATCCTGTTTGGGCTCTAACTCCTTCCAGGTATTCAATACCTAGTCGTTGTGGATGTGTGTATGTATATGTTGTATATCCATATATTGTGTTTTAAAAAAAGCATAAGTAAAAAACTGAAAGTACACAATGAAACATTAACAAAGACTATTTCTGGATAGTGAGAATTTTTTTCCTTCTCTTTACTATTTTCAATACCTTCCGAATTTTCTACAAAGAGTATTTATTACAAAATAAAATATTAAGAATCAACTAAAACCTACTGTAGTGGGAAAAACTGTAGTATGCAAAAATGGGGAAAGCCATTATTTCCAGAAACAACTTCTTAAAAAGACTTACACATTTCAAAACTTAAGCAAAACAGAAATACAAAACAGTTGTTGTTCTGTAATATAAAGATACAAAATCAAAACCCCAAAAAACTACAATGACCTGAGTCCTAAGTTAATGAAAATTTCTAACTGAATCCACTCAGTTATACTAAAATTAATTAGCAAAGAACTAAACTTTACAAGCCCTAAAAGTTGAATTGGAGGAGAGAGACTCAATGTTGTCACCGATATTATTCACACTTGCTAATTATTCATAATTAGATCTTCACACGTGGGTTTAAGGCCAATTCTACACAGATAGATTAAATGGAAAAGAAGTACCTTGACAACCGACACCCACTAGGATGGGTACAATAAAAAAAGACAGCAAGAATATGGAGAAGCTGGAACCCTCATACATTGCTGATGAGAATGTAAAATGGTACAGCAGCTTTGGAAAACAGTTTGGGAGTTCCTCAAAAGATTAAACATAGAGTCACCATGTGACCCAGCAATTCTACTCCTAGGTATATACCAAAGAGAATAAAAACATATCCACACAAAAACTAGTAAACAAATGTTCATAGCAGCAGTCTTAGTAGCCAGAAAGTGTAAACAACTCAATATCCATCAACTGATGAGTGGATAAACAAAATGTGGTATACCAATACAAAGCAATATTATTTGGCAATAAAAAGAAATGAAGTGCAGATACATGCTACAACATGGATGATCCTTAAAATATTATACTAAGTGAAAGAGGCCAGTCATAAAAGAACCATATATTATATGTTTCCATTTATAAGAACAGGCAAATTTATAGAGACACAGAATAGAATAGTTGTTACATACGGCTTGGGGAGGATGACCGTTAATTAGTACAGGATTTCTTTGGAGGTAATAGTTTTTTTGTGTGTGTGGTAATACTTGCACAACCCTGTGACATACTTAAGAAACTGTACACTTTAAATGAGTAAACTGTACGGTATATGAAATCTATTTTAATAAAATTGTTTCTTACAAAGCTGAGAAATTTCAAAGAGAAAAGAATCAAGGAACAGAGAAACAGAAGCTAACAAAAGAGTGAATATAGCTATGCTCTAAAGCAAACTATGGTCCGTGGGCCAAATCCAGTCCGTTGCCTGCTTTTGTAAATAAAAGTCTACTGGAACACAGCCATCTTTATCCATTTCATTTGTCTAGAACTGTTTTCGTGCTGTAACAGCAGAATTGAGAAGCTGCAATAGAGACTGTATGCCCCATAATGCTAAAATATTTAGTATCTGGTCTTTTACAGAAAGTTTGCAGATACCTGCTCTAGAAACAATTCCTGTCAGACTAGAGTGATACACTGGTGTATAAAAAACAAAATCCTGGGCTTCCCTGGTGGCGCAGTGGTTGAGAGTCCGCCTGCCAATGCAGGGGACGCGGGTTCGTGCCCTGGTCCGGGAAGATCCCACATGCCGCGGAGCGGCTGGGCCCGTGAGCCATGGCCGCTGAGCCTGCGCATCCGGAGCCTGTGCTCCGCAACGGGAGAGGCCACAACAGTGAGAGGCCCGCGTACCGCAAAACAAAACAAAAACAACAACAACAAAAAATCCTTTCTAAAAAGGGTTGAAACAAATTTGAAATACAGTTGACCCTTGAATAACATGGGGGTTAGGGGAACCGACGCTCTGAGCAGTCGAAAATCTGAGTATAACTTATAGTCAGCCCTCCGTATATGCAGCTCACGTAGTACTGTAGTATTTACTACTGAAAAAAATCTGCATATAAGTGGACCCACACAGTTCAAACTCATGTTGTTCAAAGGTCAACTGACCAAACCCTTCACATTTCAGAATCTAGTCTCTAAGCTACTGTTTGTTAAAATTTTACTCTACCTGTATAAGTCAACTATACTCTAGTAAAAAATTAAATTAAAAAAAATTTTACTCTACCTGGATGAACTACCCCAAATTCTAAGAAGTTGGAAGATGAAGAAATAATGGTGTTTACTACTAGAAAAGTAGAAGAGGAGGTAACCTGATAAGGCTAAGCAGACTTGGCCCGTGAGAAATCCCAACATTGGAAAAGGTCTTTATGGTACATACTTCACATTGGTGTTGGTACAGATGATGTACTCAATTTCATCTGAGTAAGGGTTCTGGAAAGTAAAAGAGCTGGTTCTCATCCAGAGCCATTCTCGGTTCTTAGACCGAAACCGGAACATGACAGATAGCACCTGGCCTTTTAACTTCACCACCTGAAAAAGTTTTCATGCTATCAGTTGAAACCCACAAAAAATTTTCTTTAGACATTTACAACCTTAAGATCCTTGTGTCACTGTCCTTGAAGTAACAGTCTCTTGCAATGTTACTAACAAAACAACATTTTGTTGTTTTGGGGAGTAACAATAAGTGACTAAACAATAAGGAGGTATATTTATCATGTTTCTTCTCAGAGTCCCAAGCTATCTAACCACTCTTGTCAATATCAAACAGGAGTAACAATTATTCCAGGAGAGAAAAGACTACCTTTCCCCACTTCCTTTAGAAAGTCCCTTAAAGATACACTGATCTAGCAAATTTACTAGGAGTTTATAAGTTTAATGACACTGAACATAGCTTATATGTTGCCCCTCAATCCTAGCTTTTCCTGCCAAGCCTGAGAATTTGTTTTCATAGCACCCATGCAGGTTTCTATAAATAAAACTAAGTTGGCTTTAGTTTTGTTTTGCTTTTATTTTTTAAAAGAAAGCAATTTTAGATCAGTTTAGTTTCTAATCTCAAAGAACAGAAAATAATCTTTTGAATGCCCTCCTTAACAGTAAAAAAAATAATATTAGCAGCTAACATTTGGTATTTACTATATGTCAAGCAGTAGGCTATGTGTTTTTTTTTAAGAACATTTATTTAACATTATAAAAAAGAAATGAGATATGAACATCTACATTTAAACAATAATATGCAGTCTTTAATACATGTGCTCACTGTATAATATATGCACAACGAACATCATTACATTTGTATACAAACTAAGTACTGGATTTGAAACCTGATTATTACTGTACATATTCATGCCAATGAAGTATAAGCCCAGTAATTCAAAATACCTACACTTTAAATTGCTTTTTAAGAAAAAGTTAAGTGATAACATTTGTGTTTAAGTTGACAAGAGTGTGGCAGTAACCGCTGACATTACAATCTGACTGAGAAATAATTATAACAGAAAACGGGACATACTTCACTTAGCAATAATAAAATGGCACATTTAAAATACATAAATAAAATTTTAAAAAATCAAATGTGAAACAAAGCATGACAAGAACCAAAATGGGAAGAAAAAAAAAAAAAGAGAAAAACAACCTTCACTGGAAATAGCAACTAAATTTATGTACTGAAAAGCAAAAAGAAATACAAATCCATCTAGACATAAGAAACATCAAAATCTAGATATCAGCAACTAGTAAGCAGCAACTAGTCTGCACATTAAAAAGTACCTTTGCTTCTGTACTCTACTATCATAGCAGCAACTGATGTCAGAATAAAAACCATGAGATTACAGAGTGTATATATGGCCCATTGCTTTGGAATAAACATTTTTCTAGAAATGATAAAGTGATACTCTGTGGCCCTAGGCGTGAGAATTATGAATTTCATGGATTTAAAATATACTGTACAACATCTCGCACTGCCAGAAGTCCATGTCCTTAGCTTTGAATGGTTTCAACAGAAGTCAGAATAGCTTTTCTAAGACTACACTACAAAAAAAAAAAAAAAAAAAAGTCTACCCGTACATGGAATGTGAGTGGATGGGACAGGTGATGCTGAGGAATTAGAGACAGAGAGACTTTTTACTGCCATTGTCTGATTTCCTCTAGAAGTTGGCCTTTGTGCTTTAAATGCTTTATCTTATATACCCATTGTATCAGTAAAAACACTATTGAGGTTTAAAGAGGAAAACTAACCAGTCTAATATAAAGTAAGAGCTACTATCGAAAGCCAAGCCTGTCCTGAAATTAAATTCGCCAGATGTTTTCAGGATCTAGGGCCTGAAATTAAGAGTTTGCTTACAATTAAGAGCCAACTTTCACTTATCTATAAAAGAACCATGAAATGAATTTTTCAACTACTATCCACTGTTCAGTGAAGTGTAGAATATTTTAAATACTTTAAAGACAGCCCCTTGGATATAAGACACTGAGTAGCCAAAGCCAAACAAAAATACCTTGAACATTATCCATAGTTTCAAAGTACTGGTCCTTTTCTGTTTCTTAAAAATACAGGTTAAGTACTAAAGTACATAAAACTGCAGGGCCTGCCACAGTACTAGGTTAATCAGCAGTCAATAAATATTTGTGGGATGAATGTAATAACAGACATTAGATTAAAATACTATTCCAATCCAAACCAAGAAAAAAAGTTACCTGTTGGAAGCTGTCTCTTAGAAGCTGCTGGTCTTCAGGATGACAGAATTCTACAATATTCTTTCCTAAGAGTTCCTAAAAGAGAAAAAGAAGAGTAAAATTGACACTTTTATGATCATCTAACTTTCCTGGGCCATTAGTAGGAGACTTGGATTTCATTTCTCTTGCTTTTATCCTAAGATTATGGATAAGAGTGGAGGGGGGATAAAAAAGACAAACAAAAAAAGATGGAATCTGCTAAACAACTGACCTCTAGAGCATTCTTCTTTTTCAGGATATTGTACATTTATTTTAACTGAATTTTTTACAGATTTGAGGTATAATTTAGATAAACTCACTCATTCTAAATGAATTTTATAATTCTAATTTGATGACCTATAATAAATTTATACAGTTGTACAACCATTACCACAATTCAGTTTTAGAACACGTCCACTGCACCCAAAAGTGCCCTTCTGCCCGTTTGTAGTCAATCCCTGCTCCTAATCCTTTGGCCAACCACTGATCTGCTTATGCGTCTTCAGTTTTGCCTTTTCTATACAAATGGAATCATACAATAGGTAGTTTTCTGTGTCTGGCTTCTTTCATTTAACACAATATTTTTGAAGTTCATCTATGTTGTTCCATGTATCAATAGTATATCCCTTCTATTGCTCATAAATATTCTAACATGGATATAACACAGTGTGTATCCATTCACTAGTTAATGGACATTCCACTTTTTGGCTATTATGAATAATACAGGTATGAACATCTGTGTATAAATCTTTGTGTGAACGTATGTTTTCATTTCTCTTGGGTAAATACTTAGGAGTGGAATTGCTAATTTGTAGGGTAAGTGTATGTTTAACTTTTAAAGAAACTGCCAAAATGGTTTTCCGAAGTAGTTATACCATTTTACTTATCTACTAACAATGTATGAAGGTTCTGTTTCTCCATGTTCCTGCCAGTACTTTTTGATGATAGCCATTCTAATGGGCATATAGTGGTATCTCATTGTGGCTTTAATCTGTACTTTCCTAATGACAAGCAACTATTTATATGCCATTCATATTGCTTCTCTGGTGAAATGTCTATTCAAATCTTGTGCCCCTTTTTTACTGGCTGGTTGTCTTAATGAGTTCTGAGAGTTCTTTAGTCTGGATACAAATCCTTCTTCAGATATATGATTTACAAATATTTTCTCCCAATTCATGGCTGGTCTTTTCACTTTCTTAATGATGCCCTTTTAAGAGGGCAAATTTTAACTTTTATGAAACCCAACTTACCAAATTTTTTCTTTTGTGAATCATGCTTTTAGGGTCATATAGAAAATCTTTGCCTAGGGAATTCCCTGGCAGTCTAGTCATTAGGACTCGGCACTTTCACTGCTGTGGCCTTGGTTCAATCCCTGGTGGGGGAATTAAGATCCTGCAAGCTGCACAACGTGGCCAAAAAAAAAATCTTTGCCTAACTCAAGATCACAAAGATTTTATCCTATTTTCTTCTAGACATTTTATAACTTTGGCACTTACACATTTATATCTTCGAGTTGATTTCTGTGTACGGTGTGAGGTAAGAGTCTAAGTTCTTTCTGTTTTGTTTTGCCTATGAGTATACAACTGTTCCGTCACCATCTATTGGAAAAGCTTCTTTTCCCCTTGAATTGTCTTGGCATCTTTGTTGAAAATCAGTTGACCATAAATATGAGAACAGACTCGATTCTCATCTACTGATCTATGTAACTATTCTTACACCAACACCACGCTGTGTTGGTAACAACAGCTTTACAACAGGTATTGCATCAGGTACTGTAAATGCTCTCTGACTTTGTTCTCCTTTTTCAAGATCTCTTTTGCACCAACCTCTTTACAGAAGTCCCTCCTGGCAGCTATAATTTTGAAAGTTTATGTAATGACTTGTTTCTCAATTCAGACATAGTTACCTGGTCTGCTGAATGAGATATCTAAATAAATCATAATAACTGGTGCTAAATTTGCATACTTTATGGGTTACTATGCAACTAGATGATTATATGAATTATCTAAAGGTGGCCAAATCATTATAACTAGTTTTTGCATCATCATCTGTATTAATATCACTAACAAAAAAGAAATACATTACCTGTACCTGCTGCTCCAGCCTGCTTTCACAAGCCATATTTTTCTAGATCAGATGATAACCTTGGTAGGAAGCTGAAATTATATTTAGCTATCAACAGACTAGGATCATCTCTTTTTCTGAGTTGGGGCTGACATGTTTTGGTTATCTCTGGAATTATACGACTGAATAATCTCAGCATAGCAAAAGGAAAACAGAAGCCTAAATATCAGTGGTGTAATAGCTCCAGCTCCTCACCTGTGGTTGGTAGCCAACGGTAGCCACACAGCGATGATCCACAAAAGTGAAGATTCCCTCAATATTGTGTCGAGAGATGAACTCCGTTGGTTGACAAACATTACTCATGTCTGTACAGTTGGGAGAACTAGTTACCTGAAAGAAAAGAGATAAAAATGAGATAAAATGACACCATTCTTTACAGATGTATTTCCCATCAGGTTTCCAATTTTAGGAATTTTTAAACTTTCACAACCCATCCAAAAAGGAAAAAGTGATCATCACAGATAGGGCATGAGGCCTAGCTCCACTCCTACACATGTACTCTTCACGAACTTTGTAAAGAAAGGTAATAATTCATTCAACCTGAAACCCACTTACTTTCATTTAGCTAGGTGGTATTCACTATTCAGATTGGAAAATTATACTCCCAAGTAACCAAGAAACATCTGTTTTTATAAGGAGAATCAAAATAATTCCAATTCTCTACTGTTAGTCATGTAATGAAAAATGAAAAGATCTCTCTTCTATTGTATAGGAGCAAAAGAAATTAGTTGGAAATAGAAAATTCAGCACTGCAAAGCTAAAAGTATGAAAGAGGAAAAGATCTCTCTCTCTCACTCTCTTCAGCTTCTGCTAAATCCAAGAGAAGCAATGTTAACTATGAATACCATATTCCTCAAAATATTCGGAGTTTTTCAGAATTCTTCATTTGTATTTAGAGAGTAAAAGAAAAAATAACATGAACACATCCTGAAGGAGATTTTCTCCCACTGAAAATGGGTGATATAGATGTGAAAAATTCATACTTGCCTGTAGTCTGCCAATAGCCACTAGGCAAAACTTGCTCCCCTGGCCAGCCTCTGGGTCATCATCTGGGAGGGAGACACCTTCAGGAAGGTGAAGTTAAAAGGTTTAACAGGTATCTCAAACTCAATTGCCTTCAAAAGTCAGATATGTAAAGATTTAAAACACATGTAGGTATGAAGAGACTAGGTATGAAACAATACAGACTGCTGAAAGATAAGAAAGGTAAACAACCCAAAGAACTTACCATATATATCAGGTACTATTTTAAGTACTTTTATATATATTAATTCATATATTATACTCATATTAATTATAATAAACTGCAGAGTACAGGTCCCACTCAAAGTATTCTAAAAGACTATGCTGGCCAAACCAAATACATATGAAGACAGTCATTTACTCTTTGACCATATCACAGGCAGAGAACGATGTCTTGCCTAACCTGTGACTTTCAAAGTAAGCAAACAACCAAAAATGAGATTAAACCAAACACCAATAGTTATTTATGTACTTTGGAAAAGAGACAAGCTAGTGTTTCAATGTTCATGTGGAAAGGGAAGAAGGATGCACTTTCCCCCTACTCTTTGCATATTTTTCTTCTTTTTACCAAGAAAAATAGTATTTCTTTGAGAGCTACATAGAAGTATAAAAGATCATGTGTATCTCAAACGCATGGTTTATACAGTATATAAACTAAAAAGTTCAAACTTCATTATGACTTAAAATTAATTTTTCTTAATTACATTTAACTACCATTTATTGGGTGCCTACCATATGCCAGGCACTAGGCTGGGTGCTTTCCTTACATTAAATCTAATCCTCACAATAACTCTATATGGGTTATATTATCTCTAAATTATAGATGAGAAAATTGAGGGTTTTTTTTTCCCATACAAGTCAAGCAACTTACCCTAAGTTATACCACTAATAAATAACAATGCCAGAATCAAACCCAGGTTTTTCCAAATCCAAAGTTTAACCTTTACCAAAATACACCACCTTGCCTCTCTTAGTTTCTATCTCCCTAAAACCCCCACTTCCCAGGCACACCTAGCCAGCAGGGAGGTAATAAAACTGCTACGATTTGGAAACTCTGACAAGCCAGGTTAAAAGGCTGATCCTTGTACCCCAACCACTTTTCTCACATTCCCTTTTTGACTTCAAGTTCTAGTAAAATTAATCCGCTCACATCCTGATTTAAAGTCTTTGCAGAGAATATCCCCTTTACAAGTTACTACAATCAAGCCATTTACCCGCTTCTCCATCCAAGTCTTGCTCCTTCTTTAGAAAACTTTCCCAAATCAACAGCATTCAATGTCAACTGCTTCTTTGCACACAAATACTTAGATACAGGTATTCAGTATACATTACTATTTGGACATTTAAAAACTACATTCTGTGACACAGCCATCACCAAGTCATTTTCAAGTCTGAGTAATCCATCTCCCTAACTGGAATATAAGATCCATAAAGGAAGGGAAGGAGTCCACTTTTTCTTTCCTATTACAGTTTATACCAAAGTACATTTCATATACTACAGGTACATGATAAATATTAGCTAACTTTCTTGGACTCTGTGAGGAACTTGCTGCACCCAGGAAGAAGTCACTATTCAACTTTCCTACCTGCTGGGGGCCAGGCCTTGATATAGCCTGTGCAGTGGACCACCACGAAATGAGGTTCCCCATCCTTCACAGAGCCAAGTCCATTCCTAGAAAAATTACAGGTGTGAGGAGAAAACCCTACCCAGTAACATTTAAAAGGCAATGCTGGCTTAGTACCTTTAACTTTAGGCTCCTGGGTGTTTATAAAACAGGACGACTGTACTTGGACCTTTCCCACCCAAAAGTGACCAGCATATATTTTATCTTTGCCAAAGTAAAGCAACTGAAAGGTACTGCAGCAGGAAGAAAGTATCAATAGGTAAAGTGGTAGCGTAACTTCCTTAAACAGGATGAGCAAAAGCTTTAGAAGTTCAGGAAAATATTGCCAGAAAAAAAGTAACTGGGAAGTGAGGGATGAGGGTGAGGGCTGCTGAAGGAAGTACAATAGTAAAATAGTTGAAAATGTGACGATCTCTAAAGGTACTTGGCCATCCCTTTGGGTTTTTATTTTTACAGCTTAGGATCTCACCTGCATCTGTTTCTTACAAAGCTCAGTCTATTCATGGAGACTGGGTCCACAGAGCTACTGCCACACCTGTTTCAATGAACAGAGAGATTAAAAGCAATTAAGTTGCACTATCATTCATAAAACTCAACAGAAAAACAAACAACTCAATGGAAAAATGGGCAGAAGACTTAAAGAGACATTTCTCCAAAGAAGAAATACAGATGGCCAATAGGCACATGAAAAGATGCTCAACATCGCTAATTATTAGAGAAATGCAAATCAAAACTACAATGAGGTACCACTTCATGCCAGTCAGAATGGCCATCATTAAAATGTCTACAAAGAACAAATGCTGGAGAGGGTATGGAGAAAAGGGAACCCTCCGACACTGTTGGTGGGAATGTAAGTTGGTGCAGCCACTGTGGAAAACAGTATGGAGGTTCCTCAGAAAACTAAAAATAGAATTACCATATGATCTAGCAATCCCACTCCTGGGAATATACCCAGACAAAACTATAATTCAAAAAGGTATTATAGGGCTTCCCTGGTGGCACAGTGGTTGAGAGTCCACCTGCTGATGCAGGGGACACGGGTTCGTGCCCCAGTCCGGGAGGATCCCACATGCCACAGAGCAGCTGGGCCCGTGAGCCATGGCCACTGAGCCTGCGCATCCGGGGCCTGTGCTCCACAATGGGAGAGGCCACAATGGTGAGAGGCCCGCGTACCACAAAAAAAAAAAAAACAAAAAGGTATTATAGGGCTTCCCTGGTGGCGCAGTGGTTGAGAGTCCGCCTGCCGATGCAGGGGACACGGGATCGTGCCCTGGTCTGGGAAGATCCCACATGCCGCGGAGCGGCTGGGCCCGTGAGCCATGGCCACTGAGCCTGCGCGTCCGGAGCCTGTGCTCCGCAACGGGAGAGGCCACAACAGTGAGAGGCCCGCGTACTACCAAAAAAAAAAAAAAAAAAAAAGGGTATTATACATGCACCCCTACGTTCACAGCAGCACTTTTCACGATAGCCAAGACATGGAAACAACCTAAATGTCCACTGAAAGAAGAATGGATAAAGAAGATGTGGTACATATATACAATGGAATACTATGCAGCCACAAAAAAGAATGAAATGCCATTTGTAGCAACATGGATGCAACTAGAGATCATTATATTAAGTGAAGTAAAACAGAAGGAGAAAGACAAATACCATATGATATCACCTATATGTGGAATCTAAAATATGACACAAATGAACCTATCTATGAAACAGAAACAGAATCAGGGGCATAGAGAACAGACTGGAGGTTGCCAAGGGGGAGGGAGGTAGGAGAGGACTGGATTGGGAGTCTGGGATTAGCAGATGCAAACTGGTATATGTAGAATGGATAAACAACAAGGTCCTACTGTATAGCACAGGGAACTATATTCAATATCCTGTGATAAACTATAATGGAAAAGAATATGAAAATATATATGTATAAATGAGTCACTTTGCTGCACAGCAGTAATTAACACAACACTGTAATTCAACTATACTTCAATAAAAAAATAAATTAAAAAAAAAGTTGCACTACACTATCAAAGAAGCTTCCATCAGTTAACAGCCAGATAACAGGTTCTGAATACAACTTGACACAGAAAATTGGTAACAATGCCCCTAACAAGGAAGGATAAAGAAGTCAGGTTTGGTATTTCTAAAACTTGTAACTGTCCCAGAATTTTAAGTCAAAATGTTCTACATGCTCTGCAAATGCAGAGATTCTCTACATCAGGGGTTAGTATACTTTTTCTGTAAATGACCAGACAGTAAATATTTTCAGCTTTGTGGGCCATACAATCTGTTGCAACTAGTCAATTCTGCTATTATAGCACAAAAGCAGCTACAGACAGTATGCGAACAAATGGGCATGGCTATGTTCTAATAAAGATTTATTTACAAACAAAGAGTTGTGGTTTGTTGACTCCAGCACTATGCTGCAACACAATCTATTTGCTACATTTCATTATTATTTATCTTGTTCCTGCCTATGTCTTTGCATTAGCCATGTCCACATATTGCAACACTCTCTCCCATCCTCTACTTTCTTTCTTTCACTTCTTTAATAATAAATAAAATTTACACAGAATTTTACATGTGTCATGCACTATTTTAAGCATCTTTACATATATTTATTCATCTAATCCTTATAACAACTTTATGAGGTTGATATAACTCCCTATATTAGATGAAGAAATAAAAACACAAAGCAGGGGGACCCTCCCTCGTGGTCCAGTGGTTAAGAATCTGCCTTCCAATGCAGGAGACGCAGGTTCGATCCCTCGTCAGGGAACTAAGATCCCAGATGCTGTGGAGCAACTAAGCCTGTGAGCCACAACTACTGAGACCACCCACTCTGGAGCCCGCGCACCACAACCAGAGAGCCCACACGTCACAACTACTGAGTCCATGTGCTCTGGAGCCTGCACACCACAAATAGAGAGAAGCCCATGCACTGCAACAAAGAGCCCATGCGCTGCAACTACAACCCGATCCAGCCAAAAATAAATAAATAAATAAATAAATAAATAAATATTTTTTAAAAAAGCAAACACAAAGCAGTCATTTAATCTGCTCAAGGTCTCAGAAGATAAGTGATAAATCCAGTAGTCTGGGTCCAGAAACTACTCTAAACCACTAAGCCACATAATATTCAATTTTTAAACTCCCCCAGGAAACCTTTCTTAATATCCTATTCATCATTTCTAAGAAGCATCCTCTCGTACAATGTAGTCAATTTCCATTATACAACCTGAATTTATTTTGTGACTTTAAGAAGTATTTTCTCTAGCTGTGAAGAAAAGTATCACTATCCTTTCTTCAGAATCCTAAAATGTATAGTATATAATTTATTAATGCTAAATATTAAGTGAAAGACATAATAAAGTCTTAAATTTCTACAAAAAAAGGAGGGGTGCAGAAATGGTCTGAGTACATGGATGTTGCCTCGTGATATACTGGGAAAAAACATAGGTATTGGCATCCAACTAGTATGGATTAGAATAAAATCCTGTATCAAACATTATCTATGTAATCCTGGGAAGTCAATTTCTTTGAGTCTTTTTTTTTTTTTTAATCAGCAAAATAGTAACCATGAATTCTACCCTATTGGGCAGTTGTGGGAAATGAGATGACAGACACAAAGCACCTATCATAATGTTTGGCATAGGAGGAGTTCAGTAAATGTTAGTTTCCTTAACGCTTTATTCTGTGTTACAACTCACGTGGATCTTGAGAGCTAAATTTAATCTAACTGGATCTTGGATTTAGAAGTTTAACTCCTCTGACCAGAAATCAAACCCTCAGCTCTTAATTCTTCCTATGGCAAATCACAATCCTCATCCTGACACTCACCTCATACGGCAAATAAAAGATCTCCTTGAGCCCATACACATCCTCATGGAAGACTGCTGACCTTCCTTTTTCACTGTTCCAGTCTTCAGATCAAGGATACGCCCTGAAGAAGGATGTGAAGAACAGTCTGGAGTACATTCTTGTGTGTGGGGAAGAGGGAGAGAGAGATACTGGAGGCAAAGATAAGTAAGTAGCCTATTCATGCTCTCCAATCTCCTTGCTTATAAGAGAATAAGCCAAGTAGGAGATGGATTTTTTTCAAGCCTAAAACACCTCTGTTCCCATCAGTGAATCTTACTTACTCTTCAGTTCAAAGCACTGGAAATAACTTTGTGCAAGGCAAGACAGGAGTAGAAGTAGGTAAAGTTGGCAAGCAAGAGCAAGGCTATATCCTTAGATCTGATTATTTTTATAAACACACATGCATGTGCGTATGCACACACACACACACACATGGAGTGAATGTCACTGGTTTAATAACAAGTAATTTTATATGCTACAGAAACACCCATCTGTCTCATGCTAAAATTGTTCCTCCCTTTATTATACAGAAACCAGTGGGAACTTTTGGGAAAAAGAAGAATTAGGAAAATGAAACCCATAAAAACATAAATGAAAGCTAAATACCAACATTAATATGACCATAATGGATTTTATTTTAATTACCAGTTCTAATCTGCTTCCACATTAAAATTTTTTCTAGATCGCTTAGGAGCAGATGTGACTTGTTTCCTTCAGCCAAACTAGGGCAGAAGGACTGAATAACATTAAATGGGGGTGTGGAGGTGGGGGCAAAAACAAGACAGAAAGATAGTATAAATACAAAAAAAAACCAAGAAAACACCTTACACACTGATAATCATCCCCCTCTAAAATAAAAATCTACTATCATAGAACCTAATACCAAGTCAAAGCCAAGCACAACTGGGTAAAAAAAATACCAGGTATTTACCCAACAAATGAGACAGAAAATGGATAATTTCATTCTTCTGGAATGGCTGGAGGGGTGGGGGTGGGGGTTATTGTAGGCTTGGCCTTTACTGTGTATTTACACTAATATTAAGATCAAAGTAAACTTTTTAAAAGCATTGTCACTAATGAAACATTTTCTAAAGATGAGCTACAAAATATATTACCTGCATGTGGATAAAAAGAACAGATTATATTCATTAAAGGAGAAAATTCTAAAAGTTTTGCCAGATTCAATCAAAAAATTTAAGAGTTAAAATACCTCTTCTATCTCAGAAAAAAAAAGAAGAAAGAATTTGCTATTCATTTTCCATCCATATTAACTCATACCTGTCAGGGCATTTTCCGAAGTGGAAAGCTGCTCACGAAGTTTGTCCACATCATCTGGGTGCACCTGATCATAGAGTGTGCTACCAAACCATTCAGACTGCGGCTGGTTCAAAACAGGGGTCACTGAGTCAGAGACATATACCACCCGGCCTGTCTCACATGAGACAATAAACAGAAAGCCATCTGCTGCCTCCAAGATCAAATGTTTCAGTTCCTGCCCAAGGAAGAGAAATACAAGTTAAAACTGAACTCTTCTGAAAAACCAAATATTATTCATGGAAAGAAGTAAGACACTTCAGGCCATATGTATCTCTCCATAAGTAATTGCTGGCTTCTGTCTAATCCACAGGCACAGCTTTGCAACCTAAATGTAACTACCTTCATGGACAAGAGAGGTTTTCCCAATAGGTATTTCCTCAATGTGTCTATGTCACTATCCATCTCCTCCTCTTTACCTCAGAACTCAAGACAGGGAATAAAAAGGCTTACCATTAACAATAATTGAGTTCTTGGGCTTCCCTGGTGGCACAGTGGTTAAGAATCCACCTGCCAATGCAGGGGACACGGGTTCAAGCCCTGGTCCGGGAAGTTCCCACATGCCGTGGAGCAACGAAGCCCATGCGCCACAACTACTGAGCCTGCGCTCTAGAGCCCGCTCGCCACAACTACTGAAGCCCCCATGCCTAGAGCCCATGCTCCACCGCAAGAAAAGCCACCGCAATAAGAAGCCTGCGCACCGCAACGAAAAGTGGCCCCCACTCTCCACAACTAGAGAGAGCCCGCGCACAGCAATGAAGACCCAACACAGCCAAAAATAAATAAATTAAATAAATAAATTTTTAAAAATTACTTTTTAAATAAATAAATAAATGAGTTCTAGATCTCACTCTCTCTGGTCTCTTTTTAGGATCTTGCTCTACAAATATTGGTGTTCTCTCTCTTTCCCCTCAGATCTTTTTTTTTTAAATAAATTTATTTATTTATTTATTTTTGGCTGCGTTGGGTCTTGGTTGCTGTGCACGGGCTTTCTCTAGTTGTGGCGAGTGGGGGCCATTCTTCGTTGCAGTGCGCGGGCTTCTCATTGCGCTGGCTTCTCTTGTTGTGGAGCACGGGCTCTTGGCACACGGGCTTCAGTCGTTGTGGGTCACGGGCTCTAGAGTGCAGGCTCAGTAGTTGTGGCACATGGGCTTAGTTGCTCCGCCGCATGTGGGATCTTCCTGGACGAGGGCTCAAACCTGTGTCCCCTGCACTGGCAGGTGGATTCTTAAACACTGTGCCACAAGGGAAGTCCCTCCCCTCAGATCTTAAACATGATCAAGTTTTCTCAATTCTATACAAAACTTCCCTCAACTTCGCCCAATTCATCTTTCAGCACCAAGCTTAAATTAAGAGTAGTGTTACACTCACTGGCTCTACTCTCTTTTCACTTATTTCTCAAACCCACTGCAATCTTCACTCTAAACCACTACATTCATGTTTTTTCAGGTTACTAATGTATTCCTAAATGCCAACTCAAGTCCCCTTTCCTGAGTCCATATCATTTTACTCAATGTCACTGCATATCTGATAGTGTTGTTCACTTTACCCTTTAAATTTTATTTCTCCCTAGCTTCTATGACACTGCACTCCAACTTATACTTCCTTTCCAAATGTACCTTCTCTGCTTCAGGTTCCCTTTCCTTTATTCAAGTCTCAAGTGTAGGCATTTCCAAGGTTCTATCTTAAGTTCTCTTCTCTATCCCATACTCTCTCCCTGAGAAATCATATCCACTCCTCCACTAAGAAATGATACCCAAATCCATATGCCTAGACTTGCCTAAAATCTATTAAGCATCTCCAAATAGACATTTTACCAGCAATTCAATTTCAACATCTCAAAACCTATCATTTCCCCCTTCGAAAACAATCCTCTGTGCTCTTCTAGCATTCCCTTTCTTGATTAACAGTATTCCCTTCCTCTCAGGATACAGGCCTCAAAACTCTTAGCTCCTTTTTCTCACACTCCAGGGATAACTCAGTTTTATCAATTTTATTTTCAAATACAACGTCACTGTCCTAGTCATCTCATGCCAAGACAAATGGTCTTCCTGCTTTCACTGTCTCCAATCCATCCTTAAAATGCTACCACATTTTTTATAGCTCCCCATTGCCTAAAAATTAAAATCTAAATTATTTAACATAACACCTAAATATTCCATCATCAGGTCCCAGCCTACTTTCCTATTACCATCTCCCAAGGCACGCTAAACTACCTGATTTTCCTTGAATAACCTGATTATTCTCACTATGCTTTTGATCAAGTTATTTCCAATACTTACAACCCTATTCCCCTATTCTTTGCTTTCCATATTTGCACTTCTACAGGACTTATTACTGCACCTCTTTCTGATACAGAACTGATTCTGTGTTTATATTATGATTGATTTACTTACATGTCTGTTTCTACCAGTGACTATCTCTTACCATTCTTTACATTTCTAATAGCACAAAGAACCTGGTTAGCTTAGAAATGTGCATTACTGGAGTTTGTTGAATCAATATCTGTATGTGTTCTGTTAGAACAAATTGATTAGCTATTTCATTGTACATATATATAATATCTGTGCTATATGTACTTTCAGACAGACCATCCTATTTGGAAAATTCTTATTCCTTTCTTCCAAATTATATTCTTTCTTTCCTTCTAATCCTCTGAATAAAAGCATGGCATCACAGGTCAATTTTTTCTTCCCTGTACTTCCTATATTTTACAAGTTTTTCTGCAATAACCAAGTGTTATTTTTAATAAAACACAACATGGCTTCCTTACTCTTTGAAGTTTTTGCTGACTATTCTCACTCAGGCCTGGCCATTCTATTCACTTTAGCTATCCCTCTAATGTGTGTGTGTGTATATATATATATATATATACACACACACACACACACACACACACACACACACACACATTTAATCCTATATAAATTATTAATAAGTTTTTTAAGGCATTTCTTCTCCGTACCCATTTTCCTATCATTTTTCACTTATGTGTGTATCCTACCACTCACATATCCATATTCAGACTGAGTTCCTGAAAGGCTGGAAATGTTTTTGCCTTCTCTATTTCTCTCATAGTGCATCAAATGTACCAGAGTACATCTCTAAGCAACAACTTCCTATTAGACTCCTTGTATCACTAAAACTGGAAGCTGCTTCAAGAATAAAAAATAGTTTCCTTCCATCTTCTATAACCCTAAAGCCAAGGAAAAGAACTGGTTCATGGACACAGTCATTTCTTCTCCCTGTGATTCCACTGTTCTTCATGAGTACAGTTCTAAAGTACCTATAAGTTTTGCTAAATAGCTTTCACAATTCTTCTCTACTTCTCACTGCTCCAAAGCTAATAAATGATATAGTCAGGGATCAAAACTCACTCTCCCATGGTCTGAATATTTCCTTCAGAGCGGAATTCTTGTGCTTTAAAGAATCTACAGGGATTTCCCTAGTGGCACAGTGGTTAAGAATCTGCCTGCCAATGCAGGGGACACGGGTTTGAGCCCTGGTCCCAGAAGATCCCATATGCTGCGGAGCAACTAAGCCCATGTGCCACAACTACTGAGCCTGTTCTCTAGAGCCCACAAACCACAACTACTGAGCCCACAAGCCACAACTACTGAAGCTCGCGCGCCTAGAGCCCGTGCTCCACAACAAGAGAAGCCACCGCAATGAGAAGCCTGCGCACCACAACTAAGAGTAGTTCCCACTCACCGTAACTAGAAAAAGCCTGCACGCAGCAACGAAGACCCAAAGCAGTCGAAAAATAAATTAAATAAATAAATAAGAAACTACAGACTTAGCTCTGCTCTGACTCCCAATATAATGTGCTATTCAGGATTATGGTCATCTACCCCAAAAGGATCAAAACCTTCAAAAGATTCTAGACTCTCTCAGCTGTGCTTCCCAGAGACCTGATCAGTGAGGAAAGACGGCTTGTAGGTGCCATCAGTGGATGTGTTGCCAGTTCCTCGCAAGGACTTCATGTGAGAAACCGCCATGCGTAAGATGGTTAGCTTGTCTGGTTTTCGAGCCAGGGCACTACAGGTGGGTACCATGTCTGACAGTTCTGTTATGTAGGCTGTCATCTTGTTCCGTCGGCGCCGTTCAATTTCACTATGGTTTTCCCTGCATGGAGAGGGAGAGAGAGGAGAAGCCCCATCCAGGTGGTCACATCTGGCCATTTGGGAGCCGGGAGAGAGATATGAATACCAAGTGAGCTGCTGAAGAAATATGGTATTCAGATTTAGTGATGCTTAAGTCTCAGAAGTTAAAGTAAGGTTTGCCAAACTTCTCATGCAGAGCAAGCATGGAATAGAAACTAATGAGGCAGACAGGGTACAAGCAGATACCAGCAATTCTAACTCCTGGAAACTTTACTTCCTATGTAAATTACCACTCCCTCAGAACAAAATGTGTTTTAAGAAATGACAGTCTTGGGAAGCAGCCACATAGCACAGGGAGATTACCTCAGTGCTTTGTGACCATCTAGAGGGGTGGGATAGGGAGGGTGGGAGGGAGGGAGACACAAGACGGAAGAGATATGGGGATATATGTATATGTACAGCTGATTCACTTTGTTATAAAGCAGAAACTAACACACCATTGTAAAGCAATTATACTCCAATAAAGATGTTAGGAAAAAAAAAGAAATGACAGTCTTAAAAAATGCTGAAAGCAGCTTGGCTGATTTCATGTCTACCAATTCAACTTTTTAAAGGCTGAAAACATAAAATGACCAATTTTTTCCAACACAAGTATGTTGCTCAACAGCTGATACAAGAATTGACAGTATAGATTCCCTTGGTCTATAAAATGCTGTTTGTTCTAAGCATCTCTCTTATTCTCAACACTAGATGGCAGAATTGGAAGTTTTACTTGTCCCACTAATGCACAAAGCCCTACCTTCTCTATCTGGGTTTGGTGCCAGTACACTGAGCTCATGAGATTTGTAAGATATCATCTACTAGAAGTCCCTTATGGGTGCCCAATTTGGGACAAAGCGAACTGGAGAATAGGAGTGAAGTGGACAGGAAGATGTTTAAAGGCCTGAAAACATAAAATCTGGATCTCACCAGGGTAAGTGGAACATATCTCCAATACTGACTTCCTCAAAATCAAACAGAGTATCATTGTTAAAAATAATAATCCAGTAGTTTTCAAACTGGATTTCTGAAAAGCCTAATAGTTCCTCAGTGTCTTCTGTGGGACTGCTTCAAGGAAAGACCCAAACAACATGCTACATTTCTGTTTTTACTTGAGCAGCTTTGCTTTTGTCTTTTTTATTGACTTCTATTACCACTTAAGGATTCTATTGGAACAAAAGTTCTCTGCCAAAACAAAAAGAACACAACAAATCTAACATAAATCTCTTTTTTATGGTAAGAGCAAACTAAGGTCAAGCAGTTAACTGACTCTTCTAAGGGCTGCCCTCATTCCCAATGAAGGCAATGTTCTTCCCACCATACCACACCAATCAGTTTTATGAAAGTGAAAGAGTTCGTAGGAGACATAAGTTGAAATGGCAGCAAAACGAGCTTGCGGCCCAGCTGAAAGAGGAAATGGTAGGTAAGAGGGGGGAAGTAATAAAAACTGGTACTGGTATTAGTGATCTACCTCCTACTGAGTATCCCAAATCACAGAGACCAAAAAACAGGAAAATTTGGGCACAACATTTCTTCCACAGTATTTCTACATTATCGACAACAGTCTCCAAAGAGAACTCCATAGAGTCTCCTTTACTGAAAAGGTCTCACAACATAGATTGACATTTAGTTACTTTGCCTGAGAAACATAAAATTCAATACTCAAACATAAAGCACCCATTTTCCTAGTATCTGACAGATTTCTGACACTGAAATCCATAAGGCTGATCTTTTAAACAGCCACATCTAGGCTGCTAAGCTTTTCTGGGAAACACAAAAGATTCAATCACCAAAGCAACACCAGTACTGCTGTGACAAAGTAATCTAGACTGTGAGTCTACACAGGAAAATAAGGGTGAGCCTTCTAGAGAGGTGTGGAGTAAATACTGAGGCCTAAAGACTGGGAACTAATTGCAAACACAGATATATTTATTGGTTTTCTGATAAAGGAGTATTTCCCTGCTAAAGCACCAACTGGCACAGCTGCACTGTTTCTGAAAGCTTTTTATTCTGTGAAACTTAGTGCTAAGATAAAGATAAAAAGAGAAATCTATAAAAACTAATAGCAATTTCTTAAATTCCTAAGTAAAGTTCCTTCAACCCCCCACTTTCTGATGGGGGAAGCCAAAGTTCCTGTTACACACAAACTTCTAAAAATCTTGTCCTCTCTTGCCACAGACAAGGAAAAACACGAAGAGAAAGGGGAAGAAAAGAGCAGAATAAGAAAAAGGATAGAAAAAGCAGCATGATCTGCTTCATCATGCCAAAAGACACTGTTCTCCTACCTGGCGAGTCTCTCCTTATCCGCAGAGCTCTGCTCATCATCCGACCTAGAAACAGAATTAACGAACTAAGCTAAAAGTAAAATAAAAAGAAAGAAGGAAGGAAGGAAAGGAGGGAGGGAGGGAGGAAGGGAAGGAGAGAGGGAAGGGACAGAGAAAAAAGGGAAGGGAAGGAAAGAAAAGAAATAGAACAAAACAGATGCAGAGAAGAGAGGGGAAAATGGAAATATGGACAAGAACCTTGCCTGTAACTCTAAAAAGCCATCTGTTAGGATTAAGAAAAAGTAACTTACAGGACAAAGGTCAACATAAAAGCAAGGCTAATATTCATTATAAATTAACATAATCTGAGCACAGTAAGCCAATCATTCTCTGTAGAAACCAAGGATATACAGTTTGAACAAGAAACAAACAAGGGAATACCATTCTCACACAATGCTCCCAATCTGAAAAGAAAATGATATCCACATATGCTATTCTATAATGAAAAAAAATCAAAGAGTAAATCATGATAAGAATGTCAAACAAGTGATCACAATCTTTCTATAACACACATATAGCACACATGCACTCACAGACAAAATAACCAAACAGCTTCACTGGAGAAATTACATAAATAAAACTAAGAGCTAAGTTTCTGATATATTCCCTATCAATGATTTGATCCTAAAGTAGTAAATTTCGATTCAGTCACTTTCCCATTTCTCTGCAATAAAGCCATAACATTGCTAGATCCTAGTACCAACTCCCCCTTCCTAGAGGGGGCTACAAAGATTATCACTAAATTTCTCTGGATAACTAAAATACTATAAGGGTTGGTGACAGCTGAAGAAACAAGGTGTTGGTAGGCCAGTTTATCAGTAATCAATTCCATCTTAAATATATATATATATATATAAATATAAAGAGATTAACACTAAATAGAGTAACAAAAAAAGTCTAAGTATGACATAACAGGCTGAAAGACTAGCTATTAAAAATGACAAGTATAATGACTTTATCAATATACGGGAAAGTTTCCAAAAAATGGCCAGCAGGAAAAAAAAAGAGACAAAAAATAACACAGTAATGATAAGAACCATGTGAAAACTTATGCATACTTACCAGAAGAGAAAGAAAACAGTGATATTAAGTGAAGTTTCATGTACATTGGGTTGTTGTAATTCCTTAACAAACTACAAATCATTTTTTCAAAAAGTTGGGAAAATTCATTTAAGCTTCTAAAGACCCTCTAACTGAATTCCGAAGGAGGATATGTGAGGTGAACTAGCTTAACAAATCATATCTTAAAGAAATGAGTTCTGGGAATTCCCTGGAAGTCCAGTGGTTAGGACTCCACACTTTCACTGCTGAGGGCACAGGTTCAACCCCTGGTCAGCGAACTAAGATACCACAAGCCACACAGTGTAGCCAAAAAGAAAAAAAAAAAAGAAAAAGAAATGAGTTCTTTTGTTTGAAAGTTAAATATCTAAAATTCCTATTACTACTCCTACCCCTACAGATCCATAATCCCTTACCCACTCTAATATTTCCGAGTGAAATACATGAATGTATAAATATTCACATTAAGCAAGACAAATGAAGTCTAAAACAGTTCAGGTCATGCTTTCATAGCTTTTAGGAATTTCAGTCAAGAGACTATGAACCTGTACCACCACCACTACTATTTGATGGCTTCACTTTCTAATGCAGCTTTTGAAAAACTACTCCCCAAATCCCTATTATTAACTTCTCATTTTAGAGATGGTCCACATCCTAAAATGTTTACAAGTATCTACTTCGATAAACAAATTCTTCAAAAACCTCTTAAATTCACTCCTTTCCTACTGTCATTGCCACCATTCTAGCCCAGGCCCTCATGATTTTATCACTGTATTATTATTTCAATAGCCTCATATCTACCTCCCTGACTATAGTGCTTCTGTTTAATCAGTCCTATATACTGCTACTAGAGAAAAATCCCATATGCATTTTATATATTAGCATCTCATTCAAAGCTTATGATGGCATCTCACTGCTTCAGAGTAGTTTTAAACTACTCTGACTGATATTTCTTAGCCCTCTACATCAATTGTTCTCAATGTATGGGCCCCAGACCAGCAGTATCAGCAATGAATAAATAGTAAATGCTTATTAGTTAAGCACTGGATTTGGGATTATTCACTTTTCTGAGGTGGCTGCAAACTCGATATTTAAAAAACAAATAACTTACTACTTATTAATATATAGAATAAACTTTCTAAAAATAAACCAATATTTGACTTGAGAAGGATCTGTTTAATAAAGCAAATTATTTTTCATCCTCTTGACAGATAAACATATTGTTTTCAATAAAAACTCCAGTCTTCACATAAATCATTTCTTTGCTGTTATTTTTAAAAGAATAAAACCATTATCTATACAGATTTTGTAGATCCACTTAATAATAAATGCAACAAAGAAATTCATATTGTTTGTGTTCCTGTGGACACCCAGCAAGCACACTGTATAGCTATCTAACACATACATAAAAACACTGGGTAAAATATACCATTAGTTTGAAGCCGTAAGTCTGAAGCCCTGTTACCCGAACGTAAACAAGTATAATACTAAATTTCAACAGCTTTCAGAAGAAGAAACAGACTGGATAGAGAAATTAACTCTCACTGAGATAAAATTAAAACTCAGTATTTTTGAATTGCCTGGTCCCACGACAAGGACCAAGATGCTCTACTACATTACCTGGCAAACCGCTCCTTATCATTAGACATCTGATCGTCATCACACCTGAAGGAGAAAAAAAGGGGCTTAGTCCAAGGCATTACACTTGTTATATCTATTTCACTCTGAAAGGAAAACTAGAAAGGGGTAAAAAATATTCAACCAAAAAAAGCCAATGAAAAGGCATCACAAAACAACAGAGATAATAACAGCATCCCACAGAACTTAAAAACCCATGACTATTATTTGTCAGGGTTCTAATGTGTCCTTTACTCTTACTTATCAGACACTCCAAAAACAGATGATGATCTCATGAGGGCACAGCTGACTACCCTGTCAACACCACTGAGGTTAGGGATTGTTTTGTTTTTGTTTTTCATTAATTATGGCAAAAAACGTGTAACACAAAATTTACCATCTTAACCATTTTTAAGTGTACAATTCAGTAGTGCTAACTACAATATGTTCACACTGTTGTACAAAATATCTCTAGAACTTTTTCACCTTGAAAAACTGAAATTCTATAGCTACTGAACACCACCCTCCCACTCTCCCTGCCCCCATCCCACGCCCAGCTCCTGGCAACCACCATTCTACTTTCTGTCTCTCTGATTTCGGCTACTTTACTTAGATCCTCATATAAGTGAAATCGTACAGTATTTATCTTTTTGTGACTGGCTCATTTCATTTAGTATAATGTCCTCAAGGTTCACCCACGTTGTAGTATGTGATAGAACTTCCTTCTTTTTTAAGGCTGAATAATATTCCACTAGCTGTATATACCACACTTCTTTATTCATTTGTCAATGGATATTTGGGGTGCTTCCACCTCTCAGCTACTATGAAAAATTGGGCAGTGAACATGAGTATGCAAATATCTCTCCAAGATCCTGCTTTCAATTCTTTTGGATATATCACCAGAAGTGGCACTGCTGGATCATATGATAATTCTGTTTTTAATGTTCCTCCAAAGTGGCCGCACCATTTTACATTCCCACCCACAGTACACAAGAGTTCCAATTCCCCCATATCCTCACCAACACTTGTTATTTTCCGGGTTTTTTGATGGTGGCCAGCCTAATGGCCTACTCATTGTGGTTTTGATTTACATTTCTCTGATTAGTGATCATGAGCATCTTTCCATATGCTTTTTGGCCATTTGTGTATTTTCTTTGGAGAAATGTCTATTGAAAGTCCTTTGCCCATTTTTAAATCAGGTTGTTTTTTTGTTATTGAGTTGCAGGAGTTCTTCAAGTATCATGGAAATTATCTTTTTTTTTTTTTTTGTGGTACTCGGGCCTCTCACTGTTGTGGCCTCTCCTGTTGCGGAGCACAGGCTCTGGACGCGCAGGCTCAGCGGCCATGGCTCACGGGCCCAGCTGCTCCACGGCACCTGGGATCTTCCCGGACCGGGGCACGAACCCGTGTCCCCTGCATCGGCAGGCGGACTCTCAACCACTGCGCCACCAGGGAAGCCCGCTACAAACTTTTAATGAAAACAGTGATCTAAGCTGAAAAAAGAGACCTATAATTTACATATTAATTTTGTTTGTTTGTTTGTTTTAATTTACTTTTGGCTGAGTTGGGTCTTCGTTGCTGTGCACAGGCTTTCTCTAGTTGTGGCAAGCAGGGGCTACTTTTCGTTGCCGTGTGTGGGCTTCTCACTGCGGTGGCTTCTCTTGTCGCGGAGCACGGACTCTAAGCACACAGGCTTCAGTAGTTGTGGGACATGGGCTCAGTAGCTGCAGTGCACAGGCTTAGTTGCTCCACAGCATGTGGGATTTTCCCGGACCAGGGCTCGAACCCATGTCCCCTGCACTGGCAGGGGATTCTTAACCACTGCACTACCAGGGAAGTCCTTTCATATTAATTTTGAATCTCAAGAATGAATCTTGCAGATATTTGCTACTCAAAGTGTGGTCAGTGGACCAGAAGCAGCAGCATCACTTAGGAATCTATTAGAATGCCAGAACCTTGGGTACTACCACAGACCTAATGAATTATAATCTCTATCTTATCAAGAACCCCTGGTGGATTTGTACATGCATTTGTTTGAATTTGAGAAGCATTCTAGATACTAGCAACTCTAATATTGTACCTAGAATTTCAAAGCCTTTATATTCTTAAAAATTATTTTATGGTCTCTCTCTCTCTTTTTCTCTCTTACTCCTCTTCCTCTTCCTCTGTTGTGTGAGGACACAACAAGAAAGCAACCATCTGCAAGCCAAGAAGAGAGCTCTCACCAGAGCCCAACCACGCTGGCACCTTGACCGCAGACTTCCAGCCTCTAGAACTGTAAGAAAATAAATTTCTTCTGTTTAAAAAAAAAAAATTATTTTATAGATGTTGTCTGGAGAATATAACAAAATGACACTTGGGACTTCACTGGTTGCACAGTGGTTAAGAATCCGCCTGCCAACGCAGGGGACACAGGTTCGAGCCCTGGTCCTGGAAGATCTCACATGTCACAGAGCAACTAAGCCTGTGCGCCACAACTACCGAGCCTGCACTCTAGAGCCCACGAGCCACAGCTATCAGTAGTTAGTTAGTTAGTAGAGCCCGTGTGCCACAACTACTGAAGCCCGCATGCCTATAGCGTTATATATAGCCTATATCTCTCTGCTGTCTGTGCTCTGCAACAAGAGAAGCCACTGCAATGAGAAGCATGCGCACCACAATGAAGAGTAGCCCCCACTCGCCGCAACTAGAGAAAGCCCACGCACAGCAATGAAGACCCAATGCAGCCAAAAGTAAATAAATTTAAAAAATGAATTTTTTAAAAAAATGACACTTGAACAAAGTGATGAAAAGAGGTAATAAATTACAGCTTTCATCCACCAAGGAGATTTAATATTGATTTACAGATACAACGCAAATAAGAGTTTCACTCATTGACCAAAGTGGAGAATTCCAATTAAAAAAAAAAAAAAAAGTACTGGGAATTCCCTGGCGGTCCAGTGGTTAGGACTCCATGCTTCTACTGCAGGAGACATGGGTTCGATCCCTGGTTGGGGAACTAAGATCCCACAAGCCGCGAGGCCAAAAAAAAAAAGTACCGATGGTCAAATAAAAAAAATTGGCGATGCCTCACTTGGGCATAATGACCTACTTGGTAAGATGAATTATGAAAACCTTTTTTTATGGTTGGGGAAAAGACAAATAAACCTTTTTAAATTTGCATATAGTTTGTGACTACCAGATTTTGTGGAAATGGAAGCAATGACTCAGGGATAGAGCTAACTGATAGGTATAAATAAGACTAGTGGTTACCCCTATCTCATTCATATGCACAACACAGTTCCACTAACAGTATTTATCATTATAATTAGGGATTCCTAATTGGAGGAATTCCCAATGGAACTGTATGAAAAAAGTCTATTCTTGAACAGAAATTGAAATCTCTACCCCTCTTCACATTTGTTGACACTCATTAAGTCTAAAAAGCTCTCCTGGAGAATTGCTTTCTCCAATATTTTGCAACTATCTCTTTATGGTGGCCAAGCCATGGTTGTTGTTTTCAAGAATATATGGCAGTGTTCCTCAACTAGGCAGTAGCTAGAAACACAAGCTTTCACTTTAAACACTGCAAAAACAACAACGATATTAAAAAAATACACAGATAGATGTAACTGACTAAGCATTACAAAACTAAACAATGGCAAGAAATTTACAATATGGGCATCCTCTGTGTAAAAACAAAAACTGAGGAGACAGTGTGTGTATGTGCACACATATATGTGCATTTAAATACACTTACATATGCACTGAATATTTCTGGAAGGATACTTAATAAACTGGAAACTATAATTGTCTAAGGGGAAGGATTCTGAAGGTCTGAAGTGAGGGAAGATGTACTTTCATTACATATAACTCTGCACTGTTTAAAAATTTTGCAATATAATGTTTATATTTCTTTTAAGAACTTAGTTAATAAAACGAACAAATAATGAAGCCTGGGCACTCACATAATAAAATAAATTGTTTAAAAAATAGGGCTCCTTTATTTATTTCTCAAATATTTGTTATTCTGCAATGTAGACGCTACCTAGGTAATATTTTCAAATTTGAAAAGAAAAAAGGCAGGTTGCAGTCAAGGTTATCTTCCATTCTTTGACTCTTATTGCTTTCGTTACTTAAAAACAAAGCCAAGTGACTGGTCTTAAGCAAAAATAAAAATTTCCCTTTTCTGAAAAAACTCCTTCATCAATATACTGAAAAGTCCATTTTCAGTTCTCCAGAAGATTCACTACTCAAAGATACAAATTCCAATTCCTGCTCTGTAGGAGAAGTCACTGAGTATTAGAGGGCATGAAAGATTAGTACATTAATGACCCCCAAACTAATTACACCTTGCAGTATTCACTACCTGGTATAGCACCATCCTATACTGAATCAGGACTCAGACATATGACTTGCTTTAGCCAATGGAACAACAGCAAACGTCAATCCAAAGCAATAGCTTGATAAGCATTCAGACTGGGACCTGCCCTTTGGATTGCAGCCATCACCATGTAAAGACACTCAGTCTGCCCTCCTTAAGGATAAAAGACCACAAAGAAAGAGATACCCAGCCTTATCAGCTGAGTCCAGTTCCCAGCTGACAAGGCAGCTGAATGCAGTCTTATGAGTGAGTCTAGGCAAGATCAGCAGAATAACCATCTAACCAATCCACAGAATTGTGAGAAATAATAAATCATTTTTCTTTTTAAGCCACACAACAATAGATAACTGACACAGAGGGTCTTGTAAATTCTCTGCTCTCCCCTCATTGAGCTCTTTCCTCTGGAGCTATTACCAGAATGCTTGAAAATTTTATGGGGTATAATGTAATAGGTAACTTTAGTTTTAGGGTGAAGCACTCTCCTTAGGCCTAAAGACAAAAATATTATGAGTCAGAAATATAAAGATAATGAAATAATTTTTAATATCAGAAATCTAGAGAAAGTTTTTTAAGATCTTACCTCAAAAATTTACTGTTCCCTTCTCCATCATCATCAAAATCCAATCTGGGGAAAGCCAACAAAAAATATTATAAGCCTATTGAAAATGCAGAACATTAAAAAAATTAAAATTCTAAATCTACAAGCTATCTGAACACCCACTCAGATGGAAGAAGGAAAAGAGGAAGTGGAATAAGTAAAGGTATATTACCTCTTCCTGTTGTACCAAACTGGGCAAAGAAATTAGCCAATCATAAGGGAATACCAGGGCTTCCCTGGTGGTGCAGTGAGAGTCCGCCTGCCGATGCAGGGGACACGGGTTTGTGCCCCGGTCCGGGAAGACCCCACATGCCGCGGAGCGGCTAGGCCTGTGAGCCTATGCTCCGCAACGAGAGAGGCCACGACAGTGAGAGGCCAGCGTACCGCAAAAAGAAAAAAAAAAAAAGGAATACCTATTGCTACCTTTCATCTTCCTAGGGTAGCAATCCACCTTTGCCAAAGTTTTATATCACAGTACAACCTCTACAAAAGGAGCAGGATCAACTCAAAAAGACAAGAAAAAATTAATATGAATAATTCAGGACTGTTTTTCATTTCTATAGTCTGCCTTAGGCTATGTTAAGCTCTCTGAAACATCTCTCAAAACAGTGATGTTCCATAGGGAGTGATTTTAAGACCTCTGGAGGTTGGCTGGTTGGTTGGTTGGTTGCTTTTTGGCTGCGCTGCACAGCTTGTGGGATCTTAGTTCCCAAGGGACTGAACCCAGGATTGAACCCGTGTCCTCAGCAGTGAAAGCGCGGAGTTCTAACCACTGAACCAACAGGGAATTCCCCGAAGGTTGTTAAATGATGTTTCTCTCCTTCATTCACCTAATGAACAAGTAATATATGCTACATTCCCGATACTGTGCTAGATGAGGTGAAAACAAAAGACTTGCCCTCAAGGGATTCTTTGCCTAGACAAATAAAATATACAAGTGAGAATGAGAAAGCTTCATATGGAGAGCACAATCAATAAGCTTTAAATGTTTAGTAAAAGCAGAGGTGACTTTCATTTCAAGGGATTAGGCAAGATTATAGGTAACAAGATAGGCCAATCTCCTATTAATCTCTATACTCCATTAAACTAAAACATTACTCATGTTACCACCTTAACCCAATGATCTTGGCATCTCTACTACTGTGATAACCTGATATTATGGGCCTCTAAATGGGTTATATATGAAGTACATAGCATCAACCCTGAAAGTGTCCATTCTTCTTCCTCTCTGTAGCCCCAGATCACCTGTCAAAGTCTACCTACTTACCCAATAACTCCACTTCTAAGAATCTATCCTAAAGAAATAACTCAGAGAAAAAAATTTATATACAAAGATATTCATTAAGCATTATATATAACAGCAAATCTTCAAAACAGTTTAAATGTCCCAAAATAGCAATTAAGTACATCCCCTCTATGTAAGTATTTTAAATTATGTTTCTATAGCATATGTGACAATATGGAAAAAAGGTTATTGTATACAATTAGGTGAAAAGACCAGGCTATATAAACCTACATAATTATATGATTATAACTATTTAAAGAAATCTACATATAGAATAAAGAATGAAGTAATTACACTAAAAAAAACTGATGGGAGATGACTTTGGGTAGTAGGATTATTGCTCTTTAGTCTTCTTTCTATATTTTCCAATCTTTCTTTTAAAAAATGTATATTTATTTTAATATATTTTCCTGATTATCAATAAAACACACTTACTTCAGAAAATCTAGAAATAACTAAAAACAAAAGAAAAAATAAATCACCCATAATCCCATCACCCATACATCTGATGAGTATCCTTTCAGTTTTTTTGCTATGCACACGTTATTTATATATTTTTTTCTGATAGAGTTGGTATATTACATACACTGTAACCTTTTTTATTTCATTTTATTCTTTTTTTAAAATATATTTTATTTATTTATTTGTTTATTTATTGGCTGCGTTGGGTCTTCTGTTGCTGTGTGCCTTTCTCTAGTTGTGGTGAGCGGGGGCTACTCTTCATTGTGGTGCGAGGGCTTCTCATTGTGGTGGCTGCTCTTGTTGCAGAGCACAGGCTCTAGGCGTGCAGGCTTCAGTAGTTGTGGCACACGGGCTTCAGTTGTTGTGGCTCGTGGGCTCTACAGCGCAGGCTCAGTAGTTGTGGCACATGGGCTTATTTGCTCCGTGGTATGTGGGAGCTTCCGGACCACGGCTTGAACCCGTGTCCCCTGCATTGGCATGCGGATTCTTAACCACTGTGCCACCAGGGAAGCCCCTGTAACCTCTTTTCTCAATATACTGTAAACATTTTTCTGTACCAATACATATTTGTCATTTCTAATAGCTGTACATTTTCAATACAACTTTCTCAATCAATCCCCTAATTTTGATAATACTGCTTCTAATTGTTTGCTATTATATATAACCACAACACTGTGTTTAAGAGAGTAGACAATAAAAGCTAACCTCCCAAGGTTCATATCATAGATCTTCCACTTATTAGCTTCAAAACCTTGGGTAAGTTACTTATTCACCAGATACCTCAGTAAATGAGTTAAAATGTATAAAGCTCTTGGAGACATAGCAAGTCTTAATATGTTACTCATGTTAACACCTTAACCCAGGGATCACTCTTTCATTACTACTGGTAAGAGGAAACTTAAAGACTAGTTATAACACTAGCTACATAATTATTAAAAGCAAAAGAAAGAAAAAGAAATTCAATACTTTAATACTTTAAAAAGTAGGTAAAATACTACCCATTCTTCCAGGCCTTTCTAAAGCAACCTCTTTTCTGAAGCCTTTCCCAATTTCTAACAACCAATGGTGGTATTCCCATACACTGAAACACACAGCAGTGTATCTGTTCCTTTCTTAGCAAACCTGGCATATTCTATCTTGAATTATATTTATGCATGTAGTGATTATCCCTTTCAGAACATAAGCAACTAAAAGATGAAGACTGTGCCTTATTTACCTTTGTATCCTAGTAGCAATCGGCACAATGACTTACACTAATGAGGCATCTAATAAATAATTTTGGAACTGAATGGACTCTAGGTTCCAAGCAAGGCAACATATCAATAACTTAAAGGAGACATATTCTACAGTTCAGCATTCTCTAAATTCAGAAAAGTAAAAAGCCTACCAGGGACTTCCCTGGTGGCACAGTAGTTAAGAATCCACCTGCCAATGCAGGGGACATAGGTTCGATCCCTGGTCTGGGAAGATCCCACATGCCATGGAGCAACTAAGCCCGTGCACCACAACTACTGAGCCTGCGCTCTAGGGCCCGCAAGCCACCACTACGGAGCCTGAGCACCACAACTACTGAAGCCCGCGCGCCCTAGAGCCCTTGTGTCGTGACTATTAAGCCCGTGTGCTGTAACTACTGACGCCTACGCACCTACAGCCCGTGCTCCACAACGAGAAGCCACTGCAATGAGAAGCCCATGTACCACTACTAAGAGTAGCCCCTGCCTGCTGCAACTAGAGAAAGCCCACGTGCAGCAGCGAAGACCCAACGCAGCCAAGAAAAAAAAAAGGCCTACCAAAAAACTTTTGAGAATGCAGATACAAAGCTTAATGAAAGCAGTGAAATTTTCTCAGCAATGGTGAAATCTTTGGGCTTAGCCAGAGTCCTTTACCTCTTAGAGATTTTTGTTTTAAAAAACAAAATAAAACTGCTTGTAAGAAACTAAGATAAAGACATCAATTCCATACAAAGAAAAATCCAGGGATTAAAGAAAGTTATCTGATAGGAGTGTAGTAAGTAGCCAGAAGAAGTGAGAGGGTTAGGAATAGATGGTTCAGCGACTAACAAAATCAGGCTGGTTTAAAGGAGAAACGTTTGTAACATAGTACACTCAAACTCACCCTGGTCGCCGCTTAATAGCCCTCTGGACAATGGCTCCTCCACCTTGAATCCCAGGCCCAGGGTTTCCAGAGGCAATGGCTGGACCCAGTGATGGTACATCTGATGTCATTTCTGTCAGAGAAGAACAGAAATACAGATTTTAAAAAGATTGTTCTTGCTTATCATCATCATCAAACTGGCTAGAAGAAAGGCTCAAGCTATGGATAAAATCTCAGGAGTTTGCTAGAAAACCCAAATGCTCACGTCCAGGCTGCTTTTCTTGAATTCTTACCCTGAGAAAAGATTTCCCTACACTTCAATTCCCCCAACTTCATACAGTTTGGAAGAGGTAGCACTATATTCTATAGCCTTCTCTTTTAAAAGCTGGTAATAGTGACATAATATTAATCTAAAACACACACACAAATTGGTTTACATATTTCACTAATGCAACAAATATACATAACTTAGCTCCTCTGATTTTTTTTTTTTTGGAAAATACAAAAAAAACCCAAAATTTAAAAAATCACCTAAATTCCAATACTCAAAAAAAACTATATAGAGTAGGGACTTCCCTGGTAGTCCAGTAGACTGCGCTCCCAATGCAGGGGGCCCGGGTTTGATCCCTGGTCAAGGAACTAGATCCCACGTGCTGCAACGAAGACCCAGTGCAGCCAAATAAATAAACAAATGTGTTTTTTTTTTTAAGTTGAGCTCATTTTATTTCTTATTTTTCCCCTCAGATTATATACACCTATCTCTCTGATCAAAAACAGGCACATTTGGTCATGGCTAATTATGTTCCAGAAAGCCTGCTACAATTTTTGCTCCCACTAACAGGATATGAGAGTACCTATTTCTCTCACCAGAACTGCATATTATACTTTTTAATTTCACCAAACCTGACAGGTAAAAATGGTACAGTATTTGTTGTAATTCTTGTATCTTTTTACATTAGTCATCTGAAATCAATGAGTTGACTCTTCATATCTTTAATATTTTTATACTGAATATCTTTTTCTAATGAATTTGTAAGATCTAACAGTATATAAAGGATATTAAAGGATATCAATATATAAAAGATAATATATGCCTGTTATGTATTACAAATATTTTTTCATCACCTACCTTAGCCTTTAAATATATAACATTTCACAATTTTATGCTGTAAAATTTATCAGTGTTTTCCTAAATAATTCCGGGATTTCTGTCTTACTTAGGAAAGCTCACCACCCTCGAGATTATTTCTATATTTTCTTATAATACTTTTGTGTTTCACATTTAGATTTTTAATCCATATGGAATTTACTACTTATGCCTACCTGGCATAAGGCAGGACTCTGATTATTTTCTTATACATGGTTAGATAATTATTCTAATATCATTTATGGGATAATCCATCCTTTCCTGACTTATCGGAAATGACTCCTTTACTACTTTACTTTTACTTTACTACTTTACTTACTTTACTTTTAGGTGTCTACAAATAATTGATCTCTTTCTATACTTTTATTCTGTATTAATATATTTTCCAGCTCCTATGTCAATACTGAACATGTTTGATAACTACAGCTTTATAGTACATTTGAATTATCTAATAGGAAAGTCCTCCATTCTCCATTAATTTATTTTACAAAATTTTCTTATTAAATGTCATATACTACTTCTGCTTCAGCCAAAATTAAATAAATAAAATTTTTAAAAATTAAAAAAAAAGTTTAAGAGATGAGTGGGAAATCAACACATTCTCTGATGATGGAAAACTAAGGAGGATTTGTCACCAGCAGACCTATAGCTAAACAGGGACTTCCCTGGTGGTCCAGGGGTTAAGAATCCACCTTCCAATGCAGAGGACGAGGGTTTGATCCCTGGTCAGGGAACTAAGATCCCACATGCTGCGGGGCAACTAAGCCTGCGTGCTGCAACTTCTAAGCATGCAGACCACAACTAGAGAGCCCACGTGCTGCAAACTACAGAGCCCACGAGCTCTGGAGCCCGCACGCCACAACTATAGAGCCCACACGCTCTGCAACCCACGCGCCACAACTACAGAGAAGCTCGCATGCCACAACGAGGAGTCCGCACCGCAGGGGAGGATCCGGTATGCCGCCAACAAAGATCCGGCATACCTCAACTAAGAGTCAACACAGCCAAAATAAAATAAATAAGTATTAAAGAGAACTTAAAAGAAAAAAAGAAAATCAGCAAAGATATAGAAGTTCTCAATGATACGTCAATCAACAGGGTCCAATTAACATTTATAAAAACACTACACCCAACAACAGCAGATATACATTCTTTTCAAGTGTCCCCAGAACATATACCAAGATAGACCATATCCTGGGCCTTTAAACAAACCTCAACAAGTATAAAAGAATTGCGGGAATTCCCTGGTGGTCCAGTGGTGAAGAATCCGCCTTCCAATGCAGGGGATGCGGGTTCGATCCCTGGTTGGGGAACTAAGATCCCACATGCCGCGAGGCAACCAAAACTGCGAGCCACAAATAGAGAGAAGCCTGCGTGTCACAACTACTGAGCCCGCATGCTCCTGAGCCCGCAACTAGAGAGAAACCCACAACAAAGAGCCCGCACGCTGCAAGGAAGACCCAGTGCAGCCAAAAATTTAAAAAACAAATAAATAAATAAAATAATCATAGATTGGATTCTCCAACCACAGTGGAATCAAACTATTTAGAATCAGTAACAGAAAGATAACAGGAAAATCTCCATTCACTTGGACATTAAATAACACATTTCTAAATAATCAGTCAAAGAGAAAGTCTCAAAGGGAATAAAAAGTACAGTGAACTAAAATTAAAATGAGGGACTTCCCTGGTGGCGCAGTGGTTAAGAATCCGCCTGCCAATGCAGGGGACACAGGTTCAAGCCCTGGTCCGGGAAGATCCCACATGCCGTGGAGCAACTAAGCCCGTGCACCACAACTATTGAGCCTGCACTCTACAGCCCGCAAGCCACAACTACTGAGCCCACCCATGTGCCACAACTAGTGAAGCCCGTGTGCCTAGAGCCCGTGCTCCACAACACGAGAAGCCACTGCAATGAAAAGCTCACGCACTACAACAAAGAGCAGCCCCCACTCGCTGCAACTAGAGAAAGCCCATGCATAGCAACGAAGACCCGACACAGACAAAAATAAGTAAATAAATAAATTTATTTTTTAAAATTTTAATGAAATTACAAGATGGTAAAATTTGTGGGACACCCCAGAAGCTATAGTCATTAAAATGCTATATTAGAAAAGAGGAAAAGTCAAATAAATCATCTAAACTTCCACCTTAAGAACCTAGGATAAATAAATAAACGCAAAGCAAGCAAAAGGAAAGAAATAATGGAAAACACAAAATAATAAAATTTTAAAACAGAAAAACAATTTAAAAATAAAACAAAGAATTCTTTAAATAGATCAATAAAATTGACAAACCTCTGGCAAGACACACAACACACAAACTACCAAAATCAGGAAAAAAAAAAACCAGGGATATCACTAGAGACCCTGAAGAAATCTAAGAGATAATTAGGAATACTAAAACTTACACACATAAATTTGACAACTTAGACCAAAAGGATCAATTCCTTAAAAAATACAAACTAAAACAACTGTTCAAACACAAAATAGTTGATATGAATGGCCTCATACCTATTAGAAAACTGAATTCATAATTTGAGCACTCTCAAAAAAAAAAAAATTCTAGGTCTAGCTGATTTCACTGGAGAATGCTACCAAACATTTAAAGAACAGCAATGCTACACAATCTCCTCCAGAAACTATTTGAGGAAGGGGACACTTACCAATTCATCTTTTGAAGCTAGTATTACCCTGATACAAAAACCAAAGACAGTAGAAAAACAAAACAAAAACTAGAGATCAATGTTCCTCATGAAAATAGATGCAAAAATCCTTAACAAAATATTAGTAAATAAAATTTAGCAATTTTAGCAAACAGAATTTAGCAATAGCTAAAGAACTATACAACGTGACCATGTGTTTTATTCAAGGGAAGTAAACTGGTTCAATACTTAAAATCAATCAACATATTAATTGGCTAAGAAGAAAAATAACATGATCATATCAGCCTATGCATAAAAAGTATTTGCTAAAATTCAATACCCATTCTGATAAAAACATAGAAAAATTAAAATAAAGTGAAACGTCCTCACCTTGATAAAAGTATCTACAAAAAGAAAGAAAAAAAAAACTACTGCTAATATTATACTTAATGGTGAAAGACAATGTTTTCTCCCTAAGATTTGGGAACTAGGAAAAAATGTTCACTCTCATCACTTACTTAAACATAGTGTGGGAAGTTCTAGCCTGTGCAAAAGTGCAGGAAAAGGAAATAGAAGGCATACAGATCAGAAAGGAAAAAATAAAACTGCCCCCATTTGCAGATTACATGATTGTCTTTGCAGAAAATCCTAAGGAATCTACCAAAACAAACAAAAAACCCTCCTAGAACAAATAAGTGAATTCAATGAAGTTGCAGTATACAAAATAAATATACAAAAATCAATTGTGTTTCTATATACTAGCAATTAACACATGGGCATCAAAATTTAAACTATAAAACCATTCATAACCACTTCAAAAAAGAAAAAATATTTAAGTGTAAATCTATCAAACAGGCACAAGATTTGTATGCTGAAAGAATGCTGATCAAAGAACCAAAGACCTAAATAAATGGAGAGACATACCATGTTCATGGATTGGAAGACTCAACAAAAGATGTTAATTCTCTTCAAATTGATAAACAGGTTTAATGCAATTCCTATCAAAATTCTACCCAGATGTTTCTGAAGATATAAACATGACCATTCTAGGGACTTCCCTGGTGACACAGTGGTTAAGAATCCGCCTGCCAATGCAGGGGACACAGGTTCGATCCCTGGACTGGGATGATCCCACATGCCACGGAGCAACTAAGCCTGCAAGCCACAACTACTGAGCCCATGTGCCTCAACTACTGAAGCCCACATGCCTAGAGCCCGTGCTCCACAACAAGAGAAACCACTGCAATGAGAAGCCTGTGCACTGCAATGAAGAGTAGTCCCTGTTCGCCGCAACTAGAGAAAGCCCGCACACAGCAATGAAGACCCAACACAGCCAAAAATAAAAAAAAACTAATGGTAAAAAAAAAAAAAACTAAAAAACTAATTGTATTAAAAAAATGTTTTTTAACTAAAAAATTTTTTTAAAAAATTAGGGCTTCCCTGGTGGCGCAATGGTTGAGAGTCTGCCTGCCGATGCAGGGGACATGGGTTCGTGCCCCGGTCTGGGAAGATCCCACATGCCGCGGAGCGGCTGGGCCCGTGAGCCATGGCCGCTGAGCCTGCACATCCGGAGCCCGTGCTCCACAACGGGAGAGGCCACAGCAGTGAGAGGCCCGCGTACCAAAAAAAAAAAAAAAAAAAAATTAAACATGGGTCTTCCCTGGTGGCGCAGTGGTTGAGAGTCCGCCTGCCGATGCAGGGGACACAGGTTCATGCCCCGGTCCGGGAAGATCCCACATGCCGCGGAGCAGCTAGGCCTGTGAGCCATGGCCACTGAGCCTGCGCGTCCGGAGCCCGTGCTCCGCAACGGGAGAGGCCACAACAGTGAGAGGCCCGTGTACCACAAAAAAAATTAAAAAAAATAAAAAATTAAACATGACCATTCTAAAATTTATACAGGAAGGTAAGTAAACTATAATAGCTAAAACAAAGAAAAAGTGGGAGAAAAATCTACCTGAAAGACTTCTAATATAGCTACAGCAATTAAGACTGTGTGGCCCTGGCAAAGGGACAGACACTTAGATCGATGGAACCCAGAAACAGACCCACACAAATATGCCCAAATGATTTTGACAAAAGTGCAAAAGCAATTCAATGGAGGAAAGATAGCCTTTTCAACAAATGGTGCCAGAGCAACTAGACATCCATAGGCCAAAAAATGAACCTTGACCCCTTATACAAAAATTAATCAAAATGGATCATGGACTTATATGTAAAGTGTAAAACTATGTAACTTTTAGAAAAAACCACAGGAGTCGGACTTCCCTGGTGGCGCAGTGGTTAAGAATCCGCCTGCCAGTGCAAGGAACACGGGTTCGATCCCTGGTCTGGGAAGATCCCACATGCCGCAGAGCAATTAAGCCCGTGTGCCACAACTACTGAGCCTGCGCTCTAGAGCCCGTGAGCCACAACTACTGAGTCCACGTGCCACAACTACTGAAGCCTGTGCACCTAGAGCCTGTGCTCTGCAACAAGAGAAGCCACCGCATAAGAAGCCCGCGCACAGCAACGAAGAGTAGCCCCCGCTCGCCGGAACTAGAGAAAGCCCACATGCAGCAATGAAGACCCAACGCAGCCAAAAATAAATTAAAAAAAATAAATTAAAAAAAAATAGGACAAAATCTGCAGGATCTAGGGGCTAGTCAAAGAGTTCTCAGACTTGGTACCATAAGCATGATCCACGAAAGGAAAAACTGGTAAACTGGACATCACTGAAATGAAAAACTTTTGCTCCATGAAGGACATTACTGAAATGAAAAACTTTTGCTCTGTGAAAGACTGTGAGAGGATCAAAAGACAAGTTACAGAGTGGGAAAAACATTGCAACAAAGGACAAAGGACTTCTATCTAGAATATAAAAAGAACTCTCAAAACTCAACAGTAAAAAAGCAAACAGTCTTTTTTTTTTTTTTTTTTTTTTGCGGTACGCAGGCCGCTCACTGCTGTGGCCTCTCCCGTTGCGGAGCACAGGCTCCGGACGCACAGGCTCAGCGGCCATGGCTCACGGGCCCAGCCGCTCCATGGCATGAGGGATCTTCCCGGAACGGGGCATGAACCCATGTCCCCTGCATCAGCAGGCGGACTCTCAACCACTGCGCCACCAGGGAAGCCCTACACTAGTAATTAGTTTCCTTCTCTTACTGCATTATTGCAAGGGTTCTTAATCTGTGTGTCAATGGATAAAATCCACCGGTAAACTTGGATGAAGAACAATTTTCTTTCTTTACTTTCATTAATCTCTAGCTGAAATTTAGCATTTCCTTCAATCATGAAAGTACAGTGTAACAGTAGTTTTAGCAATATCTGTGATTTTGTCATCAATAAAATCAGATATCACATGACAGTTATTACAGATATCTAGAATTACTGTTACATTCAATACTACTTTGAGAATATGGCAATTATTAGACTTGTCACTACATCTTATTTATTGTGTTAATAAAGAAGAAACATTAATTTTTGTATTACAAATTTGTAATTTTTTATATTCTGATAGCTATATTTTTAATAGAATTGATTTTTCAAAATACTATGTAGTGTTATTTACACTCTGAACAACATTCTCTGGGTTCAACAGGGAGAGCAAGCTGCACGCCAGGGTGATCTGGGGGCCTAGGGACCTGCCCCACGAGCTCACCAGAGTTTCCTCCCATGTGCAAGTCTTTCTGCCCCTCACCAGGGTCCCAGGGTCTCCAACTTGGCCCAGACCAGAGAAGGTTTTTATTTAGGAGTGGATGCAACACAAAAAGTGTGATAAGAACTTTTGAAGCCTCGAAGCAAAAGTATTACTCCTTGGCTTTACAGTGAGTGCATAGATAATCAGTGATAATTATGACTAATTTTTTTCTATGTCTTCACTGTGTGCCAGGCACTGTGCTGGGCAACTTGTGTGCCTCTCATTTATTCCCACAATGACCCAATGAGGTTGAAGAAGCGTTCAACAGATGTCACCAGTCATAGGGGTCCACGTGATACAAAAGGTTAAGAATCTCTTTATTTACTCACTTTTTTTTTTTGGCCATGCCATGCAGCTCATGGGATCTTAGTTCCCTGACCAGGGATTGAACTGAGGCCCACGGCAGTGACAGCAAAGCACCAAATCTTAACCACTGGACCGTCCAGGAATTCCCATATTCTGATTTAATAGTCTTTTTTTCTTTAAATCAGGAATGGATTTTTAAAAATCAGAAACAAATGTTTTTATAAAGCATTTATTGATACAATCATTTTTCCCCCTTTAGTTTGTTAACGACACAAGTATATAGGTTTTCTCAGGGTGACCAATCCTTGAGTTCCTGGAATAAATCTTGCTCAATAAATTGTAGTGGGCTGAAGAGTGTAAAAATGCATGTCCACAGAGACGCAGAATGTGACCTTACTTGGAAATAGGGTCTCTGAAGATATAATTAGTGAAGACGGAGATCATATTGAGTTAGGATGGGCTCTAAATCCAATGACTGCTGTTTTTATAAACGTAATGAGACAGACATTTGGATACAGAGACTGGAGTGATGTGTCTACAACCTAGAAAAGAGGGAACCTAACCAGCCAATATCTTCATTTCGGACGCTGAGTCTCCAGAGCTGCAAGAGAATAAATTTCTGTTGTTTTAAGCCCTCTAGTTTGTGGTAATTTGTCACTACAGACCTGAGGACCTAATATAATAATGATGTATGATTCTTTTAACATACTCTGGATTTAACTTACTAAGATTAGCTCCTTTTAAATGGAAGAGGAACTTAGTGTGATGTTAAGTGTAGCACAGTTAAGGAGTATTCTTAGTGCACTGAACAAAAGCACCTTCTATTAAAATCATAACTTGACAGAAATTACAGAAAAATAGTAAATATTTTAGTCAACACAGTCTCCCAAATTTATAGAAAAGGTACTTCTCGGGACTTCCCTCATGGTTGAGTGGTTAAGACTCCGCACTCCTAATGCAGGGGGCCCAGGTTCGATCCCTGGTCAGGGAACTACATCCCGCATGCTGCACCTAAAGATCCCGCATGCTGCAAAAAAGATCCTGCACACGGCAATGAAGATCCCGCGTGCTGCAACTAAGACCCAGCACACCCAAATAAATAAATAAATAATTTTTAACTAAATGTGACTTCCTTTCCTGAAATAGGAGAAATAATATAAAACTAAGTCATTGAAAACATGAATGAGGAAAACAGAAATGATAAAGGAAGCATTAAAAGTTGAACAGATAATGAAATGTTCAAAAAGAAATGTTGGTAACAATAATTCATCATATTCCTACCTTGTATAAAATATGAACCACTTTGGATGTGTTTTCTTTTTTTCATAAACCTATTTATTTACTCTTTTTTTTTTTTTTTTTTTGCGGTACGCGGGCCTCTCACTGTTGTGGCTTCTCCCGTTGCACAGCACAGGCTCTGGACGCGCAGGCTCAGCAGCCATGGCTCACAGGCCCATCCGCTCCGCGGCATGTGGGATCTTCCCGGACAGGGGCACGAACCTGCATCCCCTGCATCGGCAGGCGGACTCTCAACCACTGCACCACCAGGGGAGCCCTATTTACTCATTTTTATTTTTGGCTGCGTTGTGTCTTTGCTGCTACACGTGGGCCCTCTCCAGTTGTGGGGAGCGGGGACCACTCTTCCCTGTGGTGCACGGGCCTCTCATTGCTGTGGCCTCTCCCGCAGCAGACCACCGGCTCTAGGGGCAAGGGCTCAGTAGTTGTGGCTCTCAGGCTCTAGAGCGCAGGCTCAGCAGTCGTGGCACACAGGCCCAGCTGCTCTGCCGCATGTGGGATCCTCCCGGGCCAGGGATCGAACCCATGTACCCTGCACCAGCAGGCAGACTCCCAATCACTGTGCCACCAGAGAAGTCCTGGATGTGTTTTTTAATATTTTACTTATTATTCCTAAAACCTACCTCCAAATTATATTTATAATAAACTGCATCTAAACTCAAAATACAAAACCTCTTTTATGCATGTCTTTCGTTACATGCCCAAGCATTATAACTACCTTTAACACTGGATAAAGAGAGTACTCAAATACTCACCATTAAAATGTTGATGCATCACAAAGCTACAGTAATCAAAATAGTGTGACACTGGCATAAAGACAGACACATAGACCAACAAAATAGAATACAGAGCCCAGAAATAAAACCTCACATATACGGTCAAACGATTTTCAACAAGAGTGTCACAACCGTTCAATGGGGAAAGGATAATCTTTTTAACAAATGGTGCTGGGAAAACTGGATACCTGCATGTTAAAAAAAATGAAGTTGTATCCTTCCTTACATTACCTCATATACAAAAATTAACTCAAAGTGGATCAAAGGTCTAAACGTAAGAGCGAAAAGTATGCAACTCATAGAAGAAAACAGGGAAAAAGCTTCATAACACTGGATGTGGCAATTTCTTGGATATATCAAAAGCACAAGCAACAAAAGTAAAAAACAGATAAATTGGACTTCATCAAAATTAGAAATTTTGTGCATCAAAGAACACTGTATCAACAGAGTAAAAAGGCAACCCACAGAATGGGAGAAAACAGTTGTGATCCATATGTGTGATGAGATTAAAATCCAGAATACATAAAGAACTCCTATGACTCAACAACAACAAAAAAAGACAACCTAATTAAAAAATGGACAAAGGACTTGAACATACGTTTCTCCAAAAAAAATATACAAATGGCCAATAAGCACATGAAAAGATGCCTAATATCACTAATCATTAGAGAAATGCAAATCAAAACTACACTGAGATATCACCTCACACCCATTAGGATGGACACCATGAAAAATTAAAAAAATAATAATATGTGTTAACAAGGATGTGAGGGAATTGAAACTATTGTACACTTTTGGTAGGAATGTAAAAGTGGCAGCCACTATTGAGAATAGTATGGAAATTCCTCAAAAAATTAAAACTACAATGAATATATAATCCAGCAATTCCACTTCTGGGCATATACTAAAAAGAACTGAAATTTGAAAGTAGGGTCTTGAAAAGACACTTGTACAACACCCAGGTTCAAAGCAGCATTAGTCACAAAAGCCAAGAGGAAGAAGTAACCCAGTGTTGATCAAGATGAATGGATCTTTAAATACATAGCATATACATCCAGTGGAATACTATTCAGCCTTTAAAAAGAAGGAAATTCTGCAACATGCTACAACATGGATGAACCTTGAAAATATTATGCTAAGTGAAATAATCCAGTCACAAAAAGACAAATACTGCAGGATTCCACTTATATAAGGTACCTAGAATAGTCAGATTCATAGAGTGTAGAATGGCGGCGTGGGCTGGAGGGACTGGGGAACAGGAAGTAATTGTTTAATAAGTACAGAGTTTTAATTTTGCAAGATGAAAAAGTTCTGGAAGTGGATGGTGGTGATGGCTGCATAACAATGTGACTATACTAATGCCACTGACCTGTACACTTAAAAATAGTTAAAAAGAATATGAAAAATAATGTACATATAATGGTATAACTGAGTCATTTTGCTGTACATCAGTAATTAACACGACATTGTAATTCAGCTACACTTCAATTAAAAATAAATTTTAGGGGCTTCCCTGGTGGCGCAGTGGATAGGAGTCTGCCTGACAATGCAGTAGACATGGGTTTGTTCCCCGGTCCAGAAGGATCCCACATGCCGCAGAGCAACTAAGCCCGTGCACCACAACTACTGAGCTTGTGCTCGAGAGCCCGTGAGCCACAACTACTGAGCCTGTGTGCCTAGAGCCCGGGCTCCACAACAGGAGAGGCCACCGTGATGGATGGCCCACACACCACAACAAAGAGTGGCCCCCACTTGCCGCAACTAGAGAAAGCCTGTGTGCAGCAACGAAGACCCAACACAGCCAAAAAGAAATAAATAAAATAAAAATTGTTTTTAAATTGTAAATAAATTTTTAAAAAGTTTAAAAGGCAAATTTTATGTGTATTTTGCCACAATAAAAAAATTTCAATATATAAAAAAATTTTTGAGGTGGATCTATATGATTGAAATGGAAAGTTATTCACCATATATGATATGGAAAAATAAGCTATAGAAAATTATATATAATATAATCCTTTATAAAGGTTATATGCATAACAAAAGCCTGGAAGAATTCATTTCTATTTAGTGCATGCCTATTATATGCCAGGCATTGTTGCAGGCCCTAGAGATAGAACAATAAATAAAAGAGACAAAAATCCTAACTTTTTTTACATGTTAGTGGAAGAGAAAGATAAATTGAGAAATGATTAAAATATAAAATGGGTTGATAATATGAAACTGACATTTTATTTATTTATTTATTTTTTGCAGTATGCGGGCCTCTCACTGCTGTGGCCTCTTCTGTTGCGGAGCACAGGCTCTGGACGCGCAGGCTCAGCGGCCATGGCTCACAGGCCCAGCCGTTCCACAGCACGTGGGATCCTCCCGGACCGGGGCACGAACCCGTGTCCCCTACATTGGCAGGCGGACTCTCAACCACTGCGCCACCAGGGAAGCCCGAAACTGACATTTTATAGGTAAAAAATGGATAGTCATTTCATTTGGTTTGACCTAACGATATGTTATATAGTGATAAATGTGGAGAAAAATAAACTAGGGGAGTCAACTCAGAAATACATAAAGGTTCCAGCAATTTTAGATGCTGAGGGAAGACCTCGCTGAAAAGGCTAACATTTAAGGAAAGGTCAGAAGGAGGTAAAGGAACAAACCATGCAGGTATCTGGGAAAAATGCATTCCAGGCAGAGTGCAAAGACCCAGAGGTGAGAGCATGCCTAAGTTCTAGAAATGCTGTGGATGACATCATGGCTAGAATGGAGTGAGCAAATGTTACACAATAAACTATTAACAGTCGTTATCTATGGGATGGCATTTAGAGACTCCTATGTTTGATTTTCTACATATCCATTTCGTTTTCTCTTTTACATTAAACATATATTACTTTCACAATCAGAAAATGCGTGATCCCAATTTTTTAAAAAGAAAATTTATGTGCATGTGTCTATGTGTGTGGCATGCGTTGAAAATCTGAGAGAACACAAATCAAACTCTAAAGTGAGATAAATCTAGATTCCAATCCTAGGGTTACCAATTACTACGTATGACCTTGGGCAAACTATTTAATCTCTCAGGGTTTATCTGTAAAATGTAGCTAATGACAGTACCTACCTTTGGGGAAGATTAAATTAGATACTGCACGTGAATAGTGCCTGACACATTGTAAAGTACACCTTGAATAGTAGCTTTGTAAAAATATATCGAACACCAATTTGTTAACTGGTTTTGCCATTACTTATTTTTACATTACAAAAGTAATATATTAAAATATGGATATACAGAAACTCAGATGTAGACGTCTCTAAAAATACTCAATACAGAAGCAAACAGTCAAAAGTAAAATCCTCCACACATATACCCCAGCTTCCCCCATGGGAAACTGCTGTTAACATTTTGATATGAATCCTTCCAGACCTTTTTCTATACACCATCTATTACAGGGTTTTAGCAATTTTTACATAACAAAGGAGAGGGACCATATTATATTTATTCTGAAACTTTTATTTTTTTCCAATTAACAATGTATCTTGGAAGGTATATCATGTCAATAAATACTGTTAGCTCATTCTTTTTAAGTTATACAGTATTTCATAGTACAAACGTACACATTTATGACATTCAAACTATCATTATCATAAATAATGTTTCAATGAATATCCTTGTATATCTTTAAGCAAAGATGCCAGTATTACCTACAACTAAAAAATTTCTAAAAATGACTCGCTGGATCTAAAGGAGCATATTTAAAACTGCCCATTACCCTCCAAGAAGGTCATACCAATTAAGAACCTCACCAATGGTATCAAATTATCCATACCTCCAACAGCACTGGACCTTAGCAATCTTCAAATTTTTACTAATTTTCCAGGTATAAAATGATTATCATTGTTGGTTTGATGTGGATTTCTCTATCATTAGTAAAACTGAGTTTACTTTATATGTTATTACTATTAACTTTTTCCAGTTAAATTTTAAATAGCTAATATATGTAACTTTCCTAAGAAAAAACAAAATTTTCCCATAAAAAATAAATTCCATACTTTCAATAATAGGTTTTTATGGGATCTAAAGGATAGAGAAATTTAGAGAAAAAAAAGATAATTGAGATGGTTTAAATTAAGGTCTGACACACTCCCTAGCACAGAGAAGGTACTCAACAGGAAGGAAAAACTAAAGGAAATAAAGCTACCAGCCAGCCAGCCAGCCAGCCAGCCAGCCAGGAAGTTTCAGAAAAGTTGGTCAAGCTGGACCTCAGAAAAACTAAAGAAGAGGAAAAAGACATTCCACATAGACAAAAGAACACGAGCAAATCATAAAGGGAGGTATGAACATAGCTGTGAGGAGGTGTAGGGAAACAGGCCTATAAAGAGCATAGAGACTGTATTCAGGAGAAAATATAAGATGTCAAATGCTAGCCAACTGTAAGAAGGCCTTGAATGCCAAGATGAAATCTTAAATCTGATTCAATAAGCAACTGAAAGACAAAATATATTAAGTCAGAGTGACAAGAAGAAAATGTAAGTTAAAAGATTAATTTGACAGATTTAAAATTTGAATAGAAGCAGGGAAACTAGACTAATCAAAAATGAGGTGGGGGGTGTAGAAGGCAGGGCAAATGAAAGCTAAAATAAAAAGGATTAGTTTGATATCTGTTTAAGCAGCAGGTGGATTCCCAGATCCTCTCCCTGTCCCTTCCAGCAGGGAAAATGCCCCTCCACCACCCAGTCAAAAAACTGATTTATTCTCTGAAGAGTGTAAACCAGAGGTCCTCTGGACTGGGGAACACCAGACAAATTTGAAAGTGAGGTTACAATACTGAAAACAGGGAAACTAACAGCAATGTATGCAAAATGGATGTATCCTGTTGTACTGCTTCTTTCCTGTATTCCATGTTTCCTCTCTCTTGGTTTACTCTCGCCTATTGGTAAATCTCATCCCCTAGTAAGTTCCTGAGAAAGAGTATAAGGGAGACCTTGGGTATGTGAAAATATCTTTCTTCCACTTCACTAACTGATAGTTTGCCTAGGTATGGATTTCTGAGTTGGAGATTACTTTCCCTCAGAATTTTGAAGGCATTGCTCCATTGTCATCTATCTTCCAGTGTGACTACTGAGAAGCAAAACTAATCTGATTCCTTATTTATTTATTTTTTTTTGCGGTACGCGGGCCTCTCACTGTTGTGGCCTCTCCCGCTGCGGTGCACAGGCTCCGGACGCGCAGGCTCAGCGGCCATGGCTCACGGGCCCAGCCGCTCCGCGGCATGTGGGATCTTCCCGGACTGGGGCACAAACCCGTGTCCCCTGCATCGGCAGGCAGACTCTCAACCACTGCGCCACCAGGGAAGCCCCCTTCTTATTTTTAACTGACCAATTTTCTTCTCTCTGGAGCTTATAGGATACTCTTTGTATCTGATGCTGAAATTTCATAATAATGTGCCTTGAGTGGGTGAGTTTTTCATTCATTGTTCTGGCTCCTTCAATTTGAAAACTCTTGCCTTTTACTTCTGGGACATTTTATTTAATCAAAAGTTAAAAGTTTGGTTAAAAGAAATAAAAATGGATGTCACTGGGGAGAAGAAGCTAAGAGAAGGGGTAGAGGACTGCTGTTTTTATAACAAATCATGTAACACTAAGTCATTAAATATATGCATGGGTAATTTTTATTAAAATAATTTTTAACATATATATGTTTAAATAAATATATTTTAAGAATCACAGATGTAGAAAACAAACTTATGGTTACCAAGGGGGAAAGGGGGAGAGGGATAATTTGGGAGATTGGGATTGACATATATACACTACTATATATAAAACAGATAACTAATTAAGAACCTACTTATATAGCACAGGGAACTATACTCAATACTCTGTAATGATTTATATGGGAAAAGAATCTAAAAAAGAGTAGATATACATATATGTATAACTGATACACTTTGCTGTACAGCAGAAACTAACACAACATTGTAAAGCAACTATAATCCAATAAAAATCAATTTTAAAAAATTAATAAATACATCTATTTTGGGTATATATTTTATATGGTTAAAATGTTTTATATGTTTTAATATCCTTATATGTTTAAAAATGCTTTTTTTAAATGTAAAAAAAAACAAGATGTGATAACAAATCAGATAAATACATAAAAGAATCCAAACACATCTAATTGCTTAACCTGGGGAACTGGAAAAACTGCAATAGTCACAAAAGATACAGAAAAGTTAGGAAGGTCAGCAGATCTGAAGGAAATACTAGTGACTATATATATATATATATATATAAAAATAACATGTTACAGTTATTCAAATAAAGTTTTTTTTTAAATAGATGAAAATACAGGAAAAGAAGCTTATGTGAGAAGACAGGAATAAAAATTTTAGAGAGTCTTCAATATATAAAAGATAAATGAGGGAAGGAGATACAGTAGTTACCAAATAAATGTTTAATTGAGGCAGGTAGGTGGGCAAATAGAAATGAAGGAAGTTGACTGGCTTACTAATTAATTAATCAATTAAGAGTTCCAGTCCCAGGAGTGAGACTAGAAAAGGAGAAGCATAATGAACAAGGAAAAGAAAATGAGCAGGCCTAAGGAACAAAGAAGGAAGAGTCAGTGAGAAAGAACAAGCAATGCAGTGTCTCTGAAGCCAAATTCAAGAAGTTCATCAAAAAGGGACAATTATGGGGTATGAAGAATTAGGAGAAGGATTCCAGTAAGAGTTAAGGATTCCAGTAAAAGTTGTTTAAAGAGGTGAAAAACAACTATGAAGAAAGAATACAAGAAGTTATAGAAAAGATTTTAGGAACTGCAACACTCTTCCAGCAACTTTTTCAGCACCTTGCACTCACTTCTCCATCCAAGCAACTGTGCCATCCTGGCTGTTGGACGCCATATTTCACCTTCTTCATCTACTAAAAAAGACAACACCCCACCCTCCTCCTCCTCAAAAAGTATCCATTATGCCACATTTCTGTAGGAAGTGACTTTAAGTCACAATGGAGAAAGTCTTATAACTTAGTAATTAAGAATACTGTCCAGGGCTTCCCTGGTGGCGCAGTGGTTGAGAGTCCGCCTGCCGATGCAGGGGACACGGGTTTGTGCCCCGGTCCGGGAGGATCCCACATGCCGTGGAGCGGCTGGGCCCGTGAGCCATGGCTGCTGAGCCTGAGCTCTGCAACGGGAAAGGCCACAACAGTGAGAGGCCTGCGTATTGCAAAAAAAAAAAAAAAAAGAATACTGTCTAAAGACCACAAATAATAAATGTTGGTGAGGATGTGGGAAAACAGGAACCCTCAGACACTGTTAGTGGAAATGTAAAACGGCGTAGCCACTGTGCAAAACAGTATGGAGGTTTCCCAAAAAAGACTAAAAATTAAAGTACCATATGACCCAGCAATCCCACTCGGGGGAATTTATCCAAAAAAAACAAAACAAAACACTAATTCAAAAGATACTTGTACTCCAATGTTCATAGCAGCATTATTTACAATTGCGAAGATATGGAAGCAACCTAAGTGTCCATCAACAGACAAATGGATAAGGAAGATGTAGTACATATATACAACGGAATACTACTCAGCCATAAAAATGAAATTTTGCCATTTGCAAAAACATGGATGGACTTGGAGGGTATTATGTTAAGTGAAATAAGTCAAACAGAGAAAGACAAACAGTGTATGATATCACTTATATGTGGAATCTAAAAAATAATACATACTCCTGAACGTAACAAACAAGAAACAGACTCACAGATATAGAAAACAAATTAGTGGTTACTAGTAGGGAGAAGGAAGAGGGAGAGACAAGATAAGGGTAGGGGATTAAGAGCTACAAACTACTATATATAAAATAAATAAGCTACAAGGATCTATAGTACAACAAAGGGCATACAGCCAATATTTAATAATAACTATAAATGGAATATAACCTTTAAAATTGTGAGTCAGTATGTTGTACACCTGAAACATATAATATTGTACATCAACTATATTTTAATTTAAAAAAAGAAGAAAAAACTCCTAAAAAAAAAATTTGTGTAGACGGACTGCCAGCAATCAAAATGTCTCTACCCACCCCCCCCAAAAAAACTGTCTCTACCCCCTACTAGCTATGTGACTTCAGACAAACTAATTATTCACTCTGTGCCTTAGTTTCCTCATCTGAAAACAAGAATATTAATATATACCTCATAGGAGTCTTGTAAAGATTAAATGAGGAGACCTCCCTGGTGGTCCAACAATTAAGAATCCGCCTTCCAATGCAGGGGACCCAGGTTCGACCCCTGGTCAGGCAACTAAGATCCCACATGCCGCAGGGCAACTAAGTCCGCGCTCCGCGCACCGCAACTACTGAGCCTCTGCACCACAACTAGAGAGTCCACATGCCACAACTATTGAGCCCGTGTGCTCTGGAGTCTGTGCGCCACAACTAAGACCAGACGCAGCTAAAATTTAAAAAATAAATAAATAACTTTTTTTAAAGAAAAATATTAAATGAGATAAATATATGAATATTAAGTGAGGTAATATATTTATAACAACATCTGGCATATAATTATTGTTAGCTATTATAAATTAATTCATGATGTTAATGGTTTAATTAGTGTTATCCTTTCAAAGGTATTTTCATATTAACAGGGCATAAAGATATGAACCTCCAATGCCAGGTTTTACAACATTCATTTATTCAACAAACATTTACTGAACTGTAGTCCTACGTACTAGGCAGCCCTGGGAGCAGTAGGGTGCTGTGGTGAACAAGGGAGGTAAAGGTCCTACTCTCATGGAACTTAAATTCTAATTAAGTTGTTGAAGTCATAAACTTAGTTTGTCTACTCAACTAGACAAAATGTGAAGGGACAAATACAAAATGAAGAAATGATGAAAAGAAATGCAAATTTAGAGAATTTATTTGGAAGCTAAGAGATGGTTTCTAACATACAGAATAGCCAACAAAACAGGAAAGTGTAGCCTGGCATATAGTAAGAACTTAATAGATGTTTAATAAATGTGCCAGTTCCTCTCTCTAGGTTTGTTTTCTTACATGTAAAATGACAGGAGTTACCTTGAATCCAACTCCAATATTCGTTGATGTCTACTTATTGAAATCATCACGGCATATTAGGCAGCATTCTTAAAAACAGATGGCTGTACAGGCAGGGCCTATCATTGGGTGTGGGTGATGGGCCCAAATAGACTCCACTGAGCTCAGGCCTTGCATATCACAAGAGCTTTAAATGTATTCCTTTACTGTTACGTCTAAATAAGATCAGCTATACAACCACAGAGACACTGGATAGCACTGACAGAAATGTCACCCTTGCACCTCTATACAGGACTATACCACCAGGGAATTAACATTTAAAATAAATATTGTAAATAGCCTGAAGGGGGAAAAAAAAAGATGGTTCCAAAGATAGTTTCTACAATTAAGGATTCAAATTTTACTAGTTTTGAAATTAAATATGCCCCAAATGTCATAACCTAAGTAAAATCAAGGAAAAAGTGTTTAGTTTCCTTGAGTGTTGCAATTTAGTTTTTTGAAGATCAACCACCACTTGGTACTGTGGAAATCCCTACTGTTACTGCCTTAGAAGAAAGTCATCCATAGCAGACAACCACAAAAGACTTTCACAAGACATCCATGAAACAACATATTCTCATCTGTTAGTGGATTGTTTGAGTAGAGGAGTAGGGCTGGAATGCAAAAAAGTAAAGTGAGAGACCACTATTTCAAAACAACAAGAAAAGTAGAGTTCCAAGAATGCAGAAGTATCTACTTCTTAATTTCTAAAAAAACAGAAAAGATTCAGTTTGGTGCCACAATTCGAACAGCATAAAAAGTATATGGATTAAGGTTCTTTTTCAAAAATGTTAATTGTATTTCAATTGCTGAATTAGTAAACTATATTTAAACACTTTTGAAATAGGTTTTTGCAATAGAATATAATTTTTAAAGTATCTTGGCATTGTAATTTTATACTGCATAAATTCCTATTTTCCTGTATCTGAAAAAGGTTAAGTAAAGGTAATGGGTAAGAATTCTGCTAAATGATGCTTTAAAAACTATAATTTATGAAGGTAAAAATTATGTGAAAAAAAAAAGTTTTCCTAAGTGTCAGCCTTACAAACCCAAACAAGTGTGTTCCTTCCTTTGCCTTCTACCCGTTCTCTACCCACAATAAATGGTACCTAATACCACAAAAAGAGGTCCCTGGGAAAGAGAACACCAGAATCAAGGAAGGAGAAAACTGCACTCCTAAAAATTCATTCACATCTCTGGTTTGAATACTGAATTATAAATCAAATAACTAATCTATTCCCAAACAGTGCCTTAGCCGATGCATTACAAATCACACGTGCAATTTTTTAAATGTTTCTCAAAATGTTTAGTATTATGTAGACAAGAAAGATATAGCCTAAGACTTCATGGACCACCTACCCACTCACTTATCTTGCCACTGCTAAGTAGAATTAGTGAAAAATAATAGAATATGAAGAATTATCAATTACGCAGAAAAAAGCCACCACCACATTAGAACTATTACTTCAACGTAACTCTTAGATTGTGGAGTATAAACTATATCTTACTCTTCTTTTGATCCAGCACCATGTTAAGACATAGAGAAAAATGCAAAGGAACCAGGTCCCCTGCAAGACCCTGAAGGGACACCAACAGTCTCTAAATCAAACTCTAAATACAACTAAATGATCATCAAGTATTGTTATTAACACTAAGGATTAACTTAAATGAAGCTTAGAAGAGTTAAATAATTATTACCAAAATTCTTTGCAGACATATGTGAGGACAGAACAAACAAGAACCATAGGGAAACTTAACTAGCAAAATGACAAAGTAGAAAAAACTCAAAGAAATCAGTCTGATGTCCCTAGTCCTTAAAATGACTCTAAGGATTAAAGGTTTGACCATGCAACAAAGAATTCTGACCTGAAAACCAATTACTTTCTTTTCACTGAGCACAGTTCATTCCCACCCTGTGTCCCTACATTTATGGTCCTCATTTCCCAAAATGGAACAGTCTATCAAAACTCCACAATGCAGCTATGATCTCTTCCTTTTGATACAAAGGGGCAAAACAAGAATTGAAGGAAGAAAATGCACTTTCTAATTTAATTATCATGTGTTGAACTTGGGATCAATAACTTGTAAGAGATGGGAGAATTATCCAACATCGAAAAAGAACCCTAGGGCTTCCCTGATGGCACAGTGGTTGAGAGTCCGCCTGCCAATGCAGGGGACACGGGTTCGTGCCCTGGTCCAGGAAGATCCCACATGCCGAGCGGAGCGGCTAGGCCCGTGAGCCATGGCTGCTGAGCCTGTGCTCCGCAACGGGAAAGGCCACAACAGTGAGAGGCCCACAAAAAAAGAACCCTAAAAACTGCAGAAGCAGGCTGCCAAAGGGCAATAAACAAAGTAACTGTTTCATCATAAGCAAGGATTCTGCACAAATGAATGTTATTTTCTGCTTACAGTTTTAAGTTGATATTGATCAGCTAATGAAAATGTGGTCAAGAGATTGTCATTCTGGTTACTGTTGTTTAAAAAACAAAACAAAATAAAGCAACCCAACCCACACTGCTGGGAAAAAAGCTTCTGACATACGCACTAAACTTCTTTACCCAGGCCACCTCTTAATAAGAGAAATGCTTTGCAACTTGACTAGGGTTATATAAGTATTTTGCAATGTGTTATCAGTTTAAAATCTTGTTTATTTACTCCCTAGTTAACAGGTTATTTTACTTCAAGGTCAGGTCTGCCATAATAATAGCATCTTTCCGATTTTATTCCATCACTCGGCACTTCCTGCAATGCAATTTTAGCCATTAACTTTATCTCCTTTTCCTCTTAAAATATTTAAAAGATTTAAAAATATGATATTGATATGTGACAAATTAACTTCTTTAAATAGGTCTGTTCCCAGAAACATGGTAGGAAAGACAGTAAATTTCAGTGATTCAATTTTAATAGCAAAAGCTGAGTACTGTAAAATACTACTGCCTTTCAGAGACACGAAAAAAAATCCAGTTTAAGTTTTAACAAGGGAACAGCAGTGAATCCTTCCCACTACCATATTTTCAAGTTATTCACCCCCACCTCTCACTTCTTTTCTAAGGCTATCAAAGATAAGGATTTCTGGGGAATAGCCAAGGTCAGCAAAGTAAACTAGGATCCCTTAAATGAAATACTTCCTAGGGAGAAATAACTGTAATGTACTGGAAAGAGGACTGGGACTAGGAATTTGAAGACCTGATCTGTCTAGACCTGCTGCTGCACTACACCCCATTCCATCTTTCAGACATGACTGACTAGATTTTTAACGTTCAAGCTCCCACTTTAGAAGAGATGTTCATTGAGAAATAGCATGAACTGAACTTTTCTTAAAGAATGGGAACTGCCTTGACCCACCTAACAAGATTTAAATCTGGGTCCTGGATGCTTGCTGTTGGCAAGATCTATCCTGTAACTCAAACATTACACAAACCTCTGCCTTCAGCAGCTAATGACACTAGAGGCACCTCTTAATACATAAACGCAAGTTTCAAAGGATAGCCCTCGGATAGGGAGGGAGGAGGTACAGCTTCTTTTTTTTTAAGAAACTGAGTATGAATTCAAAGATTTTTAAAATTTAAAATCTAAACGTTTGGAAGTAACACCTCAGCTAAACAGCAACGTGATCCTATGAGTCCCAACTACCTTTAAAGTAAAACGAGCCACACTGCCCACAGTTACAAGCAGGTCCACAGTGGGCAGAAGGCTGAAAGAGGACTACATCGCACACCAGAAAGCCGCCACAAGAGTGGAGGCGGGCCAGCCCCGCACGGACAGCTGCTCAAACAGAACTCGGGGCAAGGTATCCCCAACTCCCACCCGCCTGCTCCCTCCCTCCACCTCGGGTCTCCCCTGTTCCCCAGGGGCGGGCCCCTCCCTCAGGTCACTCCCCTCCCCCACCGCCCCGTAGCCACCCCCACGCGTCTCAGCGCCCTCAGCCCCAACTACGGCCCCTCAGCGCTGGGTCTACCCAGTTGCCAACCCCTTCAGCCCCTCCTCCTTGAGAAACACCCCAGTCCTCCGTCTCCTCACCGGGATTAGCAGTAGTCGCCGCCATAGCTGTAGATGCCACCGCCGCCGCACCCCCCCCCAGTGGGAGGAGCCACCGCCAAGGAACCGGGGGGAGGGGGAGGGGAGAGCCACTCCCCAGACGCGGCGCCGTACTGCCGCCAATGCTACCGCGGAATCCAAGATGGCGGCTGCAGCAACCGACCCCCCGCCCCACCGTCCCCAGCCCCTACGACGGGGAGACCCGCCCCTAGAGGGGGCGGGGTCATCCCCAAGGCCAGCCTCCTCGGGAAAACTGACCAATGGAATCGCAAAACGACCAGAAGCAGGGCTGGCCACGGAGCTGCCAGCCAGTCCAGTGGAGGAGGGAGGGCGAGGAAGAAGTCCAGCTGTCTCTCTAATTCCGCCTCTTCTACCTTAGAGGTCAGCGATCGAGTGACGTCAGTGAAAAATAATTTTACTAAAAAGCTTCGCTGGGTGGTGGATTCGCCTGGTTGGCCACTCTGCAGATGATTTGTTTTGTAAATCTTCTTTAGGTGCCCTACTGCTTAAACTTCACTTCGTGATTTGTAATCCTTTCTAGTTTTTTCCTCTTTTAAGGACCTTTGTCCCTAGTGGGAAAAAGTTCAGCAAGTTTTGAATGCCTGCTATAGAACTGGTAGTGTAAGAGGATCTGGGCGCTTATGTCTGGTAGGAGAGATACCGACAGCCAAAACAGGAGGCAATGTATTTTGACTAAGAGTGGGATAACTTCCTTTGATCAACGATAGGGACATAGTGACAAGTTTTTAGTAGAGAAGTGGTAAGATGATTGCACAGATTTATTTTCTAATAATAGGAAGCAGGGAGACGCAAGAGGGAAGAGATATGGGAACATATGTATATGTATAACTGATTCACTTTGTTATAAAGCAGAAACTAACACACCATTGTAAAGCAATTATACCCCAATAAAGATGTTAAAAAAATAATAATAATAGGAAGCATTGAGCACTTCGAGCCGGACACTGTCCACACTGCTTTATAAGTACTTATTTAATCCTCATAACAACACTGTGAGGTAGATTCTATTATTTACATTTTGCAGATAAGGAAACAGAAGCAAAGAGGTTAAGCAAGGGACACCCAGCTGGTAAGTAGTGTTGCGGGAGGCAAACTGAAGAAGGCTGACTCTGGGAGTATATTCCACCCATCCCCCTGTTTTAGCACTACAGTGTACTACCTCTTCACACATCTTTCACAAATTGTCTAACATAAATTTATTCTAATTTTAACAGAAATCCCATTATGCTATTGAGCATCTTTGAATTCTTGTCGGTTGTATATGTACTACAAAGATTACACAGATCCATTTCCCTCATTTAGTTATCAGTATAGTTTATCTCAACCAAGGTATTTTAACATAATTCATATATTATTGTTTACATTTGTTAAAATTAAATTTTTCTTTGTTACCATTTTGTTGTATTATATTTCCAATTCACCAAAAAGAGAAAAATCATTCACTCAAATGAAGTACATTGAAGCATTAGAAGTAGTGGTGAAAAAAGGTAACAAGTACTTCAATTCAAATTACGTATTAAAGGTAGCTAGCTATTAAACAAGACTGCAGTGCAGATATAGAATATGAATCATTATGTGGCTTTAAATGTGGTAAGTTGATCCAAGCAACAAAAAAAAACAGTAAATAGGAAGTACAGCTATGAAGATCTAAAAATTGGATTTTATTGGGCTAGCATCCATTTGTCCCTTGCCCACTACACCTCGACTGTTTAGGAAATTTTGTCAATGATTTGGAAAACCATCAAAGCCTTCAAGTCAGTTTTGACCCAAATACAATAACCTCATTGCCAAGAAATGTATTTTTCTGGAATAAAAGCAATGTTTTCCAGAATGAAATAGATGAACTTGTGGATAAAAAAAGATCAAGTTACATCCCTCATTTTTTAAAAAAATGGTAAAGGTCACTTTGTTTCAGAGATAACTTGTGCAACTAGCTACACAGTTAATAATAAATATTTTGCTTGGAGAAAGTATAACAAGCTCTAGGCAAAAATTCCTAATCAAATATCAATATCATACAAAATCATGGTATACAACATGAAAGGGCAGTATCACCCTGTACTTGCTAAACAGACGTTTATCTTATGAGTGGACGCACTGATGTACACAATAGGAATCATTTCACAGTGTATATGTGGTACACAAGGAAAGATGCCCAGAAATTTCCTGTTTGGTTTATCATTAAAAATTCAGCTTATAGAAGAAGACATTTTCATTTAGAAAAATTTTCACTTAAAAAATTATTTTGTGGGCTTCCCTGGTGGAGCAGTGGTTGACAGTCCGCCTGCCGATGCAGGGGACACGGGTTCGTGCCCCGGTCCTGGAGGATCCCACATGCCGCGGAGCGGCTGGGCCCGTGAGCCATGGCCGCTGAGCCTGCGCATCCGGAGCCTGTGCTCCGCAACGGGAGAGGCCGCAGCGGTGAGAGGCCCGCGTACCCCCGCAAAAAAAACTGATGGGGTTGTAGCTTTGGGTGTACAAAGGATATTATTCCTACAATAAGCAAAATGTCAGTCCACTTCGTGTTTTATTCAGAGAACATTGGTAGTCAAACAATATTTCTCCTGATTCTGATTCAACATATAACAAAGTAGTGTAAACTGTAAACATATTACTATGTATATAGTAATAGCAGCCAGTAAGCATAATCATTGAGAAGAAACAGGCAAATGTTAGAACACTGCTTTTTCCACAATAAAGTATGGAGGCCAGTAATGGGGAAGGTGCTCTCACAAGTTTCTAAATAAGGGCTGGAGTAAAAATCCCTTCTTTACTATACAGATAATGCTAACAAAAACTACTTTAATTTTTCCAAGTAGACTTGTTCAAATGGTTTATCTGAGCAACATTTTCATTTTTTTTATTAACCTGAATTATTACTTCAAATTCTAAATGCCATGATTTTTAATGTTAGGAACAAAGTATCAGGATTTTTCGGGACTTTCCTGGTGGTGCAGTGGTTAAGAATCCGCCTGCCAATGTAGGGGACACGGGTTCAAGCTCTAGTGCGGGAAGATCCCACATACTGTGGAGCAACTAAGCCTGTGTGCCACAACTACTGAGCCTGCATTCTAGAGCCCGCAAGCCACAACTACTGAAGCCCATGCGCCTAGAGCCTGTGCTCCACAACAAGAGAAGCCACCGCAGTGAGAAGCCCATGCACCGCAAGGAAGAGTACCACACCCTCTCTGCAACTGGAGAAAGCCTGTGTGCAGCAACAAAGACCCGCCGCAGCCAAAAATAAATAAATAAATTTTTTTTAAAAAAACAAAGTATCAGGGTTTTGTAAGAAAACCAGACTTTTATGCAAATGCCTTTACTTCCAGGAGTTTATTATTTCCCAATACATGATAATTTTCTTTCTTATTAAGAGAAAAAAATGGATGACACATTATTCAACATATTTTCAACCACATCCAAATGTTGCAACTGTATGGAAAAAATGCTTTTCAGAGCTGAATGCAATCCATGCAATTGAATACAACTCCTACTCTTTCTCAACTTGAAACTTCAATTTCTTAGGTTGCCATATGCTCTTCTACTTAGGATCTAACACTACTAAAAGCTGTCTTCAATTAGAAGCTCCTCATGATGCTAGATCCACGCTAGATTCAACTGTTCGGAATTATCTGGTAGCCACCTAACACTCATTGCAATATCTGACAAGCTCATTGTGCATTTAGATTTTCTAATTTTAGTAGAAATAAAAATTAAGAAGTCAATTGTGAAACCTGCCCTATTGCACGTGTATTCAGCTTGCCAATATTAAATAGTTACCATTACTACTATTAAATTTTTAACTATCACAAGTCTTTTGGTAAGTTCATGGTAAGCCAGTTTTTTTAATTACTTAAAATGGTGGTCTGCAGATACATCAGTTTTACTTAGTCTCTCCAGATAGAGTTGCCAGATTTAACTAATAAAAATATAAGCTGGCCAGTCAATTTGAATTTCAGATAAACAACAAATAAATTTTTAGTATCAGTGTGTTCTAAATATTGCATGTGACATATTTATAATTAAAAATATTCATCTTTTATCTGGAAATACTACTTCTCGAAGTTAAAATTTTAAGGAACACTGATCCAGGTTATTTTGGGGAGGGGAGAGACTACAAGCAGGAAATCCACTTAGGTGGATTCTACTTTTTCAGAAATCCAGGGGAGAAATTACAAGGACTTGACATAGGTCAATGGAACTGAAAAGAAAATGATTGCCACAAATACTGTTGTGACAGAATAATCAACAAGGCCTACCATGTAATTGTATATGGAATGAAAGGAAGCTGTGATGTCAAAGAAGTCTTTTGGATGATATCAATGACAGAGACATGCTAACTGGAAGTTCAGATTTGTTCAGTTGAAGTTCAGTTGTTGGATTGCTTGGTGGGAAAACCAGGTAAAAATGCTTATTAAGCGTATGGAATTACAGGATATCTGTGCAAAAGAGAGGATAGGACCTAGACCTAAATTTGTACATCAGCCACAAGAGACTTGTGGTTGCAGGAATGATAGCACAAAAACTAAAACAGGTAAGAAAAAGGACACAAAGAACACCTCAAGAAATGCCTGTTACAGTCACAAGTAAATCAATGACGTTAGAACACTCCTTCACACCCTACACAAAAATAAACTTAAAATGACTTAAAGACTTAAATATATTTAATAAGACATGACACCATAAAACTCCTAGAAGAGAACATAGGCAAAACATTCTCTGATGTAAATTGTAGCAACATTTTCTTATGTCAGTCTTCCAAAGCAATAGAAATACAAGCAAAAATAAACAAATAGGACCTAATCAAACTTACAAGCTTTTGCACAGAAAAGGAAACCATAAACAAAATGAAACAACAACATATGGAATGGTAGAAAGTATTTGCAAACAATGCGACCAACAAGGGCTTAATTTCCAAAATATACAAACAGCTCATACAACACAATAACAAAAAAGAACCCAATCAAAAATGGGCAGAAGGGCTTCCCTGGTGGCGCAGTGGTTGAGAGTCCGCCTGCTGATGCAGGGGATGCAGGTTCGTGCCCCTGTCAGGGAAGATCCCACATGCCGCGGAGCGGCTAGGCCCGTGAGCCATGGCCGCTGGGCCTGCGCGTCCGGAGCCTGTGCTCCGCAACGGGAGAGTCCACAACAGTGAGAGGCCTGCATACCGCAAAAAGAAAAGAAAAGAAAAGAAAAAAGGGCAGAAGACCTAAATTCACATTTCTCCAAAGAAGACATGCAGATGGCCAACAGACACATGAAAATATCCTCAACTTCGCTAATTACTAGAGAAATGCAAATCAAACCTACAATGAGGTATCACATCACACCAGTCAGAATGGCCATCATTAAAAAGTCTACAAATAATAAATGCTGGAGAGGGTGTGGAAAAAAGGAAACCCTCCTACATTGTTGGTGGGAGTGTAAATTGGTACAGCCATTATGGAAAACAGTACGGGGGTTCCTTAAAAAGCTAAAAATAGAGTTGCCATATGATCCAGTAATCCCACTCCTGGGCATATAACCAGACAAAGCTATAATTTGAGAAGATACATGCATCCCAATGTTCATAGCGGCACTATTTACAATAGCCAAGACATGGAAGCAACCTAAATATGTCCATCAACAGATGAATGAACAAAGAACATGTGGTATATATATATAATGGAATACTACTCAGTCATTAAAAAAAGAATGAAATAATACCATTTGCAGCAACACAAATGAACCTAGTGGTTATCATACTGAAGTAATTCAGAAAGAGAAAGACAAATATCATATGATAACACATATATGTGGAATCTAAGATGTGATACAAATGAACTTATTTACAAAACAGCAACAGACTCACAGACATAGAAAACAAACTTATGGTTACCAAAGGGGAAAGGGAAGAGAGATAAACTAGGAGTTTGAGAGTAGCAGATACAAACTATTATATATAAAATAAACAACAAGGTCCCACTGTAGATCACAGGGAACTCTATTCAATATCCTGTAATAAACCATAATGGAAAAGAATATGAGAAAGAATATATATATATGTATGTATAACAGAATCACTTTGCTGTACATCAGAAACTAATACAACATTGTAAATCAACTGTACTTCAATTAAAAAAAAAAAGAAATGCCTGTTTCAGGTTATAGAAGAAGGAAGAGGCAACCTGGAAAGAACAGGGCAATGGAAGCCAAAGGAATTTCCAGATAAAAGAGTTTGAGAAACAGCATCATATGTTCAGAGATGAGGATGAACAAACCTAAGGGAAGTAGAAGGAGTGAAACCCATAGTTCAGATGAGTGAGACGTGAATAGAAAGTGGGTAAATACAGGCAGGTTGTTAGCATACACCATTTTCTCAAGAAATACGGCAATTAAGAGAATATAATCAAACATTAGTTTGGGGTGAGGCATAGGGTAGGGGTAGAGATATAAAAATATGTCTACAGACTGAGCTTGTGGAAAGGGGCAAATGAAAAATACAATTTAAAAATGCAATAAAATATATATGCTCAAGAAAACAAGTAAGACTGATCTTAGTAGGGACCAGGAGATAGGTTGGGCTGCGTGCGGAAGTGTTAGTCTCGGAAAAACCAAGGCACCCTTTTACTGAAAATATATAAACATTTTGAACTAGAAGAAAGAGAAATTGACAACACATGTGCAATGGCTTCAATGCTCAAAGAGAAATAATAGCTGAAACTTCCACTGAGAATAAGAGGTAGAAATGATGTTGGTTGTAGCTGTACAGCTGTATGCAATTGGTTAGGAAGTGTATGGATAAAAAAGTATGAATACTTAAGGTAGATAGCTAGTGGGAAGCAGCTGCATAGCACAGGGAGATTAGCTCGGTGCTTTGTGATCGCCTGGAGGGGTGGGATAGGGAGGGTGGGAGGGAGGGGGACGCAAGAGGGAAGAGATATGGGAACATATGTATATATATAACTGATTCACTTTGTTATAGAGCAGAAACTAACACACCATTGTAAAGCAATTATACTCTAATAAAGATGTAAAAAAAAAAAAAGTATAATACAAAGATTGTCAAATGCTCTGAGAGCCCAAAGTGAGAAGGCATAAATTTTCGTGAAACTATGGAGCATTGTTATTACTTTCTCTGCCAATACTCAGAAGCCTGAGGAAAGAAAGGAAACAGAGCAATTTACCCAGAATTGGAGAAATGACTGACAAATTAGATCAGTATCTTGGGAATGGAAGATTCTAGAGCTGCCAAAGAAGTACAGTTTACAAGTGTCTGGAAGGGGGTGAGACTGCTCAGGGAAACAAGAGAAGCCAGAAAGAGGTTATTGGGCTGAGAAAAGAGGTTGAATTCTGGAAGTTGATGTTGATAAAAAGCAGATTCAAAAATTAGAGATTGGGACTTCCCTGGTGGCGCAGTGGTTAAGAATCCGCCTGCCAATGCAGGGGACATGGGTTCGAGCCCTGGTCCGGGAAGATCCCACATGCCGCGGAGCAGCTAAGCCCATGTGCCACAACTACTGAGCCCACGAGCCACAACTACTGAAGCCTGTGCGCCTAGAGCTGCGCTCTGCAACAAGAGAAGCCACTGCAATGAGAAGCCCGAGCACTGCAACAAAGCGCTCACCGCAACTAGAGAAGGCCCGCGCGCAGCAACGAAGATCCAAAAACAAACAAACAAATAAATTTATAACACACACAAAAAATATGAGGGATTGGGAGTGGTAGAGGATAGGAACTAGGAAAAGCACAAATCAAAAAAAGTTATAAGTAAAAATATATTTTAATATATATGTATATGTATATATATATATATATAAGAATATATAAGAATTCATATATTCTTCAAATCAGTGAGTGAAAGATGAATAGCCCAGTTAAAAGAAGGGAAAGGATAGGTTACAGGAAATCTACAAAAGATGTTCAAACAATAGAGCTTCAAATACCATAGTATTTAGGGAAATGCAAGTTTCTAAGAAACTAAGATATTATTTTTTGCCTGTTGGATGGACAAGTATTTCAGAGATTGAAAGTAATCTATATTGGTGACACCGTTAAAAAAACAAGAATGAAGCACAAATTGCTATAACCATTTTAGTGTGTAATTTGGCAATACCTATTAAAATTCTGGATGTTCATAACCTGTAACCCAGCATTTATATTTCTAGTATTTTGAGGAATGTATCCCACAAAATATTTCCACAAGTACCCAGAGATATATGTACAGGATATCCATTGCAATGTTGGTATAATAAAAAGAAATTCAAGGGACTTCCCTGGTGACGCAGCAGTTAAGAATCCGCCTGCCAATTCAAGGGACACGGGTTCGAGCCCTGGTCTGGGAAGATCCCACAGAGCAAGATGCCACGGAGCAACTAAGCCTGTGCACCACAATTACTGAGCCTGAGTTCTAGAGCCTGTGAGCCACAAGTACTGAAGCCTGCGTTCCACAAGTACTGAAGCCCACGCGCCTAGAGCCCGTGCTCCGCAACAAGAGAAGCCACCGCAATGAGAAGCCCACACACCGCAACGAAGAGTAGCCCCCGCTCACCACAACTAGAGAAAGTCTGTGCGCAGCAACGAAGACCCAACGCAGCCAAAAACAAATAAATTAATTAACTAAAAAAAAATTTTTGAGACAGCCCAAATACTATTTATAGAGAAAATGGACCATGGGATATCTATGTAATGGAGTACCTGCGTGCTCAGCAGCCATTAAAAAGAATGAACTGGATTTATATGTATTAAAATGGAAAGATGTCCAAGATATACTGTTAAATGAAAAAGCATAAAATAAGTATTATTTTGTAAATAATAATAAATTATGGTAAATATAGAAATTGAAGCTGGAGAAATCCACCAAACTGTTAACAGTATATCTCTAGAGAGTGGGATTAATAGGAGATTTCTACCTTTTGGTGTGTATGTCTGTAATGTTTGAATGTACTATGACTTTACATTACACTTATAATTATGCAAAACAGAAAGATATAACAATTTTGTTTTAAGGTCCATCACTAAATAGATGGTACCTATTATAGTGAGTGGTTTTGTTTCAGGCTTTAGTTTTTCCTGGAAAGAAAGAGATAATACCCTTACCTTCCCTCAGTTCCTTCACACAATTTGAAATGGTACGGGCAAGTTCAAAAGAAATTTGGAAACTGAAAATATTTTTTAATTGCTATAATTAGTGTTCTGGGAAAATAAAAATTTGAGGGCTGGGACTACACTTCATTCTCCATTCTGTCCTCAGGATCCAGCACAGTGACTGACACACAGTAGGCATTCAGTAAATATTTATTAAATATAGCACATCTTTCAGGATAGTTACTTTTTTAAGGTGTGATGATAGTTTAAAATTTTGTCTAATTGAAACAAATTAATTTTGACTAGATAATATGCCCATGGTACAATATAAGCCACCCAATTCTCACCTTGAAGCCCTGGAGTGCGTCCCTCCAGAAATATTCTGTATACTTATAAGCATACACACTCTCTCTCTCTCTCTCTCTCTCTCTCTCACACACACACACACACACACACACACACACACACACAGGCACACACATCCTATGGAAGTTTTTTAAATGAACCAAATAAAACCTAAGAGGAAATAGCAGTAAATTTTGCATTTGAAGTGTATGTACATGTATAATAACTAATGCTAAGTGAAATAGTTTTGACTTTTCTGATCCAAATGTCCTAAGTAAATTCTTTTTGAGGAAAAGGGGAGATTTTAGAGCTTCACTGATCTTGTTGGCAAGTAATTCTCAAACTTGAGCATACATTGCAGGTAACCAGAAGGGCTGGTTAAAACACAGGTGCCGACACCTCCAAAGTTCCTGATTCATTAAAGCTGGAATAGGGGTTCAATAATTCACATTTCTAACAATTTCTCAGGTGATGCTACTAGTGCAGAGAATCATCGCAGAGATCAAAAAAGCTGGCTACTGACCCAACTTCTACCACCCATGTGATCCTACTTAAAAGGTATTACTTGAGCCATTAACCTTGGCTGCCCCAGCCCTAGCAGAGTTGTGGAAATATACTTCTACTGATCTAGGCTCCAATTTAATCTAGTGGGATCATTTTCTCACCCACTATGGGAGTGTCTGAAACTTGATCCTGTTTTAGTTGAACTATTCATGACGCTTCTGAGTTCAGTGTGGGAGTGGGGAAGGGAGAGAGCCACCAACCACTCTCCTTTTGTAAGAAGGGGTTGATGAAAAGAGGAGAGGCTGCCAAAGACTGCCCTACCAACAGCCAGCCTTGGATATCACTCTCTCAAAAGGTAAATAACTACCTGTATTACCTTCCTGGTAAAGTTTTTATGGGAATAAGTCCAACAATTCTTCTGAATTTAATAACACCTTTCTACAAGCTTGGGGAATACTAGGGATATGACTGAGGGAAGTAAAGAGCTTTTTTTCCTTAGAGAGTTTTTGAAAAGCGAAATTTTCATTTGAGAGGGGATATCTTGGGCACAGTCGTGTTTGAGGCAAATTAGGTGGAACTTCTGTTAGTCCTATTAGCTAGAGGAAGTCTTTGATTTTAGGGATTATCGTTAAGAAATCTTCATTATTGTAGTTCTTCACCATCACCTCTCCCTTCAGACTAAACTTATGGCCACGAAAGAATCTGGGTCTTTTTAAGTTTTGGGATTTTTGGTTTTTGGGGTTTTTTTTAATAAGAAATATAGCAAGAGGGAAGAGATATGGGAACATATGTATATGTATAACTGATTCACTTTGTTATAAAGCAGAAACTAACACACCATTGTAAAGCAATTATACTCCAATAAAAATGTTTAAAAACAGAAAAGAAATATAGGGCACTACAGATGGGAAAAATTAAGTGACTTGGGAAGAGAACACAAGGAAAGGAGAAGGTGATTGATCTTTCTGGAAAGTGTTAAGTGAAAGAGGGACTGACATTGCTATAGATTTGTAAGTAAGTACGGTTATTCTGTTTCTTATTTTAGCAAGACCAAATTTTACATAAACCAATAGATTCAGGCCCTACCTCTTTTTCCCTATGCTAGTCCCGAGCAGTGCTGCTATTCAACCCAAACAAAACAGGAACTTAAGTGCTACTTTAAAAAATTCTAGGGCATTTCTTCTCTTTGGAAAACAGATCTTGAATTTACCACTTTATCTGTCATTTGTATCTGTCAAGAAAAGCTATTTTATCTAAGAGTTTTCAGAAGAATGGAAACTGAATATCCAAGTCTCCAATAATTTATTGTGATCTTTTCCCATTCTAAAAACTTTAAACCTAATTTTGTATTAAAAATCTTTTTTTTTCTTAAAGAGAGGCCTCCAACTTGTATAAACTTCAGACCCTATAAAACCTGGATCAGATCCATACATTTGAAAATAAAAGCCAAGAACATACATGTCATACTTGAAACCAAAACAACATCATCCTTTTTCTTTTCTCTTCTCAATAAGAATGTGTTTTACTTTTTAAGGGAGAGAGAGGAAAGATAGCCTAACAGGGGCAAAATTAGTTTGTTGAAATTTGGCAGCTATGAGTGAGAAGTTTGAATAAGTAAACTAGAGACCTTTGATTCAAAGTTCAGGAATTCAGATATAATTAGAGAAGAAGGAGAATCAAAGATAACTTGATGTTTTCAAATTTCCAGACATTGAAGGTTGTCCGTGCCTCTCTAGCATACAAGGCTGTTTGCAAACCGCCCCCTCCCTGAAATTCTCCCATCTCTTCTAGTTTTCCTACTTGTAACTATTCCATCTGTGGTTCCTTGACCTCTTTTCTCCACCATAAATGCAGACATTCACTTGTTTCTAATTCTCCTCTGACCATCTCATCTACTCCTGTGATTCAACTATCCTGTCCTTGGGTGACTATCAGCTCTAAAGATCTCGCTCTTCTTTACGCCTAAACTTCAGTCCCATATTTTTGCCACCTGAGCATATGCCACACCAGTACCTTTAAATTCACCCTACCCCCAGGGGCTTTGCAGGAATGATTAGAAGGCTGATGCGACAAGATTACTTTTAAAGGTTCCTTCCAACTCTGAGATTCTGTGATTTTATACCTTTCATTTTCATGTATTGTCAGCTCCAACATACTGAATTAAGCAGTATTTCCCCAAAAGTTCCCATGCTTCCTTGTCTCTATCACTGTTCCTTCATTTGGAGTGTACTTTCCTTCCTCCAGATTGAGCTTGACCATCACCTGTAGAAAGACTTCTATGACTAATCCTACCCCAGCTGAGTTTGTTAATCAGACAAGGGTCATCCTGTCCATTCTCATCACCCAAGAGGAGCAGAGTGTTCCTTCTGACACTGGAGTCTCTACATCAACAAACATTTCCTACTAGGTGTGGGCACTGTGTTAATCTATGTTGCGAGAAGTCACAAAAAGAAAAAAAAGAAAAACTTTGAGATTTTTGCCCTCTAGAAGCTCATATTAATGGAAGAATTTCAGGTTAATTGTTGTCTCGTGCACCCTCCATATTCCTGTCAGTCTAATATTTCTAAAACCACCATCTAATGGTATAATTTCCATGCTTAAAAGCTTTTAATGGCTCCCCACTGATTGCAAAGTTGAGTCCAGAGTCTTTAAAGTGACATATAAGGCCCCTAGGATACTGCTTCTGCCCATTCGGTGGGAGAATACATCTCAAATACTTACTGAACACTTACTGTTTCTCAAACATACTATGCTGTCCTCCCTTAAACTTTCATGTTTGTACTTGAACTATCTTCCCTCCTGCTTCTCCCCTTTCCCACGTTTATCAGCTTGGTAAACTCCTACTCATTCTCAGGCCTCAGTTCAATTCAGGTATTTGCCTCTTCAGTGAAACATTCCTGATTCTTCCCTTTGGGTTCCTTTCACACTTTTATCAGCGATTGCTTTGGAATTATTTATTTTCATTCAGGAGGTATATATTTTTATTTATTTTTCTCTTTAACTTTATAAAATGGAGATGGTTTACATAGTATATAAAATCATAGCTAGAAATCTGTAGTAAGGAGAATAAATGATAGAAACACAAGTCTCTTGAAATGCAATAATGGAGAGAAGTTGGAAAATTAATGAACTATCCAGACTGTAAAGGGTCTAGTGAGATATGTAAGTACCAGGGTAAAATAATATGACCTTTTTGAGGGACTGTAATGATGAATAAAGAGAAGGTACATGCCTGCAAATGTAATGAGATATTAAAGAAATATATCTAGAAAGTGACATCTGAGGTATATACAAATGGATAAAGACACAGGCATGGTATTAAAACTGCAATGAAATTGCTTTTCTCACTACAACTCAATTATCAGCAAGTACATATTGAATACCTAGTAAGTGCCAGGATGCATTTCCCATTCCAGTTACAAAAATTCAAGAGAAGGGCTTTGGCCCAGCTTGGATGTCTACCCCAGACTGTGGAACTGTGGCAGCCAGCATGGTGGAGCCATGTCAGAACATGGCAGCTCTCACAATAGCCCTATGGATGGACAGGAGGGGAAGTGTGGGCCAGACAATTTCATAGAGGCCCACTACCTTCTGTTCTGGCATTTATCATTTGAATACCGGTGTCATAGTTGTATGGACATGTCATCTCCCATACCAGACTGTAAGTTTCCTAAAGACAGAAATCAGGCCTTGTTATATATCTTTTTATGCCCACAGAACCTAGTTTTTGTGCTTTACTTATTAAATGGTAAGTGGTGCACTGAAAGTAAATTGAAAGTTGATAGAGTTCATATAGTAATAGAGACGGATCTGTTTGCAATCTCTAGTTCCCAAACCACACAAGTCTGTAGGTAAAATAAAGTGACAAGAGCAATGATAAAGGAGAATTTCTTGACTCTCCCATACCCTGGGACTGAGGTTTGAGTGAACGCAGAAGAGGTGGGTCAGAAAACACTTTACCTCATAGAGACTGTATTGTCAGAATATTACCTCTGCTCTGACTCTAGCTAAACCCACAACCTAGACTATCTCTTCCCTTAGGATGAATTTTTCACCAGGGAAATTTCTAATTAGAAATAAACCAAATGTCTGGAAGACCAATTCCCAACCATCATAAAGACTTGTTTTTTTTTGTTTGTTTTAAAGATTTAATTTTATTTATTTTTGGCTATGTTGGGTTTTCGTTGCTGCGCACGGGCTTTCTCTAGTTTGTGGCGAGCAGGGGCTACTCTTCGTTGCCATGCGTGGGCTTCTCCTTGTGGTGGCTTCTCTTGTTACGGATCACGGGCTCTAGGTGCACGGGCTTCAGTAGCTGTGGCACGTGGGCTCAGTAGTTGTGGCTCGCGGGCTGTAGAGCGCAGTCTCAGTAGTTGTGGTGCACAGGCTTATTTGCTCCGCAGCATGTGGGATCTTCCCAGAACAGGGCTCAAAGCTGCGTTCCCTGCATCGGCAGGTGGATTCTTATCCACTGCACCACCAGGGAAGTCCCAAGACTTGTTTTGACACTTAAATTCTGGGACACACACAGGCTAAGCTTAAACTGGAATCCTTTCTTCAAGTCGTATCATACATTGAATATCTATTACATTTCTAGCACCAAATGAACTGTATGTAACCCAGAGTAGTTGTCAGCACTTTGAACTGTGGAACTTCTTAGCCTCCCCTCTCTGCTGCTGTTACACACTATCAATACTGCACAAGTGTGATATGGGAAGAGTTTGCTCTAGAACTCCACTTGAATGAAAAAGTAAAACAGCATTGACTTCCAGACACTCCATAGCAAGAGAAAAGGTGCAAGAAATGAGGAACATAGTAAACCCAGGGAGGATAATAATAGCAAACACTTATATAGCAGTTGTTAAGTGCCAGGCACTGTGCTGTGTTCTACATACACTTATTTATTTAATTTCAACATCTGCGTCATAGGATTATTGTATTATTATCCCCATTTTACAGATGAGGAAACCAAGGCTCTAAAAAGTTAAGTAACTTGCTCAGGATCACCAAGCTTTATTAGAGCCAGGATCCAAATCCAGAGGGACTGACTACAGAATTCATGCTCTCCACTACCATGTTATATTTCATGACTGTCATTGAATTGTTCTCATTGGGGGTTGATTTATCTGGAAGGAAAGCCCTTTGCCCCTCTGAAACCAAGAATTGCATGGACAAGCAAGAGTTTCCAATGAGCTCTCTCTAAGCTGTTCCCTCTTCGGCTCTTCAGAGGACACCCCCACGAACACATAGTGATCTCTGGAGCCAATGAGTTCTGTATGCCAAAGAACTTTGGATTTCTGATAATATACTTGCAGTGCAGGAAAATTGTTCTTTTCCCTGCCTTCATCAAGCCTAATACTTTTTAAAATATTTATTTATTTATTTTGGCTGTGCCGGGTCTTAGTTGCTGCACACAAGATCTTTGTTGTGGCATGCAGGCTCCTTAGTTTTGGCATGTGGGCTTCTTAGTTGCAGCATGCAGGATCTAGTTCCCCGACCAGGAATCAAACCCATGACCCTTCCATTGGGAGTGGGGAGTTTTTACCCACTGGGCCACCAGGGAAGTCCCTTGATACATTCAAAAGAAGATATGTAACATATTAGTTATGAAACATAGTAATAAATGAACTATTATGAATCCATTACCCAGTTTAAAACATATAGCATTACCATTTCAGTGCATCTACCTGTGTGTTCTTTCCTTTAAATCATCTTCCTGCCTCCTTCCCAGAAGTGATCATTATCCTGAATTTTCTATATCACTCCTTTGCTTTTTGTTTTTTTTTGGCTGCGCACCCGGGCCACAGCACTGAAAGTGCCAAGTCTCAACCACTGGACTGCCAGGGAATTCCCTCCTTTGCTTTTTCAAAAATAGATTTATCACATAGGTATGCATCCCTAAATAGTGTATTGTTATTGTAAATAGTGTTTTATTTTGAGATTTATAAAAATAATATAATAATGTATGCAATCTTCTGTAATTTGCTTCTTTCACTCACTAATATGTTTCTAAGAGTCACCCATATTATTGGATGCAACTCTAGTTCGTTCACTCATTCTTTTCACTGCTTTATAATATTCGATTGTGACTATGCCATAATTTTTGTGATAATTCTCCAGGCTGTGGTCATTTGAGTTGTTTGGTTTTTGCTTGTATGTACAATGCCACAATAGCATTCATTTATATTTCTCCTGGTATATATACAGGAGTGGAATTGTTGGTTTGTGGAGAATATGTATATTCAACTTTAAGAGGTAATGCTAGATGGTTTTCTACAGGGGATTTTTATCAATTTGTACTTTGATACCACTGATCAGCAGTGTATAAGAACTTTGGATGAGTTGCATCCTTGCCAACACTTTGTATTATCAGACTTCTTAATGTCTACCAATCTAGTTGATAAAAAATTAACATCTGTATTTCAATGATTACTAGTGAACTAGAACACCTTTTCATATATTTTTGTACCTTTCATGTTTCTTTTTTTTAATGCCAGTTCATGTCTTTTGCTAATTTTCCTATTATTTGTCCTTTACTTATTCAGTTGGAGGAGTTATTTTTCTAACTTTGGATACTAATCCTTTTTTAGAAATATGTTTCTCCGAGTTTGTGACTTGTATTTTTACTTACTTTATCATGTCTGTGGTGATCAGGAGTTCTTAACTCTGAAGTTAAACTTATCCATCTTTTAAAATATATGTTGTACCATTTGTGTCTGGTTTAAGAGATCTTTTCCTATTCTGAGGTCAAAAAAACATTCTGTATTTTCTTCTAAACGTTTTAAAGTTTGCTCTTGACCATAGATGTGTTTTTTTAAATGAATATCCTATTTTCCAGTATCACTTATTAAATAGTCCATTCTTTTTCTGCAGTCAAAAATGCCTATTCTGTTATAACTCAAGTTTCCCTAAACGTGCAATTTGTTTCTGGGCTTTCTAGTCTGCTCAAATAGTCTATTATCTACACATGTACATATACCCCATGTCAAAAATACTATAGCTCTGTAATAAACCTTAATAACTGATATGGGAAATCTCCCCACCCTATTCTTTTTCTTTAGAATGTCTTTTTAATTCTTGGGCCTGTGAGCTCCCATATACAATTAAGAAAATCAGTTTGTCAGTTTTCTCTAAAAACCCTGATGGGATTTTGGTGGAGTTACACTGCCTCTAAAGGTTAGTTTGGGGAGAGTTGGAATTAAAGCTCTACCATGTTGAATCCATAAATATGGCATATCTCTCTATTTACTTAGGTGTTTTTAATGACTTTCAGTAAAGTTTGATAATTTCTTCCAAACAGGTCCTGCTCAACTTTTCTTAGATTTATTTTTAAATACCTTATATATTCTTATGCTATTGTAAATAATGAGTTGTTTTGGTTTTGGTTTTTTTTGACCACGGCACATGGCTTGCAAGATCTTAGTTCCTCAACCAGGGATTGAACCTGGGCCACGGCAGTGAAAGTGCTGAGTCCTAACCACTGGACCACCAGGGAATTCCCAGCGGTGTCTTTTTTAAATTACATTTGCTTATTGTTTTGTTTTGTTTTGTTTTTCGGGGATCGATTTTATTTGGGCTTCTCACAGTGGTTAGAGCCACTCCGTCTTCAGAACAATCACAGCACAGGAAATGCGCCACCGAGACTGCCCAGAAAAGTCTGACCAACTGAATCTTATTGCTTAAAATACACATATTCACAATAACTGACAAAAGGTGATGTGCCTCACAGGGGAATGTGTTAGCATTTGCAAATCTTCCGACTGTGTAGCACCAAACCCTCGACCAACCCCTTTCTTCTCGTTCACCTGGAACACAAGACTCCCTCACATCTCCCCGGCCCCCTCCCAAGTCCTTCAGCTCCCTACTTCCGTCTTTCGTCATGCAGGGCAGCCTCATGTAGCAGGGGTCAGACTGTGACGCTGGACTCGAGCCCAGCTCCACCCGTTGCGTTTTCTTCTTCTCATGCCTTTTGGGTTGGATGCTGCAGTGAACCCAGCAGTAAACACGTGGACCATTTCCCCACTCTGACTGGAGAAGGAATCCTGAGAGGGCCAGAATCCATCCCTTCGACCAGTTAACTCAAGCAGGGTTCATTTTGGTAAAACTTGATCTCCTTTGAGACACTTCAGTGAGTTGTTTGAGACAAAAACAAAAACCAAAAACCAAAAGGTGGCAGGAAAGGCATCTGAGGGCTGTGGCACATTTCTGCCCACTTTCGCCACACATCAGCCACGCGCTGGACCTCAGCAGAGGGAGGTAAGCCCTACGGCACTGTGGTGGCCGCCAAACCCTCCTGGCAATTCTGGGCAGGGCTGACGTCTGGGCCACAGCCAGTCCAAGCTGGACACTGAAGATCCAGTCCAGCTTCTGTCGGAGGTTCCACCCTGGCCTTCTGTCCCGAGCGGTTGTGGATACCCCCGGGGGCTGAGGCCGAGGGCCAGGAGCAGCTGAGGGAGGCAAACAGGCTCAGAGCACGTTTCCGTTTACAGGGAGCAGAACACAGGCCTCCGAGTGTCCACGGAACAATGTGCAAATTGCAGTGATGGGTAGAGTGAAACCTCTACTTGGAGCACAGCATCTCTGGCAAACGCGGGGACTGCCGCCGACAGCGCTGCTGAGCACACCCAAGCGCACAGCCAGACATTTGCTCAGCAAACAGTAAATGCGTAAAACAAATTACCTTGAGAGGGCTGCGCCTGCTCCAAACGCGTGGGTAACGTGAGCAGAGAGGCTGCCGTTCAAAGTGTAGTCACAGGAAAACAGGGCTGCGGGCTCACACACAACAGACACACACAGGTTATCCAAAATGTCGCTGTATACGGACTGCACTTTGTTCAACGTGGATTTTGGTTTTGTGGACTCCAAACTCAGACACTCGTTCACCTCACAGCCTTGGATTTGTCTATTTTGTGTGTGTGTGTGTGTGTGTGTGTGTGTGTGTATACACATATATACACACATACACATATATACATGTGTATTCATATATATACCTTCCTTTCTTACCATAACATCAATGCCTAGTCTGAATGTCATCGTTCAAGAGTGGGGGAAGAACCAAACTCTTCATATGAACAGGGAACAGGACAGGGAATGTTAGTTTCAGCAGTTTGCTTTCTCCAATCAGATTATTCCTATCAAAACTTAACTGGTTTTTGAAGCCAAACTACAATAATAAGGATCCTGTGGTCCTTCAGGATGGCTGCCTTCACACTCCTACCTGGGCCACTTAGACACTTTACATAGGCTACAAAATTAGTTACCCCACTCAAGGCGGGGCGGAGCAGGGAAAGGACACGAAAACCACAGATAACCAAGGCATTTTTTCCAAATGGTCAGTTTGAAAAAACAAACAAATAAACAAAACAACTTACTCAGAATCAAGAGAAAATACTGTGTGAGAGTCAGGCTGCGGGACTGCCCTTTCTCAGGTCCCACAGCCTCCTCATTTGTTCATAGAGAACAGTGAGACGTGAAGGCCGGCAGACGTGTGTTTGGAATGGGGGAGGGTACTGATCACCTGTGGGCACAGATGAAAAGGGGAGAGATGCGGTAAGCTGCACCTCTATCCACTGCCACAGTGCAGGGCCTTCTGCTCACCCACAGAAGTTCCAGAGATAGCCCCCAGCCAAGCCTGCACACAAAACTTCTCCTTCTGGCTCGACTGTAGCCAGGACTCTTTGAAGGCCAAGTTGGGAAAAAGCCACAAATTTCCCTCTTCCAAAACAGAATTCTTGCCTGCCCACTGGTCAAGTTCTTATTTTCAGCTCACTTCTGACTTCTGTTGTTGTTTTTTTAAAAAAGAAAAAAAACAAAGAGAAGGCAGGTGTAATCTTCCACACTTGAACCAGTCCGCGGGCCAGCCAGGACCTGCTGGGGAGGGGCCCCTCCAGGATGCATCGTGCCACTTTGATCTCGTCACCTGGAATTTGAGAGCACAAGCCCTTTACCAACCCGCCACGCTACTGCTGGTCAGCTCTCATCCTCCCACAGGAGGAGCCCAATTCCGGCTCCGGAGACACTGGCAGCAAGGGGCGACAATCCCCGGACCACTGGGGCTTCACCCAGGGCTGAGACCTGCCACCTCTCTCAGACTGAGACGCGGCGAGGTTCTCATCAACTCACACCAGGACATGAATCCACTCCATCACCAAGAGTCACCTCAGGGCACAGTCTCATCCTCTCCTTGGGGGCCTCTGAAACGCACATCTCTCTGACCCAAGCAGGTAGTGACACGTGACTTGAAAAGAGGTAAAGGGGGACGGGGTGGGGTATGAGGAATGAGTCACAGGACAACTTCTCGGCCCTCCGTGACACTGTATCTATGGGGGGCGCGGTACCCACACCCCAAACTGTACCTGGAGATGCAGGAAAACGCAGGAGCAGAGGGAAAAAAAAAAAAAGGAACACAGTCACTTAATGCTCCTCTCATGGTTCTCCCCTACCCTGGTTGCATCGCCAAGTTCTCGGGCGCAGGCAGGGCCTGTTCTAGCTTGGGGAGCTGCTGCTCCGGGAGTTTGGGGAGTCCTGCTCGTTGATGGTGTTCAGCAGCAGGCAGGCAGGCAGCCGCGGCAGGTGAGGGTGCCCGGGCTCCCGAGCCTGCTCCTCGGAGGGCTGGCAGAGCCCTTCCTCCTCGTCGCCAGGGGGCCGCACGTGGCAGCTGTCGTAGAAGTCCAGGGGCCCGTCCAGAGCATCGTCGATGAGCGCCCTGAACTCCTTGAGGTCGTCATCATGGTGGCCCCGGTTACACACACACACCTCAATGCCCGAGTCACCTGTGAAGCGGCGACGTCTGCCGGGCGTCTTGTCTTTGCTGTCAGGGAGGGCACCGCCCTGCTCGGAGCTGTATTCTTTCAGCAGCTCCTCCTTACATGAGGAATCCTTGTCCAGGAAGGCCCCAGGGTCCACCTCCCCCAGGCCGGCCACAGAGCCGCTGGGCTCCATCCTGGGGGCTTTGGTGGCTGCTGCTGGGTCTGCTGGCATGTTGGAGGGCTCAGGGTCAGTGATGCTCGGGGGTCGCGTGCTGCTTCTGCTGGGCCCGGGCGAGGGGCTGCTCGGAGCCCCCTGGGAGCCCCTGGTGGGGTCGGCACCCCGGGGGCTGCCGCCTGTAGGGCCACACTGTGCAGGCAGCTGCTGCTGGAGCTGGAAGGCACTGTATGGTGGGGCAGGAGTCGGAGGTCGGTTCACCACTTCCTCATAAGGAGGTAGTAAATAGTTTGGCAAAAACCTGAAATGAAATGGCAGCGCTGAGTAATTGTGGGCTTCCCGGTAGGCGATCAGGTGGATTTCATGTTGCCGCTGCTGGGCCTGACGGCGGCGCTTGGCTCGGCGGTGGTGGCACACGCAGCAGCTCAGGAGGATGATGATGGTCCACACGGGCCAGAACCACCAGAATTCGGAGTAGTAGCTGCAGCACTGAGACCGTCCAGAGCAGCGTCCTGTGTCACAGATGTAGCTTTGATTGTTGGGACCCACGCAGGTTTCCTTATCCTGGTAAAGTGCTTGTCATCTGGCCAGTGGAGGCTAAAGGAGACTAGTGTTGAGGGCCCCTGAGTTTCTCATTTCGCAATCAAGGAATCTTGAGGGTGGGCATGGTCAGCCAGACACGGGATGGGGACAGCCAGCCTAGGCCCTGGAGAGCCTGTAATCCCACAGTCCCCAGTTCCACTTCTAGGAATCTAGCAAACTGGTCATTGCTCCACCTGGTCCTCATGGTACCTCAAACATCAGTCCAGCAACCACAGCACCCACAGAGTAGCCAGCTTGTGCCCAGCACCCACAGATGAGGGGCATCCTGGACCTGGAAGAGAGAGCTGTCCTCCAGACACAGCTCTGGTGAAGTCCAGGACCCTCAGCTTCCCTCGTGGCGACCTGACAACATCTAACGGTTTCTGCAGGCTGAGCGTGTGTGAGAACAAACTAACATTCGTGAGGCCGAAAATGAGAGGAGAGCCAAGATCTGCCGGGGATCAGCCCTGGCTGACAGGGAGCTGGGCAGCGCCTGGGGGAGCAGGGGCGCCACGCCACCCAGGAGCTTTCTCTTCTCCATCCCCCTCCCCCTCCTCCACCACGCTCCACCACCTCCCTCCTCCTCCTCCCTCTTCTTCCTTCTGCTTATTGTTTGTTACTGGCATTTAGAAATGCAATTGACTTACGTATCTCATCCAGACACCTTGCTAAATTGCCTATTTCTCATATTTTCTATAGACTATTCTGAAGGAAATGACATCTGTGAATGACGAACATTTTTGTTTTTTCCTTTTAAATCTTTGTTTTTTCTTTTTTTTCTTTTTTTTTTTTGCGGTACGCGGGCCTCTCACTGCCGCAGCCTCTCCCGTCGCGGAACACAGGCTCCGGACGCGCAGGCTCAGACGCCATGGCTCACAGGCACAGCCGCTCTGCGGCATGTGGGATCTTCCCAGACCGGGGCACGAACCCGTGTCCCCCGCATCGGCAGGCGGACTCTCAACCACTGCACCACCAGGGAAGCCCTTTTTTTTCTTTCTTTATCTTATTTTACTGCACTGGCTAGAACGTCCAGAATGATGTTGAATAAAGTGAAGCTAGTGAACATCTTTGTCTTGTTCCCAATTTTAAAAGGAAAATCTTTCAACTTTTGACCATTAAGTAGGATGTTTGCTATACATTTTTTGTTGTTGGTACCTTTATTGGGTTAAAGGTGTTCCCTTCTACCCCTATTTTGCTAAGAATATTAATATGGGTGTTTTATATTAGTATTGAAATGTATCAAATGCTTTTTCTGCAACAACTGAGGTATTCAGATGGTTTACATATATATATATATGCTACACTTCTACTTCTGGGATAAACTCAGCTTGGTATCTATATCCATCAAGGCTTACTTGCAGAGAACAGAAACCATTCTAGCTATTCTAAGCAGAACGGGATTTAATACATGGAATTAGGATGTTTTTAGTTTCAAATTACCAAAAAAAATCCCAAAGCCAACTCAAATGTGATTAAACAATATGTGGAAAAGTATGAGTTTGCTCAGTGTTGAATGCATGGTTCTATAAATCAAGCTTGTTAACTGTATTAATGAAATATTCTGTATCTTCACTGATTTCTGTCTAGTTGACCTATCAATGATTGAGAAGAATGTGTTTATTATCCACTACAATTTTTATCAATTTCTCCCTATAGTCCTATTGTTTTCTTATTTCTCTTGAGACTATTTTATTAGGTGCATACAATTTAGAACTGTTACATCTTCCTACTGAATTTTGCCCTTCATCATAATGTTATTCCTCTGTATCCCTAATAATGCTTCTGGTCTTAAGGTCTATTTTGTCTGACATTAATATAGCACCTCAGTTTTCTTTTGGTGAGTATTTACTTAGCATACATTTTACTTTCAATGTTTTTATGCCTTTAAATTTTAAGTGAGTCTCTTATAAACAGCATATAGTTGGATTGGGGCCAAGACCGAAAAATAGATGTTTGTCATCTTTTGTCTGCTCAACATCCAAAACCTCGTCTTACTTGAGGGAAATCTGCCTTTATGTGAGTCTGTGAGAGGCAGAACATCATTTTCACGACAGTGCCTAGAGATACCAAATATTCCCTCTTCCACCCTGTGGTGGCTAAGTCCTGGGGCATGACTCAGCCTTGACCAGTCGGATGCTCCAGCCAGGGTCTGGAATATTGAATGACACAAAGATGACACAATTTATAATTCAGGCATGGCAGAGGCAGCAGTATCCAATGACAGTAGCAGCAGTGCTCAGCAGCAGCAGTGTCCAATTGTGGTAGTGTCCAGTGCCGACAGTGCCCTAACCAGACTTTTCCTGTGCTGACCTTGGCTGTGGTTCCCAATGCCTGGCCTCTCTTGGTTTCTGCTTGTTTTATAGGACCAGTTCTCCTTCTGCTTGATTCTGGAAGCCACCTGATCTCTTTACAATAAATACCCTTTTTTGCTTAAGTAAAGGAAACCCTGTTTCTATCGCTTGCAAACAAGAATCCTGACGGATATAAAAGTGTTCTTTCTTCCTCTGGAATTGATGAAGAGGAGATAATATGAAAGGGGAATATGTGAGGTCTGGATTTTCTGGAGCCATTCTTGTTACAACAGGGAAGCCAGCCTGGGTATAAAATCAACATAGAAGAAAGGTAGACATATAAATGCAGAACCCTGATAACGCCTTGAATCTCTGGATCCAACCATACCTAAAGTTATCCTTACTCTGGACTTCAGTCTTATAAGTCAATAAATTTCATGTATTATTTAATCTCACTTAAGTGGACTTCTCTGTCTCTTGCAACCAAAAACATCCTACCTGATACCTTTCCATTCTGCCTTTGAAAAGGAATCCCTCGTTTGATTCTGCAATAGGCTTTTAGCTGCTATTCTTTCTTTCCTAGATGAACTCCTCATAAACGATTTAAAATCTTGGTGTCTTTATTTCCTCACTGCCCTTTCCTGCTTAATCCACTAAAGTCTGGATTCCTTCTTTACCACTCTGCTAACACTATCCTTTTACATCAGCAACAGTCTTCTCCTTTCTTAATTCAGTGCCACATTCTCAAAGTCATTCATTCATTCAATGAGCATCTTTACAAAGTGTAGTGCTACTGTCATTCATTGAACAGATACTTACTGAACATCTAATGTATGCCAGACTTTTAGATAAAAAAACAAATTATAGGGCTTCCCTGGTGGCACAGTGGTTGAGAATCCGCCTGCCGATGCAGGGGACACGGGTTCGTGCCCCGGTCCGGGAAGGTCCCACATGCCGCGGAGCGTCTGGGTCTGGTGAGCCATGGCCGCTGAGCCTGCGCGTCCGGAGCCTGTGCTCCACAACGGGAGAGGCCACAACAGTGAGAGGCCCGCGTTCCGAAAAAAAAAAAAAAAAAAAATTATATAGGGTCCTTAGTCTCATGTAGGATTACTATTTTATCAGAGAAGACAGAAACTAACTATAATAAACTATAGTGAATGTTACTAGAATATCTCCCTAGGAAATTAACATTTAAGCTAAGGCCTAAAAGTTGAATATAGAAAGATGGGAGTAATGCCAAGATAATGTTAATAGAAAAGGGATGGAGGCAAAGGAGGATCATGCAAAACTCATGGAACTGTGAGAAGCCCAGCATTGCGGGTAAAAAAGTACAAAGAAGAGAGTGGCAGGAAACAAGATGAGACCAAATCGTGGACAGCCTTGAAACCCCATCAAGAAGTTTGAAGACAGTGGGAAGCTGCTGAAGGATTTTAATCTGCAGACTGATTGATTTACATTTGTTAAAGATTGCTTTGTGGTTTGGAGGAGAATAAGAGTGTTTTCAGGAGATCAGAGAGTATTTGCAGGTGTCTGGCATTTGATGGCCTAGAGCACAGGGGTGGCCATAAGGGATAAAGAAAAGGGAATTGATCTGAGACATATTTGGGAAGTAGGCCCGAAAGGATATTAACAGAGGAAGAGAGTGATGAGCCACTGAAATGTGGAATGCAAAAATACACATGACTCTGCACTGTAGAAAGGATAAGGCACATAAAGAATGTAATACATACGTAAATGAGATACATATCTTAAAGACGGTACAAATATCTACCAATCTTCCCCCATTTTCCAGCTACCAGACTAGTTTTTCTCTCATCTTCAGTTTAGGAACACTTCCTTACAATTCTCTGCCAAGGTACAACTCTGCCCATTATGAATGCAATTCTTGATATTGTTTCACAGAGCAATTTATCTCCTCACCATCCCAATTAATCTTTTATAAAACAATATTTTAGTTTTCTCTGTGTGTCACCAAAAGACCCATTAAACCATTTTTCACAACAAATCTATTGGCATTTTTTCTCTCTAGGCTTGGATGATGTTCAGGACTCTTTCGCTCATGATGTGCTTTTCGTGAGCTCCGCAGAAATTCCCTCACTAGGGTTATCTAACTGCAGATCCCTCCAGGTCAATGTTTCTCCTCTGACTGGTCATTACAATGCTGAATCCGAGTTCACCTCCAGCCATTTTCTATTAAGGTAACCATCATCTTAGCAAGAAGCTCTGTTGGGCTAGATCCTCTTTTATGTGACCCCCAGGCTGGTCCCTATCTGTGGTCCATATCTGGTCCTCAAGAAAAAAAAAATCCCCCTTGATCAATTCAATCTCAACACTGCCTTCTTCTCTACTGCCACAGGCTGCTTCAGCCAACCTCTTTTCTTTCTTTCTTTTTTCAAATTTTGTTTTACTATGGTAACACTTAACATGAGATATACCTTAACAAATTTTTAAGTGTATGATACATTAGCATTTACTACACGTGCAATGTCATACAGCAGATCTCTAGAGCTTATCCATCTTGCTTCACTGAAACTTTATGCCTGTTGATTAGCGTAATTCCCCATGACTAATGATGTTGAGCATTTTTTCATGTACTTATCGGCCATTTGTATATCTTCCTTAGAGAAATATCTATTCACATCCTTTCCCCAATTTTTAATTGGGTTGTGTTATTATTTAGTTGTAAGAATACTTTAGATATTCTAGATACAAATCCCTTATCAGATATAAGATTTGCTAACATTTTCTTCCATTGTGTGGGTTTTTTCACTTTCTTGATAGTGTCTTTTGAAGCTCAAAAGTTTTAAATTTTGAAGAAGTCCAATTTATCTATTTTTTTCTTTTGTTGCCTGTGATTTTGATGTCATATCTAAAAATTCTTTGCCAAATCCAAAGTTATGAAAATTTACCCCTTTGTTTTCTTCTGCGTTTTATAGTTTTAGTTCTTACATTTGGGTCTTTGATCTATTTTGAGTTAATATTTATATATGGTGTGAAGAAAGGGTCCAACTTCATTCTTTGGCATATGGCTATTCAGTTGTCCAAGCACCATTTGTTTTCTTTCCTCACTGAATGGTGTTGGCACCCTTCTCAAAAATCAGTTGACAATACATATATGAGTTTATTTCTGTACTCTCAATTCTATTCCATTGATCTATATGTCTATCCTTATGCCAATACGACACTATCTCAATAACTGTAGCTTTATGGTGAGTTTTGAAATTGAGAAGAGGGAGTCCTCTGACTTTGTTCTTTTCAGTATTGTTTTGGTGGATTAAGCTGTCTTTTGTTTTTTGGGTTTTTTTGCTGCACCACACGGCATGTAGGGTCTTAGTTCCCTGACCAGGGATCGAACCCACACCACGTGCATTGGAAGCTCAGTTTCTTAACCACTGGACCACCAGGGAAGTCCGATTAAGTTTTAATAACTGAAACTGATCACTTCTGCGACATACCTGATTTTTAATTAAGACATGGGAATGACAGCACATAGTGATTAGAAAAAATAAAACAATTTTATGTTCATACCTACTAAGTTAAGACCCTACAAGAAATTACTTAAAGTACTCAGAATTTGAATAAATATTAGAGAACGATTTGGACTTAACACAGAACTGGGGTGTTCAAGACAATTTTACCTGGATTTAACAGAGCAAGGAAGCCCCAGTTGATTTCTGAGATACACATAATTGCTCATGTTTTGCTTTGGAGTATTTCTTCTGCTTTTGCATATGTGTATTTCTTGAAGGTCACCTATACTAATGTTATCAGTTTCACAAGTGCCTCAAATAAATCTTGCTAATTTTTTTTGAAAACCCTCTGGTTTCAGCATAGCATTATTAAGAAAATACATATATACATATACAAACCAGTAAACTTGTTTTATCCTCTTTTGTCTAGGAATATGACAAATCTGAAGACATTCCTGAGGAAGTAGCTACAGCTGGACAAGGGTAAAGAGGTGTGTGTTCTCATGGATGATTCAAGCCTGTCCAGCAGTGTTGATGTAGACAAAGGCTTTGCCATTGCCTTTGTTGTTCTTCTTTTTTTGTTCCTAATGGTGATGATTTTTCGGTGTGCCAAGTTGGTGAAGAATCCCTATAAGGCCAGCTCCACAGCCACAGAATCATCTCTGAGCTGAACTATGAAAAAGCCTGGTAGACCTTCCTTCACAGGAGATATGAAATCTTTTATACAGACGTTTATGAAACAGACTTTTTATTCTTTCACCTCCCTGTTTCTCAGCCTTCTCACTCTTGCATTCCACAATAGGCACATGAGGTTGAGTTGAGAATAATAACAAGGATGAAACACAAGCCAGTGTGTGTTGTTCCTATTCAGGAAAGTAGTTACCAAAGTGGGACAGAGACAGGTTGAACTTATTGATTAAAATAAGGCCATGATGGGCTTCCCTGGTGGCGCAGTGGTTGAGAGTCCGCCTGCCGATGCAGGGGACATGGGTTCATGCCCCGGTCCGGGAAGATCCCACATGCCACGGAGCGGCTGGGCCCGTGAGCCATGGCCGCTGAGCCTGCACGTCCGGAGCCTGTGCTCCGCAACGGGAGAGGCCACAACAGTGAGAGGCCAGCGTATAGCAAAAAAAAAAAAAAAAAAAAAAATAAGGCCATGGGTTTCAATCCTCCAGTATCTAATATTCTTAAGATAAGAAAGTTGGCCATAATTTTATGAGGTAATGTAATATAATATCATGATGCTTGGTAAGGTGCATCTAAAACTAGAAGCCCCCCTAGAGGTGGCCCTAGGAAGTACCTTTAGCTATGCAAATATAAGGGCAGCAGGAACCTTATAAGATAAAGAGTCTTACAGGACCTTTTTAGTGTGTGAGGTTTTATAAAACGTGATGACCCGGGGCTTCCCTGGTGGCACAGTGGTTGAGAATCTGCCTGCCAGTGCAGGGGACGCGGGTTCAAGCCCTGGTCCGGGAAGATCCCACATGCCGGGGAGCAACTAAGCCACGCGCCACAACTACTGAGCCTGCGCTCTAGAGCCCGCAAGCCACAACTACTGAACCCGCAAGCCACAACTACTGAAGCCCGTGCGCCTAGAGCCCCAGCTCCTCAACAAGAGAAGCCACCACAATGAGAAGCCCGCGCACTGCAATGGAGAGTAGCCTCCACTTGCCGCAACTAGAGAAAGCCCGTGCGCAGCAACGAAGACCCAACGCAGCCAAAAAAAGAAAAAAGAAAAGCTGATGCCCTTCTCAAGCAGGCAGAGCTCTGTGGTAGAGGGGAACAAATTTGCCTTGCGTGAGTCCCTTAATCTCCCTCAGCCTACATTTACTCATTTACTCATTTATAAAATAACATCTAGAGGGTTGAAAAGAGGCCCTCAAAATGATATGTCCATGTCCTTACCCCTGAAATCTATGAATGTGACCTTATTTGGATAAAGGGTCTTTGCAAATGGAAAGTTAAGGACCTCAAGATGAACTCAACCTGGATTAGTGGGGTGAGCCCTAAATCCAATGACAAGTATCTTTATAAAAGACAGAAGAGAAGACACAGAGAGAGGGAGATGAAAAGGTCATGTGAAGATGAGTGCAGAGATTGGAGTTCTGCAACCACATCTAAATAATCCTTGGTGGGAGCCATCAGAAGCTGGAAGAGGCAAGGATGTATTCTCCCCAGAGCCTTTGGAGGGAGTGCAGCCCTGCCAACACCTTGATTTTGGATTTCTAGGCTCCAGAACTCTGAGACAAAATTCTATTGTTTTAAGCCACTTAGTTTGTCTCAACTCTGAGACAAAATTCTATCGTTTTAAGCCATAATTTGTTATGGCAGTCACAGGAAGTTCATATATAATACATCATGATGATGATGATGAGTGTCACAATCAGCATCCCAGGGACCTTTTAAGAGAAAAAAGAAGGAAATCATAATGCCTACTCTCCAAAGTCTGAAGTTAATGGAAATTTGGTAGAGTGAACTAGGGCTAACCGGCAGGAAAGTCTGTAAGAGAATTCATTAGAAGGAAAGGAGGTATCTAGGCCACTGACCAAGGCTCAACACAGGTTTGGCTGAAGAGAATTGGTTCTAGCACAGTAAATAATAGAGACTAAAGCTCTCAAGTCCAGCCAGGCTGGCCAAATGTTCTAGGCAACAGTGACCTCGCATGGGAATGTGAACTAAGAGAGTTGTAACCCTGGAATCTAAGTGTGGGGCATCACTTGGGCTTGTGCAGGGACTTGTACCAGCATGCAGTCACTTCAGAGGAGACTTGTATCCTTGGGACCATGCTGGACCAGGCTTTAGCAGCAATACGAAATGGTATGGAGACATAACTCTAGCCATGCACTGTTAGCAGAGACTTGATAATTGTCTGTGTTGCTGATTCCTGGAAACAGGACTGCCCCCCTGCTTGGCATGAGTAAATGCTCAGGATTATTTGAAAATGGAGGCAGGGAAACTGGAGCCTTCCACTGGAGATACTAGACTTTGCCTTCACCAGAACAGATGGTGCTGTATTGGTTAAACTGGAGAAAGAGAGCAAGAGGTGATTGTACCCTTATTGGCTGAAAAGAAATTCAGGACAAGGTGCAGGTCAGGGTAAAATGAAAGCAGATTAAGATTGAAGCAGTACTTGAGGGTTACATGTGTTTCCCTCCAGAAGCTCAGAAATTAACCTTTTCTCCACCTTATAAAATAAAATGCAAGACAAACACATGGTTAATGAGAGCATCCATATATAGTCACTAGAGAGTGACAGGTTTGACTGTTATCCTACTTTCTCCAGTAATGTATCCAAGGAAAAAAAAAGTGCGTCAGTCAGAAGAAACGGATCATATGTGGAAGCAGAGAAAGAGTAGCAACCCAAGGCAAACTCACACAGGGCCAGAGTGAATGCTGTTCAGGAAAGAAGGCAATTAGCCATTGGACAGCTGATTATTTCTAGGCTCAGTAGCCAGATAGTCCTTGGTGTGGAGATTCAGGGAGCTGCAGCCCACAGACCTTGGGTCTGTCTGGTTTTATTGCCCACATTACCTCTGTTAATCTGGTGTCCTTAAACATTCCTTTCACTTACCTTAAACTGGCGATTTAGAAATCCAGTGGGTCTGCAAAGAAGTTTTATTGGGCCAGACCCCCTCCAGTGTAATCTACAAAGCGTGTGTGGTTATGTGTTGGGTTTTATATTTGCTTTTTGAGTTGACATTTTAAAATTATTATTGTAAAAGTAACAAATGCACATAATAAAAAAATTTTTTTTTCAATCATTACCTAAGGATAAAAATGCAGAAAGTTCCTAGACATTGCCTTGTTTCCCAATCCTTCTTTCTAGAGGTAACTGCAATTAAGGTAGTTTGTTTTTGCATATATGTGTATCTTTCCAGACATTCTTCTTTTCCTTTTATTTTTAAAGTAATATTTTTGAATAAACTATCTATTTTCATGTTTCAAAATTCAAAAGGTATAAAATGGTGTACTGTAAAAACTCTTACTCTCACTCTTGTCCCCCACCCTTCCATTTGCCCTCTTCAGAGACAACCAGTGTTAATTTCTTAGGTATCCATCCAGTGATATTTTATGTATATGTATAAAAATGTATATTTTTACTATTATTTAACAACTAATAGCATGGTGTATACCATGTTCTGCACTTGTTTTTCTCATTTAATAAAGTGTCTTGAAAATCACTTCATATTAATACACAAAGAGATTCCTTAGCCTTTTTTAAAAAACACAGCTGAAAAGTATGCCCCTGTTTCGGTGTGCCATAGTTTGTTTAACCAACCCTTGCTGATGAAAATTTATTTTGCTTCTAAATATTTTGTTATTTCAAACAATGTTGTAGAAGATAATTTAGCACTGTATGTCATTTCAAAGGTATGTATTTTAATTCCTAGAATTTGAATTGCTGATTCAGAGTATTGCAGAATTAACAAAATTTTTGAGTTAGTTGTCAATATTCAAAACTCAGAAGCTTTCATAAAAAAAAATACGGGTTTTTAAGTTCACTTGAAAAATTGGAGATCTGGCAGCATGATATGTGTGACACAGGACAAACATTAGCTAAACCTAAATATCATCAACTGCTACCTGTAGGTGAGACACGTATTTCCCAGGTGACCACAGTCCTCACTCACCCCATTTTGCTTCTGTACAATACTTTCCTGATGCCTGAAACCCTCTGAGTATTTAATCCCTATGTTCCTTTGTTTTGATTCTGAGATCACACAGTAACCTTCAGATTATGATCTAATTTCCCCCAAGTCTGTCTCCAAGGAAAGGATTATTTGGCATTCCAAGGTTCTGGACCCCATACTATGATTTCTCATGATCAAGTACTAAGTAGCATATGGTTGTGATTTTTCAACATATCACAATAGATTACAGGAGTGAATATGCTGAGCACACCAACATGAGCATTCCAATTGGTGTATCAGTTATTTATTACTTCATATTATTAAGCTGACAATAAGCTGTCTACTTCAATAATTTGTAAAATTTAATAATGTGAGTCATTTATATCAGGGCCTCGTCATCTCTGACTACAGTTAGTCTTCAGTACTTAAAAAAAAACGAAGCCAGAGCTTGGCTCCCTAATATTGCCCTGAAAAGGATTATACAGCTCAAACCTGCCTTTCCTATAGTGCTTCTCAAATTTTAGTGAGCAAATTACTTGGACGTCTTATTAAAATTCAGATTCTGATTCAGTACATCCGGAGTGGGGCCAGAGATTTAGGTTCTCTAGCAGGCTCCCTGATTGCATGTTTAGCAACAAGTCCTTAGAAGACACTTCCCTGAGTCCCGCTGCTGATCTACTGAACTGATCACTTCACCTCCTCAGGGCAATGAAGAAATCAGACTGGAATGTGATGCTCCAAATAGCTCCTGTTTCTCTTCAACATCCCCATTCCTCATTTCCACCCCCAGCCCACCCACACACACATCAGAAAGCTGAACGAATCTAACTAATAGAAACATAATCAGGGCAGAGCAAAGATTTCCCTTTAATCATCACACATTACAGAGCACGGCATGTACGGGGCAATATGTCAGTTGCTAGGGGAAACAAAGATGATTAATATAGGAACTCAGCATTGAGATGATCTCAAACCAGCAGAGGAAACACACATACACAGATAACAGACAAGTAGAAAGGAACTAAGGTAACAGAAGAACAGAGGCAAGAGTTAATTCTGCAGGGGGTAAATGATGGTCTAGAACAATGATTCTTTTTTTTTTGGCTGTGTTGGGGCTTTGTTGCTGTGCATAGGCTGTCTCTAATTGCGGTGAGCAGGGCCTACTCTTCCTTGTGGTGCGTGCGCTTCTCATTGCGGTGGCTTCTTTTGTTGCAGAGTAGGGGCTCCATGCGTGCAGGCTTCAGTAGTTGTGGCTCGCAGGCTCAGTAGTTGTGGCATGCGGGCTCTAGAGCGCAGGCTCAGTAGTTGTGGAACACAGGCTTATTTGCTCTGTGGCATGTGGGATCTTCCCAGACCAGGGATTGAACCCGTGTCTCCTGCGTTGGCAGGCAGATTCTTAACCACTGTGCCACCAGGGAAGTCCCTAGAACAATGATTCTTAAACTCTGGTCCCAGTACCAATGGCATGGGCATCAACTGGGAAAATTTTAGACATGCAAATTCTCAGACTCCACCCAGACCTACTCCAAGTGTGGTGTGGGGACAGCAATCTGTGGTTTAACAAGCCCTCCAGGTGATTCTGATACATACTAAAGTTTGACAACTGCTGGTCTATGAAAACTTCACAGAGAACACATTTGAGTTGGGCCTTAGAGAATTAATATTTCACCAACAGAAAGGGAAGGGTCATTCCAGGAGATAGATCACAGTAAACAAAAGTATGAAGATATAAAAATGAAATGCATAAAATTGTTGTGTAAATAGCATATAATCAGGAGTGTGAAAGGAGAAATGGGAAACATGGCCAGAGAGGTAAATTGGGGCCAAATTATGAAGAGCCTCAAATTTTATACTGTAAAGTTTAAACATAAAGAAAACAGTTTTAAAGCAGGGGAGTGACATGATCAGAGCTACTGATAGAACTGATCTACAGTAAGGCCTATCAATTAGGAGATTATTTTGTCCTGGCAAGAAATAAGATCTAGGGGACTTCCCTGGTGGTCCAGTGGTTAAGACTATAGGCTTCCAATGCAGGGGGAGCGAGTTCAATCCCTGGTTGGGGAACTAAGATCCCACATGCTGCGTGGTGTGGCCAAAAAAAATAGAAAGAAAGAAGAAAAAAATAAAGGCAGTAGAATAGGAAAAGAAAGGAGGGAAAAGATATAAAAAGCATTCATAAACTAGGATAAACAAGCTGTATTGTATAAAGGTTTAAAACCACAAGCTGTAAGGCCAAACTGTTATGCTCTGACACTTTTTAACTTTGTGGTTTGGGAAATTTATTTAATTCTGTACCTCAGTTTTCTCATCCATAAAAAAAGAGACAATAATATAAGACAATGGAATGTTATTCACCCATAAAAATGGATGAAATCTTGCCATTTGAGACAATATGAATGGACCTGAGGGCATAATGCTAACTGAAGTAATTCAGACAGAGAAAGACAAATACTGTATAATCTCATTTATATGTGGAATCTTAAAAAAAAATAAAGACCACCAAAAACCAATTTGTACAGAGAACAAATTGATGGTTTCCAGAGATGGCAGGGGGCGGGGGGGTGGTTAGGTGAAATGGGTGAAGGGAGTTGAAAGGTACAAACTTCTAGTTATAAAATAAAGAAGTCATGGTGATATAATATACAGCATGGCTACTATAGTTAATAATACTGTATTGCATATTTGAAAGTTGCTAAGAAAAAAATCATAAAATTTCTCATCACAAGAAAAAATTATGTATGGTAGCGTGTTAACTAGAATTATTGTGGTGAGCATTTTGCAATATACACAAATATCAAAAAAATTATTTGATACACCTGGAACTAACATAATGTTGTAAGTCAGTTATACCTCAGTTTAAAAATTTTAATTTAAAAAAGGAGACAATAATAATAGTTCCTACCTCATAGGATTATTGTGAGGATTAAATTAATGACTGTAAAGTGCTTAGAACAGTGCCTGGTATGAAGTAAACACTCAATAGATATCGTGTGTGTGTGTGTGTGTGTGTGTGTGTGTGTGTGTGTGTGTGTGTGTTTTATAAGGAGTAATATGTCTAAAATTTCTAGCTCAGGTTACAAAATAATATGATCATGAGGTGAGTCTGGAATATTCTGAATTTCAAATATCTAGAGGAGACATTTACTTCTCCGTACCTCAATTCCTGGTGTCTTAACAATTAGAAATAGGCAGTTAGCATGGTCCCAGGAAACTGGTGGGCAGGTGATATGAGCATAGGTGAAAGTGTGGTTACCAGGAGAGGATTTTAAAAACTTTGATGATCCTGGATGCTCAGGCCCTATTTCCAGTCTTACAGAGCAGGTTCTGGGGACTTCCCTGGTGGTCCAGTGGTTAACACTCCAGGCTTCCAATGCTGGGGGCACGGGTTCCATTCCTAGCTGGGGAACTAAGATCCCACATGCATGCGGCACGGTCAAAAAAAAAAAAAGGAGGTTCTGGTTTATACTTTTTAAATGAAGTTAGATGCAGTTAGTGTAAATATAGCTGAACAAATTAAAGCAATAATGAGAGTCTGTGGTAGTCAATAGTGCTGATTCATCAAATACATCTGCTTCTCCCTCCTTCCAGAGATGAGATGTGACTGTTCTTCTTGGCCCCCTTGTGTTTGGGTAGGGCCTTATGACTCATTCAAGCCAATGAGTTGAAAAGTAGTGTCCTGAGTCACTGTAATTGCCAACGTGAGACCCTCTAGTGTTCTCTCCTTTTGGCAGGGCAGCTCATCAGCCTGGGTTTCTGAGTAGCTATCATGAGCAGAGCTCCACTGTCAACTTTCTAGAGATGATTATGCGGTGTGAGCAAGTAATATGTGTTTTTGTTTTAAGCTTTTGGAGTTGTTTCTGCACATAGCACAGTCTGTCCTGATACAGATACTATTTAAACACATATCAAATTCTTAAAAACTGAACAGTTACCAGTGACTTCCCTGGTGATGCAGTGGATAGGACTCTGTGCTCCCAGTGCAGGGAGCCTAGGTTCAATCCCTGGTCAGGGAGCTAGATCCCACATGCATGCAGCAACTAAGAGTTCGCATGCCACAACTAAGGAGCCCACCTGCCGCAACTAAGACCTGGTGCGACCAAGTAAATAAATAAATAAATTTAATAAATAAATAGTTAACAAATAGTCCTAATGAGGGTGTGGGGAAAAGAGATACTTTCACAGATTTGCTAGTGGAAGTAAAAATTGTTTCAACCTTTTGAAAAGTAATTTGACAGCAGATCCTAATAAAAATGGGAGAAAGTACATTATTTTTTTACTCAGATTCCATTTTGGGGAATCTCTTTCACAGAAATTAAAGTACTACTGCAAACGGATGTTAATGTTTATTGTTGAGTTATTTGTAGTGCCTAGAAATTGAAAACAATCTAAATTCCTAAATATGGTTTAGCCATATTATGAAATATTATGCAACTGTTAAAAAGACAACTTTTATCCTTTTTATTGACTTCATGTGATGTCCACATGTTAAATGAAAACAAAACATAACAAAAAAATCCACATGTTTGACCTTGTACACCCAGGCCTAGAAAAGTAAGCTGTTTTATCTCAAAGGAGAAGGGATGGTTAAGTGATGGGGTGCAGAGGAAATTTTCATATTTTTCTTATTACAACTTAATATTCGACTTGTTACAATTTGTACAACTTACGTAATAAAACAAACTCAAGTAAAAGTGAGAAACAATTCTAAACCTAAGAGTGTTTGCCAACAGAGCCTTTACACGATAAACTTAGTATTGCTGCCACCAATTGGGGGTGGTGGAAGAGGCGGAGCTTCTGTAATATACTCTAGGCCACGCCCACTGAGGTCCCACGCCCACTGAGGTGCCGTTCCGGTCGTTTCTCAAGTGTGCCCTGGAAGGCTCTGCCTCGACGCATGCGTACTCGCCTGAGTTTGCCCAGCCTTTGAGGGTTACCCTGCACCTTTGGGTTTGACCCCGTCAGGCTACCGTCGCGGCGACCGGAACGGCACCTCAGGTTTGCTTCCGGCGTCTTTTTTTTTTTTTTTTTTCCTTCCCCTTCCCTCCCTCACGCTTCTTCCCCTCCCCCTGCTCCCTTTTCCCTTTGGTTTCGTTCTTTCCTACAGAGGCCGACCCCTGAGTCGTGAGTCTGGTTGGTGAGAAAGAGCCCTCATAGCTGGAAGCTGGGAGGTGTGGGAAATACTGTTAATTGAGGTATTTGGAGACCAAAGGCTTGTATGGAATGTTTTGTTTGTGGTAGGAGGTCGGGCGAGAGTGGGAAGGAGGTCTTCCCCGGGAGACTAGCGGGGGCGGGGTTGAGCTGGGTTTGCGGGTGGGTGGGACGCACCCCTAAAATGGATAGCGCGGGGGTGGGGCGGTGTGTGGGCCAAAGAAAAATGGAGGCAGTGACAACTGGCGCTGGGGTCGCACGGCATTATGGCATCAGTTTTGCTTTAACCGTTTGATAAAAAAAGCAGTTAACACCAATGTGAGTTGTATGTGGGAGTATTTGAATTGTCGATTTTAGGTAGCCACGGTTTATTCCCAAATTGCTTTATTTCCTTTTACTTTGGGGAAACCTCTTTGCTGCAAGCTTTTCTGTCCTTAAGTATTATACTTTTCAAACAGAAAATTTCCACACAAAAGCAAAGTAATGTAAAGGGAAAAGTAATTAAAGAGAAAACAACGAATTAGGGAGTTGTAGACCAAACCCTCCCCTCCAGGTGGGGAGTATTTGTTCAAATTAGGCAGAGCGTGCAAACAAAGATTTATCTCATTAGTCAATTGAAGAACACAGGCCACAGAAATATCTTCCTCAATAAACTGGTTCTCTTCAGTTTCCTAAAACATTGTTTTCGGTAGCTCCCTGTTGCATAATATATGTCTTCCGTGCCCTCTCAAACTTTTGCATTTTATTCAGGCCTATAGTCTGTAGCCTACAGGAGATGAGAACTCTACAAAATCTCAGCATCAGATACTGGAGAATGGGGAAAGAGAACTAACTACGTATATTTGAGTAACAAGTAGCAGAGTAGGAATGAGTTTTATTAGGGGACTGAAATTCTCTATTGCAGTCATAATAACTCCAAAAGTAATTCTAGTTTCCTGCTCCATGTAGAGGACAACAGTATGTCCTCCCTCCCTGGGTGCATTGGTTTGGATGCAGCAACAGCTGCAGTGGAGTCTGAAGAGATTGCAGAGCTGCAACAAGCAGTGGTTGAGGAGCTGGGTATATCTATGGAGGAACTTCGGCAGTTCATTGATGAAGAACTGGAAAAGATGGACTGTATACAGCAGCGCAAGAAGCAACTAGCAGAGTTGGAGACATGGGTAATACAGAAGGAATCTGAGGTGGCCCATGTTGACCAGCTGTTTGATGATGCATCCAGGTAAGAACCACATAGGAAATAGGAGGAGATCTACCTATTGGCAGACATTTTTAAATTAGTATAATTGTTCATGACATTGTACACTTTGTACTTTAGAAGGTACAGATATGTAGAATCTTACTCTTCCTCAAGGGTGAAGGGCCATAATCTGACCTCACAACCACCCATATAATATAATATTCATCTATCAGAGGCTAATATGCTCAACAGTAGGGGAGTCCAAGTCTTGACTTCCTTCCCCTTCTTTATACGTCACTCTACTTCAGAGCAATTGTTTTGTTTTCTTAGTAGAATCATCTAGGGAGTGCATATTATAAAAACTTGCTGTTTTATGTAACTGCGAAGTTTTAATAAGTTCCTAGAGCCCTGTTTCTACTCCTAAACCCCCAGAAGATTTGTTTCTCCTGCCCTAGTTGTCACTTAGAACATATTTTCAAATAACAACAAGGTAAATAATGAGGTAAGGTTGAAAGGACCGTGCTTTGGGCTTATTTTGGATTTTTGAAAACTAGTCTGGAAACCACTATTTAAACATTTTTCTATGGGATAAGCATTTAAAATTCAAAACAGAGACACTTTGGAATATGGCCTGTTTAAATAGAGGTCAGTGTATACTGAAATATATATAAATTCTAATAGCTTTTACACCTGCTTCTGCTGGCTTTGACCTTTTCTACGTGTGTTCCAATATTAGGGCAGTGACTAATTGTGAGTCTTTGGTGAAGGACTTTTACTCCAAACTGGGACTACAGTACCGGGACAGTAGTTCTGAAGATGAAGCTTCCCGGCCTACAGAAATAATTGAGATTCCTGATGAAGACGACGATGTCCTCAGTATTGATTCAGGTAAGAGATGAGGCTATGGACAGGAAAATCTCAGGATTAAAATTGAAATGTGGGAAGATGAGCAAATAGAAGATAAAAGAGAGGAGAAACCATTCTTACTAATTCCATATTCCTAACTGTTGGACTTGTCTGTTACAGAAAAAAAAAAGAAGATTGTTAGTATTGAGATTATAGATTTTCACTTCTTGCTACTTCCTGATTGAATTATTCTCCTTTCCCCATTCTATGTAACCTGTATTCTGAATTCCCTTGTTTTTCTTTATAGGTGGCATTAGCACCTATGTATATATCTCAAAACAGATTATTTGGTTTTGTCTATTCTTTAACAGTTTTTTGTTTGTTTTTAGTTTATTAATTTATTTTTGGCTGTGTTGGGTCTTCGTTGCTGCGCACAGGCTTTCTCTAGTTGCGGCGAGTGGGAGCTACTCTTTGTTGCGGTGTGCGGGCTTCTCATTGTGGTGGCTTTTCTGTGTTGTGGAGCACAGGCTCTAGGCACACGGGCTTCAGTAGTTGTGACACACGGGCTCAGTAGTTGTGTCTCGCAGGCTGTAGAGCGCAGGCTCAGTAGTTGTGGCGCACGGGCTTGGTTGCCCCGTGGCACTTGGGATCTTCCCAGACCAGGGATCAAACCCGTGTCTCCTGCATTGGCAGGTGGATTCTTAACCACTGCGCCACCAGGGAAGTCCCTGGTGTGTAAGTCTTAATGTCCACATTATGTTTCATGTCTGTTGGATACTCCACCTAGGAGTGGAATTGGTAAGTCTTAGGTAAGTGTATGTTTGAGTTTTTAAGAAATCGCTATTGTGTTTTCCAAAGTGGCCATATCATTTTACATTTCCCCTAGCAAAGTGGAATTGTAGCTTTTTTTTTTTTTTTTGGCCATGCTGCGTGGCTTGTGGGATCTCTGTTCTCCAACCAGGGACTGAACCCAGGCCACAGCAGTGAAAGCCGGAATCCTAACCGTTAGGCCACTAGGGGACTCCCTCACATTGTGATTGTAGTTTGCATGTTCCTAAAGACATTGAGCATCTTTTCACATACTTATCTGCCATTTATGTATGTTCTTTGAGGAAATAGCTATTCAAATAGTTTTGCCTTTTTTAAAAAATTGGATTGTCTTTTTATTATTGACTTTTCTAAGTCAATATATATAAGTCTTCTGACTAATTATACTTTAGGTACAATTCATTTATCAGACCTATTTTACAAACATTTTCCCAGATGTGGTCTTTTCATTTTCTTAATGGTGTCTTTTGAAGAATAAAAATTCTTAACGTAAGAGCTGAGGGTAGTTGGTTGGTTTGTTTTGCTTATGGCTATCCAGTTGTTCTACCACCATTGGTTGAAAAGACTATTCTTTTGGTATCCTTGTCAAAAATCAGCTGGCTATATGTTGTAGTTGAGGGTCACATTGAACTAAATGTTTATTTTTATACCAGCACCACACTGTCTTAATTACTGTAGCTTTACAGTAAGTATTAAAATCACTTAGTGAAAGTCCTCCAAATTCATTTGTATTTCATATATAATCCAAATAAATTTTAGCATCAGCTTATCAGTTTCCTAGAAGTTTTTTGTGGCTCCCTTAGGATTTTCTATACATTAGACCATGTTGTCTGCAAATAGTCATTTTACTTCTTCCTTTCTAATCTAGATGTCTTGTGTTTTTCCCGTGCCTTATTATGCTTGCTAGAACCTCCAGTATGATGTTAAAAAAAGAGCAGACATCCTTTCCTTGTTTCTGATTTTATCAGGGAAGCATTTTATGTTTAGTCATTAATTATGATGTGAGCTGTAGGTATCCTTTATCAGGTTCAGAGAAGTTGCTTCTATTCCTAGTTTGCTGAGAGTTTTTATAATAGCTGGATTCGATTTCAGATTTTGTCAGCTACTTTTTCTCTGTTGTCCTCAGGTGATCATATGGCTTTTGTCCTTTATCCTATTAATAGGATGTATTACAATAATTATTTTTTAGATGTTAAACCAATCTTTTGTTCCTGGAATAACTCTCCCATCCCCACCCCCCACTTTGTCTTAGTGTATAATCCTTTTTATATGTTGCTGTATTGGATTTGCAAATGTTTTAACAATTTTTGCACATATGTTTGAGGGCTATTGGTTTGTAGTTTTATTGTGATGTCTTTGGCTTTGGTAGCAGGGTAATATGGGCCTTATAAGATGAGTTGGGAGGTGTTCCTTCCTCTGAGTTGTGTGGAATGGTATTATTTCTTCCTTAAATGTTTGATAAATTAAGCAATGAGACCATCTTGGCCTGGACTTTTCTTTGTGGAAAGATATTTTTTAAGTAAGCTTTTTAGTTTGGAATCATTTTAGATTTATGGAAAAATTGCAAAGGTAATAGAGAGTTCCTGCATACCTTTCACCAGTTTCTTCTAATGTTAATGTTACCATGGTATATATTGGTCAAAACTAAGAAACAAACATTGGTACATTACTTTTATCTAAACTCCAGACTTTATTCAATTTCTGGACTTCTTCTGTTCCAGGATCCAATCCAGGATATCACATTGAATTTATCGTGGGAAGATAAATCATTAATCCATTTTCTTTACCTGATATATCTATTTTAATATAATCACTAATCCATTTTCTTTACCTGAAATATCTATTTAGATTTTCTATTTCTTCTCAAGTTGATTTTGTTCATTTGTCTCTTTCTAGGAATTTGTTCACTTTATCAAAGTTGTCTAAATTATTGCCATAAAGTTGTTCATAGTATTCCCTTATGATCCTTTTTAATTTCTGTAGGTTCTGTAGTGATGTCCCTTTCATTCCTGATATTGGTTATTTAGATCTCCTCTTTTTTTTCTTGATTAGTCTAGATACAGGTTTATCAATTTTTGTTCTTTTACAAGGAACCAGTATTGGGGATTCATTGATTTATTTTTGCTACTGTTTCTCTGTTTTCTATTTCATCGATTTCTACTCTGATCTCTATTTTCTTCCTTCCACTTTTTTTGGGTTTGATTTGCTCTTCTTTTTCTAGTTTCTTAAAGTCAAAGCTGAGACTATTGACTTTAGACCTTTCTTTCTTTCTAATATAAACATTTAAAGCTATAAATTTCCCTCTGAGCATGCTTTGCTGCATCTCATAAATTTTTATGTTGAATTTTCATTTTCATGTAACTCATAAATTTTAATTTCCTTTGTGATTTTTTTCTTTGACCTTGGGTTTCCTTTTTAACCAGGCACTCTTGGGTCCTCTTTGCATATGCATATTTTAGCAGTCACCCAAAAATGTATAGAGAATTTATCTAAGCCTGTCTGTGACTCTCTCATTTTCAGAATCTCCTGGTTAAATTTACTGGTTTGCCGCTTACCCTAAACAAGAGCTACAACCTCAAATTAGCAAATCTGCTTGTTATGGCTAGCACCTCAGTGATAAAGCTACAGTTTTTGCCCACCAAGCTAGAGGTGGAGCAGGGATGGGAGCTGCCCCAGGCAAGAGATCCATAGACTCCCACCTTTGTTACCAGAAGATTTAGCAGTTTTTCAGGGATACTTATCAATCTATTGTTTGCCTTTGGTCAAATTTCCAGTGTCCTAAAATGATTTTTTTTTAATTTTTTGGCTGCATTGGGTCTTCACTGCTGCACAGACTTTCTCTAGTTGCAGCGAGCTGGGGCTCCTCTTCATTGCAGTGCATGGGCTTCTCACTGTGGTGGCTTCTCTTGTTGCAGAGCACGGGCGCTAGGCGCACAGGCTTCAGTAGTTGCGGTGCATGGGCTCAGTAGTTGTGGCTTGCGGGCTCTAGAGCTCAGGCTCAGTAGTTGTGGTGCATGGGCTTAGTTGCTCTGCGGCATGTGGGATCTTCCCGGACCAGGGTTCAGTCCCATGCATTGGGAAGGGGATTCTTAACCACTGCACCACCAGGGAAGTCCTGAAATGATTGCTTTTGACAATTTTGTCCAGTTTTATAGTTGTTTTCTGCATAGGGGGATTGTCCAATCTTGTCACATCACTATTACCAGAAGTGCTGTAGTTTTGCCTGTTTTTGAACTGTATAAATGGAATCTTAGACACTGTATGCATTCTTCCATGACTTCTTCAACATCATGCTGATGTGTGATGCTTGGTTCAGTTGCTACTGCAGTATGGTGTTGTTCCATTATGTGAATATGCCACAGTTTATCTAGTCTCCGAACAGTTGACATTTCATTTGTTTTCAGTTTTTTTGCAATTGTAAATAATCCCCTAAATATTCTTGTAAATGATTCTTGATGCACATGTGCAAGAATCTTTTTAGGATATCCTAGGTTACTGTAAGAGTGGAGTTGCTAGTTCTTAGGATATAGAATTTTCAACCTTGCTGGATAATTAGTGACCAAGCAGCTTTCCAAAGTGGTTGTGCCAATTTATATTTATACCACCAGTGGCTGAGAGTGACCTGTGTTCCACATCCTTGACAACACTTAGCACTCTCATTTTAAAATTTGATTTCCCTGTCTACAGATGAACTTGGGAATCTTTTCATGTGTTTGTGAGTCATCTGTAGGTTTTCTTTGTTATGTCTGTTCATGTATCTTGCTCATTTGCTCAACTGTTTTTTTTAATTCATAGGAAGTCTACCTATTATTCCTATAATTATAATTACTAATCCTTTGCAGTTATAAAATGCACATATCACTCCAACCTTATGTCTTGTCTTTACTTTTTATGTTATTTGTTAATAAACAGAAGTTCTAACGTTAACATTTTCTTTTATGGTCATTGCTTTTTATATCCTTACTGCCCTGAGTCTATAAAGATCTTCTTTTACATTGCCTTTGAAAGTTTCATAGTTTTGTCTTTCACATTTAAGTCTTAATTGCAAATGGAATTTATTTTTTTCTTTTTTTCATATTGTTCTTAAACAATTTTCCAGCACCATTATTGAAATGTGTCCCCTCCTATTGATTTACATTGCCTACTCTATCATAAATTATTTCCATATATTTGTGTGGGTTTGTTTCTGGACTTTCTGTTCTGTTTCACTGGTCTGTCATTTCCTCCTGTTTCAACTCTATAGAGCCTATCACTGTGGCTTTATAATATCTTTTAACTCTAGTAACCTCAGTTTCTTGTTCTTCTTCACAGATGTCTTGGTTCTTTTTCACCTGTTGTGCTTATATTTATATTGAGAGTTAGCTTGTCATGTTCCCCACTTCCCCCCCACCAATAAAAACCCCCAAACCATTGACGTTATCACAAGATTAATTTAGGAATAGTTGATAATTTCATAGTATTTGACTCTCCTATACAAAGATCATTTATGTAGTCCTTAACATTTTTCAAGAGGGTTGATTAATTTTCTCCACAGAAAGCTTGCACGTCTTCTGTCAGATTTATTCCCAGCTACCATTTTCAGTAGCCACAAAAAATATCTTTTTTAAGAAAATACATTTCCAGGGGCTTCCCTGGTGGTGCAGTGGTTGAGAGTCTGCCTGCTAATGCAGGGAACACGGGTTCGAGCCCTGGTCTGGGAGGATCCCACATGCCGCGGAGCGACTAGGCCCGTGAGTCACAACTACTGAGCCTGCGCGTCTGGTGCCTGTGCTCCACAACAAGAGAGGCCGCAATAGTGAGAGGCCCACGCACCGCAATGAAGAGTGGCTCCTGCTTGCCACAACTAGAGAAAGCCCTCGCACAGAAACGAAGACCCAACACAGCAAAAATAAATAAATTAATAGCCTTCTTTTAAAAAAAAAAGAAAATACATTTCCAACTAGTTGCAGCTGGTATATAGACATGCAGTTGACTTTTGCATATAGATTTTTGTATCTGACAATCTTATTAAATTTTTATTTCTATGATTTCATTTAAGTTTTCTATGTAGACTGTCATCTGAAAATAATTGCAGTTTTTCCTCCTTTCCTATACTTATGACAGATAAGTCTTGTTTTTCTTGTCATATTTCACCAGCTAAGACCTTTATTATAATGTTAAATGGGAGTGATGATGATGCAAGGACTTCCTTGTCTTGTGGCTTGTTTGGTGGTTATTTTTGGTTGTTTCGTTTTTGATAGGTAAGAAGTGGATTTATTTAGAGAGAAACACACTCCACAGACAGAGTGTGGGCCATCTCAGAAGGCGAGAGCGGCCCTTGTGGCTTGTTTTAAAGGGCATGTTTTCATCTTATACTATTTTTTTTTTTCATCTTATACTATTAAGGCTGATTGCTTGTTACAGGTTTTCGAAGATGTCATTTGTCAGGTAATAGAACTTGTCCCATATTTTTAGTTTGCTGGGAGTTTTTATCATGAGTAGATGTTGATTTTATTGGACATACTTTATATATCTAGTAAAATTATTATGTGAATATTTTTCTTTAAATCACTAAGTTTTCCAACCTTACAGTCCTTGGATGACTCCAACTAAATATATCGTTTTTAAACATTTCTGGATTTGTTGTGCTGATATTTAGGATTTTTGCATCTTCTCTTTTATAACAGAGGTAGGCCTATAATTTTTTTTTTTGGTACTACCCTTCTGTGATTTTAATATTGAGATTTTGATGGCCTTGTAGAATGGAATAGGCAGTATTTCTTCTTTTAATTCTTGGGAAGTGTTTGCAAAATTGGAATTATGTACCCCTTGAGCGTTTGATAGAATTTGCCTGTGAAGCCATCTAGGTATCTATTTACTTTGTGCAAAGCTTTTCTATTTCTTTGAGTCAGATTTGGTAACTTGTAATTTTCTGGTAATTTATATTTTTTCTTAAGTATTCAATTTATTGGTATAAAGTTTCTGCTTATATTTTTAGCAAAGCTGGACATTTAATTCAGACCTTTCGTACAGATGACTATACTCCCTCATGCTCCCTCTGTCCTGTTCCTCATGTCTTAACTTGGTGACTTAGAGTTCTGGAGATGACTGATGGTAATGGTTGCACAGTGACATGAATGTACTTAATACCACTGAACTGTGCACTTAAAAATGGTTAAGATGGTAAATTCTGTGTTATGTATATTTTGCCACAATAAAAAAATCGGGGGAAAAAAGAATCAGATTTGTAGGTCCTGATAGGGAATACTTTCCTAGCAATTTTAAGTGTGGAGATAAAAAGCAACATAAAAACTGCATGAAGGGGACTTCCCTGGTGGTCCAGTGGTTAAGAATACGCCTTCCAATGCAGGGGATGCAGGTTCAATCCCTGGTTGGGGAACTAAGATCTCACATGCTGTGGGGCAGCTAAGCCTGTGCACCTCAACCAGAGAGCCTGCGTGCCGCAAACTACAGAGCCCACGAGCTCTAGAGCATGCACACTCTGGAGCCTGTGCACCACAACTAGAGAATCCCGTGTGCCACAACGAAGAGCCCACGCACCATAACGGAAGATCCTGCATGCCACAACAAAGATCCCGTGTGCTGCAACTAAGACCCGATGCAGCCAAAAATAAAAACAAAAAACTGCATGTTGGGACTTCCCTGGTGGCACAGTGGTTAAGAATCTGCCTGCCAATGCAGAGGACACGGGTTCGAGCCCTGGTCCAGGAAGATCCCACATGCCATGGAGCAACTAAGCGCATGTGCCACAACTCCTGAGCCTGTGCTCTAGAGCCCGCGATCCACAACTACTGAGCCTGTGTGCCACAACTATTGAAGCCCGCACACCTAGAGCCCATGCTCCACAACAAGAGAAGTCATTGCAATGAGAAACCCGTGCACTGCAACAAAGAGTAGCCCCCGCTTGCCACAAATAGAGAAAGCCTGTGCACAGCAACGAAGACCCAGTGCAGGCAGACATACATACATACATACATACATACATACATACATACATACGTAAATTTATTTTAAAAAAAACCTGCGGGCTTCCCTGGTGGTGCAGTGGTTGAGAGTCCGCCTGCCAATGCAGGGGACACGGGTTCGTGCCCCGGTCTGGGAAGATCCCACATGCCGCGGAGCGGCTGGGTCCGTGAGCCATGGCCTCTGAGCCTGTGAGTCCAGAGCCTGTGCTCCGCAACGGGAGAGGCCACAACAGTGAGAGGCCCACGTACCGCAAAAAAAAAAAAAAAAAAAAAAAAACCTGCATGTTGAGTGTGAGTAAAAGGATGAAGGCAGGATAGAATACATATGTAACTTTGCAGAATATCTTTGGCTGCAAAAGATACTGTTAATATTGGTTATTTCTGAGGCAAGTAACGAGAAGCAGGGGCAGGAGGGAGACTTATTTTTGATTGTGTGTCCTTTTATAATGTTTGAATTTTTTACCACATGAATGTATCTAAATATATTTTAAAGGTAAAAATCCCTGCAAGATTAATAACCGTCCGTCCTTAATTTGTCCTCAAATACAGAACATGTGTTTTGAAGCCTTTTACAGTTGTGGAGTTCTAAGATAACAGATATTAATCATATGCCATAGTCACAGTTCTTTGAGTAATGTGTGCACATGCACAGGTGTGTCTGTGTATTCTCTCCAAGGTTGAGTTCATATCAAATAAATAATTTTGTATCCTAACTTTTAAAACTTAATATATATCATTAGCATTGCCTCGTGTTATTGAAGATTCTTTATGAACCTCATTTAGATATGTTGTAGTTTATTTAACTATTTTTGTTATTTTCAGAAATGTACATTGCTTTCCATTTTTGTTTTTATTTATTTAGTTATTTTTGCTACTTCCCCCCCAGTTTTATTGAGATATAATTGACAAATAATATAGTATTAGTTTAAGGTATAAGACATAATGATTTGATATGTATGTTTATTGCAAAATGATTACCACCATTGCCTTTTTTAATTTTAATTTATTATTTGGCTGCGTCAGGTCTTAGTTGTGGCTTGTGGGATCTTCACTGCAGCATACGGGGTCTTTTGGCGCAGCATGCGGGCTTCTCTCTAGTTGTGGTGCGCGGGCTACAGAGCGCACGGGCTCAGTAGTTGCAGTGTGCAGGTTTAGTTGCTCCACAGCATGTGGGATCTTAGTTCCCCGACCAGGATCAAACCAGCGTCCCCTGCGTTGGAAGGTGGATTCTTAACCATTGGACCACCAAGGAAGTCCCCCCATTTTTAAATATACGTTATAAATATCTAAAATTTCACTGTACGATACAGTAGCCACTATCCACATGTGGCTATTTAAATTATGTGAAATGTGGGAATTCCCTAGCAGTCCAGTGGTTAGAACTCCACAGCTTCACTGCCAAGGGCCCAGGTTCAATCCCTGGTCAGGGAACTAAGATCCCGCAAGCCATGTGGTGTGACCAAAAATAAAAAAATATGTGAAATGTGAAGCCTAGTATTTTCCAGAATGTATAAAGAACTCTTACAACTCAAGAATAAAAAGACAAATGACCCAATTAAAAATGGGCAAAAGATTTGAATAGATATTTCTTCAGAGAAGATGTGAAAATGACCAATAAGTATATGAAAAGATGTTCAACATCATTAGTTGTTAAGGAAATGCAAGTCAAAACTACTTTATACTTACTAGGATAGCTGTAGTTAAAAAGATAGACAGTAATAAGTGTTGACAAGGATGTGGAGAAATTGGAATCCTCTAAATTGCTGGTGGGAATGTAAAATGGTACAGCCAGTTTGGACAAATCTTTCAGTTCCTCAAAAGGTTAAACCTTATGGCCTAGCAATTCCACTCCTAGCCATATACCCAAGAGAAATGAGAACATATGCCCACATAAAAACTGATATTCAAATGTGCCTGTCAACATTATTCATAACAGCCAAAAAGCGGAAACAACCCAAATGTCCATCAACTGATGAATGGATAAATAAAATATGGCATAGCCATACAATGGAATATTATTCAATCATATAAAGGAATGAAGTGCTGATAAATGTTGCAACATAGATGAATCTGATATGATGCACCACATATAATATGACTCCGTTTATATGAAATATCCAGAATAGGCAAATCCATAGAGACACAAAGTAGATTAATGTTTGCTGGGGGTTGTGGGAAGGGTGGAATGGGGAGTGAGTGCTAATGGGTATTTTCATCACTCCAAAAAGAAACCCCATACTCATTAGTGGGGTTTCTTTTCAGGGTGATGAAAATGTTCTAGAATTAGATAGTGGTGGTGGTTGTACAACCTTGTGAATACACTAAAAACCACTGAATTAAACATTTTAAATGGGTAAATTTCTTGGTATGTGAATTATACCTGATTTTAAAAGAATTTTTAGTAAAATTTAAAATTCATTTCATGTGCTTAGTAGCCAAATTTTAACATATTAGACAGTGTAGATACAGAACATGTTCATCATAGCAGGAAGTTCTGTTGGACAGCACTACTCAAGAAGAAACATTTTTGCTTAATTCACTGACTATATTTCACTTTTCAAATCATTCAAATAACCCATAAATTATTGTTATAAGAATTCAAATATTTGGGCTTCCCTGGTGGCGCCATGGTTAAGAATCCGCCTGCCAATGCAGGGGACACGGGTTCGAGCCCTGGTCTGGGAAGATCCCACATGCCATGGAGCAACTAAGCCCACGTGCCACAACTGCTGAGCCTGTGCTCTAGAGCCCGCGAGCCACAACTGCTGAGTCCGTGTGCCACAACTACTGAAGCCCAAGCGCCTAGAGCCTGTGCTCCTCAACAAGAGAAGCCACCACAATGAGAAGCCCATGCACCGCAACGAAGAGTAGCCCCCGCTCGCCGCAACTAGAGAAAGGCCACGCACAGCAACAAAGACCCAATGCAGCCAAAAAATAAAAATAAACAAATTTAAAAAGAGAGAATTCAAATATTTGAAAATCCCACAGAATATCACCTGTCCCAGTACTTTATCCCCAGGTAAGCACTGTTACCTATTTGCTGTGTATCTTTCTAAATGCTTTTGGTACTTTCACATAGATATGTATATCTATATCTAGTTTTCAGTTGTTATCAATAATGTTTCCATGGTAATCCTGTTAAGTAGCTTAGTTCTTGATTTCTTGGAAATTCTTATGTATAAGTGCCTTACACTCAGCGTTTTTCTCATCTGTAGGTGATGCTGGGAGCAGAACTCCAAAAGACCAGAAGGTAAGTTGGGATGCGTAAGAGAAGGGTGAGAGATAAGAATATGAAAATGGGAGAAACTTTTGGCCTGACCATTCGGTCAGTTCAGCTATCAGCATATAATCGTTCACCCTGCATAATCAGCCCTATGGGTTGCAGTTCTCTAATAGGTGTTAAAAGAATGCAAAAGTTTCTTATAGATGCATGCACTGAGTGCTGTATGAATGTAGAATTTGGCAGTTAAATTAGTCAAAGATAGCTTCCTAAAGCTGATTTCTGAACCAGATTTGTAAGAAAGGGCAGGTTTTGCCTGATAAAGTAACTATAAGCTTCTAAACATAACTCATTCTATTTTGCTTTTTAAAAGACAAGTTCTTATGCTGGAGAACTGGTGCTACATATATACAATGGAATATTACTCAGCCATAAAAAGAAATGAAATTGAGTTATTTGTAATGAGGTGGGTGGACCTAGAGTCTGTCATACAGAGTGAAGTAAGTGAGAAAGAGAAAAATATTGTATGCCAACACATATATATGGAATCTAAAAAAAAAAACAAAAGGTTCTGATGAACCTAGGGGCAGGACAGGAATAAAGATGCAGATGTAGAGAATGGATGTGAGGACACAGGGAGGGGGAAGGGTAAACTGGGATGAAGTGAGAGAGTAGCATTGACATACATACACTACCAAATGTAAAATAGATGGCTAGTGGGAAGCAGCTGCATCGCACAGAGAGATCAGCTTGGTGCTTTGTGACCACCTGGTGGGGGGGGGGGATAGGGAGGGTGGGAGGGAGAGGATATGGCGATATATGTATACATATAGCTGATTCACTTTGTTGTACAGCAGAAACTAGCACAACATTGTAAAGCAATTATATTCCAATAAAGATGTTAAAAAAGAACCGGTGCTACTATTTTAAAACTTGATTCCCTCATCCCTTTCCTTACAGCTCCGTGAAGCTATGGCTGCCTTAAGAAAGTCAGCTCAAGATGTCCAGAAGTTCATGGATGCTGTCAACAAGAAGAGCAGTTCCCAGGATCTACACAAAGGTTAGAGTCAGGAGGCACCTCGGTATAGGTGCGGGCATGAAATCCTACAAAGAGATTTCATGGATAACGGGCTTTGTTTTAGCATTTCAGAATCCTTCTTCACCTCTGTTTGGTTCTTTTAACACCACAGATTTTCCTTGCTGTCTGCTTGTCGTTTCTCCCCCTGCTGAACAGCTTACGGGATCTTAGTTCCCCAACCAGGTATTGAACCTAGGCCCACGGCAGTGAAAATACAGAGCCCTAACCACTGGACCACCGGGGAAGTCCCTTGACTTAAGTCTTTTGTCTGCTGGTTTTCTACTGTGTGATGGCTTTGTCCAAATACCTTTTTAGCTCCATGTTCGTGATTTCTTCTTCCAGATGAAGGTTAAAGAGAAGAGAGTAACTCAAACCCTTAAAAAGAGGTCTGAGGGAAGCTTTGTAGAGTGTGGCTGTTAAGAGATCCCTCCCAGGAATATGTTTTGTAAAATGCTACGTGGCATTTAATGAGTGGTAATTAATGTTATTAATAAGGAGTTGGAAATATTTGGTTAAAGTGAGATGGTCTTGAGTTACATGTGAATTTCAATTCAAGTTTTTCCTGTTAGCATAAACAGTTGATTCGACTGTGTCTTATATTTCTGCCCTTGGCCAACAGAGCAGTAAAAGTGGCTAAGGATCAAAAGATTACCCCACTTGCCCCAATAACCCAGTACTCTCTTTATTTTTCCATTCTTTCCCCAGTCTATGCCATATCTCTTTATGCTTTCTTCCTAGGAACCTTGAGTCAGATGTCTGGAGAATTGAGTAAAGATGGTGACCTGGTGGTTAGCATGCGCATTCTGGGCAAGAAGAGAACTAAGACGTGGCACAAAGGCACCCTTATTGCCATCCAGACGGTTGGTATGTTCAAGCTAGAGGAAGAACTAATGAAAGACAACCTGCAGGTCTCCAATGCTGATTGTTTCTTTTCCCCATAGCCTTGCCTTTTGTCTCTCACGTAGCAACCAGGATTCACACAGAAACTGATGGTTTTTAAAATTTTTTGTTTATCTTTCCCTTTTACTCAGGGCCAGGGAAGAAGTACAAGGTGAAATTTGACAACAAAGGAAAGAGTCTTCTGTCAGGGAACCATATTGCCTATGATTACCACCCTCCTGCTGACAAGCTGTATGTGGGCAGTCGAGTAGTGGCCAAATACAAAGATGGGAATCAGGTCTGGCTCTACGCTGGCATTGTAGCTGAGACACCAAACGTCAAAAACAAGCTCAGGTACCTGGACAGAGGATTGTAAAGAGAGTGGGAGCCGGGAGCACAGCACCTGCCCTGTTCAAGCCACAGTCCAGATCTCACAATTAGCTTTTGTGTTCTTAGTCCCCAGTGGCCAGAAACTCTTTCTTTGCCATGGAGTCATGTGGATGATTCTTTCTCGCCACCCCCCCACACACACCCTTTTTTCTCCTTTTCTCAAGGAGAAAACTGGGTAGGGGAGAATAATTCAGATTGATCAATGGTTAGGTGGAATAGAGAATTCATATAGAAGGAAGAAATGGAGACTAAATGTTTTTCAGCAGTTTAGGAATCTGACAGTATAATGAGAATAAATAGCTTTTGGCAAAGTGGGGATATGTTGGTTAGATTAAGGGAGAATTCTAATATTCTTTTCCATTATGGTTTATCACAAGATACTAAATATAGTTCCCTGTACCATACAGTAGGACCTTATTGTTTATCCATTCTGTATGTAATAGTTTGCATCTGCTAACCTAAGGGAGAATTCTTAACTCTTGGGGTGGGAAGAGAGAATAGTAGGAAGAAAGTAGTGCACCGAACATCTTCCCTAGAGTGTGTCCTGTTTGTGATCCAGAGGCGTGGAAGCTATGATAAGATAATTTCTGTCGGTCGAGTTAAATATCATAACCCCCAATCTTTCTACCATCACTCTTTCCTTACAGGTTTCTCATTTTCTTTGATGACGGCTACGCTTCCTATGTTACACAGTCTGAACTGTATCCCATTTGCCGGCCACGTGAGTGTCCCTCCTTTCTTCCTTAGTTCTATCCATTTCCTCCTCTACCTTGTATTTCTTCTTAACACAACCAATTAAAAGGCCCTAATGTTTTTGGTGCTTTAGTCTCAAAGAGGATAAGTTTCATTAATGTCCTTTGAGAGTTACAGTTTAATTTGCTCATCTCTAGTGCTGGGTCTTTGCAGCCAAAGAGTCAGACACTAGAAGAGCATGACTTACCTTGAGTGGATGCTCATATTGTAGATGTCTTTTGATTTCATTTCTGAGTGATTTAGGTTTGAGAAGATATTACTTCTTTCCTAGTCTCATGCTTAATCTAACATTTGTATAAATCTGTAGTCTGCATAGTGCTTTCATAGCACTTTCTCATGGTGCTTTCTACAGAAGCTGTATTAGATGGGGGCTTCATAGTGTCCTCTGTACTTGTGACTCTGGCTTGGGAGAGACTCTTAACAGAAGCAACTGTTTTTAATTGCAGAAGAGTCAACTAACATGGCTGTGTTTCCACATAACATGGCAGTAAATACATTCAGGGTCCCTTAAAAGCCTGATGGAGCATGAGAAGGAAGGACAGGTTTTTTTTAAATCAATTTCATGGTGCCACCTATTGTTTTTGATTTACCTTTAGACTTACCAAGTTAGCAAGAATTTCCACTTGACTTTTCCTAAGAAGAAACAAACATTTTTATGAAATGAGTGCCTCACCTATGTTTTCATATTGCTTATTTAGTATTTACTTGATTTGAGTGTACGTTTACACATTAGGTTCAATACTTTTAGGTGATCTTGGTTTTGCTTCCCTTGAGGTTATGATTTCTTCGTTTATTTTTTCTCTCCCTCCCAACCTGAAAAATACCAAATGTCTCCTTGCCAACCATTTTCCCCTATCAAGACATGCCCTACCTGCCCTCTCTCAGCCCTACTTCTTCCTTGGGACAGTGAAAAAGACTTGGGAGGACATAGAAGACATCTCCTGCCGAGACTTCATAGAGGAGTATATCACTGCTTACCCCAACCGCCCCATGGTTTTGCTCAAGAGTGGACAGCTTATCAAGACTGAGTGGGAAGGCACGTGGTGGAAGTCCCGAGTTGAGGAGGTGGACGGCAGCCTAGTCAGGATCCTCTTCCTGGTACTCTTCTTCCCTAGAGTTTTAGAGGCAGGGATTTGGGTGAGATGGGGGAGCATAAGAGGCAATAATGATGATGATTTTGTAGAAATGCCATAGTTTTCCTCTTTCTTATCCTCTTACCTGTTCTTGCTGTTTTGGGTCAAATTTTACTTTATCTTCTTTTTGGTTCCTATATGAGTGGTTATTAAAAATAAATTCCCTGAATTTAATTATGACACTAATCTGCATGACACTGTTTTTGTTTTTCTCCATGAGTATCCACAATGCATGTAGGTACAGAGAAGGCGGCTAGTTCTGTTTGCCAGGGTTAGGGCTTTGATAGCATAGTGGGACAAAAAAGAAGGATCAGTGAATTCGAGGTTTTGATGATCTTTCAAGGCCCAGTTTAACTCTTAGATCTTCTATACCTATCCTTTTCTTCTGTCTCATGCCTTTCTTAGAATTATATTTCTTCTCTGAACTATTTCAGCCCTTTGATCCTAAGGCCTTATGATCCTTGTTACACTTCTTATACTCAGTATAAACATCTGTCTCTCATAATTTTTCACACAAGGAATATATGTGTTTTTGTTTTGGGGTTTTTTTTTGTTTGTTTTTGTTGTTGTTGAATTCCTGATGCCTGTCATGGAGCCTGGCACATAAGTTTATTGAATAGATAGGGAATTCAGGGCTCATCAGGGAGATTTCGCCCAAGGGAGGCACATAGTATATATTCTTCACAAGCAGCGGTGTAGATTCTAGCCTTTAACTCATTCCCCCCGCCACCTTTCCTTCCTCCCAATCCCCCAGGATGACAAAAGATGTGAATGGATCTATCGAGGCTCTACACGGCTGGAGCCCATGTTCAGCATGAAGACATCGTCAGCCTCTACGCTAGAGAAGAAGCAAGGCGGACAGCTCAGGACACGTCCAAATATGGGTATGTCCTGAAAGATACCCTGGGAGAAGGAAGAAATGGACAAACCAGCAAAGGGGTTTATGTACAATGGCTATATCCTTTGTTTGCCAGGATTACACTACTGACTCATTGAAAACAGGACATGTGCCCTGAATTGTTTCCAGTAGTGGTGATGGATTTGTGATGCTGCCTGCACATTCTATGACTCTGATTTGTTCTAAAAAACACATAAAAATCTGAAACAACTGGCTTAGGTTAGGGGTATTGTTGGTAGTAATTACCTCTGTTATCCACGTGAAGATTATATGCTTTGTGTGTTATCTGTGGTCAGTTTTTTTAAAGCCCAAACCAGTTTTGTTTTTGTTTTTATATATTCCTGGCATACTTTCTGGTTAATTTTTCCTGACAACATTAGTTGGTCAAAGAATGCGTTTTTGAAAAATTTTACCAAAGTATAAGATAATTACTAATGTAAATCGTCTGAGGCAGGAAGATGAAATCTTGTTATTTAAGTAAAAGTCAGCCTGTGCCAGTATTCCCACTCATTGGTGTAAATAGTGAGATCTGACAGTCTTAGCACTTAGTCAAAATGTTTCCATTGTTGCTTTTTTAGATTATATAAATTGAGGATTAGATGTGTGCATGAATATAAATGACACAGTTCTCATCTTCTCAATGGTCAATTTCCTTTTTCCTATAGGTGCTGTGAGGAGCAAAGGTCCCGTGGTCCAGTACACTCAGGATCTGACCAGTACTGGAACCCAGTTCAAGCCAGTGGAGCCCCCTCAGCCTACAGCTCCACCTGCCCCACCTGCCCCACCTGCCCCACCTGGTCCACCTCTGTCCCCCCAGGCAGGTGACAGTGAGTGAGTGCTATTCCTTCTTTTTCGCTGGTTTCTTTCATATTGTATTTTCTGTATCCCTTATTATATGATCTCTAATCTCCTAGAAGCTTGGAAAGCCAGCTTGCCCAATCTCGGAAGCAGGTAGCCAAAAAAAGCACATCCTTCCGGCCAGGATCTGTGGGCTCTGGTCATTCCTCCCCTACATCCCCTGCACTCAGTGAAAATGCTCCTGGTGGGAAACCTGGGATCAGTCAGACACATAGGTGAGAAAATCTCAGGCTCTCTTTTGGGGGTGTTGGCAGTGTGGACCGAATGGTCACTGTATAGGGAGGTTCCTTAGCCACAAGGGGTCTAGTTAAGATTATGATGGTGAGAAGTTTGAACTTGAAAAGGAAGCTTTAAACTTGGACGTTTCCAGGAAACAGAATGTAAAAATAATTGAATTAGAAACTAGGTGCCTAAAAATACAATCACCAGAAAGTCATTTGTTAAGATTGCTTATTGAATATGGTGTCATCATTGGTACAATAGAAAGGGAACTCTGTAGCCTCTTTCCTTGAATCGTGGGAGTCAGTCAGGGCATTTATAGGACACATAGCAGGAAAAACTAGCATTGGTAGAAGACTGGACTCTACTTCCGTAAGTCGCAGGCAAAAAAAATTTTAGGAAAATATATGCTGTTGAAATAGAGATATTATCAGTCACTGAAGAGTAACCAGAGCATGTCATTGTCCAGGTTTGGTAAGGCAAGGGGAAATTTGACTTTCTTGTATCATCTTTAGCTTTAAGAGGACAGCTATTTGAAAGGTTAGAGAAGTGGTTGAGGCAGCTGATGGCTAAGTGTACACTAGAGAGGTGCTATTGCTTTCTCATCTGAATTCTTGCATCTCATTTGCAGATCACCTTTAGGATCCACAACCTCTGCCCCAGCACCCCCAGCACCCCCAGCTCCCCCAGCACCCCCAGCCTTCCATGGCATGCTGGAGCGGGCCCCGGCAGAGCCCTCCTACCGCGCCCCCATGGAGAAGCTTTTCTACTTACCTCATGTCTGCAGCTATACTTGTCTGTCTCGAGTCAGACCTATGAGAAATGAGCAGTATCGGGGCAAGAACCCTCTCCTAGTCCCACTACTGTATGACTTCCGGCGAATGACAGCCCGGCGCCGAGTTAACCGCAAGATGGGCTTTCATGTTATCTATAAGACACCCTGTGGCCTCTGCCTTCGGACAATGCAAGAGATTGAGCGCTACCTTTTTGAGACAGGCTGTGACTTCCTCTTCCTGGAGATGTTCTGTTTGGATCCATATGTTCTTGTGGACCGAAAGTTTCAGCCCTATAAGCCTTTTTACTATATTTTGGACATCACCTATGGGAAGGAAGATGTTCCTCTGTCCTGTGTCAATGAGATTGACACAACTCCCCCACCTCAGGTGGCCTACAGCAAGGAACGAATCCCGGGCAAGGGTGTTTTCATTAACACAGGCGCTGAATTTCTGGTTGGCTGTGACTGCAAAGATGGGTGCCGGGACAAGTGAGTTGGTTAGGGAATTGCTGGCCCTGCCTCCAACTTTGTTGTGATTGTCTTTCTTTCCACTTCTTTGCCTTATACTGCACTCCTCCTTTCCTCACATCCCTTTACCTTCTTAGCTAGAGCTCCTGCCGTAAGGCCTCCATGAAAACTATGAGACCGAGAGGCTGGGGCCCCATAGCTTAACCCTGGGTGCGTGTGTCTTATGTTCGTTTCTCTGATTCTCCTTTTCCTTTGCTTCCCTCCATTATGCTTTTGGTTGCCACTTGTTTTGTTCTCTGTCTCTTTATCTTATTCTCACTCTGTCATATTCTGTCTTTAACGTTCTCATTTATATGTATGCAAGAAGAAAAATTTCACTACTCTATCACCATCCTTTTATCAGTAGTAACTTCTTGCCTCTAAAGAAAGTCTCACAGCTGTAGCTGTTGTACCCTTCTGTTTTTACCTTTCTGTTCTGTTTTATACAGGTCCAAGTGTACCTGCCATCAGCTAACTGTCCAGGCTACAGCCTGCACCCCAGGCGGCCAAATCAACTCGAACTCTGGCTACCAGTACAAGAGACTAGAAGAGTGTCTTCCCACAGGGTAAGTAGTCAGGGGAAAGTGAAGCACCTCAGAGACTGAATTCTTGTTTTTCTGTGCTTGTAACAACCATCAGAATTCTAAAAATTGGAGCCAAAAATAGGATAACTGAAACAGACATTTTATCAATTAAGCCTCAGTTACTGAATTCCCAGCCCATGTTTCTTCCTTGAGCTTTCCTCGAAATGAATACATAAAATGATTGAATAGTATCTAGCAATTTTCTGTTGCAGTAAAAGATCACCTTGATTTCAGAGCTGTACGATTATTCTAACAGATTGTGGTTTACTCTGGCAAGCGAGATGTGTTCAGAGAGGAGACCTGATTATATAGGACTTTGTAAATCAGAATAAAAATTAGAGTCAAATTCATGATGTGATGGGAAGCTGTTAGGGAATTTTAAGCAGGCAAATGATGTGATCTGCCTTTTAAAGATTACTCTGACTTCTCTATGAAAAATAAGTCTTTAGGGCAGCAAAAGTAGAATTTGGTAGACCAATTACATACTTTCAGGTAAGAAGTGGTGGTTGCTGGGGCTTATACTAGAATGAAGGTGGCAGTAGAGATGAAAGCGGATACACTTGGAGATGCACTTGGAGGTAGAGCTGCAGAACTTCATAGATTGCGGAATGGGAGGGAAAGAACAGATCAAGGACAAGTCCTAAATTTTATACTTGAGCAACTAAGTGGATGCTGGTGCTTTTTACCGAGATGGAAAACTAGAGCTAGAGTTGCAGGTCTGAGTAAAAGTCAGCTTCTGTTCTGGCCATGTTAAGTCTGAGATGCCTGTTAGGCAACCCAAGTGGAAATGTCGAGAAGGCGTTGAGGACTTCCCTGGTGGCGCAGTGGTTAAGAATCCGGCTGCAAGTGCAGGGGACACAGGTTCGAGCCCTACTCCAGGAAGATCCCACATGCCGCAGAGCAACTAAGCCCATGCGCCACAACTACTGAGCCGGCGCTCTAGAGCCCACGAGCCACAACTACTGAGCCCATGTGCCACAACTACTGAAACCCGCGAGCCTAGAGCCCGTGCTCAGCAACAAGAGAAGCCACCACAATGAGAAGCCCGCGCACCACAACAAAGAGTAGCCCCCACTTGCTGCAACTAGAGAAAGCCTGTGCGCAGCAACGAAGACCCAACGCAGCCAAATAAATAAATAAATTTATTTAATTTTTTTTTTTTTTTAAGAAAAAAGGGCATTGAGACTTCTGAAGAGAAGTGTAAGGATTGGGCATAAAGAATTAGGAGTCATCAGCTCAGGAGTGATAGTTAAAGCCTGGACGAGTTCATCTAGAGAGAATATCGATAATAGAAAAGAGAAGGGGCCCAGAGTAAGCCCTGGGCTATCCAACTAGAAATTGAGCAGAGGAGGTGGAGCCAGCATGTGAGATTGAGAAGGACAGGTCAGGGAAAGAGGAGGACAGTGAAAAAAGTGGGATATAATGTGGTAAGCTGGGTATTTATGAATATGTGAACTAATTAGCCTAATACTCAAGATACATAATTAACAGAGAGGATGAAAAAGGAAAGAATCATCAGTGAAGTAATTCAGATGCTTTCCCATAATGGAAGGAACTGTATTTCCAAAGTGAAAAGGCTAGTCAGGTCCTAGCATAACGGATGAAAATAGATCCCCACTAAAACACATGATGATAAAATGTGATCATTGTGTCCACAGAACACTGAGGACAAAAAGAAAATACTAAAACCTTCTAGAGAAGAGAAAGAGACCACAAAAGAAACAAGAATTCAAAAAAAAAAAAAAAGAATTCAAAGTGACTTCGGCCTTCTCAAAATAACATTGGAAGCTAGATGGCAATTAAGGAATCTGTTCAGAATTCTAAGGAAAATTATTTCTAACCTAGAGTTCTAAACCCAGGAAAACTATCAGTTGTTGGTTAAAGTAGGCTAAAGCCTTTTTTTTTTTTTTTTTTAACTTATTTGGTTTTGGCTGCGTTGGGTCTTCGTTGCTGCACACAGGCTTTCTCTAGTGTGGCAAGCGGGGGCTGCTCTTCATTGTGTTGCGCAGGCTTCTCTTGTTGCGGAGCGTGGGCTCTACACTTGCGGGCTTCAATAGTTGCAGCACGCAGGCTTAGTAGTTGTGGCACGTGGGCCCTAGAGCACGTAGGCTTAGGTAGTTGGGGTGCGTGGGCTCTAGGGCTCATGGGCTTCAGTAGTTGTGGCACGCGGGCTCAATAGTTGTGGCTTGTGGGCTCTAGAGTGCAGGCTCAGTAGTTGTGGCACATGGGCTTAGTTGCTCCGTGGCATGTGGGATCTTCCCGGACCAGGGATCAAACCCTATCTCCTGCATTGGCAGGCAGATTGTTAACCACTGCGCCACCAGGGGAGTCCCTAAAGACATTTTTTAGACATGAAACACCTCAAAATTTTCCATTATTTTCCCTCTCAGAAAATTACTGGAAATGTTTACTAAAATGGGGGGGGAAAGACAAGAGAGAAGAAGGCATATACTGATCCAGGAAACAGAGGCTCCAGCTCAAAAGAGGAGTGAGGGGAATCCCACATGATAGTGAAGTCAAGGGGGCTTCCAGGCTGACAGCTGTGCACCAGATGTAGAGAACAGCCAGTGTCAGAGCAGGTCAGATTTGGCTGCAGGAGAGACTTTTGGGAAAGGGGGTTTGATAGAAAACCTGATGGTTTTGAGTATCTTCAGAGGAGATTGAGACTACTGGGGAAATCAGGACATAAATTTGAGCTGAGTGCATATTGAAAACTAAGCAAAGGAAAAGACACCTGTTAGCTTTAGCTGCATTGTATCATTTATGTTTTAATTATAAACAAAAAAAATTGAATCTTGTAACAACATTTAGATTTGATAATGCTGAGTAGTAGGTGCCTGTTCATTATATCTTTTTTACATGTTTGAAATGTTTCATAAGAATATTTTCAAATAACCACAAATATGTCACTCCCCTGCTTAAAACTCTTTAAAAGCTTTCCACTGCACTTTGGATATTATTCTAACTCTTAATCTTGGATCACAAGACAATGTACTATCTGGCTCCTTCCTATCTCTCTACTTCCAAAACTGTTCCAACCACACTGATATTCTTCAGTGCCTGGATCCAGTTCACCCAGTGTTTGCCAGCCTACCTCAAGAGGCTTTGTACGTACTGTGCCCTCTTCTTGGCATCCTTCCACTGTTGTTTGCATGATTATCTTCTTTAACCTTGAGCTCTCAGCTTTAATCTCATCTCCTCAGAGAGACCTTTCCTGGTCACTCTAAAACTAGGTCATTTTCACTCCCTTCATTCTCTCATTGAGAGAGTGTCCTTTAGTATCTGTGACAACTTTATTTGTTGACTTGTTTTTGTTCTCTTTTCCGTTAGAAGGTAATCTCCATGAGGGCAGGAACCTTGTCTGTCTTGCTCACCATTGTATCACCAGCAGCTAATTTACCCAGTGCATGGCACATAGTAACCATTCAAATTTTGTTGAATGAATGAATGAATGATACTCAGTATAGCTACTCTGAAAATCTCATGTGTTGGTGATTAGACCTGAGATCAAATTCTGGCCTTGTTGCTTCCAAGCTGATCCTGTTTTATCAGCTATAAACAGAGTATATGAGCACTAATACTTTCCCAACCCCGGTGGGGTTTTAAGGGACCTAACAAAGATGCTTCGTTTCTTTTTTTTTTTAAGATTTATTTATTTTTGGCTGTGTCGGGTCTTAGTTGCAGCACATGGGCTCTTTGTAGCAGCACATGGACTTCTCTCTAGTTGTGGCGTGCAGGGTTTTTTTCTTTCTCTAGTTGTGGCACACAGGCTCCAGGGTGCGTGGGCTCTGTAGTTGGTGGCACACGAGCTCTAGTTGAGGTGCGCAAGCTCAGTAGTTGTGGCGCGCAGGCTTAGTTGCCCCGCAGCATGTGGGATCTTAGTTCCCTAACCAGGGATCGAACCCGCATCCCCTGCATTGTAAGGCGGATTCTTAACCACTGGACCACCAGGGAAGTCCCTTAAGTATCTTTATTTTATGTATCTATTTCTACAAATTGACTTATTTTAATGTCTCTGAATCCATATTCACCTCATAGTTTGCTTAGCTTTTCTCCAGTCGTTAGGCATTCTGTTATTCACTGTTACTATCTGTAGTGCTATAAATATCTGTATCAGTCACTTTTCCCCCTTCTGAGTTATTTCTTTGGGCTATATTCCCAAGTGAATCAAAGAGCATAGACAGTTCAGTAAATCTGCTCATTTAGATCATTACCTGATAAATGATGACACCTTAAAAATTATAAAAGTTCTGTGGATGTAATGGATGCTCTAGTGATCATGTTATGATTGATTTTATTGTGACCTCCTCCCAGAGTTTATGAGTGTAACAAACGCTGCAATTGTGACCCAAACATGTGCACAAACCGGTTGGTGCAGCATGGACTGCAGGTTCGACTGCAGCTCTTCAAGACCCAGAACAAGGGCTGGGGTATCCGCTGCTTGGATGACATTGCCAAAGGCTCTTTTGTCTGTATCTATGCAGGTTGGTGATGAAATGAAAGGGTTGCTTTCTGGGGTTAGGACACGGTGGGACATTGAATCATAGACAAGTTGAACTTAAGAATGCTTAACATGTGAACTGGGGGAAAGGGGAAGCCAGAATTTTCTTCTATAAAGAACATGAGTGATGTGCCTGTCTGGGTGGATCAAGAAGGGACAGAAGTGCTTCAGGAGGACGAGAACAAAAAGGGATGAAGGAGTGGGATAGGGAGGGCGGGAGGGAGGGAGACACAAGAGGGAAGAGATATGGGAACATATGTATATGTATAACTGATTCACTTTGTTATAAAGCAGAAACTAACACACCATTGTAAAGCAATTATACTCCAATAAAGATGTTTAAAAAAAAAAAGGGATGAAATTGTGGACATGATGTTTCAGCAGAGAGACATGATAGTAGAGTCCAGTGTTTCATTTTTTCCCCCATCACTCCACTCCACCCAGAGATTTAGCATAACTGAAGAACTCTCTTTTGGTAAACAAAGTAAAGGGGAAGAATGGGATGGCAGAAAGGGCAAGATTTAAAACTATAGTAAGTTCCGCTTATTCTCATAGTTAAGACGCTAAGAAGGAGGTATCATCAAAGAGAAATGAGACACCATAATGGAGGCGATTTGACTCTCTTTGCTGGTGGGCTGGATATTGATGGAATGAACTTTATTCTTTCTAAAAGCACCTCATAACCCTGGAAGGCCTTTCTCTTCATTCCCAGGCAAAATCCTGACAGATGACTTTGCCGACAAGGAGGGCCTGGAAATGGGTGATGAATATTTTGCCAATCTGGACCATATCGAGAGCGTGGAGAACTTCAAGGAAGGATATGAGAGTGATGTCCCCTGTTCCTCTGACAGCAGTGGTGTAGACTTGAAGGACCAGGAAGATGGCAACAGCGGTACAGAGGACCCCGAAGAGTCCAATGACGATAGCTCAGATGATAACTTCTGTAAGGATGAGGACTTCAGCACCAGCTCGGTGTGGCGCAGCTATGCTACCCGGCGGCAGACCCGGGGCCAGAAGGAGAATGGATTGTCTGAGTTGCCTTCCAAGGACTCTCGCCCCCCAGACCTTGGGCCCCCACGTGTTCCTGTCCCTCCATCGATCCCTGTAGGTGGCTGCAATCCACCTTCCTCTGAAGAGACACCCAAGAACAAAGTGGCCTCGTGGTTGAGCTGCAATAGTGTCAGTGAAGGTGGCTTTGCTGACTCTGATAGCCGTTCATCCTTCAAAACTAGTGAAGGTGGGGAAGGTCACGCTGTGGGAGGCAGAGGGGAGGCTGAGAAGGCTTCCACCTCAGGGCTGGGCTTCAAGGATGAGGGTGACATCAAGCAGCCCAAGAAAGAGGTAAGCAGTGGCAGGAAACTCTTGAGAATTGTGGCTTTTGTATAACTTTTTTGTGGTAACAAACAATGTGGTCTCACCATGAGTCTTTTTTTTTGGCCGTGCCACGCAGCTTATGGGATCTTAGTTCCCTGACCAGATATCAAACCTGTGCCCCCTGCAGTGGAAGCGTGGAATTCTAACCACTGGACTGCCAGGGAATTCCCTCATGAGTCTTCACATACAGATTATTTACTTGATGGATATTTCTGTGGCAAATCTGATTAACCTACCCCTAATACATTCCTAGTGTTGGTTTAAAGAACCAAATTATTTTAAAGTCAGCCTGCTGGGGGGAAAGTATCTGATTTATTCCAAAGTGAAGGGTTTATAAGTAACTTTTTTTAATTGCTGTTTCAAGTTATCTACATCATTGCTTTCTTTTATTATAGTAGAATGATCTTACAAGAATTGATCTTACGTGTATTTTTAATGATGTTGAAACTTAGCACATTACAGGTGGTGAACTGTCCCTTGTCCTCTTAAGATTCTGCCCATGGTGTTTTCCATGTACATTTTTTAATGCCCTATTGTTGGGAAGGGTTAAAGACCCCTCCCAGGGGGGCTTCCTGATGAGAATGATTGTTACTCTTAACTTGCAGAGGAATTTCTTCACACACACTCCACTTTAGATAGTGTACCTGTTACTGGCTAATGTCTTTGGAGGTCATTTGAGGTGAAGTCTGTAATCGTTGGATTTGTTATCCAGGACCATGAAAACATTTAACCCTTCACTTGCTCTCTTTTCCAGGACCCTGATGACCGGAACAAGATGTCAGTGTGAGTGCCTCTCTCTTTGACCTTTTTCCAAGTCTACCTTCTCTAAAGCCTACAGAAGTAGCCTAAGAAACATCCAGTAACCTGACCCCTCTCATGTCTTCCTCTCCCATCAGAGTTACTGAAAGCTCTCGAAATTATGGTTACAATCCTTCTCCCGTGAAGACTGAAGGACTTCGCCGCCCACCAAGTAAGACTAGCATGCATCAGAGCCGACGACTCATGGCCTCTGCTCAGTCAAACCCTGACGTAAGTGACCTTTCTCAAGCTGCACCTTACCCAGCTTTCTGTTTTATTCATAGTCTGAGTAAAGGAACATTCTCACCTCATCAAGTCTGTCACCATAATTACTGTTACATATCTTATTTCTCTGGCCTTGACTTCCTGCCTCATTTTCCTTCACCCAGCATCTAATCTTGCTATAGTCTGAGCTCCTTCCTGCGTAACCATAGGTAAAAGCAGGGATTCAAAAGGGCCCTCTCCATTTACCCTTATTCCTTCTTTTCACCCTTCCGCTTCCCCAGGACATCCTGACACTGTCCAGCAGCACAGAAAGTGAGGGGGAAAGCGGGACCAGCCGAAAGCCCACTGCTGGTCAGACTTCAGCCACAGCCGTTGACAGTGATGATATCCAGACCATCTCCTCTGGCTCTGAAGGGGATGACTTTGAGGACAAGAAGAACATGTCTGGTAGTCTGGAAGAATTTGGGGGGTAGTAGGAAAGAACCAGTTGGAGGGAAAATTCAGATCCTGAGGGTTGAAGCATCTCTGGGAGGGCTCCCTGACTCCCAGCTAAACTGTTAATATCAATGTTTGACACATCCCTTCCCTCTCTTCTTCCCAGTTCCCTACTCTTTTCCCTCAGCCCCTTTATCCAGCAGATCTAATCCTGCTTGAAAAAAATGCCACCTAGGCTCTTTGCCTCAGAGTCCCAGCTTATTGGTATTCCTGAGCTGCCCTGGGTGGGATAAAAATGGAAGTAGAATATCCAGTCATGAGGTAGGACAGGCCTAACCCCATTCTTCCTGTCCAGGTCCAATGAAGCGCCAAGTGGCAGTAAAATCAACCCGGGGTTTTGCTCTTAAATCAACCCATGGGATTGCCATTAAATCAACCAACATGGCATCCGTGGAAAAGGGAGAGAGTGCACCTGTTCGAAAGAACACACGCCAATTCTACGATGGGGAGGAGTCTTGCTACATCATCGATGCCAAGCTTGAAGGCAACCTGGGCCGCTACCTCAATGTGAGACCCCTTTCCCTCACCTGTATGTGCTGATTATCCCATGGTCCTCACATTTCTAGTACTTTTAACACAACTATGTAAACCCACCTTTTCTTGTTATAAATTCTTGATCTCAAAGGATCTTTCAAAACTTCTCTGTTGTGATGGGGAGGATCAAATGGCATTGTTTTCATCCAACTCTCACTCACCCCACAAAGCCAGATTCTGTTTCCTTAGTTCTTATTTGAATCTGTCCTTAACCCTATAGCACAGCTGCAGCCCCAACCTGTTTGTCCAGAATGTCTTCGTGGATACTCATGATCTTCGCTTCCCGTGGGTGGCCTTCTTTGCCAGCAAGTAAGAGGGAGTCAGGAAAGGGGATGGTTGGGGAGGGGCAAGGACTACAGAAATTTGAAGGGTCGCTCCTCCATCTGTGATCCGGCGCCACCTGCATGCTCAGTCACCCCAGGTGCCTGGGTTATCTGCCGTTTCACCACACTCCTTCCTTTTCTTCCTCTTCAGGAGAATCCGGGCTGGGACAGAACTCACCTGGGACTACAACTACGAGGTGGGCAGCGTGGAGGGCAAGGAGCTGCTTTGCTGCTGTGGGGCCATCGAATGCAGAGGGCGTCTTCTTTAGAGGACAGCCTTCTTCCTAACCTTCCGAACCCTTCCTGAACTGCCCTTTCCTCAGGAACTGGGTCTTCCTGACTGTTGAATTCTGACCCCCAGGTCTCTAGTCTGGCTACTCCCCCAGCTCCTAGTAGATAGAAATGGGGGTTCTGGATCAGGAGATCCCTTCCACTGTGGTGCTAGCAGGCAGGGCCCCTCCCCCACCTCCTGAGGCATAGAGGTGGGAGAGGTCACCACTCTAACCTAGGCCTGACATCCCTTCAGTCCTCCTGTTGCTCACCCCTCCCATCCTACATTTGTTCAGGTGTTCATGCTTCCAACAGACTTTATTCCTAGAATGAGGGCTGTGTATTTTATTATCCCTGGTTTGTATTGTTTCTTGAAAGTCTTTTAACAAGATGTTAAAACTAAGATTGTGATTTGATTTCTCTCCCTCAACTCCCAATTCGGGGTCTTTTGATGAGAGAGCTGTTTTCCCCCATCCTTCCCAGTGGGCAGCTGTCATTAATCTTGACCTTTCTCTACTTTTGCTTTTTCTTACTTGCCATCTGAAATTTTTAAATGTTATGTAACCATGAGGAAGGCATGAGGAAGACTACCTTAGTTTATTTAGTTGATCCCTCTTCTCAGTTCTTAAGAGTCTCAAACACTTGTTGCCGTGTTTTACTTAATCTTTAATATATTTTAATTAAAAAAACCATTAACAGTACGTTTTGGTCTGAAGTGGTCCCTCTGCTGAAACGCCAGGTGCTAGCTGTAATTCTGGCTTTAAAACCAAAACCCCCAATGTTTAATAAATAAAAATTAGAACTAGTTGCCATTCTACTCCAAACCAGCTAGCCTAGGGAAAGAGGCCAGAGAAAGGAGGCAGTAAGATCTTGGACCTGTGACTACAGGGACAGCTGGCAGAGAAATAACAAAAGACTGTCTGAGCAGTCCCCATTGTGGCCCCCACTTTTTGGCAGAGGTAGGATAAGGGTCATGTGCACCCTCCTACACTCAATTCATTTGTATCTTAGGAGGGAAAAAGTTAAAAGCTCAGCTTTGGTTTCTGGTCCAAGTTAGGGAGATTAGAAAGGTGAGCCTTGGTCCAACTTTGGCAGAATGAGGCCCACAGGTGGGACAGTAAGGCACGACCCTGGCTCTGGAGGTCCGGGAGTCAAAGGCAGAGAGCTAGGGCCAGATTCTGAAGAATAAGGAATGTGAGTTGTGACCCCCACCCCCGGAGCTGAGGAAAGGTCTCGAAAGCAATAGAAAGGACAACTTGGAAAGTAGAGAGGAAAATAAGACCATCCCCCGCTCTAACAAGGATATAACCAACCTCCCCTTCCCTGGGGATAGGCTGGTTAGAATTTGGTTTAAAGGCAACTGGGTGAAAAAGCAGCAGGGGTGGGGACACAGAGAAGAACACCGTCCTCTCGCTTTCTCCTTTCTCCCCAGAGCTTCAAGCGACCCTGTGGGGAGAGTGGGGTAGTTCCTTGGCTTTATGCATTAATCTGAGGGGCAGCAGGGACAACGGTTCAGTCATTCTTACGATGGTTGTTATTGAGGATGGGGTGGCCGTTGGCTAGGGGCCGGCTCTTTGCTCCTCCCCCAGCTGCAGCCTCCTCCCCCTCTGAGCTCTCTGTTTCTTCCCGGTCACTGCGTTCATCTTCTACCAGCTGTGGAAAGGGATGAGAAGGGTTACAAACCCCTAAGGACTGCCTCTCTCCGTAGGCTTTTTCCAGCTACACCCAGGGCCCCCCAGTAGTTTTTAGAGGGTTGCTGATATGGGAAGGGAATTTGGGCAGTACTAGAGTTGAGGGGAGTAGGGCCTACACAATGGGGACAGAAGCTTCACCTTTCCAGTTATGAACTTGTGGGCCATGCGCAAAATGAGGTAGGCCCAGAAGATATGCAGCAGCTGTAGCACTCCCATCATGAAATTGAAGAAGTAATAGCCAAAGAAGGCAGGATAGAGCTCCAGTGGGTACACCAGGGTGCAGTGCAGGATCCTTGGGATGAAAAGGGAGAGACAAGAACTGTGAACACAGAAAAGAAGGGGTTAAGATGGAGGACTGAAAATGTGGGTGCGGAGCAGGGAGACTCCTGATTTCTTGAAAACAGGAGTATAGTGTCGCCACCTACTCACCAGAAGGGCAGGATGACCAGTCGGGTGATGATGAAGACAATGGCGAAGACGATGAAGATGTTGTTGCAGGTGTTTTTCCATCCCGCATAGTTAAACATCTTGGCTGACTGTGTAGATAGCCCCCATCCATCATGAGCTCCCTACTCTCCCGTATACGTTCCTATGTACGCCCCAGTTACCACACTGGCTCTGTGCCCCCAGCTCCTTGATCCCAGGAACATCCACCCCCCACCACAACTACCCCACCACCACCACCCCCACCGAAAATGGATAGAGGGACAGAAGAACCTGCACCAGGGTCTCTAGGCTTGAAGAAATGCCCAGAAATCCTGACCTCCAGCAGGTAGTCAGAAGAGTCATGCAGAGCCATGATAAGAGTCCCTGCTCGGACGTAACTGGCAAACCAGGAGAAGCTAATGAGGATGATGGTGGCCACGTGGTGGATGATCTGTTCCTTGAAATCCTGTAGAAAAGATGCAGCCTCCAGAGGACCTTTTCCTGGTCCCTAGCCTCCATTCTTCCTCCCCCTCACCTTTAATTCCACTTATCCCACAACTCCATCCAAAGCACTCAGAAGTCACAGGGGAGGCTATTCATCCCAGGGCTTCATTTTGGCTCCTAGGCTTAATGGCACAGCCCCTTGACCCACCTTTCGCTTGACATCAAAAGCAATGCTGAAGAGCAGGGACCAGTAGAAAGACAGTTCAATCATGTAGTACCAATACTGGGAAGGGATGACGCTCTGGGAGAGGGGAAAGAAAAGAGGAAGGTAAGGGACCCCAGAGCAACTGGACTCAAGGGTCTCACCTCTCCAAACCCAGCCCTCCCAGAACATGAGGTTATGTTTAGCACCATGACTCCAGTCCTTTCTGTCACATATTCCGAGATCATCTCTTCACAAGAATGTGTATGTCCTAATCCTATCCTACACTGGTTCTCTTAATCACCCCATGTAAGGAATCAGGACCCATCTCGTACCTGTATGGGATATCCCTCCCAAACTTTCCTCATGTCATAGAACCAGGGTTTCTGCAGAGAGATGGTGAGAGGTTAAAGGAGAAGGGACCCAAATTCTGTGGCCTCATCCCACCTTGCCAGAGAATCTACTCCCACCTCCCAGTAATCCCCACTCACGTCTACAATGACAGCCATGCCGGCAATGAAAGCAATCAGGTAAAACGTGAATCTCCAGCTGGAAGAGGAAGTAGAAATGCTAGGAGAGTGGGGTGGGAGAATGGCACAGCCCTCCAACCAACCCCCAAGTACCTCCCTCCAGATAGCCTCTCACGGATATTAACAACCGAATTTCCCTCCTCAGCTGGGTATAATCTCCCTGCATACAGCTATGACCCACCCCTCCCACCAAAATACATCAGACCTTCCTCTGCCGTCCAGTTTCTCTTGTTCCAACCTCCCCTACCTTGCTTCTCGGAACTTCTTGAGGAGACTGGGCCGGTCCTGGTTGCGGCGGCGGCGGAACCAGCGCTCTACCTGGCGGCCAGAGAGCCCGCTCTGCCGTGACAGAAGCTCTACCTCTGCCTGAGTGTAGTGAAGAAGCCCATTACACTCCGCTTCAGAACTCAGCAGCACCCCACCCTCTGCCAGTAATGACCCAAGTTGGCCCCACTGCTTTCTCATCTCTTCCACCACCAGAGCTGGCATTCCAACCCTATCTCCTCCTCACTCCCCACCAGAACTCTTAACTCCCAGAACAGGGTCTGCAGCTCATACCTGTTTGGGCTGCTTGCCACTGGTCAGGTAGAAATGCTCCAAAGTGGGGTTGAGAGGTGCCCGCAGCCGAGTTTTCTCTTTTACATTCAGGAGGGCAGCCAGTGGTGTAGCCACGTAACTGGGGAAGGGATATGAGTGAGGACCGTCTGGCTCTCTTGAAGTACCTCAGTCTCCTGGTAGCCCCTAAGCTAGGGGGCTGGCGGGGCAGGGCTGCAAGCTCAGACAACTTTATCCTGGGCCTCAGTTTCCCGGCAACACCCTCTCTGGCTGCCTTGGGCTGCCCATAGCTGACAAAGCTGCCTGTGTTCACTAGCGACCAGGCGGGTGGAGGGTGAGAACAAATAACCATTGAAGGAAAGGGCCTGGGGGTGCTGAGCCCTCAGAAAGACAATGCTGCCTTCAGTAGGGGGCACACAGTAGGCAGGGACCTGGGTGGTGAGAACACCAGGGTCCAGGACCAATTAAACAGCAAGAGACAAACTTGAAGTACAAGAAACTGTGGCTGGCAGCCAGGGAAGGCATAGGGGTATGTTGGTATGCTCACAGCTCAAAGAAGTATCGAATGATGAGGAAGAGCAAGGCCAGGGGTAGTGTGATATAGAGGTCTGAGGCTTTGGCGTAGACACGTCCATCTCGGTCTTCTAGATCAGCCCAGGTTAAGTTCACAGGGAGCCACAGCCGTTCCCACCAGAAGTAGTCATATAAGGTCTGGAGCATCCTGAGTGAGGAAGGGGAAGGTAGAGGGCATCAAAGCAGGCAGCAGTGTAAGAAGAGACAGATGAAAATTTTCACAGTGTTAACAGAAAGAGCAGGGGCAGAGACTCAAGCCCTGGGTTTTGGTCCTGGCCATGTGGACAAATCAGTTTCCCCATCTGAAATATGGTGGCTTTCTAGCTCTAACATTTACTATGCACATCAACTAAAGGTGATGCTAACACCCCGTAGAAGTCCTGATTCCCTAGACTTAAGAATCTTGGGGTCTCTCCATCATTTTGCTATCCTCAAGTGGAGGACAGGCAGGATCTGGCCCTAGAAGCTGTAGCCAACAATCTTAACTAAAGTGAGAGGCATCCTCCCTTCCCCGCACTCTCCAGCCTCCCCCTAGTGCCCCCAAGCAACCCATAACTGGAAGCTTCCTTGCCAGGGAAGCCCAAGAAAGGATTGCAGGGTTGGGGCAAACCCTTCCTCCTCCTTCCCTCTAAGCCACTGAGGCAGCAGGTCCTAGGGAAAATTAAGAGGCCTGAGTAAAGCAAAATTATGCTCCCAAAGAATGCTGAGCTCCAGGACAACCAATGGACATCAAAATATTGCACACAAGATTAATACCCCATGCCAGGCCATCCAGTTCCTAAACATAAGGCAGAAGAACCCTATCTGAAGCCTATCCTCAGAAACAAAATGAAGACAAGGCTTCAGGGAGTCAGGGATTGGGGGACAGAGAGTCGAGACAGCAGGCTAAGACATCTGGTAGAATTAGGAGCTATTTCTTATTAAGGCTCATCTAGAAAATAAAGTACTAGTCTGCATGGGGAACACCCATCACAAATACCCTCAGCTAGGAAAGAGCTGCTGCTTTCCCCCGCCTCCCCCCTTTCCTCCACTGAAAGAGAAAGGATCTACAGGGTGTTAGTGACTACTTGAATACCTGAATGAGGAAGGGAATGATCTGGGGCCCAAGCGGGGACAGCAGCTGCTTGGAGTTGAGAGAAGCAGCAAGATGATCCTTAAGAGACAGTGATGCTGGGACCACACAACACCTGGCAGTCCTGGGACTGAGCAGTGAACCCAGAAGGATGACAAGGGCAAATCTGCCAGGCTCCCGACCCCTCGTTCTCCCAGGAGGGAGGCTCGGTGGGTGGTATCCAGGCTGGCCTTGAGACTAAAAGCTGACACAGAAGGAAGGTAGTCCCCTCCCAGCCAGGGAGGAAAGAGAGTTGGGAGATTGTTCTCCGCTGTGAACTGGAGACCAAATGGTGCCGCTCTACAGCTGAAGGCTGATCGTATCACAGCTGTGCTGGGCTGCTCCTCCGACGGCTCCGCCCCCACCCACCACAGAAGCACTTGCGAAATCCCTCTCAGCCTGTCACGGGTCTGTATTCCAGCTCAAGGACTTTACCCTCTTGTCCCCACTCCTGGTCACTGCTCTCTCAGAGGTCAGCACTGACAGTAAAGGAGCTTCAGCTCCACCCGCCCCCAGCAACACACACACACACACACACACACACACACATTCCAGGCCTCAGCTCCTGAGGGTACTGCCACTTCCCCCTCCACCTCAGCCAGAAGAAATACTTAATTAGTTTAAAGAGATGGAAGCCTTTTGAACTAAACAAAATTAAAACACAATTATCCACAGTAGAACTCTCCCCACGCAACCAGGCGCGCACACACACACTTTTTTCCTGGAGAGAAGTTGTAGAAAATTTAGTAGAGAAGGGACAAGGCAGAATGCCTAGATGTGGTGGCACACCTCTGGCTCTTCCTTTCCAACTTTTTTGCTTAGCTTGATTGGAGGTGAGGAAATAGACCTGACCCAGTCACCTCACTGCTATACCTCTTGGAGCCCAACTTCTCCTCCATTGAGGTTTAAAGCCAAGGGCACTGTCAGGCCTAGAAATTGGGTCCCATCCCTGACCCAGCTTCCGGTCAGTGGAAACCGGAAGGGAAGTTTCTCTTGTCACAGATATTGTGAGGATTAAAGATTCAGAGGGCTGGCTGGGGTCCTGGAGGGTATGAGTGGAGCCCCTCTCCCTGATTCCTGGGGTCCAGGAATGTCTTATGCCAGTCTGATCCTGACAAAGAAGATGAGGAGCTGGGGGAGTAGGCAGAGGGTCAGAGAGAGGTCAAGGGCAAGCGCCTGGACAAGATCTCAACCCCAGGACAAGACAGCACCTGTCCCCTTCCTGCTCCAAGCAGGGAGAGTGGAAGATGGTGTGAGCAGGAGAGCATGATGTGTCAGGAGTCCAGAGAGGCAGATTCTGAACTAGGGCTCTCTCACACCTGGGTTTCAGGCTTTCTGTGACCATAGCCCTCCCTTGCCACCCAGTACTTCCATTAGCAGAGGAGCAACTGCCCCAGCCCTGCCCGTCACCCCCAGGGCCTAGCCCAGCAGGGAGAGGCACCAGATTCAGCAGGGTCAGGACTTCTGACTCCATGTGACGGGGAAGGGAGGACAACAGGGGCTCCCAGCCGGCCTCATTTACACTTCCCCACAGAACCAATCAGTCTGCTCCCAGTGGCATCCCTGGCACACCCAGCCAAGTAAAGGGATCCCACAAACAAAAAGCTGGGTCAAGAAAAGGGGATGTTCCCTCAGGATAGGGAGACAACCCTGCTTTTCTGGGTCACGTTACTTAATCTCCTGGTGGAGAAAATCACACCTATAAATATTTTTCCACTTATAGAATTTACTCCCCCACACACATGACAAGACAATAGTGTGTGTGTGTGTGTGTGTGTGTGTGTGTCTCTGTCTCTGTCTCTCTCTCTCTCACAGACACACATCCTCACCCAGAGACCCAGACACCACTTTCTGAGGCACAGGCTGGAGAGGGGCCAGCAGAGCGGGGATTTCGTGGGCACTGGATTACCAGCAACATGAACAGGGCTCCGCCCAGCCCCCAACTTTTGCCCCAACTCTGACTGACCTGTCCCAGACCCTCACCGATGGACGAAAAGGGGCAGAAAGTCCCCATGGGGGCTTGTAGACCCAGCTGGCTAGGAGGGCAGAAGTTTGAGTCTGGGACGAAGAGGTCTCACAGACTCAATGGGATAACGGTCCTAGCAGCTCTCAGTTTGGAGGAATAATTAAGGAAAATATAACAGGATCAGTAAGTAAGGGAAGAGAGAGTGACAAAGAGAGGGTCCCACAGACTCCCAGCTTCCACTGAAGCCTGAGGGACTACAAAAAAGAAGTGGAAGAGGACCTGAATAGTCCTCCTTGTTGAAAACTTTTTCAGGGAGCAACAGCAGGTCATGAACTAGAAGGCAGCGAGCAATGGATGAAGCCAAGAAGAGGTGTGTCATTGCTCCAGGCTGCAGTATAGGTCCCAAAATTTTCATTTTTCTGGGCTGCCCCACCAGAGGCCCCAACACACCCGAATACTGCGTGAGACTACAGCCCCCATGGGCAGGTGGAAGAGGAAGATGGGAGGCAGGAGGGGGTGTGTGCAGAAGGCACAGTAAAGTATCAGCCAGCCTGTGGCCAGTGACAGGGGAAAGTGGAAGCCCTCCTTCCCAGGGGGAAAGCTGGCCAGAGGCCCCAGTGAAGGAAGTGGATTGTGGGGCATCACGGCAGACAAGGAACTCTCTCTCTTCAGAACAGAGGGTGTGCAGGTCACTGTATGGTTAGGGCCAGGCCCAGTGGGAGGAGGCTGCAGACAAGTCCTTACCCTTAGGAGTCCCATCACAAGCACTGTCGGCCACCCACATGGGGCCCAGTCACCTCGACTCTGGTACGGGACAGCAACCCTTCCAACACAGATGTGGGAGGGAGTGATCACCTGCTGGAAGCCTTCCCTGATTCAATTCTCTGGAAAGAGGGGCTCAATCCATTGCTCAGGATCCTCAGAACCCCCTGCTTCCTGGACCTGTCTACTCAGGTGACAGACCAGATTTTGATGCCAAGAACCTGGCTTGGGAAGTGAACCCCTAAGCTGAGGCCAAAGACTATAATCACACACATGCAATTAACCTACTCTCCAGAGAGCCTCCGGGCCAAAAATTAGCCAGGAGGGGAGGCCCAGAAAACCAGTTTCACCAGAAGCTCCCCCCGACCGCAGCCCCACACACCCCATAACGGTACAAGAGCCTTAGCCTTGGGGGGCCGGGATAGACACTTAGAGCCGCACCTTCCTGTTTCCCGTTAAGCACATGGACGCTCTGACCTCCCTCCCAGAGTGGGCACAGTGAACCGGTAAGAAAAAGCAAGACCCTCCACTCTCCTCCCACTCTATAGCCACGGGACCCTCCGGGCCAGGGGCCATGACGCGGGCCCGCAGCCGGGCAGGGGGCTCTCATGCAAGTGGTCACCGGAGCTGCCTACTCCCCGACAAAGGGGCGCCTGGGGCTCAGCTGTCCGCGAGCAGCCCCGCGTCCCCACCTCCCGGTCCCTACCTGTTGCCCAGGAAGGCTCCTCCGGGCTCGGGGCGGCGCGCCCAGGGACACCCAGGCGCACGGCCAGGCTGCCCTCGGACGGCGCTGGGGGCCCGGCCGCTCCCGCGAGGCGCTCCGGCCCGCCCTCCCCCAGGCCCGCCGCCATGAGCGCACCCGGCAGAGGCCCCGAGCCAGCTGCGGCGCCCCGCGCCCGGGCCCCTCTCCCCTCCTCGGCCCGCTGCCTTCCCCGCCGGCCCTGTCCGTGGAGCCGCGTCCTCACGGGACCCCAGTTCTCCCAACTTTTCCGCGCCGCGTCCCGCCCCACCCCTGCGCGCGGCGCCTCGGGCTCCCGGGAGGCCGTCCCGACTCACTCGGCGGCGGCGGCAGCGGCGTCGCGGAGCTGGCCGGGCCGGGAGCCGCTGCTCCGTCTCTCTTCTCGTCCGAGCTCCGGGCCCCCTCCGAACTGGCTCCGCTCACTCCTCTCCTCCCCCTTCCGCCCGCCTGCCCTCCCGACCGCCTGCCAGCTCCCTCCCTCCTCCCCCTTCCGCCCGCCCGCCTGCCTGCCCGCTCCCTCCCTCTCCCTCCTCCTCCTGCCGCCCGCCGAGCCCAGCCGAGCTGAGACCGAGCCCAGGCAACCCGGGAAAGAAAGGCCGCGAGCAACACAGGAGCCGGGAGACTGGGCGTGGGCCTGCGGCCCGGCGACGAAAAGGGAAAGGAGGGCGGGCGGCGGGGCCGGGGCCTCGGCGCGGGGCAGCCGCGCCCAGCCACCGCCGCCTGCCACCGCCCCCTTCCCGGCCCGCGGCCCGGGGCGAGCGGCGGAGACCGAGGCGAGGACCCGAGCCCTCGCGGCGCCCGGCCGGCGGCCTAGCCAAGTAGAATCACCGCACTGGGGGAGAAGTCCCCGATGAGGGCTGGCAGTGTGGGGACTCTCCCAGTCTCTCCGTTAGAGGTGCGCTGTAGTCCCGGGCACCCTGGGACAGACCCGCGAGGTCCCCGGGGATCGGGGCGCGGAGCGGTCGGGCCCCTGCACCACTCCGCCCGCCCCCAACTGAGGTCCTCGACCTCCGCCCGGCTGCGGCCCCCAGTTCTCTTTGCCCGACCAATTGCCACACTTACCCCTCCAGACCCACTGGGCAGCGGAGGGAGGGTGGCTCCCCGGCTCCCGGCCGGCGCAGCCTCTGCGAGTCCATCCCAAGTGCCGCGCGCCGAGGCCGAGCACCTCCAGGGCCGACCCAGGCAGCGGACCCTCGAGATTCGGCTGCCCTTCCCAGCGCAGAGCCTGCGACCCCTAGGGCGTCCCCCACCCAAGACCTGCCTTAAAACTCACAGCGTTTCCACCCAAGTGCTGTAAAACCTACCCCCAGTGGCACACATAACCTACAGTAGCAGACTCTGAAGGAGCCAAACCCCAACTTTTGTTGTGTAAAATGTATTTGAGTTTTAAATCTAGACCACGTTTATCCGTATTCAAGTTCATATTTTAAAATGTTTTTCCCTTGGACTGGTAAAATTGATGTTTCAGGAAGAGGCAACATGTTTATCCTAGAAAACTGGCCTTGATTCCTAATGAGGACAGAGTGTGACTAAGATGTGTTTGAGGGTTTATTTAGAGAGAGAGCCCGCCTAGTAGAGGTAACTTAATTTTTTACCTTAATGAAATGGCGTTTTTATACTGTCACCGTTAGAACCTCTGACAGTAGCTTGTTTCATGGTTTATCTAGACAAGTTCAGGTGCTTTGACAGTTCTCTTAGGAAAGAATGTGACCTCCCACTAATCCAGTTTGAGAGCTTGGCCCTCACTTAAGACGCTATCTGGAGAGGTAGAGAGGCAGAGGCTGACTGACTTACAAACTTTTCCTTTGCTCTTTGCAGTGGGACCCCTGGCCCAGGCCTACATTGGGGAAATGAGACTTGGTCCACCCCCTGGCCCCTGGCCCCTCACCCCCTGAACCGGTACCCAGGGGACTCTCCAGCCTTTTTTTAGCCCCAGACTTGCCTGATTTTCCAGTTCCCAGCAACCCCTCCAGCCCTTAATTTCTTTGCCCCAGGCTGAACTTTATTAGCATATCATATCTTTCTACCCCTTTGTTTCTCCCCCTTCCTCTGCCTTCCAAGTCCTAAGTCCCCTCTGTCTGTCTTGAGTGCCCTCCCCAGATTCCCTTTTCCAGCAGGGTTCCAGTGTCTCCTCTTTGGGCCCCAGCTAAACTTTGGGTACCCTCTTCTCCCTCCCCATCTCTGTCCTACTTGGCTCCCCTCCTTTAGTTTCTGAACCCTTTTCTCGGGCAGTTTTCCTAGACTTTCCCAAGTCCTCACCAGACTTTTTAAATGATTCCTCAGAGAACTGAAGACCAGTTAACTTTCTTTTAAGATAGCAGTGGGAGGGGAAGTTTGGGGCAGAAGCTGAATAGACAAGGCCTGAAAAATAAAGATAAGAGGGTGTACCCCTCCCCCAGGAGACAAAGGAGAAGGTGGATGGAGAAAGGGAAACTGGGCCTCAGGCAGCATTAGAATGATGCTACCAGTTTAGAAACACACACACACTCTCTCTCTCTCTCTCTCTCTCTGCCTGTTTTGGACCAAGAGATTTTGATCACTGTGACCCATCCCCCACCACCCTGGGCTGGCATGGCCACGCCCACAGTGCCCCAAGCTGCCCGCCTTGTTGTGACTCACTTCCTCTGTATGGGCTGCTGAGGTGTCCGGAGGTGAGGCTGAGGACACAACTAGGCCTTTGGCCTGGGATTTAGGTATCTGGGACAGGCAAAGACATGGACCCCAGTTGTGGAAAGTGGATCTTGGTCTTCCCAGGTCAGGCTGGCTTGGGCAACACAGAAACCTATTTGGATAAAAGAGTAGAGCTTGGCTAGTACGTGAGCAGAGGGATTGAGGTGCCAGGAATTCTGGGGAGAAAAAGTTTTATAACAAGAGGAAATATGGCCAGGAGGAGTTTCTATGTATTCTGAAACCATGCAATGCAAAGTATTTGCAGAAAAGCAATATGGACTTAGAGTTGAACAAGTTTTCATGAGTCAACAGCTAAGACTCTGTATGTTACTGCTTATCCTCCTGCATTCCACTAAGAGGGACCCCAAGTCAGCTATGCCCCTGTGAATGAAAAAATGTTGCCTGCCATATCAGTAAACAAAGGATGTTGCAGCCAGCAAGACATCATATTACAGGGACTTCCCTGGTGGTCCAGTGGCTAAGACTCTGAGCTCCCAATGCAGGCGGCCTGGGTTCAATCCCTGGCCAGGGAACTGGATCCCACCTACCGCAACGAAGATCCCGCATGCCTCAACTAAGACCCGACACAGCCAAATAAATAGATAAATATTTTTTAAAAAAGAAAAGGCATCACATTACAGCTCCCCTGACAGTGAATCCTGAGAGAACTCAGGACGGAAATGGGATGCCCACCATCAAGCTATCAGCCACTGCAGCCACACACACCCCCCCAACAATGCACCCTGAGGAGACTCAGGATGGGAAAACACAGGATACTGGCCCCAGATAGCTGAGATACATATCAAAGGAATGATTTCAGTGAGCCTAGACTTTTGCATCTTTCCATACATAGAAAAGCACTGAATTCGTTAACTTGACATGTCTTATTTTCTTTAATGAACAGTAATCTTTTGATATTCTTTCTTTTTTATAAATTTAATTATTTATTTATTTATTTGTCTGCGTTGGGTCTTCGTTGCGGTGCGCAGGCTTCTCATTGCGGTGGCTTCTCGTTGCAGAGCGCAGGCTCTAGGCACGTGGGCTTCAGTAGTTGTGGCACGTGGGCTCAGTAGCTGTGGCTCGCGGGCTCTAGAGTGCAGGCTCAGTAGTTGTGGCGCACGGGCTTAGTTGCTCCGCGGCATGTGGGATCTTCCCAGACCAGGACTTGAACCCATGTCCCCTGCATTGGCAGGCGGATTCTTAACCACTGTGCCACCAGGGAAGTCCTTCTTTTGATATCCTGACTGCCTGGTTCTTGTTATAAAACTCCTATATATCCTGCTCTTCCCTGACCTCTTCAGAGCACTCCCTCAGAGCTGTCTGAGAGACTGCGTCCCAGGCTTAAGCCCTCAGTATTATCTGCCAAATAAAACGTAATTCTCAACTTTTACGTTGTGTGTTTTTTTTCAGTCGACACCCTCATCTGAGTGATGAGGAAAACACTGAGAAGTTAGGAGACCTGGATTCTGGTTCTAACACTACGGCCTCTGGAAGTCACTCAACCTCCTTGAGTCAGTAACAAGAGGGTGGTAGACCAGGTCATCGCTAAGATCTCCTCCAACTCTGAAATTCTAAAATTTAGAGCATGGGGTTGGAGGGTGATTTAGTAAATCTGAAAACAACCTCAATCTGGCCCTGGAGTTGAACAAAACAAAACCCAGGGACAAAAGGAGTGAGATTCCACCAGCTTCAGGCGAGCATTTGTAAACACATCACACACACACTCCTAGGCAACCAGGACCACTCTTCTGCCTCCAAATTCAGGATTCAGCCTTGCAGGTCAGCCAGCAGTACCTTGCAGAGGTTTGGACTGGGGAAACAGGAGCCCTCTCTCACCCTTCATTTCCCCCTAAGCCTGCTTGGAACGCGTGCCCAAAAGAGATTCTGAAGGATACAGAAAACCAAAGGCACAGGGACCCTGGCTGTGGAGCCGCTGTACTAGGGTAACCCAGCCTAGAAGTCTCCTGCATGTGTCCTGAGGTCTGTCTCAGTAGGGTCGCTTGCGTAGATGTCTACCTGAGGCTCTTCCCCGACTCTGCCTGCCCACCAAGTTCACCTAGGAAACTGATGTCCTCGGGAGACTGGGCCAAGAGAGCCCCTGGATATCTATGGCTGGAGCCCAACAAGTGGACCAAGAGAGCCCCTGGATATCCGTGGCTGGAGCCAGAGCCTCAGAGACCTCAAGTGGCCGCCAGGGGTCTCGAGGCTCTCTCTCAGTGGGTTTCGATGGCCTCTTGTGGCCAGATTGGGGATTGGCAAGAAAGAAGTTACAGAAGAGAGCCAAGGTTGGAATTCTTAGGGAGATGCTAATAACAGTTATTGTTATAAAATAACATAACAATATTAATTATTACATATTAGTTAACATTTTGACATGTGTACTTACCATTCTGTGCCCAGCTCTCTTCTAAAGTGCTTTACATGTATTAATTTATTTAATTCTCACAATAGCCTATAATGTAAACACTGTTATTATCTCCATTTTGACAAGGAGGAAACTGAGCACAGAAAGGTTAAGGTGGTTGCCAAGGTCACACAGCAGACCAGAATTCTAAGTCTAAGGAATCTGGCTTCAGAACCTTTGCTTTTAATCACCATGCTGAAACTGCATCCCATTTTTCAGGTTGCCAGGTAAAATATAGGATGCTCAGTTAAATTACAATTTCAGACAAACAGCAAATAATTTATTAGTATAGTATATCCTACGAAATATATGGGTCATACTTAATACTAACAAATGATGTGCTGTATTTACTAAATCCGGCAACCCTAATTTACAAGGCACTTTTCTCTGCCAAGTGCCATCACAAATATTACCTCATTTAATCCTCCCAGGAAGTCTATTCTCAGGTGCCCCAGGAGTCCCCCTCCCCACCACCACCCCACACACACAGTTCATCTTCTCCCAATATTCCCCCTTTTTTTTTTTTTTTTTTTTTCAGGTAAAGAAAACAGAGGGACTTTCCTGGTGATCTAATGGTTAAGACTCTGCAAACCCAACGCAGGGGGCACAGATTCGATCTCTGGTCAGGGAAGATCCCGCATGCCGCATGGCATGGCCAAAAAAGAGAAAAAGAAACAGAGACATGATGGAGACCTGAAGTGACTAGCTGAGGTTGCAGAACATAACAAGTGGCAGAGCTGGGACTGAACCCACATTCTCCAGCAAAAATTGGTGCGTGTTTTCCACTTTAACAGGAGAGAAAAGTGAGAAGCCGTGATTGCCACCATGGAAGTCTCCCTTTATAGCATCTCCTTAGGCCTGGTCTGCTCTGAAGAAGAGCTGCTGGTCCCTCCTCAGAAAGCCAGTGAGGACCTTCCCAGGGTGGGAGAGTGGCAGAGGATCTCTGGCTTCTGTGCCCAGCCCCCAGCAGACCTGTCTAGGGCAGCAGGAAGGAGACTGCTCTCAGACCCTAGGGAGTTGGCTGTGAGATTCGAGTAATTGTCTGCTCAGGGACCCCTGAGGCTCCCCAAAACTGTTACCTGCTGCTCTGTGCACAGACAGCCTCCAGCCCAGCTGCTGGGGTTGCATCACCTGCAGCTAAAACAGCCCTGGCGGCCAAAAGGCAACACAAGGAATCTAAGACACAGGGACCCAGAGAGCCTCTTTCATCTCCCTGTTGCCTTTTGGAAGCACGGTGCTTCTGCCCACAGGGAACACCCTGTGCGTTTTTCTCTCTTGACTCTGATCTGCTCCTATCCCCGGAATACCTGTGCCCTTCCTTCCCTAAAGATTTACACAGTCCCGTCCCCCCCCCCCCTCCACTCACTCTACTACTCTTTTCCAATCACTCCCACTCGCTACTGCTCTAATACCCCTCTGGGATGCAGGCTGGGGTGCCCTGCTGGTATGTGCCCCAACAGGTTTTTCCATACCAGCTTCCAAATAAGCCTGGAGCCTTGTCTGACCTGCCCTCACCCCCACGCCCCCAGGGAGCTGGAGTCAGAGGCAGAGCCAGGTCAGAAGCTGGACTTAGAGACTGGGCTTCTGTGGTCCCACCTGGCCCCGCCGGGACAGCAGTGCACAAAGCCTCCTGTGTCGGGCCTGAGCTGCTGAGAGGCCAGCGGAGTTCTCTGCATGGGTTAACGCCAGTTCCTGGGAGGAGAGATGCTGGGTAGGGAGGTGTTGGCATGTGGGACCCGGTACAGCCTGGTCCTCTCCCACATTTGGGAGGGGCCAGAGCCTGAGAGGATAGCTGGGCTGGTCTGCTGGAGAGGTCATCTGACTGGCTGTTCAGCTTGGGCTGCACACACACCCTCTCCTGTACCAGGCCACACAGGAGCTGGTGCCCATACACGGTACGCCACCAGGCTCTGAGGACACCCACTTCGCCCCCAGCGCCTCCGGGTAAGCACTGGACCTGGGCTCTCATGCTGCGGCTGGGGGTGGATGGAGGAACTTGTTGATCACTTGGGGGAGGGAGAAAGGAGTTTTCCTTTTCTAACATGAGTGCCTGCTTCCTTCTCCAGGCACCCATGTACCCACAAGAACACATACTCATGTCAGCTCAGAGATTGCACCTGCTGACCTAAAGATCCCAGCTGGAGACTCCGAGGGTGAAAGGCGCACAGTGGTGGAAGCTCTGTGGGCAGGGCGTGGGGCTTACTTGGAGGCTGGGGCTGAAGGTGGGGGAAAATGCGGTTATCTCCTGCCCCACATACTTAATCCTGCTGCCTCGCCTCGCCTCCCTTACACTGCCCCAGGAACACCCAGCCAGGCCATGGAAGGAAGGGAGGTGACCTCAGAAGGGGATCATCCACCTCAGACCAAGGGCTGGGGAGCCTTGGGACCAACCCTAGAGTCTGGGAGGGTTTGTTTGGTGCTAGTTCTAGCAGCATCCCTGATCAAACTTGCTTCCAGAAGGATGGTGAGTGGTGGGGAAGGTGGAGGCTCGCCTCTTACCCTCTACTTGGGCTCCCAAACCTGCCAAGCGGGTTGTTCTTTTTTTCTGCAACAAAGGAGAGGAATGGGTAAAGGGAGTCCAGGCTCCCGGACCTGGGGTCAAAAAGCAGCCCAGAAAGGCTGGGACGTTCCCCTGAATTGGCTCCTGTGTCCCTCCCCCCAGGGCATCCAGTCGCACCATGTCTGTGACCAGCAGGAAGATGGGACCATCCCTGGCTCAGGAGATCCTCAGCCACCTGGGCCTTGCCAACAAGGTAGGCGCTGCTGGGATTGTAGGAATCTTTTTTTTTTTTTTACATCAACACAGGGGCTGGGGGGTGGGACGGGGAATAGGAAAGGGAGAGCTGGCCCTGAGGCCATGCCCAGGGCCTGGCTGGGGCACTGGGGAATGGGCAGACTTTGGTACCCCCGTGCTCTTACAGACCGCAGCTTGGGGCATCCTCAGAACCTTCTTGAGCTTCAGTATAGACAAGGATGTGCAGAGGCTGCCAAGGGCCATTGCAGGCCAAGGTGAGCCCCTTCCCTCTGCACTTGGGCATATTACCTTTTAGAAACCAGTCTGTAGACCCAGAAGGAGCCCGAAAGGAGGAACTGACGATACCCCACAGAGTATCTCCTGGGCAAGAGAGAGGAGGTTTCACGCTCCTGCTACTGTAACAATCTCATATTATTTTGTAAACATAGAGCAGCTCTCTTTTCCTAGGTTTACAAACTGTCTTGTGAAGAGTAGAGGAGTGAGCTGTGGTTAGAGATAGGTTAGTTGACCCATCAGGGCACCAAAGCTAAAATTTTTGGCCCAATTAATGTCTAGGTGGCCAAATACAGATATGGATTCAGTTGCCAGAATGAGGATGGTGATAACACTAGAAAAAATAGCAAAAGAGCCACCATTTCTTAGGGGCTCCTTGGGTGCCAGGGCCTATGCCAAGCACATTACACATTTCAGTGAATCCTCACATCCACACTCACATCCTTGTTTTATAGATGAAAAAACTGAAGTACAGAGAGGTTAAATACCTTGCCCAAGGTCACACACCTATTAAGTCACCTAGTCTCCTACAATACACATAATGATCCTATAGGACATGTAACTGCCATGTATCAACTCCTGGTCTATATCATAGGTGTTGGTCTATCCTATAAGCTATAGCATACTCTTGGCACCCAAGACCACTTTTCTCCACACTGGTCAGACTTTGTTCCGTATTATCCAAACTTAAATTGGCGATCTTGGTTTGAGGAATTTCATAAACAGAATCCGGTCATTGTGCTCGTTGAGCTAGATCTCCTAGTACAACTGTCCCCCAAAACTTATAAATAAAAAAGCTCACCAAAAATTTGAAGATGGAGTAGCTTTTTGTATACTGGTTGAGAAACCATCATGCTTATTAACAGCTATTCGACAGTACACAGAAGCATTTATTTTATCATCCAGAGATTTCCATTTTGATTACTGTACCCATCCAATAAAGCCTGTACTTTTATAATGAGTGAACACTAAGATTCATTTGAAGAGTTGTGGTTATCTAGATTCCTGTCATAAAAACAAACGTATACCACAGCAATAGATGATTGTAAAGTATTTGGATTACAGGACTCTGTAATCCAAATACTTTACAATCATCTATTGCTGGTAGACCCTTGGATGTAAATGCCAGATTTATCTTAGAAGTACGAGTCAAAAAATAATACAGGCCTATTTTTCTGAAAAAAAATTTTTAAAAAGGAAAAAATCAAGACACTTCCAAACTATTCTTTTATGAGAGAAATGTGAAAACATAATTGTGATGAATATTTATTCAGAAAAATGACCTTTAAATGACAGCTGATTCAGGACAAATTTGGACCAATCTGAACCATAAAATGAAGGTTCATTATAAAGATCCTAGGGCAGTATGAGATGCCAAATATATTCTCAAGTAACAAGACAAGAATTACGTTTGATATAGGTTTGGTATAGAGGGTACTTGTACACCATTGGGAATATTCAGTTAATGAGTGACTCCTACCCCAATTCTATAACTATGGAGTAACAAGAGTTGGAAGAAGGGAAGAATGGATACTGGGAAGCATTTGGCAGTCTTCATCACAACATAAAACCAAGGATACATGGAATTCAAAAGAGTAGCCATCAGGGAATTCCCTGGCGGTCCAGTGGTTAGGGCTCCTTGCTCTCACTGCTGAGGGCCTGGGTTCCATACCTGGTCGGGGAACTAAAATCCCACAAGCCACAGCCAAAAGCTAAATAATTTAATTTAATTTAATTTAAAGTGCAAAAAAAACAAAACAAAACAAAGAGTAGCCATCAGGCCCACTGACAATTAGGTAATGAATGAGTCCAAATAAAATATAGCATCCTGTATTCACTTCATCATTTTTTTTGTTTGTTTCTTTGTGGGAGTTTATGATCTGTGGGGTTGCCCTAAGTGTAGGTTTCAGGCAGTTCTGGGAAGGGTGTTAGGAGTCAAGTGACTGAGATAACTCTGAAAAAGAGGATAATAGGAAATGATGACAGTACCAGTGCACAGCTCATGACACAAACAGGTTTTTTGCAACCAAAAAAACATTTTTTTAACATTTCTTTCCTTTTTTTTTTTTAATATTTATTTGGCTGCACTGGGTCTTAGCTGCAGCATGCAGGATATAGTTCCCTGACCAGGGATCGAACCTGGGCCCCCTGCATTGGGATTGTAGAGTCTTAACCACTGGACCACCAGGGAAGTCCCCAAAATATTTTATTATAATCAGTTATAGCTCATGATTTGAATATGTACTATATCTCTATTATTTCTAAACTGAACCCTCCATTACCATCTTTAACCAAAAGGCAAGAGGCCTGGTGCGGGTATGAGAGAAGGACAGTGATGCTGAACCCCAGGGGTCCAACCAGGAGAAACTGATGTATAAAGATGAGGATAACAAGACGACCCTGGTAGGTCAGGATCAGAACGGGAAGTCACATGACCCTGCTCCCTATCAGAGCCCCATCAACTCAGTTTAGGGACAGGGTGGGTGTATCCTCCTTGGACTTTCTCGAACTTGTAAGTTAAAAACAGTCTTTCTGGATTTCATGCTGTAAATCTTTTTTTTTTTAAGATTTCTTTTTTAAGATTTTTTTTTTTTTGGCTGCATTGAGTGTTGCTGCACGCAGTCTTTCTCTGGTTGTGGAGAGCGGGGGCTACTCTTCATTGTGGAGCGCGGGCTTCTCATTGCGGTGGCTTTTCTTGTTGCAGAGCACGGGCTCTAGTCGTGCGGGCTTCAGTAGTTGTGACATGTGGGCTCAGTAGTTGTGGCGCATGGGCTTAGTTGCTCCGCGGCAGGTGGGATCTTCCCAGACCAGGGCTCAAACCTGTGTCCCCTGCACTGGCAGGCAGATTCTTAACCACTGCGCCACTAGGGAAGTCCCTCATGCTGTAAGTCTTTATAGGTGGCAAGTCTCCTCTATATTTTCTTGAGTACCTGCCCTTGGAGCGGGGTACTCAAGAGCGAGGCTCTAAGCTAGTGGCAGGGCCAGGAAAGACATGGATGGAACAAGTAATTGTCCAGTAATATTCCCCACAGCAATCGATCTTTCCTGCCACATCATTACCCTTACATAATGCATATTTCTCTTTTCCTTGACTCTCTCTTCACCAACACTCCCTAGAATAATTCACCATGTGGCCCAATCCCTAGTCTGTGAGAATGTCACTACCACCACATCCACATTCTCTTTCTTCCTCTACCAGGAAACTGAGACAATTACCAAGTTCTGATGCGTATCCTTATTTCTCGAAGTGAGACTGATCTTCTAAGTATCCGAGCTGAGTTCAAAAGAAATTTGGGAAGTCCCTCTACTCTTCCCTCCAGGTGAGACTTCGCTGGTTCTTAACCTGGAGCCCCGGAGCTTCACCCCTAACCTCCACACCGCACACAGTGGAGCATAGTCATGTCCTGGAGAACTCATGGGTCTTTGGTGAATTTAGTGCAGGACTCCAGGCACCACACAATCTCTGGGCCAGCACGAGGGAGAGGACAGAGTGCCTAAGCCATAGTGGTGGTGGGTCTTTCTAATACTTGACTTTCTTGTCTGCAGAATGCAGTGAAAGGGAACTGCCGGTCAGCCCTACTAGCCCTGTGCAGGGCTGAAGACCTCTGAGACCTCATCCCCATATGACCTTCAAGAATCTGAGATTCCCATGTATGGGTGAGCCTGCAGGAGACCAGGTGGGCCTCCAAATAAAATAACCCCTCACTTGAGCACCACATGTTCCAGCTTCTTGTGGAGTCTGGAACTCCAAGTTCCTCTTAAATCCCTTAATTTCCCTCATTTCAAAGTGATATCTGCACCTGGGTCCCCTAGCTCTGTCTTGGGTATGCGATAATGGGATCTCTTTGATAGTTTCTGCTCTACTCATTCTTTCCGTATTCTGGCCAGCACATCTCACTGATATTTGAATTCTTTTGGCAAACTTCACTGTCATTTGTGTTCCCTGATTGAAGTTTGGGTGGAGCAGGACATGGGCTGGGAGGAGGCCTTGAAGCTGGAGGTGCCTTTCATGTTGGATATTCAACAGGAGTCCCGTTTGAGGCTCTAGACTGCAGTTGTCAACAACCCCCCCTCCCCTCGGTGTCTCCCCTCCCCCCCGTTAATCTCTCTTCACCAGGAAATTTCAGGAAAAATAATTGAGAACCAGGAACCACAATGAGGTCAGAAATGGTTAGAGGTAGCAAAGGACCATCTGTATGACCTGAGGAGCAAGCAAACCCTCCCCTGCACGGGAAGATGGGGTTATCGGGGTGCACAATCCCCAAATTCATCTGTCCAAAGTAGGAACTTGGAAACCCACCTCACAAATTATAGTACTACTTCCAAAAGAAGACCTATCGAAAACAGATAAAAAACAAAAAAGGAAAAAGCAGGCTTTGGCTCCCCCTGCTGCTTGTATTAGAAATGACAGGCCACCCCCTCACACCTTTTTACCTCCCCCTCCCCCTTTTTGCATTCCTCAATTGAGTCAAATACTTAACCCCATAGCTGCAGGGTAAGGCAAACAACAGACCTCAGGAAAGAAGTTTTATTTCCAAACCCCTAGGAAGGCATTACAAATAATGGAGATAGAAACCCAAATTAAACCCTGAAACAAACGGATGGATACGGGTGGGCCTGCAGGAGCAGAAAGTAGGGGAGATGGGTTCTAGACAGGGACCTCACCCTGGAGCCTGAGTCTGTATATTAATGTGACTATTCTGGGGAAAGGGAGTTGGGAATCAGAAATCCTCACCCGACCAACCCCAATGTTGCCCAGGATGGCTGGGAGGAAGAGGAGGCAGCACGTGAGGGCAAAGACGTCACCAAGTCTGACCTTGGCATTTACTGCCTGCTCTGATCCCCAACATTCCATAAATAAGTTACCCTGCATATCTCAAGTTGAGCCAGGGAGCAAGCAAAATAGCCCCAGCCTCTGCAAGCGGAGGCAAGGCAGCCTGGCACTGAGCGGGGCTACAGGAGGACACAGTCGGACTCTTGCTTCGGCCTCTGCCGACGCTCGGCAGCTGGGCGTCCAAATGCAGCTCCTCTCCCCTGTATCAGATTTAACAATTGGTCACCCATCAACTGTGGAAGAGTCCAGGACAGAGACTCTAGATGGAAGCAGGGTCAGGATTGGGAGAGGCAGTGGGGAGAGAAAGACAGGAAGGGACCCAGGGGAGAGGGACAGACAGGAGAAAGGCCCTGAGGGAAACCTTGAAGGGACATGGCAGGAATAACAAGTGTCTGGACCAGGGGAAGCAGGAGTGGCACACTGAGGATGTGGGAACGCTGGAGGGGCAGCGCTAAGGGCAGGGGGAGCAGACCCACCTGCGGTAACAGGGCACGTGCTGCCACGGGCTGGGCGGCTTGGTGCTGTTGGTACTCCTCTTGCTGAAGTTGCTGGGCCAGCTCCAGGTCGCTAAGACCCAATGTGCCTTGCGACGACGGCTGCTGCTGCAGGGACAAGGCGATCAGGTAGTCCTGGAGAGAGGGGAAAGAACGGGGATGGTGAGGGAGGCTGGGGCGGGGGGATGTCCAGGCTGTGTTTAGGTTTCCAAACCAGCCTTTCCTGGGAGTTCCCTGGCGGTCCAGTGGTTAGGACTCTGAGCTTCCAGTGGCAGGGGGCACGGGTTCAATCCCTGGTCGGGGAACTAAGATCCCACAAGCTGTGTGGCCAAAAAAATAAATAAATAAATAACGACAACAAAAAAAGCAGCCTTTCCTCATCCTTCCAATTCTCCAGCTCCTTCTCCAGAGCAACACATATAGCCAAGTTTTTTGTTTGTTTTTTTGCGGTACGCGGGCCTCTCACTGTCGTGGCCTCTCCCGTTGCGGAGCACAGGCTCCGGACACGCAGGCTCAGCGGCCATGGCTCACGGGCCCAGCTGCTCCGCGGCATGTGAGATCCTCCCGGACCGGGGCACGAACCCATGTCCCCTGCATCGGCAGGCGGACTCTCAACCACTGCGCCACCAGGGAAGCCCCAGCCAAGTATTTTACCTCTGGTGCCAGAGAGTACACACCAAGTGCTGAGATGGTCCGAAAGGTAACAGAGGAGAGGGGCATGGCTGTCGTATGTCACAGTCTCTAGATAATAAGATGCAGGCAGCTCACACCTATGGCAAGAAGCTCTCTGAGGCGGCCATGCTCTCTGAACCCTCCCCAGAGACCCCACACACCTGGTCCACCTGCCGCTGCTTTTCTGGGGAGCCACTCCCACCTTCTGCTCCAGGTCCCTTGCCTAGGGAGTGACTTAGGTGAAAGTCAGAGTCACAGAAACAGCTGTCTCCGTCCACGTTGTGCAGGCTCTCCCACACCACTTGCTCCTCCTGTAGAAAGCCCTGGTCGGTGACCAGTAGGTACAAGTGACCCTGCAAAGAGGAGGACAAAGTGCATTGGTGGGACAGGTGACAGAAGCCCCATATGAGATGCACAGAGACCATTGGAATCAATCGGTGTGCTAGCTGGAACGTGTCAGTGTGAGCATGTGGATCTTTTATAAATATGCGCGGCTGTGGGGAGAAGGAAGGGCTGTCTGAGTCGTGGTCAGCTGGGTGTGAGTATGGTGGTCACTGTGGTCAAACATGGAGTCCTCGGGCTAAAGTCCCGCATACAGCCCTGCTTCCTACCCTACTTCCCATGGGTCTCTGGGCTCGCCTGACGGTTATAAGGATAAATCCTTTGAGAACCAATGACCTTTCCCTCTTCTACTCAATTCCTAGAGAGCTCAGACAACTTTTAGCTTTGGAAAACTATAGTATTGTTCAAAAATTCCACTGCCCCTTCCTGGGAGAGGATTTACACTTTCTTGTCCCACTGATGGCAGGCTTACTCCTTATGGCTTGCTCTGGCCAGTGAGATGTTAGCAGAACTGACATTGTCATTTCCAGGCAGAAGCACTAAAAGCACGCGTGCGGCGTGTTCCCCACCCCCGCACTTTCCCCTCCTATGTTCCAGATAAAGGCTGTTTTGTCAGCCTGGGCCCCAAAGTGAAGATGATGTGGGACAGAGCTGCAGCCAATCTGCAGTGGACGTGCAACATGCGTGAGAAATAAACCTTTGGGGACTTCCCTGGTGGTCCAGTGGGTAAGACTCCGTGCTCCCAATGCAGGGGCTCGGGTTTGATCCCTGGTCGGGGAACTAGATCCCGAATGCATGCCTCAACTAAGAGTCCGCATACCGCAAGTAAGAAGTCTGCATGCCGCAACGAAGATCCCGTGTGCCGCAACTAAGATCGGCACAGCCAAAATAAATAAATAAATAAATAGATAAATATTTTTTTGAAAAAAGAAATAAACCTTTGTTGTGGTAAACCACTGGGGTTCAGGGGTCATTTGTTATCACAGCTTAATCTACCTTATCCTGACTGAAACACTGACCCAGAAGAAAAACGCATGAGGGAATGACAGCACTCCAAACCCCCACCTCCTAAACCCTCATCACCTTGTGCTTAGTCATAGTGCTAAAGTGGTTGTTCCGGAAAAAGACGCTAAGTTCGCCCTCCTTGGCAGCTGTCGTTAGCTCACACAGACCATGGTAGGTCAGCTGTGCAGCGGTGGTCTCCAGGAACTGCTCTGCAATCAGGCCTGGCAGCAGGGCACAAGAAAGGGGGCGGGGGGCGGGTGGCTTAAATGCAAAGTCCACGGTAGGATCATCCAGAGACCGCCTGTCAAAGCCCTAGGGGTCAGTCCCACCTTGTGAAATCACTTCCTTGAAGCCTGGCTGTATTCATTCATTCAACAGATTCTAACTGAGAGCTACTTTTTGCCAGGCGTGGCACTAGGTACCGGGGGACACATCAGTGAACTAGATAGACAATTCCCCAAACTCCCTCTCATGGAGCTCACATTCTAGTGGGACATGGTGGTGGGGAGACAGACAATAAACACTAAACCTAAGTAGCCATCATTCCCTCCACATAAGATCCACAGAAGAGAAGGGAGGGAGGTCACCTTCTGTCACGAGGTTGGTGTCACTGGAGTGCTTGCAGGTGATGATCTTCTCTACCAGTTGGTTATAACTCAGTTTCCCAACTGCACTCACAGCCTCAGGACTCTGCATGAGCAGCGGGGTGGGGTGGTACCAAAAAAATGGAGATCTTTTACAGGAAGGAAGTGAAGCAAGCCCACAAAGACTGCAAACCCTAAGACCAAAGCTTCCTGAAACTTTTGATGTCTGAAGAATTGACCTATTTCCATATTGTTTGCTTGTATTTGAACGTTACCCCCCAGAAAGGTGAAAATTAAAGGAATTCTGCACTGGATCCAGCCTCTAAACCCTAATCCCCTCCCAAGCCAATCTACTCCCTACCTCCCTAAACCCCTCCACACAAAATTTTGCTTCTCTCTCAGCTTGAGCTGACTGAGTCTCACTTGCGCCCCCTACCCTCACCTGTGGATCAACAAGCCAGCCATGGTACAGAGGTATGCCTAGTAGGTCAAAGATGCTGCACTCAGGTGTATACTCAAAATCAGAGACACCTGTGAATCGCACATTGACATCTAGACCTGTGGCCAGTTTAGGCAGCACTGTCATTGCATCGTCCACATTCTGGGGTAGAAAAGAAAATTATGGATAGATCAAATCAACACATGTATATTTTAAACTTACACAGTGCTATAGGTAAACAAGGATATACTGTATAGCACATGGAATTATACCTAGTATCTTAAAATAACCTATTATGGAATATAATGTGCAAAATACTGAATCACTACTCTGTACACCTGAAACTAACACAATATTATAAATCAACTATACTTCAATTTAAAAAATAAAATAAAATGGAAAAAAAGAACCTGACACAGTGTTATATGTCAATTAAATCTCAATAAAACTGGGGAAAAAAAAGAAAATGATGGCTATTCTAGCCTCCCCTCCCCCCCTCTACTCCCACCTCCAGGAAAAAAAAAATTTAATCTTGTTGCTTTTCTTCCCTGGTGTTCTCTTACAATGGAAATTCCTCCCTTGTCTCAACCCTTCTTTATCTTATGTAAATGAACATATTTTCTAGGACAGAGATACACCCTCCCCCTCCTGCAGAAAGAAATTATGGTTCAAGGAACCCTCCTGAGAAGCATCAGAAAAGCCTCTCTTAATAGCCTGGGTGTCTCCTTATAAGCCTGCAAACCCCCATGTCCACAGACCTTTCGCCTCACCTGCTGAAAATTAAGCTGAAGTCCTTCTGACTTCTCCTGGGGCTTGATGGATAGAAGGCAGTCTCCTACAAGACAGGATTCCTTATCATCTTACCCCGCCAACAGTCCCAAAAGCTGCTTCCTCTTCTCCAGGAGAATGGAGGTAATGTCACAGAACCACAGATTTTCACAGTTGCAAAGGGCCTTAGTTTCTCAGAGGAAGAAATGGGCCCACAAAGGTGAAGGGTACACGCAAGGTTCCATGTGAAAGCTAAGGGAAGAATTGGGGTGACGACCCAGGACTCCTGACACCTTCACTTTTCCTTTTCATTCCCCAGCCTTGCAGAGAATCCCCACAGATTTTTACCTTCCCTGCCACATAAGATCCCCGCATGGGGAGTCCCTCAACACTCTGGATTTCTGGCTGAGTAGATAGCACTGGAAGCTTTTGGGTAATTCTCCTTCAAGGCCCAGTCACTCACCAAGATGGGCCATGAGCTCATCTGATGCAATCACTTCCTTCTGAGGTGGCAGCTTCACCTGGAGGCAAGGAATGACAAAGTGTTAGCCAGGTGTGTGCTTTCCTTCATGGAGCACTGAAGGAGGAACCCATAGAAAGGCAGGGGGAGGGCAGGGGTTGTCCAGCAGTCAGGTGTGGTGGAAAAGAAAGGCTTGCAACTGGAGCAAGGGAATGAATGTGGAAAACTGCAAGGCATTCCCATTTGCTAGACAGTAGAAGACAGAGGAGTAGGACAGATTATTGTGTTGTTTCGTTTTTAACAAATATCTTATCTCATTTGTTCAAGCTGGAGAAATAGAAAGAATAATCTGGAAAGTTTGACTTGAGAAAATCAGAATGATCAAGGTTTTCTGAGCCCCCATCCAAGCTCTTTCTTACCTTCCACTGAAGAAAAAGGATGTTCATGATGGCGATGAGAGGGCAAGGGCCGTTAGTGCTCTGGGTGATGATGGGTGTCCGTTCTCCCTTCCAGGGGATCCACTTTACACAGTAGAAGTCTAGCTCAGGTTGTCGGGCCCTGGGGGACTGGGGAAGCTCTTGGGGCCAGGAGCAGGCCCCCACTGTCTCTACCTCAGGCTGTGTCCCCTGGGCTGGCCCTTCTTGGCTTGAGCTAGCATCAGGTGGAGGGGACTCGAGGTTACCCTGGCCCTCGGCTGGCAGCAAAGCTTCATCTACTGGCTCCTGTTCTCCAGCTGCCCCATCAGCCTCTTCGGCATCCTTGTCCTGAGGGGGCTCACTGGGTTCTGACAGGACCTCATGGTTTTCAGGGACGACCACTTCCGCAGTCCTGGCCTCACCACGGACTGGATGCTCAGGCTGATGGTGTTCCATGGTCAGGAGGGGTCAACTGAGGGGCACCAAAGGACTTTATTGTCCTCAGGGACTGGCTTAATCGAGGCTTGATATGCAAGAGAGAGAACGATCCAATAAGGAGGAAATCATTGGGCTGGAACGCAAACAGAGCCAGAAAAGTCTTGGAAAAGGAATGTAGTGCAGAAGGCTCGGTTAGCGTCTGTTGGCCACTCCTGGCTACAGGTAGTACAGCTTTGGGGTAAACAGAAGGGCCCCAGGCCGGGCTCTTTCACCTCTAACTTGCTGTGACCAGATAGGACCAACGAGGGTACAGGACTTTCAGGCTTGAGGGGGATGATTCCGGTGGGATTGAAGACATTGGGTGGCGTCAGCTTCCCTGAAACAGGAAGGACAAGGAATGGAGACAAGACAGAAAGGGCGGGTAAAAGGAGAAAGAAGAAAAAGAGATGGAGAAAGAAATGTTAAAACTATACTAATGATTATTAATACAGTGATCTTTAGCTCACCCTGTAATAGGCATCATGTCAGTAAACCCCACCACAGCCAGAATGAGAGTAATTCCTCTGCCCTACCCGAACCCTGTCCCTTGGCTGTTCAGGAAACATCCTGAGCACACATGGCTTATATCTTTAGGGCCATCTTCTCTCTGCCTCATCCCAAGGGCAAAAAGATGAACAGTCATATAGTGCTTGGGGTGAAGAATAAAGAGAGTCAATACCATGCCCCTAAAGGCGAAACACTGGTGAGAAAGAAGTCCTTCTCCTCAAAGGACTCCACCTTCACAACTCCAGATTTACACAACTGCAAAACACAACAAAAAGATCCTGGGAGGAGCTTCCTGTAGGCTGGAGAGGGGAAATGCAGGCCCTGGGGACTTGAATCAGAGATCAGTTCTGATAAGTAATTTCAGATTAGACGTACAAAACACACACACACACACACACACACCACCCGACCCCATTCTTCCAGTAAGCTTCTCTTGACAGCTAGAGTTGGGATAGCGACGTCTCCTCAGTTCCTCTATGCTCCGAAAACTGCCGAAACCCAGAGATACTCTCTTGCCCACTACATGGAATATAAAAATACTGATTATTGATTTCTGTAAAACAAAAAATGCTCTGTCTCCACTCCTCTACCTGTGCATATGTTCTTTCCATCTATTCCCATCTAGGTCATTTTAGATGTCAACTCTGGACCTGTTTAACCCGCTCTCTACCAGCGCTAAGCATAGACATTTAATTAACACCATGGATCGTAGACAATAAAAAGCCACAAACCCTGCCCCCTGGAAAACATTTCCCTTCAACCTCCCTACTCCCCTCACCCCCTTGATCAGGGTGAGAAAGGGGGAGAAATTAAACTTGTCAGAAATCTTTTCTCTTGCTTCCGCCTAACCTGAGACTATGCTTCCTTTTGTAATCCGGCAGGAATTTAGGGCTAGGGTAAAGCCTGGGGGGTGAAGTTGAGGAACAGAAAAGTTACCGAAATAAGCCTAGTCACCCAGATTGATCATCCTCCTGATTCAAATATAATTTATGCTAGCTGCATCTCATTTACATGTTGTTGATTTCGAATCATAGCAGCAAAAATTGCCTGCAGGCCTTAAGCTTTTTTTTTTCCCTCTCTCTCCTTTTTTCCTCCCTTCCCAAATGACACTTAGGATGAGCCTGAGAAGCAGAAACCAGAGCCTGGGACACTTTTTTTAAAGCTTGGAGAAAAACAGCGCTTATTTCTTAGCTTTTCTGTCCAATGCCAGAAATGATCAATAATTAAGCGGGGGTTGGGCCACTAGCTGGCCAGGCCAGTGGTATCCAGGAGCTGGATACCAGAGGGAGCTGGGTCTCAGAGAATCTGGGCAAAAAGCTAAGTGGGCTAAGTCTTTAAAAGGGGCCAGAAGTGTGATGGAGGAGTTCCACTCTACAGGGGGCATGCCTGGTGGGTTGGGCATAATGGAGTATTTCAGAGCAGGAGAGACTCTGAGACTCATAGGTTCTCAAACAAATCAGGATTTCATGCTTTTCCTCTTTTCTTAACTCAAGTCCTACACTTTCTCTCCAGCTGGAATTATTCTCTGGTGGCGGTAAGAGAGTCAAAAGAGCCCTGGACCCTCCCTATAGCCAGAGGCAGTAAATAGCCAAAAGTTGGAAGAAGCATATAAAAGTTGGAAGAAGCATATAAACCGGGTATGTAGCTTCAAGAAGACACCCGTGTCCCCTGCCCTGGCTCCCCAGGAACTTTACTCTCCCCTCAAGTGCCTGACTGTCCCACTCTAATCTCCCTCTCAGTCTGACCCAAATCTTCATGCAACTAATGATTTAGATTTTCCCTCAGAATAAGGCAACCACAGTGCGCTGTCTACTTGCTAGCAAGGGAGAGGGGGAAGGTGTCATTAAAAGGAGGAAGTGTAGGGACCAAGCAGCATCTCTTTTACGTACTCCTTTTGCCTGAGCTCCTCTCGAAATCCAGACTTATAGAGACCCAAGGTGGAAGGACAGCCAGTGTCACCTCCCCAGAGCTGGAGAGGAAAAAGAGCAGTGGGGGTTAGGAGAAAAGGCGAAGGAAATGGTTAAAACAGTTTTTACCTTACAGAAGTGGGTGCTGTTCCAGGACCTAGAAGGGGGGTTCAACTCTGGCAATGCGATGGCGGAGGTGGGTACAGGGAGGGGCGCCGCCACAGTCCCAGCTGCCTTCCAGCTGTCAACGCCAGAGCTTATACAGGTTTACCCAGGTTTACGAGCGGCGGTCCTGGCTGGATTGTGGCTACTTCCGGACTCACGCCCACGACCGGGGGGCACTGGAGGAGCGTGCAGGCAGACAGGGGTGCAGCCCAGGTGCTCCCAGGTCGCTCAGAGCGTCTTCGGGATTTCTGAGTCGCCGAGTCTAGGGCGTGCGCTCCAGGCCCTGTCTACAAGCTGGTTTTCAAAGGAAGTTTGTGGTTTTTCTTTTTTCTTCTTTCTCTCTCTCTCTTTTTTCCCATCAGGACAAAGAAAAATCAGTCAAGGACAAGCTCCCCAAAGGAGGAGGAGCCTGCCCAGCACTGGAGGATTTCCATTAGGGCTTTCTGACCTGGTCAGCAGCTTGGTGATCAGCAGTGAGGGAGAAACAGGGAGAGAAAAACAACAGACCCTTTCTCTTCCCTCCGCCTGCCGCTGGAAGGGACGGAGCACTTGTGCCTCTCTGGTGAGAATAGGGAAGAGCAAGGGCCCTTGCTGAGTGGGGAGGAGCAGGGCTGGACAGCAGCAGCTTGTTGGATCTCTCCGGGCATGGCAGTCCTTTGCCCTGGATCCAAAGAAGCAGGGCCAAAGAGCGTGATATTTCCATATTTATTCATTTAAAGTGAAAAAATGCCGATCCTTTCCAAGTCCTTACTGACTCATTTTTTTAGTCTAGAAATGAAACCGGTTGGGCTGTGCCTGGGTAGTGCAGAAGAAGGTGTGGAAGAAGCCCCAGGCTCTGGGAAGAGTGCAGCAGGGAGAAAACCAGCTGAGCAAGCAGGAGATCCAATACCCCTGTGCTCTAGTCCTTGTTCCCACCACAGGCCTCAGCTTCTCATCTGTCACCTCCTCTCAATTCCTAGCTTGGGGAGCAGGGAAAGCTGGTGTGAGGCTGGTGGTAGGAAATAAAGGGATGGATTAATAAACAGGGGAACATTTGATGATGAGAATACCTTTATTTGCAGTACTCTGCACTACCCTGGGGCTGGAAGGTGGCAGTTAAAGGAGGTTGCAACCCTACTCTACGTTCTGAAGGGCCCTCCAAGCTCTACTTACAGGGCTGCCGCAGGATGAAACTTCAAGCAACTCCGAAGGCTGAAAGAGCAGTTGGAACAATGAGGGAGGCAGGGAGCAAAGAACCCAGGTTACAACAGTCCAGGAAAAGAATGAGACATTTGCCGACGCTGTAGAAAAAAAACAGGCTACAGAAAAGAAGCAGCAGGAGTTGGCGAGAGACTGTAGGTATTAAGTAAAGAAGAGAGGTCAAAGACTACTCTAATGTTTTTATAACATGTATAATCACGCAATTGGTGGCAGTTGGTCAGTTTGGTAAGGAAGAGAATTCGAGAGAGAGATAAGGAGCTGTTTTTGCCCAGTGTAATTTAAGATGTCAACCAGATGGGCGGTGTAATATATGGAAAGATGCTATACTTAGCCTGACTCAAGAGGGAAAGTTCAGATGCCACAAAGATAGGTTATGTGACTCATATACACTGTGATCTCAGAAAATTTTCCTTCCCTCAATTCTTGGGGCCATTTTGGCGCTTCGAGACTACACTTCCCAGGACGCCCTGCACCACGCCCCATTTCGCGCCTCCGGCCCCCACTTCGCTCCTCCCGTGAGTCCCTGGGCGCAGAACTCGGCCTCCGCCGCTGGGGGCGGGGCGACGTCGGACTCCCGGGGCCCTTGCTTACGCACTTCCTCCCGGGGTCGGGGCCGAGTCGGGGTGTGGTGGGTTCGAGTCCCACCTCCCGACTCGTCTCAACCCTTGAACCCGGGGCGGGGCTCATTCGCCAGTTAACCTCTCCGCGGCGAGGGGCAGTGGCACACCTTGAGCTTCACCATGGAGGACTATCTGCAGGGTTGTCGAGTTGCTCTGCAGGTAACGGACCCCTTTCTGTGATCGTAAGGAATGGATCCTGGGGTCCCGGAAGGACAAAGATGTGGGACCTGGGGAGCCCCGAGGGTCTGTGTGGAGGGAACGCGAAATTGTGGGGTGGGGGCTTGGGATCTGATCAGGCTTGGGGCCTGAGGAGTGAGGAACGAGAACCTATCCCTTGAGAATGGGAATGCTGCTCAGTCACCCCACTCCTGAGCTGGGGGCTCCTGCCTTTGGGGTCTGCCCGAGAGCGGGGAGGCGGAATTGTGGGTCTGGGTCCTGCCGCTGAACCGCTGCTCGCAGTTTCTGGGTCAGTTCCGTCAAAAGGATCGGAGCTGTGCCTGCCGGGAGGTGTGTTTGTTCCTTTCTCCCCGCCCCTCTTTCAGTTCTCCGCTCACGAGGCCTCCCGGGCCCACTGGCCTCCAGGTGAACCCCGCGGGTGCGAGGGAAGCTGTGCCCACGGCTTTGTTGCCTCTGAACGGCGGTTTCTGTCTGGCGGGCCTAATTCATTCTGAATTAAAAGTGGTGGTAGCAGGCATGTCTGTTGACTACAACCTGCATTCCTTTGCCTCCAGTTTTCTTCATTGGCCTTAACACACACAAATTACATAAAAATCCGCGGCCTGGACTGGATAAGCACAAAGTGTGTTTGGCATCAAAACTATAAGCATGACTCCTGAATGCTTTGTGGCTTATTTTTGGTACTCCCTGAGCGAGTTGGAATCTCCCAGCCTTGCTGACTGGTCATGCAGCCTTAAGCCGCTATCCCCAGTTAGCAGCAAAAAGCTGGCCAGAGAGAGGCTCCAGGAGGCCACCTGGCCCCCCCTACTTCAAGTTACGCTGCCCCTGGAGAAACCTAGACAGATGGTTGACTTTGTTTCCTTTTTAAATATCTTAAACTCTACAAACTCCCCTGGGTGATAAGATTCTGGTCTTTAACAAATCCTAAAAGTCACCGAATTCCTCCTGCAGACTCAGCTGCTGTCGTAAATGAAAACCCTCACCTGAAGAATAGGAGTGAAGTTCAATTTTAACACGAATTACACCAAATTTTTCCTTGTGAAATACAAATTTGGGGAAAGTTGTTTTAATGCATAAGGCAATTTGGGACCAATTCATTTTGGTTACCTCTGATTTCCACTACAGGGAACTCATTGGAGGACTAATATAGAGTCTTTGTGGCACATTCCAAGGGCCAAGAAGTTGTATTTTGTTTCCCCCCGATAACCCAAATGACCAGTCTGTTTTCCACCATTTGGTAGAGTCCTTGAACCTGAAACCTCACCAGATAGCATTTCATTGCATGCATCCAGACTACAGCATCTGAGTATATCTTCCTCAGGAATATGAAGCTGAAAAATACTGGATTTTTTCAGTATTACTGATATCCTGACCTTTCTCTGTCTGCATTCATCCCCCAAGGAGCAAGATCTATATCTTCCTTTTTCCAAACTTGTGAAGGTGAGGTCATATCTTAGCGCTCTTATCACACAACCTGGCCGGGGCCAGGAGAAATGAGAAAATTAGACTCTAGCAATGTTAGTGGGTGAACTGGTGGCAGGACATACAGGTGGACACTAACAATTTAGATTGCTTTTAATTATAGAAGTAGTAAATGTACATAGGGAAAACTGTTAATACAAAAAGGATATGAAATTAGAAAAAGAAAAAGATCCTTTTTCTTCTCCCTATCCAGTTCCCCAGAGGCCACACTATTGTTTCTTGTGTAAAGAAAGACATGATTTAGACAGAGACACTATTAAGTTTGAGTGTTGCTATTAAACCACATATAACTTTTAGGAAATTGTGAATGCTTGCCTTTTACACAAGACAAACAGCTGATAACCCAGCCACCTCTCCTGCTGATACCATATTTTCAGCATTTGATACCAGAGAAATTTTCTACAGTGTCTGCCACAATGATAGTAGGTTGTTCCATTTAAAAGAAATCCTGTTTGGGCTTCCCTGGTGGCGCAGTGGTTGAGAGTCCGCCTGCCGATGCAGGAGACACGGGTTCGTGCCCCGGTCTAGGAAGATCCTACATGCTGAGGAGCAGCTGGGCCCATGAGCCATGGCCGCTGAGCCTGCCGCTGAGCCTCCTCCTCGTACCGCAAAGAAAAAAAAAAAAGAAATCCTGTTTAAGTTAATGTCCTATTCATGGTGAGTCATCTTTCACTTTTAGTGGGGGAAAAAAAATCTTTGCTTCAGGGTGGGGCTGCATTCAAGTTTAGGTGTTCATCCAGAAGCTTTGGATAATCTGTGTTGTCTGCACTTCTCAGGAATGAGGCAGGAATCAGGAGTGGCTGACTATCCTTAGAAATTTGCAGTCCTTGCATCAGTATCAGTCAGTCCCATTTTCCCTGCTGGGAAGGCTTCTCTATCTCTGGCTCCTTGTCTCCTTTTTTCATTTCTCCCTCATTAACTCATTTGTAGAGTAGGCATCAGAACATATGCAGCCTTGGAAGGGAAGTAGTTGACTTTGCCAGCCCTGAAACCCATCCCCTCTCCCCCCCAACTCCATGTTGAGGCCGCAAAGAACATCAGGATACAGTCATTTCAGCTAGTGGGTTTTTGTTTTTTGGTTGTTTTGTTTTGGCTGCGTTGGGTCTTTGTTGCTGCGCGCGGGCTTTCTCTAGTTGTGAGCGGGAGCTGTGCGGGCTTCTCACTGCAGTGGCTTCTCTTGTTGCGAAGCACAGGCTCTAGGTGCACGGGCTTCAGTAGTTGTGGCACGCAAGCTCAGTAGTTGTGGCTCGCGGGCTCTAGAGCGCAGGCTCAGTAGTTGTGGCGCATGGGCTTAGTTGCTCCGCGGCATGTGGGACCTTGTTCGAGCCGGACCAGGGCTCGAACCCATGTCCCCTGCATTGGCAGGCGGCTTCTTAACCACTGCGCCACCAGAGAAGGCCTAGGTTTTTTTAAAGAAGAAAAAAAGTTTATATCTACTAGTGGCTCTCAGATTGTATTTCTTCCATTGGCAGCTCAGGTTTCCTCATGCTCTAAGTATAGCTATATTTGCCCTGAACTCTTCCTCTGATGGTCAGAAAACTGAGGCTTTTGCTTTCAGCTAGTGGGGGCTGGGGTGGGGGATAAGAGTTTACATGTTTTTCCTAAACAAAGAGGAGAATGGTACCTTGTAAGTTAGGCATCCATATACCCGACTTGCCCAGGACAGTCAGTTTATTGAGACATAATCATTAATTGCACCCCTTTTCATTCTCAAAAGTGTACTGGTTTGGGCTTCCCTGGTGGCGCAATGGTTGAGAGTCCGCCTGCCGATGCAGGGGACACGGGTTTGTGCCCCGGTCCGGGAAGATCCCACATGCTGCGGAGCGGCTAGGCCCGTGAACCATGGCCGCTGAGCCTGTGCGTCCGGAGCCTGTGCTCCGCAACGGGAGAGGCCACAACAGTGAGAGGTCCGCTTACCACAAAAAGAAAAAAAAAAGTGTACTGGTTTGAACAACAAAGTATATAGTCACCTAGCTTGTATGCTACGTTAAGGATTTGTGATACATGCCCATGAAAAGATAGCGAGCTCCTTAAGGTAGTAGTTAAGTTCTGTATGAGAATCCCAAGTGCCAGAAGCTGGAAGTGCAGGGGAAGGGACTGCTGTGGCCCGGGTGCAGGGAAGGCTTCACAGAGAGAAGGGGCTTGCGGTTGGGCTTGACTGGACAGCAAGGGCTAGAGAAAGGAGAAGACGGAAGGGAGCTCATCTGTACTACTACAGAGTAGGCTCTTGTGTGCGATCTCATTTAATCCTCATAACAACTTCATGAAATTGGTTACAGTAGTCTCCTTATTTTTATATGAGGAAAAAGAGGCTTAGCGAGGCCAAAGTCCCACAACAAGAAACAGCTGAGATTCAGCTCCAGTCTGTGGTCTTTTCAAATGGCAGTTCTGCTGATTTCAGACAGAGAAGAACAAATAGTGCAAAGGACAGCGCTGGGAATGTGCACATCATGTATTGTGGGTGGCGAATGGACCAGTCATGGTGGGGTAGTGGTGGGTGCTGACAGGGGAAAGGAATGCCACCACCTCCCTTGGTTGTTCCTGTTCCAAGATTGGCTGAAAGTCGCAGAGTATTCCTTTTGTGTTAGCTCCTTTTGTTTGCTGTCTGAGCTTGACTGAGCACAAGGGGTTAGTCATTCACCTTCCTCTGGGGGTCATTTCTCCTCCCCTCAGAGCCATGAAGTTGCATTTGGTCCCTACTTTCTGCTTTTCTGCTTAATCTTCTCTTGGTGCTGGGGATCTGACTGATCCTGATTCGGCTGCCACTTGGAATGAAACAGCACTAACATGAGTTTTGGAAAGATTCTCCGAGGGCCTCTTCAAGCCCAGCAATAGGCCTCTCCCCCTTGCTCTGCCTTTTCTCTGTTCCTCTTCCCTTTATCCTCCAGAGTCAGGGCCATATGGCCTCTCGTGTTTGTATAGTTCCCTCTCTAGAGAACATGGTGCCCTCCCTTACTGCTTCAGTGATCAAGTTATCTCAGCAGCCACTTATCTCAAGTGCTTTGTTGCCACTTTGGTCCACAGCCATCTGGGCAGTTCTTGGTATCCAGGAAACAGAGGGGCCTTCTCTGGTATCAGGAGGACGAATTGCAAGTCAGAGGAGTTAATATAGGCCTTGGGTCTTGGGTACAGAATTCTCATATTGTGTTGGCAAAGAGTTTAATATTGAAAAGAATCTTCCCACTCCCATGCTGTTCAGTATGAATGGGTCTTGGCTGCCACCCTCTTGAAATAGGCTTAGAGAAATGGGCACAGGGGAGAACCCAAGGGCAGACTTTCCCCAGAGGCCCTTTGCCCAAAACCTTGACAGATAACCTCTGTCTTTTGTCCTTCTCTCTAGGGATGGGAGTAGGAGATGGAGAAGAGGGTGGTTTAAAAATAAAAACCTTCTAGTTACGAGATAGGACAATTTATGCCACCAGAAGTCTTCTAAAATTGTCCCTTTCTGGCTTTGGCTTTCTGGGCAAGTGAGGGGAGTGGGTAATAGCCAATACAAGGAAGATAATTCTAGGTTCTCTTTTTTCCTAAAGTTACATTACTTGATAAACTGTTCCTTGTTATGTTTTATTCCTCTGAACACCTTTCCCACTTTTCTAAACTCTTCTATCTAGCAAATCGTCCCTGATTGAAGAAGCCAGAGTGGATTTTCACCTTTCTGTAACCCAGTAGTTCTCAACTGGGGGTGATTTTGACCCGCAGGGAATATTTGGCAAAGTCTGGAGACATTTTTGATTGTCATGACTGGAGGTGCTGCTAGCATCTAGTGGGTGGAGTTTGGGGGATGCTGCCAAACACCCTGCAATGCACAGGACAGCAGCCCAGTGCTGAAATCAAGAAACTAGTGTGTTGCTTTTGTCTCTCTTATTCCTTCCTCTCTTTCAGAAGTAGGCTGAGATAGAAATTCAAAAATAAACTGGTAAGATAGAATCCTTGTGCCTAAGCTGAGCCATGGACTGTATACTCTCATTCTACCTGGCCAAATGCTTCTACTTGGAATGAAATAATAATTCTTACAGTGCCTACCCCTTGGGTTGTTTTGAGGATTAAATGATCAGCTAATGCATGTAAAAATATTGGAACAGTACATGGGGGACTTCCCTGGTGGTGCAGTGGTTAAGAATCCACCTGCCAATGCAGGGGACACGGGTTCAATCCCTGATCTGGGAAGACCCCACATGCCGCAGAGCAGCAAAGCCTGTGCACCACAACTACTGAGCCTGCGTTCTAGAGCCCGTGAGCCACAACTACTGAGCCCGTGCGCCTAGAGCCTGTGCTCCACAACAAGAGAAGCCACCACAATGAGAAGCCCGAGCACCACAATGAAGAGTAGCCCCCACTCGCCGCAACTAGAGGAAGCCCTCACACAGCAACAGAGACCCAACACAGCCAAAAAAAATGTTTTTAAATACATGGCACACTCAATAGATATTTCGAAACAAAACCCCTCTCTTTGCTATTGTGGGCACCTTTAGTTTTTTTTTTTGTTGTTGTTGTTGTTTTTGTTTTTTTGCGGTATGCGGGCCTCTCACTGCTGTGGCCTCTCCTGTCATGGAGCACAGGCTCCGGACGCACAGGCCCAGCGGCCATGGCCCACGGGCCCAGCCACTCCGCGGCACATGGGACTCTCCTGGACCGTGGCACGAACCCCCATCCGCTGCATCAGCAGGCGGACTCTCAACCGCTGCGCCACCAGGGAAGCCCAACACCTTTAGGTTTTAATGAATTTTATTTAAAATTCTGGTAGGGAGATGCAAGGGAACAAGATTAATAATAACGACAGATATGCCTCCCTCCTCAGAGTTCTTATCAGCAGAAACTTTTCAAAGCTTTAAAAATAAAAGTTCCAGCAGCAGCAGCAACTGTTCTTGCTTTAATCTGAACCTGCTGGGGAAAGTGTCTGTTTCTTGCCTGTGAGAGTGTTGTTTATATCTGGTTATGGTTGAAGCTCCTCTGGGTAGGGGGAGTTTTCATGGACTAGATATCTAAATAATGAACTAAATAATGATATCTAGATACTAGATATCTAGTATGATATCTAGATACTAGATATCTAAATAATGAACTAAATAATGAACTAGATCTTATTTTTACCTTTATTTTCAAAGTCTGTTCACCTATTCTCGTGATTTAGAAATGCAAGGATTCTTTTCCCTATTTTAAAAATGGGAAAAAAGTACAAACCAGTGTTGATATGGTTTGAATACATCAGCTACCCCAGATGCTTTACTTTTGACTTCTCCTCAAGTGCCCAGAGAAGCATAAGAATCAGAGAATGATTTACTGCTGTTCTTCTGAAAGTTAACATTCAAGGAGACAGTGTAGTAGAGAGGAAGGAGCACTTTTCCACTAACTATAAATATGTGTGGAATGCTTAAAGCTTAGCTAAAACACTTATGCCCTCTTAACTAATATCCTTATCCATGAACTGAGGACCCCTAAGACTATATGACCTACCTCCTCTGTGAAGATCAGTGAGAGGATGTGTGTGCAGCCCTACATGAGTATAAGGTAACCAGAAATGGATGGAGATGCTTTTGTTAATTTCCCACTCTCCTGCCTCTCTAGGAGTCCCGACCCATACATGTTGTGCTGGGAAATGAAGCCTGTGACTTGGACTCCATGGTGTCAGCTCTCGCCCTGGCTTTTTATCTGGCAAAGGTGAGTACCTAGGAACAGAGTGCCTTAAAATGAAAAGATTTGGATTCAAGACCCAGCTCTGCTACTTAACAGCATTTAGCCTTGGGTAAGTCAGATCTCTTAACTTTGCTGAGTCTCCTGTCACCAACTATAAAATCTGAAATGATAATATTTTGCAGTGTTGCTGTGAGGATCAAATGAACAAATGTATTTTGAAGAATTTGTAAACTATAAAGCAATATTCAAACAGTTAACTATTGAATTCCTTATGGGTATCAGTGGTCTGTGTATGTTCCTCATGCCCATGTCAGCTCTGGAGGACTGATATTGCCTTCTCTCCAGCATCTAGAAGTAGGTCTTTTCCGTGAGTTGTCTTGTTGACCTTCATGCTATTGCCAAGAAGGAGAGAGGGGAAGGGTCATCCTTTTATTTTGATAAGACTGGGTAACTGCGGCTTTGAGGAAGGCAGTGACTTACCCAAGATCATGTCTCCCTTGGTCCCAATAGTCTTGTGACTTTTCCTATCCTATTACAGAACATAGCCATACCTTCTTTTCACTTTCCTCTCTAGACAACTGAGGCTGAAGAAGTCTTTGTGCCAGTTTTAAATATAAAACGTTCTGAGCTACCTCTACGAGGTGACAATGTCTTCTTCCTTCAGAAGACTCACATTCCAGAGTCCCTCTTGATTTTCCGGGATGAGATTGACCTCCATGCATTGCAGCAGGCTGGCCAGCTCACCCTCATCCTTGTTGACCATCATGTCTTACCCAAGTAAGTGGAAGAAAGTTAAGCTGATACTTACCATGTGCCATGGGCTGTGATGAGTAAGGTTTTTAAAGAGTAGGAGAAAGAATGTTTTCTCACAGGATCTCACAGGCTAAGCATAGTTGATGGGTGATATCAGATATAGAAAGACAATAAAAAAATATTGTCAGTTCTCTAGTTATACAAGTAATAAAAAGAAATAGAAACATGGAGAGTTCAAACTAAAAGATAACTCAGAAATATTGTAAATCTACCTTTGGTATCATTGTTTTAAGATTTCATGGCAGATTTATTACAATAGAAACTTTTGAATAATGGTTACAACGGCATTTTTAATTTTAAAAAGTTAGCAACATCATTTCCTCCATAAAGCAATATTTCTTTAATGCTATTTAACAAACATACACACCTATAATAATCCCATCCCTAATTTAGGACTGGAAAAAAACTGCCAACAAAGCAATACAAGTACAAGGCCTTCCCAAGTGTGTCTAGCTCCCGCTAATAGTAATATGAATATTTTTTCCTTAAGCACACTGGTTATAGCAGGACATTGACAGAGGACAGCCTAAGGGTACTAATCCATCTATCCACTCACTCATTAATAAACTTCTATTTAGAGGACGAAGGTGAGGTAGAATCTCTGTTCTCAAGAAGTTGTCAGTCAGAGGAGGGAACTAGGTAAACAGGTCATTGTAATGGGTGTTAGAGGTAGGTGGTGACCGTCACTCTAGGGGACAGTAGTTACATGAAGGATGGAGTGGTTAAATATGCAAGAGGGGAGTAGAGGGGAGTGTCAGGAAAGGTTTCCTAATGGAGTTGATCCTTGATCTCAGTCTTGAAAGACTAGGTATTTGCTTGGTGAATGAGGAGTTGAGGTAGTTAGCAAAACGCAGGCAGGTATGAAATAGCATGGTGAGTTGGGAGAACTGAGATTTGTTTTGCATAACTGGAACATAAAATATGAGGGAGGAGTAGGACATAAAAAAGATAAGACTAGAGAGGTAGGCAGGGGCCAGATCATGGAGATCTTGTAGGCCTTGCCAGGGAGATTAGACTTTATTTTGAGCAGTGGGGACTATTGTTAATTCTATTTATTCCAGATCCTAGCAGAACCAAATTTGCATTTTTCAAATGCTCTTTCAGGTAGTCTTATAGAGGACAGTTTCGGAGGGCACTGGAAGCAGGTGTTTGGTTAAGGAACTATTGGAGTAGTTCAGATGAGAGAGATTGAGGGCCAAGAATAAGGCAGTAGCAGAGGGTTGGAAAGGAGGGAATGGATGGGAATTGAGCCAGAAGCCACAGGTGACCTGCATGAAATTTGGATATTAAGTGAATTGAAGGAACAGGAGAGATTTAGATGTTGGGTGTCCAGGTGTCAACTGGAAAGACAGCCCTAAAGGATGAGATACTGGTAGCTGATACTTCGTCAAATTCACCTATATGGTGTTTAAAGATGGCTTTAGTTATAATATTTAAGAGAAGAACTGAGAGGAGTGAGGCAGAGGTAGAAGTGATCAAAGGTCTAAGTGTCTGCCTATGATGTCTGTTTTCTTCATGAGTGAGGTGCAGCTGGAGTGCCCCTACCTATCTTTCTTTCTCTTTTCCCCCACACCTCCCCCCTTTCCCACACAGAAGTGACGCAGCCTTAGAGGAGGCAGTAGCAGAGGTGCTAGACCATCGGCCCATCGATCAGAAACACTGCCCTCCCTGCCATGTTTCAGTTGAGCTGGTGGGGTCCTGCGCTACCCTGGTGGCCGAGAGAATCCTGCAGGGGGCACCAGAGATCTTGGACCGGCAAACAGCAGCCCTTCTTCATGGTGAGGGTGGCTTGGGGGTTGGGACCTGATTAGTTCCTTTATTCCCATGCCAGAGAAAGGAAAGTGGAGAAGTCTAGACTCTTCCAGCCTGACTACACCCTCTCAAAGCCACTTAGTAGATATGAAGGAGGAGATTCTTTCAGGGGGCAATTAGGCATTAAAAAGGCTGTGGGATACTTTGTCCTTTGAAGGCCTGTGGAATACTTTGTTGGAGAAAGCAGAAAGGAAGCACAGAACAACAGACCTAGAAGCTGCCTATTAGTAGCATTGTATAATGGAAAGAGGACTAGCCAAAGAAGCAGGAAATGAATTCTAATACCATTTCTGCCCAGGAAGTAGTTATATGACCTTGAGCAAATCTCTTAACCTTTTTTGTTCTTATTTTCTCCATTTGTAAAAAAAAAAGAGAGAGAGAGAATTGGATTAGACTATCTCTTCCAACTGGAATTTGGCCTGTGGAAGAGAGATCATCTCTCTCTGACTAGGTTTCAAAATCTCCAAGAATTGAGATATTTACACTTCCTTTCTACCTTTTCCCCATTTCCCTGACTACATTTTAGTTTGAATTTGGGATGTCTTACTCAGGACATTGTCCCAGTTTGTTTTGTCTTCAGTGAGTTGCCGTACAGTCTCCTTTGGTATTGTGTCCTTTTGGTTTGAGGGTTATGTGTGTTCTAGTTGTCAGGAATGGAGGGCCACAGGATTTGAGTTCTGCCATCCTCCTCCTCTGCAGGAACAATCATCCTGGACTGTGTGAACATGGACCCTAAAATTGGAAAGGCAACCCTAAAGGACAACCAATATGTGGAGAATCTAGAGGCCCTCTTCCCAAATCTGCCCAAGAGAAATGATATCTTTGATTCTCTGCAAAAGGCAAAGTTTGATGTATCAGGTATGAAATGTTAAACTGGTGGACAAAAGCCTTGTTCATTATGTTCTTGAATACGGTCAGAACAATTTCAGAGCGTGCATAATGATTTAAGCTTTATACCAGAAAGAAGCTAGGTAGTGTGTGAGTCTGATCATGAATTAAGCAGTCATTTACTGCATTGTTCTATCCTGGCTATTGGGTGGATGAGAAGGAATATATTAAGAGTCTCAGAGGTTTCTAGTCTAATTAGAGAATATAGACATATAAATAAAGTATGCTGAGGGAATACAGTCATCCCTTGGTATCTGTAGGGAATTGGTTCCAGTATCCCCCACAGATACCAAAATCCTCGGATACTCAAGTCCCTTACGTAAAATGGCATAGTATAATGAATACAGTCGGCCCTCCTTATCAGCAAATGTGAAGCCCGTGGTACAGAGGGCCAACTCTACTGAATTATCGGAGTGAGATCTAGATAAATGGTTAGGGAAGCAAAAGAAACATTTAGGGTGAATATACAAAGGACGAAGGAAGAGAACAAAAAAACTTCCATGATTTGTTACCCAGCTACCGCCTGTTGACGTTAAAAAAAAAAGAAAGAGGGCTTCCCTGGTGGCGCAGTGGTTGAGAGTCCGCCTGCCAATACAGGGGACACGGGTTCGTGCCCCGGTCTGGGAAGATCCCACATGCCGCGGAGCGGCTGGGCCCGTGAGCCACGGCCGCTGAGCCTGAGCATCCAGAGCCTGTGCTCCACGACGGGAGAGGCCACAAGAGTGAGAGGCCCGCGTACCGCAAAAAAAAAGAAAGAGAGGTCCCACTTGTACTTTTAGAAAAGTAAAACAACACAGAATGGGGAAAATCAGGAGTAAAAGCCTCTCTTCTTCCATTTACCCTTCTCCCCAGAGTCCTTGCTCTAAAGGTACCTATTGTGACCCAGTAATTGAAAGTAATTTTTTATTTAGAGTAAATTTCTATTGGGACTTCCCTGGTGGTTCAGTGGGTAAGACTCCGTGCTCCCAATGCAGGAGGCCGGGGTTCGATCCCTGGTCGGGGAACTAGATCCCACATGCATGCCACAATGAAGATCCAGCATGCCACAACTAAGACCCGGTGCAGACAAAATAAATAAATAAATATTATTTTAAGTGAATAAATAAATTTCTATTATATAATTACATCCTGAGTTACTAGCCCTGTTCATTGCCCCAAAGAGAGGCTGTGTTTTTCCTCTTCCTTGACCTGTCTTGGTGTTCTCACCTTCCTGGTCTTGGGACCTTGGGTTCTCTTGGTTCTCTTGTTTCACCCTTAGTCTCACATCCACTTTCTAGGACTGACCACAGAGCAGATGCTGAGAAAGGACCAGAAGACCGTCTCCAGACAAGGCACCAAGGTGGCCATTAGTGCAATATATATGGATTTGGAGGTAAGAGCAAGATGTAGGTGTGGGTGGAGAGAGAAAACCTTTAGTTTTGTATGTAACCTTGCCCCTCACTCCTGGCTCACCTCCAAAATGTATCTTACCCCTCCTTTTCTCCATCTCTACTCCACAGTCCATCGTCTCTCACTGCACTACTGTAATGGCCCCCATGCTGGTTTCCCTGCCTCCACTTTTGACCCCTGCAAACTGTTCTCCCCACAGCAGCCAGAGTGATCTCTTTAAGACATGTCAGATCCAGGGGAGTAACCTGGTGGTCTAGTGGTTAGGACTCAGCGCTTTCACTGCTGTGTCCTGGGTTCAGTCCCTGGTCGGGGAACTGAGACCAAAAAAAAAAAGATATGTCAGATCCTATTGGCCCCCTCCCTTTACTGCCTTTTCATTGTACTTCTAATAAAATCTAAAAGCCTTACAGTGGTTTATAGGGCCCTCCTTTATCAGGCCTTTGTCCTTTTCTCTGACTTCTTCATTCCAGCCCCATTCCTACACTCACAGAACTGTAGCCACCCATTTTCTTTCTGTTTTTCAGAACCATTAAGTTCACTCTTAGCTCTCAACTCAGAGCCTGTGCACTCCTTTTGCAGAGCTGGCTCCTTCTTTTCATTCAGGACTTAGCTCAGGTGTCTTCTCTTTCAGGAGGTTTTTCCTGACCACCCTAACTAAAGTAATATCCTCCATGCTCAAAAATCTCTAAATATTACTTTTTTTTTTGTACATGCAGCTTGTGGGATCTTAGTTCCCTGACCAGGGATTGAACCTAGGCCCCCTGCAGTGGAAGTATGGAGTCCTAACCACTGGACTGCCAAGGAATTCCCATTTTGTTTTCTTCATAGCACTTAGCACACTGAAATCATCATGTTTCATGGTTTCCTTGTTTATTGTCTATATTCCTCTGCTAGTTTATCAGCTCCACCAGAGACCCTATTTCTTTTGTTTCTGCTGTATCTCCAGCACCTTCGACAATGCCTGGCGCATAGTGGATGCTTAGTGAATTTTGTCGAATGGGTGAATGAATATAACTCTGATAGTGGTATTTTAATACCTGGCTCCATATCTTATTGGTTTAAATCATTCATCTGATCTGAACATGTACTCTCATAGACTGCACAGCTTTCTCCTAAATAACATGTAAAAATTTTTACTAAATAATTTACTGAAACAGAATAGCATGGCCTCTTCCCTTGGTACTTATAACCTAGTTTTGTAACCAAACATAAGAACACAAAAGGCTTGCCGAGTACCATAATCATAGTACAAATTGACTCATTAGAAATGCTAAGGATAAAGAAAAGCCCTGATCTAAAGCAGCTGGTGGTATTATTCATTGGAGGAAATACTGCGTGAGATTTTGGAGAAGAATATAGATAGATAGACAAAGAATGAAGAGCCAAGGATGCAGTTGTCGTGTGTCTGTACTTATTTGTATGCGCCATTGTTCTGTTTTAGAATAAAAATATCCTCAAGGCAAAGACCTTGCTTGATTGATTGTAAGAGCAGGATAGCCTTGGACATACCAGGCACATTACGTACCTTTTTTTTTTTTTTTTTTTTTTTTTTGCATTACGTGGGCCTCTCACTGTTGTGGCCTCTCCCGTTGCTCCGGACGTGCAGGCCCATTGGCCATGGCTCATGGGCCCAGCTGCTCCGCGGCATGTGGGATCTTCCCGGACCGGGGCACGAACCCATGTACCCTGCATCAGCAGGCGGACTCTCAACCACTGTGCCACCAGAGAAGCCCCATTATCATTTTTTAATTCTTAAAACAATCAAGTTTGGTAAATGATTTATCCTCATTTTACAGATGAGGAAACTTAAGTCCAGGGATCCTTGATCATATAGCTGATAGGTAACAGAGCTGATTTTCAAACCAATTCTGTCTGAACCCAAAGCCTCATTCTGTGAGGCTCATAGAATGGCCTCATAGAAAGGCTCATTCTCCTCATTCTATATATTGCCTTCCAGCACATAAATAGCACAGAGTAAACATTAGATACCTTTTTTATGGAGTACAAGTCCCAGGTTAACATGCAAAGAAACCCTTCATAAGCATCTTCTGTTGAGGGTGATAATGAGGATCCAGTGGCAGCCCTCATCCCTGTCCATTTCTTCTGTTTTAGGCCTTTCTGCAGAGGTCTGGCCTCATTGCAGATCTCCATGCCTTCTGCCAGGCTCACAGCTATGATGCCCTGGTCGCCATGACTATCTTTTTCAACACTTGCAATGAGCCAGTGCGGCAGTTGGCAGTTTTCTGTCCCCACACAGCACTCCGAGTGACGGTGAGTCCCTGTCCCTTCTCCAGCCTGAGGACCCTACAGAGTTCTGCCTGTACGCACTATCCTGTGCTGTAAAGACCTTTCCTTCATTCTTGTATTTATCCAGAGGTCCTTGATCTGTTTCCAGAATCACCACTACCCGCTTTTTTCCATTCTCTCTATGTGTGAATATCCTTAATCATACTCTTGTTGAGAAAGGGAGATTCCAAAGAGAATTAGAGACACAATTCCTACTTAGAAGGAATTGAAATCAGGTTAAAAGAACGTGTTATAAATCTGTAGTTAAAACTAGATTCTTGGTTTAAGCATTAATTCCTCACCCCTGAAAATCAATTCCTTTCTTTTTACCTTATTGCCTTGAAAATTGGAAACAGACGAGAAACCTTTTCTACTACTTAAGCAGTTTGTGCTAACTCTGTAGAGAAGTGGTCTAGGAGCAGGTTTGGTTTTTTTCCCTGATCTTCCATTTAGCCACCTTTCCCACCTCCTCCCCTTTCTTTTCCTCTGTTGGTTACTGATAAGCCCAGGGAAGAATTTAAAAGTGGACTTAAGGCAGTCCAGGGATTCTTTGTATTTCTTAGCAGCGAGGACTGCTGAAGACTGGTCTGAATACAGCTGGATAATCTTTTTTGTGCATGAAAGGCATGTCTGCCCCTTCCCACCTCTCTTTGTCTTTATCTTCTCCTCCAGGAAGCAAATGTAATTTCATTCAGTGGAAAGTAGTTTGGCATTGTGGAAAGAACTACAGCCTTTAAAGGCAGATATATAGGCTTTTCTGTCCCAGATTTGCCACTTACTTGCTCTTTGACCAAAGGCAAGTCAGTTGACTTCTGATTCTGTAAATGTCATATTACCACCTACTAATTAGTGTGATGTAATCATTAAACATAATATTATATGTAAGGTTCATTGCTGGGCACAATGCTCTCTTACTAATCATGTCATGAAGGAAAGGGTGCTTTGACCATACAAAGTACTTCTCCCCACCTTCCTAAATCTCCCCTCCTTCTCCCTGCCATGGTCCCTCTGGAACTCTGTAGCTATCTGACAACTCTACCATTGCCCAGGCTGCCTCTGTGCTGGAAAATGGTAGTCCTCTTTTCACGGTCTGCCCTACCATTTCCTCTCTTCCTCCTGTGTTAGAAATAGTATAATATAGTAATTTAGAACACCAGCTCTGATGACAGACCTGAGTTCAAGTATCAGCTTTGTTTCATTCAAACTTGACCTTTGGCGACACATAGTAAGCAAACTGACAACAATTAAAGACAAAGAAAAACTATTAAATGCAACGAGGGAAAAATGACAAATAACATACAAGGGAACTCCCGTAAGCTTAACAGCTGATTTCTCAGCAGAAACTCCACAAGCCACAAGGGAGTGGCACGATGTATTTAAAATGATGAAAGGGAAGAACCTACAACCAAGATTACTCTATCCGGCAAGGATCTCATTCAAATTTGATGGAGAAATCAAAAGCTTTACAGACAAGCAAAAGCTAAGAGAATTCAGCACCACCAAACCAGCTCTACAACAAATGCCAAAGGAATTTCTCTAAGTGGGAAACACAAGAGAAGAAAAGGACCTACAGAAACAAACCCAAAACAATTAAGAAAATGGTAATAGGAACATACATATAGATAATTACCTTAAATGTGAATGGATTAAATGCTCCAGCCAAAAGACACAGGCTTGCTGAATTGATACAAAAACAAGACCCATATATATGCTGTCTACAAGAGACCCATTTCAGACCTAGGGACACGTACAGACTGAAAGTGAGGGGATGGAAAAAAGATATTCCATGCAAATGGAAATCAAAGGAAAACTAGAGTAGCAATACTCATATCAGATAAAATAGACTTTAAAATAAAGACTGTTACAAGAGACAAGGAAGGACACTACATAATGATCAAGGGATCAGTCTAAGACGAAGATATAACAATTATAAATATATATGCACCCGACATAGGAGCACCTAAATACATAAGGCAAATGCTAACAGCTATAAAAGAGAAAATCTACAGTAACACTATAATAGTGGGCGACTTTAACACCTTCCTTACACCAATGGACAGATCATCCAGACAGAAAATTAATAAGGGGGCTTCCCTGGTGGTGCAGTGGTTGAGAGTCCGCCTGCCGATGCAGGGGACACGGGTTCGTGCCCCGGTCTGGGAAGATACCACATGCCGTGGAGTGGCTGGGCCCGTGAGCCATGGCCGCTGAGACTGCGCATCCAGAGCCTCTGCTCCTCAACAGGAGAGGCCACAACAGTGAGAGGCCCGCATACAGCAAAAAAAAAAAAAAAAAGAAAATTAATAAGGAAACACAGCTTTAAATGACACAATAGACCAGATAGATTTAATTGATATTTATAGGACATTCCATCCGAAAACAGCAAGATTACACTTTCTTCTCAAGTGCACACAGAACATTCTCCATGATAGATCACACCTTGGGTTACAAATCAAGCCTCAGTAAATTTAAGAAAATTGAAATCATATCAAGCATCTTTTCCAACCACAACACTATGACATTAGAAATAAGTTACAGGGAAAAAAACGTAAAAAACACAAACACATGGAGGCTTAACAATACGTTACTAAATAACCAAGAGATCACTGAAGAAATCAAAGAGGAAATCAAAAAATACCTAGAGACAAATGACAATGAAAACATGACAATCCAAAACCTGTGGGATGCAGCAAAAGCAGTTCTAAGAGGGAGGTTTATAGCAATACAATCCTACCTCAAGAAACAAGAAAAATCTCAAGTAAACAATCTAAACTTACACATAAAGGAGAGAAAGAAGAACAAACAAAACCCAAAGTTAGTAGAAGGAAAGAAAAAGATCAGAGCAGAAATGAATGAAATAGAAACAAAGAAAACAATAGCAAAGGTCAATAAAACTAAAAGCTGGTTCTTTGAGAAAATAAACAAAATTGATAAGCCTTTAGCCAGACTCATCAAGAAAAAGAGGGAGAGGACTCAATAAAATTAGAAATGAGGGACTTCCCTGGTGGAGCAGTGGTTAAGAATCCACCTGCCATAAATGCCCATCGACAGACGAATGGATAAAGAAGATGTGGTACATATATACAATGGAATATTGCTCAGCCATAAAAAGGAATGAAATTGGGTCATTTGTAGAGACGTAGATGCATCTGGAGACTGTCATACAGACTGAAGTAAGTCAGAAAGAGAAAAACAAATATTGTATATTAACGCACATATGTGGAACCTAGAAAATGGTACAGATGAACTGGTTTGCAGAGCAGAAATTGAGACACAGAAGTAGAGAAAAAACGTGTGGACACCAAGAGGGGAAAGCAGTGGTGGGTGGGAGTTGTGATGTGGTGAATTGGGAAATTGGGATCAACATGTATACACTGATGTGTATAAAATGGATGACTAATAAGAAAAAATAAGTAAATAAAAAACAAAAAAAGAATCCATCTGCCAGTGCAGGGTTTGATCCCTGCTCCAGGAAGATCCCACATGCCACAGAGCAGCTAAGCCCGTGCACCACAACTGCTGAGCCTGTGCTCTAGAGGCCACAAGCCACAACTATTGAACCCATGTGCCACAACTACTGAAGCCAACACGCCTAGAGCCTGTGCTCTGCAACAAGAGAAGCCACCACAATGAGAAGCCCGTGCACCACAACGAAGAGTAGCCCCCACGTGCCACAACTAGAGAAAGCCCACATGCAGCAATGAAGACCCAACGCAGCCAAAAATAAATAAATAAAATAAATAAATTTTTAAAAAATAAAATACAATTAGAAATGAAAAAGGAGAAGTTACAGCGGACATCGCAGAAATACAAAGCATCGTAAGAGACTACAACAAGCAACTCTGTGCCAATAAAGTGGACAACCTGGAAGAAATGGACAAATTCTTAGAAAGGTATAACCTACCTAGACTGAACCAGGAAGAAATAGAAAATATGAACAGACCAATCACAAGTAATGAGATTGAAACTGTGATTACAAATCTTCCAACAAATGAAAGTCCAGGACCAGACGACTTCACAGGTGAATTCTGTCAAACATTTAGAGAAGAACTAACACCCATCCTTCTCAAACTCTTCCCAAACATTGCAGAGGAAGGAACACTCCGAAACTCATTCTGTGAGGCCACCGTCACCCTGATACCAAAACCAGACAAAGATACTACAAAAAAAGAAAATTACAGACGAATATCACTGATGAATATAGATGCAAAAATCCTCAACAAAATATTAGCAAACAGAATCCAACAACACATTAAAAGGCTCATACACCATGATCAAGTGGGATTTATCCCAGGGATGCAAGGATTCTTCAGTATATGCAAATCAATCAATGTGATACACCATATTAACAAATTGAAGAATAAAAACCATACGGTCATCTCAATAGATGAAAGAAAAGTTTTTGACCAAATTCAACACCCATTTATGATAAAAAAAAACTCTCCAGAAAGTGGGCATAGAGGGAACCTACCTCAACATAATAAAGGCCATATATGACAGACACACAGCAAACATCATTCTCAATGGTGAAAAACTGGAAGCATTTCCTCTAAGATCAGGAACAAGACAAGGACGTCCACTCTTGCCACTATTATTCAACATAGTTTTGGAAGTCCTAGCTATGGCAATCAGAGAAGAAAAAGAAATAAAAGGAATACAAGTTGGAAAAGAAGTAAAACTGTCACTGTTTACAGATGACATGACACTATACATAGAAAATCCTAAAGATGCCACCAGAAAACTACTAGAGCTAATCAATGAATTTGATAAAGTTGCAGGATACAAAATTAATGCACAGAAATCTCTTGCATTCCTATACATTAACAACGAAAGATCAGAAAGAGAAATTAAGGAAACAATCCCATTCACCGTTGCAACAAAAAGAATAAAATACCTAGGAATAAACCTACCTGAGGAGGGAAAAGACCTGTACTCAGAAAACTATAAGACACTGATGAAAGAAATCAACAATGACACAAACAGATGGAGAGTTATACCATGTTCTTGGATTGGAAGAATCAATATTGTGAAAATGACTATTCTACCCAAAGCAATCTACAGATTCAATGCAATCCCTATCAAATTACCAATGACATTTTTTACAGAACTAGAACAAAAAAATCTTAAAACTTGTATGGAGACCCAAAAGACCCCGAATAGCCAAAGCAATCTTGAGGAAAAAAAGTGGAGCTGGAGGAATCAGACTCACTGACTTCAGACTATACTACAAAGCCACAGTAATCAAGACAATATGGTACTGGCACAAAAACAAATATAGATCAATGGAACAGGATAGAAATCCCAGAGATAAACCTGAGCACTTACGGTCAACTAATCTATGACAAAGGGGGCACAGGTATACAATGGAGAAAAGACAGTCTCTTCAATAAGTGGTGCTGGGAAAACTGGACAGCTACATGTAAAACAATGAAATTAGAACACTTCCTAGCACGATACACAAAAATAAACTCCAAATGTATTAAAGACCTGAATGTAAGACTGGACACTATAAAACTCTTAGAGTAAAACATAGGAAAAACACTCTTACACATAAATCACAGCAAGATCTTTTTTGACCCACCTCCTAGAGTAATGGAAATAAAAACAAAAATAAAGAAATAGGACCTAATGAAACTTAAAAGCTTTTGCACAGCAAAGGAAACTATAAACAAGATGAAAAGACAACCCTCAGAATGGGAGAAAATATTTGCAAACGAATCAATGGACAAAGGATTAATCTCCAAAATATATAAACAGCTCATGCAGCTCAATATTAAAAAAAACAACCAACCCAATCCAAAAATGGGCAGAAGACCTAAATAGACATTTCTCCAAAGAAGACATACAGATGGCCAAGAGGCACATGAAAAGCTGCTCGACATCACTAATCGTTAGAGAAATGCAAATCAAAACTACAATGAGGTATCACCTCACACCAGTTAGAATGGGCATCATCAGAAAATCTACAAACAACAAATGCTGGAGAGGGTGTGGAGAAAAGGTAACCCTCCTACACTGTTGGTGGGAATGTAAATTGATACAGCCACTATGGAGAACAGTATGGAGGTTCCTTCAAAAACTAAAAATAGAATTACCATATGACCCAGCAATCCCACTACTGGGCATATATCCAGAGAAAAACATAATTCAAAAAGACATATGCACCCCAGTGTTCACTGCAGCACTATTTACAATAGCCAGGTCATGGAAGCAACCTAAATGTCCATCGACAGATGAATGGATACAGAAGATGTGATACATATATACAATGGAATATTACTCAGCCATAAAAAGGAACAAAACTGGGTCATTTGTAGAGACGTGGATGGACCTAGAGACTGTCATTCAGAGTGAAGTAAGTCAGAAAGAGAAAAACAAATATCATATGTTAACACATATATGTGTAATCTAGAAAAATGGTACAGATGAACTGGTTTGCAAGGCAGAAATAGAGACACAGATGTAGAGAACAAACGTATGGACACCAAGTGGGTACAGCAGGGGCGGGGTGGTGGTGGGATGAATTGGGAGATTGGGATTGACATATATACACTAATATGTATAAAATAGATAATTAATAAGAACCTGCTGTATAAAAAATAAATAAAATTTTAAAAAAACAGAAACAAAAAAAACTTGACCTTCGGTAAGTTACCTAATCTAAGCCTCAGTTTCCCTACCTGTAAATGAGGGTAACAGTAATACCAACCTGTAAGGTAGTTGTGAGGATTAAATGAGGAAATTAATATTTGAAAATGGCCAGACGTGGCACGATGCTTGGCATACTTCCCACCCCAACTTGATCTATTTATTCTTTCTGCCTGTATTCTTCTCCTGACCTCAATATAGTAGATGCTTGTCCCATCTCAGCTAAGGATAGAGTTCAAGTTTTTGAGCACAGGAATACCCTTGCAAATAACAATATTCGAGGAGGTGGGAGTCCCAGGTTCTGGTTCAGACTCTACCATCATCTACATTCAAGGCACTTAATCTCTCTGGGCTTTGGTGTACTTATGAATAAAATGGAATATATCATCTCAAATGTTTCTTCTGTTTCTAAAATACTGTGTGTATTAGTTGATGTGCCTTTGTTGCAAGCAATAAAACAACCCTAGATGACTTAATTAAAAAAATATATTTTTTATCCTCTATAAGAGAAGTCTCTTAGAAGTCTCAGCTTTTTGCTTCACCACCTTATATACCACCTCCCCATCTTGTCTCCTTTTTAGGTCTGTGGAGTCCTAGAACGCTCCCACTCTCCGTCCCTGAAGCTGACCCCTGCCCCAAGCATCCACCCTAACCTCCAAGCGTATCTTCAAGGCAACACCCAGGTCTCTCGAAAGAAACTTCTGCCTCTGCTCCAGGAAGCCCTGTCAGCATATTTTGACTCCACAAACATCGCTTCAGGACAGCCTCAGACAGAGGGTGTGTCCAGGGAGCAGGTAGACAAGGAATTGGACAGGGCAGGTAACTCCCTGATTCCTGGACTGAGTCAAGATGAGGAGGAGCCTCCACTGCCCCCCACACCCATGAACAGCCTGGTGGATGAGTGCCCTCTGGATCAGGGGCTGCCGAAATTCTCAGCTGAGGTCATCTTTGAAAAATGTAGTCAGATCTCACTGTCAGAACCTACCACTGCCTCCCGGTCCAAGAAATGACTGTTGGGAGGGGAGGGGGAAGTGAAAGAGGTTGCTTGAACCACCCTGAATGCATGTTTTGAGATGTTTCAGCAATTTTGTCTTCATTGTTCCAGGATCTGGTATACTGTTCTCATAAACCTAGGAGGAGAAAGAAGTAAAAGAAAGCTGAGCTGGCATTCTCCCTTTTCCCCACAATCTCTACCAAGCAAACAAATTTTATTATTTAATTTAATTCCTTAAATCTGCACTGACTCTCCTCTATTTCATTTGCCAGGGTCATGATGTGATAACATACACAGTTCCAGCAGAGTGGCACAGAAAGACTGTGTACCCCAAAAGTGCCCTAAGTCAGGCTTTTTAACAGAACCAGTATTTCTTATGGAACCAAACATTCATTGTCTCCAGTGTTCATTTATTCTCTTATTAATTCAAGTATTTATTGAACACAGTACCTACTTTTAGCTTCTTCCAGTTTTTAGCCTTTAGTTGATTTCCACCTCCATGACTCCTCTTTCTGCCGCCAATTAGGTGATGGTGTCTCATTCCCAGTTTTTGCTAAATTTCTACTCTGAGCTTATTGTGACTGTTTCAGGATTGTTTGGGAGCAGATTGGAGGCCATTATCTTCTGTCCTGATCGGCTGGCCTGACTCTCAGTTTCTTTGGATCCCTCTGACTCAGAGCCACAGGGACCCTGAAGAGACCCAGAAGACCCCCCCCTGGTTCTTGAGAGTTCAGGAGACACCTGGGAAAGCCTTAAGACCTCATGGGCACTCTTCGCAAAAGACAGTAGAACTACAATGAGACCCCTGGCTCTGTCGATTTCTTATCCATCTGATTTTCTCCTTGGGCATATTAGAAGGAAACACGGAGTTCATACCGACTGCCATCAACTGTGTGTCTTTTGTCCAGACACTCACTCCTCTAGATCTCATTTCCCCGTCTGCAAAACTGATGTTCCCTGGTTTCTGTGATCTGCCTGTTGCCACACCGTCCTTTCTTGCCTCTGCTTCTCTGTTTTTTTGTTTGTTTCTTTTTCCCTGGGAATGGTCAGGGTCACTGAATTGTCTGTTTATTTGTGATTGTACCAAGGTACTCAGCCTCATGTAGCATGTCCAGGGGTATGATTCATACCATAGTGACCCAGCAAAGAGCTCCCTTCCACTGACTTGTTCTGCATGTGTAGAGTCTCCCTTTTCTCTTCAGACCAACCTGTTCCCCCTTTTCCTACCCCACAGCTCTGCTCCCTGTAAGTTTTCAACAGTTTCGCTGAACAGTGGGGTATGTGATGGTTTTGGCATGATGTCTTCATATGAGGGAAACTGACTTCACTTTGAGGGGATGTTTGTAGCCATTGGAAGGTAAAATAGTGGCGTGATTACTGAACCAAAGGAATTTATGTTTTGTAACTTGGGTACTTTTATTTTGCATTTTGTTAAAGTATTAAATACTTTTTTCCTGTTTGGGGCCTTATTGTCTCTTTTTACAACTATAATCAGGCCTTTCCCTCTGATAATTGTTTTAACCTTCTCAAGATTCATTTCCCTTCTTTCTGCTGTACATACTGTCTTCCTTCTGTTGACTCTTTTTGGGAATAAGGAGCAACAGTCTTATGTCTCCCCTCATCCTCAGCCTTTCCTTTAATTTGTTTCTTCCAGAACCCTCTTTATAACATACTTCTGTGTCCTTGATTCTGCTTATGCTTGAAAAGTAGGCCCACGATAGTCTTAAAACGAAAATGGTTTCTACCATTACCTCTTTTTTTTTTTTAAAGCAGCTTCCAGAATGTTTTAAGGAGTCTAGAAAATTGCCTTCTTTGACTCACCCAAGACTAGCCACTTTAGAATACGTAGTCTCCTCCCCAGAACCCGCCCCAATGGGCATGGTTTCTCTTTTGTGCAAACCTGCTTCTTCGGAAGGGAGGTGGCAAAACCTGTTTGAAGGTGAGGTTACTTACCTCCCTTCCACCCTTCCCTCCTCCTTGGAGGCAAGAGCAACAACAGCTGAGACAGAGAAAAAGGGGATACAGAAGTGTTGGGGAGCTGAGACATCCGGCTCCCCGACAACTCCAAGTGTTTAAAGGCGACAGGAAGACTTCTGAAGATGGGAACTACACAAGAGGCAGGAGAAAAGACATTGGATCTCGGGTAAGGAAGACGCTGGCTAACTTGATTGGAAGCAAGGAGTGACTAGTCTTAAGGGACTTTCCCACCATCCAGCTCTTTCCAAGTCAAATCTCGGGTTCCTAGAGGAGATAAGACTGTAAGGGAATTAATTTGCAGAGAAGGGATGGAGGTGGCTTTAGGTAGGAAATATCAGTAAGGTATGGGAATTAGGGAACGAGGGAGTCCAGGATAATTCCCTATTGCTTTTTTTTTTTTAAAGGAAGTTTCTATGTTTTGTTTTTGATAAATCTGCCCCGTTTTCCGGTTTCTAATACCCACCCTCCAGAATGGCCATCAGGAAAGCTGACCCAGAACTAAGTTAAGGTCCAGGTTCTCCTTCCCAGCAAATCTCTCTTCCTCCTTACCTTCTTCCCCTACCCCTCTACCGTGGTTTCCCCTCACCACTCCCTAGTGTGGTGGAGGAAAGGCAGGCCTGACTAGGTGACATCTTCCCCAACTTTGCCCAGTGACAGCTGGGCTGGTCTGTCGGGCTCCAGCCAATTGTAATGTGAAAAACCTCTCACCCCTACTGTGCAGGTGGAGCAACTGCCAACAGGAAAAAATAATTAGCTTTACCTTCCATGCCTCCTCTGCTCCTAAACCCAACAGTAGGGGTGATGGCTTTCTAACAAGTGGTGAAGGTGGTAGAAACATCTAGGAGACCAGAGATCTGACTTCTTTTTAAGGCCTGCCCTCTGCTCTGTACCTTCATTACTGCTCTTCATTCCAGTTCCCTTAAGACACTGCCTAGTTTGTCTCATAATAATCTTTTTTTCTGGGAGACTATAGGGTCAGGGAGAATGCAGAAACAGCAGTACTAGGAGCATCCTTGAGACTTGGGGAACTGGAGCTGAAGGAAGACTGGCAGGATGAAGAATTCCCTAGGTGAGGAAGTATGAGCGAGGCTGGAAAAAGGGAGGGCTGGTCACAAATGGAGGGCAGCGATGGTAAATTGGGACTTGAAGGAAAGAGGTGGGGAAAAGAAAGAAGAGGTGATATCATGGCGGGGACACGGAATTGATAAGTTGATACCAGCTTAATGCCTTTAGCCTATATTTCTTCCCCCTTTTCATCTTTTCCCCTCTAGATTGCTTCCTGAAGAGGCTGACCCTTCTGGAGATCCTCATAATCCTGAAAGAGACTCACAGGCAGGTAGGTCAATTAGAACCCAGGCCTCCCTGATTCTAGTCCAGGGAAGGGTTATGCCACCCTGTCCCTTGTGGTTCTACTTCCCAAACGTCCCGTGTTAGTCCTTCTTTAGAATTCACCCCATATTATCACTTACATAGACAGGAATTCTAACATCCCCCACCAACACAAACCCATCTTTCTCTTCTTTTTTTTCCCCTCCTCCAACCCCAGGAACCCCCAGCACTTTAGCCCTGTGTGGCCAGCGCCCCATGCGTAAGCGTCTTTGTGCCCAAGAGTTGCGACTGAATCTGACTGAGGGACCTGGAGATGACGGAGCCTCTCCCACCCACTCTGTACCTTCCTCTCCTGATGGCAGTTCTGACCTGGAGGTAGAAGAGTTGGAGACACCTTCAGACTCGGAGCAGCTGGACAGTGGACATGAATTTGAACGGGAAGGTGGGAAAGAAAGCTGAAGACTGAGCTGGTAGAAGTAGAGGCCAGTGTTAAAAAGCTCAGGATGGATTTAATGGGACTGAAGTTAGAACTAATCAGGTGGGGACCAAGAGGGAAGACCAGCAAAATTTCCTCAGAATGGAAAGGTAGAGCTTATTGGTCCAATGTGAGAGTAGTCAGTATGGGGGGAGAAGGGGGTACTTCATTTATTGAGGGAAGTTTTATTGAATAACTGTTAATATTGCTATCACTGAGCTAGAACTGAGTTATAAAGATGAATAAGATAATCCCTACCCTCAGGGAATTCTCTGTTTAGTATGAAGTAAACATATATACAAATAAGTGCAGTTAAAGGTTATGATCTACATGTGTATAGGGTACAGTATAAGCAGGGAGAAGGCAAAGGTCAGTTCCACCTGAGAGGTGTTAAGAAAGACTTCACAGAGGATGCCATTCTGAGCTTATCAGGTAGTTGGAGAGGCATTCTAGGTGGAAGAAGCAAATTGGGCAATAGCATGGCATGGTGGGGAATTCAGAGTATTAAGTATGACTATTTAGGTATTAAGGAAAACTTTGTTTCTTCTCTACTCACAGCACTTTTGACACCAAATGTATGGGTTTTCCCCACACCAACCAGTTCTCCAACTCTCCAGACACAAATTGGGTGTCCTACAGTTCAGTCACGACACTTAACTGGAGTTAGCACAGACACCACAGGTTTAGGGCTCTCCCACAAGACTGCCCCAGACTTCAGACACCAATCACACGTCCAGGTTGTCACCTGTGCATCTGACTGACAGGCGATAAATCAGAGGTGCCTGCCACCTCCTCCTCAGGTTTGATAATTTGCTAAAACAGCTCACAGAACTTGGGAAAACAGTTTACTTACTAGATTACAAGTTTATTAGGAGAGGATACAGATCAGGAACAGCCAGAAGGAAGAAATACATAGGATAAGTTATGTGAAAGGGGCTGTGGAGCTCCGTGGGTGCACCACCCTCCCAGCACCTCCATGTGTTCACCAACCCAGAACCTCTCAGAACCCCTTCAGTTAGGGTTTTTTTATGGAGGCTTCATATGTAGGTAGGATTGATTAAATCACTGACCATTAGTGATTTAGCACAACCTTCAGTCTCTCTCCCCTCCTCAGAGGTCAGAGGGTAAAAGTTCCAAACCTCTAATCATGTGGTTGGCTGGCCTGGCAACCAGCCACTCATCCACAGAAGTTTTCCAAAGTCACCTCATTAACATAAACTTCTGTGGTTGGAAAGGGGCTTGTTATGAATAGGAAAGGATACCTCTTTTACCTTTATCATCAGGAGCTGTTTTAGAAGCCAGGAACAAAACCAAAATATATATTATTATATCACAGAATATAATATATATTCTGTGGCTGGGAGGTGAAGAGAGAATGACAAAAGACTGTGTTAAGTAGGCAAGGGTCAAATCATGGAGGTCCTTGCTGCCACACTGAGTTTAGATTTTATCCTGTAGGCAATGGGGAGTCCCTTGAATGGTTTTAATCAAGGGACTAACATGATCAGATTTGATGGCTTTCAAAAGATTGAAAACAACCTAAAGGTCCATAAATAGGATGTTAGTTCTACAATATTACAGTACATCCATACCATGGAATACTAAATACTAGGCACTATTTTTTAAGATGAAGCAGTTCTTTTTATTGCTATGGAAAGATCATGCGAAATTAGTGAGTATAGTATATTGTATTTTATGTATATTGCCATTTGAGTGAAAAAGGGAGAGAAGAAAAGAAAGCTTGCTCTAGCAGTGGTGTAAAGGGTAGAATGGAGGAAAACAGACAAGAGGCAGGGAGATGAGTTAGGAGGCTAGTACTAAGGCCAGATGAGAAAGGCTCAGAACCTGCACCGGGACACTAATAGTGGAAAGAATGATGAAAGGAGGATATAATGGAGATAGATGGAGGAGGATCTGGGGTCTTGTTGGCTTGACGGCTGGTAGAGAAGAAAGAGTCTTGGATGACAAAGGGTTTTCTCTCTCAGGCAACTAGATGGATGGTGTCATTCATCAAGAAAGAATATGAGAGAGAGGAGGAAGAGAATGAGTTTGAGTTGCACTTGGAGTCTGGTGACTTGGAGATGACAGAGAAACACAAAATAGTGATGTCCACTCTAGGCATTTAGGGATATGGGTCTGGTGGTAGGAGAGAAGTCTGGGTTAGAAAGGAATCATCGCCTTACTGGCAGTAATTGGATACATGGGAATAAATGAGCTCACCCAAGGAAGGAAAAGCATGGGCAGAAAGAATCTGGAAAAATGGCAAGGGCCATCAACCTACCATAGTGTAAGGTTACCTCCAGGCCATTGTCTAGTGAAAAAGTGAAGATAATGAGTCACAGGAAAGAAACCAGCAAGGGGTTGGGTTGATTGGACAAACTAGGGCTAGAGTCATGGGTAAAAAATGAGGAATTAGATGTTGAGGTAATAAACTCTAAGAATCTGAGGAACTTACAAGATAGTAGAGGTATGTATTCTGCCTTGTTGATCCTTCCCCATCCCTCTTTTCTAGATGAGCTGCCCCAGGCAGAGGGCCTGGGGGCCAGTGAGGCAGCTGAAAGGCTGGGCCAGGATTGTATGTGGGATGTGGCTGGAGAAGATGGTCATCGCTGGAGGGTGTTCCGAACAGGACAGCGGGAGCAGCGAGTGGACATGACCGTCATTGAGCCCTATAAGAAAGTCCTATCTCATGGAGGTAATGGAGGGGTAAGAACTGTGACTTCTTAAGTAAAATGCCGAGGCTGGAAATTCAGTCATGGGTTCAGAATCCTTCCTGCAACTTCTAGAGACCCTCAGAGTCTCTCAACCTAAACAGATGTACTGTCCATCAATGACTGAATGAGTTTTCCCCTTCTCCTCCTCAGGCTACCATGGTGACGGCCTCAGTGTTGTCATCCTCTTTGCTTCCTGTTATCTACCCAGAAGCAGCATCCCCGACTACACCTATGTCATGGAACACTTGTTTAGGTGAGGTGGAAGGCTTAAAGTGCTCCAGAGTGGATGTTAGAGAGGGAAACATTAAAAAGAACCCCTTCTCTGATCAGTAACTGATTGTAGAGTCTACAGTAATGTGCCTCTCTCTCCCCACAACCCCAAACGCATACCTTCCCTGACAGTTTCATCTCCCCAGGTATATGGTGGGTACTCTGGAGCTGCTGATAGCTGAAAATTATCTGCTTGTTTACCTGAGTGGAGGCACAAGTAGGGCCCAAGTTCCACCTCTGAGCTGGATACGCCGGTGTTACCGCACCCTGGATCGGCGGTGAGCCTCTCGGACAAGAGGGCTACCACGCCCTATCTTATCTTTTTCTTTTCCATCTTTCCATTCTTTCTTCCATTCAATCTCTTCCACTTTTTTTTTGACCGCACCATGTGGCTTGCAGGATCTCAGTTCCCCGACCAGGGATTGAACCTGGGCCCTGTCAGTGAAAGTCCGGAATCCTAACCACTTGGCCACTAGGGAACTCCCCCTTCCACTTTTCTTTGTCCCTCTATACCCTTTTCCAAGCCTCTCCTATCTTCTGTCCTCTCTTGGAGTCATGGAAATCTAGTTTCAAATCTTGCCTTTATCACTTACTACCTTTATGACTGTGGGCAAGTCACTTAACTTTCTGGGACTCAGTTTCCTTCTCTGTAAAATGTCAATGATAATACCTTTGCCACTGAGTATTTGAATCAAATAAATCAACATGGCGCATTGCCTGGCACATGGAAGGCAGCCCTTCCTTTTCTCATAGTCTTGCCGTTTATTTCACTTTTCACATTTCCATTGTCTTCTTCTCTTGTCTGCCTTCATCCCTGACCCTTATGCCTTTTTTCCTTGATATCCCTTTTCTTCCCTCCGTCTTCCATTTGCTCACTTTTCTCTTCTTGTTCCTTTTTTTTTTTTTTTCTCCTCACTGGTCTTCACCTGGTCATGGAGGGATGGAGGAATGTACAAAAGGAACTATGGGAGTGTAGGGCACAGGAAAGAAGTGGGGGTAGAGAAGGCCAGGCTAAGGTATTCCAAGAGGAGAGTTTCCTAAAAATGAAGAGGCTAAGCAAGATGGATGGAGCTGAGATTGCAGTTAAAGGAATGGGGATTCCACCCAACTATCAGAGAAATCTAGAAATTAGAGAAGGAAGTTAAAGTACAGAAGGTAGCTCCACCTGATCTTCAGGCATGAAGGTGGAAGGAGAGTTGAATGGTCTCATGTTCTTCTTCAGGCTCCGGAAAAACCTGACTGCCCTGGTGGTTGTCCATGCTACATGGTATGTGAAGGCATTCCTGGCACTGCTTCAGCCCTTCATCAGGTACTAGCTTGGGGGACAAAGACCCCGTTTCCCCTCTCCCCATTTTCACAATCAAGATTAAGAACTTCTTGTCCCACCCTGACTCTTTCTAGCCTTAACCACTCTCTACTTATTATGTTTCCCTTTGTAAGGATCTCCAGGAGCCCACTTCCCCGTATAAAACACACTTGGTTGATCCTCTCTTTTTAGTTCCAAGTTCACACGGAAGATCCGTTTTCTGAACAGCCTTGGAGAGCTGGCCCAACTCATCTCCATGGATCAGGTCCACATCCCAGAAGCTGTCAGACGGTGAGTCCTGGCTTAAGGATAAAAGTTTGGGGTGGGATGTGTAAGAGCCAACTCCCACTTTCTTAATGCCTTGTTGGAACAAAGGAACTAAAAGACAGAGGCTCTGCTTTCAGAGGCTTCACTGTATCTGGGAAGACTCCATACATGCAGGACACTACTGTATCCAACAAGAACAAATGAAAAAAATTAATCCTATAAGTGCATCAAGGAATAAAGGAGTAATCACAGCACAAAATTTAGAGGAAATTCAGACCAGCCCTAGAAATTAAGAAGGGATATGTTGGCAGTGAATAGGAGAGAATATCCAGTGGGGGAGTGTTGCTAGAGAGCAAAGGATCCTACATGATGACTGACCCAAGCATCTAATCTACCTCTTCCAGTTCACCTGGCTTCTCTCCCTAAACCCCTGAGTAAAACCCAGTCTGCTCCTGTACCACTTTTTTTCCCTCTCTTTCTCCTAGGCTGGACCAGGATCTCCATGGCTCAGGAGGGACCTAGCATAGGACTGGAATAATGAGCTTAAGAACCAAGCAAAGATATTGATCTGCTTACACCCTAAACCCTGAAACATCTGAGCTGTTTTGTAAATCATCTCATCCTCAATCCCAGTACCACTGGATCTAAACATCTCAATGGGATGTCGTTCCTTCCATGACCCTGACTTCAAAGCAGGGCTCTGAGGTCCAGAGCCTCATGTGCTGGGTAACTTTCATTTCAGCTGGAGGGGTGCATGTTGTGGCATTTTATATAGGAAAGTGCAAAGCTGTGCTGCTTTAGCTGTAGAACCTTGCGCAAATAACCTCCTCTCCTTGAGTCTGAGATCCTTTCCACCTGGGGTATTCTAGCAGTCTGTGAAGGTGACGGGGTGGATGGGGAGGGCAGGGCTCCTGCTGGGAGCCAGGAGTCAGTGCCCTAAATGTTGAAGAGCCATTCTGTTTCCCTTTCCCTCAGTAGTCACGTCTGCTGCCTGTGAGCCTGGGGAGGGGCATTTTCAAAACCTGTGTTTTGTCCTCTTTCGTAAATTCAGATCTGTAGCGATTAATAAACTGCGATGAGAGATTCAAGCGCCGCGCCGAGTAAGTGAACTACTCTTTCCCCAACCCCTTACATCACAATCCGTCTGTCCGTTCTGGCACAGGAGTTCTTGCTGCAGAGTTTCCCTGGGATTTTCAGCTGAGCCCCTGGGCCTGCCGGAGCTGACCCGCGGGGAGAGGGCCTGGGGGAGGGGCGTGGCGCGCGCGTCAGAGCCCCCCTCCCCTCCCCCGCGGGCCTAGGTTCTAACGACCCGGTGGGTCGAGAGCCGAAGGGAGGGAGAGAAGGTGGGAGCCCCGGCCTTCCTCACTGGCCTCCCTCGCAGCCCCACACCGCCCAGTCCCATGGTCCCCGCTGCTGGCGCGCTGCTCTGGGCCCTGCTGCTGAGTCTGGGGCCCCGGGCGGCGGGGGTCGAAGGCCTGACTTCGACCGCGGGACAGTTTCCGCTTCGGGGGCCCTATGACCCGCAGCTACCAGACCACCGCCCGGAGCACCCGGAGCGTTGTTTCCCAGAAGATAAGGGTAACATGGAGGATGAGGATGACGTCGTGGCCGTGGCCGACAGCCTGGCAGGCCCGGCCGCTGCCGAGCTCTTGGCCTCCACGGTGTCCACAGGTAGCAGGTCGCGATTGTCGGCGGAGGAGGATGGGTCTTTGGAAGAGAGGGTTGTGATTTACGCTAGAAAGAATAACACCGAGTTGGAGACTCGCAATACGACTTCCAGTACACCTGGTGGGCCTAGCCCAGGGTTTACAGCGAATGACCAGGATTCCGAAATCAGGATGAGTTCAAGCCAGCGGCCCTCCACCTGGAAGGCTGATGTGGACCAGCTGCTCTCCGACACTACCCTGAACCAGTGGTCAACAGCACGGTCCACCCCAAACCAGTGGCCACCACCCTCGCCCACAGCCATGCCAGCTCCCGAGGATCTGCTACTGGTGCCAATGCCCTGGGGCCCGTGGCACTGCCACTGCAAGTCCGGCACCATGAGCCGGACCTGGGCCGGGAAACCGCGTGGCCTTTCGGGGCGCCTGCGAGTTGGGGCGCTGAGCCAACCCCACACTGAGCACCGGCCTTGCACCTACCACCAATGCCCCTGCAACCGTGAGCGGGAGGAGTGCCCCCTCGATGCAGGTCTCTGTCCTGACACCAGCTGCACCACTCAGACCACCACCAGGGCCACCACCACTACTCCTCTTCCCCTACTAGTCAGCCGACTCAGACTCACCCCCTTCATCCCCAGTCTCAGGCCCAACCCAGCCCTTGCTTTTTGGAAAAGGGTCAGGACTGAGCTGGAGGATATTTGGAACAGCCTGTCTACAGTGTTCACAGAGATGCAACCAGTAAGTGTTTAGTGATGAGCCAGCATCTTTGTTAAGGCATCTGAAAAGTCCTGATATCCAGAACCCTGTTGCTAAGCCAGCCAGTGTGTCTGCGTGAGCTATTGCTTATGTTTGGTTTTTGATTCATAAAATGCATTGGTTATTCACATTGTTGTTAGCCATTGATTCCACCCATCATTTCTTGAGCAACTGCTGTTTGGCTATTAGGCAACATGTAGGTCATTAGATGATTATTGACCAAACTGTTAAGATTGTAGATACATAAAGAACTCTTGATGTGGAGATAGTTGATGGATGTGGAAAATTTCGTAGTTTTCAGCTTATTAACGCAGCTTAACAGTAACAGCTGCCAATATCTGAGGTCTTATGTGCACTCTACCTGGATCAGTCCTCACAACAACACTATGGTATTATTATTCCCACTTTACAGATAAAGAAACAGGGGGTTTACAAAGTAAGTAGCGGAGTCACAGCAGTATTTAAACCAGGTTTGTTTGACACTAGTGCCGATGATCTTAACCACTACTAACCCAAAGAACTGTCCTCCTGGGATTATTCCCAGAAACTTAAGAATTCTCAGGGAAGGACTGTCCTCTACTTTACCAAAAGAGCTACCAAAGTTCCTGATCAACCTGATAAAATATTCTTAAGGTCTCAGGATGACAGGACCTTTGGGGAAAGGAGGACAATAAAATGTATACTTGGTCATTCTGTCAGTTTCTGGTTTTGTCTTTCTCCTTGTGTCTAATACCATTATTCAATATAAAAAAGAAGCATAAATAGTGGGCAGCAGTGTTAAGGGAATGAGGGTTTGTGGGGAGAGGGAGATGAGGCAAGGAGGGGAAAAGAATATGGATGTGGTTATATTTTCCCTTTTCTCTATTTCGTTTCCTTACCCAGATAAACAGAAATCGGAGGTAACGGCCATTTCATCCACAAGAGGAGGTGTCAGCATCTCAACCTCTCCTCCCCATTCAATCCCAGCACCCACTGGATATTTTTAGTACAGAAAAACAAAACTAGAAAAAAAATATATTGTTTGGTCTTGTGTCTTTCTACAAAGGTAGAAAGGTGGGGAGACCATAAATCTCTTGAACCTTAAGACTGAACTGTGTAGCTAGCAGCATCTGGCTTGGTCCCTTCCACTATCCCCCAGGATAAAAATGTTGACAAGTTGCTCATCTTCTTCATTTCCAAAGTTGTTTTTAAACAAGTACTTCTTTAAAGACTTGAAAAATCTCAGATGAATGCCAAGAAAAAGGAACAGGAAGAACAATGAGTTGAGCCCTTGGGAGGTGATGGTTATCTTCTCCTTGCCTTCAGGACACTTGGCCTTCTCTCCTCAGAAAGGGCAAGGTCAGCACAAAATTCCATGACAGCCACTTTCTAGGAGTTGCCTTCATTAACCACGTCTACCCTTTAACCCAACACACACCTGTAGTGATTACTCTGGGACTATTTTGCTTAAACTTTTTTTATTTGAAAATGTATTTAAAAGTCCAACAATTTTTAATATAAATTATGACTCTCAAACCCATTCCCATCACTCTAAATATTGTTAAAGTGATGGTAGCATACACATTAGAGAAGGTAGCTAAAGGTGAGAGAGCACCAAAGAAAAGATTGTGTCTAAAGAATAGGCAGTAGAGGGACTTCCCTGGCGGTCCAGTGGTTAAGACTCCTGCTTCCACTGCAGGGGGCGTGGGTTCGATCCCTGATCCGGGAACTAAGATCCTGCGTGCTGCGTGGTGTGGCCGAAAAAAAAAAAAAAGAATAGGCAGTACAATAAGGCTCAAGATCGGGGTGACTGGAGATTCCAGGAGTTCCCCCATCTTTCTGCCCTATCCTGTTAACCCTTTAGATCTAGTATAACCCTTAGGCTAGTCAGCTACTTTAGGCCAACAAGATGAGCTACTTGCAGAGCAACTAGCTAGACTGGAATTGGGTACATTGGGAATGTATCTCTATAACCAAGCTCAAACACTTAAAAACAAATCTGCAGGAAATACACTGAAATTAGAACCTCAGTCACTATAGGTGGGGGCAAACTGGATGGATGGTGGAGTCAGCAGAGTGGATCTTAGTTCTCACATTCCTGACCCCCACTACCATCAAACAGGATCCTTCCTGTTACTGAGCTAATGAGATCCCTGCCTTCTCATCTCAGAGCAGACAGGAGCTCATCTGTTCTGCCCTCCTCATCACCCTGCAAGGAAGGGGCCAGAACAAATCACCTGAGATAACTGAAAATGCCTGAAGACCCGACTCCTACATTATTTTCCCACCTAAAGCAGACTCTTCAGCCAGGTGGGCAGTGGGACCTGGTCTTCAGACAAAACTCCCTGAGTCTTATTTGTGTCTGGTTCTAGGACTAGGGCACAGAAACAGAGCTTAAAATTTGGGGAGGATAAGCTGGGGTATCCATGGCTCTACTGTTTTTCACTCCCTCCCTTCCCCAGTCCCCCCATACCCTGTTCATGTCTCCACACTACAGGAACCCCTCCTCCAGACAGCATAAGGATGGAGAAGCACAGTACACGTCCATCACAGAGACATGAACCCATGCAAGCACAAGCAACACACTGAATAAAGTGTTTGGAGATTATGTGCAGCCCTACTGAGCCTACTTTACACAGGGCCCTAGTTCATCCATGACTCAGGCTTAGGATGAACAAGTGGAAATCATTTGAGAGAAAAATATCAAGTGGCTCTCAGCTGGGGGTGATTTTGCCCCCTTGGAGACATTTGGCCATATGTGGGGACATTTTTTGTTGTTATAACTAGGGTGGGCCAGGTATGCTGCTAAACATCCTATAATGCACAGGACAGTCCCTCACTACCAAGAATTATCCAGCCCAAAATGTCAAAAGTGCCTAGTTTGAGAAAACTTGCTCTAGAGGTCTTCCGGCTCTCATGCCGGAAGATCTTAAGATCACTCAAGGATGATTGTTTTCAACCTATCTATTTCACCACCACTCCCATTCTCAGTGATCAGTAAGTCTACCCTGAGACATAACTCCTAGTTTTGCTGCAGTCTGGGTTTCTCTCCAAGATCCCTCTTCCTGCTCTCTAGGCCAGCAGGGAGGTGGGCAGAAGGCAGATCCCCAAGACTTCAGGTTAAGACCCACCTCTTAACTCTTATCCAGTGGGAAACAATAAGGCTCCTGACAGGGATGGGGTTAAGGATAGAGGTAGTAGCAGGATGGGGGTAATTAAGAGAACTCATCTTAAATTGAATTTTTAATTAATTTAAAAAAAAAAAGGAAAGATCTTAGGAGCCAGCAATGCTACAGAAACATAGGGTTAGAGGCCTACCTAGAGAAAGACCCTGGTATCGGCAGAGAGATACTGAGGGACTGAGTTTCAAGTCTGAGATCTAAAGAGAAAAAGTAGACTAGCCAGTGGTCACCCTCCCAGACCCTGCTTGACGTCTGCTTCAGTTCATTCCAGGATGAAAGATAAGGGCAGGGAGGTAGGGAGCTTCTCAGCAAAGCCGGCTTCAGCTTTGGTAATCTCACCTACCCACCACATTTAAGGAGTTCCAGGTTGAGTTTACAAACATATGGCACCTAGACCGTCATTCAGGAGAAGGGAACTCATTCCAAGTTCCCAGAAGACTCCTATCTCAGATCTGATAGTGTCCAGGGCTTCAGCTGAGCTCCTTCTGGCCAACCAGTAGTCACTTGGTCAGTCCTGCTGCCTTGACCCCATCTCCAGGAGGGGCTACAGCCAGAGGGAGTAGAGGGAGTCCAGCCCCCAAGCCATTTGAGGCACTATTAGACAGATAGGGAAAAGAGGGGCCCTGGGGTTACTGATTCTAGGAGGGAAACTGGTAGGGCCAGCATCTCTTCTGGGCTGGACAGGGTGAAGGCTGGACACACAGTGGAACCTGATTAAAGGAAAAAAAGAAGGAAGATTAGCCTCGAAGAAAACCTTAGGGAGAGGGTACCACCTGGTTCACACTTAACTATTTCCACAGTGTGCTCTTTTTTTCTATTTCTACCTGTCTGCACATCCCTTTCTCTCTGCCTTTCTGGATCCTACCTTTTTGACTCTTCCATTCTAATTTTCTTCCTCCCTTCACTTCCCATTCTCGCAGAGGATCACGGTTCGGAGGCAGGGGGCTGGAGGTGTTGGATGGGTTTCTCTAATCACTCACCAGTCGTACTGGAGCTACAAGCCCCTAGAATTGCTCCACGGTCTGTCTCGGTTTCCCTTGGATCTCATCTGCTCCTGAACTGCACCTGTCTGTGAAAAAGCACACGTGAGACCCTCTCCTAAATCTTCCTATGGCACAGTAAAAGAGCTCCCCTGTGCCCTCCAGGGAAGAGGCTGACCCCATCTCCTTGACAATAAAATCAATCTGAAAAGGTTAAAACTAATCTCTATTCCTCCAAGGGAAGTAAGTCTCAGTGCCTCCCTTCACAATGACCTTCATGAGGATGAGACAAAGTGGGTCGGTCTTGTACTAGTAAGATCCTCTCACAAAGGACTCTCCCATATTTATCTGTGTTTCATAACTGGTGAAAAGATTCCTTCACTACCTCCAAGCCCATTTCCCTTATTTTGAGAGCAGAAATGCATATTAAACATTACTTAGGATAGAGGTGCTCAGCCTTTTCCCTGTCCCAACACTCCCAACCACAATATGACTTACTGTGGCGCTGAGATAGCAGTTCTTAGTTAATAGAAAGAAGGGTTATGGTTTTTGGAAAAAGCCCTCCAAGTAACTATTAAGACATATATATCCTCCATCCGATGAAGAAAAATCTGCTAATTGTAAAGACGAGGGAGCCTAGGACAGAGACTTGAAATGCCAGATCTCAGATTTATGCAGCCTGTGACCAGGACTAGAATCCTAGCTTCTTGCTTCCCATCGAGAATTCTGTTATGCCCCCAGCTTGAACTTTCAAAAAAGGGCACAGTTCTAGGTCACAACCTCATATCAACCTCTCCCCATTCCCTTGTTACCATGGCAAGTCCATCTCCAGCACCCATCTCCCCAGAGCCAATGTGAGTCAGGTGGACAAAATTCATTGGTTCCCCAATCATGGTCCGGTCAATCCGTCTCCTCTTCTTCTTCTGATTGGAGAAGACAGGGAGTTACATCACAGTGGAGGAAGGGAAGAGTTGCAAACCACTAAGGGAAAAGCTAAGGGCCTGGTGGGAAAGGGGATACGGCATCATAATAGGGAAATCACTAGGGTATGAAAGGCAAGGTTAGAACAACATAAACAGAGAGAGGACACAGGCAGGGTGGTAAGGGCAGTGGCCTGTAGAGTGAACACTGGACAAAGAAAGGACATGTCAAAGTCACCTCTGGCTGATGAGGAAACAGTGGGGAAAACTGACAGGTATTAAGCTCCACCTACAACCCCTGTCCAACTCAAAATGGACAGGAAAAAGAAGTGATAGTTAGGACTGTTCACTTCCTCCATCACCCAGTCCCCTTTATTCCATGTACACACCTGCCAGGCCATAGAAGCTATCCTGACAGAGAAGAAGGCAAGAAGTGTGCTTTTTAGACGGTGGATCCTAGACTGATGTATCTATGTCCCAGTATACGGTAACTGGTTTCTGTGTGGTGGGGTGGGGGAGACTTACCGGCTGGGGTTTCTCTACCACGCAGCAGCCCAGTTTGTGCCAAAATTCACTCATGTTCCCCGATGGTTCCAGTTTCACGCCTCTGCCTGAGGCCCCAGAGGGCTCTTGCTCTGGTGCCTTGACCGCCCACTCCTCACTCCCCTCAGGTGTAACAACACCCTGGGTTTACTCAGCTGGACAGGTCTAGAGAAAGTGGAGTCCTCGGAGCCCTTAAGCTGAGCGGTGAAGGTCAGTGTCTCAGACCCTGAGAGACTAGCAAGGTCGGAGAGTGGGATGGGCAAGCAGGCACGAGGTTACGTCTTCCACAGACCTGGAACCCTGGATGAGCAGAAGGTAAAGAGAGGAGAAACTTTAATGAGAAATCCACTCCCCCACTCTTTGAGAAGGCTCCTGATGAGCCCGTATCTTCCTGCTCCCCTGTAAAGGCCCTAGTCCTACAACCAACACTAACCTTCTCCAAACATAAGAACCTCCAAGTCTGACTCTCAGAGAAAGGCAAACAACCAAAAGGGCACCAAAGGGTTACGGAACAGTAGCTGCTGGTACCGACGGAGGGGAGAGGAAGGGGGCTAGAAGCTAGGAAGAGAGGATGGGAGGGGACTAAATGATACTGGCAGAAATGAGCAAAGTTTGGGGGTGCTACAAGCTCCACCTCCCTTCCCCCTGGGTTTAAGGCAGAAGGGGAGGGGCATTTAAGTGACTCTGAAGAGGAAATGGTGGTTTTTTGTTCTCACAAACAAGGCCTCCACCCCGACCCTCCCTTTTTCCTTACCTTACCCTGAACACCTAGATTTTCTTTAAGACCAAGAGAGGCCTTGACTACCTAGGTCCTAGGTGACCAACTGCAGCAGGTTGGAACCTAAGGCTTCCTACAGTGAGGAATTTCTTCCCTCTCTGTTCCCTGCCCTTTTTCCTCCTCATTTCCCTCAACTGAGATCCAACCCCTCCCAGAAGCCATTTAACAGTTTTTTTATTACTTGACCTTGAGATCCTTCCTGAGGGCTGCCTACACTGTTTTATCTGTGTTCTATGTCAATGCACTCCTCTGTGTGCACCTGTTTGCACATATGTGGCATGACCCTATGTCCACGTGTGTGTCTTGTGGAGATCATCTGTGCACAGGTTGTAGGTACACGTGCCAGGTATCTTCTGTCCCATGAGGAATCTTTTTCCAGCCTCCCCACCCTCTTCACATGTCCTGTCGTGCCACTCCGCTCTGCCTCACACCCCATAGGGCCTGGGCCTCCCTCCCTCCCTCCTCCCCTCATGCTGTGACCTGTTCTCTCTTCCCTCCTTACCACTTCCACCCCCAATCTTCATCAGCCAACCAGACATGAGCACTTTCCAACAGCATTAGTGTCCAAGGAAGAACTTCCTCCCCTCTTCATTATTGCCAGCCAGGGTAGGGCACATATAGGTTTCCTCTATTTTCACTGCATTCCCCTAGTGCTATAATACAAGCAACCTCAAAGATTCCAAACAGGGCAGTTTCACGCACATTACACTTTAGCCTGAATAGGAATCTCCCCTTCCTCCAAGATTGGAACCCTGATGCTCTGGCACCCTACACTGATCTAAGAACTGAGAGGGTTTCTTCTCAGCCTTGAGATGAGATCACAGAAACAGTGAGACACAGCTTCTGAGGGATGGAAGGACCCGGGAGTCCAGGCTTTCTCTTACTTCCCTTCCCACCACTGGAGGGGAGGAGTAATGAGACAGGGCGGAAGTCAGAACACGGCTGTCCAGAGAGGGGAGCTGTGGTCAGTGGGGAAGTCAGTCAGTCACAGGGTTTGTCGTGCTGGTGGTGGTGTTGGGTGGTAAGGGCTGGGGGGGTGGGAGGGGATGAAGAAAACAATGAAGAATCAGAGGAAACCCCCAACACTACCAGACACGCTGTACTGAAACTGGACTCTCCCCCAACACCCTCCTTGCTCAAAGCTGAGTGAACAGAAGTGGATGGTGGGAGGGAAAAGGAGAGAAGAGGGGGAGGAGGAGAGAGGGAAAGGGGCAGTGGAGGGAACAAGGACGTTTCTGTTCCTTTTCCACGGACCTGGCCAGGGCTGGGTGGAGGGAAAGTGTGTGTGTGGGACTTGGCATGAAATGACCAATGATGGTGAGAAGTGACCAGGAAATTCCATTCCCTAGGACACAGGACATAAGGGTCTCTGAAACCTGGGGGTGGGGTCAGCGTGAGGAGAAGACTGGGCAGGGTGAACGAGGTGGTGGTGGGGAGGGGGGAGGGGAACAGGCCAGAAAAGGAAGTAAGAGTGATTGGCTGCCACTCTCCTTTAAAATATCTAGAGAAGAGTGGGTTGAGGAAAAATGAAGTCCTCAACTGGTCAGCCCAGGAAGAAGAGGCACCTGAACCCACTACCCACTATTTCAACTCCACAATTAAGGGGAAGGGCTGGGTAAACAGTAGGAGGGGTCAGGATTAGATCGTATAAGGCCATACCCTGACTGCCAAGTAGTGCTGTGACTTGGGCCTGAGTCCCAAATAGGAAGGGTGAAATACAGAGCTGGAAAAGACACCAAGGTCACAGGAGAGCTTAAGAGTTTTAAAACTATTGGGGAGTGAGCAGGAGAATGGATGGGAGAAAGGTTCCACGGAGGAAGGATGTACAGAGGTAGTTCCCTGGTCCTGTTCTAGCCCCAAACCGGTTTTCCCGGTCCCGCTGACTCCAGCCCCAAGGCCTCCTACCCCGCTGCCTGACAAGCCTTCACAAGAAGCAGCTGGAGAGAAAGAGAAAGAGAATTGAGAAAATGGAGCGGGCAATTCTGGCTATGAGCCCAGGGCTGCAGCTGGTCCCCTATGGAGACCTCCAGACATGAGGGCTGCTGCGGGGCTCTAGAGAAGTGGGGGTGGACCCCAACTTTCAGTCAAGTGACAGGCATTTGCCCCAGCACCAACCGTGCCCTTCCCCAGGAAAGGTCTTGTGGAGGCTTAAGAGGAAACAGGCCTAGGCCCTCAACTCCCCCTGCCCCATAGGTTCAGTCACATAGGCTCCATTTCTGCCCACCCCCGGACTCTACCCAGAAATTCTCTGCTCCTCCCAAGTTTGAACTAGGATTGGGCCTCTCTGTGAATCCTTCCGACTTTGTCACTGTCTGGCGTGGCTGCTTGTCTCAGATTTAGAGCTTCCCGGACCAGCTCTGCTTCAGTTTGCTGGCACACGGCAGCACCGAGGTTGGCGAGTCTCAAAAGAGACCTTTTTCCCACCTCCCGTCTCCCCCCAACACTCCAGACCCGTCTTCCCTTCTGCTCTTCATTGGCCTCACCTGCGCACCGCCGGAGCACGGACAGGGACGGCTCCTCACCCGGCGCACCCCTTTTGCCACCGACCCAGCATCTCGACAGCCGTGGACGCCCTCCCCCCCCACCCCCAGCATCCGGTGCGTCTCCGCCTGACTGGGCAGGCGGGGCGCACGGGCCGAGGGGCCGAGTCCGAGGCCTCACCTGCTCTGCTCCGGCATCCAGGCGTCCGGCGCCAGCTGGTGGGGGGCTCCCGCTCGGTGCCCGGCAGCGTGGGGTTCCCGGGCTCGCTCCTCGGCGCGGTGGGGGAGCCGAGGGCGGAGCAGCAGAGGTGCGGCTGGCTGAGGGCGGAAACGGCCGCGACGCGATTACGAAACCCGTCCGGCTGGGAGCCGGGCGCACAGCTCCCCTCTGAACTGAGGTGGCGCTGCAGGACGGAGGGACGTGGGAGGGGCCTCGGAAGCCCCCGAGGGCCGCCGCCCCTGCCGGGAAAACCCGGGAAAGCGGACCCTCGAGGAAGGCCTGGCACGCAAGCTGGACCCTCCAGAATCGTGCGTTCTGTTTGCGCGTCAGGCGTTGTGGGGCGAAAGGAAGCGGAGCCCCCAAATCCTTCGGCCCCAACCGAGTTCAGAGATTGGCAGAAGCACACGCATCCCCGATGTCCCTGTGCCCTACCGCAGATGCAATAGGGCTAGGTTTATTTACCCAGTGTGAGGGTGGGAAGGCAAATCGGGAGGTAACGAGGGAGAATTTTTGTGATTCTCAAAAACAGTTCGGGTGACCTGAAATCCTTAAATTGGGGAATAAAGGGACAAACCACGTTGTCTAGAGTCAAGACTTTTAATCCATAAACCTAAAATTAGAGGACAATTAACTACTCATTCATTACACCCTCAGTCTGCACGGGGGAGCTGGAAGAGCTCGGGAATCAGACCAATAAGCCTACGGAGATGCTTTAGTCCTGTCTCCCTCCCTCAAGTGTTCTGGAACCTATCTTTTGAATTAGCCGAGTCAGGCCGGGAGGGGGCGGGGAGTCCTTCCGCCATTCTTAGGAGGGGCTGCATTGCAGGGGGAGACTGAGCAGACTGACTCAGTCACTGAACAGAGAGGGAGTGAGAAGACAAAGCCGTCAAAGCCCCAACAGCTTTCTTTTCTCCAGCCCAGAGCAGACATCGGAGCCCTCGAAGTACTCCCTCCATCTTTGGAACACGCTAGTAATTCACTGATAACAGGTAAACGAAACCGGGGCGGGAGTGGTGGGGCGGCGGCAAGGGGCTGAAAAGATAGTCGGTGCTTCTAGTTAGGTTGAAGACCCCAAATGAGGATGGGGTTGGGGGACAGTTCAAGAGGAGCGAAGGCGGCGCTGTGAACAATAGGCAGTTATTCACAGTTTTACATCTTTGCTAAGATCTCCATCCATGCCTTATAATCCTTTACACAGATATTAATTTCTAACAATTTACATGTAGTTATTTCTCAGCATTTATCTCATTTCAGTTGTCAGTTTGCCTATAACATTGTCCTGAAGATAATAAAATTGTTAATTTTATTATCTTCAGTTTAGTAATCTACATCTTCCTTTTCAAGCTGTCAATTTGTTCTCCCAGCTTTTTGATGAATCTCTAGTCCTACTGTACCACTCTAGCCTCTACTTCCCTGTATCTTCAAATGTTTTCTGTTGTGTTCCATTGATGTGTCTACCCTCACCCCAAACTTATTTGTCTCCATAGGAAGGAGTTTGGAGAGAGAGATACGCGATAATATTGAGATTAATCCTGATCTTTCTTTTAACAGTCTCCTCCCATTCCCAAACCTATTCTCCAAAGAAAGAGGCAGTTTGAGGTAGGAAGGTAGGGGCTTCTGTGTTGGAGAACTGCCTGATCCCATATTGAAATCCAGTACAGTCCACAAGAGCTAGGTATGGGGGCAGATTCTGGAAAAGGAATGCTTATTTGCAGCAGAATGAGACACATAATGAGATGCCAGAGAGGTTCCATTCCCCTCCACCACCATCCCTTGTCCTCCCCTCTACAGTGGCAGCATGACACAGCAAGGCCCTGTTGGGTAGGCCCTAGAGTCCCACTGAGGATGTGGACAAAGGGTATCTGGGCGTGTCTGTGTGGCTCAGAGAGAGCCACTTTATGCTATGTATTTGCTAATTGTGTATCTCTAAGACTAGACAGTGATATTTAGAAATTACCTTTGCCTAAAATACCTGAATAATTTAAAATGAAGGATAGTGGGAAGCATTTATTGAGCATATATTGTGGTACAAGGCACTGTCCAAGCCCTTTAAGATATGTAAATGAGAGATATAAAGATAGATGAGCTATGGGTAGAAAATATTTGGGGAAGAGAAAGCAAGCTGAAATGGGACCCTGTGCAAATTTTGGGTATTTGGGAATTAAATCCATACTATATTAAATTTAAAATGTTCGGGTATTTTAGCGTCAATTTTCGGTGCAGTCAATGTTCTTGACTTGATTTTAAATGCTGTATATACTTGATTGAGTGCCTTTCCGAAATGCATTTGGTACTCTGTACACGTCTCTGAATCAATGGCATGGCTAGAGATTTTGGACCTTTTAAGTTAATATTTTGTACAATTTCCTTTACCTTTTTTAATTGCAAGAGAAGCTCTGCCAGACATTCAGAATTGTCAGGACAGTTTTTATACATATACTGGTTGAAGAAAAGGGTCGGTTTGTCAAAGAGCTTTTTCCTTTTCTCAGATCCTATCTTCCTCTCTTCTGCCTTTGCATTTTCACCATTCATATCAGAATCACACTTAACCCACTGAATATCTGTTCTTCAGGAACTAAGAATTCTTGCAAGTTTTGAGAATATTGGTATAGGATTATAAAAAGCTGCAGGCAACTATCTATGTATAACACATCAAAAAAGAATCAAGACTGGAAATTATGAGACCCTATCCAAACTGACTGGATAATTTCTAAGGTGTTTTCTAGTTTTAAAATTCTATGCTTTTTTTCCCCCCATGATTCTATTTTTTAAAGAGCCTATTATGTGCCCAGCATTATACTAAGCTCACTCTGGAGGGGACTGGTAAGGGAAGGGATACAAAAGAAGCCAGCTAGATTGGCAAACAACTAGTACTGTTAGTTTAAAAAAATCCCCATGGGAAGAAGTCAATAATGCTGCTGACGCCTAAGGTTTGCTTCTTACAATCTCTACAGTCCCAGACCAAGCCAGGGTTGGCTGGTTGATAGGAACAACATTTTTTGTAGCTTTCTGTGCACATGCCTCTGCAAATTACTGTGGAGATGATCAGGGCTGAATATCATAGGATGATGACCTCACCTTTTCAACATGCTCCCCCACGCTTTTACAGTCCTCGAATTACCCTCCTTTTAAGCAGCTTGTCTGCTGAGTAATGCTCAGCTCCCAGGGTTTATTTTGGAGCTTGAACCTAAGAAGAAAAAGAGTAACTCTAACATTAAAAACATCCTGGTCTACCCACTTACCATTCCTAAAGCCCCTACACTCACACATAACTGTATTCTAGATTAAGGCCTACTTTTTCTGCCACATTATATGGGGGCATTGTGGAACCTACTTAAGGCCACTATTTAGGAGTCTCAAGGCCTGGTGAGAGCCAATGGACTCTGTTGGAGGAAGGCCTTGTGAAATGGGGGTTCTATTTTTGGAGGCAGTGGAATGTTCTTTCTGCTCCTTTGGGAACATTTCAACTAATGCTTCTTGCCCCTTCCCTTGGTTAGTAAGCAGCAGGGTGGGGGCTGCAGGGAGATATAATAGTCTAAGTTCAGGGTGTGGGTGGAACGGGCAGGAAAGGTGAGAGAAGTACTCATTAAAACATGGAAAAGTATCTAATTCTGTTAAAAGACTTTCTCTTTCCAAACTAAACTTTACTTTCCTTACCTGAAATTTCTAATCCATTTGCTCTATCATCAGGTGTATTCTAGCACTGGGTCAGAGAAGCAATCCTGTTATGGCATAGAAAAATTCTTTTAGCACCTGCATTTTGTTCTGAAGGGGAGGTAGGCTAGAGAGAAATAGGCTGTTAAGGTTTATCTGTGGGGTTTTAAATGGGAGTGGCAAGGTATTCATTGTATTAAATACTAAGGGAAAATTAGTCAGCAGCCTTGAGTGTCTTTTGTGTTTAAAGCCCAGCACTTGTGAAGAAGGTACAAAGTAGACTGGTTTTTACCCTTGGGGAAACTCTCAGTTCCTTGAAGGAGATAAGATTATCCCCATACAAGACGTATAACAGTGATCTGTAACCCCAAACTGATATAGTCAGGTGAAACTCTACAGGCATTGTGGGAGATACTGGAAGAAATAGGGTAGATGGAGCTGAGTTAAGTTTAAGGATGTCCTCCAGGAAGAGGTGAGTTTACAGTAGGGTTTAGAAAGCAGGGAGGAAAATAGAAAGTAGAAAAATCATGGAAACCCTTTTCAGAGGTACCATGACCTATTAAACGAAAGGCAGGAAGAAATCAAGAATATGAATAAGAGTTCAGGGGAAAGATTCCTCTAGGGACTTGAATGGAGTCTTGAAACTTGGATAGTATTTTAAGGTGGAGAGTGGAGAGAGTTAAGACAGGAATAAGCACAGCTGTAGCAGAGAACGTACTACTGCAAGGAAGAATGGGGCCAGATTCTGGAAGGCCTTGAAAACCAGACCCAAGCAGTAGGCAGTAAATAAGTCATTCCAAGATGGGGAGGAGTTAGGAAATGGTAGAAAATGGTAATAGAGGAAGATTCCTGAAGCTTGTCCTAGGGAACCTGGATTATGTACAGAGGCAAATGGGGATGTAAAGTTTCTCAGTAAGGAAAGGCCGTGGGCCGCAAAGAGGTGGCAATACCATGAAGACTGATAAGTGGTTTCTTTCTAGGAAGTTATGAGGGACCCTGTGAGTAGCCAGTACAGCTCCTTTCTTTTCTGGAGGATGCCCATTCCAGAACTGGATCTGTCGGAGCTGGAAGGCCTGGGTCTGTCAGATACATCCACCTACAAGATCAAGGACAGCAGCGTTGGCAAAACAACGGGGCAAGCAACCGGAGCAGAGCAGGAGAAAAACCCTGAAGGCGATGCCCTCCTTGAGTACAGCACCTTCAACTTTTGGAGAGCTCCCATTGCCAGCATCCACTCCTTCGAATTGGACTTGCTCTAAGCCCAAGACCTCTCTCCCACCACCTTGCCCTCCTTTCCTGCCCTTTCAAGCCCCTCCTTTCCACCCTTTTACCCTATCAGTCTTGCTCTCTCCCCTCTATTGTGTTGAGGTGGTGCTGATGAATCTGCCAGAGTTGTGATTTATTTATTTATTTATTTATTTATTTAATTTATCTATCTTTCTTTCTTATCAGTTTCTCTCAAAAACCCTCAAGCCACAAAGTAAAGGGTTCAAGCAATGGAGTATTGGGTCACAGGGATTCCTTTCCTCCCCCCCAGATATTAATTCCAGAAAACAGGCCTGATGAGGGCACCAGAGAGTAGTATGGAGTGCAAAATGGAGGACTGATTTTTTTACTTCATTTTAATCAGCTTCAGAGATTCCTCAAACCTTCCTAATTTCTTGCTCCAGGCCAGTAAACACAAATATTTCTTCAAGTGTTGATGAAAACCCTGTAAGTTTCAGTTTGAGATTATCTGCTCTACAACTGTAGGATTTCTAAAAGGCTAAGGTGGTCCTGCTCCTTCCTGTAATACACTTTTTCTCAGAGAAATTGGGGATAAAGGTTTAAAACAAGAGGAAATAATACATCATGGGAGATGACAGTAGGGGAAAGCACTGAATCATTTCAGAAATAGATATGCTCTCTCAAAAGGGTTTTCCTTCTTCAAGCTTACTTTACAGTTTTGCTCCTGTCGGCTGAAAACTCTAGCTGAGGAAAACCACTGGGATTTCAAATCTTAAGATGCAATTCTGCTGACTATTATGATAATTTGTAGGGTATTATTCAGTTTCTAAAAGGCCCAGGGTTTGGTCCTTAGTATTTTAGTTTTGCCCTCCTGCATTTGCAATGTAGAATAATGATCAAATGGGCCTCAGGCACAGTTCTTCAGCTACCTTGATACCATGAAATGAACAATCAACTCTGACCCTACACCTTGTCTCCACTCCTTCTGAAATTATTGCTGCTGATTTGTGCTGCCATTTAATCACTTCTTTAATAAAGACATTCAATCCCAGGACTGGATTCTAGTTTTCTCTCTTCACAAGGAACCAGTATAGATCTCAAAAATTAGCCTTGCTTCCAAGTTCAGCTTATATATTTTATCTAATATTCAACTTTGAGGAAGGGTTTGAGTAGCCTTTATACATTAAAATGATGAATTTCAAGTTGAACAGATAGATAACAAGGGTGAAATCAGCTTGAAATTATTTAAAGTATTTTGGGAGAAAGCTGTAACCAACCACTCTTGTGCTTGCCCACTGACTACCAGTATCTGAGGTAACAATTCCAGATGCCTCAGAAGGCACCTATGGCATTAAATCTGCACTGCATTATCTCAGCCTGGGTGCCTAACAAAATAAACGAATTAACCCAAATACATTATCTGCTTACTTATAACTCACTTCATTAAAAAAAAAAAACTATTTGGACTAATTTACAAGTAGTTTATGGTTGCCTACTATATGAGACAGAGTCGGACAACAGAGAGGTTGTAAACAAGAATGAGACAATGATTTTGACCTTCAAAAAGGGAAGCTGCAAATACCAATTTGGGCAGTATGCCGTAAATCCTTTAAAGTACATGAACAGTATCTAGAGAAATTCAGAAAAGGGGTGGATTAGTAGTTTGGATTAGCAGATGTAAGCTATTATATATAGAATGGATAAACAACAAGGTCCTACTGTATAGCACAGGAAACTATATTCAATATTCTGTGATAAACCAGAATAGAAAAGAATATAAAAAAGAATATATGTACAATTGAATCACTTTGCTGTACAGCAGAAATTAACACAACATTGTAAATCAACTATATACTTCAATAAATTACAAAAAAAGAAAGAAATCCAGAGAAGGAGGTATCATGTAAATCTTCCCCGTAGACTTTGAAAGGCCCACCATCAACGACAAAAGCCAAAATCGAATAAAGAGTGGAGCAGTGATATGTCCTCTATTTTTACTTATTTTTGAAGGTCTTCCTTCCCGACTTCTCGCTGTCCTTTAGTTCAAGGAGAACGGTGGGTGGAGATGGGAATCAACTGTTTGGTAAATAAAGTACTTAAATGGATTTGCAAACTCATGCTCCATCCTCTTCCAGGCCCCCCCACAAAGAAATGACTCCGTTGTTTCAATATTCGCGCTGACAGCTTGGCTCTGGGCTCCTTACATTAAGGCTGTATCTGGAAATGTGGCCGTCCGGCACCAGAGCTCAATTCATGCGCAAAGCCAGCAATGTCCCAAACATCTTCACCCGAGGTTGAGAAAGAGAAATAGGGTTTTCTCATCAACCCTAAGGGTAGCCCCCTAAAAACAAGCAAGAGAGCAGGACCAATGCAGAATCCGATTTCTCAGCGGTTTGCGGGGCTCTTGGCGCCAAAACAAACCATCGGGACCGTCCCCTGCCGGAACTATAAGACACGTAATCGATAATACTCCGCCTCGCTAAATAGTCCTGCCTAAAATGTCTCGGATACACACTATTTTACCTCAAAGCCCTTCCGGGAATAGAAAATGAGGCTCTGGGGTACATCACCCTTCTGTTTGAATGCAAATGTGGCTTTTCTAATCATTTTTTCTTCATAGATTCCTCCGCCAGAAATTATATTCGCCGTATTCACTTCCGGGTCCGCCATTTTGCTGCCTCCATTTCTCCGCGAGGGGGGGTTAAAGGCCCCCAAAATATGCATATGTGAAAAGGTCAAAAAGTAACCGTCAGTGACAGGGAGTCTTAACTAGAGAAGGAAACAGGACCAAACTGGCGGGCTCGGTGAAAACACAGCCGGCAACGTCCCGGACGAGGAGGTGAGGGGGAAGAAGAGATGCGTGGAATCGGGGGGTGTCACGGCTGGGAGGGAGGCTGCCTTGTAAAAGTTGCACCGCTTCTCAGCCCAGACCCGGACTTCTGGATGCAGACGGAGCGGTGTCCCTTCACCAGAGCCGGGGCGGCTGGGGGAAGGAGAGGAAGGGGATGCTGCCGGGAGGAAGGGGAGGGGACTGGGAGGAGGTGAAGAATGGGGTGGGTGTAAGATCTGGGGCTGGGGAGCTGGACCGAGGGAAGCCAAGGCCACAGAGGTGACCACTAGGAGGCAGCGCGGAGCCCGGACCGGGGGCTGCCTCCTAGGCTGAGACCGTGGCTCCCTGCTCCTTCTTCCAAAAAGACAGAACGTCGCTGTGAGGCAAGGGAGGAGTTGTGATACAGGAGAAAACGGAGACCCTAATTCTCTGACCCCAGTAATAGCCTAAAGATTATTAGTGAGCTCAGTAATCTGAGCAAGAGCAGTAAGGGCCCCGCCTCCAGTTCTTGCACAGTTGTTTGTACAGCTGGCGGCCCAGTGGGGACGTGTGCAATAGAAAAAGAAAAAAATGTCGTCAGATCATGGATTCTTCGCTTCCATTTCTCCTTCCCGTTAGCTTTCTCCTATTCTCACAGAATTCCTTGAGCCACTTGACATCATCTTATTCTACTCCCCCTTCCTAGGAGGACTTTCCTCTCTCATCTCTCTTTTTAAAACATCTCGGGAAAAGGACATTCTATGACTTTACTTTTTTTTTTTTTTTTGGCCACGCTTTGTGCGCTGGTGGGATCTTAGTTCCCCAGCCAGGGATTGAACCCTGGCCCCAGCAGTGAAAGCACCAAGTCCTAACCACTGGACCTCCAGGGAATTCCCAGTAGAGGTGTTTGCGTCTTGGTGATACACTTTTTATATATAGTATAATTTGAGAAAATGTGAGTCATTTCTGCTAATGAACCACCTAAAATTTTGTTCTTTTTTTTCACTGTTTCTATCAGTTTGGTTTTTTCTTTTTTTTTTAACTTTTTATTTTATATTGGAGTATAGTTGATTAACAATGTTTGTTCTTGTTTTAAACTATTAGTTGGGACTTCCTGGCAGTCCAGTGGTTAAGGCTGCGCTTCCACAACGGCGGGCATGGGTGCAGCCAAAACCAAAAACTATTAGTAGGGACTTCCCTGGTGGAGCAGTGGTTAAGAATCCACCTGCCAGTGCACGGGACACGGGTTTCGAACCCTGGCCCGGGAAGATCCCACATGCCGCGGAGCAACTAAGCCGGTGCGCCACAACTACTGAGCCTGCACTCTAGAGCCTGCAAGCCACAACTACTGAGCCCGCGTGCCTAGAGCCCGTGCTCCACAGCAAGAGAAGCCACTGCAGTGAGAAACCCGAGCACCGCAAGGAAGAGTAGCCCCCGGTAGCCGCGACTAGAGAAAGCCCGCGTACAGCAATGAAGACCCAACACAGCCATAAATAAATAAATAAATAGTAATAACTAAATTGAAAGGCAGGCTTGATATTTTAAAAGAAAGATAACCATGGAGGAATGCAAATATAAGTTTTCTGTAAGAAGGGTATGCTATCATTTTTTCTGTAACATTTTCTTAAGTCATAAAAACTTAGATCAGATTATAGACTTTCACACTATTAAAATTCATCCTCTGCTCCAGTCCAGTCACAGGGCCTAGACTATATATTCATGTTGAACAATCTCCCCTAGTGGTCTCCTGGATACCCATGTTTGAGCACAATATTCTATGATATAGATTGGAATATTAAATAAAATAAATCTAAATCACATAGTGGCTAGATGATTCTCAAAAGTTTTGGTTTTCAGGTTTTAATATTCTTAAAAATTATTAAGGACTCCAATCTGCTGTATCTATTGCTATTTACTGTTTTGAAATTAATTGTTAAATGTTAATTAAAATACAATAATAAATCCATTACATGTTAACATAAATAACAAAATTTTATGAAAGTAAATAACTTCCAAGTTAAAGAAATCGTGAGAAGAATGACATTGTTTGGGAATTACCTGGCAGTCCAGTGGTTAGGACTTGGTGCTTTCACTGACTGGGTTCAATCCCTGGCGGGGGGGGGAACTAAGATCCCACAAGCACGGCCAAAAACAAAAAAAAATGGCATTGTTTTATATTTTTGCAAATCTCTTTAACTTCTGGCTTAATAATTTTCATATGTATTTCTTATTTTCATATCTATTCTACATTCAATCTTTTGCTATATGTACTTGGAGAAAGGAGGAGTATTTTAATAGCTTGTTCAGGTAATTGTGGATATTCTTCTTTGATGTTACAACAAGTGGCAATTTCTTAAAAGTTAGTTGCAATGAGGAATCTGAAACCATGTCAATGAATGTTTTATACTTGATTACCTTAAAACCCATTGATCTGCTTTCACTTTGAATGAATCTTTTTACCGATTTTGTAACATGCATTGGTCATTTGAAAAATACTGGTTCACCAAATAATTCCCATCCTCCAAATGTTGATGCATTTTATACAGTATTAAAAAATCACATTCATTAGTATCACCACTACTTTTATGAGAAAAGTTTATAGTGAGCTATCAGCTCATGGAGGTGGATATTCCCAAAATTCTGTTTTTTGCATGGAAGCTGAAATTATAATTGATAATTGGCAGTAAATACTGCCAATTGTCTTCCTTGAAATGGCAGACTCTCTTTGTTCATTTTTTAAAATGAGAAATTACTTTTTACAATATGGACAAAGCAGTACAAGTTGAAAGGAAACATAATAAAAATTAAATTTATCAAGAATAGCCGTTTCCTCGTTGGTTGGAAGATTTGTAGTGAGTGGTGATTATATACCATTCAGTCAATTCTGCATTGAATATAGAAACTTCTCACTATCCTGGGTATCCTTTATACCCAGGCCAGTTTCTGATTTACAGTAACCATCATTTGGGGTGGGGGGGCGCTGCAGTGGGTCTTCGTTGCTGCCCGCGGGCTTTCTCTATTTGCGGCGAGCAGGGGCTACTCTGTGTTGCAGTGGGTGGGCTTCTCATTGCCGTGGCTTCTCTTGTTGCGGAGCACGAGCTCTAGGCGCACGGGCTTCGGTAGTTGTGGCTCATGGGCTCTAGAGCGCAGGCTCAGTAGTTGTGGCACACGGGCTTAGTTGCTCCGCGGCATGTGGGACCTTTCTGGACCAGGGATCAAACCCGTGTCCCCTGAATTGGCAGGCAGATTCTTAACCATTGTGCCACCAGGGAAGTCCCAGTAACCACCCATTTAAATGACCATTTTGCATGCTCTTCAGACCTAATCTCCACCATTTATTACCTTTGATTTCATGTGTTTAGCAACAGTTTTGTTTTTTCTTTTACCCTAAATAACTGAGAGTTGGCTATATGCCTTTTACAGGGAATAAAAAATCTCTCCTACTCAGATGTTTTTTTACTATGAGCTTTCACAAAGATTTAATAATGCCCAAATTATTAAGTGAAAAACTGTAATGATTTTAGACATAACTATACTTTTAAACAAAGTATGTAATCTGGCCAAGCTGATGACTTTGTTTAAAAAAAAACTCTAGGTGTTGCTAAGACACCTTCCACAGGTGCAGTGACGTCTCTGTTCATTTTTGAAAAAGTGTCTGCCATGTACCTGAGTCTCAGTATCCTTGGTTTATCTATTCATTTTTTGTTGTAATGTACTATTTCTACCCATGGTTGTTTCAAAGGGGTGAAATGCTGTTTTATTGATTCCTTAAGCTAGAAAGGCAGTAATGTGTTTCACGTATTTCCAAAGTATTTTTCTGGAGATTGAAGGTGAGGGAACTATGGTTTAGGGCCAGAAACTTCCCAAATATCTGACTGTTTGTGTTAGATGAAGTAGAAAAGAAGTGCTTTATCAGATAGTCTGCTTGAGAAGTATCTTACATATATACAAGAGGTCTGCTAAAAACATACATACAAGAGGTCTTCTAAAAACATTTTACAGGCAGCTTTCCTTGTGTTTGAGTGACAGCTTCCCAAAAATTTGTGTTCCTATGCATAAAGATGTCTTTGGTGGACTTGGGGAAGAGGTTGCTAGAAGCAGCAAGAAAAGGCCAAGATGATGAAGTGAGAACATTGATGGCAAATGGTGCCCCATTCACCACAGACTGGGTAAGCTCTCTTAATTATTCCCAGCGTGCACTGTTACCAACCTTTTTCATAAAGGCTAAACAGTCTGTACTGATTTTTCTTCATTCTCTTTCTGCCTCAGTCTCCTTACAAGCATTTCATTTTCTTTGCCTCATCTGAATATGTGGTTTTCCTTTTCTTTTAGTTTCCAAATTGAAAGAATCTCCTGTGGATATATGGGTGGTAATTGTAAGATACTATATACTTGTGATTTTCTATAATTTTTTAAAAATTATTTATTTATTTTTGGGGCTTCCTTGGTGGCGCAATGGTTGGGAGGCCGCCTGCCGATGCAGGGGACACGGGTTCGTGACCTGGTCTGGGAGGATCCCACATGCCGCGGAGCGGCTGGGCCTGTGAGCCATGGCCGCTGAGCCTGCGCGTCCGGAGCCTGTGCTCCGCAGCGGGAGAGGCCACAACAGTGAGAGGCCCGCGTACCACAAAAAAAAAAAAAAAAAATTATTTATTTATTTTTGGCTGCATTGGGTCTTCGTTGCTGCTTGCGGTCTTTCTCTAGTTGCAGAGAGCGGGGGCTACTCTTTGTTGTGGTACGCAGGCTTCTCATTGCAGTGGCTTCTCTTGTTGCAGAGCATGGGCTCTAGTTGCGTGGGCTCTAGTAGTTATGGCCCATGGGCTTAGTTGCTCCGCGGCATGTGGGATCTTCCCGGACCAGGGATTGAACCTGTTTCCCCTGCATTGGCAGGCGGATTCTTAACCACTGCACCACCAGGGAAGCCCTATAATGTTTTAATTTTTAGAGTATTTTCTAAAGGTTTACTTCTCCCTGGAGTGTACTTGGGTTATAGGCTGTAATTAGCTAGAAATTAAACAAAATCAGTGTACTGAGTGCATTTCTAAACTAATGAAGCTCCTTGTTTCCTTTTCTCTAAAATGTCCTCATTAATAAGGAATAGCCTAGCCATTTTATTTCCTTTACCACTGTTAAAAAACATTAAAGAGAAAGGTGTAATTTCATGAGTTCAGGCAGTCAACTTGGAGAGCAGAGTGTCAGAAGATCCAGGTCCCGGTTATAACATGGGTTTGCTTAGTATTCATAGATTTTGTAAGCATTGCCTAATTTTAACAATTCGATAAGCACTGTCCTCTGTTCTGGGGTGATTAATTCATAAATTTAGAGGCCAGCAGTTTCTTAGCACTTCACAAAAAGGAAGAAAGGAAACCCATGAGATTAGCATTTCTATAAATAGACCTGAAAAGAGCAATGTGAATTAAATCCAATCAGGTAAAGAGAGTGAATATATGAAAAGCAAAGAATAACAAAATAGGTTTTAAAATAGAGACCATAACACGAAAAAGGAATAGATCTCTGGCCAAAATGGATGCTGATAGATAACTGTGATTAGTAACAAGACTTACTTTGAGATGATACAGACGTGCTTATTGCTATTGACACACCATTGCTATTTTTTTCTGCGGGGTGCGGGGGGGCACTTCATCTCATCAGTATTTTTGCTTAGCTTTACTGTGGTAACAAACTTCTCTTTCAACCAATGAAATTTGTACCCTAAATTTCACATGTAACTTTCTAGTCTCTGCCCTTTTCCTAGAATTGTTTTGAACTTGCCTATCCCTTCCCTTTATCCCTGACTCAGAATGCTCTTTTCTATCCATTTTTTTTAACCTTCTTCTAAGCCCTATTTAAAATCATACCCTTTATGGAATTTTACCTGGTAAGTCTACCTGACTTAAATCCATTATACTTAGCGCTTCTTTAATTGGTTGTATATTTATTTGTCCATTAGTGTATTAATTTTAATGAAATAATTTCTTCAGCTTATCTGTCCAGCCAGTTTCTCTCTCTAAGGACAGGAACCTAGGCGTCACCTGTTGTTCATTTGTATCCCTCCAGTAATGATTTAGGACTCTGCACACAGTTGATATTAAATGAGTATTATTTTCCCACAGCTTGGAACATCACCCCTCCACCTTGCAGCCCAGTATGGTCATTATTCCACAGCAGAAGTGCTCCTTCGAGCAGGCGTTAGCAGGGATGCCCGGACCAAAGTGGACAGGACCCCCTTGCACATGGCTGCAGCTGATGGACATGCACACATCGTGGAACTACTTGTTAGGGTAAAGCAGGAAGAGTGAGGGGGTCTATATTGTAAAAAAGACAAATACCTCCCTGTTTTTTTACTTCAACAGGTGGTAGGAAACTAGGTTGGGAAAGATTAAGTTTAGGACAGTTTATAGTATTGAATTGCATCTCTTTCAAGAGTCATCATGGCTATGAGGATTTTATTTTCTAAGTTTTTAAAGGCTAAACAAACTTTATTGAACTTTCTTCATTTTTCTTCTGCAGGTGTTCTCTGATCTTATGCCTATTTTTTCAGGCACTCAGCTCTCTGTTAATAAATGCAACAAAAATCTGTTCTTTTCCCCTTCCTCTCCCATCTGTTATAATTTCCAACTATGTCCTTAAAAGGGCCTCTCATTTAAGGCATTGTGTCTATGAGCATTCAGGAGAATTTGAATTCAGGAGACATGTTTTTCCCTTTGATATTTCTTAAACATTTCTAAATTTGAATATGTGTAATCTCTATGGAAATCCTCTGTATATGGTGATGGGATATTGTACCTGTGCTACTGTAACCAGTGTCTCTTTGAAAAAAATTACTTTTCTATGACAGAATGGTGCAGATGTGAATGCCAAGGACATGCTGAAGATGACAGCTTTGCACTGGGCCACAGAGCACCACCATCGAGATGTTGTAGAGCTACTTATCAAATATGGAGCTGATGTCCATGCTTTCAGCAAGTTTGATAAATCTGCCTTTGACATAGCCCTGGAGAAAAACAATGCTGAGATTCTGGTCATCCTTCAGGTCCTGTTCTTTTTATACACCACAGTATACTTCAGTTGAAGTTAAGGATTTTTTGTAGGAACTGAATCAAAACTGAATTTTCTCTATCTTATCAAAGTAATACTTCCATTATGTCTCAATCTTGTGACTCAGTGTCATTAGTATCTTTAAAAAAATAATAATATTCTATAAAGCCCTGAATTATTCATGATGATTGAAGAACAATGTTGTGGCCAGTACAAAAATAAGTTTTTATTTGGCTTTAGAATGTTTTTTCTCCATGAAAATTTCCCTTTCTAATTAAACTTGACTTGGGATAATATTAAAAACCTCTTTATGTTTTATGAATATACATCAGCTCTTGTGAGATAGTACATAGCTCTAAAGCATATTGAGTCATAAGGAAGCCATCTCAAAATTAAAAATCAGCTGTGATGATATCATCCATTGATTTCCTAAGCCAGCACTGGTATATCAGGAAATAACAGGATGAGAGATACAAAGATTAGTAGGACATAGCCCTGTCCTTGGAGTGTTTACAGTATGATGAAGGTAAAGACAAGATATAAAGCATTACAGTACTATGGTGGTAAACAGATACCTAGTGAGTATTACAGAGGGAGTATTGATAATGCTTAAGGCAAGGATTAAAGTATATGTAGGCTCTGAACTGCGTTTTGAAGGAGTAGTAGGCAGAGGTGTGAGAAGATGATATTCTAGGCTAGAAAAAGCAAATCAAAGACAGAGGTGGGAAAGGACATGGAATATTCAGGAAAGAGTAAGTAGTTCTGTGACCAGAGATTGGGCAAGAGAAGCAGAGTTTGGGAGTGGCAGGAGCTAAGGCTTGAGAGGCTGAGTTCTGAACATAGGGTTGTTAGATGGCATGCAAAAGAGTATGGACTATTGGGCTTCCCTGGTGGCGCAGTGGTTGAGAGTCTGCCTGCCGATGTAGGGGACGCAGGTTCGTGCCCAGGTCCGGGAAGATCCCACGTGCCGCGGAGCAGCTGGGCCCGTGAGCCATGGCCGCTGAGCCTCCATGTCTGGACCTCAACAGGAGAGGCCACAACAGTGAGAGGCCCGCGTACCGCAAAAAAAAAAAAAAAAAGTATGGACTATTTTGTGGGCAAGGGGGATCCAATAGAAGCTTTTAAGTAGAGAATTGATATGATAAGATTTTTTAAAACGATGATTGTTTGGAGTGTGGTACAGACTTGAGAGAGAAGACACTTAATGCTGAAGACCTTCATTAGGCCAGGCAAGAGGCAATGAAGGCTTGAATTAAGGAAGTGATAATGGAGGGTAAAGAAGGAATTTTACAGTAATCAGAGAATGGATAATCTGTTTCAATTGAAGCTCTTAGCAAGGGGATAATTATATGTAAAAAAATAACCATTTCTACTGTATTATCAGAGGTTGGTTGGTTTTTTCTGACATATGGTTCCCTATAGACTGGTTATTCTCTTCAACTTTCAATTCCTTGTTTAGAGCCCTTTTATAATTTGACTTTTTTTTAGTAGTGATCATGTTTGTAGAAAACTGCTTATGAAAGTAAAAAAATAAAATAAAGATAAGCATCTTTATACCGAAATTGTGCAGATATCTCTAGAAGCAGAAGTGCAGCATATGGAACTAGACTTTAAAATCCGGCACTCATTTATTTGCTTGTTATATATTCTCTTAGGGATTTCGTCAATGGCAGAATGGAATAAGTAGTTGGACAAAACCCTGGAGAATATTGTTCTGTGTAGATTCTCTGCAGGGATCTCCAGCTAGCACATTGTCTTGTACATAATTGATCATAGAATATTAGTGCTGGAAATTACTTTTTAGGCCACCCCCTTTATTTTTCAAATTAAAAACCAATATCCAGAGAGGTTAAGTGAATTGTCTAGAAGTTTTTGCCAATAATAACACCTTTTTTTTTTTCTCTAAAGTAGAGATAAGCTTGGGAAAGCAATCTAATGTCTCTGTTGCCCTGGTTTGAGAAAAAACAGTCGTCTTAATGAGAACTGTGAGGTCCCTGGGACATTGTGCACCGGAACTAGTTCTGCTTGACAGAGCATTGTAGGGGGGCTGTTCAGTAACTGTATAACTAAGGCTGGTTAGTAAGTGTTCTGACTTTGAAATATCTTGCATTGTTTTATAGGAAGCAATGCAGAATCAGGTGAATGCTAATCCTGAGAGAGCCAACCCTGTGACTATGGGTACCCCATTCATCTTCACGTCAGGAGAAGTTGTCAACCTCGCAAGCCTTGTTTCTTCAGCCAGCACCAAAACAACCTCAGGTAATGTTCTGATAATGTGACATTTATCTTAGACTTAAAATGAACAGAATTACAGGTTTTCTTATGAGATGAATAGGTACCCTGTCTGATACCCACTCCTTTATTAAAACATTCCTCAAATGGAAGATTTATAATAGATTTAAAAGCTAATGCACTGGGCTTCCCTGGTGGCACGGTGGTTGAGAGTCCGCCTGCCGATGCAGGGGACGCGGGCTCGTGCCCTGGTCCGGGAGGATCCCACGTGCCACGGAGCGGCTGGGCCCATGAGCCGTGGCCGCTGAGCCTGCACGTCCGGAGCCTGTGCTCCGCAACGGGAGAGACCACAGCAGTGAGAGGCCCACGTACATCTAAAAAAAAAAAAAAAAAAAGCTAATGCACTTATTCTTTCTAAGGGAAGGGAAAATCATACATTGGGATTGTACATAAGTGTTTACTGTGTTAAAAGTAAAATATTCTACAGATTAATCTGTTGAAGGGTTATGTCTGACCCCTAAATGAAAATATATGGGTGCTTTAATATGGTACTGCTAAGGAAAATAGTTAAATATTTATAGTCTAAGGCAGTAACAAAGCAGAACAAACATAAATGGTTGTTGGAATGCTGATATATATAAGAGGTACATGTGATTATTTGACTAAAGTGTAAGAGTCTTGATTTGTTCTTGAGAACATATATAACAACAAAATAGCAAAGAAAAGCACTTGGTGTTGATCTTTTGAGACTTGTATGTTTTTAACAAAAATATCTATCTAAAAAGGAGCAAATCCACTTTGCTGTACAGCAGAAACTAAAACAACATTATAAATCAACTATACTCTAATAAAAATTTTTTAAAAATAAAAAGGAGCAAATTGAGTTTATTTTCAACATCTCCTTACAAATACTTGTTTTACAATGAAGGAACTTGTGTCCTAATTTAAATAAATTTTCCTACTGACTCTTGGTTTCTTTTTCTGTTTCTGACTTTCATTTAAAAATACACAACTGTATTCATAGTTAAGTTTGTAAAATATCAAAGGAAGATCTTGAATGAGGTATTATTATTGAGAGGCATTGTAAAATAGAAAGAACACACTATACATAGAATTTTGCATTCAGAACTGCTTTCAAATACTGATTTATTACTTGGCTAAGATGCTTGACCTTGGAAAAATTACTTCTCTAAGCCTTCTGTACTCATATATAAAATTGGGATATAATAATCTACTTTATGAGGTTGTTGTGAGACTTAGATTTTGTATTTCAGTACCCACTTTATAGCAGGGCTTCAGTAATAGCTAATGTTAAGTGGAAATACAACTTCTCAGTGAAGGTTGAGTCCATCATGCCCACAAGGGGGCAGTAGTGACCTTCATTTTATAACTATCAACTGTTGTTTAAAATCACTGTTAATCAGAATATTCACAGCCATTTGGATTTGTTGTGGTTCAGGCCTCACTGATTAGAACAAGTGCTTTTTTAATCCAAAAGTTTTTAGAAGCCAATAAAGTTATATGTTCACAGACACGTATTGAATAAAAAGAGCTAGAGTTAAGTCTTTAGTCTAACTACTGAAATTCTGCAGATTCTTATCTGGAATGATAAGCAAAGTTGAAGACATTCAGGATAGAGATTCTTAGCCTTGATTCCCATGGACCTATATCATGCTTGTCGTGTTGCTTTTTGCAAACCTACTCTTCTTTCTCTCTTCTGTATGTTGACAACGGCAAATTGAAATTGCTAAACCATCACATAATTAGAGCTGATCTCTCCAGTGTCATCTTACTCATGAAGCAGTTCTACCTAGCTATTCCCCTTTAGGGAATTGACCTATCTGATGCTTAATCAGTGCAGATAAAAGAAAGGGAAAAGTTATAAGACAAATTCAGGTTGTGTTATTGAACTGGATTAAAGGATTTTCTTTTCCTGAATGGTGGGGTAGGCCTCTTGTTTCCCATCATCCAGTAATATTGTTAAGAATTAACTGGAAAGACCTTAAAAAAAAAAACAATTAACTGAAAGTATCATAGGATTATCATTTTGGTGGATTTTTTTTTTTTTTTTTTTTTGCTACACCCCACACCATGTGGGATCTTAGTTCCCCGACCAGGGATTGAACCCATGCCTCCTGCATTGGAAGCCCGGAGTCATAACCACTGGACTGCCAGGAAAGTCCTTGGTGGATATTTTTGATACCAAAATCCAGATTATAAAGTTTGCTTTCAATTTTCCATTTGTGACTTAAAGATATCAGTCATCAGTGCCACCATCAAACTGCAGTGATTTGGGAAGGCAGACTAACTTAAACATTAATCAGAGCAAAACAAAGTTATGAAGACGAATTTCCTGTTTCTGTAGAATCATAAGATGCACTCCAAAGTCAAATATAAATTGCCTTATATTGGTTCATAAAGGGTACAGGCTTTGGAATCTAATAATTAGGTTCTAATCTGGGCTCTGACATTTACTAGCTGCATGACCCTGGGCAAGTTACTTAATTTTTCTGGATCTAGTTTGCTGAGGTTGCCTAGCCAACCATAGCACACTACCCTAAATCCTGGCCTGAAGAGCTTATTTATTTATATAAGCCACATTCTGAATAGGTAAAAAGTTGTCACTAACAATGCCATTTCCCTTCCAAAAGCAAGAGCAACCATGCACATTTCACTTTATTTGATGTGGGGTCTTATATTAAAGAGAATGAAGGAATTAACATTATTTAACAATAAAGTACTTTATTTTCCTAGAACTACCTGGGATAAGTCTAAAGAGGTAATTTGCATCATCTCTTCAGTTTCAACTGTGTATGTCAGAAAACTAAACCTAATTTGTCACATATGTTCTTCATTTTGCTATTGAGGGGAAGTTGGGTGAGTCATTATGTTTGAATCAAAGGGAGAGCACCCTTAGGTTGGAATCATTTTATGCTAAGAAGTATATAATGCCTTTCTCATGAAGCAGTTCTACCCAGGTATTCTCCTTTAGCTTGGTGGCCTACCTGATGTTTGTCCTAGAACTTTAATTATAACAGCCTTGCTTGTGTGTGTGTGTGTGTATGTGTGTGTTTTAACTGTGGTAAAATAATAACAGCCTCTTTTTTTTATTGTTAGTGACTTACTGTCACATATATTCCAACCTCCATGAGGCATATATCTAAAAATTGATTATTCCTTGTTTGTTTCATCTGTGAGTTTTATGTCAGCACTTGGTACGATAGTCTGAGTGATAAGAAAAACATGAACTAAGCGGGAAAATTAGGGTATAGGCTATAGCTGAATCTTGCTCTTACTGAAGTCATTAGATAGACACAGGCTCCTTTCTAGAGGTCAAGCACTGTGTTCTACTCAGACCATTTGGTTCCCTGAGTATTTCATGAGAAATTAAAATAAGGATATTATTACTATCTCTACCCTTATCTTCACTCCCACAGTCATCACCCAAAAGCTTTGATTAAGATAGTTTGCAGCTATGTGTATTATACAAGTAATCCACCTTTTTATGGAAAAATCTTCTGAAATTTAAATTTATAAACCAGTTAAACTAACTAGATTAATCATATCAGAAAAGGACTTAAGTTTTTTTAAGTACTTTATAGATAATTGACTTTTTTTAAGCATAGTAGTGGGAGAACTTAAGAATACATTTAGGGCTTCCCTGGTGGCGCAGTGGTTAGGTATCCGCCTGCCAATGCAGGGGACATGGGTTCAAGCCCTGATCCAGGAAGATCCCACATGCCACCGAACACCTAAGCCCATGAGCCACAACTACTGAGCCTGCGCTCTAGAGGCCTTGAGCCACAACTGCTGAGCCCGCGTGTCACAACTACTGAAGCCTGCACACCTAGAGCCCATGCTCCGCATCAAGAGAAGCCACCACAATGAGAAGCCTGTGCACCGCAACAAAGCGTAACCCCCATTTGCCACAACTAGAGAAAGCCCGCGTGCAGCATGAAGACCCAATGCAGCCAAAAATAAAATAAATGAAATTAAGAAAAAAAAAAAGCGCATTTAAAAAGAAAATAGGGCTTCCCTGGTGGCGCAGTGGTTGAGAGTCCGCCTGCCGATGCAGGGGACATGGGTTCGTGTCCCGGTCCGGGAAGATCCCACATGCCGCAGAGCGGCTGGGCCCGTGAGCCATGGCCATGGACCCTGCGCGTCTGGAGCCTGTGCTCCGCAACAGGAGAGGCCACAACAGTGAGAGGCCTGCGTACCGCAAAAAAAAAAAAAAAAAAAGAAAAGAAAAGAAGTGTATCAGTCACATTTCAGTCAGGTGACAAAGCTACATATGGTGTAGTTTTACTATACGTAATTTTATTGTACATATAAAATAAATGTATTTATTTTATTATACATATATAATATATATATTATAAGTATATAATTTATAAGCTTATAAACTTAATTTATAAACACTTTTTAGTAACAATGGAGTAACTACTATGAGGAGAGGAGAACTCAGGAATAGCCAGTAAGGGGAGCAGCCACTACTTCTGTATGACAAAACTTAATCTCATGCCAGATGACAAGAAATATTTATGGGGTCCAGCTTCAGTATCACAAGATACGGCAAAGAAGGGTGGATTTGCAGCCAAGAAGCAATTAATTCACAACTGGTACAATAAGTATCTCTGAAATTATAGTGAAAGAGGGAAATGAAATTCATGTTATAAAAGTTTGATTTATGCAAAACTGTTGAGTAATGCTTTCAGTTCATAAAGTTAGGAGTGCCTATTGCCAGATCTAATACACTTCCCTCTTGGAACTTAGCTGTAAGGATATCACACAGATACAAGAGAAAAAGATTATGAACAAATTGTTTTTGAAAAGCACATCATGACTTAACTAAAGTAGGTAAAGTAGGTAATTGTTTAGCCTTTGACATTCAATATGTGAAACTTCACGTTTTTAATGTCTTTGTGCTTGAAGTCAGTGCTAGTCTTCTCACCTCTCTAGCTGATGAATAGAAGTAGCATGGTTGAATAAAGCCCAGGAGGGGCCTATTCCCTCAACACTGCTTAGTTTGGGGTGAGGCATGCTTTGTACCCTTACTGCCTGGTGCCAAGGAGAGCTCTGCATAGCCAGCCTAGGGAGTGGGTGGCACTCTTGGTCTGTTAGCTACTGGTGCTCAGCATTGGCAATGCCAAGAGAATGATCAAATGAAGGGAATGTAGTGTGGCCCTATACCAAGCATATTACCTTAATCCACTTTAAAGAGAAGACTTTAAACCTTAAGAGTTTTAACACCATGATAATTGGTTTTTGTAAGTTTGCATTAGAGAGCAAGATTAAGCACATTAGAGTGAAAAGCTGAGGTTTTGATTTAATAAGCCATTTTTAGTTCATCTCAATTTATTCTCTCCGCTGGACCTCATTTGCCTTTTTTACCGAAATAGGTGACCCCCATGCCTCCTCAACAGTACACTTCTCAAATTCTACCACCTCAGTGCTGGCCACCCTTGCAGCTCTTGCTGAGGCATCAGCCCCCCTCTGCAACTCACACAGAGCCACAGGTAGGTAAGGGATATCTGCTGGGTGAATCACCATTTCTTCTTTTGCTTTTGAATCTCCAGCAGATTTAATTTGCATGAAATGTTAAAGAATTATGGTTAGAGACAGCTAGGATAAAGGGATGTAGAGTCATTGAACATCAGAAAGAAAAATCGCTAAGCGATATAATCAGTCAGCTGAATAATATCAGAGAATAAGTAAGTTATTCCTTTGTAGTTTTGCAGCTTCAAGTTTGTTTATCCTGACTCCAGTTGCATCAGATTGAAATGTTTAGTCTTATATTAGCAGAGTTTTGGAAATACTCTATGTTATGCTTTGTCTGATGCTATCATAGAATGATTCAGAATAGCAGCCTAAATGTCTTGTATTAAAGCATCAAAATACATGGGACTGCTACCTGGCTCATTGTTATATTCTTTGTACCTCAGGTTGGCTTGCTTCTATTTTCACTGGAGATGTTATTTTGGCATTTCCAGTGGATTTGTGAAGATACATTCTGTATAGTGCCCTTCTTATTTTAAAACAGAAAGGTTTCAGGTCACTTAGCCCAAGCTAGTGACCCACAGGGAAAAGGCTTAAGGCTTCATATAGGTAGGGGACAAATAGTCATAGGTAGGGCTAAATAGTCATTTAGGAATCTTTCTGGAAACCTCTGGCAGTCTGCTCCATCATAAATGAAAGCAGATTGTTGATTTCTTTCTGCCGTTGACACTTGGATGCTGAGAACATTCCTCCAATCCTATTTTTCCAACTGACAACAATCATAAAGATCTCTACTCAGATGTGTATGAATGAACAGCATGGCAGAGGAAAAAGCAATGTATTAAACTTGTGCTTGTTATTCTTTTGATTTGTTCTTTGATGTTGGATAAATCATTTAACTTCTCCAGGTCTCAGTCTCCTCATCTCTGACATGATGGTTGGATTAGATTACCTATCAGGGTCCTTTCAGCTATAACACTTAACTGTTCTTCGTTTCTAAGAGGTGTGGATGCTCTATTTCCACTGAACTGCCTGAATGTGTCTCATATGGATAGTCCCTACCCCACTTATTGCAGAGTTCTACTTGTGACTCTTTAGATATAGAAATTTCATAGTGGTAGGAGCTGTTTCCCCTAATAGTTATTGGGGATACTGACTAACCAAACTGAAAATCTTTATTCAACATGATACATGTAAAGCTCTTAGAAAGGTACCTGGCACATAGTATCATTGCTGTTAATGTTATTGTTGATCTGTCAGATGAGAGAAGCCATCTACTATTTTTGTCTATCAGACTTCTTCAATGTTTTGACTTCTTGACATATTATTTTGTTAGTTCACTATTAAATGCCTTTATTTCTTATAGAAATAGATCTCTATAGTTATTTTTCTAAGCTCTCTAAAGTTGTTTAGACTTTCAAGATGCTTTCTGAAAAAGGAGTTCTGAGATCAAATATGTTTGGGAAACTCAACATATCTTATTTTATATTAGAGAGTCACAATGCTCATTAGTCTGTTAGGGTCTCTGATACTTCCTACAAAATAAACACAAAAATTTAAGCATATTTAAATGAGCATTTTGAAAATGTATTTGTACATAGAACCTATCTTTAGTGAAAGCTAACATGTCAATGAAGACATTTTACTTATTTATTTATTTTTATTTTTGGCTGCGTTGGGTCTTCGTTGCTGCACGCGGGCTTTCTCTAGTTGCAGAGAGCGGGGGCTGCTCTTCGTTGGGGTGCACGGGCTTCTTACTGTGGTGGCCTCTCTTGCTGCGGAGCACGGGCTCTAGGCGTGCGGGCTTCAGTAGTTGTGGCACGTGGGCTCAGTAGTTGTGGCACACAGGCTTAGTTGCTCCGTGGCATGTGGGATCCTCCTGGACCAGGGCTCGAACCCGTTTTCCCTGCATTGGCAGGCAGATTCTTAACCACTGCGCCACCAGGGAAGTCCCTGAAGACATTTTAGAAAGTACTGTTCTAATGCATTCCCTGTTTTCTTTCTTTTTAAAAAAATTTTTTAAATTTATTTTTATTTATTTTATTTTCGGCTGTGTTAGGTCTATCATTGCTATGTGCGGGCTTTCTCTAGTTGTGGCGAGCGGGGGCTACTTCTCATTGCGGTGCACGGGCTTCTCATCACGGTGGCTTCTCGTTGCGGACTACGGGCTCTAGACTCGCAGGCTTCAGTAGTTGTGGCACACAGGCTCAGTAGTTGTGGTGCACAGGCTTAGTTGCTCCACAGCATGTGGGATCTTCCCAGGCTTGAACCCATCTCCCCTGCATTAGCAGGCGGATTCTTAACCACTGCACCACCAGGGAAGCCCTCCCTGTTTTCTTTTCGCCTCTGACTTAGCATTGTTTACAGGAGCTTGCTTTTGTGAACTGTGTTGAATCTAACTTTTTTTTTCAAGTTTTTCTATCCCTGATATTATCAGTTTTAAGGGGGCTGAAATTACTGTACTTCTATTTTTTTTAAAGCTGAAATGTTATGTTTCCTTTTGTCATCTGTAGCTAATTCAGAGGAAATCATAGAAGGAAATTCTGTTGACTCATCAATCCAGCAAGTGGTGGGGAGTGGAGGCCAGAGGGTCATCACCATAGTGACTGATGGAGTCCCTCTGGGTAATATCCAAACTGCAATCCCTACTGGAGGCATTGGCCAGCCATTTATTGTAACTATGCAAGATGGACAGCAAGGTGAGTTATCCCATTTAAACAATTGTTTATTAAAAGATACTTTAGACACTCAACACACCTCTAAAAATGAGGCATTAGGGGGACTTCCCTGGCGGTCCAGTGGTTAAGACTCCGCACTTCCAGTGCAGGGGGCGTGGGTTCGATCCCTGGTTGGGGAACTAAGATCCCACAGGCCACGTGGTATGGCCAAAAAAAAAAAAAAAAAAAATATGAGGCATTAGGGCAAGTAGTGGGAATGGGAGAAAGCCAGATGCCAGATGGGACAAAGAAGCTCTGAAAAAGGAAAAGAAACAGAAGCCAGGCTGGCAAAGGCTATTTCTCCTCATATATATAAAATCTGTGAGTAAAACCAATAATCTGGTAGAAAAAAGAGCAAATAATGTCAACTAGTAGTTCACAGAAAAGAAAATAGGAAAAAAATAGGAAAATACATTCAACCTACTTCTTTCATGCAAGAGAAATATAAATAAATACTGCAGCAAGATACCGTTAAAGCACTATATTGTCAAGGGTATGGGGAAACAGGCAATCTTATAAATCACTGGTGAGAGTGTAAATTACTGCATCCTCTGAAGAGCAAATTGTCAATATGTATCAGTATTGAAGACGCATATACCTTTTGGCTAAAAAGTTATTTTTCTATGAATTTATATTCACACACACAGAAATGACATATATACTAAATTATTCATTACAGCATTATTTGTAATCATCAGAGATTACAAAGAACCTAAGTAGAAGTCATTAAGGAACTAGATAAATAAATTATGATACACACCACCCATGCAATGGAATACTATGCAGCTATAAAAAAACAATGAGGAAGATTCTTGTATGAAAGTATGGTCTGATCTCCAAAATATATTAAGTGACAAGAGCAAGATGCAGGGGTGTGTAGAGTATGCTACATTTGTATTTTTAAAAAAGGGAAATATATGTATATTTGCTAATATGTTCATAGACTTAGACTATCTCTGGAAGAACATTCAGAAATAACACTGATAACATTGGTTCCCTTGTGGCAGGGCACCTGGGTAGCTAGGGATGGATAGGAAGCTTTTCAATGTATATGCTTTTATAGCTTTTAATCCTTGAACCATGTGAATGTATTACATATTTTAAAAATACATAAGTAATTTTTTTTTGAAAAAAGAAAGAAACTAATCGTTACAACTTCATTTCTCAGAAATACTGAAGGTTGAAGAAGGAGGGTTGGTATAATTAGCTTTTGTGTCATCAAAATTTTGATTTGGCCTAAATAATTATGGGGATTTTATAATTTTCAAATTATTTGAACTGATGGATCTTTGCAGTATGGGAAGAAACAGTAGAAATTAAACCTTTATAATTCGGGCTTTGGTATCATAAGTTCTTGGAGCTTATTTGAAAATATACCACTGATATTTTTGTGGACATGATTATCATTTAAAGTTTTGGGGGGCTCATTGAGTAAGTGAGAGCCTCTGCTTGTAATGGAGTTAAATGAGAACGAAGTTGTTTTAAGGAAAAAAATAAAATTTGAGGTTTTGCATAGATAAACTACACTACTTTTTAAAAAACATTTTTTTTAAATTACTTATTAAGAAAACATTACTTATTTGTTTATTTTTTTTTGGCTGCGTTGGGTTTTTGTTGCTGCATGAGGGCTTTCTCTAGTTGCGGCTAGCGGGGGCTACTTTTTTTTTTTTTTTTTTGCGGTACGCGGGCCTCTCACTGTTGTGGCCTCTCCCGTTGCAGAGCACAGGCTCCAGACGCGCAGGCTCAGCGGCCACGGCTCGCGGGCCTAGCCGCTCCGCGGCATGTGGGATCTTCCCAGATCGGGGCACGAACCCGTGTCCCCTGCCTCGGCAGGCGGACTCTCAACCACTGCACCACCAGGGAAGCCCTGTCGGGGGCTACTTTTCGTTGCAGTGTGCAGGGTTTCTCATTGAGCCCGGAGCACGGGCTCTAGGTGCACGGGCTCAATAGTTGTAGCTCATGGGCTCTAGAGTGCAGGCTCAGTAGTTGTGGTGCACCGCCTTAGTTGCTCCGCGGCATTTGGGATCGTTCCTGACCAGGGCTCAGACCCGTGTCCCCTGCCTTGACAGGCAGATTCTTAACCACTGCGCCACCTGGGAAGTCCACTACACTACTTTTTACAGATGCATTTAACCAGGCCCAAAGAAGGAGAGCTGAAATTTTGTGAATTAATTGTAAGAAATTTTTAATCCCAGACAGAATTTCCATTTCCACTTAGCAGATATCCAAGATGCTTTCTACTGCTATCAGTTGATGAGTGTTCAAGGAATACAAGCTAATGTTAAAATCAACCAAACCAAATAACTAGGTAAATCTGCTTTAAACAAAAATCACAATGCATCCTAAAACCTAAGTATAATTTTAACTTTTTATTTTGAGATAATCATATATTCATTCATGTATAGTTGTAAGAAATAATACAGAAAGATCCCATATACCTATCACCCAGTTTCCCCCAATGGTAACATTTTTTATAACTCTAGTACAATATTACAGACAGGAAATTGACATTGGTACAATCCACCAACCTTATTGAGATTTTTTCCAGTTTTATATGCATTCATTTGTGAGTTTGTGTTCTATGCAATTTAATGCATCAACACCACCAAAGTTGAGATACAAAACAGTTCCATCACCGAGATTCCTTTTGCTACTCTGTATTCCTTGTGTTATAGCCACTTCCCTTCCCACCTCATTCCTAACCACTGGCAACCACTAACTGATTCATCTGTTCTCTATCTTTATATTTTTGTCATTTCAAGAATGTTATATAAATGGAATCATACAGTATATAGCCTTTTGACATTGGCTTTTTTCTCTCAGCATAATTTCCTTAAGGTCTATCCAAGTTGATGTTTGTATCAATAGTTCATTTCTTTTTATTGCTGAGTAGTATTCCATGGTATAGATGTACCATAGTTTGGTTAACCATTTACCTACTTAATCTGTCTCCAGGTTTTGGCTATATCTGAGTAAAGCTGTTATGATCAATCGTGTACAGGTTGTATGGGAACATAAGTTTTCAATTTTCTGGGGTAAATGTCCAAAAGTAAAATTTCCGGGTCATATGGTAAATGCATGTTTACTTTTGTAAAACACTGCCAAACTATTTTCTACAGTGACTGTACCATTTTACATTTCCACCAGCAATTTATGAATAATCCAGTTTCCCACATTCTTGCCAGCGTTTGGTGTTATCACTATTTTTTTTTAAATTTTAGCCATTCGGATAGGTGTGTAGTGCATCATGTGTGTTGTGTGCATATGTGTGTTGACCCTTTTCTCACTTATCTATGAGAAGAGAAATAGTTAAATTAGACACAGCTAATGGCAAACTGCTTTCATGAAAGGTTTCTCAAAATTCTTATTTAAGATATCAGACCTACTTTAGATAAGTTATTCCTGCAGAATTGTAAGCTAAGTGGTCACAGCTTCTGATCTACAGTCAGACATTTCTATATAAAAGCCTCAGAGTTGGGTCTTAACTGCATGGCTTCCAAACCTGCAAATCTTCACCCTTCCTTTCTGAGGTCTTCTTAGTGCCTCTAATCTTTTTGGTTTCTCTCTGTAAAGCCATGCCTTGCCTATTGATTCTAAAATCCAAAGAGATATGAACAGTGAGATATCAGAGAATATATTTCAGTTTAGATGATTTTTTTTTTTTTGGCTACATTGGGTCTTCATTGCTGTGCGCAGGCTTTCTCTAGTTGCGGTGAGCAGGGGTTACTCTTCGTTGCGGTGCACAGGTTTCTCATTGCGGTGGCTTCTCTTGTTGCAGAGCACGGGCTCTAGGTGGACGGGCTTCAGTAGTTGTGGCTCACAGGCTCTAGAGCGCAGGCTCAGTAGTTGTGGAGCACGGGCTTAGTTGCTCCACGGCCTGTGGGATGTTCCCAGACCAGGGCTTGAACCCGTGTCCCCTGCATTGGCAGGTGGATTCTTAACCACTGCGCCACCAGGGAAGCCCTATATTTTAGTTTATTGTCTGATTCAAAGTAAGCAAAGTCTCTTTGTTTTACTATGTATTCATCACCTCCAATTGGTGTCCTTTGGCTTATAGTTTTAACTGTACCTGCTGGTCAGGTTGCAGAGGAGACTGTCATTGAAGAAGAGGCAGAAGAAGCAGAGAAATTGCCACTGACTAAGAAACCAAGGATAGAAGAGATGACAGACAGTGTGGAGGAAAGCAAGGTAATGTTTTTAGCAGTGGTGGAGAGAAGAGAAGGCAAAGATTCAAAAGCCAGAACTTTCAAGGCCCATACCCTTCTTTTTTGTCTACTCTCAGGAATTCTTACCTGTGGCGGTTTACTTTTACAGGAAGGCACTGAAAGAGAGCTACTTCAGCAGCAACTCCAGGAGGCTAATCGAAGAGCCCAGGAATACCGACACCAGCTCCTAAAGAAAGAGCAGGAGGCAGAACAGTACCGCCTCAAGCTAGAGGCCATGGCCCGACAACAGCCCAATGGAGTTGATTTCACCATGGTTGAAGAGGTGGCTGAGGTAGATGCTGTAGTAGTTACAGAGGGGGAGATGGAGGGGAGAGAGACAGAAGTGACTGGGGCAGTAGGGACCACAGAGCCTCATACTGGAGTTTCCATGGAAACTGTTTCAACTTAATGTGCAAGGGCCACAGCTTGTGCTGTGTCTATCTTTTTCCTCTTTTTAAAAGAAAATACAAAGGACAAACATTGTATAAAAATTAAGAATGTCCTAAAGAAGAAAACTATAGCAGGGTACAGAGTTTGGGCTCAGGAAGGCTCTCTATGCAACTGGAAAATTCAAAGCCAAATTTAGGGAACAAGTCTTCTGAGGGACCAAAAGAATAAGGACCAAATTTCTCAGCTCACTTCATTGCTTGAAGCATAGAGGTAAAAGAATGCTGGATGTTGCAGATTGATTGTTTTTTAAATAACTGACTTTCTATGAAAAGATTTTAAAATAATATTCCTAATATGGACACACCCAGAGCCTTTAATATTATAGTTGTACCATCAAGTGACCTGAAACTGCCTTAGATTTATGATGTGTACCTGTTAGAGGAGAAACCTAATTGGAAGGAGGGATTAGATGCAAGTTTTGGGGAAGAGAAAGAAATATATTCCACTTCCAAAGGAGCAGGCAGGCACTCCCCACTATCCTGAGTTAATTTCACTGAAAAGAAATGTGTGATTGCCTGACTAAATTTGCATCCATTGTGTGTCCATAGCTCAGATGCCAGTTTAAGAAACTGAAATAGAATTTTTAAAAACTGGAAAGGAGAGAAGTGTATATAAATCCAAAATCCTCCAGGCTGTGCCTCTACAATGCTGGAAAGTGGCCAGAAAGAGGCTCGTGGGGTTAGGAAACAATCTGGTCCTGAGATACCAACTTTGCTCTGGCTGGATTTTATGAAATCGCAATCAGGAGGGTAGTCTGTTGTCAGAACAACTTGCTTCCAACCATTTATTTATGTAATACCAAGCTTTAATATCAACTTTTTAATTTTATAAAACTTTGTTGAGTTTTCTAAGTGTGCCTTTCTGTGGAACTTACATGGTATCCTCTCATATGCAAGAAAAGACAGGGGGAGAGATGAATGCTGAGGATGTTGTATAGCTTTCTCCATCTGATTTGGGTTGAGTAAATTGCTCTATTTCCTTAAGGTCGGGCCTTGTGCAGAGCTTTTGTGCCTTATAGTTGCTCAGTGTGTGCTGGCAAAGGGAGTGAGAACTACCAGTGCCGTAATGTAAGGAACCAAAGATTCTGACCAGATGCTTCGTCACCTGACTCTCTTCTCTCCCACTATGCCTGCTCCCTTTGCCTATATACTTTTGAAAGTGTTTCATTGCTGGGATTTCTTGGAGTTTTTTTAAAAAAGGGAATACGGATGGAGAGAGAGGGGTTATGGAGAGGTCATCATCCTGAACTTGCTTGCTTGCTTTGTTGTAAATTAAAAGCAACCAGAGGGAGCTGTGGCAAGTAAACATTTGAATGACTGTTTAGAATATGGTTTTCTTAATTAGCAATCATGGGGAAAACATACATTTTTAATTTGGAATAAAATGTGACAGTTAACATGGTTCTGTTTACCTTGATTAGTGAAGTAATTTGCTGCAGTTTTCCAGAGGTGCAGAATCATTTGGGGCTTAAAATAGACTGAAAACGTAACTCCCCAAACCAAATTTAACAAACAGAATTGGCTGTTAGAGGTTTATAGACGAAAATATCAGTTTTGAAATTAATCTTGGCTACGGGCCAGCATAGCTAGGTTTACTCCATGGACCAAGTACTAAGCACTTCCCAGATGATCAGAGATTAGTCTGCACTGTTGGGGATGATGGAGAAATGCAGTGGAACAGCCTAGGTAAGGGAGAGGGTAAAATTGTGGTATCTGCTGTCAAGTCGTCCTATTTCTGTTTGCAATATTTTTCCTTTTTATGAGTCCCTTTGTGAATCAGGTGCTAACAATAAGCTGCTATTGTGTGCCATTTCAAAGCTTTAGCTTAACTATAGAGGGACCAAGTGTTATTTTAGATGTGTTTTGTGTGTGTTCTTGGTGCATACATTGACTTTAATTCCTTCTTTTATTCTTTCCTATTCAGGGAGTGGAGGTTAACTGTGTAGAAAATATGCAGGCCCAACCACCTCACTCTCTGAGGTAGCTTCTTATTGAGGGCGGGGAGTTTCCATCCAACACTCTCTTCTGAGCATACAGAGTACCTACTGTTTGGGGGAACTGTTTAGAGTTTCTTATTATTCTGTTTTTGTAAGAGCCTATCATTCCCACCCAGTAAAATATCTAATACAGCCCAAGTCATTTTTGATGATGGGCTCTCTGAGATAGGGAGTTAAAGGGGGGGTTGGGATAGGGGGAGAGAGGAGGGAAATGTCTAGAAAGGGGTGGGTAGCAAAAGGGCATTTGTTTTTATTTACTTGGAATAGACCTTTTAGCATCCCAGAGAAGGGCTTGATCTCTAATTGTATTGCCATAGAGAGAATGGTAGGTCAGGATCCCTTGAAGTAGTTAGATTAAATATTAAAGACATGAATGGCCATACCATTGTATGATTTTGCATATTTTTCTGGATCAGCCATGGAAGTTGGAAAAATGTTCCTAGATCTTCTGGGTTTGGGGATTCCAACTGGCTTACTGGTAAGGTTGGATTACAGAGAATCAAACAGACAAGTGGTTCAGAGATGGTACTTGAGCAGGAGAAACCTGAAGCCTAGGATGATTGCCTACTTTAAAATAAAGCTGCTTTAATAATATCAGTATTAATATAGGAATATTAGACCCTACATTTACATTTTGGTTTTAAGCTTTCCCCTAAAAAGGAGAAAGAAATAAATCTTAATATTTCTGTTCTTGTTCCTGGTTTCAGGGAAATTACTTACAAATGTATAAATGTACATTCCCTTCCTATCACTACCTCTGTGGGATCCCTTAATTGTAATGCCAGAGTTGAGGTCTCTTAATTGAAATATGGGAGAACTTGGCTTTAGGTTTTCTGTATATTGAACTCAGCACCTTAAAAGATGTTCTTTTTCTCTGTCAGATCTGTGTTTCATAATTTTTGCCTTTGCCTCTCCCCCTTTTTCAGCCTTAGCACTGCATTATTAAAATGTTTGTGTCTGCTCAGTAATATTAGAAATCTGTGGCATGCAAAATGACTTTTTTTTATATTGCTGTAAAAGAAATGAATTTAACAGAGGGCTTTCCAGTTGAAGTTAGGTATTTTGTGACCAGGGCATTTTTAACACCCCTTTGCTGCACGTATATATTGTGTACATTTATAAACACATATGAATTTTCCCACTTTTCTCTTTGTTTATTTGAGGTTCAACTCTAAAGTACCTGGTAAAAGCTGAAAATATTTTTATTTCATTAAAAACATTAGAGAGGGTTTCTTTCAATTGAGTAAAGACACTGAGGAAGAAAAAGCAAGCATTTCTTTGGCCCTTTTTCCGAGGCAGGCTCAACTGGCAGTAATAAGAAACCTGAGGAGTGAGGCCCTAGGGAGAGCTAGTACCAAGCTTTGCAGAGATTTCTTTAGCATACAGTGTGATGACATTGGTAAACTGAAAGATTCAGAGCAGGGTCAGGGGTAGAGATGGAGCTGCCTTTCCACAGAGCAAACCTCCTTTCAGCTCCTATGGTAGCTGTTTTGACTGGCATTTGTATAATTTCTTACACCTCTGAAAAGGAAAGAAACCCTAGGTAAAGTTCCATGGCAGAAGGAGCAGACATTCTATACATCTGCTTCCCAGTTTAGGCATCTCAGCCTTTTAAGGAATGATCATTTTGAGAAAGACTTCTGTGGCTCTTTTCCTAACAAACAACATTATAGACCCTCAGAGCTAGAAGACATGAGGCATGTAGTGAATTATTCCCAGAAGTTTAATATTGAGTGGGAATCGGTTTTTGTCCAGATTTGTTGGAGAATGGCCTCCTGTTCTCTACTTGTTATATAGACATCTCTGTATGGCCAGAAAAGGAGCTTTAGAATGGAATACATATTAAGACCGCCTTGTGCTGCTCTAGGCTCTTATCTATTTCCACTTTATGTGATATTTTCCCCTTCTGAGTTAGTACTCTATTTCCTATGCCAGTATATTTAACAAGAGACCAGGAGCAAGAAGGATGTAAATTCAAATTAAGTAGCTTGAACCTCTGGTGCTGCCTTTTTTTTTTTTTTTTAAGCTTCTCTTAAGATTAGGAGGTGGGGTGATATCCCTAGACTCCAGACTACTACATAGCAATTTGGCTTGTTAATGGCAGGAAATTGTGATTCCCTGTCTCTCTCCTCCCCTTTCCCCTCTAACTACTTCTGCCTCTGTGACCCCATTGTTCTTATCTCACTGAGTCTTTCCCAGGCACTAGAATTTAATTAATAGGTCATTTCTAATCTATGCGCCTTGTCTTTCCTCCTTCTGTCCCCTCCTTCCCTACCACATATTTTCTGTTTATTCTTAAGTGATTTGTTTCTGAGAATTAATCTAGGTCATACCCTATATCCTGTGCTTCCTAGTTGGTCTCAGGCATCTTGCTCTATCAACAGTAATGATAGCAGCAGCTCCCTTCTCTGGCTTTGCCCTGTGTACTGTCCTTCTGCCAAGGCCATTTGTGTTGGGGGGGAGCAGAGACAGGGTAGGTGGGGTGCCTAGCTTCTTCTCAAAACATCTTCAGTTTTTTGGGTTGTCTGACAGCTTTATGTACAGTATGTTTTAAGAAAACTTAAGTATAATTCTCTTTTTTATTTAGGATTTTAATTAAATAGGGTTTGATTCCGATGAGCAAGTTTGTGTGTGTGTGTGTGTGTGAGCATTTGTGTGTATGTACACCTATACAGATCTATATTATATATACAATTTTTGTACTATCATTTAAAATAAAAAAATGTTTCTTACTAAAATGCCAAAGTCTTACCATTTCAGGTGTCATTGAAATTTTTTTTCCATCTCCTGGGCAAAAATTGTATCTACTGCCTGGTCACAGATAATCCTTAAGAGCAAGTTTTCCCCGTCCTACTGAGCTAATGAGGGTGGAGCAGTGGGAGGGTGGTTTTGGTGGGGGGAGCATCTTCTTTCCCCTCTTTGGTGCCTCTTCTGACCCATTCACACTCTCTACCTTTTCCTTATCTAGCTACTCCTCAGCTGGTATTCTTAAGAGGCAGAGCAAGTTGAGGTAAGAACTGAAGTGAGAATGGAGAGAACTTTTGACTGGCTTATTAATTTACATCTTCTTTCCTTCTTTTATCCCCCACTCCATTCCCTAAAAGCAAACAACCAAGAGAGGAGAACAGTAGCTGAAGTAAATGATTCTGTGCCTTGTGTGGGAGTTAAGTCAATGCCAAGATAAGGGGCGGGGTACGGGAAGAACATCAGGCCCAGGGAGGCTTGGACATAGTGCATTTGCTCTGCTGGCTTCTAAGCTACTCTTAGTTGATAAGGTGCTTGTTGTTATCTCAGTCTAATTCAGCACATATTTATTAAGTAAATATGCGTAGCAGTCTGGTTGTGGCGCAATCCCTGTTGATAGCCAGGGTTGAACGGACCCACTTGGCTGGCTACTTGGGTGTTCCCGTCTAGTGTATAATGTTCTCAAAAGCTGCTCCATCGGCAATAAAGATGCCTTTCTCAGATAAAGGAGGGTAGGGCTTCCCTGGTGGAGCAGTGGTTAAGAATCCACCTGCCAGTGCAGGGGACACGGGTTCGAGCCCTGGTCCGGGAAGATCCCACATGCCGCGGAGCAACTAAGCCTGTGCGCCACAACTACCGAGCCTGCACTCTAGAGCCCGCGCACCACAACTAATGTAGCCCGCGTGCCTAGAGTCCCTGCTCCGCAACAAGAGAAGCCACCGCAATGAGAAGCCTGCGCACTGCAAAGAAGAGTAGCCCCCGCTCGCCGCAACTAGAGAAACCCGCGTGCAGCAACGAAGACCCAACACAGACAAAAATAAAAAATAAATAAAATTAATAAATTTAAAATAAATAAATAAATGAGGGTAAAACCAAAGTCAAGGACATATAAGTATCAGTGTTCAACATTAGAATCTCCAGGTAAGCTCTCAAAGTCAGTATTTAGGAAATTGAACGCTTACCATGTACTAGGTTGCATGTGGATAATTGCTTTTTGGTAAACAGTACTGTGTACATATTAACTATAAGGTGCATCTGGCAGGTACCTCATAAATGTATATATGGTCTTTGCTCTGCCGAGAGAAAAAGAGCAGGAACTCAAAAAGCCTTGAGAAGCAAAGAACTGAAAGTGTTGAATTAAAATCCTAGCGAGAGGGTTTCCCTGGTGGTGTAGTGGTTAAGAATCCGCCTGCCAAGGCAGGGGACACAGGTTCGAGCCCTGGTCCAGGAAGATTCCACATGCCGCGGAGCAACTAAGCCCGTGTGCCACAACTACTGAGCCTGCGCTCTAGAGCCCAGGAGCCACAACTACTGAGCCCACGTGCCACAACTACTGAAACCTGCACGCCTAGAGCCCGTGCTCCACAACAAAAGAAGCCACCTCAATGAGAAGCCCGCGCACCGCAACGAAGAGTAGCCCCCACTCACCACAACTAGAGAAAGCCCGCATGCGGCAAAAAAGACCCAGTGCAGCCAAAAATAAAAAAAAAATCCTAGTGAGAAAAATCATCAGGCATATGGGAAAGTTGGAAGGGAATTGGAGAGATAGGAACCTAGAGTTCTCTGAAGGGTAAATATTCTTAAATGATGGAAAAAACCATGAACTAGGGCAACTTGCCTAAGATTTTCTCTCTCTGTGAAAGTGAGCCCTCTACTCCAAGATCAGTAGGTAGAAAATACAAGAGAAGGTTGAAGTGGGAGCAGCCTAGTGATAATTACACCTATGTAGGAGTTTCTGCAAGATGTCTGATACCTAATAGTAAGTTTAGACTATAGGGGACCCCTGAGCCAGGTGTGGGGCTGCACTCTGCTACCATAAACAGTCCTAAAGTTTAAGAAAGTTCTTACTGTAAAGTAAAATGATATTTTAGAGAGAGGCCAATATCATAAATAATAACATGCTTTTAGTTTGTGCTACGTGTCCGTCAATGAGCTAGGAACTTTGCATGCACACAAACATACCTATCTTGCAAGGTGTGTATTATCTTCATTATGTAGATATTAAAAAACAGGCTGTGACTTTGCCCCAAGTCCCTCAGCTTAAAAAAATTTTTTTCTTTCTAAAACTACAGTTTCTACATAGAGTTAGTAGTGTTTTTTCCTCTGTAGTTTATCCTTTAGTCACAATACCGTCTCACTTGACTTTGGGCAGCTTAATTCATCTCAAATTGCAGTTAAGAAACTGGAGAGAAGTAAATTCTCCAAGCAGCCTTTCTAGCAAAGTCCCCAAAGTAAGTTTTGCTCCAAAACTAATTCAGGAGGCATCTCCATAAAGCTGCTGGTCAGCAACACTTGAGCAAGGAGAGTCAAAGATAACCTCTCTTGCAGGAAATGGATGGGGTCTTCATCTCTAGGTGTGCTGGATTGTTCTGTCTTTCCTTTAGATCACTTTCCTCCTTACTGTATCTCGTTCTCTATCCTGGGAGGCTAACCTGTATGAATTTCATCAACGGGTTCCCTGTGCTTTGGCTTCCAGTTGGATTCAGTCAGTAGGGAGCTCTGGGCAGGAGACTGGATGGAGACAAAAGACTGAAATCAGTGTATTGATTTCCCAGGTTCCCTCCCTTGGGGTCACTTGGACCTAGCTGTATCCTTTGATTAAAGGCTACTGCCCCACTCAATGAAATCTCTCCTTCCAAGTCTCGTAGCCATTACCTCCCTTTGTCCTTTCAGGTGTAAGGCTGTTACTAGCCTCCAGTTACTGACCTATCCCTTGCCAACACTTTTTAAAAGGAGCCCTTCATTATTTTGAGCATGTCAACTATTTTCTCTTGGGACCCTAATACACCTGGTAAAGATAGGTGATCTTTTGGATTCATAGACTTCATATTTTATCCATGTACTTCAATCTTATTCTCATACATGTGACCTTAAATTCTTATGAGTCAACAGTTCTGAAGGGTCAACTGCTGGATTAAGTAACAGAGAGTGACTCACACCTGTGTGGTTCCCAAGGGTGGGGTAGTAGCATCAAGGAGACATAAATCTGAGAGATAATAATAGCTCAGGCCCCTATGACTTAGCTACCAAAGAACCCAAGATGCTGAACAGCTTTTCAAGCTTTGTGACTGTGGAACCTTCTGTATTTCAGGTCCCCAAAGCTTTATACAAGCTGTTGGACTCTGCCTACTGGGGCCCTGGTTTCTCCATAACCTCCCAGGATACCTCTGAGAAATCAGCTTAGAAATCCCTCAGGATGACAACTTTATCCTGTTGGTACATTCTGTTTTTTCTAAACACAAAGTTTGAGCTAATATCCTAATTTTAGAAAAAGACTATCAGGGCTTCCCTGGTGGCACAGTAGTTAAGAATCCGCCTGCCAATGCAGGGGACACGGGTTCAAGCCCTGGTCTGCAAAGCTGCGGAGCAGCTAAGCCCGTGCGCCACAATTACCGAGCCTGCGCTCTAGAGCCCGCAAGCCACAACTACTGAGCCCACATGCCACAACTACTGAAGCCCGCATGCCTAGAGCCCATGCTCAGCAATAAGAGAAGCCACCGCAATGAGAAGCCCGTGCACCACAACGAAGAGTAGCCCCTGCTTACCGCAACTAGAGAAAGCCTGCATGCAGCAACGAAGACCCAACATGGCCAAAAATAAATAAAATAAATAAATGTATTTTTTAAAAAAAGACTATCAGCAGATTCCTGAGTTAGGATCATGTTTATCCCTGTGTTGATAGTGATAATCATTTCTTTCAGTTTATCCCTAATTTATTATTCACTGCTGTCAGGATGAGGTGTTTCAGGATGAGTGCTAATGAATTGCATTCTTAATAGTCTATTTTGGGCAAATAACCGTTTCCCACAGAGCACTTAATTTAAGCCTATATATTTATATGGTGTTTTATAAACCCCACGTTGGCATATGTTCTTTCCATACTTTACAAAAGAAACTGAGGCGCGGAGAGGTTAGTGGAATTGCCAAGGTCACCCATAAAATTATTAAGGGGCAGAGTCCAAGGACTGTTGCTCTCACTGCAACATAGTTGCTTTCACTAGCCCTGAGAAGGTTCTGAGAGTCCAGCTTAGGCATTCTTGGCTAGAGAAGTTGCCATAGTGTTTTTGTTTGTTAATATTTATTTATTTTTGGCTGCGTCAGGTCTTAGTTGTCGCAGGCGGGATCTTTCATTGCCACACGGGCTTAGTTGCCCCACAGCATGTGAGATCTTAGTTCCCCGACCAGGGATTGTACCAGTGTCCCCTGCACTGGAAAGCGAATTCTTAACCACTGGACCACCAGGAAAGTCCCCATAGTTTAGAAATACTAATAAATGAACATCCTTTACAATTAAACTGAAACCAGGACTTTAACCTGTAAATTGTTAAATTTCTATTGTACTTCTCTTTTGGGTCTACATTTGAACCTGAGGATCTTTTACGCCTTTGTGACCACCTTCAGGGCAAGAACTGAAGTATCTGTGAGACTTGGCCCTTAGAGGGCTATGAAAGGTTGCAGTCTTAGAATTTTTCTTTGTCCTGGCTTGGTTTGAAAAGGATAATGAAGTCAGGTGACTGGAAAGATTCTTTACTTCTTCCTTTCTCTCCTCCACTATCTAGCAACTATCAATGATTTCAAAGTATCTCGGTTTAAGTAAAGCATCCAGTGAGAAAAAATTGAGATCTAAAGGACCTCTCCAACCCGGTGAAACAAGCTCCAAGCAGAAAGCGGGTAGACTCTGGAGGACGGCCAAATTTGGTGGAACAAGCTATCCGATGTGTGAGAAGTGTTCAGAGGGCATTTAAAAACCTTGAGGGTAAAGGTAAAATCTATAAACGAAGTTTGTAAGGATAAAAGGGAAGCGGATTGTTGAGTAGAAGCAGATCGCAAAGTTAGGAATAATAGCCCAGGGTGAGTTTGAAGGAACCACCATCTCACAAGATACCATGTTTTCTCCTTTAGAAAGGGTTTTCACGTACATTATCGTACTTGAGCCTCTCAACCCCATTTTTCAGGTGGGGAAACGGAGGCTTAGGGTAGAGCTTTGACTAGGCAGGATCACAAGCGTAAAGGGCGGAGCTGGAAACCATCTCAGGGTTCTTCAAACTGTTCCCAGCGGATTCCTGTCGAGGACTTTTAGGCAAAAAACCCGGAGAGGAACTGGCGAGGCTTCCTTAGCTGCAAGGCGTGGTCTGGCCTCCAGGAGGCGCCAGCGGCAGGGCGGCCTAGGGCTCCAACCCGGTGGATATCCCCGCCACGCGCCGGTAAAAACGAGACTTCTAAATCCGCAAAAGCAGCCACCGCCCGCGCGAGGTCTTTCGCTCCAGGCAGTGGGCGGGGCAGGCCGTCCTGCTCGTCCCTCTCATTGGCCCCCGGGAGTAATGGACAGGTATCTGCACCCAGCCCGGGCCAGAGGAACCTCACGACACACGCTAGCTGATCTTCGGCGCGCGGGGCTCGAGTGCGGCCTGGGAGTCCTTGAGAGGAGGCTACGCATGCGTGCAATAAAATACGCTTCTCGGCACCCCTCTGGCTCCGCGAAGGGGAACTGCTCCTTAGGGAACTGCTGGGGCAAACCCCTAACTTCACCAGTACTTTGCTGGGGTTTTTTTTTGCAGCCTACCCCTCTTGCGACCCAGGTTTTTCCAGCCAAATTCCCTTTATGACAAGATTTCCTGATGTGAAACTTCAGTCACTTACACTGCAGCTTCATTTTATTTCTCCAAAAATACCCTCCCCCCACCCCATAGAGCATTCTACGAAAAAGTCCCTCTTATCTCGGTCCAGAAACGTGCTCGGAGTACCCTCCCTAACCCCACCTAAATTCTACCCGGGGTCTCCTGGGTCCTGGTTCATCTCCACGCACCATTTCTTAGCTTGCCTCCTTCAGGAAATCTTTCGTGATAAACCCCTGTGGGAGCGCAGCCATCCCAATTACTCGGGAGAGAGCTCAAGGCCAAGTTGAAGGCAGAGATTCTGGAGAAAAAGGGCTCAGAGCAGCCGACCGACTCCCGCCCCGCCCCCTCCGCGAGTAAAGTCAGGCAGCGGCTCGGGGACACAGCTGTATTGGGAAGGGGAGGCTCCTACACAGTAGGAGGAGGCACGTCCCAGGAGGCCCGAGGACTCTACACAACGGGCGTGGCGCAGCCCCGTCCGTCCGCCGTGCGGCCCGCCCGGGGCCCAGTCTGTGGAGGCCCGGAGGGGCGAGTTAAGGCAGCTTGGCTGAGGGAGGTGGGGGAGTGGGAGTGTGCCAGTTCCCCCCGAAAAGCTGGCTCACTGAGGAGGCGAGCTTCTCACCTCCCACTCCTCTCTCGAGGACGGGGGAAAGACAGTCGGCAGTCAATAAATAAACCCGGGGCGGGAGGGGACCCCGGGAGACTCTCAGAGTCCAGGAAGGCTGGAGGTGTGGAACAAGGAGAGAGGGAGGTGATCTGTCCTTGGAGATGCGTCCACGCTCACGGCCTCTGAGGGCATGGGCCTCGAGGCTACCATTTGAGGCCTTGGAGCAGCTCCCTTTAAAAGTTAAAATGGTTGCCACTAGGGACGGCCGACTGCGAGGAAGGCCCGACGAGGGGCGGCTTCAGGGGCACCTGGGGCTTCTCGACGTCCACCCTCTTCAGGGCGCGGCCCCGGTGCCCCTCAGGCCGGCCCAGGTACAGGAGGTGTCTCCCGGCACCCCCGGAGTACCTGGAGGGGCCTCCCGAGGGGACTCGGGTGAGCAGCGCGGGGGGTGCACGGTGCGTGGAGAAGGGCAACCTCCGGCTGCCGCCCACCCCGAGCCGGGGAGCTGGGGCGGAGAGAGCAGGCCGGGTGGCGGGGGCCGGGCGCTTGCCCTCCGGGGGCACGTCCAGCCTCCGAGGCGTGGCACAGTCCCGGGGGAGCAGGCAGGGGCCGGCAAAGAGGGTGGGGGCGGGGGCGGGCTCGGGCGGCAGCGCCCGCGAGGTGAAAGGGGCGGCGGCCGGGGGCTCGACCTCCTTCCTGGGCGGCTGCGGGCCGTGCAGGTAGCGCAGCAGTTCCTCCAGGGTGGTGACTTCCACGGCCTGCCCGGGACAGCCGGGCGGCGGCGGCCTCACCAGCACGCGCGGCGCGGGGCCGCCCGCCGTGTTCCCGCCCCGGGCGCGGCCCCGGCCCTCCTTGGCGTTGTTCCCGTTCTGGTTCCACTCCCAGGGACCCCCGGCGTGGCGGAGGTGCTTGACCGGCAGCTCCGGCGTGGACTCCGGGGTGGGCAGGCAAGCCAGCTCTGGCGGGGGTACGCCCTCGGGAGGAGGCAGGAAGGTGGTGTAGAGCTGGGGTGTCTGTGCGCCCCCTCCGTCCTTGGACGTTGGCTGCGGCTCTGGGCCCGCCCCGTGCAGACGGGCCAAGCTGCGAAGGGAGAGAGGGCGCGGGAGCCCCGCAGTCTCGATATCCTTGCTCCGACGTCTGTGGGCGCGGCGACAAGCGCAGGAGACCAGGAGGCCAGAGACCGAGGCGCCCAGGGCGAAGGCTGCGGCTACACAGGCCAGGAGGAGTGGGATGGGGACAGCGCGGGAGACTGAGGCTGGCGGGAGGTCCCGTCGCACGCCTGCCGACCGAGAAGAAGGAGGGAGGCTCAGGGAAGGTGGGCTAGCGGGATGGCAGGTTCCGAAGTGTCGCCTCTCTCCTGCTGCTGCTCAGCTCCAACGCAGCTTTGACCCTCTTTAGGAATCACCTCCCCTGACCCCTCAACACACACAACCCACCGAACTACCTTTCACACGCAAGCTAGAGCTTGGGCCTGGGGAGTCCCCATCCCAGCTCTGGCCCCTGTAGCCATGCCAAGAACAACTGCCAAACTCTGCCCGTGCTGAGGGAGGCGGGGCTGGGAGGGGAGGCTCCAAACAGGCATTATTAGTGAGCACCAAACAGCGATCAGTGAGGGGCTTAGAATTCTTCAAGAATCAGCAGCCCCACACTTCACTCCTATCCCTCCCAGCCAGCCCCCTTACCCTGAGTGTGAGCTCCAAGAGTGGAAGACTGGGGCCGGGGGTGGGCATCACTGGGGGGGCTTGGGGTCTCAGGGGAAGGGCCAGGACTCAGAAGCACTGGTGACAGAGACCAGGTCAGAGCCAGTGAGGCTCCTGCTCTCCACCTCTGATACCCATTCAGCGGGTTCCCGCACCCCCTTTGGAGCCCAAAGGTCCAGAAATGGTCTGGAAAGGTCTGGAAATGGGCGAGGGCTCACTATGCAAGGCACTCTTTCATTTATTTGTTCAAAAACTATCTGTTAAGCACCCTATTATGTGCCAAGCACTGAGCCCTATGCTAGGTATTTGGAGGATGCTAACCCTTTTTTGAGACTCTCTCAGGGTGTCTAGGGTGCTGGTCTGCTGCTGCCATGGGGCACAGACTTGGGTGAGTGTGGGCTGAGCAAGGTGAAGTTGGGACAATAGAACTCACCATAAGCAGAATCCCCTGTGCCAGACTGACTCCCAGTAGCTCCATCTATGAAAAAGGGAGAGAGAGGGTGAAGATAGGGGCAGAGGGAAGCTTCATGAAGAACTGATGGGCATGACTGTACCACAGAAGGAGAGAAAGACAAAAGCCCACACCTGGGATGGTGTCTATGGCCGTCAGAGCCATGCGCAACAATGGCTACAGCTACCCCTGCCGCTTCTGTTTACCTTGGCAGTCATCGTGCTCCATGGATTCCTGGTTCCCGGCTGGATGCACATCAATCCTAGGAGGAAATGGAGGTGGCTCAGTGCAGGTATACGTCTTGCCCCCATCCCCCACCCGAGCCCTCAGCTTCCTCTCTTAGTGGGGAACTTTCTCCTCAGGAGATCCACGAGCCTCTCACTTACCCACCAGGTCCCCTGATATCCACACAGCCTCTGGAGCTGTCCCATCCACAGTATGGGTCCTGAGAAGCCAGACAGCTCCTAGGGAAAACTGAGTCATGTGAGGCTGGGACCCTCTCCACCCTCATCACATTCCATTCCCCTGCCTCTTCCACTCTCACCCTGGCCTGCAGGAGGCTCTTAGCCTGATACTCCCATCCTATCCACCCCAATCCCTAGTCCAGTCCCTGGTTACTGCCCACCTGCAGAATGCTTGAGATACCCACCCCCCAAACCATCCCCTGCGTTTCCCTGCCACCCACTATGCCTGTGTTCCTGTGTGCCTGCAGGCCCAGAGCCCACCCAGGCAGGGCCTGACCTCAGGTCCCTCTCACCTCCGACAGGCCCCATGCCGGGCACATCGACTGAGAGGGAGGTAGATGATACAGCCAGAAAAAGCCACAAAGAGCCTGTGACCTTCAGTGTCCAGCTCCAGCCCTGTGACCCGCCGTGCTGTTTGGGCTGCCCGCTTCCCACTGCACCTAGGGTGAGGCCAGAAGGAATCAGAGATGGAGCAGGTGAGGCTCCTTTTTCCCTGGGTGAGTTAAAGAACAGAAGCGGGGGAGGCATACAAGCAACTGAGTACAACTCAGGGCTACTCTGCCCCAACACAGTGTCCAGCTTCTCACCAAGGCCCTCTCTCTTCCCCACAACTTCCAATATTGGAGTCCCCACCCCATCCCCATATCCCCATCTACCACTCCACATCCCATCCCTGCTCTGCAGGGGGCCTGCTGGACAAAGGGCTCACCGGGAGGGGCTGTAGGCATCGATCTCTTCCAACAGAATGGGCTCAGGGCCCCCAGATTGCCCCCATGGGGGCAGCACCTTCAGCACTGTCCCATCGTTGGAGCCAAGGAACAGGACTGTGGTATTACTGTAAGGACCAGCCATGCCATCCACAGCTACCTGGGTCAGTAGGGCCCTGGAGGGATAGGCCTCAGGTCAGGACAGCCTGACCAGTGGAAGCTTGAGTGTTTCAAGGACAGCGCATGTGTCTGGGTACCCCCTTCTCTGCCCTTCCCCCAGCCCAGTGTTTCCTTCTTAGCTCTCTCCCTTCCACTTTCACGGGTTCTTCCTCCTACCAATATGATTTACCTTGTGGGGTCAGGGAAAGAGTGGCTGAGGCGGGGAAGGCAGTGGTCAGCATTTTCTAGCCCCATACCTGCTGGTGAAGGTAAGCAGAGGTTGATGGGTGGCAGGTGGCACGGCAGGGTCCAGGAGTGGGTGAGCCTTGATGAAGGTCAGGACATCATCAGGGAGGTCTCGAGAAGAGGGGAACAATGCAGCTACACCTACTCCTGCACAGGATCCTGGCCTGGTGGACACAAAGGAAGAGAGAGCCTTAGGGCAGGGAGCTGGGGCTTAGTTAGGCTCTGTGACCACCACCTACCCACTGCTCCCAAACATGATTGGTAACCCTTGTTCCGCCTACACACAGACATTCACACTACTGCTTCCCTTCCCTGCTGCCAACCCTCTACAGCCCCCTCCCCAGGCCTTGGACACCTTGCCCTCTCCTCATAATCCCATTTGGGGAGCAGACACTGCTTGTTTCTACCTCCACAAAGGCCACGCCCACCCTGCGTACCTGGGGGAGGGGACCCTGTCCTCAGACACAGGAGTCCAGGCCCCATCCAGACTCCTCTGCTCCTTGAACTTTCCCTCAAACCCACGCTCAATATCATCCAGGTAGAAGGCACAGACCGCAGAGCCGGGGATGCTGAGGGAGCCAGAAAAGGATGCGGGCTAGGTGTTGGAAGGGACAGCACAGTTCCTCCTAGGTAAGACATGGCAGCTCCCCTTCATATACCGTATTAGGGCGGAGCCTGAGAGGGTGGGGCAGCCCCTGTGGGCCACGCTAGGAGAAAAACGGTGGGCAGAACAGCAAACTGGCTTTGAAGGGAGCTTCCGCTCACTGCCCTCATCAATAGGCGCTGAGAGAGGAACCTGGATGCTGGTGGGGCAGGGGACAGATGGGGCCACATTGGTTAGTCTGGTACCAACCTATTGGTCTGGGTGGTGAAGACCCCAAAGAGAGCAGAGCGGCCATACAAGTTCACAGGCCCTGTCAAGGCCTGTAAGACGTCAAAATAGAAGGTAGAGTCCCCAGGGACAGAGCAGTTGAGCCGCAGTTTCAGGAAAGATGTCCAGTGGCGGTCCAAGGCCCGAGGTGAGCCGCCCATGTCACGCTTACACACACGGGCCACACGGGAGAACTGTACCTGTGTGTGGGAGAGTTGGAGACGAGGAGAATGGTGAGAGAGAGCCCCAGGGCCAGCAGGGTGAGAGCAATGAGGTGAGTTAGAGCACCAAGAGACAAATGTTAGGGGCACAGCAAAGGAAGGGTGTGTCGGTCAATGTGGGTCAAGGTGAGGGACCTAGCAGGATGCGGGGGCAGAGGCCTGGGGGCTACTCCAAGTTGGGGGCCTCAGAGTCCAGGAGATTGCGTTGTGGAGATTAGGGCCAGGAGCCCCTAATCTCCCCTGAATGACTGGCTCCTCACCATCCAGCAGAGCCCTCTAGCTACCCACCCCTGGTGCCCACTTCCTTACCCTCCCCAGCCGGGCATCCTCCACAGAGACTTCTCGGAAGAAGAAGTAGACGTGGTCTCCATGCTCCAAAGCGTGGACAAAGTGTGGCTCTGAAGGGGGAGTGACAGGAAAGGTATGGAAGAGAAATTACACCTGTTCAGAAACTCCTGGCCCCCCACAGCCCCTCCCCTCTGCATACATGCTCACCACTACCACCATCTGCCTGCCATCGACCGCCCCCTGCACCTCCTCCCCAAGAGCAGCCTCCCTGCCCTAGGCCCGCCCTGACCTCGGAGCCACTTGGAGTCGTACTTGGCGGAGCGGAGTGGGGGCTGAGGCCCAAGGCTTCTGTAAACCACAGCGTCACTGGCCTGGAAATCCGCGGCTGTGGCTGAATACAGGCTGCCCTCTGGAGGGGTAGGGTGGGGTCAGGGGAGGGCTCAGGGATCCGTATCTTGGCTCTTCTTGGGCCTCCCACACCCCTCCCTTGGCCTGACCTTGGCCCCTACCTTAACCCTCCACTCAGGAGCATGGGGGAAAGACCAAATTAGGAAAGGGGCTAACGTGGGAGTTCCCTCCGGCCACATGCCTGCTGCTCACATGCCCAGGTGCATACCTGCAAAGACGGCCACGTTGGACTGGGTGGCATCAAAGGGGCATCGAGCCTGCCCGCTCAGCTCCTCACCCTCCTGCTGCAGCGAAGTTATCTGGAGGCAGAGGAAACAGGTTCTTGGACCCCTTGGGGTGTTGCGAGTCTGGCTCCATAGCCCACTTCCTCATGTCCCCTTGCCTCCTTGCTCCACCCCTTCCGGACCCCTCCCCTCTGGGCACTCCTGTTCCCCTACCCCTGCTGGTCCGTCCCCACTGAACTGATTGCCCAGCTTGGGTTCTTCTCCCACTCCAGTCCTGATGCCCCGCCCTCGCCTTTGTACCCCATAACTGCGGCACACGGGGCTGAATGAGTTTGTTCCACAGGCAAGGAGTGTCTGGGAGTCCCAGGGAACGAGAACACGAATGTAGTTGTAGCACTCGTCCTAGAAAGTCCAGAATTCTCGGTCAGTGACAGGGCTCCCTGGGACTGGGATGGGGTGGGGGTCACAGGAAGTAGGGCTGCTCCACTTGAGCCAGGCAGAGCAGTGTGGGGTGAAGTCCCAACTAAGCTATCTACTCCTAGTTCTGTGGCCTTGGGCAAGTTCTTTGGCCTCTCAGAGCCTCACTTTCCTTTTGTGTGAGGTGTGTAAAGGAAGCTAAAAATCATGAATTCCCTTTCCTGTACATTTTCCTCTGTGGACCAAGATGAGAGAAGTGAGGGGAAATGGGCACAGTGGAGGCCACTTAGACAGAGCCTAGAGGCAGGGTCATCTCCTTCCCTCAAGATTCTCATCCCACTCCTCACCGTCAGCTTCCCCCGCACGGCACAGTTCTCCACGTCTTGACTCCTCCATGTTAGATACTGGCGGGAGAAGTAGAAGGGGAAAAATCATGGGGCAACCCGGAACCACCTCACATTATGGCTCCTCCTGGAGTCTTCTGCCTACCCACTTGATCCCAGTTAGACCTTTCCCAGCCTCATCCCCATGCCTCAACCTCCTCCCACACAGCCCCTCACCTTGTTGGGCACTAGCCCCTCCCCTTCTTCTTGGGCTTGAAGATCGAAGGAGAAAACGTGATCCCTGAAGAGACAGGCAAGGAGGGATCAGAGCCAAGCCATGGATCCCCACCTGAACTCCTGAGCCTCCCACCTTGCCTGTGTTCAGCTGCTCAGGGACAAACAGTGCCCTCTCTCCTCCCCCTTACTCCACAACTTGGCAGTTGTGCTCTGGGTCCTAGCATGCCCATGTCCCATGGCTTATACACCTGCATGTGTCCCCTGCAAGATGTTGCAGTGGCCATGCAGGTCCCATGCCTGCCCAGCAGCAGGCCTGTCAGCCCCACAATGGTGCCACAGCCAGTTTACCGCGCAGCCACTAGCAAGGTCCGGTTCAAGGTCAGGAATCTCTGAAAGTCCAGCCCAAGTTCTGCAACCACAGCGTCATCCTCCAGGCCCCGGAACCAGGATAATGGGGAAATACCTAGAAGGCACAGAGAGGTGGGTGCTGAGGGCCAGCCAGAATACCACGTACTCCCTCAACACCCTCTCCAACCAGATGAAACCCAGCCACGGACATAAAATGGATACGTGAGATGAGTTGTGAGGTATTAATAAAGCTATTAATAAGGCTATTAATAAATGTAATACCAGCTAACTCTGAGCACTTAACCTCTGCCAAGCACTATGTTAGCATGTTAGATGCATTGTCTCACTTCAGACAACAACCCTATGAGGTAGGTACTAACAGTGGCCCCATCTTACAGATGAGGAAACTGAGGCTTAAAGCCATTAAGAAATTTGCACAGCTCATTAAGCTTGGAAGTGGCAGGCACCCCAATTGAGATCCAGGTCTGTCTGACTCCAGAATTGAGCCCAACCCCTTCTTGGAACTGCCTTAAGGCTAGCAATTCCCTTTCACTCCCACATTGTACACTGTCCCATGTGGACCATTTACTCACCCCATTTCTCCCAGCCCTCTCTTTGCACCCTCCCCTCAAGGCTCTTCACAGGCCACCTCAGCCCTCCAAGGTTTCTGCCTCCTCTGACCAACTCCAGCATCCACCTGGCCTGATCATGGAAACCACAGTCATCAGCGTTCAAAGGGACCCCAGAGTTCAGAGAGAGATGATTTAACATTCGTATGGTGCTTCGAACCACATCTGGCACATGTGTTTGCTGCTCTTATCTATCCCCCAGCAGTCACTCCCAATAACCTAACTGCCATTCCTTCGTCCTTAAAATTACTCTAAATCCTGCATATATAATAGGAACTTGCAAATAGATAAAGGTCCTTCTCAGGAAAAGTTGGCTGGTGGTTTCCCTCACGGTGGGACCTAGACTTGGTAGTGATAACGTGGTGGAGAGGGAGGTAAGAGGTGTTGGGAACCACTGAATTAGTCCCAAGCCTTCATTTTGTAGCTAATAATAATAGCAAACATATATAAATCATTTACTTTGTGCCAGACAGTGTTCTCAGAACTTTACCTGTATTACCTCATTTAATCCCTAAATAACTCTATGAGGTAGAATACTATTAGTAGTAGTATTTTTTTTTTTTTTTTTTTTTTGGCTGCACTGCATGGCTTGCAGGATCTTAGTTCCCCAACCAGGGATTGAACCCGGGCCACCACAGTGAAAGCACCGAGTCCTAACCGTTGGACCACCAGGGAATTCCCGGTAAAATACTATGACTACCTTCATTTTGCAGATGAGGAGACTGAGGCAAAGAAAGGTTAAATAACTTGAAGAGCTCACACAGCTAGTGAGCAGCTTAGCAGGGATTCAAACCTGCTAAGGTCTGGTCTGGCCGAGAGTCCACATTCTTTATCACTGAACAGTGCTGCCCGGAAGTGAAGGAAGTAGGCCCACAGATGAGAAGTGACGGACCTGAGGCGCCAGCTCCCTCTACCTGTCTTCTCCCCTTTTCTGGTCAGGCTCTTAGCTTCCTTGAGACTGAGAGCCTTCCTGCACCTTGCCACCCACACAAGGGGTCTCAGTGTCTACCTGCCAAGGCTGAGTGCTGAGCTCATATAGAGGGGGTGAGGTACCAAGCACTCACCTTGCAGGTCAGAGGTCAGCAGAGGGAGGGGGTCCTGGGGAAAGGCAGCCTGGGTGTGGGGAAGTGAGAGCAGCAACAGCAGTAGCAGCAAGGGCATGAAGCGGGGGTCACGGGGCATCCTGTGTGGGGCAGCTCAGGCCCCAGGGGGTGCCCCCTCACCCATATGCTGGCCCTGAAAGAGAAGACAGAAAAGTGGGGGAAGGGGTCATATTTCCTCCACCTTCTGAAGCAGGCGGACCCTTTCCCAGGTCTATCCCCAGAAGACCCAGTGCAGTAGGGAGAAGAAACCTCTCTCTGGCACTGCCTCAGTCCCAGCCAGCTGTCACTGTCACTCAAGGCCCTTCCCTGTCCAACTGGCCCAAACTGGCTGGTACGAAGCCTGCCAGCATGACCCCAGGTAAGGACAGGACCCGCCTGCTCCCCCTCCCAGCCTTCTCACTCAGCCTTTTCTCTTCTCTCCTGACCGGGCCTGGGACATTCAGTAGGTGACACCTCGTGGCCCCCCTCTTGCTGACCTCTTCTCAGCTATAATTAGACACTGAAGCCTTAAAATTATAAATAGTGATTCCTTGGCACTGGGGAGGAGGAAGAGGGCACCATGTCTGCCTCCCCCCTCCCTCACGGACCCCCATGGCACCCGGGAGCAATTTAGGCGCTGTGCCCTGGTAGAGGCAGCTGCGAAGCAGCCATCATTGTCTAGGGTTGAGGAAGAACAGAGTGGGGGAGGCAGCCTAGGGGTCTTTGTCCTGGTCTAAGCTCACGCTTCTGGGGCCCTTCCCATTGCTAGGGAGAAGCTGAGTGAGTAGGGAGGGGAGTGGGGGAGGGGGGCTGTCTTAGCCAAAAATGAATCTGCATCAAAGCCAGATCAGAGGCTAAATTTAGCTCTGGCCGCAGCTGTCTGCCCGACCACTGTGCCCCCTCCCAGCCTGCCTAGCCCCCTGTTCCCTCCCTGACTCCAAAGAACCACTGCATGTGCTTAATGTGGGGAAGAGCAGACCCACCCGCTATGAGGAGCCAGGCATAGAAGGGGCTATACTGGTGAGGAGATATGGCTGAACATGTCTCCCCTTCCCTTCCCTTCCCTCTTCGGACTGGCTTGGAATGAAAATATAAATAATTCAATGACAGCCAGGCGATTGTAGCCCAAAGTCCAGGAGAAGATAGATATGGTGGCAAGGACAGTGAGACAGCCCTCCTTCCCACCCATCAGCTTCCATCAGCCTCCCACAGCCAAGCTGACCCTGGCTGGAACCCACAGTGGGAGGTGTACACCAGCTTCCTGCCTTCCCCTGAAGTTGAAGTGAAGGGCTGAGTAGGCTCGGGAAATCAGGTCAGGAAGGGTGAGACTCCTTCCTTTCTGTGAACAGACAGTTATCCTTCACTAATCCTTAGTTGCCTGTCCCACCACGTCCCCTAAAGAAGAGACCCTGGGCTTCCAGGCTTAGCCCATTCCATCTCCCCAACAACTCCACTCTCGGAGCCAGGACCCAAGTGTACCCCATCCCCAATCCAGCATCACTGGTGGGGAGGCTGACGCCAGATGGGGTCCCAAGAGAGCTGGAGGAGGGGAAGGGGTAGGAGCACCTAATGATGACCCCCTCCCCAGGGGCAGAGCAGTCAGCTAGCTAAAGACCCTCTGGTGCTGAAAGGCCAAGCCTCCCTCTGCCACCCCCGCCCCATGCTTCCGATGTTGGTGCTCCCAGGGGAAGAGAAAGGGACACAGCTTGTCTCCTATCCTCCCCCTCCTGCCCACCCCCCCACAGGTTGCCCTGGGCAACTGGTATCTTCACCCAGGAAACAGTCTCAGGCAAGTGGGGAGAACAGTCAGACCCTCTTTCTGCTCCCAGGCCATGCCTGTTTCCATCCCCTGCCCTCAGGAGCTGTTGCCCTTTCCTTACCTGGGGTGGTGACTCCTGTGGGGGTTTGAGGGGGATAGGAGACCTCTGACCTGATGGAAGAAGGGACAGAAGGAGGGAAGAGGCTGAGCTATACCTCCTTACCACATCCAATAAAAGTGAATGTGAACATTCAGGAGAAGTCTAATGAAGCTAGGGTAGGGGAGATGCTGCCCTGGGAGTGGGGGGCACATTGACATTGAGCCTGATTACAAAGGTGCTGGCTGCTTCATGCCCAGAGATGTGAGGGCAGGGGCTGGGGCTGGCCCCTACCCAGAAACTCCTGGAACTGCAGGACCAGTCTTGGGAAAAGGGGTGACTGGGAGAGTTTGGAGGGCATGACGACCACTCCCACATTAAAACCTTCAGAATCCAGCAGCCTTCTTAGCAAAAGCTCCCTAGCTGGGGACAATAGAGGCTAATTTGCATCTCATTTGCATGCTCTTCATTTCTAGGCAAAATGCTCTGATAGCAAGCACCCCCCAGCCCCTTCCTTCTTCCCTGAGAGCAGTCCCTGACTCCCTCCCACCCAATCTCTCTCCACCCTACCCCCCACCTTAGACTGGATTAGTCCAGCCTCTAAAAACACTTGGTTGGCCATTGCATTGGCCCCCTAGACTTAACTATGACATATCTTTAAGGGGACTTCCCATAGCTGATTTTAGGGAGCAGCATCTGAGCGGCCCCCATCTGACCCCTGGCTTGGGGAAAGGCTTACCCTGCCGGGACCAATCCCAGCTGCTTCATACCCCCCATTTGGAGCGAATGGGGGAGGCCTGGCCAGCTCTTTCTCCCCTTCCTAGGTTCTCCCCTTGCTGCGAAGAGGAAACAGCCCTTCTGTCTCCTCCTGGCCCCGCAGCCACCTCTGGGGAGTGGCCCGGGTCAAAGCCAGATTCTAGCGGGGGCTGGGGAAGGGATGGAGAAGGGGAGACTGGGCGGGGGACAATAGCAGGAAGCCCTCGGGCTGGTCGCCCGCCCCAGTCCACCTTCCTCTAAGGAGCGGGGGGCGCGCCAAGGAGCCTCACGGAACGGGCACGTTCCCTTCTCCAAGACAGTTCCCCCCCACCCTTAGCTCTCAGCCCCAGGCTTGCTACCTACCCTCCCTCCCACCCAGCCCCCAACGAGGATAATCCAGGTGTCTAGAGCCTCGCATGAGGTGGGCCTGAGGCCAGGGGCTCTACGTGTCTCCCCCTCACTGGATCTGGGGCTCCGAGAGGGGCGGGTAGGAGAGTCTGGGCCGGGACCGGGTCCCAGAGCCACGTTAGCGGGAGGAGGGGCTGGAGGGGCCTGCAGGCGCAGACCGAATGGGGATGGGAGCGGGGGTTGGGGAGTGGAGGCGGGTCTCTGAGGCCAGAGAAACAGGGCCAGAGGCTTGGAACCGATGAGGGCGGGCCTGGGGCCAGGGCTGAGCGGGTCCGCGGGCTCGAGATGCAGTCGCCAGCTGGGCTCTCCTCCTTGGGAGACCTCGGTCTAACAAAGCCCCAGGGCGAGTGGGGTGAAGGAAGGATATGGGCACTAGGACTGGTGTTTCTCAGGGGCCCCATTCCCGACTCTATGCCCAAGCCAACCCCCTGGGAGGTGCTCAGACTCCCGCTTGCACAAGGACAGAGGTGCAGCTGTAACACCAAAGTCTGGAACGACGTGTTCCCCTTCCCATCCCTGCAGGGGCAACGAGAGGGTCCAGTTCTCCACGGGTCTCGAAGCCTTAATTTCTCTGCTGGAGAGGAAAGAGACCAGGTTTTCCACCCTCTGTACGGTGCGCGCCTCAAATAATCCCTTTCGCGCTCCCCAATCCAAGGGATGCGACTCAGAGAAGCCGGGTCGCAAGAGGTGCCCAGACCCTGCGCCCCACAGTCCCCCGTGACGGGGCTCGGCCACGGTCCCCTCTTCCCTCCACGCACCCCAACTCCGCTGACCCTCTCCGTCAACCAAGCACACATCGCTCTGGCACCCTCCCAGGCGGGTCCCTCTGGCACTTCGGAAGCTTGCCCCCAGCCTTAGGCGCCCCGATCCTCCCCGACGCCCTGCAGCCCCAGCCCTGCTCCGGGGTACTTGCTCCGAGATCCGGGTCAGTGGAATAGAGATCTCAGCGGGCGGGCAGCGGCCGCGCACCGCGCCGAGTTCGCAATCGGTGGTTGGGGCTCTAGCGAGACGTGATGAATGTCTGAATTGGATGGAGCTTGGATCTGGGCTCCCGGGCGCTGTCAGGTCGGGTGAGCCCTGGGTCCCAGTCGCAAACCCCACTCCCGCCGCGGCTCCGCGGAGGAAAACAATGCGACCGCCCGGAGCTCTGGGCCGGGCCCCAGCCGCCCCGCCCGCCTCCTGGCCGGACCCGCCTCCGGCCCGCCTCGGGGTCTGCACAACTAATCCGACTCTCGGAGGCCGGCTAGACACCGCCTTCTCGACACCTCTCCACCAATAGCCCTCGGAGGAGGAGGGGCGCCAGGAGCACCGCCCACCGAGAAGGCCTGGCCGGGAGGTTGAGCTGGAGACCGAAGCCAGGCGCGAGATCCACGGACAGTCGCTGAGACCCGGACAGAGGAGGGGGTCACACGCTTTAACATGGAGAGGCCCTGGGGAGAAATCTCACAACAAGAGAGGAAGGAACAGCAGCTGGGAGGAGAGACAGGAAACCCGAGGACCTCGGCTGGGCTGGGCTGTCAGAGCCGGCGTGACCCTCCCTCTCTCCTTTCTCCTCTCCAATGTCTTTGGCTACCTTGCTCCTGGGTACACCTCTCCCCTACTCTGCCCCCAAACCTCTGTTCCTCCTCTCTACTCTTTTTAAATCAACCCCTTTATTTCTTCCCTTGTGCCTCCTCTGGTTCATCCTGACCCGGATAAGGGAGGCCTAGCATGCACTTGAAGACTCGAGGCCTGGGAAAGGAAAGGAAGATGTCGCCAGGAAGTTTTCCTTACCCCCATCATCTCCCCTCCCACCCCTACTGTCAAAGCAAGATGGGGTTGGGCCAGTTGGCTAGGAACTAAGGAGCCAGGAAGCCAGGGTGGCCAGCAGTGAGGATGTTGGTTGATGGAAGAGGACAGGTGAGTGGGGCTGAAACCAAAAGAGAGATGTGGAGATCGGGACCAACTGACTCAGAGAGTCACACAGGAAGAGGAGCAACACGGAGACCTGAAAGAGGGAAAGTAACCAGCTGCCCCAGCACCACATAGACTTACTGCCCCGCCGACAAGGATTAGTGATGTTCGGTCTTTCCTCAGAGGGCCCTGGACATCCCTCCAAAGAGCAGAACTAACTGCTCCTTCTCCATCCCCACCCTCCATAAAGACCCTTTGATTCCAGGAATGTCAGTGGGGAGGAAGAATGAGGCTACTTCAAACATCACTGCTTGGCTCCCACCTGCTAAGATTCTTCCCTGTGTGGGGACTGGGACAAAAGACGTTCTCAAAATTCCTAGGATAGTGGGTGGCATGGGAGACATTGGCATTATTGGATAGTTTTATATCTAAGCGGGCGCACACACACACACACACACACACACACACACACACACACAAACATGGCCTGGTCTCTGGACTGAAGGAAAAGAGGGGCAGGGGTTTGCTACTTCCGGACAGTCTTTAATGGACTGAGATCAGGGTGCGTAGCATCACTGACTGGGCTAAGCCCCAAAGTAAACAAGAGATATAAACATATACACACACAATCACAGAGACAGAAATGGAAGGTGAACCAATGAGATAAACAGAATCAGAAACAATGGAACAATACTTACACAAAGTTAACTGCAGGGGGGTCTTGGGTCCAATGTAATTCAGTGGTCAGTCGGGGCTGTTTTAAAGGCTGGAAAGAGGTTTTTGGGAGAAAGACACCTCAAAATATAGAGGCACTCAGAGATTGAAAGAAATGTCCCCAGCTCCTAGCACAGGGCTTAGATATTAAAATATGTGCTTATTGAATAGATTAGTGAATGGGGATTAAGGTATAACTCATTTAAAGTTTTAGGGTCCAACTAAAATCTCAATTCAATCCAATACATATTAAGCACTTACTTCAAATACAACCCACTGTGGGATATAGTCCCAGTCTTTAAGAAAATGACCATCTATTTGAACTAAAACAAGACTTACATGTACTAAATGATTAAAAAGCAATACCAAGGGACTTCCCTGGTGGTGCAGTGGTTAAGAATCTGCCTGCCAATGCAGGGGACACCGGTTCGAGCCCTAGTCTGGGAAGATCCCACATGCCGTGGAGCAACTAAGCCTGTGCGCCGCAACTACTGAGCCGTTGTGCCACAACTACTGAAGCCCACGCCTGTGCTCCACAACAAGAAAAGCCAATGCAATGAGAAGCCAATGCACCACAACAAGGAGTAGCCCCCACTCGCCACATCTAGAGAAAGCCTGTGTGCACCAATGAAGACCCAATGCAGCCAAAAGTAAATTAAAAAAATAAAAAAAAAAACAATACCAAGTCTTTAAAAAAAAAGCCCCCCCCAAAGCTACATTGAATATAATTCATAAATGAAAGAAAAGACAATAAGTGCTCTTCATAATAACTGCAGGGAAAGATGTTGGATACATTTCATCACGGAGGCAGGGAGAACTTTGGTGGGAGTTGGCTTGGTGCAAAAGAAAGGAGAAAATCTTCCAAAGAAGATACTTTCAGCAAAAGCTTTTACTTGGTAAACATGGAGCCTGAAGCATGGATAGCAAAAGGGCCTGTGTGATTGATATGTAAGAGAGATACTAGTTAGAAGCAGAGGACAGGGGAAGAGGGAGACAAACTATGGAAGGCCTGGAATACCAAGGTGGGTAGGTTAAAAAATTTCATAGGAAAAGGACATAATTTCGAGTTCTTGAATAAAGGTGTTACTGTCAAAATGCTTTATTTTAGCAAGATAAGGAGACCTGGGGAGAAAACAGGAAGGTTCAAGGATGAGGGGAGAGAGGCAGTGAGACAAGGATGGTGGCATTGGGTATGGAAAGAAATGGAAGAGCCTTAGAGCTGTTTCAAAGGACAAATCCTACTCCCCAGGGTCTTCTGGAGAAAATCACAGTCCCACAGATTGGAGCCTTTAATAAACTCAGGATCTCCAAGCTTGGAAAATTACCCTCTCCTAACCCCTACAAGTAGCTGTGTGAAATCCTTTCTCAAGTTCCTTTCCTCACAGCTTCCTTGCTCATCTTAGCAGAACCCACATCCATCTTCAGAGAAAAATAGAGATAATAAAGTGAGCATCCTACCCACATTTTGCCCTCTAGAGCATTCTCACATCTCTCTCATCCCAGCAGGTGGGGCGTCTGTACTGCTTGTCTAAGGTTCACCTTTCGGCTTTACTGTAAGCTCCATTCACACAGGACCCAGCAGTCTAGTCTCTCTCACTGCAGTTATCCTTTGCAGTCAGCACAGTGCCTGGCACATTGCAGCTATTAACTAGTAACACATTGGTTGAACAAATCTGACTCTATAGCTCCTACTTAGGTGCTTTATGCCACATGTCTTCAAATACTTTCTCCTTCCTTTATTTCTAATCTCTCCTTTTCTACTGACATCTTCCCTTCTGCATATAAACATGCTCAAATATCTCCCATGATCAAATGAAAAAAAAATTCTAAACTTTCTCTTAATCCTTGCTTGTATTTAGTCAACACTCAATTTCTCTCTTTCCTTCACAGCTAAATTTGTAGAGTCATCTATTCTTGCTGTACCCATTTCTCCCCCTTCTCAATCACTTCTCAATCATTTTCATTTTGGCCCCCCATCACTCCATTGAGATTGTTCTCATCCAGGCCACTAATGACCTCCTTGTCACATTCAATGAATAGCTCTTCAGTCTTTATCCTTTGGCCCTCTTTATGGCATTTGGCCCTGTTGACCCTTCCTTCCTTGAAATACTCTCCTCTTTTGGCTCCTGAGTCCCTCTTTCTTTCAACAAAGACTAGGGACTTAATAGATACATTTTTTAAATGAATGAATGGCTTCACTTCTATTGATGTGGCCTCTCTTTCTCAGCCTTTCTGACCTCTCCTTAAATGTTGGTGTTTCCTAGGTCATGTCCTTAGCTACCTTCAAGACATCATTTAACCAGATTTTTGCTTGCTCAGAGGAAGCACTGTGAACTTAATTGTCCAGGTGAACAGTGAGGACCCCAGAGTCTAGAATATATGTAGTTAAGACTGTTTGCTCCTCCTCCACATGGCCAGAAACGCTGCAATGTTCAATTGTTGGCTTTTTTGTTTTCCTTCTCTTCCCTTGTTATTTGTGTTAATTCTCATTGTTATCAGTGTTCTTGCTTCTAAAAGCTCCTCTTTCCTCTTTTAATTTGCTACTAATTATATGCTGTGGGTTCAGAGAAGATTACTAGAAATGGGTATTGATTAAGAGAAAATAAAAGAAAGACTTCCCCATGAGTGAAACAAACGAACATTATTGCATGTGACTGTTATGTTGCTACCATTTCCCCCTTATCTCCTGGTTATTGGATGTGTTTTGAATTTCTTCTTTCAGCAAACATTTATTGAGCACAGTAGTGCCAGGCACTAAAGCATAACCCCTGCCCTTATGGAGTTTACAGCCTAGTAGGGAGGCAGTTAATAAAATCACAAATTACAATAAAGAGTAATTATCATGATAAGGGAGTGATGCGGTTCTACAGGACTATGGAATACAGGGGTGCTGTGTAGTTTAGGGAGTCACGATGGCTTCACAGTCATGATGGCTTCCGATGACTTTCCAGCTGAGACCTGAAGGATGGGTAGGAATTAACCAGGCAGGGCAGAGGTATCCATGGGAAGAAAGTTCCAGGCAGAGACACAAGAAGTGGGAAAGTCTAGAGTACAGGAAGAGGGAGAAGGAGAGGGAGAGAGAGAAGCCAACCATGATGCATATTGGAGGAGCTGAGAGGATTACAACACAGCTAGAGCAGAGTATAAGGCAAAGCTGGAGAGGTAAACAGGTAAGGAGCTGGTAGCAGAATTCTGGATTCAGAAGGTATTACTGTATTTGCATCTTCTTGTACATTAATTCCTCTTTTATTAACCAATTAGATTATATATTTCTTTCAAAAAGGACTTTTACTTTTCCTGTGATTTTGGTAGTGCCACCTACTATTGTTCCCTGAGTGTGTGATCAGTGAATTAATAGAGCGTATAGGAATAGAATGCTGCCACATTCATTATAAGGTTGAAGTTATTACCTCCTAACCTTGTGAGGTAGTTGTCAGAAAAAGCATAGGCTTGGAAATCACACAAGTCCTCAGTCTGCCATTTATTAGCTCTCTAATTTGGGAACAGGTTATCTAACCTCTTTAAGCCCCAGTCTTTTTCATCAGCGAAAAGGAGATAGTGACATTTAGTTCATAGAGGTATCAGAGGATGAAGTGAGATACTTATATAACATCTAGCAGAGTGCACCCAACAAATGCCAGCTCCAGTTCTTTCCTCTTGCTTCCCTCCCCTGAGCTCGCAGTCCATTCTTTTCCATCTGCCCCCACACCTTGCTCCAAAAACATTACCTCTCCTTTGCATTTTCTAAGTCTCCCTTTCCACTGGCTCCTTCCTTTCAGCCTACAAATGGCCTCGAACTCCAAGTTAAAACTAGTCCCTCTGTCAATCCAGTTTCCCATTCCCTTAAGCTACCTTTCCATTTCTCTTCATCCCTTTACCACCATACTCCTTAAAGGAGTTGTTAACATTTCCCAATCCAAGTTGTATCAAGGACCCTCAGCTCTGGAACCTGGGCTGAGAGAGGTGGGAATAAGAAAGGAGCCAAGACCCAATCACTGTCTCCAAGGAGGAGAACCAATGGTTTTGGAGTCACTGGTATGCTGACTGCCTCCACTTCTGAACTTCAATCTTTACTCTTCAACTTTTCACAACTGGACGATGTTCCAATTCTTCCCTTTCTGTTAGAACTTCTTATAAAACCACCAGCTCTCAAGGTCTCTCACTGGTTCTCATACTGTGCTTAAGCAAGCTATACCAGTGATCATTTCCTTTTAAGCATGCCCTTTCCTCAGCTAAAATTTCACTGAAGCCTCTAACCTAGTCCCACTGGGCTAATGATTTCACTCCCCCGATCAAAAACCTTTAATGTCTCCCTACTGTCTACAGCAAAAGTCTGAAGTGTTGAGCAACTCCCTTAAAGCCTTTCATGATCTGGTCTTTTTCCTTCTTCACTTTTTTTCAAACAACCTATGCTCCAGTCATACAGAATAAATCACCACTTCCTGAACATGCCCTGTATTATCATTGTTTGCTCTATGGCTTATGCTTATCTCCATTATCTGGGAAGCAGAAGCATTTCTTCCACACTCTGCCTAGTAAGTAGTTAAATCCATCCTTCTAAGTCCACCTCTTCAGCCCTCCTATCAGAAATAATCTAAATTTCTCTTTACTCTCATAATTCCTTAAACTTCTGTTACAGCTAATGACATCATTTGACTTGTATTACAGTTATGTGTGCTTACATTTATCTCCCTGACCAGGCTGGGAGATAAATGTAAGCACATTTCTTTTTTTTTTTTTTTTTTTTTTGGCCGTGTGCGCATGTGGGGTGTTAGCTAGCGAGGCATGTGAGATCTTAGTTCCCTGACCAGAACTGAACCTGCACCCTCTGCGTTGGAAGCATGGGGTCTTTTTTTTTGGAAGCGCGGAGTCTTAACCACTGGACTGCCAGCGAAGTCCCTGTAAGATTCTTTCTTTAAAAAAAAAAAAACTTCTTTTTATACATTTATTTATTTTTGGCTGCATTGGGTCTTCATTGCTGCACATGGGCTTTCTCTAGTTGCGGCGAGTGAGGGCTACTGTTCATTGCGGTGCACTGGCTTCTCATTGCGGTGCACCGGCTTATTGCAGTGGCTTTTCTTGTTGAGGCGGCTTTTCTTGTTGCCGAGCATGGGCTCTAGGTGCTTGGGCTTTAGTAGCTGTGGAACGCGGGCTCAGTAGTTGTGGCTCGTGGGCTTAGTTGCTCCACGACATGTGGGATCTTCCCAAACCAGGGCTCAAACCCGTGTCCCCTGCATTGGCAGGTGGATTCTTAACCACTGTGCCACCAGGGAAGTCCCTTACCTTCATTCTTTTTTTTTTTAACATCTTTATTGGAGTATAATTGCTTTACAATGGTGTGTTAGTTTCTGCTTTATAACAAAGTGAATCAGCTATACATATACATATATCCCCATATCTCCTCCCTCTTGCGTCTCCCTCCCACCCTCCCTATCCCACCTCTCTAGGTGATCACAAAGCCCTGAGCTGATCTCCCTGTGCTATGCGCTGCTTCCCACTAGCTATCTATTTTACATTTGGTAGTGTATATGTCCATGCCACTCTCTCACTTTGTCCCAGCTTACCCTTCCCCCTCCCAGTGTCCTCAAGTCCATTCTCTAGTAGGTCTGTGTCTTTATTCCTGTCCTGCCCCTAGGTTCTTCATGACCATTTTTTTCTTTTTCTTTTTTTTTTAGATTCCATATATATGTGTTAGCATATGGTATTTGTTTTTCTCTTTCTGACTTACTTCACTCTGTATGACAGACTCTAGGTCCATCCACCTCTCTACAAATAACTCAATTTTGTTTCTTTTTATGGCGGAGTAATATTCCATTGTATATATGTGCCACATCTTCTTTATCTATTCATCTGTCGATGGACACTTAGGTAGCTTCCATGTCCTGGCTATTGTAAATAGAGCTACAATGAACATTTTGGTACATGACTCTTTTTGAATTACGGTTTTCTCAGGGTATATGCCCAGGAGTGGGATTGCTGGGTCGTATGGTAGTTCTATTTTTAGTTTTTTAAGGAACCTCCATACTGTCCTCCATAGTGGCTGTATCAACTTACATTCCCACCAACAGTGCAAGAGGGTTCCCTTTTCTCCACACCCTCTCCAGCATTTTTTTTTCCCCAGCATTTCTTGTTTGTAGATCTTTTGAGGATGGCCATTCTGACTGGGGTGAGATTAGTATATGTGCTGCTGAAGTGAGCACTACCTTCATTCATAACGTGTTAGCAGCTATAAAGCACAGTGAGAGCGCTGCCTCTAGTGGTTCAATGATGTGCTGACACCTGCTGGTCATACCTAGTTCGGCAGCCCTGACCCCAGCACCTTCGTCTCTCTTAAGTATTAAGGGTGGGAACCCCCTTACCCAGCCAGACGCTGAAAGCGTATGCTCGTGGTAATGTCTCCCCACAGCGCCACCCACCCCTGGAGACTCCAGGGACACACTCCGACCTCCTGATCTCTAACTTGCCTCTGGTGTCTCCAGTCTAAGCTCAGTTCAATCTTCACAACTTTCCCCACGGACCCCCCACCCCAGCAATCTGTACTTAACATTTTCCCCATTACCACAGACATATAAGGAGAACAAGATCTCAAGGAACTGGGCAGCAAGGATAGAAAGAGGTAGACAACTTGGGAGCAGGAGATGTACAATTCCTCTTCCTCACCTCAAAGAATCAAGACTATTTCCTACAGAGTGCTATTCCTTTTGACCTTTTATTTCTAGGAGGCTGTCGGTGTCATAGACCTTCTTGGTGACAGTGTGATGAAGGGAGGTTGAGCACAGAGTAGGTAGGCGGGGCTTAGGGGTGGGGCCAGGCCAAAGGGCCTCTCACTTAGGAGCTTCTCCATTCTGTCAGCTCTCCCGGAACATCCAAGGCAAGACTGGCACCCAGGGCGCAGCAGGTGAGGGACCAGGCAATGACAGAAGGGTAGGCTTTAGGGGTGATGGTGGCAGAAGAGTCCTAGCTCTGTCAGCCTGAGCTTTCCATATTGTGAGACTCTCATTTGATAGAATTCTTGAGCCCCCAGTGGGGAGGTCCAGCTCAGTTCCTCCTGGGGCCAGGCAGCCTCAGTAAGACATGGTTTGGTTTGCGTGGGGGCAGGGCTGAGGGATGGCGGTGGATAAGGGTATGTGACAGACTACTGAGAGGTGCAAGGAGATCTTAGGAGACATGGAGGTAGATGTAGGGGCCAGCAGGAGAGCATGGCCAGAGGGCCACAGGGCAGGACTCAGACAAGAGAAAACAGGAGACTGAAACACGGAGATGGGGAGAGGACAGTGGACAAAACGTGAGATGGCAACGGGGGCAGTGGAGAGCTGGGTAGCAGGAAGGCCAAGGAGGAAGGAAGGCTCACATGGAGCAATCTCCTCTTCCGGATGTACAGCGTGGTCCAGAAAGCCCCAGGCAAAGCCGGGAGCAGAGCAAGGTTCCAGATTCCCACTGGACCGATTCAGCTGGGGGAGAACCACCCCTCCTCCCAGTTACCCATTTCCCCTGCTTCTTCAGACTCCTATTTCGTTTGGGGGGAGAGGGCAAGGCTGCTCCTCACTGCGGTCAGAGCCACATCCTGCAGAGCAGGGGAGGGGGAAGTAAGAAGCAAAACAAGCAGAACCACCACAGGCGAGGACCATGGGGAGAGCGCCCTGGATACTTGCAGCTGATGTGCCACCAGGAGGTCCTCAGCACAGTCCCAGCAGAGGACCTGAGACCTCTAGGACTGTCTTGAGGTGCTTGTTTTTCATGATTCCTCAGTGTGCTTCAACCTCACTGAGCGCATTCCAAGGGAAGGAGGCTTCTTTGGATTATATGGTTCAAAGCCCGCTTTTACCATTTGCTAATGACTTTAGCCAAGTTGCTTAATTTTTCTTAGTTTCATTTTTCTCGTTGCAAATTGGGGATACCTACCTTACAAAGGGTTGGGAAAACTGAGATAAAGCACTTGGCACATAATAGGTTCTCAATAAATGTTCATTATTATTTTTGTCAGGACTCCCAGGACCCCTATATTTCTCACGTCTTTAAAGGCAGTACAGCACACTAGCTGACATGGGCTTTTGGAGTCAGAAAAACAGTTGTGTTTGACCTTGGGTAAATTATTTAACGTAAGCTTCAATTTGCTCAGCTGTAAAACAAGGATAGTAATACCTACACCTCATAGATGTACGGTACCCAGGCAGTGTCCAAAAATGGCAGCTGTGAGAACTATCTGCCAGGTAAGCTTTATCTTCTCCACTGTAATAGCAACAGCCTACTTCCCCTGAGGTCTTAACTTGCGGTGCGCTAGCGTCCGGTGTGCCCTCATTCCTCCAGCCAAAGCTATTACTGCTCCTCTGGTTTTAGAGATCATGATTTCCTACAGTACAAAAGGAGAAAAAATGGAAACAAAGCACAGAGGACTGAGGGGGCCCAGGGGGAGAAAGATGACAAATAAAGATGAAGATGAGATAGAAACCAAAGAGACAGAAAGGGGAAAAGCCATTTCTCTCTAAGGAAGCCTGTGGCCTTTCTTCTAGTGACGACCACATACCCTCCCATCTAACCCTTCCCTAGGAATCATGGAGTCCTTCAGTTCAAAGAGTCTGGCGCTGCAAGCAGAGAAGAAGCTGCTGAGTAAGATGGCAGGTCGATCTGTGGCTCATCTCTTCGTTGATGAGACGAGCAGCGAGGTGCTAGATGAGCTCTACCGTGTGTCCAAAGAATACACACACAGCAGGCCCCAGGCCCAGCGGGTTATCAAGGACCTGATCAAGGTGGCCGTCAAGGTGGCCGTGCTGCACCGCAGTGGCTGCTTCAGCCCCAGTGAGCTGGCCTTGGCTACCCGCTTTCGCCAGAAGCTGCGGCAGGGCGCCATGACCGCACTCAGCTTCGGCGAGGTGGACTTCACCTTTGAGGCTGCTGTGCTGGCCGGCCTGCTGACCGAGTGCCGGGATGTGCTGCTGGAACTGGTGGAGCGCCACCTCACACCCAAGTCACATGGCCGCATCCGCCACGTGTTTGATCACTTCTCTGACCCAGGCCTGCTCACGGCCCTCTATGGACCTGACTACACTCAGCACCTTGGCAAGATCTGTGATGGGCTCAGGAAGCTGCTGGATGAGGGGAAGCTCTGAGAACCCTGACCCCGGCACGTTCCTTCTTGGCAAAATGGCTGACTGAGAAAAAAACAGATAATGGGCTTTCTAACCCTGCTCATCTGCACTAATGCTTTTCAACCCTCAGGTTTCAGTCTTTCCCAAGAGTGCCTGTGACTCTGAGACCACCCCATGCCCAACTGCTGGTGGAGAAGAAGCAATGCTGAGGGTTGAGGCCTCTCTCCTACTCCAGTCCCAAGACAGGAAACAAAGCTGCCTGAAAAAGATGAAGCGAAACTTGGATCTCTATTTTCCCCACAAGGGACCTTTCAAACAGGGAAGCCCCCTCCCCTCAGAACCAGGGCAAGAGGGCGTAGCCCATCTCACTCCTCTGGGGACACTAAAGACAGGCGGCGCAGGGAGCCTTTAGAGATATCCTAGACCTTCAGTTCTAGGCGGAGTCTGGACAGATACCAGAGACTCTGCTCCAGAGGGCAGGAAGAAGGGGCTAGGGCAGGGGAGAGTCTCACAGAGGAAATAAAACTATTAAAACATGCACAGGGCTCAATGTTTAATCTCTCCAGCTTCTTGTATCTTATGATCATCACAGAGGAAAGAGGTATATAAACACCACTCATCTCACCTCTCACCATTTCCATACAGGAGACTGAGGCATATTTCCAGCATCACCGGGGTTCCCTTGCCTACTTCTTCTGTTTAAGAAACTCAAAAAAAACTGTACCGCAGATCAGTGCTACAAATTGCAAATAAATATGCAGTGAGGAGCAAGACATAGATCAATAGGCTCTGGTCGGGAGAGGATATAAGAAAAAGACTCCCACAACTGTCCTCCTCTTCAAACTCCACGGCAATTCTTCTTCCATCCCTTAGCCTCACACAGGCTGAACAGAGGAGCAGATTAGAAGGGTGAACTGGTGGCATGGAGAGTTCAGGACCCTACATAGCTGTTTTTTTCTCAGAGCAAGAGTTGTGAAAAAGTTATAGTGACCTGGTTAGTCAAGACTGAGCCCAAATTCTTCCATTTGAGATTGGGGGCGAGGCACAGTCTGCCATTCCCTGCAGCAGGGCTAGATCACTGATTGCCCGTTCTCAATAACATGGCTGGCTAAGAAGGTGGGGAAGGTGGGCCAGGAGTCACTGGCTCACTTACTGTTCCTGGGTTCCCCTCATCCCAGGGCTATAGCAATCCCATTTTTCAGCTAATACTGGGAAAGAATAAGATATAGCAAATAAATAATACTTCAATATAGCACCAAATAAATTAGGTAACATAGTTGGAGATGGGGAGGAAGTTCGGGGCTGTGAGAGTCCCTGCCTCCCTGCTCTAAGGCCAAGGAATGGTGAAAGGGATGGGAAAGGCAGCAGGGATGTTAAAAGAGCCTTTTGAATCTAAAGGACAACTCTAGATTCAGCCCCAGAACTGAGAAGGGGTCTATTTCCCATCCCCTACCCTTGCCATTAGAACTGCTCCAGACCAAGGAACTCCTGACGGACAAGTAGGCTCAGAAGATGGCAGGAGTAAGGGAGGTGGGCTGGGAGGCCATGTTCCTGAGCCTCACCTCAGGCTCCTCTCTCCCTCAAGTTGCTCCTTCAACATCTGGCTTCTCTCAATCAGTTCTGGAGACATCAGAGTTTGAAGATTTCATCCTCCTGGTCCCGAAGTGTCCGGGTCCGAGAGGTCCGGGTCAGCGGCACAGGACCTAGGACTGCTCGTTGCTGCATCCGAGGAGAGCTCAGGTGAAGACCTGAATCCTCCCCAGGTATCCTGTAGGTGAGGAAAGGGGGAAAGAGCGACAGATCAAGGGAAGAGGCTGAGACTAGGCTGAGCGAAGAAGTACGTGGGAAGCTGTCCTTCTCTAATATACATGAGCTGGTTGCCTTAAGATGGAGTCTCAGTACCCTCTGGATAAATCCTAATCCTAATGCTCCTTCATGGACCATCAGAGCAGTAAGAACAGTCAACTATTTCACTCCACTGAGAACACAGAACCATTACCCAGTGCCTCTACCCATTCCAGCAGCCATAGGCTCTGCTCATTGTCTTGCCGCCACCTGAGGGAAAGGTTTCACCTTGCTTCTGCTGACACTGGAATTACTTACTTTGTGTCTGGTCAGGTATGGTTGGGGGAACAGAGAGTCTATGGACGGACTTAAAAGAACCCATTCAAACTTCCCTGGTGGCACAGTGGTTGGGAGTCCGCCTGCCAAGGCAGGAGGCACGGGTTCGAGGATCCCACATGCCACGGAGCAACTAAGCCCGTGTGCCAAACTACTGAGCCTGTGCTCTAGAGCCCACAAGCCACAACTACTGAGCCCACGTGCCGCAACTACTGAGGCCCATGCGCCTAGAGCCTGTGCTCCGCAACGGGAGAGGCTGCCGCAGTGAGAGGCCTGCGCACCGCAGTGAAGAGTGGCCCCTGCTCGCTGCAACTGGAGAGGAGGGCCCGCGTGCAGCAATGAAGACCCATTGCAGCCCAAAATAAATATAAATTTTAAAAAAAAGAAATAGAAAAAAAAATTTATATTAAAAAAACAAAGGACCCATTCAAGACTCACCCACTTTCTCCCTTTTTCAGCTTCTGGGCAGCAGCCTTCTTTGACAAGCTGATCTGTGAATCAAGCTTCTTAAGGAAATCAGAGGCAGAGAGGTCGTGAATGGGGGGCTCCTGGCCAGCTGTAGGAAGGGCTTCACCATTGGCACGTCCCGAACCTGTCTCTTGTTTCTTCCTCTCAGCTGAGTGTGGCCCAACTTCATCCTTACTTGGCTGTACCTCTTCCTCTCCATCCTTCTCTTCCTCAGAATCCAAACCATTGAACAGGTCTCTGGGCTCTGTCAGGATGGGGATGTAGAGGGTTTTCTTCAGGAAGATCGAGTCATTAGTATAAAGGCGGTTTGCACGCTTAATCTGTTCCATCTTTAGAAAAAAGTCACCACAGTTAATGACAGTAATAACAATCCATCTTATATTTGTATAGCACCTCATGCTTTTTAAAGTGATTGTACAAAGTCTTATCTGACCCTATAACAACCAAAACTACAGTGGGCTGATATTATCCCTATTTTTTTTATTGATCAGTAGCTTTCATACTTTTTGGTCCTAGGGCCCCTTTACATTTAAAAAAATTATTGAGGAAAAAGGTTTTTACTTATGTTGATCACATATATCAATATTTAAAGTATTATAAAATTAAAACTGAAAAAATTTAAAAACACTTCCATTACATATTAACATAAATATTTTGATGAAAAATAACTATATTTTCCAAAACAAAAACAACAAACATGTAGCAAGAACAGAGGCACTGTTTTACATTTTTGTAAATCACTTTAATGTCCGACTTAATGGAAGACAACAGGATTCTCATATCTGCCTCTACATGCATCTGCTGCAGTAACACATGTCACGTAGCCTCTGGAAAACAGTATACTCATGAGAATAAAAAAGACAAATAAAGTCTTGTTATTATTACCATGAAAATTGTTTTGACCTTGTGGATCCCTACAGCGTCTTAGGGACCCCTAGGGGGTCCCTTTAACTACTGTTAAAGATGAAGGAACTGAGGTTCAGAGAGGTTAAATTACTTGCCTAGCAAGTTACTGACAGAGATAAAACTAGAATTCTGGGCCTTTTTACTCCTTCCAGGAATGCTTTTCTTATTATATTAATAATTTCACTGATCAAATATTTATTTAGCACTTATTTATTCATCACTGAACATAGTGACTGACATCACCATCTCTATCTACCTGCCTCCCAAGGTAGAAATATCAATGTCATCCTTAACTCATACTTTTCTTTCATGATCCAGACCTAACAGGTCAACAAAAATGCTGTAAAAATCTCTCACATCTGGTCTCATCTTCACATTCATTGCCATTGACTCAGAACAAACTCTTAATATTTCTCATCTGGGTACTGTAACAATTTTTGTTTTGTTTTCTATAAATTTATTTATTTTGGGCTGTGTTGGGTCTTCGTTGCTGTGCGCAGGCTTTCTCTAGTTGTGGTGAGCGGGAGCTACTCTTCACTGCAGTGCGTGAACTCTTCTCACTGTGGTGGCTTCTCTTGTTGTGGAGCATGGGCTCTAGGCGCGCGGGCTTCAGTAGTTGCAGCATGCAGGCTCAGTAGTTGTAACTCGTGGGCTCTAGAGCAGCACAGGCTCAGTAGTTGTGGCGCACGGGCTTAGCTGCTCTGTGGCACGTGGGATCTTCCCGGACCAGGGCTCGAACCCGTGTCCCCTGCATTGGCAGGTGGATTCTTAACCACTGCACCACCAGGAAAGCCCCAACCCACTACCTTGCTTATAAACCTTCTATGGCTCCCCATTGGCTCAGAGATAGAATCCAAATTAGCAGGACTTCTCTGGCAGTCCAGTGGTTAGGACTCAGCACTTTCACTCACAGGGCCCGTGTTCGATCCCTGGTCGGGGAACTAAGATCTCACAAGCCACGTGGTGCGGCCAAAAAAAATATCCAAATTAGCATTCAAGGGCATTCTCAATCTAGCTCTCATAGGAAGTCCACCCACACCTCCCTTCTTCTGTCACTTATACATTTTGCCATCCTGAACTTTTTATTTTTCTTCCAACATTTCATGATCTTTCACCTTTTTGTGTCTTTATCTGTCTGGAATGTTTCTCCACTACTCCCTTCTCTGCCTGGAAAACTTCTCATCAACTATCATTCCCTTTGTGTTATCTTCTTCAGGGCTCCCAATGCATACTGTAAATATTGCTGTAATAATACCTACCCTATTATATTGTTATTCATCTCTTTGCATATTTGTCTTGCCCAAACTGTGAGTCCTTTAAGGGCAGGGTTGGTGACTTGCCGTCTCTGTATGCCTAAGGCACTCTTCAGCACTGCACAAACTTGGCACACAGCAGAGGCTCATTAATGCTTTATGAGTAAATAAACTAGATAATAAAATATAGGAACCACAGACACAGTATGTCTGTATTTTATTATTCGAGGCCAGGCAGCCAGTTTTACTAAAAATTCATCCCATAATGGCACCAGTTTGGGAAATCATAATTCTTATATCTGTCAAATATCAAAGCTGTTTCCACTCTAGGGCAAGACTACTATAATAAAGTTGACTTATAAAATCTTATGCTATAATGAGTTTAAAAATAAAATTGGATTGATCTAACAATAAAAAAAAGTTAAAAATGGCTTGCAGTTTTGTACTTTTTCTTCGCCAAGTGCTTTGATGCTATTCATTTTATTTTGCCTAGATAACATCCTAGGTCTCTTTTGTCTCGATAATATCCTAGGTCCTTTTCTGTTGCTTTTATTATTTCCTAGCAGTACCATATAAGGGGACATTGTTCCATTTCCATCGAGCCAAGAGCTAGAAAGGTCATTAGAATCTAGTTAGTTTAATAGAGCAATTCAAAGTGAGGATTTTAGAATAAGACAACCTGGTCTGAATCTTAGCTCTACTAATTAGACTAGTTGTATTTAGTCTATGGCAAATTATCTAAGCTTCAGTCTCCTTATCTTTAAAATTTTATTTTTATTGAAGTATAACTGACTTAAAATATTTTATTAGTTTCAGATGTACAACACAGTGATATTCCTTACCTTTAAATAGAAATAGTTACATCTACCTCATAAAGATTTACAGAGAAATATGAGATAATATATAGCGCTTGGCACATACTAAGTGTTCCTTAAATGACAGGTAGGTAATAACTTAGGTAATTGATTTATCTAAGGTTTTTTTTGTTTGTTTTGATTTATCTAAGTTTTAAATTTAATACATCTTCCTCATTTTACAAATGATAAGAAACTGAGGCCCCAAACAGGGGAAGTGATTGACTATTCAGTCACTCAGCTAGTAAGCAGCAGAATGAGGCCAGAACCTAAAACTCTTCTTCACTAGACTACAGAGGTTTTCTGTACTCAGAAAGGTACAGGGCTGTAAGAAAACCTCAAAAAAAATTGTTGATTCACTAGCAGCACAGTTTCCTTCATTGCATGGCCTCTGAGCCTCTGCTGGGATGAAAGCACTGCTCAGTACTTTCACATCTACTTCCTTTGTTTAGGTCATCCCTCTACTTGAAATGTTCACTTTACTATACTCCCAAATCTCCATGTGTGGAAATCGTAGCCATAATTTCATTCATTCAAAAAACATCTATTAAGCTTTTATGTGCTGGGGACTATGCCAGGCTCTAGAGATATAAAATTGAAAGGAAATAGTTCTGTCCCTTAAAGAGAGTACAGGCTACCGGAAAGACAAAGATGTAAAAGGTGTAAACCACTGGATTACATAGGTTTATAGAGAGGAGCATAGAGGAAAGAATGTCCAAGTCTTTCAAGGCCCATTGCGATGGCTCCTTAAAATCTGCACTGATGTCCCCTTCCAAATAAAAATCAGTCTTCTTTCCTGACTTCCCCCTCTTTGTTAACACCTCTACGAACTCACCACATTCTGTCACCTACAATCACTATTTGAGTCCCTGCCCATATCTCACTAGACTGTAAATTCATGAGGGCAGCAACTATACACTTTATTTATGTTTCTGTCTCCCAAGGTGGTTACCACAGTGCTTTAAACATACCAAGCATTAAAATGTTGACTAAATTCAACCGGATATGGAAAAAAAAAACCCAACTTTATCAACTTTAAAACAATGTATTGTTACATCTACCAAATACACCCTATGCAGGAGTTGAAATGCTTGGCATAGAGAGTACCTGTTTTGTACCAAGGAGGCCACCTTCCAGAAGAGAAGAGGGCAGAGCATTGAGGAGAAAAAAGAACAACAGACAGGCACGTAGGGAACTTAGGACTAAAAACTAGCTCTCCACTGTTTGCTGTAAATGTTTAATCACTCTCAATTAGTGTTGCTATGTGGTTAACAGTACAAGCTTTGGAGTCAGACAGACCTGTTTGAATTTTCACTTCAACACTTCAGTTATTTGACCTTGGTCAAACTGGTTAACCAATCTAAGTCTCGGTTTCTTCATCTGTAAAAAGGGGACAATAATCGTGTGCTTGACAGGGATGTGAGGATCAAATGGGCTAATAGATGTAAAGTCTTTAGTATAGTGACTGGCATAATAAATAGGAGTTGCTCCCCTCCATTGGGATAGTGGGACAGGATTTGTCCCAACCAGACAGTGCAACACTGCGATGGGAACACAAACCAAAAGACAAAGGTGGACCAGACTTACACCACAATTAATTTATCAAAATTAGTTAATTTTAACACAATTAAGAAAATTTCAGGGGAAGTTGCCTAGAGGGCCACTACCTACTCATGAGAAATAAGTCTCTTTTAAGTGGGTGTCTGCGTCCCAATCCTGTTAGACTCACCGTCACCCCGTATTTGAGTGCTAGTCCAGCCAGGGTGTCTCCGGGCGCCAACTGATGCTCCAGGCGTCTTTCCCTCACCGGGGAGCAGGCAGACTGCACCAGGCTTCCATAAGAACGAGCCCGGCTCCCTTGAAGCAGTCCTGACCCGCCAAGGGGGGCCTGTCTAGAGGGAGAAGCCATCTCCTCACCCTGCGGACAACTGGGGTTGCAACTGCGGGAGGCCTGTTTAAGTGACCAATAGTGACGGGCCCGGGGTCTCTAAGACTTAGAGGATTCCTTTCCCCTTCAGTCTTCTGTCCTAAGTCTCCCCGCCTCCCCCGGCACTACGCGACCTCACAGCCCTCGCTTCTCCTCCCTCCAAGCCCCTTTCCCACCAATCTGTACTCCGACTATTCAGTCTCTACCTGAGTCTCTCCTTAGCACCCCTCCGACTTTCGATTCCCCACGACAACTCGCGACATTGACGTCTGACCTTTGAATTCTAGACAACCTCCTCAACACTCAGCTCAGTTTGCCCCTAGGTCCGGCAGCCCGACCTCCCGGCCCCTCAACACCCCGACTCCGCCCCGTCCCGGGGTGGGCCGGCTAGGGTCGGGAACAAATCAGGCCCACCCCAGGTGGGCTGTGGCCGCAGGAGAAGCGCGTGATGAAAGCGAGAGTCTACAGCACACTTTCCCCTCAGAGATCCTCAAAGGTACCCTCCACATCAAATTAGTCACACCCTCAAATTCGGGCTCCACATCTAGGTTCTTGTCCCTCCAAACCCTCGAATCTGTCAAGATGTAGGGGCCTGTATCCGGCCCGGCGGCAAGTTCTTTGAAAAAAAGACTTCATTTCCCTAAAGGCTCCGCGCCGGCGGGGTCGCAGGGCACCATAGGAAATGCAGTCCCCATCCGCAGGCAAGGGGCGGGCTTCCGGGATCGCGCAGTGCATGCGTGGAAGAGCGTCCCTGGAAGTAAGGGGGCCAACCGGAAAGAGACAGGAAAGGAAGGAAGGTAGCAGTCCCACTCTCGCTACGGTGGCCTGAAAGGAGTGCTGAAGGCGGAGCCGTAGAATTGATCGTTTCTGGGGCTCACAGTCGTGATGTCTTTCAAGAGGGAAGGGGATGATTGGAGTCAACTCAATGTGCTCAAAGTAAGCGCGAGAGAAGAGCGTCTGGAGCAGCTTCACCTGCCCTCTGAAGGATGTGAAGGAGCTGTTTTGTTGCCGTGACAACAACTGGTGGGGGGTGGTGCGGAGGGAGCCAGACGACTAGAGCTGCTGTTGACCCCTTCTTCGCCCCAGATCTCTGCTCGCCCCATGGTCTTTATTCCCTTTGAGTCCTCGTCCCTATCATTTCACTTTTATCCCGTCCGGACTTCTTCCCCTATCTCCTGCAGAAACGAAGAGTTGGGGATCTGCTGGCTAGTTATATCCCAGAGGATGAGGCGCTGATGCTACGGGATGGACGGTGAGGGCGAGGAGTGGATCAAGCCTAAGGGTTCTGCGGTTAGAGGCTCAATAAATTTTTTTTTTTTTTTTGGCTGCGTTGGGTCTTTGTTGCTGCCCACGGGCTTTCTCTAGTTGCGGAGAGCGGGGCTTACTCTTCGTTGCGGTGCGCGGTCTTCTCACTGTGGTGGCTTCTCGTTGCGGAGCACAGACTCTTAAGTGCGCGGGCTTCAGTAGTTGTGGCTCGTGGGCTCTAGAGCGCAAGCTCAGTGGTTGTGACGCACGGGCTTAGTTGCTCTGCGGCATGTGGGATCTTCCTGGACCAGGGCTCGAACCCGTGTCCCCTGCATTGGCAGGCGGACTCTCAACCACTGTGCCAACAGGGATGCCTAATAAACTTTTGTTATTAAGGAGGAGAGCGGGAGTATCTAAGATTCTTTAGCTAGGAGGGAGCGACAGGGATGTGGTTGGTGGACATTGGGAGACTTTGGAAAGGAGTGCTAGGACGGGGTGGGACCTATGGCCGAGACTCCACTACTCTGGGGCCAATTATATTTTTCTTTCCTCCTTCCCAGCTTTGCTTGTGCCATATGTCCCCATCGACCTGTACTGGACACTCTGGCCATGCTGACTGCCCACCGTGCAGGCAAGAAGCATCTGTCCAGTAAGTTTGGGAGAAGACAGAGGATGGAGAATAAACCCTTAAAATCTCTTCAGACCACCCTTGGTGCTCTGCTTTTAATTATCTTCCCCTTCCTCCTCAGGCCTGCAGCTTTTCTATGGCAAGAAGCAGCCAGGAAAGGGCATGGAGCAGAATCCAAGAGAGCAGAATGAACTAAGGAGGGAAGAGACCAAAGTGGAGGTAATCAGAGTGGGGAGGTTGTGTTCCAGGCAGGACTGTGCTGCACACCCTAGGCTTGAAAGGCTTGGGCTTCTTTCTAGCTCTGAAGGCTCTGATTCTGTCTCCCATCTCCATGCCAGGCTCCTCTGTTAACCCAGACTCGACTTATCACCCAGAATGCTCTGCACAGAGCTCCTCACTATAATAGTTGCTGCCGCCGGAAGTACAGGTGTGTGGGGTGGGAAAGCCAGAGATAGGGAGGGACAGGAGATACATGGCTCTAAAGTGATTGTTTTCCTAATTGTAATCTGAGGAATACTAGTGTTCTGGAGGTGTTAACTTGTATTTCAGGAAAAAGAATCTTGTAATTAAGAAAAAAGTTTGGGAAGTGGTGCTTTGTAATCCTATTTGAAGAATAGTAATATTAGTGTATTTTAAGGGGTCTACAAAGTCTTAAGATAAAAAAAAAACCTTAAAAAAGTTAATTTAGCCTTTCCTAAATTCACTGGATTCCAAAATCCTTTTTATGCGCAGCGCTTATTAATATCTTGAGGAACACAGTTTTAGGAAGCACTGCTTTAAGGGGTTGGGAGTCACAGGAGATTTGGCCCTTTCCTTTACTGCTTTTACAGACTTTGATTCTTCTCTACCCAGACCAGAAGCCCTTCGTCCCTCTGTCTCTCATTCCCCTTTGCCACCCCCAGAGGTTGAACCCCAAGGTGGGAAGATCAGTAGAGAACCTGAGCCTGAGGCTGGCTCACAGACCAAGGAGTCAGCAACTGTCTCATCCCCTGCACCTATGAGCCCCACAAGAAAACGGGCCCTGGATCATTACCTCACCCTTCGAAGGTGAGTATGCAGGATCACTTTCCTCAGATTTCCCCTTTTCTCTCTGACCCTCCTTTTTTCAAAGCTTTTCAAGTGTTTTTACTTATCTCCACTAATTTCTTGATAAACTTCCTTTCCTGACCAATTCTCTTTTTTCTGATGTTTCCAGCTCTGGATGGATCCCAGATGGACGAGGTCGATGGGTAAAAGATGAAAATGTTGAGTTTGACTCTGATGAAGAGGAACCCCCTGATCTCCCCTTGGACTGACACCCTCTTTCCCCATTCAGTTCACAAATAAACTACAGTAGGTGCTGGGAGCCTAACTTTCCTTGAGTCTGGCTCCTTGTTTCAGGATTTCAGAATTGTTCCTTCTCAGCCCAGCCAATTCTTCTCTGCAATGTACACAGCTCCCCATACTTCTAACCCCTCCCCCACCTTCTACCAAAGTCATGCCAAGCGTCAGCTGCATGCAGCCCGGTGCCCTATTAATAAGTCTGTCAGAAGGAGATTTTTGCCCTTCATGTTTTCTGCCTTCTTCTCCACCTCCACTCAAAGTCCTTTCCTCCTTCAAATAACATGGGGGTTGTGGGTAGGTGTTCGGGGGGAGGGGCTGGACATGTCAAGAAACAGGGCCAGGGCTGGCCACCCTGTGAAAGTAGAAGAGACTAAAGGCATTGGAAGGGTTATGGGGAACACCAAGGGAGGGAGCTCCCCCACCTCCTGCTGGTAACCTGAACCTCCCTGCCTGCTGATCCCCAGAGTATAAATAATCCCCTGATGAACTGGCAGTAACCCTTGGGGGTTAGCGCCAAGATTTCCACCCCAAAGCCGAAGGAAGGAGGCAGGCAGAGTGGACAGAAGGGCTTTTATTTACAAGATGAGGATTTAAGCTTTCAGGGCTCCGAGCTCTAGTTGGTAAAGGGAAGGGTAGTGTTATCTCTTCTTTTGCTGGCGACCTGTAAAGGAAGAAGAGTAAACACAAGTCATTATCCCATCTCTTGCTTCCTGCAAAGGTGCTCTTCTTTCTAGTTCCTTGGCCAGACTCATAAAGAGGTAATGTCTTAGGCCACCAAACATGCCCTTCCCCCCTCACATTAACAAAATAAGAAACAACGCAGCAAATAAAAATACCATTCCCCCAAACAGGTATTTGTAGCTTCCCTCCGCCTCTTCCCTGGTATATTTGGGCAGAGGTGCTTTTCTGTCTACTTTCGGATCACCTGTGGGGTTTGAGCTTCTCATGTGAGTCACTTTGGCAGCACCCCAGGCTGTTAGTCACTAAGTCAGCTTTCAGGAGCATCCACCAGCTTCTGCAGCTACGTGCCCTCTCCCCCACACACCACCTCTGCAGCTACTCACGCAGTTCATTGTTCCGGGTCATGGCCTGGGCTGCCCGAGTTCGTGGCCCCTGCTGTGTAAAGTGGTAGCCAAAGCGGACAATGGAGGGGCACTGTTCAAGCACGGTGGCCATCTCCATCTCCACTGCGTCGCCAGGCCACTGGCGCTGGGGGAAGGAGAGATGGAAGCTGTCACCAACCCTGTCTGGCTTGTTCACTGTCCTAGACCACCGACCCTTTGGGAGGTCAAAGAGGCTTGTTTCTCCGGAGTGGGTGATAAGAGGTGCTGCCTTGGCTCCCCTCATAGGGACAAAGAAGAGGAGAGTTCAAACAAGATCAGATGAGCTCCTGCCCCAGTGGCTGCCTCAGGGAGGAGGCTCAGTGAGTATTAGCTGACTGCAAAGACCAGGAGATGGGAAGGGAATGCTGACCTGGTTGTCTACGCGGAGCTCAGTGAGTGTGGCATTCTCCCGAACTGCCTTCAGCACAGCCATGAGCCCTGTGCTGCTAATGAAGTTGGACTCAATGTTCAGGCTCTGGAGGCTACGATTCTCACGCAACATGTCAGCCACCGCCTGGGTAGTAGGAACTTGGGTTAGGGTTAGGGGACAGTTTCACAGATGACTGAGGAGAGAAAGAACAGGAGCAAGAGGGAAACACAGCTCCTGGAGAAGAGTCCTTGAGCTGTGGGTGGGGCTTGAGGGAGGCAGGTGTGGGAGTAGGTAGCAAGGAAAGCAGGGAGATTAAGTGCGCAGTGGAGTTGGCGTGGGTAGGAGGGTTGTGGCTCTTCAGGAAGATGAGCTGAGGATTTCAGAGCAGTGAGTCATAGGACTGAGGGTAGGAGTCTCCAGCAGGGCTCCCCTAAGAGAGCATGATGGGAACAGCACCCCCAGCACAACCCTTTATGTCAGCCCTGCCAGCGGGGCATGTCAGGGTGCAGGGAGAGGGCTAGGGATGTCAGCTAGCCTTACACTGGCAACGGGGTCACCACTCCTTGTGGCCACCAGACTGAAGCTCCGGACATGGGTATTTGTCTTCATTGCTTCACACAGCTCAGTTAGCATGGGTATTGGGATGTCCTATCAAAGGGGAATAGGAGATGGTGGGCTAGGGGACTCACATATGTCAGCAGAGTTATCCCAGTGTTATTGCTTAGAGGATGGGGGCCAGATACCTGGATATTATTGAGGTTCACCTCCTCCAGCTCCTTGTCATTGCTTCGAACACTCTTCAGTATCTCCTCAATGTTTGTGGGATTTGGGGGCTCATCTGGCACTGGCTTATACTTGTCAGGCTGCACCACACCTGGTGGGTGAGGGCAGGAAGGAAACCCCAACATGTCCCCCACAATCTCCTCCCCATTGGTTCTCATGACTTATGCATCATGTCCTCTCCCTGATTCACCTGTTTCACCCGTTGCTACCTTTGCTCAGACTCTGGGACTGCCTGCCAAGAGCCTTGGGCGCCATGCTCCCAAACACACTTACTGCTAATGCCTTCAGTGTTGCAGATTTCTCCGCTGCAGATAGCATCATAGTATTGCTTGTTGCTCATCAGTGTGTACATGCCCAGAATGGCTGGAGAGAGTGAGCAGAGGGGAGACAGGGAATGAGAGAAATGGACTTGTTCCAGGTCCCCCACCGACCTCATTCTGAATCTGTTGCATTTTTGAAGGCTGACCTCTTCCACTCTCCCTTGGTCCCAGGGGTCCCTTCCATTAAACTGCGTTAAGGCAGTGGTTTTTAAAACATTGAGACAGGGCTAAGGGAAGATCCCTAAGGAGACACTACAGGGTGAGGGAGTCTGTCAGGGAGACCCTCCTGTTTTCAGCCAGAATAGTTTTGCTTTATAATTCCTGTAAAATTGCCCTAGGGTTGTTAACTTATTAAATTTAAAGATGAGTGAATACATACATAAACAAGTAAGAAAAATTTAAAACCACTGCCTGAGGCTGTCTCAAAACGTCCACATCCTGGTTCAGGGCCTTCCCCGCTAGCCCCATGCCATGGTTAGGAGCCCCTGCCCCAGATCTTCCCAACTCCTCAACTTCCCACAGCTGCCCACCTGCTATATCACACATCTCAGCATCTGTGGCATGGGCCAGTGCCTCCTCCAGCTCAGGCTCCAGAGTGATCTGCTCCTGGGCTGGAATTTCTCTCTTGGGCTGAATATAGGGTTTCCCTGATGGGGAGATGAGGATGGTTCAGGTACAGGTCATTTCTCCTAAGATCCTGGCCTCCAGATTCCTTTCCTTCTCCAGGAGGTGGAATGCTGGGTTACTAGGAGCCACTATAAAGCCTGAGTTCTCTACAAGCTCAGGACTCCTGGGTCCCCTTGATCTCTTCTAAGAGCTGAAGAGTGCAAGCTGGCATGCAGGTGTAGGCAGCTGAGTCCCTGGGCAGCTAGGAGCTGGAAGGTGAGAGGGAAGCTGGAGGGGACATTTGAGAGACAACAATTTGGGTTCTGGGAGGCATGGATGTTAGGGTCTCCATACCCTTCTTCTCGCCTGTGTAGGGAACCAAGTCATCACGCTCTTTGACCTCTAGTGCCTGCTGTTCCAGGTACTGCAAAAGGGCCTCTCGGTCCAGCGGCCCCGTTGGGCTCTTCTTTGTCTGGTCACGTTGTCTTAGTCCAGCTGGCAGGAGCATGTTCTTAGGGATGAGTTTTGGGGAGCAAGTCAGACCTCCCCTCTGACCTGGGGCACCTCCAAGTCTCCCTAAAACATCTCCAGACACACCATTCCCCTGACCCTCTTGGGACTCCAGTCCCTGTAGATAGCCCTGGTCTCAGTCACCCAGGGCCCCACACCCTTCCCAAATGCCTGGGGACTGCCCCTGGTACCCTGTGCTAGAGCCCCTACCTCGGGGTCCATCTCCTGTAGCTCGCAGTCCAGCTGCTCTAGCTCCTCAGGGCTCAAGGTCCTTAGGATCTCATCTTCATCTATGTCTCTGTATTTCTCCAGTTCCTTCTGATACGTTGACATGATGGCCCCCACCCCCTCCCCACAGTGTGGCACTCACGGAGCCTGGGGTACATGGGGAAAGTGGTTGGACAATGGAAAGATATACATGGACGCAGTAGGGAGACAAAGAGACAGGTCAGTGGGGCAGAACAATAAACTGCTTGCCTTGGAGGATAGACCTAGTTGGATATGGGAAGATGGGGGAAGGCTAGGTTGTTTAGCTAGCACCAGAGCCTCCTTCTGGCTCCCACAGCTTCCACCCACTCCGGATGGGGATCCCAGGCATCCAGGCTGAATCTGCCTTCCCCAGTGTATAAGAAATCCTGGCAGTACCTCTCCCCTATTACCTCAACTGTCCGTGCCTCTTGCCCTAGCACAGCTGCCGGGAGCCCTGCAAGCACAGAGGGCCCCAAGCCCAGTTCCTATTGAAAGGAATGGGGGCAGGCAGAGAGCTTCAGGGAAATTCCTCCTCTCGTCCCCATAATCCAGTTTTTCCTAAACTGGCTTAAGAAAGCAAGGAGGATTGCGGCGGGTACGGGCGGGGGGGGAGACAGTGCTCTGACTCTACCCTCATTTCCTCTTTTATTGTGTCGGATCAAGATTTCACTATGTTTGCTAAAATTCTAAATCCTAAGGCAAAGCAAGGGCTCAGAGGAGCTGGGGGACTTCCAGGTTGGGGGAAGGGTGGTATGGCCTTAGAAGCAGGTACTGAGTTCCCATAATTTGTCCCTGGCTTTGGACAGGAAGGTGACACTGGTCTAATGGGTGGGAAATGCCTTATAAATGGGATAAAGTTTCGCTAAAAACAGTGAGAGGATTAAACTTGCAATATCTTTTACAATGTGAGAAATAAACAAGCCACACATACACACCACACTGAATATGAAAGATTCAGAAAATGTGTGAGATACTCATATTGACAATGTAAACTACAGTTAAGGGAGAACATAAGACAGTGGCAGAAACATGCTGAGTGACAAGAGGCACACACTCCATTTCATTCCCAATAAGAGCCACTCTTCTCCTCCCATCTCCCACCAGGCTCTGATCCATAAGGCCCCTGCCTTCCCCACCTACCAGTCCTGGTGGCCACCTCCGTTCTCACCTCCCCTTCTGTAGGTTGGTCTGTCTGTTCTACTGGAGCACTGTCCTGGCAGCAGGAGAAGCCCAGCGACGGGGGAGAGGGTGGGGGAACAGTGAGCTCAGCATTTTATTATTTTAGCTCTGGCCAGGTGGGGGGTAGTGGGAGATCACATATACACAGCCCCCATACCCTGCCCAGCCCTGAGAGCCTCTAGTGGCCACTAAGAGCCATGGCACCTCCTCTTCATACAAGCCCGAGTCCTAGAAACACGTTCTATGAGAATCACACAGTTCCTACTTACTTGGTGCCTGCTATATTCAAAGCAGTGACTATACAGATATAAAGGTGAGTATAAGGATTTTGTTTTGGTGTCTAATTTTAAGGTGTTTATAAACTGTTGGAGGAATGAATATTTTACAATTCAAAAAGGGCAACTCTGGGAATTCCCTGGCAGTCCAACAGTTAGGACTCGGCGCTTTCACTGCTGAAGGCTCAGGGTCAATCCCTGGTCAGGGAACTAAGATCCTGCAAGCCACGCAGCACAGCCAAAAAATAAAAATAACCCTTAAAAAAATAAATAAGTAAAAAGGGCAACTCATAATAAATGCTATTAAACAAATATAAAGGCCCATATATACGCAGACATTTCACAAATACTTTTTGCTCCCAACTTAGACACCAGACAAAAGGGATCTTTCTTTTTTATTAGATTAAAAAACACAAACAAAAGCAGTGTAGGAACTAAGGGAAAAGATAGGGAAAGAAATACAGAGACGGGCTGGACAAAGATCAGTGATGACAAAGGGGAGAAGTGGGCTTCTTAAGAGCCCTAACTTAAGAGCCCCAAGTTAGGACAGGAAAGAGGTTTCTAAGGACTAGACATCCCTTCATTTGATGACAATTTTCTGGCGCAAGGCTCGGGGCCCAGAGCCAGGGAGGGGCTCAGGAGGTGGTGGGCCAGGGCCCAGGGCTGAAGCAGTGGGCGGCAGTCCGTGGGCAGTGATGTACTTCTTGTAGGCCTCACGGATGATCTTGAAGGCTCGAGCAGTGGCGTAGGGTATGTCTGTAACAGGGTCCCGGTACAGGGCTGGGCGATGGGTCACTGGGCAGACCTCCTGAACAGGGACCTTTGGAGGCCGCCCTTGGGGAAACCATTCCTCAAACGTCGCATCGTCACTAAAAGTGATGAAGGTACGTGAGCAGCGAGCAGGAGGGATGACGGGTCCAGTCCCAGCACGGGGAGTCAATGCAGAAGCTGTGGGAGCAGGATCAAGTCTGAGGGAAAAGACAGAGAAAAACACAAAGAGCTGTGGGACTTCCCTGGTGGTCCAGTGGTTAAGACTCCTCTCTCCCAATGCAGGGGACCCGGGTTCGATCCCCAGTCAGGGAACTAGATCCCACATGCACACCGCAACTAAGACTGAGCGCAGCCAAATAAATAAATAAATAATTCAAAAATTTAAAAAAGCTGAGGAGAGAAAACTGATAAAGAAAGAGATCAGACAGGTGAGGAAAGAGGAGGAGGCAGTGGGTGGCAACATTCTGAGAGAATCTATTAAGTGATAGGACAAAACAAAGCAGAGCTAGATGGAAAAGCAGAAAAGGAGAAGAGAGAGGCTAAAAGAGAAATAGGAGATGACAGGAAGAGGAATCTGAAAGATACTCAGGTGTTAGAGAGCTGTGTGAGGAAAGCAAGTGAGATGGGGCTGAGGGAATACAAGCTGAATACAGGAGAAACTGCACTCCTCTTCTCCCCTTGAGGTTCCCTCACTCACCCTTCTACGTCGACATTCTCTTCTTTAGGGCCTGGCTCCCCAACTAGTGGCACTGTCACTGAATGGTAGGTGATTATGGGCCCAGGGCACTTCCGCTTCTTGTGGACCTGCTTCTTTTTGTCAGCCTCAAGCCGCTCATATGTCTCTTCAGGAAGAAATGAGGGGATGGTCAATTCTTCCCAAACCCCAGGTCTGTCCTACAGTCTCTTATCTTCCTGGCTGTCTAGTCACTGCCTACCCAAGCCAATCAGGAAAGTCCTCTAAGGCCCTCAAGCATCTCCCATTTCATAAGCTTTCTGCTTGCCCTTCTTGACATCCTCTCTGCTCATCATTTCTTAGGTCCACTTGGTTCCTCACCCACTCAGAACTGTAGGACTTCAGAGTTGAAAGGGACCCTTTGATGAAGAGCCTACTCATTTCCCCAGATACCCCTCCGTTACAGCCCTGTCAACTTGCTCCCGTCCAAGGCAGTGCACTGCATCTTCAGGCATCTCTAGTCATTTAAGAGTTCTTTCCCATTTTGAGCTGCAACATACTTCCTGTTGACACTGTTTTACCTTTTAAGGCCTTAAGGGACACAAGTCTAACCTGTCTTCCACTTGACAGTCCTTTAAATAGTTGAAATTAGTATCCACGAAGCAACAGACAAGGGATTAATCTCCAAAATATACAAACAGCTCATGCAGCTCAATATCAAGAAAACAAACACCCCAATCAAAAAATGGGTGAAGACATATATAGACATTTCTCCAAAGAAAACATACAGATGGCCGAGAGGCACATGAAAAGATGCTCAACATCACTAGTTATTAGAGAAATGCAAATCAAAACTACGATAAGGTATCACCTCACACCGGTCAGAATGGCCATTATCAAAAAATCTACAAACAATAAATGCTGGAGAGGGTGTGGAGAAAAGGGAACCCTCTCGCACTGTTGGTGGGAATGTAAACTGATATAGCCACTATGGAGAACAGTATGGAAGTTCCTTAAAAAATTAAAAATAGAATTATCATATGACCCAGAAATCCCACTACTGGGCATATACCCAGAGAAAACCATAATTCAAAAAGACACACGCATCCCAACGCTAACTGCAGCACTATTTACAATAACCAGGTCATGGAAGCAACCTAAGCGTCCATCAACACATGAATGGATAAAGAAAATGTGGTATATAAATGCACTGGAATATCACTCAGCCATAAAAAGGAACGAAATTGGGTCTTCTGTAGGACGTGGATGGACCTAGAGACTCTCATACAGAGTGAAGTAAGTCAGAAAGAGAAAAAAAAATACTGTATGTTAACACATATACGTGGAATCTAGAAAAATGGTACAGATGAACCTGTTTGCAAAGCAGAAATAGAGACACAGACGTAGAGAACAAATGTATGGACATCAAGGGGGGAAGGGGGTGTGGGATGACTTGGAAGATTGGGATTGACATATATACACTAATATGTATAAAACAGATAACTAATCAGAACCTGCTGTACAGCATAGGGAACTCTACATAATGCTCTGTGGTGACCTAAATGGGAAGGAAATCCAAAAAAGAGGGGATATATGTATACATACAGCTGATTCACTTCGCTGTACAGCAGAAACTAACACTGTAAAGCAACTACACCCCAGTTAAAAAAAAGAAAGAAAGAAATTAGTGTCCGTCTCTGTCCAGGCTGATCACAACACCCCTTCCACTGAACCATTCCTCATACAACGTGGTTCTGAGTCACTCCCTCCTTTGCCACCCCTGTGCCTAAAATACTCTTCTATTCCTGTACTTATCACAGTCTATGGCAGAGGCTGCAAGATGGCAGCTCCCTTATGTGTTTTGCTTGATTTGGATAGCGTTTTAAAGAAAATTTTGAATTAGTTGCTGACATTTAAAAGTCAGAAAATTACATTTAAACACAGAGATTTCTGGTCCCTTTTAAAAATAATAAGAAAATCTGGCAACCCTGTGTCTGTATTCTCACAGGGCAACAATTAGCTGAGCTGAGTAACTGCTCCTCCTTTCAGGCACTCCTCTCTAGTTCACCACAGTTCCCCTGGCTGGACCCGGTGACACTGCTCTATGGCAGTTCATTGTTGGTATATATGTCTCTTCCTTAAGGGCAGTGACTGTGACTCATATTACCTATACATTATCACGGTCACGCAGCATTCCACACATTACAGGAATTCAATAAAGATTTGTTAATGTATAAACAGATCTAAATATTCCTGGTCCCTTTGTCCTCCTTAAACGTGGGTACTGTGAACACAATCCTCTAGATAGAGTAAGAGCAAAAGAGTTCTCTGGACTACACCCCCCTGCCCCCCATCCCCCCACACCCCCAGTGATTTAACCTCTTTTGTACTTGAATTCTGGTTGGTAATATTGCTTTCTTTCTCTTGAGCCAACCTTCCAACCCTTCTCTCGAACACTTCCCTGTACCCTCTGTGACTCCTGCTCTATAATCAGCCAACTCATCTATTTCCTCAATTTCCTCACTCAGCATGCCTTCCAAAACTTGCCTTACGGGAAACCTGTCTTCCACAGAGGCCAACACTCTCCTCTGGTACAGGCTGATTATTCTCCCACATCCTGGGCAGGATGTGCCCATGTCCTGTTGGGCCCCACACTTCAGGTCTCTTTGCTCTACACTCTAGATACCTTTGTTCTTCTAGGTCTTCAGTACTTCTAACACCAGAATATCTCTTCATTCTATCTATCACCCCTTCCAGCCTTCATTTTCCTTGTTATTTATTTATTTATTCATTTAAACCCTCTGTTTTATTTATTTTTTGGCCGCACAGCACAGCATGGGGGATCTTAGTTCCCCAACCAGGGATCGAACCCGTGCCCCCTGCAATGGAAGCGCGGAGTCTTAACCACTGGACCGCCAGGGAAGCCCCTTGTTTTCCTTTTTAAATCGAGCTTAGGTTCCTCAATCTATCAGTCATTCTCTTGTCAGTCTAAGCTCCCTCGCCCAGACCTGGATTGCTGAGTGCTACTGGAGAAAAGTTACACAATAGGTAGAGTGGAACCCCAGAAATTCATGGTCCCAAACTTCAACAGACCTGCCAACACCAGCAGATGATCCTATCTCCACAACTATTTCAAACAGTCTTCACTCTCAAGCTTCCAACTCTATTCCCAACACCTGAGAGATGACAGTGCCTAAAAGACATCAGATGAAAACTACTGCACTGTCCTGCTCTGGATTTACAACCCTACAACTATGAGCCACCCTTCCTTCCTTCCTCTTAATGGAGGCCAATTCTTCCACCCATGCCCTAGCTCCCACCCTGCCTCCCATTTCTCCCAAACCCTACACTACTAACAATCCTTTCTTTCTTTTCTGTCTTTAAATTCTTTCAGTTGCATCTCACAAAAAATACACACTCTCCAATCTTTGAATAAAACAGAACAATGACAAACTCTACCTTGACCCCAGACTTCCCTGTTCCCTCTCCTACCCTTCATGGCCAAATTTTAGAAGTCTGGCTTCCCAACCAACTTCCAAATGGCTTGGTCCCCAAAAAGTGCTAAGGTCATCTCTGACCCCCATGTCACCAAAACCAATGGACACTTCTCAGTTCTCTTCACTGGTGTCTCAGCAGCTACTGTCCTCTAACAGTCCCTTTCCTTAGTGCTCTTATGACAAACTCTCCTGGAGTTTCCCACTCTCTGGCCACTTCTCAGATTCTTTTCTAAGCTCCTCCTCTTATAGGAGACCATTACATTTTAGTGTCTGCAGGACCTTCTTGAGCCTCTGTCTACTCTTCTCCCTCTATGCTTTCTCCCTGGGTAATCTCATCCACTCCAATGTCAATTACCATCCATATTCTAAAACCTCCGAATTTATATTTCTAGCCCAGATATCTTGTCCAAGCATCAGATCTGTGTATTTAACTGACTTCTCAGCACTGCATGAACTGTTCATAGACACTTCAAATCCAACATGTTCAAAAATGAGCTTATTATTTTTTCTCCTGCTAAACAAGCCCCTCCAGGATCTCCTACGTCAGTTACTGATATCAGAAGCTTGGGAATCACTTTCTTCACAGTGGCCTGAAACAATCAACGTAGTCAAAGGATACAGATTGTAATTACAGTGACATCAAGTGACCACGTTATTTGTGATGGTTCTCAGTCATTTATATGTTTTAAGAGATAGCTACTGTTTTAAAGCATGGCATTGCCATTATACAGACAGAGGTTATATTTCCCATTTTAAAGCTAATATATTAAAAAAAAAAGTCACGAGAATACATCCTGAAAATGTTGGAAACGAATTAAATCTTTTCTCGGTCATTGTGGTCTTTTGCAGTTAAGTTATCTAAATTTCAAAACTATCA